>NC_079190.1:186857570-188141903 GCF_029499605.1 Hyla sarda
CACACTGCTGTGCTATCTGTCATGTGCCTCCACCACACACTGCTGTGCTATCTGTCTGTGCCTCCACCACACACTGCTGTGCTATCTGTCATGTGCCTCCACCACACACTGCTGTGCTATCTGTCTGTGCCTCCACCACACACTGCTGTGCTATCTATCATGTGCCTCCCACCACACACTGCTGTGCTATCTGTCTGTGCCTCCACCACACACTGCTGTGCTATCTGTCTGTGCCTCCACCACACACTGCTGTGCTATCTGTCATGTGCGTCCACCACACACTGCTGTGCTATCTGTCTGTGCCTCCACCACACACTGCTGTGCTATCTGTCATGTGCGTCCACCACACACTGCTGTGCTATCTGTCATGTGCCTCCACCACACACTGCTGTGCTATCTGTCTGTGCCTCCACCACACACTGCTGTGCTATCTATCTGTGCCTCCACCACACACTGCTGTGCTATCTATCTGTGCCTCCACCACACACTGCTGTGCTATCTGTCTGTGCCTCCACCACACACTGCTGTGCTATCTGTCATGTGCGTCCACCACACACTGCTGTGCTATCTGTCTGTGCCTCCACCACACACTGCTGTGCTATCTGTCTGTGCCTCCACCACACACTGCTGTGCTATCTGTCTGTGCCTCCACCACACACTGCTGTGCTATCTGTCTGTGCCTCCACCACACACTGCTGTGCTATCTGTCTGTGCCTCCCACCACACACTGCTGTGCTATCTGTCATGTGCCTCCACCACACACTGCTGTGCTATCTGTCTGTGCCTCCACCACACACTGCTGTGCTATCTGTCATGTGCCTCCACCACACACTGCTGTGCTATCTGTCATGTGCCGTCCACCA
Source organism: Hyla sarda (assembly GCF_029499605.1). Taxonomy (NCBI): domain Eukaryota; kingdom Metazoa; phylum Chordata; class Amphibia; order Anura; family Hylidae; genus Hyla; species Hyla sarda. The sequence goes on from NC_079190.1 coordinate 186,858,434, forward strand.
CACACTGCTGTGCTATCTGTCATGTGCCTCCACCACACACTGCTGTGCTATCTGTCTGTGCCTCCACCACACACTGCTGTGCTATCTGTCATGTGCCTCCACCACACACTGCTGTGCTATCTGTCTGTGCCTCCACCACACACTGCTGTGCTATCTGTCTGTGCCTCCACCACACACTGCTGTGCTATCTGTCTGTGCCTCCACCACACACTGCTGTGCTATCTGTCATGTGCCTCCACCACACACTGCTGTGCTATCTGTCTGTGCCTCCACCACACACTGCTGTGCTATCTGTCTGTGCCTCCACCACACACTGCTGTGCTATCTGTCATGTGCCTCCACCACACACTGCTGTGCTATCTGTCTGTGCCTCCACCACACACTGCTGTGCTATCTGTCATGTGCCTCCACCACACACTGCTGTGCTATCTGTCATGTGCCTCCACCACACACTGCTGTGCTATCTGTCTGTGCCTCCACCACACACTGCTGTGCTATCTGTCATGTGCGTCCACCACACACTGCTGTGCTATCTGTCTGTGCCTCCACCACACACTGCTGTGCTATCTATCTGTGCCTCCACCACACACTGCTGTGCTATCTATCTGTGCCTCCACCACACACTGCTGTGCTATCTGTCTGTGCCTCCACCACACACTGCTGTGCTATCTATCTGTGCCTCCACCACACACTGCTGTGCTATCTGTCATGTGCGTCCACCACACACTGCTGTGCTATCTGTCTGTGCCTCCACCACACACTGCTGTGCTATCTGTCTGTGCCTCCACCACACACTGCTGTGCTATCTGTCATGTGCCTCCACCACACACTGCTGTGCTATCTGTCATGTGCGTCCACCACACACTGCTGTGCTATCTATCTGTGCCTCCACCACACACTGCTGTGCTATCTATCTGTGCCTCCACCACACACTGCTGTGCTATCTGTCTGTGCCTCCACCACACACTGCTGTGCTATCTGTCATGTGCGTCCACCACACACTGCTGTGCTATCTATCTGTGCCTCCACCACACACTGCTGTGCTATCTATCTGTGCCTCCACCACACACTGCTGTGCTATCTGTCTGTGCCTCCACCACACACTGCTGTGCTATCTGTCTGTGCCTCCACCACACACTGCTGTGCTTTCTGTCTGTGCCTCCACCACACACTGCTGTGCTATCTGTCTGTGCCTCCACCACACACTGCTGTGCTATCTGTCATGTGCGTCCACCACACACTGCTGTGCTATCTGTCATGTGCGTCCACCACACACTGCTGTGCTATCTATCTGTGCCTCCACCACACACTGCTGTGCTATCTATCTGTGCCTCCACCACACACTGCTGTGCTATCTGTCTGTGCCTCCACCACACACTGCTGTGCTATCTGTCATGTGCGTCCACCACACACTGCTGTGCTATCTGTCATGTGCCTCCACCACACACTGCTGTGCTATCTGTGTGTGCCTCCACCACACACTGCTGTGCTATCTGTCATGTGCCTCCACCACACACTGCTGTGCTATCTATCTGTGCCTCCACCACACACTGCTGTGCTATCTGTCTGTGCCTCCACCACACACTGCTGTGCTATCTGTCATGTGCCTCCACCACACACTGCTGTGCTATCTGTGTGTGCCTCCACCACACACTGCTGTGCTATCTGTCATGTGCCTCCACCACACACTGCTGTGCTATCTGTCTGTGCCTCCACCACACACTGCTGTGCTATCTGTCATGTGCCTCCACCACACACTGCTGTGCTATCTATCTATGCCTCCACCACACACTGCTGTGCTATCTATCTGTGCCTCCACCACACACTGCTGTGCTATCTGTCTGTGCCTCCACCACACACTGCTGTGCTATCTGTCTGCCTCCACCACACACTGCTGTGCTATCTGTCATGTGCGTCCACCACACACTGCTGTGCTATCTGTCATGTGCGTCCACCACACACTGCTGTGCTATCTGTCATGTGCGTCCACCACACACTGCTGTGCTATCTATCTGTGCCTCCACCACACACTGCTGTGCTATCTGTGTGTGCCTCCACCACACACTGCTGTGCTATCTGTCATGTGCGTCCACCACACACTGCTGTGCTATCTGTCATGTGCGTCCACCACACACTGCTGTGCTATCTATCTGTGCCTCCACCACACACTGCTGTGCTATCTATCTGTGCCTCCACCACACACTGCTGTGCTATCTGTCTGTGCCTCCACCACACACTGCTGTGCTATCTGTCATGTGCGTCCACCACACACTGCTGTGCTATCTGTCATGTGCCTCCACCACACACTGCTGTGCTATCTGTGTGTGCCTCCACCACACACTGCTGTGCTATCTGTCATGTGCCTCCACCACACACTGCTGTGCTATCTGTCTGTGCCTCCACCACACACTGCTGTGCTTTCTGTCTGTGCCTCCACCACACACTGCTGTGCTATCTATCTGTGCCTCCACCACACACTGCTGTGCTATCTGTCATGTGCCTCCACCACACACTGCTGTGCTATCTGTCTGTGCCTCCACCACACACTGCTGTGCTATCTGTCATGTGCCTCCACCACACACTGCTGTGCTATCTATCTATGCCTCCACCACACACTGCTGTGCTATCTGTCATGTGCCTCCACCACACACTGCTGTGCTATCTATCTATGCCTCCACCACACACTGCTGTGCTATCTATCTGTGCCTCCACCACACACTGCTGTGCTATCTATCTGTGCCTCCACCACACACTGCTGTGCTATCTATCTGTGCCTCCACCACACACTGCTGTGCTATCTGTCTGTGCCTCCACCACACACTGCTGTGCTATCTGTCTGTGCCTCCACCACACACTGCTGTGCTTTCTGTCTGTGCCTCCACCACACACTGCTGTGCTATCTATCTGTGCCTCCACCACACACTGCTGTGCTATCTATCTGTGCCTCCACCACACACTGCTGTGCTATCTGTCTGTGCCTCCACCACACACTGCTGTGCTATCTGTCATGTGCCTCCACCACACACTGCTGTGCTATCTGTGTGTGCCTCCACCACACACTGCTGTGCTATCTGTCATGTGCCTCCACCACACACTGCTGTGCTATCTGTCTGTGCCTCCACCACACACTGCTGTGCTATCTGTCATGTGCCTCCACCACACACTGCTGTGCTATCTATCTATGCCTCCACCACACACTGCTGTGCTATCTATCTGTGCCTCCACCACACACTGCTGTGCTATCTGTCTGTGCCTCCACCACACACTGCTGTGCTATCTGTCTGTGCCTCCACCACACACTGCTGTGCTATCTGTCATGTGCGTCCACCACACACTGCTGTGCTATCTGTCATGTGCGTCCACCACACACTGCTGTGCTATCTATCTGTGCCTCCACCACACACTGCTGTGCTATCTATCTGTGCCTCCACCACACACTGCTGTGCTATCTGTCATGTGCGTCCACCACACACTGCTGTGCTATCTGTCATGTGCGTCCACCACACACTGCTGTGCTATCTATCTGTGCCTCCACCACACACTGCTGTGCTATCTATCTGTGCCTCCACCACACACTGCTGTGCTATCTGTCTGTGCCTCCACCACACACTGCTGTGCTATCTGTCATGTGCGTCCACCACACACTGCTGTGCTATCTGTCATGTGCCTCCACCACACACTGCTGTGCTATCTGTGTGTGCCTCCACCACACACTGCTGTGCTATCTGTCATGTGCCTCCACCACACACTGCTGTGCTATCTATCTGTGCCTCCACCACACACTGCTGTGCTATCTGTCTGTGCCTCCACCACACACTGCTGTGCTATCTGTCATGTGCCTCCACCACACACTGCTGTGCTATCTATCTGTGCCTCCACCACACACTGCTGTGCTATCTATCTGTGCCTCCACCACACACTGCTGTGCTATCTGTCTGTGCCTCCACCACACACTGCTGTGCTATCTGTCATGTGCGTCCACCACACACTGCTGTGCTATCTATCTGTGCCTCCACCACACACTGCTGTGCTATCTGTCATGGGCGTCCACCACACACTGCTGTGCTATCTGTCATGTGCGTCCACCACACACTGCTGTGCTATCTGTCATGTGCGTCCACCACACACTGCTGTGCTATCTATCTGTGCCTCCACCACACACTGCTGTGCTATCTATCTGTGCCTCCACCACACACTGCTGTGCTATCTGTCTGTGCCTCCACCACACACTGCTGTGCTATCTGTCATGTGCGTCCACCACACACTGCTGTGCTATCTGTCATGTGCCTCCACCACACACTGCTGTGCTATCTGTGTGTGCCTCCACCACACACTGCTGTGCTATCTGTCATGTGCCTCCACCACACACTGCTGTGCTATCTATCTGTGCCTCCACCACACACTGCTGTGCTATCTGTCTGTGCCTCCACCACACACGGCTGTGCTATCTGTCATGTGCCTCCACCACACACTGCTGTGCTATCTGTGTGTGCCTCCACCACACACTGCTGTGCTATCTGTCATGTGCCTCCACCACACACTGCTGTGCTATCTGTCTGTGCCTCCACCACACACTGCTGTGCTATCTGTCATGTGCCTCCACCACACACTGCTGTGCTATCTATCTATGCCTCCACCACACACTGCTGTGCTATCTATCTGTGCCTCCACCACACACTGCTGTGCTATCTGTCTGTGCCTCCACCACACACTGCTGTGCTATCTGTCATGTGCCTCCACCACACACTGCTGTGCTATCTGTCATGTGCCTCCACCACACACTGCTGTGCTATCTGTCATGTGCCTCCACCACACACTGCTGTGCTATCTGTCTGTGCCTCCACCACACACTGCTGTGCTATCTATCTGTGCCTCCACCACACACTGCTGTGCTATCTATCTGTGCCTCCACCACACACTGCTGTGCTATCTGTCATGTGCGTCCACCACACACTGCTGTGCTATCTATCTGTGCCTCCACCACACACTGCTGTGCTATCTGTCATGTGCGTCCACCACACACTGCTGTGCTATCTGTCATGTGCGTCCACCACACACTGCTGTGCTATCTGTGTGTGCCTCCACCACACACTGCTGTGCTATCTGTCATGTGCGTCCACCACACACTGCTGTGCTATCTGTCATGTGCGTCCACCACACACTGCTGTGCTATCTATCTGTGCCTCCACCACACACTGCTGTGCTATCTATCTGTGCCTCCACCACACACTGCTGTGCTATCTGTCTGTGCCTCCACCACACACTGCTGTGCTATCTGTCATGTGCGTCCACCACACACTGCTGTGCTATCTATCTGTGCCTCCACCACACACTGCTGTGCTATCTGTCATGTGCGTCCACCACACACTGCTGTGCTATCTGTCATGTGCGTCCACCACACACTGCTGTGCTATCTGTCATGTGCGTCCACCACACACTGCTGTGCTATCTATCTGTGCCTCCACCACACACTGCTGTGCTATCTATCTGTGCCTCCACCACACACTGCTGTGCTATCTGTCTGTGCCTCCACCACACACTGCTGTGCTATCTGTCATGTGCGTCCACCACACACTGCTGTGCTATCTGTCATGTGCCTCCACCACACACTGCTGTGCTATCTGTGTGTGCCTCCACCACACACTGCTGTGCTATCTGTCATGTGCCTCCACCACACACTGCTGTGCTATCTATCTGTGCCTCCACCACACACTGCTGTGCTATCTGTCTGTGCCTCCACCACACACTGCTGTGCTATCTGTCATGTGCCTCCACCACACACTGCTGTGCTATCTGTGTGTGCCTCCACCACACACTGCTGTGCTATCTGTCATGTGCCTCCACCACACACTGCTGTGCTATCTGTCTGTGCCTCCACCACACACTGCTGTGCTATCTGTCATGTGCCTCCACCACACACTGCTGTGCTATCTATCTATGCCTCCACCACACACTGCTGTGCTATCTATCTGTGCCTCCACCACACACTGCTGTGCTATCTGTCTGTGCCTCCACCACACACTGCTGTGCTATCTGTCTGTGCCTCCACCACACACTGCTGTGCTATCTGTCATGTGCGTCCACCACACTGCTGTGCTATCTGTCATGTGCGTCCACCACACACTGCTGTGCTATCTGTCATGTGCCTCCACCACACACTGCTGTGCTATCTATCTGTGCCTCCACCACACACTGCTGTGCTATCTGTCATGTGCCTCCACCACACACTGCTGTGCTATCTATCTGTGCCTCCACCACACACTGCTGTGCTATCTATCTGTGCCTCCACCACACACTGCTGTGCTATCTATCTGTGCCTCCACCACACACTGCTGTGCTATCTATCTGTGCCTCCACCACACACTGCTGTGCTATCTGTCATGTGCGTCCACCACACACTGCTGTGCTATCTGTCTGTGCCTCCACCACACACTGCTGTGCTATCTATCTGTGCCTCCACCACACACTGCTGTGCTATCTATCTGTGCCTCCACCACACACTGCTGTGCTATCTGTCATGTGCGTCCACCACACACTGCTGTGCTATCTATCTGTGCCTCCACCACACACTGCTGTGCTATCTGTCATGTGCGTCCACCACACACTGCTGTGCTATCTGTCATGTGCGTCCACCACACACTGCTGTGCTATCTGTGTGTGCCTCCACCACACACTGCTGTGCTATCTGTCATGTGCGTCCACCACACACTGCTGTGCTATCTGTCATGTGCGTCCACCACACACTGCTGTGCTATCTATCTGTGCCTCCACCACACACTGCTGTGCTATCTATCTGTGCCTCCACCACACACTGCTGTGCTATCTGTCTGTGCCTCCACCACACACTGCTGTGCTATCTGTCATGTGCGTCCACCACACACTGCTGTGCTATCTATCTGTGCCTCCACCACACACTGCTGTGCTATCTATCTGTGCCTCCACCACACACTGCTGTGCTATCTGTCTGTGCCTCCACCACACACTGCTGTGCTATCTGTCTGTGCCTCCACCACACACTGCTGTGCTTTCTGTCTGTGCCTCCACCACACACTGCTGTGCTATCTGTCTGTGCCTCCACCACACACTGCTGTGCTATCTGTCATGTGCGTCCACCACACACTGCTGTGCTATCTGTCATGTGCGTCCACCACACACTGCTGTGCTATCTATCTGTGCCTCCACCACACACTGCTGTGCTATCTATCTGTGCCTCCACCACACACTGCTGTGCTATCTGTCTGTGCCTCCACCACACACTGCTGTGCTATCTGTCATGTGCGTCCACCACACACTGCTGTGCTATCTGTCATGTGCCTCCACCACACACTGCTGTGCTATCTGTGTGTGCCTCCACCACACACTGCTGTGCTATCTGTCATGTGCCTCCACCACACACTGCTGTGCTATCTATCTGTGCCTCCACCACACACTGCTGTGCTATCTGTCTGTGCCTCCACCACACACTGCTGTGCTATCTGTCATGTGCCTCCACCACACACTGCTGTGCTATCTGTGTGTGCCTCCACCACACACTGCTGTGCTATCTGTCATGTGCCTCCACCACACACTGCTGTGCTATCTGTCTGTGCCTCCACCACACACTGCTGTGCTATCTGTCATGTGCCTCCACCACACACTGCTGTGCTATCTATCTATGCCTCCACCACACACTGCTGTGCTATCTATCTGTGCCTCCACCACACACTGCTGTGCTATCTGTCTGTGCCTCCACCACACACTGCTGTGCTATCTGTCTGCCTCCACCACACACTGCTGTGCTATCTGTCATGTGCGTCCACCACACACTGCTGTGCTATCTGTCATGTGCGTCCACCACACACTGCTGTGCTATCTGTCATGTGCGTCCACCACACACTGCTGTGCTATCTATCTGTGCCTCCACCACACACTGCTGTGCTATCTGTGTGTGCCTCCACCACACACTGCTGTGCTATCTGTCATGTGCGTCCACCACACACTGCTGTGCTATCTGTCATGTGCGTCCACCACACACTGCTGTGCTATCTATCTGTGCCTCCACCACACACTGCTGTGCTATCTATCTGTGCCTCCACCACACACTGCTGTGCTATCTGTCTGTGCCTCCACCACACACTGCTGTGCTATCTGTCATGTGCGTCCACCACACACTGCTGTGCTATCTGTCATGTGCCTCCACCACACACTGCTGTGCTATCTGTGTGTGCCTCCACCACACACTGCTGTGCTATCTGTCATGTGCCTCCACCACACACTGCTGTGCTATCTATCTGTGCCTCCACCACACACTGCTGTGCTATCTGTCATGTGCCTCCACCACACACTGCTGTGCTATCTGTCTGTGCCTCCACCACACACTGCTGTGCTATCTGTCATGTGCCTCCACCACACACTGCTGTGCTATCTATCTATGCCTCCACCACACACTGCTGTGCTATCTGTCATGTGCCTCCACCACACACTGCTGTGCTATCTATCTATGCCTCCACCACACACTGCTGTGCTATCTATCTGTGCCTCCACCACACACTGCTGTGCTATCTATCTGTGCCTCCACCACACACTGCTGTGCTATCTATCTGTGCCTCCACCACACACTGCTGTGCTATCTGTCTGTGCCTCCACCACACACTGCTGTGCTATCTGTCTGTGCCTCCACCACACACTGCTGTGCTTTCTGTCTGTGCCTCCACCACACACTGCTGTGCTATCTATCTGTGCCTCCACCACACACTGCTGTGCTATCTATCTGTGCCTCCACCACACACTGCTGTGCTATCTGTCTGTGCCTCCACCACACACTGCTGTGCTATCTGTCATGTGCCTCCACCACACACTGCTGTGCTATCTGTGTGTGCCTCCACCACACACTGCTGTGCTATCTGTCATGTGCCTCCACCACACACTGCTGTGCTATCTGTCTGTGCCTCCACCACACACTGCTGTGCTATCTGTCATGTGCCTCCACCACACACTGCTGTGCTATCTATCTATGCCTCCACCACACACTGCTGTGCTATCTATCTGTGCCTCCACCACACACTGCTGTGCTATCTGTCTGTGCCTCCACCACACACTGCTGTGCTATCTGTCTGTGCCTCCACCACACACTGCTGTGCTATCTGTCATGTGCGTCCACCACACACTGCTGTGCTATCTGTCATGTGCGTCCACCACACACTGCTGTGCTATCTATCTGTGCCTCCACCACACACTGCTGTGCTATCTATCTGTGCCTCCACCACACACTGCTGTGCTATCTGTCATGTGCGTCCACCACACACTGCTGTGCTATCTGTCATGTGCGTCCACCACACACTGCTGTGCTATCTATCTGTGCCTCCACCACACACTGCTGTGCTATCTATCTGTGCCTCCACCACACACTGCTGTGCTATCTGTCTGTGCCTCCACCACACACTGCTGTGCTATCTGTCATGTGCGTCCACCACACACTGCTGTGCTATCTGTCATGTGCCTCCACCACACACTGCTGTGCTATCTGTGTGTGCCTCCACCACACACTGCTGTGCTATCTGTCATGTGCCTCCACCACACACTGCTGTGCTATCTATCTGTGCCTCCACCACACACTGCTGTGCTATCTGTCTGTGCCTCCACCACACACTGCTGTGCTATCTGTCATGTGCCTCCACCACACACTGCTGTGCTATCTATCTGTGCCTCCACCACACACTGCTGTGCTATCTATCTGTGCCTCCACCACACACTGCTGTGCTATCTGTCTGTGCCTCCACCACACACTGCTGTGCTATCTGTCATGTGCGTCCACCACACACTGCTGTGCTATCTATCTGTGCCTCCACCACACACTGCTGTGCTATCTGTCATGGGCGTCCACCACACACTGCTGTGCTATCTGTCATGTGCGTCCACCACACACTGCTGTGCTATCTGTCATGTGCGTCCACCACACACTGCTGTGCTATCTATCTGTGCCTCCACCACACACTGCTGTGCTATCTATCTGTGCCTCCACCACACACTGCTGTGCTATCTGTCTGTGCCTCCACCACACACTGCTGTGCTATCTGTCATGTGCGTCCACCACACACTGCTGTGCTATCTGTCATGTGCCTCCACCACACACTGCTGTGCTATCTGTGTGTGCCTCCACCACACACTGCTGTGCTATCTGTCATGTGCCTCCACCACACACTGCTGTGCTATCTATCTGTGCCTCCACCACACACTGCTGTGCTATCTGTCTGTGCCTCCACCACACACGGCTGTGCTATCTGTCATGTGCCTCCACCACACACTGCTGTGCTATCTGTGTGTGCCTCCACCACACACTGCTGTGCTATCTGTCATGTGCCTCCACCACACACTGCTGTGCTATCTGTCTGTGCCTCCACCACACACTGCTGTGCTATCTGTCATGTGCCTCCACCACACACTGCTGTGCTATCTATCTATGCCTCCACCACACACTGCTGTGCTATCTATCTGTGCCTCCACCACACACTGCTGTGCTATCTGTCTGTGCCTCCACCACACACTGCTGTGCTATCTGTCATGTGCCTCCACCACACACTGCTGTGCTATCTGTCATGTGCCTCCACCACACACTGCTGTGCTATCTGTCTGTGCCTCCACCACACACTGCTGTGCTATCTGTAATGTGCCTCCACCACACACTGCTGTGCTATCTATCTATGCCTCCACCACACACTGCTGTGCTATCTATCTGTGCCTCCACCACACACTGCTGTGCTATCTGTCTGTGCCTCCACCACACACTGCTGTGCTATCTGTCTGTGCCTCCACCACACACTGCTGTGCTATCTGTCATGTGCGTCCACCACACACTGCTGTGCTATCTGTCATGTGCGTCCACCACACACTGCTGTGCTATCTGTCATGTGCGTCCACCACACACTGCTGTGCTATCTATCTGTGCCTCCACCACACACTGCTGTGCTATCTGTGTGTGCCTCCACCACACACTGCTGTGCTATCTGTCATGTGCGTCCACCACACACTGCTGTGCTATCTGTCATGTGCGTCCACCACACACTGCTGTGCTATCTATCTGTGCCTCCACCACACACTGCTGTGCTATCTATCTGTGCCTCCACCACACACTGCTGTGCTATCTGTCTGTGCCTCCACCACACACTGCTGTGCTATCTGTCATGTGCGTCCACCACACACTGCTGTGCTATCTGTCATGTGCCTCCACCACACACTGCTGTGCTATCTGTGTGTGCCTCCACCACACACTGCTGTGCTATCTGTCATGTGCCTCCACCACACACTGCTGTGCTATCTATCTGTGCCTCCACCACACACTGCTGTGCTATCTGTCTGTGCCTCCACCACACACTGCTGTGCTATCTGTCATGTGCCTCCACCACACACTGCTGTGCTATCTGTGTGTGCCTCCACCACACACTGCTGTGCTATCTGTCATGTGCCTCCACCACACACTGCTGTGCTATCTGTCTGTGCCTCCACCACACACTGCTGTGCTATCTGTCATGTGCCTCCACCACACACTGCTGTGCTATCTATCTATGCCTCCACCACACACTGCTGTGCTATCTATCTGTGCCTCCACCACACACTGCTGTGCTATCTATCTGTGCCTCCACCACACACTGCTGTGCTATCTATCTGTGCCTCCACCACACACTGCTGTGCTATCTGTCTGTGCCTCCACCACACACTGCTGTGCTATCTGTCTGTGCCTCCACCACACACTGCTGTGCTTTCTGTCTGTGCCTCCACCACACACTGCTGTGCTATCTATCTGTGCCTCCACCACACACTGCTGTGCTATCTGTCTGTGCCTCCACCACACACTGCTGTGCTATCTGTCTGTGCCTCCACCACACACTGCTGTGCTTTCTGTCTGTGCCTCCACCACACACTGCTGTGCCTTCTGTCTGTGCCTCCACCACACACTGCTGTGCTATCTGTCTGTGCCTCCACCACACACTGCTGTGCTTTCTGTCTGTTCCTCCACCACACACTGCTGTGCTATCTATCTGTGCCTCCACCACACACTGCTGTGCTATCTGTCTGTGCCTCCACCACACACTGCTGTGCTATCTGTCTGTGCCTCCACCACACACTGCTGTGCTTTCTGTCTGTGCCTCCACCACACACTGCTGTGCTATCTGTCTGTGCCTCCACCACACACTGCTGTGCTATCTATCTGTGCCTCCACCACACACTGCTGTGCTATCTATCTGCCTCCACCACACACTGCTGTGCTATCTATCTGCGTCCACCACACACTGCTGTGCTATCTGTCATGTGCCTCCACCACACACTGCTGTGCTATCTATCTGTGCCTCCACCACACACTGCTGTGCTATCTGTCTGTGCCTCCACCACACACTGCTGTACTATCTGTCTGTGCCTCCACCTCACACTGTTGTGCTATCTGTCTGTGCCTCCACCACACACTGCTGTGCTATCTATCTGTGCCTCCACCACACACTGCTGTGCTATCTGTCATGTGCCTCCACCACACACTGCTGTGCTATCTATCTGTGCCTCCACCACACACTGCTGTGCTATCTGTCTGTGCCTCCACCACACACTGCTGTGCTATCTATCTGTGCCTCCACCACACACTGCTGTGCTATCTGTCATGTGCGTCCACCACACACTGCTGTGCTATCTGTCATGTGCCTCCACCACACACTGCTGTGCTATCTATCTGTGCCTCCACCACACACTGCTGTGCTTTCTGTCATGTGCCTCCACCACACACTGCTGTGCTATCTGTCTGTGCCTCCACCACACACTGCTGTGCTATCTGTCTGTGCCTCCACCACACACTGCTGTGCTATCTGTCTGTGCCTCCACCACACACTGCTGTGCTATCTGTCTGTGCCTCCACCACACACTGCTGTGCTGTCCCCACAGGCCACTTCTAGGTGGATCCCGATAAAACATTGATCACATTACTCTCTCCCTTTGGATCACACCTGACATTTATTTTATTCAGACTTACATTATTTTCACCTATGTTATAAGGCATAATTTGTCTCATCACAGACCCAGCTCTATTCCTCCCCCATACTTTACACTGCAGCTCTATTCCTCCCCCATACTTTACACTGCAGCTCTATTCCTCCTCCATACTTTACACTGCAGCTCTATGCCTTCTAATACTTTACACTGCAACTCTATGCCTTCTAATACTTTACACTGCAGCTCTATGCCTTCTTCATACTTTATACTGCAGCTCTATTCCTCCCCCATACTGTACACTGCAGCTCTATTCCTCCCTCATACTTTACACTGCAGCTCTATGCCTTTTTGACTCTTTATACTATAGCTCTATTCCTCCCCCATACTTTACACTGCAGCTCTATTCCTCCCTCATACTTTACTCTGCAGCTCTATTCCTCCCTCATACTTTACTCTGCAGCTCTATGCCTCCCTCATACTTTATACTATAGCTCTATTCCTCCCTCATACTTTACACTGCAGCTCTATGCCTTCTTGACACTTTATACTATAGCTCTATTCCTCCCCCATACTTTACACTGCAGCTCTATTCCTTCCTCATACTTTACACTGCAGCTCTATTCCTCCATCATACTTTACACTGCAGCTCTATTACTGCCTCATACTTTATACTATAGTTCTATTCCTCCCTCGTACTTTACACTGCAGCTCTATTCCTCCCTCATACTTTACTCTGCAGCTCTATTCCTCCCTCATACTTTATACTATAGCTCTATTCCTCCCTCATACTTTACACTGCAGCTCTATTCCTCCCTCATACTTTACTCTGCAGCTCTATTCCTCCCTCATACTTTATACTATAGCTCTATTCCTCCCTCATATTTTACACTGCAGCTCTGTTTCTCCCTCATACTTTACACTGCAGCTCTATGCCTCACTCATACTTTACACTGCAGCTCTATGCCTCCCTCATACTTTATACTATAGCTCTCTGAATCCCCCATACTTTACATTGCAACTCTATTCCTCCCTCATACTTTACATTGCAGCTCTATGCCTTCTTCATACTTTAGACTATAGCTCTATTCCTCCCTCATACTTTACACTGCAGCTCTATGCCTTCTTGACACTTTATACTATAGCTCTATTCCTCCCCCATACTTAACACTGCAGCTCTATTCCTCCCTCATACTTTACACTGCAGCTCTATTTCTCCCTTATACTTTATACTATAGCTCTATTCCTCCCTCATACTTTACACTGCAGCTCTATTCCTCCCTCATACTTTACACTGCAGCTCTATTCCTCCCTCATACTTTACACTGCAGCTCTATGCCTTCTTCATACTTTATACTATAGCTCTATGCCTCCCTCATACTTTATACTGCAGCTATATGCCTTCTTCATACTTTATACTATACCTCTATGCCTCCCTCATACTTTACACTGCAGCTCTATGCCTTCTTCACACTTTATACTATAGCTCTTTTCCTCCCTCATACTTTACACTGCAGCTATATGCCTTCTTCATACTTTATACTATAGCTCTATTCCTCCCTCATACTTTACATTGCAGCTCTATTCCTCCCTCATACTTTACACTGCAGTTCTATGCCTTCTTCATACTTTATACAATAGCTCTATTACTCCCTCATACTTTACACTGCAGCTATATGCCTTCTTCATACGTTATACTATAGCTCTATGCCTCCCTCATACTTTACACTGCAGCTCTATGCCTTCTTCATACTTTATACTATAGCTCTCTGAATCCCCCATACTTTACATTGTAGCTCTATGCCTTCATCATACTTTATACTATAGCTCTGTGAATCCCCCATACTTCACACTGCAGCTCTATGTCTTCTTCATACTTTATACTATAGCTCTATTCCTCCCTCATACTTTACACTGCAGCTATATGCCTTCTTCATACTTCATACTATAGCTCTATTCCTCCCTCATACTTTACATTGCAGCTCTATGCCTTCTTCATACTTTATACTATAGCTCTTTTCCTCCCTCATACTTTACATTGCAGCTCTATGCCTTCTTCATACTTTATACTATAGCTCGATTCCTCCCTCATACTTTACACTGCAGCTATATGCCTTCTCCATACTTTATACTATAGCTCTGTGAATCCCCCATACTTTACATTGCAGCTCTATTCCTCCCTCATACTTTACACTGCAGCTCTATGCCTTCTTCATACTTTATACAATAGCTCTATTACTCCCTCATACTTTACACTGCAGCTATATGCCTTCTTCATACTTTATACTATAGCTCTATGCCTCCCTCATACTTTACACTGCAGCTCTATACCTTCTTCATACTTTATACTATAGCTCTCTGAATCCCCCATACTTTACATTGTAGCTCTATGCCTTCATCATACTTTATCCTATAGCTCTGTGAATCCCCCATACTTTACACTGCAGCTCTATGCCTTCTTCATACTTTATACTATAGCTCTATGCCTCCCTCATACTTTACACTGCAGCTCTATGCCTTCTTCATACTTTATACCATAGCTCTCCGAATCCCCCATACTTTACACTGCAGTTCTATTCCTCCCTCATACTTTACACTGCAGCTCTATGCCTTCTTCAAACTTTATACTATAGCTCTATTCCTCCCTTATACTTTACATTGCAGCTCTATGCCTTCTTCATACTTTATACTATAGCTCTATGCCTCCCTCATACTTTACACTGCAGCTCTATTCCACCCTCCAACTTTACACTGCACCTCTGTGCCTTCTTCATACTTTATACTATAGCTCTGTGAATCCCCCATACTTTATACTGCAGCTCTATGCCTTCTTCATACTTTATACTATAGCTCTGTAAATCCCCCATACATTGCATTGCAGCTCTATGCCTTCTTCATACTTTATACTATACCTCTATGCCTCCCTCATACTTTACACTGCAGCTCTATGCCTTCTTCATACTGTGGTAGCCCTTGTGGGGTGTTGGTAGTGGGGGTATTGTTTCGGTAAATGATGGGTTAATGTTAACCCTATAGTTTGTGACGTCAGGCTGAGAACTAGTATGCTGAGGTAATTCTCCGGCCTATCGCCGCATTTCCCAGTAACGATAGGTGCATGTAGTAAAAGGACTGAAGATCCACAAAGTAGTTGAACTTTAACTTGAATAACTTTACTTAGATGCTTGCGGTACATCCAGTGAACAATAACAGTCTCAGGCAAACAGTCTCTATATGTCTCAATGACTGACAATTGTTGCAGACCTTGAATGAAATTAAAGTCTCTGAATTTAAGGTAATTATTGCAGATCTGTCCGGATTTAGGGGATAGAACAATGGCCGCCGCTCCCTTATATGGGCAGGGGCGGGGTGAATCTGATTGGTCCGAACGTCCGTCATTCACTGTCACACAGTGCGATGGGATTGACTACGTCACAGGGACCTGCAAAGAAATACCATAGAGATCACTTGACCACGTGACCCGCAGGTCCTGCTATGCTATAGACAGGTAATTAACTATTTATAGACATTGATATCATATTTACATGTTTCTTAAATAAACTATTAGCGCAATAACTATCTGGATGAGAGGTGACCAGGGGTGAACTAGACAATGGGGACCCCGACGTCCTAGGGACTCTGGCTAAGGGGACCCACACACGCAGGTACCGGATAGGATACGGTTACGGGACACCACAATTCTTTATACTATAGCTCTATTCCTTCCTCATACTTTACACTGCGCCTCTATGCCTTCTTCATACTTTATACTATAGCTCTCTGAATCCCCCATACTTTACATTGCAGCTCTATGCCTTCATCATACTTCATACTATAGCTCTGTGAATCCCCCATACTTTACTCTGCAGCTCTATGTCTTCTTCATACTTTATACTATAGCTCTGTGAATCCCCCATACTTTACGTTGCAGCTATATGCCTTCTTCATACTTTATACTATAGCTCTGTGAATCCCCCATACTTTACACTGCAGCTATATGCCTTCTTCATACTTTATACTATAGCTCTGTGAATCCCCCATACTTTACGTTGCAGCTATATGCCTTCTTCATACTTTATACTATAGCTCTGTGAATCCCCCATACTTTACATTGCAGCTCTATTTCTCCCTTATTCTTTACATTGCAGCTCTATGCCTTCTTCATACTTTATACTATAGCTCTATTCCTCCCTCATACTTTACACTGCAGCTATATGCAGGGGCGTAGCTAGAAACCTCAGGGCCCAGGTGCGAAAAATTGCCCTGGACCCCCCCCCCCCCCTACCACCTGACGACCCGCTTCCCTTATCCTAGACAACCCCTTACTTAGCCGCACAAAGATATCAGTGCACTGATGGGACACAGTCAGAATGCACAACGATATAAGTGACTAACAGGCAGGGCCGGACAGACAAAACAGACATTTAAGAATAAGCAGCCAATTTGTCTGGAGGGGGTCCAACTGCTGGGACCCCACCAATCACCTTGGTTCCAGTTGCTCTCCAGTTGTTATAAAGCTATAACTCCCATCATGTCTGGAGAACCTCAGGCATTATAGGAGCTGTAGTTTTGCAACAGATGGAGAGCCACAGATTAGGGTACATCGTCACCCATCATCACTGCAGAACTTACAAGTGACTCCAGCTGTGATGGGACAGTCAGGAGAAAATACAGTGATATCAGTGACCTGAGTGACGTCTTCTCTGTTGTCTTTTCTTTTCCATCTGGTCCAGACGTCATGACATCTTCCAGCTCCATTTTCTCTGTGGAGTCTGACCCCCGGACATCATAGGTTCTCACTTTGTCAGTAGATCCTCATCCTCTGTATAAAGACGGTAATCATTATTATTCTGCTAAATACTGTACCCCCTGAATATAATACTGCCACCCACTATACCTTCTGAATATAATACTGCCACCCACTATACCACCTGAATATAATACTGCCAAATACTGTATCCCCTGAATATAATACTGCCAAATATTATACCCCCTGAATATAATACTGCCACACACTGTATCCTCTGAATATAAAACTATCATCCACTGTACCTCCTGCATATAATACTGCCACCTACTGTACCCCCTGAATATAATACTGCCACCTACTGTACCCCTGAATATAATACTGCCACCTACTATACCCCCTGAATATAATACTGCCACACACTGTACCCCCTGAATATAATACTGCCACACACTGTACCCCTGTACCCCTAAATATAATACTGCCACCGACTGTACCCCTAAATATAATACTGCCATGTACAGTACCGTCTGAATATAATACTTCCACACACTGTATCCCCTGAATATAATACAGTACTGCCTCCTACTGTACCCCCTGAATATAATACTGCCTCCTACTGTACCCCTGAATATAATATTGCCACCTACTGTACCCCTGAATATAATACTTCCACACACTGTATCCCCTGAATACTGCTACATACAGTACATACACACACATCATTCATACATACAGTACATACACACACATACATAATACAAACATACACACACATATCATACGTACACATATCATACATACACCCGGCGCCTCCAGATCCCCCCCGCACAGAATACATCTCCACACATCATACATACATCTTGTTTACACACATCTATCATTCATACACACACATAATTCATACATACAATACATACACATACATCATTCATACATCATACAT
The DNA here is from genome assembly GCF_029499605.1 of Hyla sarda. Lineage (NCBI taxonomy): Eukaryota > Metazoa > Chordata > Amphibia > Anura > Hylidae > Hyla > Hyla sarda. The sequence continues at coordinate 186,877,072 of NC_079190.1, forward strand.
ACAGTACATACACACACATCATTCATACATCATACATACAGTACATACACACACATCATTCATACATCATACATACAGTACATCATACATGCACAAACATCAGCAAAATCTGCTGAAGCAAATATGCAGCAAAAATACGCACACGTGAATGCAAACTTAGGGTAGGGTCACATGTAACAGATCAATAGTGTATGTTACTCTGCTGATCCGTCAATGACTTGACCCTATAGTGTGCCTCCAGCTGTTTTCCCCAATGTCCTACTTGCAGCAGCAATCTGCCGTTACTCGATGTCTCAGAGTACACTGCATGTGCCCACGGTGACTCGCAGGTCCCTGTGTGGCTGCTTGTTAGTGGCAGATTGCTGTTGTGAGCAGCACACAGGGGGAAAAACAGCAGGAGGCACTCTATAGAGTAATCGGTGGATCCGCAGACATGTAACCCTACCCTAATGTTAATATGTACAGGATGATTTATGAAAAGAGATGTTTCCACAATATATATATATTTTTTCTCTAACTTAAAGGAGTACTCCAGGATGCTAAAGTTTTCATTCAGACTGCCGGCAGTAAAATAATAAATATATACCTTTTCCTGCTTGCCGGTGGTCGGTGTGTCACACTGCCGGTCAGCCTATCGCCGGCCAAGGCAGGACTTCGCTGCGGCCAGTGATTGTCAGTATGCCTCACCAACCACCGACAACCAGGAAAAGGATCGCGGCGGAGGCCACTCCCCTGGAAGCACCAGGGGAGCGACAGAACGTATGTATATTTATTATTTTACTGCCGGCAGTCTGAATGACATTTTTTGCATCCTGGAGTACTCCTTTAAGATATTTACTGTAAGCCAGTGTTTTCTAACCATGGCACCTCCAGCTTGTGCAAAACTACAACTCCCAGCATGCCCAGACAGCATAGCACTAACGAAACGCACCAACCCATTTCGACTTATTAATAAGTCTGAGTCATGGCAGCTTAAGAATAAGCTGCCATGACTCAGACTTATTAATAAGTCGAAACGCGTTGGTGCGTTTCGTTAGTGTTCTTTTATTCTCCTTATTCGTTTGTATGCTGTTTTGGATTTTAATATGAATTGAAGTAAAGTCTTGGATTTTATCAGAGTTGGGAGCCGGATAATCCTTTTCCTTTGTTTTCTATCATACCACCTGGGGACCCAGCCCCAGAGTCATTCTTGAGCTTCCATGAGGAGAGGTTGTTCTGGACGCCGGGACTTATCAAACAGTGAGTGAGCTGATCTTTATACTTTTTGCTACTCCTTTTCCAACACCCTCCCCTTCTCCATGCTCCTTTTCCAACACCCTCCCCTTCTCCATGCTTCTTTTCCAATACCCTCCCCTTCTCCATGCTCCTTTTTCAGGGGGGTATTGGAAAAGGAGGTCAGAGGGGGCTTATTCATGCTTCCCCCCCCCCCCCTGTCCTCCTCCATGTTCCTTTTCCAACCCCCCGCCCCTCCCCCCCATCTGTCCTTTATGTTCCTTTTCCAACCCCCCCCCCCGCCCCCCCATCTGTCCTCCCCCCCCCCCGTCATACTCCATGCCAGTGTTACCCAAACATACTGTACACTGCAGCTTTATGCCTTCTTCATACTTTATACTATAGCTCTGTGAATCCCCCATACTTTACACTGCAGCTCTATTCCTCCCTTATTCTTTACATTGCAGCTCTATGCCTTCTTCATACTTAATACTATAGCTCTATGCCTCCCTCATACTTTACACTGCAGCTCTATGCCTTCTTCATACTTTATACTATAGCTCTCTGAATCCCCCATACTTCACATTGCAGCTCTATGCCTTCTTCATACTTTATACTATAGTTCTATTCCTCCCTCATACTGTACACTGCAGCTTTATGCCTTCTTCATACTTTATACTATAGCTCTGTGAATCCCCCATACTTTACACTGCAGCTCTATTCCTCCCTTATTCTTTACATTGCAGCTCTATGCCTTCTTCATACTTAATACTATAGCTCTATGCCTCCCTCATACTTTACACTGCAGCTCTATGCCTTCTTCATACTTTATACTATAGCTCTCTGAATCCCCCATACTTTACATTGTAGCTCTATGCCTTCATCATACTTTATACTATAGCTCTGTGAATCCCCCATACTTTACACTGCAGCTCTATGCCTTCATCATACTTTATACTATAGCTCTGTGAATCCCCCATACTTTACACAGCAGCTCTATGCCTTCTTCATACTTTATACTATAGCTCTATTCCTCCCTCATACTTTACATTGCAGCTCTATGCCTTCTTCATACTTTATACTATAGCTCTATGCCTCCCTCATACTTTACACTGCAGCTCTATGCCTTCTTCATACTTTATACTATAGCTCTCTGAATCCCCCATACTTTACATTGTAGCTCTATGCCTTCTTCATACTTTATACTATAGCTCTCTGAATCCCTCATACTTTACATTGCAGCTCTATGTCTTCTTCATACTTTATACTATAGCTCTATGCCTCCCTCATACTTTACACTGCAGCTCTATGCCTTCTTCATACTTTATACTATAGCTCTATTCCTCCCTCATACTTTACATTGCAGCTCTATGCCTTCTTCATACTTTATACTATAGCTCTATGCCTCCCTCATACTTTACACTGCAGCTCTATGCCTTCTTCATACTTTATACTATAGCTCTCTGAATCCCCCATACTTTACATTGTAGCTCTATGCCTTCTTCATACTTTATACTATAGCTCTCTGAATCCCTCATACTTTACATTGAAGCTCTATGCCTTCTTCATACTTTATACTATAGCTCTATGCCTCCCTCATACTTTACACTGCAGCTCTATGCCTTCTTCATACTTTATACTATAGCTCTCTGAATCCCCCATACTTTACATTGTAGCTCTATGCCTTCTTCATACTTTATACTATAGCTCTCTGAATCCCTCATACTTTACATTGCAGCTCTATGTCTTCTTCATACTTTATACTATAGCTCTATGCCTCCCTCATACTTTACACTGCATCTCTATGCCTTCTTCATACTTTATACTATAGCTCTATTCCTCCCTCATACTTTACATTGCAGCTCTATGCCTTCTTCATACTTTATACTATAGCTCTATGCCTCCCTCATACTTTACACTGCAGCTCTATGCCTTCTTCATACTTTATACTATAGCTCTCTGAATCCCCCATACTTTACATTGTAGCTCTATGCCTTCTTCATACTTTATACTATAGCTCTCTGAATCCCTCATACTTTACATTGCAGCTCTATGCCTTCTTCATACTTTATACTATAGCTCTATGCCTCCCTCATACTTTACACTGCAGCTCTATGCCTTCTTCATACTTTATACTATAGCTCTCTGAATCCCCCATACTTTACACTGCAGCTCTATTCCTCCCTATTACTTTACACTGCACCTCTATGCCTTCTTCATACTTAATACTATAGCTCTGTGAATCCCCCATACTTTACATTGCAGCTCTATGCCTTCTTTATACTTTATACTATAGCTCTATTCCTCCCTCATACTTTACACTGCAGCTCTATGCCTTCCTAATACTTTATACTATAGCTCTATTCCTCCCTCATACTTTACACTGCAGCTCTATGCCTTCTTCATACTTTATACTATAGCTCTGTGAATCCCCCATACTTTACATTGCAGCTCTATTCCTCCGTTATACTTTACATTGCAGCTCTATGCCTCCCTCATACTTTACACTGCAGCTCTATGCCTTCTTCATACTGTATGCTATAGCTCTGTGAATCCCACATACTTTACGCGGCAGCTCTATGCCTTCTTCATACTTTATAGTATAGTTCTATGCCTCCCTCATACTTTACACTGCAGCTCTATGCCTTCTTCATACTTTATACTATAGCTCTCTGAATCCCCCATACTTTACACTGCAGCTCTATTCCTCCCTCATACTTTCCACTGCACCTCTATGCCTTCTTCATACTTTATAGTATAGTTCTATGCCTCCCTCATACTTTACACTGCAGCTCTATGCCTTCTTCATACTTTATACTATAGCTCTCTGAATCCCCCATACTTTACACTGCAGCTCTATTCCTCCCTCATACTTTACACTGCAGCTCTATGCCTTCTTCATACTTTATACTACAGCTCTATTTCTCCCTCATACTTTACACTGCAGCTCTATGCCTTCTTCATACTTTATACTATAGCTCTCTGACTCCCCCATACTTTACACTGCAGCTCTATTCCTCCCCCATACTTTACACTGCAGCTCTATGCCTTCTTCATACTTTATACTATTGCTCTGTGAATCCCCCATACTTTACATTGCAGCTCTATTCCTCCCTTATTCTTTACATTGCAGCTATATGCCTTCTTCATACTTTATACTATAGCTCCATTCCTCCCTCATACTTTACACTGCAGCTCTATGCCTTCCTAATACTTTATACTATAGCTCTATTCCTCCCTCATACTTTACACTGCAGCTCTATGCCTTCTTTATACTTTATACTATAGCTCTATTCCCCCCTCATACTTTACACTGCAGCTCTATGCCTTCCTAATACTTTATACTGCAGCTCTATTCCTCCCTCATACTTTACACTGCAGCTCTATGCCTTCTTCATACTTTATACTATAGCTCTATTCCCCCCTCATACTTTACACTGCAGCTCTATTCCTCCCCCATACTTTACACTGCAGCTCTATTCCTCCCTCATACTTTACACTGCAGCTCTATGCCTTCCTAATACTTTATACTATCGCTCTATTCCTCCCTCATACTTTACACTGCAGCTCTATGTCTTCTTCATACTTTATACTATAGCTCTATGCCTCCCTCATACTTTACATTGCAGCTCTATTCCTCCCCCATACTTTACACTGCAGCTCTATGCCTTCTTCATACTTTATACTATAGCTCTGTGAATCCCCCATACTTTACATTGCAGCTCTATTCCTCCCTTATTCTTTACATTGCAGCTCTATGCCTTCTTCACACTTTATACTATAATTCCATTCCTCCCTCATACTTTACACTGTAGCTCTATGCCTTCTTCATACTTTATACTATACCTCTGTGAATCCCCCATACTTTACACTGCAGCTCTATGCCTTCTTCATACTTTATACTATAGCTCTATTCCCCCCTCATACTTTACACTGCAGCTCTATTCCTCCCCCATACTTTACACTGTAGCTCTATTCCTCCCTCATACTTTACACTGCAGCTCTATGCCTTCGTCATACTTTATACTATAGCTCTATTCCCCCCTCATACTTTACACTGCAGCTCTATTCCTCCCCCATACTTTACACTGCAGCTCTATTCCTCCCTCATACTTTACACTGCAGCTCTATGCCTTCCTAATACTTTATACTATCGCTCTATTCCTCCCTCATACTTTACACTGCAGCTCTATGTCTTCTTCATACTTTATACTATAGCTCTATGCCTCCCTCATACTTTACACTGCAGCTCTATTCCTCCCCCATACTTTACACTGCAGCTCTATGCCTTCTTCATACTTTTTTATTTTATTTTAAAGTTTTCTTCAAGTTTTATAATACAAAACGGATACCACACGGTAGGCAAAGACACAAAAGAAACATTGTACAAGAAAAAATGTAGGGACAACATAGCTACTATTCAAAGCTATCTCTGCTTCCTGGAAAAAACAGTAACTAATTGAACCGAAATGGGTAATCGGTTATTAGAATTTAGCTCAAAAGGGCACAGCAAAGCAAATAGTAAGCGAATTGGTAGTACATCTATTATGAGTGAGGTCAGTTAGACATAGAACTGCGGGTAGATGTAAGAAGGCAATGGACTATAAACCACACTATAATGCCAAGGCAATGAACACTCTAAGTAAGTACGATTGACAGTGTCCCAGAGCTGAAAAACAAAGGGCAAAAGAGAAGGGCAGTTACCCAAATATCAAACATAAAAAAATTGGTTAAAAACAATCAACAAGAAAGTCAATGTAGCAATACTTCAAAAAGACAGTTGACTCGGGGCAGCCGCCCCTAGCAACACATAAAAAAGGCTAAGTTGGCGTGTGACTCTATGTGGACTGGAGCAGGAGGCGAGGCAATAAGCAGGCGGGCAGGAGGCAAGAAAAAATGCGAGCAATATGTGGCGCACCCCCTTTAGGAAAAGGATAGGGTGAAGAGCAGATGGGATGTAGTGGAGACAGGGAGGATATATGAAGACCAGGTGGTAGGACCTCAGCCAGTATGCATTCTTAGGGGGACATAGTGGGCACTGCGCTTCCACACCTCCCACCTCTTTTGGAAGCGGGGTTCAGACAGGTTAGCCAAGGCGAACGTTCTCTCATAGTCATAGGAGAGGTTTACATTGGCCAGTATTGCAGATAAAGTAGGCACGGTAGGAGATTTCCAGTGCCTGGTAATAAATAATTTAGCAGACATGAGGAGGTGTGCAATCACAGTGCGTTATTCATAAGGGATCACATCCAGACCAATCATTAGAAGGGCCATTGCAGGAGACAGTGAAAAGGCTAGTCCCATCATACTAGAGACAACTAACTCGATTCCGCTCCAGAGATTACTCAGTGCTGGACAGTCCCAAAGGACGTGCAGCAGAGTCCCCTCTTGGCCACATCCCCTCCAACACCTCTCCGAGCAGGCAGCGTCCATTTTGTGCAATCTGTGGGGTGTAAAATACCACCTGTGGATAGTCTTAAACATCGCCTCCTGATGGTTCGCACATTTAAAGCTATCTCTAATAGTCTGGAAGGCCATTTTCCCCTGTTCCAAGGGGATCGAGACACCGAGTTCACTCTCCCAACGGGACATGAATGGCAGAGGGACGAGTTCCGTCTTTCCATTCAGCAAATCATAGAAAAGTGTAATCCCACCCCTCAGGGGGCCCGATGATCCCAATGAGCCTAGCATTCTCGGAGGTAGTCTAAAAGAACGTAACCATCCCATGTTAAGTAGGCTTCTAATCTGAAGGCTCTTGTAAAATTCCGTATGTGGGATGCGGTAACGGTCTCGGATTGATGGGAAGTGAACTGTGCCTGAATCGTCTAAGATATCTTGTATGGTATGAATGCCGGCATCTTTCCACAGAGAAAGATCCAGGTCAGGTATGTGTAGGAGTAGTTGCTCAAGGGGGATAAGGTTAGCAGGACATTGGATCAGAGTGGAGAATTTTGCAATGCTAGTAGCCCAGACCCTGTCCGTGACGTTAATTGCCGAAAGAGGGGAGGGTAGAGGCGGTTTATTGGCTAAGGGGGCCAGAATTCTTGATCTAAGGGAGCAGTCTGTGCTGTGAGCTGTCTCAACAGATACCCACAACTTGTTGGAGTTCCCTGACCACCAATGTGTCATCTGGTCTAGAATAGCAGCCCTATAATAATCCTCCAGGTCCGGTCTGCCTAGGCCACCCAATCCTCTATGATGTGTCATAACTCGCCTAGAGACTCTAGGTCTCTTATGTTGCCAGATGAAATCATCCAGCAGCCTATTAGCAGATTTAAAGTAGGATTGGGGAATAGCTATGGGGAGGGTACGGAAGAGGTATAGCATTTTCGGCAGGATCATCATTTTGAAAGCCGCAAGACGGCCGAACCATGATAGCATGCATTTGTCATAGGCAGAGAGGAAAGTGGACAGAGTAGAAAGGAGCGGTAGAAAGTTAGAATCAAACAGAGAAGAGGAGGATGAAGTGAGTTTAATACCCAAATAGTCAATAGAGTGACGCTGCCAATCCAGAGGGAACCGGGGGCGGAGGGACTCCAACCACTCGAGGGGGAGTCCCACTGGGAGGGCCTGAGTTTTGGTGACATTCAACTTGTAGTACGATAGTTTGCTAAAGTGGTCTAGAGTCTCAAAAAGAGAGGGCAAAGAGGAGGCCAGGCTTGTCAGGGTCAAGAGCACATCATCGGCAAAAAGTGCTAATTTATGCTCCCTGCCACCCACTACAATCCCTGAGATGCTCTGATGTAAGCGAATCGCTTGAGCCAGAGGCTCTATTGTAATGAGAAAAATCAAGGGCGACAGGGGGCATCCCTGTCTGGTACCATTCGACAGGGTGAACCGGCCAGAGAGTGCTCCATTGGTAAATACCTTCTCAACAGGGTTGGAATACAAGGCCTGTATAGCGGAAACGATAGGACCTTCAAAGCCGAAGGCCTTTAAGGCAGAAAAAGCATATGGCCAGCCCACCCTGTCGAAAGCTTTTTCCGCATCCAGGGTCAAAAAGATCGCAGGGGACTTCCGGTTCCGGCGCGGCCATGTGAGGAGCGGAGGGACGGAGCTCCTGTACCCCACACCCCAGAACGGCACAGTACCGGGCGACTTTGCCCCGCTCGCGATCCCTGCACGGACCTGCTCCCCCGTGAGGGCTCCGGAGACCAGCCAGCAGCGGAGATCTCACTCCCCGTGCTTTACCGGACAGCGCAGCGATCTCGGAGTTCCGGAAGCTGAATGCGATAGTGGGCGCCGGAGAGAGGACCGGGATTACAGCTGGGCGGCCTGAAGAAGACTGGGGAAAACCCGGTGAGCACAAAAACTGGTGCCCGCAGTCAGGACAAGCCCCGGGGCGGGTAGAGGGGGCCCTCATCGGGTGCACTCAGCTGGTTACCTACACAGCGCCACTCAGCGCCATCTTGGCCCCTCTGAGCCACCACTGACTATTCTTCCCTGTCCCCTGCTGAGCTGCTATTGCAACGGGGCATTACCACACTGGCTTTAGGGAGTGACTACATAACGGACATAACAGCCAAGTCATGGATAAATTTGTCCACAAGGGACCTCAGGGCCCGGCAGTCTCTGGATTGCACGCATCCCCTGCGCCCTCTGGGCCCCCCCGCCCCCCTACCCCTCAGCACGAGACCACAAACGGCGCCTCTATTTCTGCTGCAATGGAAGTGACTGGTAGCCAACTCCTGTTCCCTCAACTTGCAGAGTCCCCTGGTCTGGGGGTCCAGCTCTCAGATGCCATGGCCGCAGGACCCTCTGTGGGGGGTTTACCGGCCCACCCTGATCTACAGGCACTGGCCGCAGCGCTAGTTTCTCTCATCACCCCCACGATACAGAGAACTTTAGAAAATACCATACGTGACACCCTAACGCAGATACGCACGGATTTGGGCGCTCAGGAGGGCCGCATTGGCGAGATGGAGCATAGAATTGTTGCGCTTGAGGATGAGAACAGCGGCCTGGCTACTAAATTGCGCCAAATGGACACAGATTTATGCTATGTTAGCGGAAAGCTGGAAGATTTAGAGAACCGTTCACGGCGCAGCAACCTGCGTTTGGTAGGCGTTACTGAGTCGCTCCTTCCTGCGGACCTTCAAGATTTTTGCGAGAGTGATCTACCTAAGGCGCTGGGTCTGCCACACAAATGCAGGGTGGAGAGGGCACACCGTATAGGCAAATTGCCTGACCGTAATGTTGCTTCCAAGGCGGGTGTAGATAGCCGTCCGCGTCAAGTAATATTTAAACTGCTCGACTACAACGACAAGGTTAGCATCCTGAGAGCGTTTCGAAAGCGCACAACACCTCTGACATTCCGTAACAAGAAGATGCTGATATTTGAAGATTTTTCGGCTGATGTAGCGAAGAGAAGGAAAGCTTTCAGCAATGTTTGCACTGCCTTATACAATGCCAAACGCCGCTTTCAACTGCAATACCCAGCCACATTAAAAGTGCACATGCCGGATGGATCTTTTCGCTCCTACCAGACTCCGTCAGCAGCCGAGGCGGAACTGCGAGATGTGCTAGCGGACCACCAGAGGCACCCAAGACATTCACCTGCCCGCCAGGACCTCTCAAGAGATCAAGGTCCCCTGGCACAGAGACCCGCCCGTCGTAAGGAGGGGAGGGACCGATCACCTGCAGAGGGAAGGAAGAGAAAGAAGTCTCCAAAACGGAGGAGCAGAAGCCGTAGTAGCAGATCCTCGTCACCGGACTGAATCCCGGTCTTCCAGCTATTGTTTCCACGCACCCCCCCTCTCTTTTTTCTTTCTTTTCCCCCAGCTTCCGATAAAGTACACGGACATGCGGTCTTGCAGAGCAGCTGATCCAGGATGACATCATAGAAGCTACTCTCATTTCTACCACGGCTGAGAATATAGGACTGCACTGTATAACGGGTATTGTTCATCCTTATCCCCCGTGCTTGACTCTTGGGACTTGAGATTTTGAGTTATTGGCCATAATATTTTGAGGGGACTGTTCCATTATTACAGATTGGACTATGGCGGCTCTATGTATATCGTTAATGGGTATGCCTCGGGAGTGGGGCGGGGTCATGTGTACGGGTGGGTGTGGGGAGGGGTGTTCCTGTCTCCTCTCATGTCTGAAAAAAGTGAAGTCCACATCCAGTCAGGGGGTTGCCATTTTTCCACACAGGGCTTCCCTCACTGTTGGAGTTACAGATATGGTTTTTTCATGTTTTTTTTATAATTTAAATGTTTTTTTCTTACGAGCTGCGCAGGCAGGGGCACACTCTAAGTTGAAAGGTTCAGGATTACTGTGGCGCTCCCCTTCTGCGAGCTCTTGTCATGTGCTGAGGTACTTCGATAGCTTGCGCTGGCGATCCCTGCTCTTCCCCTGTCTGCCCATAGTCCTGGGAGTTTCCCTTGGGTGGGTTTTTGTGTTGTGTCCCTACGTCTCCCTGTGCATTACTGTTACCCTTCCTCAATGTATTCACGATGTGTAGAATTGTTTCGTGGAATGTGAAGGGTCTAAGATCACCTCAGAAGAGAATGTCCATCCTTCGATATCTCAAGCGCTTGAGGCCGGATGTGGTTCTTTTGCAGGAGACACATCTGACCGCAACCGATTTCCCTAGAATGAGGAAGTTGTGGGTGGGTAGTGTGTATGGTTCCCCGGCGGTGGACCGAAAGGCGGGTGTATTGATTCTGATACACAAGGCATTCCAACACCATTTGATCTCCCATACACATGATGATGCGGGACGTCTTTCCCATATTTCCTTAATACATGGCGAGCAATCTTATGCTATTTATAATGTATATGCACCGAATGGAGATAACGCCTCTTTCTTTCGTTCCCTAACAGATGAGTTAACTAGTTCAGCAGGTCTGCAGGTAGTGGTTGGAGGTGACCTGAACTCGGTGGTGGATCCTCTGGTGGACAGGAGAGGGGCGACATCGACGCCAGTGGCCATCCGACAGAGTGACAGGGTCCTGCAACCGTTTCTGTCCAGTACAGGCTTGGTGGATGCCTGGAGACATTTTCATCCCGATGGTCGTGAGTATACGCACTACTCCCACACACACAATTCCTGGTCCCGAATTGATTACCTCATGATTAGTCCTTCCCTTTGCCCTAGGGTGACTGTAACGGACATCTCTGACCTGATCATTTCTGACCACTCCCCTGTAGTGTTGGAGTTTCGGCAATCACACCCGAGGGGGACTGACTTTTTGTGGCGCTTCCCTTCTTATTTAGCGAAGGATGAGTCTTTTCAAGATCTTCTTCGGGGGTGGTGGCTGGAATTTCAAACTGACAATGCCCAACATGAAGGGGACCCTGCCCTTTTCTGGGAGACAGCCAAGGTAGTCCTGAGAGGTAAAATAATGGCCTATCATTCCACGTTAAAGCGTAAGTCGCAAGAGGGACATGCGGCCGCCAGTTCTCGCTTAGCCGCAGCATATTCCAAGTTTGTATCTTCCTCGACCCCCCCCAATAAACTGGCGTGGCAGACAGCACGTGCCGACTATGAACTATGGTTAGACAGGAGGGAGCGAATTTATCGCTCACATTACGATCTCCAGCTGTTTAAACAGGGAAACAAGGCAGGTCGCTTGCTGGCTAGACTAGCGAAGGGTCCACATTCATCTGCGCATGTGCTTGCTCTGAAGGACACCCAGGGCCAAATTAGTAGAGACCCGAAGGCTGTAAGTGCTCTATTGGGTGCTTACTATGCGGACTTGTACTCCGCTCCACCTGACGCAGGTACAGAGGGCCGGGACTTTTTGGACAAAGTGAGTCTCCCAAAGTTGTCTGAGGACCAACGACGAGAGCTGAACATAGCCATCACAGTAGAAGAGGTTAGGGGGGCTATCAGATCTCTAGCCAATGGGAAGGCCCCGGGACCGGACGGTTATCCGGGGGAATTTTATAAACCCCTAGTTGATCAGGTCACTCCTGCCCTGACGGCTTACTTTAATGGTGTCCTGTCTGGTGGAAACTTGTCGGCGGGAGCAAAACTAGCCTTCATTAAGGTTCTCCCCAAGCCGGGCAAGGATCCGCTAGATCCTGGCTCCTATCGTCCAATATCACTTATTAATCAGGATGTTAAATTACTTACCAAAATATTAGCGGACCGGTTAGCGAAACTATTGCCCGAGTTGATAGGGGATCATCAAGTGGGTTTTGTAAAAACGCGTTCAGCTGTCACGAACATACGGAAGGTTCTAGCGGTCATGGATAGTGTAGGCAGAAGGCCTGCGGTTATGCCCCACCCTGCACTGCTCGCTCTAGATGCGGAAAAAGCGTTCGATAATGTCCGGTGGGATTGGTTGCATTTGGTTCTAGAACGCTTTGGTATCACAGGGAGGTTCAGTGGTTTCCTGGAAAACCTCTATTCTGGCCTGGCAGCCAGGGTGTATACCCCGGGCTTTTTGTCTCCATATATCCAACTGCATAGAGGGACACGACAGGGGTGTCCCCTATCGCCCCTTTTGTTTGATTTAGCAATTGAACCCTTGGCGCGCTTTTTGCTCGCTTCGGACACGTACAAGGGTATAGCGGTGGGTTCCAGAGAACTCAAAATATCCTTGTTTGCAGATGATGTGCTAATGTTCTTGGATGACCCAGGGCGGGATGTTCCCAAGGTATTGTCTTTTCTAGCCGGGGTGGAAGGTTTCATGGGCTATAAAGTGAACGCATCCAAAAGTGTGCTCCTTCCTTTGGGGAAGGGCCCGCCTCACTGGGAGCGGATGGCTGGGGATTTAGGGATCACTTATAGCACTTCTTCCATTCTCTACCTGGGGATTAGGATAGGGAGAACCGCGGATACACTATATGCGTTGAATTTTACCCGGGTGATTAAGAAGATAGTGGACGAGTTGGCACGGTGGAAAGACCTTCCGCTGTCCTTTATGGGACGTTGTCATCTGGTGAAGATGATAAGTTTTCCCAGGCTACTTTACCCTCTGCAGACACTCCCAATATTGCTGAAGCACGTAGATGTCAGGACACTCAACGCAGCATTCACTAAATTCATATGGCATGGGAAGAGACCCAGAATTGCGCTTAAAAAGTTGATGCTGTGTAGGATGGAAGGGGGGGTCAACCTTCCCAATGTGAGGGGTTACAACTTGGTATGCTTGTTCCGCAATGTGATGGATTGGTTGCATGATTCATCATACTTCTCTAACCTATTGATTGAGCGAGAGCTGGCGGCACCGTGGTCATTGACAGCCCTACTACATACTTCCTACACTAAGCTACCCCCGCAGGTCAAGAGCTCGCAGGTCCTTAGGGATACCATTATTACATGGAAGGAACTCCGTAAGACTTTTGGCCTATCGCACTTGTTGTCCAAGCGAATGCCACTCAGAGGACACCCTGAATTCTCTCAAGGGACTTCATCTACCTGGCTTGCTCTTTGGGAGAGGGAGGGGGTTTTGAGGGCTAGTGATTTGTGGGACGAGGATCGAAGGTCATGGCTTTCACCTGCAGAGATGGTAACAAAATTCTCTTTACCCCAAACTCAATTGATCTATGCAAATCAATTATACTCCTTTTGTTCGACCCGACTTAGGAACCTGACAGTGGAAGCCCCTGTCCATTCTTTTGATGACATAGTAGGGGATGGTCCGAGGAAGACTTCCATTTCCCAATTATACCTAGCTTTACGGGGGAGACTTTTAAAATTCGACCCAAAACGCCTGTTTACCACATGGGAGAGATGGACTGGGGACCCAGACATTCATGAGACTATACTTACGGGATGGGAAGCGGTTTGTAAACAGGTTATCAATGAACGATGGAGGGAGACCTATTTTAAAGTTTCCCACGCAGCCTTGTACGGCTTTAATATCCCACCGTCGCCTTGTTTCCCTGAGCGTATAACACACTGCCCCAAATGTCTTACACCTATGACAAATCTTTTTCACGGGATCTGGGACTGTGCTCACTCGGCTGGCTACTGGCGCTCGATCTGCTCCTACATCAGAGACCACTGGCGGGTAAGTCTTCCTTTTAAGGTTCAGACCCTTATATTTCACCAGCTTCGTCCTCCGGAGGAAGATCGGACGGGGATCCAGAGGATCCCTAAAATAATACATGTGGTCTTGCTGGTTGCTCTCCGATGCTTGTTTCTCCGGTGGTTGGAGGACCGGGTACCGGACCTGCAATTATTGATAACTCAATTGAAGTTCTTTTTAGGGGTAGACAGATTGGATGCTGAACGCCATTGCAACTCTGGCACGGCACGTTTCTTCGAAAAGTGGACACCGTTCATTGTTACACACTATAATCCCCGGGAGGTAGCCGACATTGTATATCCTTTTAGACACACCACATGGTACCTTACGGAATCATTGAAAGGGACGCTGGGGGCATTACAGCTTCCTGATTCAGTTTAGACTGTAAGGATTAAGCTTATTGAATCCTTGGGGAGAGAGGGAATCCTGCATCACTTCACTACAGCACCTCAGTATTTGTCATTTTTAAGACAGTTATTGTATTGTATGTTGGATCGCGGTCCGTTATTTTCCCAGATGGGGATCGTGATATTTCTGATATGTTTTTGTGTTATTCTGAAAATGTTGAATAAAAATATATTGCAAAAAAAAAAAAGATCGCAGGGACTCCCCTACCTTCACAATGTTGTAGCAGGGAGATAACCCGCCGCGTGTTATCAGGGGCTTGGCGACCCAGTGTGAACCCCACCTGTTCTTCCCCTAGTAAAGTGGGCATAAATTACCGAAGACAGGCCGCTATCACCTTTGCGTACAGCTTAATGTCTCCGTTAAGGAGTGAAATAGGGCGATAATTTGAAGGCAAGTGAGGAGATTTGCCAGGTTTCGGGATAGGAGTTTTGAGGGCATCTAACATTTCTGCTGGAAGAGAGCCCGTCTCTATGGATGTTGCGAACACTAGGTGCAAATGAGGGAGTAAGATGGGTAAAAATCTCTTATAGTACTCATTAGGGAGACCATCCGGTCCCAGCGTCATGTTGTTGGGCATAGTCTTAACAGCGTCAGCTATTTCCTGGGGGGAGATAGGCCGATTTAGAATAGATAAGGCAGAAGGGGAGAATTGAGGAAGATGTAGAGAGGCAAGAAAGGCATCAATGTCAGGTTGAAGAGGCTAAGGGCAGGGTCTTGATTAAGATTATATAGCGCTTCATAGTACTCTTTAAAGGCATCAGCTATTTGGCGGGGGGAGGTTTGAGACTGTAGAGTAGAAGGGTGCTTAAGGGTGGAGATACGCTGCTTAAGGAACTCAGGTTTCAGTTTTTTCACTAGAAGTGATTGTCATGTATTTAGTAAGACAGTTTAGACCTCCTAAGTGATTTCTCGTAATCATGCAACAAGAGCCTCCTCATATGCAGCCGCTCGGCCCACAGATGTTCAGCAGTGTCTCCAATGTCACCAGTTGGGGACGATTGCTAAATGGCCTCTAAAACCCTGATCTTATTAAGGGACTCATTAAGCACAAGTGTCCTACGTTTTTTCAGGGTAGCCCCCAACTGAATAAATGAACCCCTCACCACCGCCTTATGGGCCATCCATACAGTCATGGGGTCAACGTCAGGGGTCGTATTCAGAATGAAGTATTCCGTCAGGACGGTTTCTAGAAAGGAGGCGTGAGTGTTGTTCGCAATTAGGTGGGAATTGGCGCGCCACACAAAATCGGAATGTTTAGGGAAAGTATCCGATATGGTCATGGAAACCGGCGCGTGGTCTGACCACGTCCTAAGACCAATGTCAGATCCTGAGATTCTATCTAGTAGGGACCTACTTATCAGAATCATGTCTATGCGGGAGAAAGAATGAAATCTAGCCAAGCAGTGTGTGTACCCTCGCTCTGAGGCATGCTGCAATCTCCATATATCAAATAGGTCATGGGCCATTAAAAAATGTGTCAACGAAAAGCTGCGCACACTAGTATTGGAGGAGCAGTCTAGAGGGGGAGATGCCACTGAGTTGAAGTCCCCACACACCACCAGGGAACCCCTCCGGATCCTGTCCACCTTCCTCATCAACCTCAGTAAAAAACGACCCTGACCTGCATTTGGAGCGTATAGATTCACTATAGTATACTCAGTATTATCAATGAGACCCACTATAATGATGTAGCGACTTTGAGGATCAATCACTGTTTGCTGTATGTTGACTGCAAGGTTGTCGCCAAACGCTATTAGGACCCCCCGTTTCTTCTTAACATATTCAGAAGAGACAATAGTCGGAAATGTTCTATGACGCAGAGGTGGGGGATGAGTAGATGACACATGCGTCTCCTGGATACACAGTATGTCCACAGGATTGCGCAACGCCTCTCGCCAGAGAAAGTTTCGTCTCTGGGGACTGTTAAGTCCGTTCACATTCAGGGACATTACCTTAATACCCATAATCAATAGATGGGAGTCAGCTAATAGGTGCGGAGGAGGGAAAGGAACCAGATGAAAAAAGGAGGGATGGGGAAGGGAGGGGGGAAAGTGGCAAAAGAATAGCAAAGAGTGAGGAAGGGGGAGAAGAGGAGGGAAAGGAAGAAGGGGATGCACCAGCGTAACACACCTCACCCCCCGCTCAACGCCCTCTCCAGTCACAGGATGCACAGTCAGTAGAGCTGGTGTGGAAAGCACTGCAAGCAAAAAAAGGGAAAAGTAGAAGCAAATTAACATATCAGAAACAATGGAGTAGATATCAATAGACACCTATAATTCAGGAGCGTGAAAAATAATCAACTGTGGTATGCACTAAGCAGCGAAAGCCATAGGGGATAACATGCTCTTAGTCAAGGAACAACCAATCTTGACGGGGAACATCTGATGCTGACAGCTCACAGTCCGGCTCAGGGAGGTGCTGAGGGTCCTTGATCAGGGGAGCGGATCTGCGATTTGTGGCGTCCAGGAGCCTCAGGGTCCCATCCGTTCAAAATCTCTAGTCCCTCTGGAACCGAGGAGATGACGTGCAGCTTGTTGTGGTATTGCACAAGGAGCTTCGTGGGGAAGCCCCATCTGTAAGGGACCCCCATTTTCCTGAGCTCTTGGGTGATGGGGTTAAGATTCCTCCTCGCTCGGAGTGTGGCAGCTGATAAATCCACGAAAAGCTGGATACCCTCATAAGGTGCTGGGAGGGATTTGCGTTTCCTAGAAATTCGTAGGAGTGAGTCCTTAGTCTTAAAGAAAGTGTAGCGGGCCAACACATCTCTTGGAACTTCGTCAGGCAGCGAACTGGGTTTAGCCACCCGGTGTGCCCGGTCAATGCTGTACTCAAAGGGTTCCAAATCAGGTAGCAGATGTTTCGTCAGTCCACTTACATAGATCGCCAGTTGAGAGCCTGGAATCGTCTCTGGGATGCCCCTGAATTTGACATTGTTTCTCCTGTTGCGGTCTTCTGAGTCCACCAGTTTCTCCTGAACAGCTGCAATCTTGTCATCCAGTGCGTTATGCGCATCTACCAGGCTATTGTGGGCCGCAGCAAAGGCTGCCATCTTAGATTCGGTATGCACCACTTTGCGTTCCAAGGCCTTAACCGAGGAGTTGACAGGTGTTAGCAACGAAGCAAAGTCCATGTGCAGGGAGGACCGAAGTAGCTGTAGCAGAGGCCTGGTAAGAGGCATAGACGTCCTCGCCACTCTCCCCTCCGCCCGCGTCTCCTACAGGGTCAACGGCCCATGGGCCCTCTGTGGCAGCAGAGAGCCTCGGTTTTTGCTTAGCGGGGCTAGTTAGGGGAGAAGAGGTACAGTGCTGCGGTGGCGAGCTAGATCCAGCCTCCAGCAGGGCAGAGACATCGCCAGGCTGCAGCGGTAAGGTATCATCATCTCTCTCCGCCGCCGCCATTATCTGGCCAGGATCGGTGGCGTCAGCCCAGTCCGTCGGCAGAAAGCAGGTAGGACTGGCTCTGGAGGGGGATAGTGACCCCGAGGTGTGGTCAAAGGTAGTCGCAACCTGAGAAGGGGCTCCAGGGGAAATAGGCAGGGTAGGACTCACTGTGTCAGCGCTGTAGCGTGAAGAGGCAGCGCCATCTTTGATCCCTCGCGCCGAGCCCGGACCCGCAGCAAAAAAGTGTTTTAAAGTCTTATGATCTCCAGGGTTGGTCGTCCTTTTCCTGCTCCAAGTCGCCATGGTGCCTTGGAAGCACCGGGAGTCGCTGGGTGAGTCGCTGGCAGGGAGAAAGTAGCTTTATCCCACGGGCTTGCTGCGGAGCTGTGCAGTTAAGCGGCCATCTCGTCTCGCGGCCTAGCCACGCCCCCCGCCTTCTTCATACTTTATACTATAGCTCTGTGAATCCCCCATACTTTACATTGCAGCTCTATTCCTCCCTTATACTTTACATTGCAGCTCTATGCCTCCCTCATACTTTACACTGCAGCTCTATTCCTCCCTCCAACTTTACACTGCACCTCTATGCCTTCTTCATACTTTATACTATAGCTCTGTGAATCCCCCATACTTTATTCTGCAGCTCTATGCCTTCTTTATACTTTATACTATAGCTCTATTCCTCCCTCATACTTTACACTAAAGTTCTATGCCTTCTTCATACTTTATACTGTAGCTATGTGAATCCCCAATACTTTACACTGTAGCTCTATTCCTTCTTCATACTTTATACTATAGCTCTGTGAATCCCCAATACTTTGTACTGCAGCTCTATGCCTTCTTCATACTTTATACTATAACTCTATTCCTCCCCCATACTTTACACTACAGTTCTATGCCTTCTTCATACTTTATACTGTAGCTATGTGAATCCCCAATACTTTACACTGCAGCTCTATGCCTTCTTCATAATTTATACTATAGCTCTGTGAATCCCCCATACTTTACACAGCAGCTCTATGCCTTCTTCATACTTTATACTATAGCTCTATTCCCCCCTCATACTTTACACTGCAGCTCTATTCCTCCCCCATACTTTACACTGCAGCTCTATTCCTCCCTCATACTTTACACAGCAGCTCTATTCCTCCCTCATACTTTACACTGCAGCTCTATTCCTCCCTCATACTTTACACTGCAGCTCTATGCCTTCTTCATACTTTATATTATAGCTGTGAATCCCCCATACTTTACACTGCACCTGTTACGCCGAGCGCTACGGGTCCCCGCTCCTCCCCGGAGCGCTCGCAGCGTTTACCTGATCACAGCGCCCCAGTCAGACCCGCTGACCGGGAGCGCTGCGATAGTGTCCCTAGCAGGGATGCGATCCGCGATGCGGGACGCGCCCGCTCGCGGTTCGCGTCCCAGCCCGCTTACCAGACCCGTTCCCCATCTGTACGGTCCTGGCGCGCGCGGCCCCGCTCCCTAGGGCGCACGCGCGCCGGCTCTCTGCGATTTAAAGGGCCAGTGCGCCGCTGCTTGGCGCCTGGTCCAAATTAGTGTAATCACCTGTGCACCTCTCTATATAACCTCACTTCCCCTTC
This sequence comes from Hyla sarda, assembly GCF_029499605.1. Classification (NCBI taxonomy): domain Eukaryota; kingdom Metazoa; phylum Chordata; class Amphibia; order Anura; family Hylidae; genus Hyla; species Hyla sarda. The sequence continues at coordinate 186,896,662 of NC_079190.1, forward strand.
CCTTCCTTGCCGGATCTTGTTGCCATTGTGCCAGTGAAAGCGTTCCTTGTATGTCCCAAGCCAGTGTTCCAGACCTCCTGCCTTTGCCCCTGACTACAATCCTTGCTGCCTGCCCTGACCTTCTGCTACGTCCGACCTTGCTCTTGCCTAATCCCCTGTACCGCGCCTATCTCAGCAGTCAGTCGGGGTTGAGTCGCTACCGGGTGGAACGACCTGGGGGTTACCTGCCGCAGCAAGTCCATCCCGATTTGCGGCGGGCTCTGGTGAATACCAGTAACCCCTTAGACTCCGTTCCCCTGGTACGGCCCATGTCATCACCCCACTGACACAGAGGATCCACCACCAGTATCCTCACAGTACCCGGATCCTGACAGTAGATCGCTGACCTTACCACGGTGGTCGCCCAGCAGTCGCAACAGATAGTGCAACAAGGCCATCAGCTGTCTCAACTGACTGTTATGCTACAACAGCTTCTACCACAGCTACAGCAACCATCTCCTCCGCCAGCTCCTGCACCTCCTCCGCAGCGAGTGGCCGCTTCCAGTCTCCGCTTATCTTTGCCAGACAAATTTGATGGAGACTCTAAACTTTGCCGTGGCTTTCTCTCGCAATGTTCCCTGCATTTGGAGATGATGTCGGACCAATTTCCAACTGAACGGTCGAAGGTGGCTTTCGTGGTTAGTCTCCTGTCTGGGAAGGCCCTGTCATGGGCCACACCGCTCTGGGACCGCAATGATCCTGTCACTGCCACTGTACAGTCCTTCTTCGCTGAGGTTCGTAGTGTCTTCGAGGAACCAGCCCGAGCTTCTTCTGCCGAGACTGCCTTGCTGAACCTGGTCCAGGGTAATTCTTCTGTAGGCAAATACGCCATCCAATTTCGTACCCTCGCCTCTGAATTAACTTGGAACAACGAGGCCCTCTGCGCGACCTTTAAAAAAGGCCTATCCAGTAACATCAAAGATGTGCTGGCCGCATGAGAAATTCCTGCCAACCTGCATGAACTTATCCATTTGGCCACCCGCATTGACATGCGCTTTTCCGAAAAACGCCAGGAGCTCCGTCAGGATATGGACTTTGTTCGCACTAGGCGATTTCTCTCCCCGGCTCCTCTCTTCTCTGGTCCGCTGCAATCTGTTCCTGTGCCTTCTGCCGTGGAGGCAATACAAGTAGACCGGTGTTGCCTGACACCACAAGAGAGGACACGCCGCCGCAATGAGATCCTATGCCTGTACTGTGCCAGTACCGAACACTTCCTGAAGGATTGTCCTATCCGTCCTCCACGTCAGGAAAGACGCACTCCGATTCCGCACAAAGGTGAGACAGCTCTAGGTGTGAACTCTGCTTCTCCACGTCTTACTGTGCCTGTGCGGATTTCTTCTTCTAACTCCTCCTTCTCAGCCGTGGCCTTCTTGGATTCAGGCTCTGCAGGAAATTTTATTTTGGCCTCTTTTGTTAACAGGATCAACATCCCAGTGACCAGTCTTGCCAGACCTCTCTACATCGCTTCAGTTAATGGAGAAAGATTGGACTGTACTGTGCGTTACCGCACAGAACCCCTGTTAATGTGCATTGGACCTCATCACGAAAAAATTGAATTTCTGGTCCTCTCTAACTGCACTTCTGAAATTCTTCTCGGACTGCCTTGGCTCCAACGCCATTCTCCTACCCTTGACTGGACCACCGTGGAGATCAAGAACTGGGGTGCTTCTTGCCACAAAAAATGCCTCACGCCTGCTCCCAGTCCCGCCAGTCAAACCCCTGTGGCTCCTCCTATACCAGGTCTCCCCAAGGCCTATTTGGACTATGCCGATGTTTTTTGCAAAAAACAAGAAGAGACTTTACCTCCTCACAGGCCTTATGACTGCCCTATTGATCTCCTTCCTGGTACTACTCCACCCCGGGGCAGGATCTATCCTCTGTCAGCTCCTGAGACACAAGCCATGTTGGATTACATCCAAGAAAGTTTAAAGAGGGGATTCATCCGCAAGTCTTCATCCCCTGCCGCAGCGGGGTTCTTCTTTGTCTCCAAAAAAAGACGGTTCCTTACGGCAATGCATCGATTACCGCGGTCTTAATAAGATCACTATAAAGAACCGCTATCCCCTGCCTCTTATCTCGGAACTCTTTGACCGCCTACGTGGCGCTAATATCTTCACCAAATTGGATTTAAGAGGTGCATATAATCTCATCCGCATCAGGAAAGGGGATGAGTGGAAGACCGCATTTAATACCAGAGACGGACATTTTGAATATCTGGTTATGCCCTTTGGGCTCTGCAACGCCCCTGCTGTCTTCCAGGACTTTGTGAATGACATTTTTCATGATCTGTTATATACCTGTGTTGTGGTTTACCTGGACGACATTTTGATTTTTTCTTCTAACCTCGAAGAACACTGCCGTCATGTCCGTCTTGTTCTCCAGAGACTCCGTGACAATCAATTATATGCCAAGATGGAGAAATGCCTCTTTGAATGCCAATCTCTTCCCTTTCTAGGATATTTAGTCTCTGGCCAGGGACTTCAAATGGACCCAGACAAACTGTCAGCCGTGTTAGATTGGCCATGCCCCTCCGGACTCCGAGCTATCCAACGCTTCTTGGGGTTTGCCAATTACTACCGACAATTTATTCCGCATTTTTCCACCATTGTGGCCCTAACCAAGAAAAACGCCAACCCTAAGTCCTGGTCTCTCCAAGCGGACGAGGCATTCAGCCGTCTCAAATCTGCCTTTTCTTCCGCTTCTGTACTCTCCAGACCTGATCCATCTAAACCCTTCTTGCTGGAGGTAGATGCCTCCTCGGTGGGAGCCGGAGCTGTACTCCTACAAAAAAACTGTTCTGGACATAACATTACTTGTGGTTTCTTTTCTAAGACCTTCTCTCCGGCGGAGAAAAATTACTCCATTGGTGATCGAGAATTGCTGACCATTAAACTAGCTCTCGAGGAATGGAGGCATCTGCTGGAGGGTTCCAAATACCCAATTATCATCTACACGGATCACAAGAACCTCTCTTATCTTCAGTCTGCCCAACGGCTGAACCCACGCCAGGCTAGGTGGCCATTGTTTTTTGTCCGTTTTAACTTTGAGATTCATTTTCGCCCTGCTGACAAAAACATCAGGGCTGATGCCCTCTCTCGTTCCTCTGATGCCTCCGAAACGGAAGCCCCCCTGCAACACATTGTTCCTCCTGAGTGTGTGATCTCCTCTTCCCCGGCTTCCATCAGACAAACACCTCCTGGAAAGACTTTCGTTCCCCCATGCCAGCGCCTCAAGATCCTCAGGTGGGGACATTCCTCGCACCTTGCCGGCCATGCTGGCGTCAAGAAGTCCATCCAACTCATCTCTCAATTTTATTGGTGGCCTACCCTGGAAGCAGATGTTGCTGATTTCATTCAGGCTTGTACAGTCTGTGCCCAGGACAAGACTCCTCTCCAGAAGCCTGCCGGCCTCCTTCATCCTCTGCCTGTCCCTGAGCTACCATGGTCTCAGATTGCCATGGACTTTATAACGGACCTCCCATGGCAACACAGTCATTTGGGTGGTCGTTGATCGTTTCTCCAAGATGGCACATTTTATTCCACTTCTGGCCTTCCTTCTGCGCCACAGTTGTCGAAACAATTTTTTGTGCACATTTTTCACCTTCACGGGCTTCCCACGCATATCGTCTCGGATAGAGGCGTTCAATTTGTGTCGAAATTCTGGAGAGCTCTCTGTAATCAACTAAAAATCAAATAAAATTTCTCGTCTTCCTATCATCCCCAATCCAATGGGCAAGTAGAGAGAGTTAACCAGGTTCTTGGTGACTATTTGCTACATTTTGTTTGGTCTGAATTCTCGTATAATTTCAAAGACTCTGAATCCTCCGCCAAATCCCCGTTCTTTGTAGTGTACGGCCGTCACCCTCTGCCCCCCCTCCCCACTCCCACGCCTTCTGGTTTGCCCGCTGTTGACGAAGTTACCCGGGACTTCTCCACCATCTGGAAGGAGACTCAAAAATCCCTCCTACAGGCCTCATCCCGGATGAAGAAGCATGCCGACAAAAAGAGAAGAACTCCTCCTGTCTTTGCTCCTGGAGACAAAGTGTGGCTCTCCGCCAAGTATATCCGCTTCCGTGTCCCCAGTTATAAACTGGGACCACGTTATCTTGGACCCTTTAAAATCAAGTGCCAAATCAATCCTGTCTCCTACAAACTTCTTCTTCCCCCTTCTCTCCGTATTCCTAACGCTTTTCATGTTTCTCTCCTTAAACCGCTTATCCTTAACCGCTTCTCTCCCAAGATTGTCGCTCCAACTCCTGTCTCCGGGTCCTCCGATGTCTTCTCGGTTAAAGAAACTCTCGCGTCTAAGACGGTCAGAGGTAAAAAAAAAATTCTCGTAGATTGGGAGAATTGCGGTCCTGAGGAGAGGTCGTGGGATCCCGATGATCACATCCTCGACATGGACCTCATTCACTAATTTTCGGGTTCCAAAAAGAGGGGGAGACCCAAGGGGGGGGGGGTACTGTTACGCCAAGCACTCCGGGTCCCCGCTCCACCCCGGAGCGCTCGCGGCGTTTACCTGCTCGCAGCGCCCCGGTCAGACCCGCTGACCGGGAGCGCTGCAATAGTGTCCCTAGCAGGGATGAGATCCGCGATGCAGGACGCGCCCGCTCGCGGTTCGCGTCCCAGCCCGCTTACCAGACCCGTTCCCCGTCTGTACGGTCCCGGCGCCGCTGATTGGCGCCTGGTCCAAATTAGTGTAATCACCTGTGTACCTCTCTATATAACCTCACTTCCCCTTCCCTTCTTTGCCGGATCTTGTTGCCATTGTGCCAGTGAAAGCGTTCCTTGTATGTCCCAAGCCAGTGTTCCAGACCTCCTGCCGTTGCCCCTGACTACGATCCTTGCTGCCTGCCCTGACCTTCTGCTACGTCCGACCTTGCTCTTGCCTAATCCCCTGTACCGCGCCTATCTCAGCAGTCAGTCGGGGTTGAGTCGCTATCGGGTGGAACGACCTGGGGGTTACCTGCCGCAGCAAGTCCATCCCGCTTTGCGGCGGGCTCTGGTGAATACCAGTAACCCCTTAGACTCCATTCCCCTGGTACGGCCCACGTCATCACCCCACTGACACAGAGGATCCACCACCAGTATCCTCACAGTACCCGGATCCTGACAGCACCTCTATGCCTTCGTCATACTTTATACTATAGCTCTGTAAATCCCCCATACTTTGCACTGCAGCTCTTCATATGGCAAGGGGGGATGTTTGTTATTCCAGACACAGGATCCAGTTCTAAGCTTCTGACCCTTATAACCTTTTTATTTTTCCGTATAAGGGGAATATATATATATATATATATATATATATATATGGGGCAAATTTTTTACACCATGATCTGAAGTTTTTATCGGTACTAGAGAGAGAAGTTAGAGTGATTTGATTCGTCACAAACTTCTCGGCTCGGCAGTTGCTGACTTTAGCCTGCATAAATTAGTTCAGCTTTCAGGTGCTCCGGTGGACTGGAAACTCTTTCCTAGGACTGTATCCACCTTTTCCAGCCAACCGGAGGATCTGAAAGCTGAACTAATTTATGCAGGCTAAAGTCAGCAAATGCCGAGCCGAGAAGTTTGTGACAAATCGAATCACTGTAACTTCGATCATCTCTAATCGGTACCATTTTTGTTTTGATGGAACTTTTTGATCGCTTTTTATACAATTTTGGACTTTTTGAATTTTTTTACGTGTACGCCCATGACTGTTCGGTTTAATTAACATTATATTTTTATAGTTCGGACATTTACGCACGTGGCGATACCACATATGTTTATTTTTATTTACAGTTTTTTATGGGAAAAGGGGGGGTGATTCAAACTTTTATTAGGGAAGGGGAAAAATCACATTTTAATTTACACTTTTTTTGCAATGTTAGGGTGCATGCACACCACGTTTTTGCAATGCAGTTCCCGTATCAGGTTTTTGATGAAAATCGGATTCCTCAAAACCTGACTAAACTGTATCAAAACGTGTGTACAAATTGAAAACCGTATACGATTTGAAAAATGATGTCCAGTTGCATCCGTTTTTTAAGAAAAAAAAACTATGGTTTTTAACTTTTCAATCCATTTTAAATAAAGTTTCACTTGCTTGATTGAAATTCCAAGAAAAAAAACTGTGCAAAGTCAAAAACCATATGGTCAAAACCGTATGGAACTTTACGCACATACAGTTCTGTACGGTTCTCATTGACTCCCATGTTTTAAAAAAACTTATTTGGTTTAATACAGTTTTTCACCCGGACCAAAAAACGTGGTAGACTACGGTTTTGAGTACGGGTAAAAAACAGAAACCGTATAAGGCTGCATTCACACCTCGTTTTTAACGTACGGGTGTCGGGGGAAGGGAAAACCAGGCTCTCCCGTACCCTAGCTGGTTCAGCCCATGACTCCATTTACTTTAATGAGCAGACCGGAGTCAAATGGTGACTCCGGTCGGCTCAGTTTTGACCCTTATCCGGTTTTGGACCGGACCTAAAACCGTTGTATACTACGGTTTTAGGTCCGGTCAGGAAACCGCAAACGGGTAAAAACTGAGCCGACCGGAGTCCCCGTTTGACTCCGGTTGGCTCATTAAAGTAAATGGAGTCACTGGCTGATCCGGCTAGGGTACGGGAGAGCCTGGTTTTCCCCTCCCCCAGCCAGATCCGGCACCCGTATGTAAAAAACGAGGTGTGAATGCAGCCTATGACGCAAAACGGGCTAAACTGGATGATGCGTTTAACATACAGTTTACAATGTTGAGTCAATGCATACAGTTTTCTATACAGTTCCATACGGTTTTTAACTTGAAACCGTATAAGGGAACTGTATAGCAAAAACGTAGTATGCATGCACCCTTATAGCCCCCATAGGGGACTATAACATGCAATACCTTGATTGCAGACACTGATCAATGCTATGCCATAGCATTGCATTGATCAGTGTTATTGGTGCTCTGCTGCTCCAGACTGGATCTCAGGCATGGAGCAGCAGAGCAAAGATCAGACAGAGGGAGACAAGGTAAGAAGCCTCCCGCTGTCCTCTCAATTTCACAGCGGCGGTCACGAACAGCCTACTGAGCTAACTGACAACGATTTTCTCCAGTTTTAGACGCCGGTGTCCACTTTGATCGCGCCATCTAAAGGGTTAATACCGGACATCAGCCCGAACGGCGATGTCCGGTATTAGCCGTGGGTCCTGGCTGCTGATAGCAGCTGGGAACTGCCTGGTATGAAGCTCGCTCAGCTCCTGAGCGCGCTTCCCATAACGGGAGCTGGCCAGGAGTGTAAATATACTCTTGTGGTTGTTCAGGGGTTAAACTCACCTGGGGGCAAGTTACAGGTGTGGGCAAAATAAAAGTCCTCAGACAATTCACTTCTCCTCTTTCTGTTGTCCATGCTTAGTGTGGCACACAGACACAACAGAAAGAGGAGAAGCGAACTGTCGGAGGACTTGAGAACCAAAATCAACATCTCAAGGTTGCAAGTCCTCCAGAGATCTAGATTTGCCTTGGTCCACAGTGCACAAAATTATCAAGAATTGCATGGCACTGTAGCTAATCTCCCTGGGCGTGGACGGGAGAGAAAAATTGATGAAAAGTGTCAATGCAGGATAGTCTGGATGGTGGATAAGCAAGTTCCAAAGATATTCAAGAACGTTATTGCAGGAGACCCAGGAGGACCCCACTGCTGACACAGAGACATAAAAAAGCAAGACTACATTTTGCCAAAATGAACTTGAGTAAGCCAAAATCCTTCTGGGAAAACGTCTTGTGGACAGATGAGACCAAGATAAAGCTTTTTGGTAAAGCACATCATTCTACTGTTTACCGAAAATGGAATGAGGCTTAAAAAGAAAAGAACACAGTACCTACAGTGAAATATGGTGGAGGTTCAATGATGTTTTGAGGTTGTTTTGCTGCCTCTGGCACTGGGTGCCTTGAATGTGTGCAAGTAATCATGAAATCTGAGGATTACCAGTGGATTTTGGGTCACACTGTACAGCCCAGTGTCAGAAATCTGGGTTTGCGTCCGAGATCTTGGGTCTTCCAGCAGGACAATGACCCCAAACGTATGTCAAAAAGCACCCAGAAATGGATGGCAACAAAGTGCTGGAGAGTTCTGTAGTGTCCAGCAATGAGTCCAGATCTAAATCCCATTGAACACCTATGGAAAGATCTTAAAATTGCTGTTGGGAAAAGGCGCCCTTCCAATAAGAGAGACCTGGAGCAGTTTGCAAAGGAAGAGTGGTCCAACATTCCGGCTGAGAGGTGTAAGAAGCTTATTGATGGTTATTGGAAACAACAAATTTCAGTTATTTTTTCCAAAGAGTGCACAACCAAATATTAAGTTAAGGGTGCCAATAATTTTGTCCATCCCATTTTTGGAGTTTGGTGTGACATTATGTCCAATTTGCTTTATTTCCTCCCTTTTTTGGTTTAGTTCCAATACACACAAAGGGAATAAACATGTGTATAGCAAAACATGTGTTACTGCAATCCTTTTCTGTGAGAAACTCTCCACTTCTTAAAAAATTCAGGGGTGCCAACATTACGGCCATGACTGTATAATGTATGTGTGTGTGCTTGTTAACTCTCTAACTTCCAGCCATACCTGGTACAAATACGCAAACCTACGAAGAATGTAGCTTGTTACTGTCCTAATGTGTAGTGTAATATGGAGCCCATTTCCTGCAAGAGTGCCAAGCATGTCTCAGCTCTAAAACCCTGCCCAATCTTAACTTTTACATGTCTTTGCAATATTACAAAAATTGGTTTAAATGACAGATACACTTTAACCATAGTAATGTATACAAATATAGGGGGACATTCATCATTGTGTTTAGAGAATTTATATATTTTTGCTTATATTCAAAGCCAAAGCACATTTGTTTGTGACTTTACACAGTAAGCAAAAAAAAATGTATGTATGAATATGTGGTGAGGGTGTGATGAGGGCAGATGTTATTAACCCAGGGGCAGATGGCTTTAACCCCTTGTATTCATGACCCCAAGGCGTGGTTAACCCTTTGCACCACCCGAGGTATGGCCCTTGAATACTGGGCTAGGCACGGGGCAAATAATGACTCCGATGCCAAGTTACGGAACAACTGCAGCTTTACTGAGGCAGACAAATGGAATAGTCTTTACAGCTCATTTAGGCCCAAGGAGGTGACCAGTGACTTAGGAGTCATGCGGGGTCGCTGAGACTTGTAGTGGGCTTGGACAAAATGCTGCAGACCCACGCTGAATTTAGACTGACTTGACTAGGACTGACTAGACTTCACCCCTTGTGTAGCTTACCAGGCTTTGACGTTCACTTGTGGGGCACTTGGTTGGTGGAAGCGTGGCTGCGTGGTTAGGCCTTGGGTCTCTTCAGGACACCAGACACTCTCAGGTCTTGACTGTTCCTCAGGCTCATCTCAAATGACTAAACTAGCTCCTCCCTTAGTTTATATAGAAAGTCTTTTGGGGAGTCCTATAGGTCATCCAAAAGTCACCTGGTCACTGACACCTTTCCTGGTTACACAGGCTTAACACCAATATTTAAAGTCATACATGCCTCAAAAGATTAACCAACACATGACATGAGAAAACATTGCATAGTAAAACACTTGACAGCCCATAAGAAGAATGGGGACCCAGGGGACACTGCAATAGAGTCTGCCAGACAGGACAGCAAGGGTACAGGGGTGCAACTCCTGTACTGGCCACAACACATCCGTCCCAGCACCCGACATGTTCCCGCGCTGGGACGTATGCATACGTCCTAGCGATCTCCTGCACTGTCGGCAGTGCAGTCGCGGCAGCATTAATCCCATAGATGCCATGGTCAATCACGGCATCTATGGAATTGACAGGGGGAGCGCACTTCTCCTTTTCAATAAACGGCGGCGCCGCGATACTATTGCGGATCGCCGTTGGTTGTTATAGCAGCAGGAAGTCAGATGAGGACCTCCTGTCTGCCTGCTACGGAAGCCTGTGAGATCCAGCCACAGGCTGGATCACACAGTTTGTAGTATTTGTATTGCAGCATAGTATAACCTGTAAAAAGTGAAAAATGAAATAATAAAAGGTTGTTCAATACATGTATGACATTTTTTTTCCCAATAAAACCCTGTATTGTCATCAAAAAATATTAAAAACACAAATCATATACATAATAGGTATTGCCACATCCGTAATGAGGTATACTATCAAACTATAATGTAAGTTATCCTGCACTGTGAAAGCCGTAAAAAAAAAAACACAAAAAAACCCACAAAAATTCACCAATTTTGGTACAAAAGGTAGTACATATCGCAAAAAATGATACCCATAAAAACAACAGCTCATCCTGAAAAAAATGGCGTTGGAAAATGAATGGCAGAAAAATTATTTTGCTCAGGAAAGGAAAAAGAACATAGAAAGCTATATAAAATGGGCATCGTCATAATCGTACTGACTCAAAGAATAAATATAACATCACTTTTACTGCACAGTAACATAGTTCATAAGGTTGAAAAAAGACCAGAGTCCATCAAGTTCAACCTATAACCCTAATGAGTCCTTACTGAGTTAATCCAGAGGAAGGAAAAGAAAAAAAAAAACATACTCAAGGTAAAAATTCCATCCAGACTCCAAATATGGCAGTCAGAATAAATCCCTGGATCAATGTTCTGTCCCTATAAATCTGGTATACATAACCAGCGATGTTATTATTCTCCAAAAATGCATCCAGCCCCTTTTTGAACTCTTTTACAGAGGTCTCCAAGGCCACCACATAGTTATTAGGTCTCCCCTAAGAATTTTCTTTTCTCTAAAATAAATAACCCCAATTCTGATAATCTTTCTGGGTATTGTAGTCCTCCCATTCCCCGTATTACCCTGCTTGCCCGTCTTTGAACCCTCTCCAGCTCCACTATATATTTTTTGTACACTGGTGCCCAGTACTGTACACAGTATTCCATGTGTGGTCTGACTAGTGATTTGTACAGCGGTAGAATTATTTCCTTGTCGTGGGCATCTATGCCCCTATTGATGCACCCCATGATTTTATTTGCCTTGGCAGCAGCTGCCCTACACTGGTCACTACAGCTACATTTACTGTTAACTAAGACTCCTAAGTCCTTTTCCACGTTAATTAATACATAATCCCAGCCTGGACCCCCCCCCCCCCCATGTGCATTACCTAACATTTATCAGTGTTGAACCTCATGTGCCACTTCCCAGCCCAAACCTCCAACCTATCCAGATCCATTTGTAACAGTGCACTGTCCTCTATTGTGTTTACAGCTTTACAAAGTTTAGTATCATCTGCAAAGATTGCTATTTTACTATTCAACCCCTCTACAAGGTCATTATTAAATATATTAAATAGAATAGGATCCAAGACTGACCCCTGTAGTACCCCACTAGTAACATTCCCCCAACCAGAAAAAGTACCAGTAATAACCACCCTCTGTTTCCTGTCACTGAGCCAGTTACTTACCCACTTGCACACATTCTCCCCGAGCCCAATCCTTCTCATTTTATGTACCAACCTTCTATGTGGCACCGTATCAAATGCTTTGGAAAAATCCAGATATATGACATCCAACGATTGCCCCTGGTCCAGCCAGGAGCTCACCTCCTCATAAAAGCTGGCCAGGTTAGTTTGACAGGACCGCTCCCTCATAAAGCCATGCTGATATGGAGTCATACATTTATTTTTATCAAGATACTCCAAAATAGCATCCCTTAGAAAACCCTAAAACAATTTACATACAACAGAGGTAAAACTAACAGTGTACACCATAAAAAAATATTGAAAAGAAAATGTTTCTGTTTTTCACAATATTTTGGAGTTTTTCACAAAAAATGCTGCATGTGTCAACAAAAATGCACCCCTTATATAAAGTACAATATGTCACAAAAAAACAATCTCAGAATCGCTCTGCTGAGAAAAAGCATTCTAAAGTTAATACCATTTAAAGAGACCCAGCCAAATAAGAAATAAAAATAAAAAAAGAGCCTGGTCATTAAAGGGGTACTCCGATGAAAACCTTTTTTCTTTTAAATCAACTGGTGCCATAAAGTTAAACAGATTTGTAAATTACTTCTATTAAAAAATCTAAATCCTTCCTGTACTTATTAGCTGCTGAAAACTACAGAGGAGATTCTGATGACATCATGACCACAGTGCTCTCTGCTGACATCTATGTCCATTTTAGCAAATATATGGTTAGGGAAGCACAGTGGCTCAGTGGTTAGCACTGTTATCGTGCAGCACTGTGATTGTGAGTTCATATCCCACTAAGGACAACATCTACAAATAGGTGTGAGTGCTATATAAATAAAGAGTTATTATTATAATAATGTCAGCAGAGAGCACTGCGGTCGTGATGTCAGCACAGAGCACAGTGTTCCAAAAATAAAAGTATTTCCTCTGTAGTAAGTACAGGAAGGATTAATATTTTTTAATAGAAGTAATTTACAAATCTGTTTAAGTTTCTGGGACCAGTTGATTTAAAAGAAAAAAGGTTTTCACCGGAGTACCCCTTTAAGGTAAAAAATGGGTCTGTCCTTAACCTGTTAAGGACGCAGGGCGTATGCAGTCCTTAAGGACTGAGGGCGTATGGATACGCCCGTGGGAAATCCGGTCCCCTCCGCTAGCCGGTTGGAGACCGGAGCTGGATGCCTGCTGAAATCGTTCAGCAGGCATCGCGGCATATCGCCCAGGGGAGTCATGATGACCCCCCATGTCGGCGACAATTCAGCCCAGCGATCTGCGGCGGATTCCGGGTCAATCGGGTCTCCAGTGACCCGGTGACCCGGAATTACAGGCTCTGACCCGGAATTACAGCCAAAGCCAGCAGGGGTGAGGTGGCACTGGTGCCACCTCACGATCGCCCTGATTCGTCGGACGGTTTACCGGCCGACCAATCAGGGCACCTGCTCCTGGTGTCACTCCCGCAACCCACTCCGTCCCTCTTCCGGAGGACGTGAGTGGGTGCAGGAAGTGGACCCCGGCAGCTGGGGACCCCGATCCCGCTGTCCTATAAGCTGTTCGGGATGCCGCGATTAGCCGCGGCTATCACGAACAGCCCGACTGAGCTAGCCGGCAACTTTCACTTTCGCTTTTAGCCGTGCGGCTCAGCTCTGAGCGCGCGGCTAAAGGGTTAATAGCGCGCGGCGCCGCGATCGGCGCTGCACGCTATTAGAGACGGGTCCCAGCTTCACTATGATGCCGGGCCCGCCGTGATATGACGCGGGGTTACTGTGTAACCCCGCGTTATATCAGGAGAGCAGGACCAAGGACGTACCGGTACGTCCTTGGTCCTTAAGGGGTTAAAAAAAAATCACAACTGTGTCTTTATGTGCAGAAAAGTCATAGAGAAGAGGAGGAATCATACAACATGGTGTTCTGAAATGCTTGATTGTTTTTTGCTTAGGTGCGCCAAATTAATCAACCCTACTGCCATAGTATAATAAATATGTTGGACGTAAGCGAAACCAAATTAAAAATAAATTACTTTAAAAAACACTTTCTAAAGACACACAATGATACATTTCTCCCATAATCCTCAGTAGCCGAAATTCATAACATGCTTAAAAAGTACCTGTCAATTGTTAGCAAAATGTTTTCTTTCTCCTTCATGATAATCCCCTAATCCTCTCCCCTGCCTTTTTTTTTTTTACCTGGTTTTTCCTCTGTATTTACTGCTCACTCTCAGAAAGCTACACAAAATAGGAAGGGGCATTCCTTGGCAGGCGCAATGTCATCCAAAGCCCTGCCAAAGAATATATCATCATCTAAACATTCTCTCTCTGAACGGAGGGTGTTATAGGAGGCTCACAACATGCAAAACGCTCACCCGCTTGATTGACAGATAGAGAGCGGAGGGCTTAGCTGATGATGGTTCCACCTGCATTTCCTGATTTTTGTCTCCACCCGTCAGCTGCAGGACACAATTCAGCTGCTTCAGGGGACAAGCTTGAAGGCAGAACCAGGAGGAGGATCCTTTGTGGCTGGACATTTAGCAGTAAATTTTGGATTCAAAGGTTGGAATTTTTAATAACAATCATATAAGGAGTTTATTCTATATAGGCTAATCTATGACATATTAAAAGTAGTTACTCCAAAAATAAGTGGCCTAGAATGTAGCCAAGACTGGGATACACTATACATGAATCACCAAATATCCAATTAGTCAAAAATACATAAAAACATCATTGTTTTAAAAGACATAGAAATTAAACATGGCACTGTGGTTACATGTACAGAAGAAAAGATGATGGCGGTAAGATGCATATACTGAAGAAGCATCCACGAAACGTATGTTGGGGTACATAGGTGCATGGCTCTAGACAGCACAAGGTGGGTATTTGTGATTATCTTTTTCAGTAGTGTCTCTGTACTCGGATAATCCTCTGTCACTATTTTTGTTTGTGTGTCATTATTCCTGTATTTTTGGGCAATTTGTCTGTGGCTCTCTTGACAGTTTTTCTTTGTTTATGACTTACTAGCTGAGTACCCGGCGTTGCCCGGTTTTTCTTAACTAATCCATGTGGGGGAGGAAGTACTTGTTTTAATAAATCTTCCCTGTTGTTTTGTTAAAAGGGTAACCTTTCTCTCAACCCTGACCAGTCGTCCTCGCCCAGCCGCTGAAAAACACCCCAGCATCATGCTGCCAGCACCATGCTTCTCTGTACGGATGGTATTGGGTAGATTTTCTGCAGGCATGATGCTTAGAATTGAGGCAAAAAAGTTAAATCTTGGTTTAATCAGACCAGAGAATCTTGTTTCTTACAGTTCGAGTCCTTCAGGTGCTTTATTTTAACACAGAGCGGCAACATAACAAAATGTTAAAAAGTAAATGGGTCTGAAAACCTTCCAAATGCTTTTTATATACAAAATTGCTATTTTACGTATATTCTAAATTGCTAATTAGAATATAAAAATATTATAAAGTGCCTAGTAAAAAATAAGTGTGCATCACATAACCCAGGGTAACAATATTCCCATGGCAACAGCTGCTCTGGTATCCCAGGGATGGCGCTATTTGCATGACGGGTAAAGAAACACATTTTCTACATTTATTTGAGCACTACTTTTTTATTTATTTGGACTTATAAGTATTTATTCTGGGGGTCTGATTTCAGCCGCCTGAAGATCTGCACCCTCTGTATTCTTTATTTACATGTGCTGCTTTATTGTACTGTCTTGCGAAGTAGATATGAGTGTTATCATTGCACCCACACACATCTTTCCAGACATTGATGTGCAGTGTAGAGTTTTCAATCCTCAGCATTTAAAGGGTTATCCAGGAAAAAAACTTGTTTTTATATATCAACTGGCTCCAGAAAGTTAAACAGATTTGTAAATTACTTCTATTAAAAAATCTTAATCCTTTCAGTACTTATGAGCTGCTGAAGTTGAATTGTTCTTTTCTGTCTAAGTGCTCTCTGATGACACGTGACTCGGGAACTGCCCAGTTTAGAAGCAAATCCCCATAGCAAACCTCTTCTACTCTGTGCAGTTCCCGAGACAAGCAGAGATGTCAGCAGAGAGCACTGTTGCCAGACAGAAAACAACAACTCAACTTCAGCAGCTGATAATTATTGAAAGGATTAAGATTTTTTAATAGAAGTCATTTACAAATCTGTTTAACTTTCTGGAGCCAGTTGATATTAAAGAAAAAAAGTTTTTTCCTGGAATGCCCCTTTAAGGATTGAGTTAAATTTCTCTTCTTATTCTCCTAAGGATATCTACAGTGAAATCCACAAATCTGTTCAAAATATGAACCCAATTTGTGTAAATTTGTCTCATGAATTTCACTGTGGACTTGCTGTGGAAAATTTCTACAGTAATGTGCATTAACCGTTGAGGATTGGGCTCTAGGCCTGAAATACTAATACTCAAAATGTATTGTAATGTATTGTACAAGTCACAAAGTCCCTAGTACTAGGTTAAAGTTTTTAAAAAATAAATAAATAACAAATAAATAAAATATATACACTGCTCAAAAAAATAAAGGGAACACTTTAACAAAACAATGTAACTCCAAGTCAATCACACTTCTGTGAAATCACACTGTCCACTCAGGAAGCAACACTGATTGACAATAAATTTCACATGCTGTTGTGCAAATGGAACAGACAACAGGTGGAAATAATAGGCAATTAGCAAGGTGTGGTTCTGCAGGTGGTGACCACAGACCACTTCTCAGTTTCTATGCTTCCTGGCTGATGTTTTCCTCACTTTTGAATGTTGGTGGTGCTTTCACTCAATGTGAATGTGGTGCCAATTGTCACGATTCGGCTTCCAGGTAGTGGATCCTCTGTGTCAGCGAGGGATTGGCGTGGACCGTGCTAGTGGACCGGTTCTAAGAGGCTACTGGTTTTCACCAGAGCCCGCCGCAAAGCGGGATGGTCTTGCTGCGGCAGTAGCAACCAGGTCGTATCCACTAGCAACGGCTCTACCTCGCTGACTGCTGAGAAGGCGTGGGACAGAAGGACTAGGCAGAGGCAAGGTCAGACGTAGCAGAAGGTCGGGGGCAGGCGGCAAGGTTCGTAGTCAGGATGGGTAGCAGAAGTTCAGGTACACAGGCTTTGGACACACTAAACGCTTTCACTGGCACAAGGCAACAAGATCCGGCAAGGGAGTGCATGGGAGGAGGTCAGATAAAGGCAGGGAGCAGATGGAAGCCAATTAAGCTAATTGGGCCAGGCACCAATCATTGGTGCACTGGCCCTTTAAGTCTCAGAGAGCTGGCGCGCGCGCGCCCTAGAGAGCGGAGCCGCGCGCGCCAGCACATGACAGCAGGGGACCGGGACGGGTAAGTGACCTGGGATGCGATTCGCGAGCGGGCGCGTCCCGCTGTGCGAATCGCATCCCCAACGGCCATGACAGTGCAGCGCTCCCGGTCAGCGGGACTGACCGGGGCGCTGCAGGGAGAAAGACGCCGTGAGCGCTCCGGGGAGGAGCGGGGACCCGGAGCGCTAGGCGTAACAGTACCCCCCCCTTAGGTCTCCCCTTCTCTTTGTCCGGTAACTGCCTCCCCTGGGATGAGGACACCGGGAAAGAATGGAGGGTTTCCTCAACGGCAGGCAGTACAGCAGGAGTGGGAATGGGGAGGGAGGGCAGAGGGCGAGGCCTGGCACGGGGCAGTGTGACACCAGGACGGGGGCCATGGGGAGGCACAGAGGCTTGCCTGACGGGACTGGGAGGGGGGGAGAGGCACTTCCTGTGGCAGGCAGAGTCCCAGTTCCTGATCTCCCCGGTGGTCCAATCAATGGTGGGGGAATGAAGCCGGAGCCAAGGCAGACCGAGGAGGACCTCAGAGGTACAGTTGGGGAGAATGAAGAACTCAATCCTCTCAAGGTGGGGTCCAATAGACATGAGGAGGGGCTCTGTGCGGTAACGCACGGTGCAGTCCAATCTGGCTCCGTTGACCGCGGAAATGTAGAGCGGCTTGACGAGACGGGTCACCGGGATGCTGAATTTATTAACAAACGACTCCAAAATAAAATTTCCGGAGGCACCGGAGTCCAAGCAGGCCACGGCTGAGAGGGAGGAGTTGGCTGAAGAAGAAATCCGCACGGGTACCGTGAGACGTGGAGGAGCAGACTTGGAACCAAGAGACGCCACACCCACGTGAGCTGGGTGCGTGCGTGCGTTTCCCAGGCGTGGAGGACGGATAGGGCAATCCACCAAGAAATGCTCGGTACTGGCACAGTAAAGACAGAGATTTTCTTCCCTACGGCGATTCCTCTCTTCCTGGGTCAGGCGAGACTTATCCACTTGCATGGCCTCCTCGGCGGGAGGCCCAGGCGTAGATTGCAACGGATACTGTGGGAGAGGTGCCCAGAGATCTAAGTCTTTTTCCTGGCGGAGCTCTTGGTGTCGCTCAGAAAAACGCATGTCAATGCGGGTAGCTAGATGGATGAGTTCTTGCAGATTGGCAGGAATCTCTCGTGCGGCCAGCACATCCTTGATGCGACTGGATAGGCCTTTTTTAAAGGTCGCGCAGAGAGCCTCGTTATTCCATGACAACTCGGAAGCAAGAGTACGAAATTGGATGGCGTACTCGCCCACTGAAGAATTACCCTGGACCAGGTTCAACAGGGCAGTCTCGGCAGAAGAAGCTCGGGCTGGCTCCTCGAAGACACTCCGGAGTTCAGCGAAGAAGGCCTGGACTGTGGCTGTGGCAGGATCATTGCGGTCCCAGAGCGGTGTGGCCCAAGACAAGGCCTTTCCTGAAAGAAGGCTTACTACGAACGCCACCTTAGACCGTTCTGAAGGAAACAAGTCCGACAACATCTCCATATGCAGGGAACACTGAGACAAAAATCCACGGCAGAGTTTAGAGTCCCCATCAAATTTGTCCGGCAGGGACAAGCGGAGGTTAGGAGCGGCCACTCGCTGCGGAGGAGGTGCAGGAGCTGGCGGAGGAGATGGTTGCTGCTGTAGCAGAGGCAGAAGTTGCTGTAACATGGCGGTCAACTGCGACAGCTGCTGTCCTTGTTGGGCAATCTGCTGCGATTGCTGAGCGACCACCGTGGGAAGATCAGCGAGACTTGGCAGCGGCACCTCAGCGGGATCCATGGCCGGATCTACTGTCACGATTCGGCTTCCAGGTAGTGGATCCTCTGTGTCAGCGAGGGATTGGCATGGACCGTGCTAGTGGACCGGTTCTAAGAGGCTACTGGTTTTCACCAGAGCCCGCCGCAAAGCGGGATGGTCTTGCTGCGGCAGTAGCAACCAGGTCGTATCCACTAGCAACGGCTCTACCTCGCTGACTGCTGAGAAGGCGTGGGACAGAAGGACTAGGCAGAGGCAAGGTCAGACGTAGCAGAAGGTCGGGGGCAGGCGGCAAGGTTCGTAGTCAGGATGGGTAGCAGAAGTTCAGGTACACAGGCTTTGGACACACTAAACGCTTTCACTGGCACAAGGCAACAAGATCCGGCAAGGGAGTGCATGGGAGGAGGTCAGATAAAGGCAGGGAGCAGATGGAAGCCAATTAAGCTAATTGGGCCAGGCACCAATCATTGGTGCACTGGCCCTTTAAGTCTCAGAGAGCTGGCGCGCGCGCGCCCTAGAGAGCGGAGCCACGCGCGCCAGCACATGACAGCAGGGGACCGGGACGGGTAAGTGACCTGGGATGCGATTCGCGAGCGGGCGCGTCCCGCTGTGCGAATCGCATCCCCAACGGCCATGACAGTGCAGCGCTCCCGGTCAGCGGGACTGACCGGGGCGCTGCAGGGAGAAAGACGCCGTGAGCGCTCCGGGGAGGAGCGGGGACCCGGAGCGCTAGGCGTAACACCAATATTTAAGAAGGGGTCAAAAGGTGACCCTGGGAATTATAGAGCTGTTAGTTTAACCTCGGTTGTATGTAAATTGTTTGAGGGTTTCCTAAGAGATGCTATTTTGGAATATCTTGATAAAAATAAATGTATGACCCCGTATCAGCATGGCTTAATGAGGGATCGATCCTGTCAAACTAACCTGATCAGCTTTTATGAAGAGGTGAGCTCCAGATTGGACCAGGAGCAATCGCTGGATGTCGTATATCTGGATTTTTCCAAAGCATTTGATACGGTTCCATATAAAAGGTTGGTGCATAAAATGAGAAGGTTTGGGCTGGGGGAGAATGTGTGCAAGTGGGTAAGTAACTGGCTCAATGATAGGAAACAGAGGGTGGTTATTAATGGTACTTGTTATGATTGGGTGACTGTTACTAGTGGGGTACCACAGGGGTCCGTCTTGGGTCCTGTCCTATTTAATATATTCATTATTGACCTTGCAGAGAGGTTGAATAGTAAAGTAGCAATCTTTGCAGATGACACTAAACTCTGTAAAGCGGTAAACACTATAGAGGACAGTGCACTGTTACAAATGGATCTGGATAGGTTGGAGGTTTGGGCTGGGAAGTGGCAGATGAGGTTCAACACTGATAAATGTAAGGTAATGTACATGGGGAGGAAAAGTCTGGGCTGGGATTATGTATTAAATGGGAGAACACTTGGGACGACTGACATGGAAAAGGACTTAGGAGTCTTAGTTAACAGTAAATTTAGCTGTAGTGAGCAGTGTCGGGCAGCTGCTGCCAAGACTAATAAAATCATGGGGTGCATCAATAGGGGTATAGATGCCCACAACAAGGAAATAATTCTACCGCTGTAATAATTCACCCCCCTTCTGAGATTACGTCACTGGCTGTGAGAGAAAGGGGGGGGGGGTAAAGCTGTGCAGGGAGGAGGGTCGTAAGACATGTCGGAACATGTTTAAATATATAAACAGTCACAGCCATTTAGGAGATTATGGCAGTGACTGTGGGGGAAAGGAAGGGGGCGCAGCTGTGCAGGGACTGTGTGTGGCGTGACGTCACAAAGGGGCGTGGCAACTGTCACTTTACTTCCGGTGGGCAGGTTGACGAGAAGTTTCAGGGGGCGTGGCCACCTGTCACTTTTAATTACAGTGGGCGGTTTGACAAAAGGTATCCCCCCCTCACTACTTAGATGCCCACGACAAGGAAATAATTCTACCGCTGTACAAATCACTAGTCAGACCACACATGGAATACTGTGTACAGTACTGGGCACCAGTGTACAAGAAAGATATAGTCGAGCTGGAGAGGGTTCAAAGACGGGCAACCAGAGTAATACGGGGAATGGGAGGACTACAGTACCCAAAAAGATTATCAGAATTAGGGTTATTTAGTTTAGAAAAAAGAAGGCTTAGGGGCGACCTAATAACTATGTATAAATATATCAGGGGACAGTACAGAGATCTCTCCCATGATCTATTTATACCCAGGACTGTATCTATAACAAGGGGGCATCCTCTACGTTTAGAGGAAAGAAGGTTTCTACACCAGCACAGACGGGGGTTCTTTACTGTAAGAGCAGTGAGACTGTGGAATTCTCTCCACATGGTGAACTCTGTAATAGAGTTCAAAAAGGGGCTGGATGCATTTTTGGAGATTAATAACATTACTGGTTATGTATACTAGATTTATAGGGACAGAAGGTTAATCCAGCGATTTATTCTGACTGCCATATTTGGAGTTGGGAAGGAATTTTTACCTCTAGTATGAGGGTTTTTTCCCTTCCTCTGGATCAACTCAACTCAATAGGGACTTATTAGGGTTATAGGTTGAACTTGATGGACTCTGGTCTTTTTTCAACCTTATGAACTATGTTACTATGTTACTCTAGTGGTAGCATGAGACGGAGTCTACAATCTACAACCCACACAAGTGGCTCAGGTACAACTCATCCAGGATGGCACATCAATGCAAGCTGTGGCAAGAAGGTTTGCTGTGTCTGTCAGCGTAGTGTCCAGAGTATGGAGGCACTACCAGGAGACAGGCCAGTACATGAAAAGACGTGGAGGAGGCCGTAGGAGGGCAACAACCCAGCAGCAGGACCGCTACCTCTGCCTTTGTGCAAGGAGGAGTAGGAGGACCACTGCCAGAGCCCTGCAAAATGACCTCCAGCAGGCCACAAATGTGCATGTGCAATGTGCAAATTCGCCACTGGCGCCCTGTGCTCTTCACAGATGAAAGCAGGTTCACACTGAGCACATGTGACAGACGTGACAGAGTCTGGAGACACCATGGAGAATGTTCTGCGGTTTGGCGGTGGGTCAGTAATGGTGTGGGGTGGTATTTCTTTGGTGGCCACACAGCCCTCCATCTGTTTGCCAAAGGTAGCCTGACTGCCATTAGGTACCGAGATGAGATCCTCACACCCCTTGTGAGGCTATATGCTGGTGGGATTGGCCCTGGGTTCCTCCTAATGCAAGACAATGCTAGACCTCATGTGGCTGGAGTGTGTCAGCAGTTCCTGCAAGAGGAAGGCATTGATTATATGGACTGGCCCGCCCGTTCCCCAGATCTGAATCTGATTGAGCACACCTGGGACATCATTTGTCGCTCCATCCACCAACACCACGTTGCACCACAGACAGGATGCTTTAGTCCAGGCCTGGGAGGACATCCCTCAGGAGACCATCCGCCACCTCATCAGGAGCATGCCCAGGCGTTGTAGGGAGGTCATATGAGTACGTGGAGGCCACACACACTACTGAGCCTCATTTTTGCTTTTCTTTCGTAGAATATATTATGGAAAAATTAAAAGGTATCATTATAGTAGTCAGTTATGGCTATTATAGGGCAAGGAGGAAGGAACGAGAGTGTAAAAGCAAAAATTGGCCAGGACAAGTATTTTTTTTAAATAAAATTTCCACACCCCTGTGCTGACAACAAAATCGCATAAAAATTATGAATGGGAATCAAATTTATTAACCCATGAAGGTCTGGATATGGAGTCACACTCAAAATCAAAGTGGAAAACCACACTACAGGCTGATCCAACTTTGATGTAATGTCCTTAAAACAACTCAAAATACTTTTCTTTTCTTTTCTACTCCATTTACCTTGTGGTTGAGCTAACATGTTATTTTGATACTTTAGACTGACCTGATTACAGCAATGCCAGATTTGTATAGTTTCCGTCATGTTTTACTAATTAAAAAAAAAAAATCTGAACTTTTTAGATTTTTTTTTATTGCAATTTTCTGACCCCTGTAGCTTTTTTTTTTATTATTTGCATACCAAGCTGTATGAGGGCTCATTTTTTTTGCACCATAATCAGTTTTATTTGTATGGGTACCATTTTGATATTGATCTGACTTTTTTAATAGCTTTTAACTTTTTTTTCTGGGATATTATAAAAATTATAATTCTGTGGTTTGGTATTTATTTTACATTTACGTAATTTACTGTACGGGATACATAATGTTATATTTTACTAGTTCGTACAATAACACACGCAGCTATACCAAATATGTTTATTTTTATTATGTTTACATGTTTTTATATAGGAAAAGGGCATGATTTGAACTTTTAATATAAAAGGGGTGGATATGTATCTTTTAAGCTTTTACTAAGCATTTTTTCATACTGTATTAGGAGGAATCATTAGATTCCTCATACAGATCAATAGAGTTCTATTGAACTCCATTGATCTGTGTGCTTTGCAATGCATTAATAGAGCGTAGTGTAGCCAGGCTTTATCAATGAAAGGACACCAGGGAAGCAGAGGTAAGCCCTTTGGTTTAATAGCCATCGGGATCGCCACATGCTGGCTATTCGCTGTGGCCCCCAGCTACTGAAATCAGCTGGGGGCTGCAGAGAGAGAGAGAGAGAGAGTAGTTAGGAGTACCCGTATTAGTCCAGTGATGCAAAAAGCTAAATAATCGGTAGCTGCAGTATCTTATAATATCTTTTTTTATTGGACTAACAAGATTTTGTAGAGACAAGCTTTCAGGATTCTTCCCTTTATGAAGTCATAAGCATTTCTGAGCTCACAAGGAGAAAACACACGTTCTATCTCACAAAATATGCAGGGGTTAAAACAACATATGTGGAGAATGGACATTAAGTTGGGCCATAAATTGTATAGCTATAGGACGATAGATACAGATAAGGATGAGGGGGGGGGGGAGGCTGGAGAGCAGAGGTGAGAATGGTGATTATGCTGGACAGAGAAGAAAGGACAATTTTACTACAGAACCATAGACTGAAGATAAGACTTAGACAGGGGAGGGGGACCAGGGGTGTATTGGTGTTAGAGCAGGGAGAGGGAAGACAGTTTAGCATAGGTTATAGGAAATTTTGATAATGGGATAAGAAGCTTAAATCCACATTAAGTCCTCTGTTCTTGGAGTCATAAAGAACTATCATTTTGGCTTCAAATGTCTTTCTTTCCTGGGTGTTCTTGAAGTTTCCTTTCAGGATCTTGATTTTGAGGTAAGTAGGGAGTGACCTGTTTGGGTGAAATGGTGTCCAACTGGGGTGCAATAGTCCTTTTCTCTATGGTTGTTGATGGACGATCTGTGGAGGTTCATCCTTTTATTGAGTGGCTGACTGGTCTCACCAATGTAACATCCCAGGTCACACTTGGTGCATTGTATCATGTAGACTACATTCTCTGTGGTGCAGGAGTATTGTCTCTTGATGTTGTATGTCTTGTTGTTGTGGGAGGCCTCAGAATTTGTGCAGATGTGTTGACAGAGTTTACAGCGTGGTTTGGTGCAGGGTTTGGTCCCATTGTCTGTATCTGATGTTTCTGTGGGTAGTTTCCTATTGACCAGCTTTTGTTTTAAGTTGGGTGGTTGTCTGAAGGCCAAGATGGGTGGTTCAGGAAAGATTTGTTTTAACACCTTATCTTCTGCTAGTATTGGCTGCAGGTCCTTGATGATTTTGCTTATTTCCTCAAGGGTGGGATTGTATGTGGTTACCAGTGGTATGCGTGATGAGGTTTGTTTCTTTCTGTATTGCAGCAGGTGTTCACGTGGTGTTTGAAGAGCAGAGTGGATTTTCTTATGGATGGTCCTTGGTTTGTAACCTTTTTGTTTAAATTTCTCAGCTAGCGTTTGTAGATGTGTGTCTCTGTCATCAAGGTTGGAGCAGATGCCGATGACATATATATATATATATATATATATATATATATATATATATTGTGACAGAGTGTCTGGAGAAGTAGTGGACGGGGTCTATGTGTGCCCGAGTTTCCTCACTTATGTAATTTAAAGCAACCAGGGAAATGTTCAGCAGAGGTCTATGCAGACATCTCTGCAATTTGGGTTTGTATAAAACCTGTGTGTTTTTAGGGCCTGTGTTGCTGGAGTGGGGAGAGAAGGGTGGCCCCCACTCCATCCGGACAGTCCGGGTTTTGGGCTGTCAGGTAATCACTCCTCAGGTGTGCTGGCCTGATATAAGGCTGAGAATTCAGACACATCTCTCTCTCAGCCTGGGAACAGGTTATCTGCATGGAGCCTGTGAGAGCACTACAAGTGGTATGGACGTCGCTATATTGTTTGGTGCCCGGTATTAGGCCGGCACTTGGTTAGTGAGGTTTCCTGTTGTTAGTTAGAGCCGGACAGGCTTAGGATTTTGTTTTTTATATTTTATGTTCTGTACCTCAACCTGTCAATAAAACTGGCTGAGGTCAGTTAAACGAATCCCCTGCTGTTTGGACTGCAATTTCTACAGTGTTCCTGCAAAACTGTGCCTGTCTACCCAGGAGACGTTATCCCCGTTACCTAATCCCTTACAAGTGGTGGAGGATGCGGGCACAGTAATTCTGGTATAAGAAAGCCAAAAACTGAACATTTAAAGGGCCAGAATCCTTTTTTTGTGCAGGGCACCAAAGACTATTTTTTTGCCTCTGGGAAAATGGAGGATGTGGTTAAAGCTATGTTGCAAGCTGTTGCATCTCAACAGGAGGCTACCCGAGTGCAGCAGGAGGCTACCAGAGTACAGCAAAAGGCACTTGAGGAATAGTGTTGCTCACGAATATTCGCAATTCGAATATTATTCGCGAATATCGCATATTCGCGAATTCGCGAATTTCGCGAATATAGCGCTATATATTCGTAATTACGAATTTTCATTTTTTTTTTTTTTTTTTTTCTTCACAGTACACATCACAGTGATCACCCCTCTCTGCTTCCAGCTTGTGTGGTGTAAAGAAGGCTGTAATACTACTGTGTGAGACTGGCGTGCGAAAATTCGCATATGCGAAAATTAGTGTATGCTAATTTTCGTATATGCGAATTTTCGAGTATGCGAATTTCCTATATGCTAATTTTCACATATGTTAATTTTCGTCTACGCGAAATTTCGCATATGCGAAAATATAACGAGAATATAACGAATATGCGAATATTCGCGAATATATGACGAATATTCGTCCATATATTCGCGAATATTCGCGAATTCGAATATGGCCTATGCCGCTCAACACTATTGAGGAAACCAGCCACAGACTGACGGCCCAAATTGAGGCTACACAAGAGGCCCAAAGAAAAGACCGGGAGACCTTAACAGTTGTTGTGCAGCAACTAACCAGTGTCGCTGGACGAAACCCAGGTATGGCGGACGCCACTCATTCCTCCATAAGGGCTAGTCACTTTTTGCAAAAGATGACAACCACAGATGACGTGGAAGCCTACTTAACCACCTTCAAAAGGACTGCTGAGCGAGAGGGTTGGCCAAAGGTACAATGGGCAGGACTGTTGGCACCCTTCCTTTCAGGGGAACCCCAAAAGGCATATTTTGACCTGGAGAATCATGATGCTATGGACTATGATAAGCTAAAAAAGGAGATCCTTACACGTCTGGGAGTTACTCTTTCGGTCCGCGCACAGCGTGTGCACAACTGGGACTACAGCATGGATAAACCTCCCCGTTCCCAAATGCACGACCTCATACACCTGACCAAGAAGTGGTTGCAGCCGGAGATCCTGACAGGTCCCCAGATGGTGGAGCGGGTTGTGATGGACCAGTACTTAAGGGCCCTCCCTGCTACGTTGCGTAAGTGGGTGAGCCATGGTGACCCCAAGAATGCTGACCAGATGGTGGAGAGGTACACAGCCGCAGAGGAGCTACTGACCCTGCCACAGCGCCCCTTAGCCCCGCAGCGAAGATCTCCAGGACTACCTGGTAAGACTGTTCTAAGGGAAAAGGGGTCTGGCAGAGGTGAGATATCTGTGGGTGCAAGTGGAGAGACTGGAGGCCCAAGCTCTAGAAGCTGGCCAGCTGGGCCAGGGAGGTCTGTGGCCTATAAGAGACTTAATCGAGACTTAATAAAATGTTTCAGATGTCAAATGCCAGGTCATGTTGTTGCCAATTGCCCAATGTATGACGAACCAATGCAATGTGATGCCTCCTATATAAACCGCCGTTTATCACTGTACGCTCAGCTTGCGTGTATGGCATATCCAAATACTGAGGGTGAGAAACAAATGTGTGTTATTACTGTGGAAGGTAAAGATGTGAGTGCATTGTTAGACTCAGGCAGTCTGGTTACCCTAGTAAAAAAGGACTTGGTAAATCCCAGGAAATGGCAAGCAAAAACCATTGCAGTAACCTGCATACACGGAGACACACATAATTATCACACTGCTGTGGTAGATGTAAATACCCGGTTGGGGGCAGAAAAATTTATGGTTGGTTTAGTACCCAGATTAATGCATGATGTCATCATGGGGCGGGATTTCCCACATTTTTGGAAGCTATGGGAATATAAACTTTCAAATGCCCGTCAGGAAGGGGATGACCTACCACCGAGTACCAAAGGGTGTGAGTGTTTAAGAGGGACTTCTGTTGATGATGAATCATTTCCCTTCTCTGTCATGGTGGGGGAGTCTGAGGTCTCTGACCATAGTGATGGGTTAGAAGAGGGTCAGAGCAGTCCAGAGAGAGAAGACTCTGCTAATGACAATCTGCCAGACCTTGCAGTAAGGAAAGAGCATTTTGGTACTGAGCAGTTAAAAGATCTCACCCTTATTAGAGCCAGGGAAAATGTGAAGTCTATCGATGGTAAGCTGGTGGAACCTGACAGCAGACTTTGCTACCCGCATATGGCTGTGAAACACAACTTATTGTACCAGGTGGTAAAAAGGGGAGAGGATCTGGTGGAACAACTAGTGGTTCCTAAAGTGTACAGATATGGCTCATGGTTACCTTATGGGGGGGCACTTGGGAGCTGAAAAGACTACAGACAGAGTCCTTCAAAGGTTCTTTTGGCCTGGGGTCCATAAAGATGTTAAAGATTATTGTGACACCTGTCCAGAGTGTCAAATTTCAGCTCCTAGGCCACACTATCGTAGTCCCCTGGTACCTCTACCAATCATTGAGATACCATTTGAGAGAATATCCATGGATCTGGTGGGGCCTATTGTAAGATCTGCTCAAGGCCATCAACATATTCTCGTAATCCTGGACTATGCTACTCGGTACCCTGAAGCTATACCCTTGCGTAATACGTCATCCAAGGCCATAGCTAAAGAGTTGGTACAGGTGTTCAGTCGTGTGGGTCTACCAAAAGAGATCCTAACAGATCAGGGTACCCCCTTTATGTCACGCATCATGAAGGAGTTATGTAAACTGTTCAAAGTGAAATGGCTGCGTACCTCTGTCTACCATCCACAGACTGATGGACTGGTAGAGAGATTTAATAAAACTCTAAAAGCCATGCTTAAGAAAGTGGTGGACAAAGATGGGAAAAACTGGGATTTTCTTCTCCCCTACCTTATGTTTGCCATCCGTGAAGTACCTCAGTCATCCACGGGCTACTCCCCATTTGAGTTGCTATATGGTCGTCACCCTAGGGGTCTGCTAGATATAGCAAAAGAATCTTGGGAAGAAGAAGCTACCCCCTATAAAAGTGTCATTGAACATGTGGCCCAAATGCAGGACCGTATATCGGCGGTGATGCCTATTGTCCGTGAACATATGGCCCAGGCTCAGGGGGCACAACAAAGGGTGTATAACCGCAGTGCCCGAGTACGTACCTTTGCCCCAGGTGACCGGGTTCTGGTGCTAATCCCTACAGTAGAGAGTAAATTCCTGGCTAAGTGGCAAGGCCCCTTTGAGGTGATAGAGAAAATAAATGAGGTAAATTATAAAATCCGTCAGCCAGGTAAGAGGAAGCCGGAGCAAGTATACCACGTCAATCTTATAAAACCATGGAAAGATCGACTATCACTTGCTGCCGACACCACCTTCCCACTAGAGCAGCGATGCTCTGGGAAGCCCCTGTTGCCAGAGGTAACAGTGCCAGACTCCTTGTCCAAGACACAAAAAGTAGAAGTTCAGGGGTTCCTCTTTAAGAATAGGGATTTTTTCTCAGAGGTCCCAGGTCGCACCTCTGCCATAAAACATGACATCATTACAGAACCAGGGAAAAAGGTTAAGCTGCGACCCTACAGAATACCAGAGGCCAGAAGAGGGGTTATCTCTGAAGAGGTGAGGAAAATGTTGGAACTAGGGGTAATTGAAGAGTCCCATAGCCAGTGGTCCAGTCCCATAGTTCTGATCCCCAAACCAGATGGCAGCGTGAGGTTTTGCAATGACTTACGGAAATTGAATTCCATATCTAAGTTTGATGCTTACCCAATGCCACGTGTTGATGAGCTCATTGACAGGCTTGGAAATGCCAGGTATATAACCACTCTAGACTTAACCAAAGGATACTGGCAAATTCCCCTGACAAATGAGGCCAAAGAGAAAACTGCCTTTGCCACTCCTGATGGGTTGTTCCATTATGTTGTCTTGCCATTTGGTTTGCATGGAGCCCCTGCAACCTTCCAGAGGGTAATGGATAAGATATTAAGACCCCACAGACGGTATGCAGCAGCATATCTAGATGACATCATCATCCAAAGTCCAGATTGGGAATCCCATCTACCTAGGGTGCAGGCAGTTATCAATTCACTGTGTGAGGCAGGCTTCACGGCCAATCCAAAAAAATGTGCCATTGGTCTTGAAGATGCTAAGTATCTAGGTTACACCATAGGCCGAGGCCTAGTAAAGCACCAGTTAAACAAAATTGAAGCCATACAAAGATGGCCTCAACCGGTAAACAAGAAGCAAGTCCATGCCTTCTTGGGGATTACAGGCTATTACCGGCGGTTTATACCAAATTTTGCTTCCCTTGCAGCCTCATTAACAGACCTGACAAAAGGAAAAGACTCTGTCATGATCAAGTGGTCACAAGAGGCTGAAAGATCATTTCAGACTCTAAAAACTCTCCTGTGCGCTCAGCCGGTGCTGATAACCCCAGACTTTAAGAAAGGGTTTGTCCTACAGACAGATGCATCTGAGGTAGGACTGGGGGCAGTACTGTCACAGGTACGGGATGGAGAAGAACACCCCGTACTGTATCTGAGCAGAAAACTTAATGATCATGAGCAAAAATATGCAATTGTGGAAAAAGAGTGCCTTGCTATTAAATGGACCCTGGAAGCACTCCGCTATTATTTGCTGGGCCGTCACTTTGAATTAGTCACAGATCATGTTCCCTTAAAATGGATTTGTGAGAATAAGGAAAAAAATAGGAGAGTAACAAGATGGTTCTTAGCCCTACAAGAGTACCAGTTTACGGTAAAGCACAGGCCAGGGACCGAAATGGGAAATGCAGATGCCTTGTCACGGGTACATTGTCTGACGTCCAGATGTGTTCCAGCCCCGGGTCTGAAACAGGGGGGGGAGGATATGTGACAGAGTGTCTGGAGAAGTAGTGGACGGGGTCTATGTGTGCCCGAGGTTCCTCACTTATGTAATTTAAAGCAACCAGGGAAATGTTCAGCAGAGGTCTATGCAGACATCTCTGCAATTTGGGTTTGTATAAAACCTGTGTGTTTTTAGGGCCTGTGTTGCTGGAGTGGGGAGAGAAGGGTGGCCCCCACTCCATCCGGACAGTCCGGGTTTTGGGCTGTCAGGTAATCACTCCTCAGGTGTGCTGGCCTGATATAAGGCTGAGAATTCAGACACATCTCTCTCTCAGCCTGGGAACAGGTTATCTGCATGGAGCCTGTGAGAGCACTACAAGTGGTATGGACGTCGCTATATTGTTTGGTGCCCGGTATTAGGCCGGCACTTGGTTAGTGAGGTTTCCTGTTGTTAGTTAGAGCCGGACAGGCTTAGGATTTTGTTTTTTATATTTTATGTTCTGTACCTCAACCTGTCAATAAAACTGGCTGAGGTCAGTTAAACGAATCCCCTGCTGTTTGGACTGCAATTTCTACAGTGTTCCTTCAAAACTGTGCCTGTCTACCCAGGAGACGTTATCCCCGTTACCTAATCCCTTACAAGATATATATATATATATATATATATATATATATACCAAGAATATACAGCAGCACTCCTAATAAAAAAGGTGTGTGGGTGCAGGCAGATGCTTAGCCTGGTCCAAGGCACTATAGCCCTGCCTGAAATTAACTTAATTTGCACAACTATATGCACATGTGTGAATTTACAAGCATTATGCGCTTTATAACTGTATACACTGTACTACGATGTTGGTTGTATTTTTTATGAATGAATGGT
The DNA here is from genome assembly GCF_029499605.1 of Hyla sarda. NCBI lineage: Eukaryota > Metazoa > Chordata > Amphibia > Anura > Hylidae > Hyla > Hyla sarda. The sequence goes on from NC_079190.1 coordinate 186,927,543, forward strand.
GCAGCACTGGATTTTTTATGCATTATATAATTTCAATATGTATGCACATTTGTAATTTTTATCCACTCTTATACTAATTACATGTATTATCACTCTTAATGAGACACCATATTTATATGTGGCACATGCCTGCACTTGTATGCTTGAAAATGGCCGCAGTTGGCGACCGAAGCGTTGCACCTTTTTGGATGGAATAAACTCGATCAGCCAACAAACAAGGGGTTAATTGTTTGCCCTTTTACACAGTAATCACCCTGGGTAATAGGGCCCTAAGAATCAGCTTTAGTAAATCTAGGCCATTGTTCTTTAATAATGATGCAGTGCAGCCAGGGGTACTCTCTCTGGATATGACGAGTAAAAGGGGCTTACCCGGGGACAGATATCCCAGATCCCTGAGGAAGCGCAGCTTTCAACAATGTGTATGCCTTTAAGACACTGAATGTACACTGCAGCAGAGACATTAAGTGTAGGCAGTGTTTCTGTATGACTCTGCCTGCACAGGAAGCTCAGAGAAAAGAGGAGCTGTGGAAATAATACTATATAGTAATACTATATAGGGGCAGTGTGAGGAAACCTAATACTAAATGGGAGCATAGAGGGGGATTATTACTATGAGAGGTAGTATGGGGACCTAATATTATATGAGGGCATACTACTATATAGGGGACGTATGGGGGCTTACTACTATATGGGGGCTTAATACTATAGAGCCTTCTACAGTCTATATACTATATAGCCTACTACAGTGGGGCCTACTATTCACTATATGGGAGTACAGTGAGGGATTTACTACTATATGAGGCACAAAGGGGCCTAACTGCTGTATGAGGGCACCGACGGGGCCTAGTAGTACAGTGGGGATCAATAGTTTGGGCACCCCAGGTAAAAATTTGTATTAATGTTCATAAAGAAGCCAAGGAAACATGGAAAAATCTCCAAAAGGCATCAAATTACAGATTAGACATTCTTATAATATGTCAACAAAAGTTAGATTTTATTTCCATCATTTACACTTTCAAAATAACAGAAAACAAAAAAGATGGCATCAGCAAAAGTTTGGGCACCCTGCAGAGTTAATCTTGTACTGCCCCCTTTGGCAAGCATCACAGCTTATAAACGCTTTTTGTAGCCAGCCAAGAGTCTTTCAATTCTTGTTTGAGGTATCTTTGCCCACTCTTCCTTACAAAAGTCTTCCAGTTCTTTGAGATTTCTGGACTGTCTGTCACGCACTGCTCTTTTAACCTCTATCCATAGATTTTCAATTATGTTGAGGTCAGGAGATTGTGAAGGCCATGGCAAAACCTTGATGTAATCCCCTGTGGATTTCGAGGTGTGTTTAGGATCATTATCCATTTGTAGAAGCCATCCTCTCCTTAACTTCAGCTTTTTCACAGATGGCATCAAGTTAGCATCCAAAATTTGCTGAAATTTTATTGAATCCATTTTTCCTTCTACTCGTGAGATGTTCCCTGTGCCACTGGCTGCAATACAACCCCAAAGCATGATTGATCCACCCCCATGCTTAACAGTTGGACAGAGGTTCTTTTCTTTAAATTCTGTTCCCCTTTTTCTCCAAATGTACAGCCCGACCTGTTCCCCGTTTGTCCAGTTCCGGCACGCGCGGCCCCGCTCCCTAGGCGCGCGCGCGCGCGCGCGCCGTCTCTCTGCGATTTAAAGGGCCAGTGCGCTGCTGATTGGCGCCTGGCCCAATTAGTAACTTCACCTGTGCCTTAGCCTATATTACCTCACTTCCCCTTCCTAGTATTGCCGGATCTTGTTGCCATTGTGCCAGTGAAAGCGTTTCTTGTATGTCCTAAGCCAGTGTTCCAGACCTTCTGCCGTTGCCCCTGACTACGATCCTTGCTGCCTGCCCTGACCTTCTGCTACGTCCGACCTTGCTCTTGCCTAATCCCTTGTACCGCGCCTATCTCAGCCGTCAGTCGGGGTTGAATCGCTATCAGGTGGAACGACCTGGGGGTTACCTGCCGCAGCAAGTCCATCCCGCTTTGCGGCGGGCTCTGGTGAATACCAGTAACCCCTTAGACTCCATTCCCCTGGTACGGCCCTCGTCATCACCCCACTGACACAGAGGATCCACCACCAGTATCCTCACAGTACCCAGATCCTGACAGTTCAATTTTAACCTCATCGGTCCACAGAACTTGTTTCCAAAATGCATCAGGCTTGTCTTTATGTTCATTTGCAAAGTTCAAACGCTGATTTTTGTGGTGAGGACGTAGAAGAGGTTTTCTTCTGATGACTCTTCCATGAAGACCATATTTGTACAAGTATCTCTTTATAGTGAAATAGTGTACCACAACTCCAGGGTCTGCCAGATCTTTCTGGAGGGATTGTAAAGTCAAACGTGGGTTTTGAATTGTTTTTCTCACAATCCTGCGAGCTGTTCTGTCTGATATTTTTCTTGGTCTTCCAGATCTTGCTTTAACTTCCACTGATCCTGATGACTGCCATTTCTTAAAAACATTCCGAACAGAGGATATTAACATCTGAAAATGTTTTGCTACCTTCTTATAGCCTTCTCCAGCTTTGTGAGCATCAACTATTTTCAGTTTCAGATTTCTAGACGACTGCTTAGAAGAACCCATGGTACTGATTGTTGGGGCAAGGTCAGATGAGTCTGGGCATTTAAAACCTTTGAGATTGACATCACCTGGTCTTCCCAGATGATGATTGAGAACAATCCAAGACACTTGCAGGTCTCAACTTTGCAAAGGGGACAGTGCATGCTATAAATTCTGCAGGGTGCCCAAACTTTTGTAGACACCATTTTTTTGTTTTCTGTTATTTTGAAAGTATAAATGATGGAAAAAAAATCTAACTTTTGTTGACATATTATAAGAATGTCCAATCTGTAATTTGATGCCTTTTGGAGATTTTTCCATCTTTCCATGGCTTCTTTTTGCACATTAATACAAATTTTTACCTGGGGTGCCCAAACTATTGATCCCCACTGTATATGAGGGCACAAAGTGGAGTAGTACAGAAGGGGAGTGTAATGGGTGTTTCTGTCTGTGACTCTGTTTGTAGTTCCAATCCTTCCTGTCTTTAGCTGCGGCATCACTCATTGTCATGATGACGCCCGGCCAAATTAGGAGGCATGGAATACTAGCCAATGGTACTAGCTTTGGCAACCACACCCTTCTGAGCTGAATTATAAATACCACAGTTGCTCTCTATATGTTGTCTGTGAGAGAGAGATTTTTCCTAGCACTAGCTCCTTACTTGCATTTATTATCCTGATCTCTGGTTTTCCTGAGCTTTGGCTTGTTCTTTGACTAACCCTTCGCCTAGTGTATTGGTACTGCATAATTTTATGGTTTTGACTCTGGCTCCCTAGTTTGGGCTTTGGTTTGACCCATTGTATCCAGTTGAGTATCCACTGTTTTGGGTGCATATTCAAATAGTCAGGCAAAGTGGCTGTGGGCAAGCTCAGTGCTGTACATATTCCTGCCCAATGTGACAGGGAGTTTATATAAAGGTGTGGAGGGTGCTGGAGCAAAGCACCAAAAATACTTGTCTGTCAGATTCTGTGCTTACAAGTCGTGGCCGGGAGAAGACTTTATGATGGTTCATGACAGATGGCAAAATAGACAACTTCAATCAGAGAAGACTTCACCTGTGAGTCACTGGAAGTAACTGCACTGTAATCACTTATATAGTCTGCGGAGCACTCACGCACAGCTAGTATCTACTTCTATATGGTCACTGTATGTGGGAATATTGGTCTTTCTATAGTAGATTTTATTAACAGTATGGAAGTAGTAGTCAGTCATTATTCAGTGGTAATGGTAGTGGTGGTCATTGTGAGGCAGGATTTTTTTCTCTTGTTCCTTTTTGGTAACACACAAGACTATTAGTGTGCACCTGAATATCCAGATACTGTCTGTGATATTTCTGATCACTTGTATTGTATTGTCCTGAAAGTTGTGGAAGAAATATTTCATAATACAAGAAATAATGATGTATGAAAAAAGAATAATGTGTGGACGACTATTTTCGTTTCTTAGTGCTGTGATTATGAATAGATGGCTGCTTATTTACTTCAGAATAACTCTTTGCATGCCTATGACACAGTAGACACAGCATGTCATGTACATGTTAAAGTGCAATTCAGTAACAATGGTAAGAAAACGTGATGCACTTAGTGATGACATCTGAACAATCCGTAATTACAGCTGCTCCCAGCCTGGTTTTGCCTTTGAGACAATGTTTTATTCCTGTTGTCAAGGATATGTACAACATTTTGAAATGCATCTGCAAACTGGGACCTTACTGTAATAAACAGTATAAGATTGTTCTTTATTTTATTATTGGCTTTATTACAAATATTATTAGCCTTGTTGCCTAATTGTATGTATAATTGTAAAATCAGTAACCGGTCCTGTGCAATGTTGTAGAAAAAATAATATATAATTATATCAGGGTGTAAGGGACAGACTCCAATGAATCATATCAAAGCCTAATAATACCATGATATCAAGTCAATGCTTGGTGAATGATGGGCTATTAAATTATAGACATTAACCAGCAATGTCCTTTTAGAACTGTGTTATCACTATGTGGTATGTATGCCTTGAAACTGATAGAAATGATGGAACATTCTTCAACTCTGTTGGTATTCTTCGGGTGCTGTGTTTGAGACCCAAAATGATTTTGATCCAGTGAACAAGAATTCTAAGGTACCCACAGACATTAACAGACAATTTTTATTGTACTTATGCCTATTTTTTATTAAAAAAATAAAAAATAATTTTAAAAACAGAAGCGGTGAAGAAGAAACAACATTTTTACTAAATATATATAGGAGGGTGAGAATAGTATCATTGTTACCCTCCCAAAAATTATACCATGTTTATGCTATTTATGGATGTGGTGTATTCTTAAAGGGATACTCCAGTGGGAAAAAAAATTCAAATCAACTTTTGCCAGACAGTTAAAAAGATTTGTAAATTACTTCTATTAAGAAATCTTATTCCTTTCAGCTGCTGTATACTACAGAGGAAGTTGAGTTTTTGTCTGACCACAGTGCTCTCTGCTGACACCTCTGTCTATGTCAGGAACTGTTCAGAGCAGGAGAAGTTTGCTCTGGGGATTTGCTTGTACTGTGGACAGAGATTCCGCTGCAGCAGAGTCCCGTTGAGTTAAACAGGATTCTGCTGCTCTGTGCACACAACAGAATTTCCAAGCCAGATGGAAATTCCATTTTTCGTGTTAGCACAAAGAAGGAACATGTTCTTTCTTTGTGCAGAGTCCACACTGAATGCATAGCTGTCTTTGAGACAGTGCATTATTGTGCGGTCCTTGCATCAGCAGATCATGTTGGCGCCCAGCAGTTTGCGGAATGTCCGCACGGAGATTCTCGGTGCAGACATTCCATAGTGTGAACATAGCTTTAGACTGTAAGGTGCTCTTTGTAGAGCTCTCTGCTCTGGCTAAGGCTATATTCACAAAGTGGAATTTCACACAGATTCTGCATGCAAAAATTCTGCATCAAATTAAAGCCCGATAGACTTCAATGGGATTCCGCACTCCTATTCACACTTTACAATTTCCAATATTTTTCACAGTCCTTTCTCCTAGGTGAGCTAGCAGAGATGCTGACCTGGGGCCTAATCAATGAGGCAGCAGAGAGGGGAAGTATGTTTAAAAGGAAGTAAGACAATGTAGTCTGGGCTCTCCCCAGAAGACAGCAAGGTAGCTGTAAAGGGAGGAGGCAGGGGTCACACAGCCCGAGCTGTGAGTGGCCCCAAGAGTGATGTCGATGAGACACACAGCAAGAGGTTGCAAACGCTGTGTGTGAACAGAGAGTAGAAGGTTACAGGAGGCATAAGTTTAACTGGCCAGGAAAAGTCGACCAGTTGATACTCAGGGCACGCTGGATTGTTTAGTTAGTGACTAGACGGTCTAGGGTTTTGTTTATTCCTGTGTTATGTTTTTATTTATCCTGCAACCTGTCTAATAAAGCTGCCGAGGGGCCTGACTTGCATAAAGTACTGTTGTTTGCCTGCTGATTGAAGTGTAAATGTGTCCTGTGGCGGTGTCAAGGATGATCCCAGAGCTATCCCCAGGGAGAAATCCTTACAATTAGTGGAGGATGCGGGCACCATGTTGCTAAGAGCAACCTATACAGGCAGTTATTTGGGGTTATAAAACTGTTAATGTATGTATTTTACTCCCTATGGTACTGTGAGTCACAAGGTTGCAATAGAGCCCTCCTTGGAATATGATGTAGTACTGGGGATGGATTTTCAATTTTTTCAGCAATTATGGGAAGACTGTCAGGTAACTAGAGTGGATACACCTGATAGGTAAACAACACTTGACTTGCACCACACACTAGTTGAGAGTTACTCAACAGAGGCTGAGGATAGGGAGTGTCAGCAGTCACTAGATATATGTCAGATAGGGGTCTGCCAGACTGATGGGAGAGCTGAAGAACAGACTGCGAGTCAAGTTCAAGAGGATCCAGAGACTCAAGTGACAAGTGTTCCTCTGACTGAAACAGAATCTTCAGTAAAACCAGAAACGGATCAGGTACAGGAACATGGGTTCCATCCGCCAGTTAAAGATGAGCTGAAATTGCACTGTCATCTGGAAGAGTCTGAAGAAAATGAGAAGAAGCCATATGAGAAGTCCTCTGAAGCTGAGACTGAGAAGAAGCCATATGAGAAGTCCTCTGAAGCTGAGACTGAGGTGAAGTCATATGAGAGGTCCTCTGAAGCTGCAGAAATATTGACATTTGATGGTGAAAATGCTGAGGCAGAGAAGTTCTCTGAGACAGGAGCTAAGTCAGAGATAACTGCAGAAGCTGCAAGTAAAGTCAGTGACACATCTGAAGGTGCGGGTGAAGAGTGGCCTAAAGGAGCCAAGAATTCTCAGCCTGCAGATGAGCCTGTGTAGGTTGGTGTCTCTAAAGAAAAGACTAATAAGAAAGCAGAGTCCTTAAAAATAGGTCACTGTGATAGAGGACAGGATTGAGGTAGAAATCCTGAGAGGCGCTTGATTCGTTCAAGAAAACACCAGAAGAAAGTCTGCAGAAGTAGGCCTTGGAGAAGAGTCCGTCTCAAGGAGAAGATGGACAGATGCATTAAAGGGAAGCCTCCTGAAATTGTGGAAGATTTCTTAGAAGCCCTACAAATGGGTGATACAGGCCTGGTTGGCCACCAGAAAAGTTTGGGTGATACCGTTGACAGAAGAAGACAAAAACCTGGAGCATCTGCCTTGTCCGCACCTAGTGTCCAGAGCACTGCACAAACCAAGATGAAGGACCTGGCATTGGAAAGGCCTGACATGAATAGAGCCTTCTACAAGGGATTTGGCAAAGGTGACCAAAAGTCTTGTGCTCGGTGGCTGCTGAGAGTGCGAATGAAAGAAGGATGTGCCATTAAAGTGCTGAAGAAAAATCTGCTGAAGAAGTAAGCCAAGTGCCTCAAAAACTGTTGGACAAACTTGATCAAGTAAAAGAAAAGGCAGTTGGACACTGTCTTTTTGAAGTCAAGTGCTCCTTCCCAGTGGTCTGAGCAGAGGGGGGGGGGGGGGGTATGTGGCATTGAGGCAGGTGGCAATGAAAGGGTGTTTTATGTGTGTGTGTGTGGGAAAATGTCTTTGTGGTGGCCCAGTACAGAAGTGGCCCTTCTGTACAATCTATAGTCCTTTTCAGGTGGACTCAGTCCTAGTCCCCTGCCCCACACTCCTCAGGACTCTAGTTATCTTATTGTACATACAAATGGTTAATGTACTTGCTTTAGATGTATATGCCTTTAAGTCCTGTTGTTAAGATATGTAACCAGGGAAGGTGTCAGTGACCAGGTGACTTGTGTGGTGACCTATAGGACCCCTCCAAATTGCTCCCATAAATACAAGGGAGGAGATAGCTTAGTAGTGTCTAGAGTTTCCTGAGGTTCAGTCAAGCCCTGAGTGTCTGGTGTCCTGAAGAGACCCAAGGCCTAACCACACAGCCACGTTTCCACCAACCAAGTGCCCCTTCAGGTGAACGTCAAAGCCTGGTAAGCAGTCACAGGGGTGAAGCCTAGTCAGTCATAGTCAAGTCAGTCAAATCTGCTAAAGTCAGCGTGCGTCTGCATAATTCAGTCAAGTCCACTACAAGTCCCAGCGAGCCCGCAAGTCTCCTTAAGTCACTGATCATCTCCTTGGGCCTAACAGAGCTGTTAAGACTATTCCATCTGTCTGCCTCAGTAAAGCTGCCATTGTCCCGTAACTTTGCATTGGAGTGATTATTTGCCCTGCGCCTAGCCCTGGAACCAGCGTCCATACCTCGTGTGGTGTAGAGAATAAATACGCCCTGGCATCACGAATATAAGGGGTTAATGGCATCTGCCTCTAGGGTAATAACATCTGCCCTTTATCACCCCATACCACATCTTGTTATAGTGACACTTTGCACATTGAGATAACTCTTCCTTACTAAGATTATTATCATTATTGATATGACCTGCATTTACCCTATTTTTTTGTCAGTGCTGTTCAGGTAGCAAGTAGCAGATTTCTGCAACTCACTTTACAATACAATTTTGATGTTGTATTTTAAATTACTGTACATGGAAAATAAAGGTGTATTTAATTTTTACTTGTGTGTGGTCTAATTGATTGTTTATGCTGATACTATATCTGATAAGTCCTTAGATTACAATTTACCAATATGTTGACTATTGATATTAGGCATAAGTGGTTATGCTGGGTAGAACCCTTTGAATTAAGGTAGTTGCTGTATGTAGGTAAGTAGCCAGGTAGCTAGGTAAGTAGCTATGTAGGTAGGTTGGTAGCCAGGTAGGTAGCAATGTAAATAGGTAGACAGGTATGTAGCTATGTATGAGGCCTACTTCTTGCCTCTGCTCTCCCTTCCAAGTTCAGCAGGAAGTCCTTCTTGGTCCATCTTAGCAGTGCTGCAAATACCTGAGAACTTTTCATGCAGCAGGCCACTGTGTGGGCTCATAGGCAGAAGATGCCATCTCTTGTAATGGAGAGCCTTACTACAGTTACAGATTCATGCCAGAATAACAAGATACTGCCTCAGTTTTCAAGACCCTCTCATGTCATAGCCCATGCATGAGGGCAATTCACTTAGCTCTCTTTATATATTTAATGACTCTGGGGTGAGAAGGATCCACAAACCCCCCTTCTTATGCCTAACTGGGCACACATATAACTACATCTCCTATTACCAGAATTCACTATTCCTGGTCCTAGTCCTAGTTTCTCATGCTTTCTACCCAGTGCTCTCTGCTGACACCTCTGTCCATGTCAAGAACTATCCAGAGTAGAAGAAAATACCCATAGCAAACCTTTCTTGCTCTGGACAGTTCTTAACTTTCTGGCACCAGTTGATTTAAAAAATAAAAAAAAAGTTTTTCAGCGGAGTACCCCTTTAATTTTCACCACAGAAATGTCCACTGGAGATGGGAGGCTGCTGCAACAGAATTTTCAAACGTAATTTCTAAAGGATTGTCCACATTGCAGACAATCATCTGGCAGAATTCTGCAGTGGAATTCCATTTGTATTTAAAAGGATTCTGCTACTCTATGCATACTGCGTAATTTTTGCAGCACAGAATGCTGAGTGCAGCATGGGGATCGTGGGGGTCCCACAGGCAGGACCCCTGCGATCAGACATCTTATCCCTATCAAAAGGATAGGGGATAAGATGTCTAAGGCCGAAATACCCCTTTAACTGAACTTCTGAGTTTTTGTAATGTGGGCAGAGTTGCAGACCATGCAGTATGTGCCACTCTAGTTTCCATTTGTTTTTTTTTCCTGTGTTTTTTTGTGTGAAAAAAAATGCCAGTGCAATTTCTTGTGTCTGACGTTTTTTTCTGGCGTTTTTGCATTTGAGTGGAAATTGCATTTTTGGCCCCTTTTGGCTTTTTTCCAAATGTGTTGGGTACCAAAAAATAAAAACATAATGCAGTAGGGATGGGAACATTTTTATTTAATTGAATTATTTTATTTAACAAATTTTTTTATTCTTTTTTAATAAAGTGTGTGTGTTTGTACATGTTTTTCTCTTTTTTTTCTCTATTTTTTAGGTAGTACTATTACTCCCAGCATGGAACATGATGTAGTACCTGTGCTTATAGACATATTGCCCCGGGTGTCACTCCTGACACCCGGTGCGATCGTCCTATCTATTGCAGAGATGCAGAGCGGCTCTATACAGCTCTCGCATCTCTGCTCTGCAGATTGTAGATTTGCCGGATGGTTGCAGCCAATCCCCGCTCTCCCCGGAAAATATGAATAAGCGATGTTCTAGTCATATCACTGGCCGGAGTATAGTGCAGAGATGTGAGCGCTTTATAGAGCTGCTCCGCATCTCTGCAATAGATAGGACGATCGCATTGGGTGTCAGGAGTGACACCCGCTGTGATCTGTCCTTAACTGCAGGTACTACTGCTCCCAACATGGAGCACACTCTGCTAGACAGATCGTAGTGAGTGTCACTCCTGACACCCGCTGTGATCCTCCTGTATAATGTATAGATGCGGCCGGCCGCTCTTCTATGGTCCCCTGCACTGCTGTATATATACACCTATTCATATTTCCCACAGAGAGTTGTGATTGGCTGAAATCAACTGGCCAATCACAGCTCTCTACATGAAATATGAATAGGTGTGTATATACGGCAGTGCATACACTGCCGTATATACACACCTATTCATATTTCATGAATAGGTGTGTATTCATGAAATGTGTGTATTCATGAAATATGCAATTGAAAAAGGGGTAACTTAACCCTGAAATGCGTCTTGCCTGTTTTTTTTTTTCCGCAAAGATATATGCACAATAAATGTGAATACTTTTTATACCATATCGGACTTTATTTGATTACTAATCTCACAAGGGAAGCGCCGCTGCAGAACATCTTCCTCTTTCTTAAGCAACTATTTCTCTTGCCGACCACCAGCAAGGCGTTTGGCCAAGTTCCTGCAAGCTGCAGCCTGAGATCTATCGTCTGACACCACACGGAGGGGTGATACGCCTATTCCAAGAGTCCCTCAGGTGAGCGCATACCACACGGGGTTAAAGTGGGCATATACACCCACAGAATCACACGAGGCACTGTCCTCTCCTTGTTTTCTCTCTTCTTCTTTTAGCTTACAGTAAATGACATAGGATTGGATCCTTACATTGTCCAGCAAACCATACAAAGAAACTCCATTTGTTTCTCCTCTCTGCAGATCCATACACGATCAGTTGTATAGCACTGACTTGCAAACGCGAATTTCAGTACTTAGTAATATTTATTTCCCTGTTGACTATAAATGGAAAGAAGATCTATTTAAAGGGAAAGTCTACGCATATATATTAAGGGGCGCTATTACTGGACCTTCCGGGCATAGCAGTGCACCAAAATACTCATCTGCATATTCCTATTTTCTCCTAAATGGCGCAATGTAGGCAGAAAAGGATCTCCTGCACTATTACCCATTACTGGCAGATTAGTATGGGCAGCCATGAAGTGAGACCCCCTTTAAAGTAAATGGCTTTGTTTAAAAGTTGTCACTCCATTTCAAAGTACTAAAAGCATCTACCTATCCCTCTTCCTAGGTTTGCAGGGAATACAGTGCCTTATTCATTGACAACAGAAGATGTGAGTCACAAATAGAACATTATTTACTGGTATTTAATAGGAGAAACACGCCTCTTGTCAGTATAATCTGGATTGCAAACAGAAGAGTCACCGCCTTTTCAAATAGGCATGTATTCAACATATCACAATAAACTGTTTTATTATACTAAAGACCCATTCGAAATTCTTAGAAAACCTAAGTCTGAGGTCTTAGTTGCACCTGATTTTTTACAGTTCCTCTGTGTAAGACATTTACAATCGGAAATATCTTCGAATGCATTAAGACACAAAATGATTGACAGGTTCATGGCATTGTATACGTCAAGAGTTGTGTAGCACATAGTTTATGAATTTAGCGCTGAGATGAGATGAGCATAAGACATGTAAAACGTTTAAAAAACAAATTTAAAAAACTTGACATGTACCTTGACTTTAACAATAAAGAAAAATAGAATCACTGTAGCTTGCAGTGAGATCCTTTAAAGGGTACCTTTCATCAAAAAAACTTTTGATATATTATAGATTAATGTATACAGAATAACTTTCCAATAGCATGTTATTAAAAAATATGCTTCTTTCTATTTAATTTTCCACTTTGAAAAATGACCACTAGGGGTCTCCCTACCAGTCCTTTTTCATAGATTTCAGACTCATGCAGGAGTCCTAAATCTCAAACTGCAGCCGGGACACAGACAAACTCAGCACTGCTCACTGCCAGGGAGCAATGTTGCGCTTGCCTGTGTCCCAGCAGCAGTCTGAGATTTAGGACTCCAGCATGAGTCTGAAATCTATAAAAAGGGACTGGTAGGGAGACCCCTAGTGGTCATTTTTTCAAAGTGGAAAATTAAATAGAAAGAAGCATATTTTTTAATAACATGCTATTGGAAAGTTATTCTGCATACATTAATCTATAATATATCAAAAGTTTTTTTGATGAAAGGTACCCTTTAAAGAATTCCATTGATGAACAGAACTGCCATCAGGTGCCATGCCTCAAATATTCAATGGGCACTGTTACTATTAAAACCTTTTGGCATGTCATAAGGCGTATCAAAAGTTTTTTTCAGTAGAACAAGCCAGGTGAAGTGTGTGCATTCCCTCCCAGCACTGTGCCACATGACCAGGACAGTCTCATAATGTAAAGTCTATGGGGGAGATTTATCAAAACCTGTGCAGAGGAAGAGTGGTGAAGTTGCCCATAGCAACCAATCAGATTGCTTCTTTCATTTTCCACAGGCCTCTTTAGAGGACTGTGGAAAATGAAAGAAGCAATCTGATTAGTTGCTATGGGCAACTGCACCACTCTTCCTCTGCACAGGTTTTGATAAATCTCCCCCTATATGACCATTTTTCTCAGTGTGCGCTTGTTTCCTTTCATTGAACATTCTGACCTCAACAAATAAAAACTTTTGACATGTCCCTATAATAACGTACACTTTGATAAAGGGGGTTGGCACATTGATGCTGCTCGACTATGGTGGCAATTTCACTATGAAGCCAATATAATTTAGGGTGCATGCACACCACGTTTTAGCAATACAGTTCTTGTATCAAGTTTTTGATGAAAAACAGATTCCTCAAAACCTGATTAAACTGTATCAAAACGTGTGTACAAATTTCAACCCGTATACAGTTAAAAACCGATGTATGGTTGCATCCATTTTTTAACCCCTTAAAGACGCAGGATGTAAATGTACGTCCTGGTGCGGTGGTACTTAACGCACCAGGACGTACATTTACGTCCTGTGCATAACCGCGGGCATCGGAGCGATGCCCGTGTCATGCGTGGCTGATCCCGGCTGCTGATCGCAGCCAGGGACCCGCTGGCAATGGCCGATGCCCGCGATCTCGCGGGCGTCCGCCATTAACCCCTCAGATGCCGGGATCAATACAGATCCCGGCATCTGCGGCAGTACGCGATTTCAATGAATGATCGGATCGCCCGCAGCGCTGCCTGCCGGATCCGATCATTCAGAACGCCGCACGGAGGTCCCCTCACCTGCCTCTGTCCGGCTCCCGGCGTCTCCTGCTCTGGTCTGTGATCGAGCAGACCAGAGCAGAAGATTACCGATAACACTGATCTGTTCTATGTCCTATACATAGAACAGATCAGTATTAGCAATCATGGTATTGCTATGAATAGTCCCCTATGGGGACTATTCAAGTGTAAAAAAAAAAAAATCTCAAAAAATGTAAAAGTAAAAAAAAAAGTGAAAAATCCCCTCCCCCAATAAAAAGTAAAACGTCCGCTTTTTCCTATTTTACCCCCAAAAAGCGTAAAAAATAAATTTAATAGACATATTTGGTATCGCCGCGTGCGTAAATGTCCGAACTATTAAACTAAAATGTTAATGATCCCGTACGGTGAACGGCATGAACGTAAAAAAAAAAAAAAGTCCAAAATTGCTACTTTTTTAATACATTTTATGAAAAAAAAATTATAAAAAATGTATTAAAAGTTTTTTATATGCAAATGTGATATCAAAAAAAAGTACAGATCATGGCGCAAAAAATTAGCCCCCATACCGCCGCTTATACGGAAAAATAAAAAAGTTAGAGTCATCAAAATAAAGGGATTATAAACGTACTAATTTGGTTAAAAAGTTTGTGATTTTTTTTAAGCACAACAATAATATAAAAATACGTAATAATGGGTATCATTTTAATCGTATTGACCCTCAGATTAAAGAACACATGTCATTTTTACCGTAAATTGTAAGGCGTGAAAACGAAACCTTCCTAAATTAGCAAAATTGCGTTTTTCTTTTTAATTTCCCCACAAAAATAGTGTTTTTTGGTTGCACCATACATTTTATGATATAATGAGTTATGTCATTACAAAGGACAACTGGTCGCGCAAAAAACAAGCCCTCATACTAGTCTCTGGATGAAAATATAAAAGTTATGATTTTTAGAAGGCGAGGAGGAAAAAATGAAAACGTAAAAATGTAATTGTCTGAGTCCTTAAGGCCAAAATGGGCTGAGTCCTTAAGGGGTTAAGAAAAAGACATAAGCGTTTTTAACTTTTCACTCCATTTTGAATAAAGTTTCACTTGTTTGATTGAAATTCCAAGAAAAAAAAACTGTGCAAAGTCAAAAACCGTATGGTGAAAACCGGATGGAACTGTACGCACATACGGTTCAGTACGATTCCCATTGACTCCCATGTTAAAAAAAAAAACTTAAAACGGTTTAATATGGTTTTTCACCAATACCAAAAAACTTGGTAGATTGCGGTTTTGGGTATGGGTAAAATACCGCACAAAACCACAGAAGACGCAAAACGGACTAAACCGGATGATGCGTTTGACATACGGTTTACAATGTTACGTCAATGCATACGGTTTTCTATACGGTTCCATACGGTTTTTAACTTGAAACTGTATACGGGAACTGTATAGCAAAAACGTGGTGTGCATGCAGCCTTACTCTGGGGGCAGTAACATCCTCCACTATGCTGTGGTGCCAGTTTTCATCGGGATAAAGGGGATCCCATGGATTAAATATGAGATGCTGCAAGTACATAAAAGATATGTTCACATGTTGCCGATTTTCTGCAACTGATTCTAAATACATTTGTTTTGGTTAAGAAACACTACTTTATCTGATCTGCAGTGTGTGAACATACCCTTAACCCCTTAAGGACGCAGGACGTAAATGTACGTCCTGGTGAGGTGGTACTTAACGCACCAGGACGTACATTTACGTCCTAAGCAGAACCGCGGGCATCGGAGCGATGCCCGTGTCATGCGCGGCTGATCCCGGCTGCTGATCGCAGCCAGGGACCCGCCGGCAATGGCCAACGCCCGCGATCTCGCGGGCGTCCGCCATTAACCCCTCAGGTGCCGGGATCAATACAGATCCCGGCATCTGCGGCAGTTCGCGATTTAAATGAATGATCGGATCGCCCGCAGCACTGCTGCGGGGATTCGATCATTCATAACGCCGCACGGAGGTCCCCTCTCCTTCCTCCGTGCGGCTCCCGGCGTCTCCTGCTCTGGTCTGTGATCGAGCAGACCAGAGCAGAAGATGACCGATAATACTGATCTGTTCTATGTCCCATACATAAAACAGATCAGTATTAGCAATCATGGTATTGCTATGAATAGTCCCCTATGGGGACTATTCAAGTGTAAAAAAAAATGTAAAAAAATGTAAAAGTAAAAGTAAAAAAAAGTGAAAAATCCCCTCCCCCAATAAAAAAGTAAAACGTCCGTTTTTTCCTATTTTACCCACAAAAAGCGTAAAAAACATTTTTTATAGACATATTTGGTATCGCCGCGTGCGTAAATGTCCGAACTATTAAAATAAAATGTTAATGATCCCGTACGGTGAACGGCGTGAACGAAAAAAAATTAAAAAAGTCCAAAATTCCTACTTTTTTAATACATTTTATTAAAAAAAATTATAAAAAATGTATTAAAAGTTTTTTATATGCAAATGTGGTATCAAAAAAAAGTACAGATCATGGCGCAAAAAATGAGCCCCCATACCGCCGCTTATACGGAAAAATAAAAAAGTTAGAGGTCATCAAAATAAAGGGATTATAAACGTACTAATTTGGTTAAAAAGTTTGTGATTTTTTTTAAGCGCAACAATAATATAAAAGTATATAATAATGGGTATCATTTTAATCGTATTGACCCTCAGAATAAAGAACACATGTCATTTTTACCATAAATTGTACGGCGTGAAAACAAAACCTTCCAAAATTTGCAAAATTGCGTTTTTCGTTTTAATTTCCCCACAAAAATAGTGTTTTTTGGTTGCGCCATACATTTTATGATATAATGAGTGATGTCATTACAAAGGACAACTGGTCGCGCAAAAAACAAGCCCTCATACTAGTCTGTGGATGAAAATATAAAAGAGTTATGATTTTTAGAAGGCGAGGAGGAAAAAATGAAAATGTAAAAATTAAATTAAGTCCTTAAGGCCAAAATGGGCTGAGTCCTTAAGGGGTTAAAATGCAAGTCCAGCGTTGCTCTCCAGCCCATTTTGAAAAGTTTGGCGCACATGCTTGGGCTACTGCACACTGGAGAGCAACAATGGACTTATCCATGTTTTAAGTAAAATTGTAAATTCCCCAGAAACACATTAAAACAACAAACTAGCTAATACTTACCTCTGAGATCCTGCGCTGTGACCCTGTTCACTCTCCAGTCAGAACGCCAGTCTTGCTCTAGAAGCGGAGGTCACGTGACCGCCACAGTCAATAAGCGGCCTCTGTGGTCACGTTCTGTACTCCTGGCATCACCGCTCAGTGATAGGAGCCATGCCGCCAGAGGCGGAGCTTGTAGCTTCGGGGCCCCGATGCAAAATCTGAAACAGGGCCCCATATGCCAATTATTGTACTGCTGGGCCCTGGTGCATCTGCCTCCTCTATAGCTATACCCCTGGATGCTGCCATGAGTACGGAAGGTGACCATAGATTACCTACAGTGGTCACGTGACCTCCACTCCTAAAGTGTATTAACCGGAGGGTGAATGGGTAGAAAACGGAAGATGTCCAGCACCAGGAAGGCAGGTAAAAACTTGTTTATTGAGGTACAAAAGTGACAAACAGCATAGCAAGGAGCGTAGAGCCTATGCGTTTCAGGCTAAAGAGCCCTTAGTCATGGCATGGAGGGTGAATGGGGGCTCATCCCAGAGGTAAGTATGACCTAGTTTGTTAATATATTTTGAGGCTATTTACAATTTTACTTAAAACATGGATAACCCCTTTAACCACTATAATAAGGAGATGAGCACAGCATAAAATCTGCAGCGCATACAGTTCATGTGAACAACCCCAAAGCCGTGGCTGGAAAAGCTACGCCACACCATAGCAGGCACATAGGGGGAGATTTATCAAAACCTGTGCAGATGAAAAGTTGCTGAGTTGCCCATAGCAACCAATCAGATTGCTTCTTTCATTTCTCAGAGGCCTTTTCAGAAATGAAAGCGGCGATCTGATTGGTTGCTAGGGGCAACCTCTGGACAGGTCTTGATAAATCTCCCCCATAGTGAAAGAGAGGAGAGGCTACGTTATTACGTTCTATAGACAATGATCAGTACAGTGCAGATACAAACTGGCACAACGCCCCCCTCACTCATAGACACGCCTTATATTTTGCCCCTTACACTACCACCCCGCCTCCTATTTCAACCCCTCACACCCAGCCCCTCCCCGCTCTCACGCCTAACCCCTCCTCCTATTCCTCCGCTCACCCAGACCCTCCCCGCTCTCACACCTAACCCCGCCTCCTATTCCTCCGCTCACACCCAGCCCCTCCCTGCTCTCACACCTAACCCCTCCTCCAATTCCTCCGCTCACACCCAGCCCCTCCCTGCTCTAACACTTAACCCCGCCTCCTATTCCTCCGCTCACACCCAGCCCCTCCCTGCTCTCACACCTAACCCCGCCTCCTATTCTGGCCCTCACTTCTTTCCCCTCCCCTCTCTCACACATAGCCACGCCCATCTCCGCTCCACACATAGCCACGCCTCCGTAACGCCCCTCACACGGACGCCACGATACTGAAGACTGCGCTGTCCTCTTATTGGTCAGAACTTAGCAACCTATGTTTCTATGGTCAACAAGTAGGCGGTCAACAACTAGGCTCCGGTACGTGCCGGTAAGTAATGTGGCACCGGAAAATGCATGGTCTTACAGCAATGGAACACGTCTGATGTGTTACTGCTGCGTCTGTTACTTGTGTGTAAGTGCTCATTTATCTCACTACACCCTGTAGTGGTGATGGGGGCAATATACACGAGTGATTTCCAACCAGGGTTTCTCAGGCTGTTGCAGAACTACAACTCCCAGCATGCCTGAACAGCCTTTGGCCGTCCGGGTATGTTGGGAATTGTAGTTTTGCAACAGCTGGAGGCACCCTGGTTGTAATCAGTGGTAAAGACAGATAGCATTGACAGACAGATAACTCCTGCAGTGGTATTTGTAATTATATATATATATATATATATATATATATATATATATATATATATATAGCATCTCTGTATTCTGACTCCTATAACAGCACTCGGCCCCTGCCATCTCAGCTGCTTTGGGGCATCACTCAGAGGGCACTATCACCCTGTGGCTAACCATCAAGATAACCGGCAGTCCGAGTTTGCTGAAGTTGTAGTTTTACAACAGCTAGAGGTCTAGCAGTTTAGAGACCACCTACCTAGATGTTGCAGCCCCTATTGACCAAATCATCTAGGCAATGCCAGTGGTATCTCTGATCTCAGCCATTGACGATGGATACCAGCTGCATTTTGCAGCCTACACCCACCGTCTGTGAAGCAGACTCAGCTCCATACTAATTTCCTTTGACCTATGTCAATGCCGAAGGCTGTCTAGGCATGCTGGGAGTTGTAGTTTTGCAACATCTGGAGGCACCCTGGTTGGGAAACACTGAAGTAAACAGTGCACTATAGTATGGGCACCCTACTCACCTTACAGCCTGTATAAACAGTAATGTTACTGATTCCTGTAATAACTACAAACCTAGAATGTAAGTGTGATAGCCTGGGGGAGTAGGGTATATGGGGTGTAGCTGTGCGGTGACTAAAGGGTGTCTGGTTAACTCTTTCTATTCGTGACGCCAGGGTGTCTGTAATGCTTGTCCTACCGTCAGCCTTCCCAAGAGCGATAGGGAGGTATAGAATAATTGAACATCCACAACCGGAGAGTTTGCTGAAAACAGTTGGAATTTTTACTGAAGATTTTATGCAAGCTTCATAACAGGAACAGTCTCTGTACATGCAAATTCTCTTGGAGATTGACAAAGGTTGGGATCTTGAGCAATTTAGAGTCCGTAGACTGATATGCGCTGTTCCACTGGATTAAGAGGATTTAGTTTCGGTCCAGTAGTCACGCTAGCTTTAGCGGGGATTAGTTTAGAACTCACGGTTTAGTTTTGTGCTGAGGCAGGCAGGTTTTCTGGCCTAGCGTGTCTTTGAAAGTTGCGCAGATCCGTCCTGCTAGTCCGGCATGCACGAGAGCAGCAACCCAAGAGAGCGATAATTGGCTACAGCTCCCTTATATGGGCAGGGGCTGGACTAGAGCTAATTGGTCCAATACTGCTGTCAATCACCTTTACATAGGATTATGGGTAACATGTGACCCAAGGACCTCCAAAGGTCCTCTAACATACCATAGAGGAATTAACATGGTCACATTACCGAAGATCCTGCGACGCTAACAAGGTAAGTACTATACATTATATTAAATATACACATTATTATTAAATATGTACATGTAAACACTATAGAATTAGAATAGAGGAGAGGCGACTAGGGGCTGTCCCACCTGGGGGACCCTACCTGAGCGTAGTTACTCTGACTTTAGGGACCACCATACAAGGTACGGTACCGGGACACCACATAGGCAAAGACTGGAAGGGGCACCCTATTATATGGAATCCAAGCTACACCCTGCCCTAGGCCTGTGTCTAATCCCTTTGGCACCCAGTACTTTGGGCAAACGCACGTATCTGGCTATTCCCATTTCTCAATGAAAGGGGCTGTTACGCCGAGCGCTCTGGGTCCCCGCTCCTCCCCGGAGCGCTCGCAGCTTCCTCGCATTTGCAGCGCCCCGGTCAGACCTGCTGACCGGGTGCGCTGCAATATCCCTCTCAGCCGGGATGCGATTCGCGATGCGGGAGGCGCCCGCTCGCGATGCGCATCCCGGCTCCCGTACCTGACTCGTTCCCCGTCTGTCTTGTCCCGGCGCGCGCGGCCCCGCTCCTTAGGGCGCGCGCACGCCGGGTCTCTGCAATTTAAAGGGCCACTGCGCCACTGATTGACGCAGCAGGCTTAATCAGTGTGTTCACCTGTGCACTCCCTACTTATACCTCACTTCCCCTGCACTCCCTCGCCGGATCTTGTTGCCATTGTGCCAGTGAAAGCGTTTCCTTGTGTGTTCCTAACCTGTGTTCCAGACCTCCTGCCGTTGCCCCTGACTACGATCCTTGCTGCCTGCCCTGACCTTCTGCTACGTCCGACCTTGCTCTTGTCTACTCCCTTGTACCGCGCCTATCTTCAGCAGTCAGAGAGGTTGAGCCGTTGCTGGTGGATACGACCTGGTTGCTACCGCCGCTGCAAGACCATCCCGCTTTGCGGCGATCTCTGGTGAATACCAGTAGCAACTTAGAACCGGTCCACCAACACGGTCCACGCCAATCCCTCTCTGGCACAGAGGATCCACCTCCTGCCAGCCGAATCGTGACAGTAGATCCGGCCATGGATCCCGCTGAAGTCCCACTGCCAGTTGTCGCCGACCTCACCACGGTGGTCGCCCAGCAGTCGCAACAGATAGCGCAACAAGGTCACCAGCTGTCTCAACTGACCGTGATGCTACAGCAGCTATTACCTCAGCTCCAGCAACCATCTCCTCCGCCTGCTCCTGCACCTCCTCCACAGCGAGTGGCCGCTTCCGGCCTACGATTATCCTTGCCGATAAATTTGATGGGGACTCTAAGTTTTGCCGTGGTTTTCTTTCGCAATGTTCCCTGCATTTGGAGATGATGTCGGACCAGTTTCCTACTGAAAGGTCTAAGGTGGCTTTCGTAGTCAGCCTTCTGTCTGGGAAAGCTCTGTCATGGGCCACACCGCTCTGGGACCGCAATGACCCTGTCACTGCCTCTGTACACTCCTTCTTCACGGAGATCCGAAGTGTCTTTGAGGAACCTGCCCGAGCCTCTACTGCTGAGACTGCCCTGTTGAACCTGGTCCAGGGTAATTCTTCTGTTGGAGAGTACGCCATCCAATTCCGTACTCTTGCCTCCGAACTTTCCTGGAATAATGAGGCCCTCTGCGCGACCTTTAAAAAAGGCCTATCCAGCAACATTAAAGATGTGCTGGCCGCACGAGAAATTCCTGCTAACCTGCATGAACTTATTCATCTTGCCACCCGCATTGACATGCGTTTTTCCGAAAGGCGTCAGGAGCTCCGCCAGGATATGGACTTTGTTCGCACGAGGCGGTTTCTCTCCTCGGCCCCTCTCTCCTCTGGTCCTCTGCAATCCGTTCCTGTGCCTCCCGCCGTGGAGGCTATGCAAGTTGACCGGTCTCGCTTGACACGTCAAGAGAGGACACGACGCCGCAAGGAGAATCTATGCCTGTACTGTGCTGGTACCGAACACTTCTTGAAAGATTGTCCTATCCGTCCTCCCCGCCTGGAAAGACGTATGCTGACTCCGCACAAAGGTGAGACAGTTCTTGATGTCAACTCTGCTTCTCCACGCCTTACTGTGCCTGTGCGGATATCTTCCTCTACCTTCTCCTTCTCTGCTATGGCCTTCTTGGATTCCGGATCTGCAGGAAATTTTATTTTGGCCTCTCTCATCAACAGGTTCAACATTCCAGTGACCAGTCTCGCCAGACCCCTCTACATCAATTCTGTTAACAACGAAAGATTGGACTGTACCGTGCGTTACCGCACGGAACCTCTCCTAATGTGCATCGGACCCCATCACGAAAAAATAGAATTTTTGGTCCTCTCCAACTGCACTTCTGAAATTCTTCTTGGATTACCGTGGCTTCAACGCCATTCCCCAGCCCTTGATTGGTCCACAGGAGAAATCAAGAACTGGGGTACTTCTTGTCTTAAACCGGTTCCCAGTACTCCTTGCCGTGACCCTGTGGTTCCCCCTGTATCCGGTCTTCCTAAGGCTTATATGGACTATGTTGACGTTTTTTGCAAAAAGCAAGCTGAGACTTTACCTCCTCACAGGCCTTATGACTGTCCTATTGTCCTCCTCCCGGGTACTACTCCACCCCGGGGCAGAATCTATCCTCTGTCTGCTCCAGAGACTCTTGCCATGTCGGAGTACATCCAGGAGAATTTAAAAAAGGGGTTTATCCGCAAGTCCTCCTCCCCTGCCGGAGCTGGATTTTTTTTTGTGTCCAAAAAAGATGGCTCCCTACGTCCTTGCATTGATTACCGCGGACTTAATAAAATCACGGTAAAAAAACGCTACCCCTTACCTCTTATCTCGGAACTCTTTGATCGCTTACAAGGTGCCCACATCTTTACCAAACTGGACTTAAGAGGTGCTTATAATCTCATCCGCATCTCGGAGGGGGACGAATGGAAGACTGCATTTAACACCAGAGATGAACACTTTGAGTATCTGGTCATGCCCTTTGGCCTTTGCAACTCCCCTGCCGTCTTCCAAGACTTTGTTAATGACATTTTTCGTGATCTCCTATATTCCTGTGTTGTGGTTTATCTGGACGATATTCTGATTTTTTCGGCCAACTTAGAAGAACACCGCCAGCATGTCCGCATGGTTCTTCAGAGACTTCGGGACAATCAACTTTATGCCAAAATGGAGAAATGTCTCTGAATGTCAATCTCTTCCTTTCCTAGGATACTTGGTCTCTGGCCAGGGACTACAAATGGACCCAGATAAACTCTCTGCCATCTTAGATTGGCCACGCCCCTCCGGACTCCGTGCTATCCAACGTTTTTTGGGGTTTGCCAATTATTACAGACAGTTTATTCCACACTTTTCCACTATTGTGGCTCCTATCGTGGCTTTAACCAAGAAAAATGCCAATCCTAAGTCCTGGTCTCCCCAAGCGGAAGACGCATTTAAACATCTCAAGTCTGCCTTTTCTTCTGCTCCCGTGCTCTCCAGACCTGACCCAGCTAAACCCTTCCTATTGGAGGTAGATGCCTCCTCAGTGGGAGCTGGAGCTGTCCTTCTACAAAAAAATTCTTCCGGACATGCTGTGACTTGTGGTTTTTTTTCTAGGACCTTCTCCCCGGCGGAGAGAAATTACTCCATCGGGGATCGAGAACTACTGGCCATTAAATTGGCGCTTGAGGAATGGAGGCACCTGCTGGAGGGAACAAAATTTCCAGTTATCATATACACTGATCACAAGAATCTCTCCTATCTCCAGTCTGCCCAACGACTGAACCCTCGCCAGGCCAGGTGGTCGTTATTCTTTGCCCGTTTTGACTTTGAAATTCATTTTCGCCCTGCTGACAAGAACATTAGGGCCGATGCCCTCTCTCGTTCTTCTGATGCCTCTGAAGTAGAGGTCTCTCCGCAACACATCATTCCTCCTGACTGTCTGATCTCCACTTCTCCAGCCTCCATCAGTCAAACTCCTCCAGGGAAGACCTTCGTTTCTATACGCCAGCGTCTCGGGATTCTCAAATGGGGACACTCCTCTCACCTCGCAGGCCATGTGGGCATCAAAAAATCCTTGCAACTCATCTCTCGTTTTTATTGGTGGCCGACTCTGGAGACTGATGTTGATTTTGTGCGGGCCTGTACTGTGTGTGCCCGGGATAAGACTCCTCGCCAGAAGCCTGCTGGCCTCCTTCATCCTCTGCCTGTCCCCGAACAGCCTTGGTCACAGATTGGTATGGACTTTATTACGGACTTACCCTCATCCCGTGGCAACGCAGTTGTTTGGGTGGTCGTTGATCGATTTTCCAAGATGGCACATTTTATTCCTCTTCCTGGTCTTCCTTCAGCGCCTCAGTTGGCAAAGCAATTTTTTGTACACATTTTTCGCCTTCACGGTTTGCCCACGCATATCGTCTCGGATAGAGGCGTCCAATTCGTGTCTAAATTCTGGAGGGCCCTCTGTGAACAGCTCAAGATCAAATTAAACTTCTCTTCTTCTTATCATCCCCAATCCAATGGGCAAGTAGAAAGAATTAATCAGGTCCTGGGTGACTATTTACGGCATTTTGTTTCCTCCCGCCAGGATGACTGGGCAGATCTTCTACCATGGGCTGAATTCTCATACAACTTCAGAGTCTCCGAATCTTCTGCTAAATCCCCATTTTTCGTGGTGTACGGCCGTCACCCTCTTCCCCCCCTCCCTACTCCCTTGCCCTCTGGTTTGCCCGCTGTGGATGAAGTGACTCGTGATCTTTCCACCATATGGAAAGAGACCCAAAATTCTCTTTTACAGGCTTCATCCCGGATGAAAAGATTTGCCGATAAGAAAAGAAGAGCTCCCCCCATTTTTTCTCCCGGAGACAAGGTATGGCTCTCCGCTAAATATGTCCGCTTTCGTGTCCCCAGTTACAAACTGGGACCACGCTATCTTGGCCCTTTCAAAGTCTTGTGCCAGATTAACCCTGTCTCTTACAAACTCCTTCTTCCTCCTTCTCTTCGTATTCCCAATGCCTTCCATGTCTCTCTCCTTAAACCACTCGTCATTAACCGCTTCTCTCCCAAACTTGTTTCCCCCACTCCTGTTTCCGGTTCTTCTGATGTCTTCTCTGTGAAGGAGATTCTGGCCTCCAAGACTGTCAGAAAGAAAAATTTTTTTTGGGTGGATTGGGAAGGCTGTGGCCCAGAAGAGAGATCCTGGGAACCTGAGGACAACATTCTAGACAAAAGTCTTATCCTCAGGTTCTCAGGCTCCAAGAAGAGGGGGAGACCCAAGGGGGGGGGTACTGTTACGCCGAGCGCTCCGGGTCCCCGCTCCTCCCCGGAGCGCTCGCAGCTTCCTCGCATTTGCAGCGCCCCGGTCAGACCTGCTGACCGGGTGCGCTGCAATATCCCTCTCAGCCGGGATGCGATTCGCGATGCGGGAGGCGCCCGCTCGCGATGCGCATCCCGGCTCCCGTACCTGACTCGTTCCCCGTCTGTCTTGTCCCGGCGCGCGCGGCCCCGCTCCTTAGGGCGCGCGCCGGGTCTCTGCAATTTAAAGGGCCACTGCGCCACTGATTGGCGCAGCAGGCTTAATCAGTGTGTTCACCTGTGCACTCCCTACTTATACCTCACTTCCCCTGCACTCCCTCGCCGGATCTTGTTGCCATTGTGCCAGTGAAAGCGTTTCCTTGTGTGTTCCTAACCTGTGTTCCAGACCTCCTGCCGTTGCCCCTGACTACGATCCTTGCTGCCTGCCCTGACCTTCTGCTACGTCCGACCTTGCTCTTGTCTACTCCCTTGTACCGCGCCTATCTTCAGCAGTCAGAGAGGTTGAGCCGTTGCTGGTGGATACGACCTGGTTGCTACCGCCGCTGCAAGACCACCCCGCTTTGCGGCGGGCTCTGTTGAATACCAGTAGCAACTTAGAACCGGTCCAACAACACGGTTCACGCCAATCCCTCTCTGGCACAGAGGATCCACCTCCTGCCAGCCGAATCGTGACAGGGGCATTGTGCATGTGCCACTCATTGAAGCCAGTGGTGGAGAAAACTTAGACCAGCATTCGGCCCTTAATGCTCCAGATTATGGTGGTCAGATTATGGTGGTAAAATTTACACCTCATTTGAGCAGAAATGTGCACATCAATATCTGTTGCTAGTTCTTTTTATGTTTTTTATTTTTTAGTATTAGTATTAGCCTAACAACTAGTTATCGATGCTCAGTATTTAGCTTAACACGTGAGATTTTACCTTATTTATCAAGTCTGGAAAGAAGTTGACTAACAGAATCCTCTGAATGATCATTCTTTCCTTATATATAGAAGACCGATGCTGTGAAATATGGAAGAAACAGCACAGGCCTCATCATCAGGATGGCTGCAGTCCTTTGGGCTTCGTAAGAAGAAACTTACAATGCCTAAAATCCTGGCACGGCTTGGTTTTCAGCAGAAAGAAGGTTGGTCATGTGATTTATTTCTTCTTCTAGTTTTTTTAATTTTTAATTTTATTAAATTTAATAGAATTTTTTTTACAGCCAATCTGGAATACAGCAGTTTGTTAAATTATCCGTTAACCCCTTAAGGACGAAGGGCATACAGGTACGCCCTTGCGTCCTGGTACTTATGGACCAAGGGCATACCTGTACCCCCTAGTCCCGCTCCTGCAGTTTGAAGAGTGCTCCTGAGCACACTTCATACCCAGTGGATCCCAGTTGCTATCAGCAGCCATGACCCACTGTTAATGACGGATAGCGACGAATGGGCAGATGCCTGGCATTAATCATTTAGATGCCACAATCAAAGTTTATGGCGGCATCTAAATCTATCGTCCCGGTTAGCCCAGGGAACTAATCAGGACATACCCGGCTAAATCCCGGGTCCCGATCAGCTCAATGGATGGCGGGAGGACCCTTATCTGCCTCCTCACCGTCCGATCAGTGCTCTGATGCTCCAGTCAGGCTCTGCAGGCTAGAGCAGCAGAGCACCGATAACACTGATCAATGCTGAGCCAAAGCTCAGCATTGAACAGTGTATGCAATGGCAAGACCGCATGTTATAACCCCTTATGAGGACTAAAAAAAGTAAAAAGAAACAGCACAGGCCTCATCATCAGGATGGCTGCAGCCTTTGGTCTTAGTAAGAAGAAACTTACAATGCCTAAAATCCTGGCACGGCTTGGTTTTCAGCAGGAAGAAGGTTGGTCATGTAATTTAGTTCTTCTTTTTTAAAATTTAAAACTTTATTAAATTTAATAGAAAAATAGTTACAGCCAATCTGGAATGCAGCAGTTTGTTAAAGTATGATACACACGATCAACCACCTTATAACTTCTCACTATCATCATTTCTGAATGCAGGCTGCTGTGTATTTTAGACTATATTGTTGCACAGTGAGTCTGACAAAGGAACTGTGTGGAATTTGGAATCCCCGTTCCTCCTTTCTGTACAATCCTAATCCTCCTGCTTATAAACAAAGTATTTCTGGTTGTGCTATAGTAAGAAACAATTCGGTCATTCTAAAATATTAACGTTGGGAGACTAAAGGTGAACTTACAGTTTAAAGGGGTATTCCGGCTTTATACATCTTATCCCCTATCCAAAGGATAGGGGATAAGATGTATGATCGCAGGGGTCCCTCCGCTGGGGACCCCCGGGATCTCGGTGCAGCCCCCGGCATTCTGTGCTGGGCACTGCCTCCAAGACGGGGACATTCTTCACGCCCCCTCCCATAGACATGAATAAAGGGGCGTGGCATGATGTCACTAGGGGGCTGTACCGAGATTGCGGGGTTCCCCAGCATCAGGACCCTTGCGATCATACTTCTTATCCTCTATCATAGGGGATAGGATGTATAAAGGGGATAGGATGTATAAAGCTGGAATACCCCTTTAAGAATGTATAGTAGGATTTCCATCCTAAAATGAATGTTTGCAGCTATTATCTGTTGTTATTATCAATCATTTTCTCAATGTGAATTTATTGCAACTTAATTTTCCTCTGTTGCCTCCTCTGTGGTACTAACATTTATATTCATATGTCCAATACTGACATGCCTCCTAGCACTTGGACATGGCCTCACAAAGCCCTTCCTGCAATATCTATTTATGCTTTACCCTTTATTTAAAGAAAAGGGTTATCCTGTTCACCAATGCTAAACCCAATACAATGGGTTATAGTGTGGGTGAACAGGAGAGCCATAAGGGATCACTGACTAAAATACGGAGTCTGGAGATATGTCCCACGGAAGATCTGCTTCTATCTCCTCTGAATTGCGTGCTGGAGGCAGGCCCTGCTGGCTAAATTTGAATATTTATTGTCTGTGACTCTACGACCAGTCGCTGGTCATGTGAGCGAATGCGCTGACTGAGTACTCACGTGACCAGTGACAAGGAATATTCAAATTGAGCGGCAGGGTTTACCTCCAGTGCGCAATTTTGATAAGCTAGAAGCGGATCTTTAGCCCCATAAATGCATTGAATTTGGGCAATTGTCACAATTTTTTTTTTTACACATGTCCCCTTTTACAGTACCTGATGTCAGACATTGTCTCTAGAAAATGTAGGTAATGTTGCTGCTCCAGTAGATCATTTGTACACACCTCTTCTTTACAATGGGTTAGTGGATTGTAAAACATGGCGCAGTCCACAAAGGAACAGATGATTTCATTCATTTATTAAAATATATGTAGGCTCAATACCCTTCTTCCTGTACGCTGGGGGAAATCCTCTGTAAAACAATGAGGGCACGTTTTATGGCAAGGTATATGTGGCATTGTGCGTGCTGTTCACATTTAAAGAACCCGTCTTATAATTGTATTCCTTTTTATTTGCCATTGTTAATCGTGAACACATTTTTTTATTAGTTTGAGTCATTCTGCTTTATTCCCACAGATTATGTGAATAAACTAGGGCGCCCAGTGTCTTCCCGGTATTCTCATGGTCTTTTCCGACAATACACCAGCAATGGTAAAATATACAATGTAAGTGTGAATATGTGCAAACTCCATTACTTTTATAGGCAATGAAGTGAAGACATGCAGAATACATGTGCCGTATGTCAATTATGAATCTATCAAGGTACTCTAGGGTTACTGCCTGCCTGTAGAAGAGACTGTTGTGCCACAAATAACTGTTTCTTCATGATTCAGGATTGTCAGGTTGTTGTCAGATTACATTATAAAAGTCTACTAATACATTTTATGTAATTATCTTGATAAAATCACTGTATAAATAGCGAGATATCACTGCATGAACGTAGCTGCTGGATCACATGTCTAGAGTTGATAGAGACATCTTTAAAGCTTACACTTCCACATTTGTATATATCAAAGAAGCCTTCTCCTATTCAGGACTAGAAATGAATACAAATAAAAACATAACCTGGCCTAACATGGAAAAATATATCAACCTTAAAGGGGTACTCTGAAAGAAACAAAATATTTTCAGCTCAACTTGTTCCAGAAAGTTATAGAGATTTGTAAATGACTTCTATTTAAAAATCTTAATCCTTCTGGTACTTATCAGCTGCTGTGTGTTCCAGGGAAAGTTGTGTAGTTCTTTCCAGTCTGACCACAGTGCTCCCTGCTGCCATCTCTGTCTGTGTCAGGAACTGTCCAGAGCGGGAGCAAATGCCAATAGCAAACCTATCCTGCTCTGGACAGTTTTTGACATGGACAGAGGTGTCAGCAGAGAGCTTTTGGTTGTGTGTGGTATTACAACTTGGCTCCATTCACTTCAATGGAACTAAGCTGCAATAACACAGACAACTTGAGAACAGGGGTGGTGCTCCGTATTGGAAGAAAGTAGGTCTGTTTTTTGAATTCTAAATAACCCCTTTAAAGGGGTACTCCACTGCTAGACATGTTATCCCCTATCCAAAGGATAGGCCGCTGGGAACCCCCGCAATCTCTGCTGCAGTACCCCAGTCATCCGGTGCACGGAGAGAACTCCATGTAGTGCTGGATGACTGCAACACAGCCGCCACACCCCCTCCATTCATGTCTATGGGAGGAGGTGTAACGGTTGTGTACTAGCCATCACGCCCCTCCCGTAGACATGAATGGAGGGGGGTGGAGTGACGTCACGATCATGGAAGACCCAGGTTTCCATGACTGTAACGCCGCAACGCCAGCCCGGAGATCGCAAGGCCAGACCCCCTGCGATTAGACATGTTATCCCTTATCCTTTGGATAGGGGATAGTTGGATTGGGGATAACATGTGTGGGGGCGAAGTACCCCTTTAACTCCCTGTCTGATGTCTTAAGATTTTACTTCAATGTCTCTACGTTTATTTCCTTTCTCATAATGCCATCTATTGCCAGCTGCAATTGCCCACAGCCATTTTTGTAGACAATCCCTTTAAGTGAAGAAAGTAGACTTTTATTAGCCAAAGTGTAACTCTTATTTACATGTTTATCAGTTGACAGCTAAAAAAGAAGAAGTTTTACAGAAAGTTGAATCGATTACAAACATCATTGACCTTTACAAACAAAGACTGGTGTGGCTGAACAGCTCAAGTCGATCAGTGTTTGGAGTTGTCCAGGAACAATCCGTAGTCATTATACTTGACCTTAATGCATCCAACAAAGAACAACACAGCCTGTGCCTGGATGCCATATGCCTTGTCATCAGAGAGCAAATTGCACACATTTCCAAGTTCAATCTCATTTGGTAAGTATGTCATTATAATCAAATATCAAGTGCAAAAGCAGCCGAAAAATCAACTGATGTTCTATCCACTATGTCAGTGCCATTACATTCTAATGTTTCTCCCAGCTTGATGACCAGGACCTGGTAATTTGTATTAGGGGAGTTATTTTTAGTTTTTTTTATACTTTTTTAGTTAAACTTTTCGGAAGAGATCTATGAAAACCGATGCAGAGGAAAAGTTGTGCAGTTGCCCATAGCAACAAATCAAATGACTTATTTTATTTTAAAAAAAAGGTTTCTGTAAAAAAAGAAGCAATATTTAATTGGTTGTGATGGGCAACTGGTCAACTTTTCCTCTGGTTATGATAAATCCCCCCTTAGTTCCCCTGGAGTTCTTGAACAAGCGATCCCTTTCATATTACATTGCTATACTACTGTATTGCAGTGTGTTGTATTTTGACAGCTCTCCTTATATAGCCTGACAAATGCCTTTTAATCTGGCGTGACATTTTTTGTATAGGGTTTCACAAGAGCCAGTGAAGTGGCATCAGAAGATAATCCGGATCACTCAGCACTCCATAGAAGAAGCTGTGGAATGGATTCAGACACTTCAGCAGTCTCCAGTGACCAATGTGGATAGTGCAGCTGAAGCTGTATCCGAAGCCTTGGATGACCAGGTTGTTAAAGTGGTCAAGTGCTACAAGTTGGCTTAATGTATAATACATTTTTATTTAGATTACATGTCTAGAGATCACCAGAAGTTGAGCTAGGTATGATAAAGGTGTAACTCTCTCTCTCTCTCTCTATATATATATATATATATATATATATATATATATATATACCATATTTTTCGCCGTATAAGACGCACTTTTTCTTCCCCAAAACTGGTTGGGAAAAGTTGGTGCGTCTTATACGGCAAATACACATTAAAACCTGTCCTGTCGCGGTGGTCCCTCCAGTCATCAACGGCCGGGACCCGCAGCTAATACAGGACATCACCAATCGCGGTTATGCCCTGTATTAACCCTTCAGACGCGACGATCAAAGCTGAAAGTGACACTAACCCGGCTGCTCAGTCAAGCGGGACCGCCACGGTGAAATCGCGGCATCCCGAACAGCTTACAGGACACCGGGAGGGACCTTACCTGCCACCTCGGTGTCTGCTCCGTGCCGAGATCCCTGCATGGCCGGCGCTCCCCTTCGTCGTCATCACGTCGTCGCTACGCACGCCGCTCCTATTGGATGACGGGACGGCGTGCGTAGCGACGTGATGGCGGCGATGGAGAGCGAGGATACCGGGCAGCAGAGACGTTCCGGAGCGATGAGGACACCTCGGGGACACGGCGACAGCGATGGAGGGCAACATCCAGGGCAGCAGTGACGGGTCCGGAGCGGCAGGGACACGTGAGTATTACCTCCTATACCAGTGGTCTTCAACCTGCGGACCTCCAGATGTTGCAAAACTACAACTCCTGGCATGCCCGGACAGCCAACGGTTGTCCGGGCATGCTGGGAGTTGTAGTTTTGCAACATCTGGAGGTCCGCAGGTTGAAGGTTCAGAATCTTTTTTTTCTAGATTTTCATCCTTTAATATTGGGTGCGTCTTATATGCCGGTGCGTCTTATATGGCGAAAAATACGGTATATATAATATATATATCTGTGTGTGTGTTTATGACCTTTTTCAGAACTAGGGTATTAGGTCACTAAAACAGGACAGCTCTTACTAGCATACTTAGGTGTTATATGATTCCTGGTCATCATATAGATGTGTTACCTAACAGCAAAGAATGTAAAGCATGTGACAGAAAAGTAGTGGTCATCATATATGGCCAGACAAGATATGAGTAATATGGTCATAAAATCGTACCAGTGCTCCTGCTGGTGAATTGGGATTTTCTCAAAACAGAAACAAGGTCGCATGAAGTCCAGTGTTTTAGCAACAGTAACTTGTAACTTTTGGTTCACCCATTGCTATCATCTATCTGACAATTTTGCTGCAATATTTGATAATTCTTTATCTCATGAAAGCAATAGGAGGAGAAACTACATATGCAGAGCCTTATCCTGGCCCTGAACTTTATAGATTCACTCTTTACTAGTGTTGAGCGGCATAGGCCATATTCGAATTCGCGGTATTTTGCGAATATATGGACAAATATTCGTCATATATTCGCTAAATTCGCATATTCGTAATATTCGCGTTATATTTTCGCATATGCGAAAATTTGCGTATGTTAAAATTAGCAAATGTGAAAATTAGCATATACAAAAATTAGCATAAACGAACATTCACATATGCGAAAATTACCATATGCAAATGTTCGCATATGCGAAAATTCGCACGCCAGTCTCACGCAGTAGTATTAGAGCCTTCTTTACACCACACAAGCTGGAAGCAGAGAGGGATGATCACTGTGATGTGTACTGTGAAAAAAAAATATATATATTCGTAATTACGAATATATATTGCTATATTCGCGAATTCGCGAATATGTGATATTCACGAATAAAATTTGCATTGCGAATATTCGTGAGCAACACTACTCTTTACATCCAAGCATTGAACCTCTGCCGATCGGCGGGAGTGCTGGGGTCAGCCCCCCCATGATCAGACATTGATAGTCTCTTTATCCCAAATATAGGCCATCAATCACTACTGTATGTCCTGGAAAAACCCTTTAATAACTTAGAGTTTCTGCACAAGGTGAAGTTGTGTACATGAACTCTGTTCTCCAGCTCATGGGTTCCTACACATGTATCTTGCATACTTTAGTCTCACTATAACCAAAGCTTTGCAATGCAGTGCAGTTTGCACCAATTTCTTTCTCTCCCTGAATTATATGGTAATTGTGGAAAAAATTTAAAGTAAAGCACAAACACTTACATGCCCAGAGTTATGGGACCAGCTTAGGCTACGGTTGTCATATTACAGGTACATTAGCTCTGCTCCATAATACCAGAGTGTGAATGAGGCTTTAACCCCTTAAGGACAAAGCCCATTTTGGCCTTAAGGACGCAGAAAATTTTATTTTTACGTTTTCATTTTTTCCTCCTGGCATTCAAAAAATCATAACTCTTTTATATTTTCATCCACAGACTAGTATGAGGGCTTGTTTTTTGCGCGACCAGTTGTCCGTTGTAATGCCATCACTCACTTTACCATAAAATGTATGGAGCAACCAAAAAAATACTATTTGTGTGGGGAAATTAAAAAGAAAACCGCAATTTTGCTAATTTTGGAAGGTTTCGTTTTCACACCGTACAATTTATGGTAAAAATGACATGTGTTCTTTATTCTTTGGATCAATACGATTAAAATGATACCCGTGATAACCTACTTTTCTATTACTGTTGCGCTTAAAAAAAATCACAAACTTTTTAACCAAATTAGTACATTTAAGATCCCCCTATTTTGAAGACCTATAACTTTTTAATTTTTCTGTATAAGCGGCGGTATGAGGGCTAATTTTTTGCGCCGTGATCTGTACTTTTTATTGATACCATATTTGCTTATATAAAACTTTTAATACATTTTTTATAAATTTTTTTGGAATAAAATGTTATAAAAAAGCAGATTTTTTGGACTTTTTAAATTTTTTTTTACCTTCACGCCGTTCATCGTACGGTATCATTAACATTTTATTTTAATAGTTCAGATATTTACGCACGCGGCGATACCAAATATGTATATAAAATATTTTTTTTAACACTTTTTTGGGGGTGAAATAGGGAAAATGGGGCAATTTACGTTTTTATTGGGGGAGGGGGTTTTTCACATTTGTTTTACTTTTAATTTTAATTTTACACTTTAATAGTCCCCATAGGGGACTATTTAAAGCAATCATTCAATTGCTAATCCTGTTCAGTGCTATGTATAGGACATAGCACTGATCAGGGTTATCGGTCATCTTCTGCTCTGGTCTGGGGGAAGGCATATCAGAGCAGAAGAATCCTGGAAGACAGCGGAGGCAGGGGAGGGGACCTCCGGCTGCCGTGCTGGATGATCGGATCGCCGCGGCAGCGCTGCGGGCGATCCGATCATCCAATTAAGTGACCGCGATGCTGCAGATGCCGTGATTGGTATTGATCACGGCATCTGAGGGGTTAATGGCGGACATCCGCGGGATCGCGGATGTCCGCCATTACCGGCGGGTCCCTGGCTGCGATCAACAGCCGGGACCTGCCTCGCATGATCCGGGCATCGCTCCGATGCCCGCGGTTATGCTTAGGACGTAAATGTACCACGTCACCAGGACGTACATTTACGGTGCTCGTCGTTAAGGGGTCAAAGGGGTTATCCAGGAAAAAACTTTTTTTTATATATCAACTGGTTCCAGAAAGTTAAACAGATTTGTAAATTACTTCTATTAAAAAATCTTTTTGTCTTGGGAACCGCCCAGTTAAGAAGCAAATCCCCATAGCAAACCTCTTCTAAACTGGGTGGTCCCCGAGACACGTATCATCAGAGAGCACTAAGACAGAAAAGAACAACTCAACTTCAGAAGCTCATAAGTACTGAAAGGATTAAGATTTTTTAATAGAAGTAATTTACAAATCTGTTTAACTTTCTGCAGCCTGATGATATATAAAAAAAGTTTTTTCCTGGAATACTCCTTTAACCTAGAAAAAGATATGTAATCTTCAGATACGTTGTTTCCTCTTGTTTTATAACATGCTGCTGAAGTCCTTGAAATGCTGATCTGAGACTAAAAGAATGCATAGTCAAACCGCATTTATTAGTCACCCCATTTCCCTGCATATACCAATGGCAGCTGTAAAAAAAATATGTTACAGGTTAAATATCAACATTAAATGATACCTATTGTATATAGAGATGTGTTTTATATTGCAGATGGAGGCTATATATTACTTTTCAGTTGGGGATATGTCTGCGGCAAAGATACAGAAACTGAAGCAAAGTATAGAAAACATCCCCTATCCACTGCATGTTGTGTGCTATAACCCACACAAAACCAAGACTATAACATTGTTGAATGAGTTAAGTCGTCACACATCAGGAAGGTATGTAGCTATACAAAGTCTCTGTATATAGATGGTCATCTACAATATATTGTGCTCTTTTAGTTTACAAATTCATGGTATTTTCTAAGGCAGTGCTTCCCAACTGGTGCGACTCACTGTCCGGGGAGGCATGGGGTCCCTGCCTGTGTGCGCCATTGGCACAATGCAGTGACTCAAAAGCAGAAACTGTATTGATAATGCAAGCCCTGCGTTATCAGCACAATCTCAATGGTTAGAAGGGGTGAAGGACATGCTATTTATAAACAACCCTTTAGGGGTTCCCCCCTATGGGAAAAACCCTTAAATAAAGCCCCCCCCCCCCTAAAATAACTTGGATTTTAAAGGGGTACTTCGCCGCAAACATCTTATCCCCTATCCAAAGGATAGGGGATAAGATGTTAGATTGCAGGGGTCCCGCCGATGGGGACCCCTGCGATCTCCGTGTCGGCAGCGGCGGCGTCAGGAATGCAGAAGCTTGCAGCCGTCATACCTCCTCCCATAGAAGTGAATGGAGGGGATGTGGCATCTGCATCGCCAGTCATCGGGCACGGAGCGGAGTTCGCTCCGAGCACCGAATGACCGGGTGCCGGTGCCAGCGGTGGGACCCCCGCGATCTAACATCTTATCCCCTTTTCTTTAAATTGGGGATAAGATGTTTCCGACGGATTACCCCTTTAACCCCTTAAGGACTCAGCCCATTTTGGCCTTAAGGACTCAGACAATTTAATTTTTACGTTTTCATTTTTTCCTCCTCGCCTTCTAAAAATCATAACTCTTTTATATTTTCATCCACAGACTAGTATGAGAGCTTGTTTTTTGCGCGACCAGTTGTCCTTTGTAATGACATAACTCATTATATCATAAAATGTATGGCGCAACCAAAAAACACTATTTTTGTGGGGAAATTAAAACGAAAAACGCAATTTTGCTAATTTTGGAAGGTTTTGTTTTCACGCCGTACAATTTATGGTAAAAGTGACGTGTGTTCTTTATTCTGAGGGTCAATACGATTAAAATGATACCCATTATTATATACTTTTATATTATTGTTGCGCTTAAAAAAAATCACAAACTTTTTAACCAAATTAGTACGTTTATAATCCCTTTATTTTGATGACCTCTAACTTTTTTATTTTTCCGTATAAGTGGCGGTATGGGGGCTCATTTTTTGCGCCATGATCTGTACTTTTTTTTGATACCACATTTGCATATAAAAAACTTTTAATACATTTTTTATAATTTTTTCTTAAATAAAATGTATTAAAAAAGTAGGAATTTTGGACTTTTTTTTATTTTTTTTCGTTCACGCCGTTCACCGTACGGGATCATTAACATTTTATTTTAATAGTTCGGACATTTACGCACGCGTCGATACCAAATATGTCTATAAAAAATGTTTTTTACGGTTTTTGGGGGTAAAATAGGAAAAAACGGACGTTTTACTTTTTTATTGGGGGAGGGGATTTTTCACTTTTTTTTTACTTTTACTTTTACATTTTTTAACATTTTTTTTTACACTTGAATAGTCCCCATAGGGGACTATTCATAGCAATACCATGATTGCTAATACTGATCTGTTCTATGTATAGGACATAGAACAGATCAGTATTATCGGTCATCTCCTGCTCTGGTCTGCTCGATCACAGACCAGAGCAGGAGATGCCGGGAGCCGCACGGAGGAAGGAGAGGGGACCTCCGTGCGGCGTTATGAATGATCGGATCCCCGCAGCAGCGCTGCGGGCGATCCGATCGTTCATTTAAATCGCGAACCGCCGCAGATGCCGGGATCTGTATTGATCCCGGCACCTGAGGGGTTAATGGCGGACGCCCGCGAGATCGCGGGCGTCGGCCATTGCCGGCGGGTCCCTGGCTGCGATTAGCAGCCGGGATCAGCCGCGCATGACACGGGCATCGCTCCGATGCCCGCGGTTATGCTTAGGACGTAAATGTACGTCCTGGTGCGTTAAGTACCACCTCACCAGGACGTACATTTACGTCCTGCGTCCTTAAGGGGTTAAAGGAAATTTGTCACCAGTGTCACCTGCACTAACTTGTCGGTACCGACAGGTAGTGCCGGTGATACTGATGACAACGGTACTTACCTTGTACCGGTCTGTGCAGTCGTTCTTCAGTAATCTTCTCCAGTTTCTTCAGCTCCGGGCCCAGCTTGGAGCATGGGCAGAGCTTAGTGACATCAGCGCTTCTGTACTCCATGGAGCTACTTGTGACTTTGCTACTTTAATAACTTTAAAAACACAGTGGTGTCCTAGTATAGACTAGTAAAGGTGTGCTGCTCTCGCCAACACTACCTATATTTCCATATCTCAGTGGGATGTATTATTGGTAGTCAAAATCAATAGGCTTATTTCAGCCCCATCCACACTGTATTAAGGCCGCCAACTATACCTAGGACATCTACTGCTGTTTAAAAACCCACTCTGTAGCCTTCCCGATGTTTTGGCGATGTATCGGCTTTGTTAAGGGCTATAAGGCTAATATATAAATAACAAAAAGGGATAGCACACGTCATGGCCGAACAATAGCAAATAGAAAGAAACCTCAGATTATTCTCACAAATCCACATGTCCATAGGTCTGAAAAAGAAAAAAAATATAAAGACAAATTAAAATCAAGTTAAAATCACATTATAATAATAACCATAAAGAGAAAGGACTCCGAGGACTTTTAAATGATATCAAAAAGGGGCCCAATTCAGGTTTAATTCCAGTTTATTTTAAAGTAAGCAATGGGGGAGATTTATCAAAACCTGTCCAGAGGAAAAGTTTCCCATAGCAACCTATCAGATTGCTTCTTTCATTTTTGAAAGGGCCTCTGAAAAATGAAAGAAGCAATCTGATTGGTTACTATGGGCAACTCAGCAACTTTTCCCCTGGACAGGTTTTGATAAATCTCCCCCAATGTTCTTAATGTAGCATGTGGCTGCAACACACTGGAAATTAGAAATGTGGCCACATTAAATGTATTACATGCAATTATTTGACAGTGACAAATCAATTTTGCCCTTATAGTACCAAAATACCTGGTAAGGAATTACATTAACTGCAATTCAAGTTCTATAGAGTATCTGGCTTCGTGTATTATGTGTAAATGTCAGTACTTGGGACATACAACCACAGCTCTAAAGGTTAGGGTCTGCAGACACATTTCGGATGCAAAAAATAATATTTTAGTTTAATATTTCTGCACTTTCTAAGCATTTTAGACATTAATTTAGCACGTGTAATAGGTATTGAGAAGGTAAATGTTCAGATTGGGGAGGAGATTTGATAAGGAAATATCCCGTCCCCATATCCCAACCTCATATCCTGTCCTCATATCCCGTCCCCATATCTA
This sequence comes from Hyla sarda, assembly GCF_029499605.1. Taxonomy (NCBI): domain Eukaryota; kingdom Metazoa; phylum Chordata; class Amphibia; order Anura; family Hylidae; genus Hyla; species Hyla sarda. Next base: position 186,966,292 of record NC_079190.1, read on the forward strand.
ATCGTCATATCTTGTCCTCATTTCTAATCCTCATATCCCGTCCTCAGGTGGGGCTGCGTTGTGGTAAAGATATTGTAAGATGAAAATAAAGTGGGTGTGGCTTAAATGGTGGGCGTGTCTTTGCAAGATGGGGCATGGAATTCAGAGAGGGTGTGGCTTGCCAGTCGGACTGACGCATTCATCAGGTGTTGCAGAGCGGAGCTTTTGGAGTAAGGCAAGAATATACTTGCATAGGACTTGAAACAAAAACCCCATCCTTCACATTTGGTGGTAGGTTAGGGGTTAATTTAACTATTATATATTTTAATTTGACATATAAGTAACATGTGACCAAGTATTATCGAAATATCTCTAGCCATACGGAAGTTATGCTGGAACTTACATTTTCCCATAGATTTGCATTGGACTTTAAGCAAAAACCCAGACCCTCACAAATGGGGGTAGGTTAGGGTTAAATTAACTATCCTACGTAACATGTGACCAAGTATTATCGAAATATCTCCAGCTGTTTGGAAGTTATGCAGTAACATATATTTGCCATAGACTTGTATGGGACTTACTTAAATAAAAACCCTAACTCTCGCAAATGGGGGTGGGTAAGGGTTAATTTTACTATCATATTAGTAACATGTGTACCAAGTTTCATGTTAATATCTTTAGCCATATGGAAGGGATGCTGGAACATACACACACACATTGGGGTTTATTTACTAAGAGTGGAGTGTAGGTTTCTTTGTGGGTTTTGATTTCCGAATGTATTTTCCCAAGGTATTTACTAAGGTTTCCCTACATTTTTCACTTTTCCCTACGTTTTGCTTTTTTTAACAACTGTTCTGATCTGTCGGGTTTTCCTCAGCTCAAATCCACCACATTTTCTGTGGAAACCATAGTAAATATGTTGGTATTTTTAAAAACTGTTGGATCCACGCCCCTTTTGTCGGGACCACACCCACTCTATCCCTTGGTCATGCCCCCTTTTTGGGTTTTTCTTGTAAAATGGAGGGTTTTGTTTTTTTTGGTCGCAAATTGTGTCGCAAGGGACGTGCGATACAATTTGGGCACAAAACCCGACAAAAAAGAGTCGGGATCACGTTAGTAAATAACCACCATTGTGTTTTATATATATAGACTAGCTGAGTACCCGCCTACCTAATCCCGGGGAGGGGGGTGGGCGGAGCAAAAGCAATAAAAGAGGAAGCTTTTGTCCTCATATCTCGTCCTTAAATCCTGACCCCATATCCCCTCCTCATATCCCAACCCAAATCCCCTCCTCATAGCTCGACCTCATATTCCATCCCCATATGCCGTCCCTATATCCCATCCCCATATCTTGTTCATAAATATCCCATCTCCATATCTTGTTTCCATATCCCGACCTCATATCACATCCTCATATCCTCACCTCATATTCCTTCCCCATATTCCATCCCCATATCCCGTAAGCATATCCTGTCCCCATATCCCAATCTCATATCCCGACCTCATATCCCGTCCCTATATACCATCCCCATATCCTGTTCCCATATCCCATCCCCATATCCTGTTCCCATATCCCAACCTCATATCCTGTCCTCATTTCTAATCCTCATATCCCGTCCTCAGGTGGGGCTGAGTTGTGATGAAGGTATTGTAAGATGAAAATAAAAGGGGCGTGGCTTAAAGGGTGGGGATGTATTTGCAAGATGGGGCATGGAATGCGAGGAGGGTGTGGCTTGCCAGCCGGACTGACGCATTCACCAGGAGATGCAGAGCGGAGCTTGTGGTAGAAGGTACCAGAAGTCCTATATACTTGTATGCAACTTGAAGCAAAAACCCCGTCCTTCACAAATGGAGGTAGGTTAGTGGTTAATTTAGGGGTTAATTTAACTTATATTTTTATTTGACATATAAGTATTATGTGACCAAGTATTATCGAAATATCGGAAGTTATGTGGGAACATACATTTCCCATAGATTTGCATTGGATTTTAAACAATAACCCCGACCCTCGCAAATGAGGGTAGTTAAGGGTTAAATTAACTATCCTATATTTCAAGTGGACATATATGTAACATGTGATCAAGTATTATCGAAATATCTCCAGCCATTTGGAAGTTATGCAGTAACATATATTTCCCATAGACTTGTATGGGACTTTAAACAAAAACCCTGATCCTTTGCAAATGGGTTTGAGTAAGGGTTAAATGACCTATCCTATGTTTGTTGTTGACAAATTAGTAAGGGTGGGTTCACACCTCGTTTTTCAAGTACGTTTTCCATATATGTTTTCATTAGTGAAAATGTATGGAACCGTATTGAAAACCGTATACATAGACAAATAATTGAAAACCGTATGCACCTGGATGTATCCGATACTCAAAACCGTAGTTGACCACAGTTTTGTCTCCGGTTTAAAAACCGTACTCCAACCACATACGTTTTTTTTAACATGGAAATCAGTGGGATACGCACATGTATACGGTTCCATACGGGAAACCGTATATGGTTTTTAATTTGCACATGTGCATTTGCATCCTAAAGTCCCCACCCAAGACCCCTCTTATTAAAAATGGACAACATTTTCAAAAATGTATGTTTTTTAGTTTTTTTAATAAAAACAAACGGAACTGTATGCATTTTAAAAAACAGTATACGGTTTAAAAAGGCATGCGGTTTACTTTTTCCCATACTGTTCCATCCGTTTTTTTGTCATATGGTTTTCTTTAGAAAAACTGATTGAAAACAGTATGGCAAAAACGTGATGTGAACCCAGCCTAACATGTGTGCCAAGTTTCATGGTAATATCTTCAGCCGTTTGGAAGTGATGCTGGAACATACATACATACACACACACACATTGAGTTTTATATATATATATATATATATATATATATATATATATTTCATTATGTATTAATTAAGATTTTGATGTTTTAACATATCCTTCCTAGAAGTGAGGCTGGGTTCACACTACGTTTTGTCCCATTTGGGACCGCATACGGCAGGGGGAGCTGAAAACTTGCGCTCCCGTATGCCTTTGTATGCGGTCCTGTATGTAATTCATTTCAATGAGCTGACCGGAGTGAAACGCTGACTCCGGCCGGCTCATTTTTGCCCTGTATGCGGTTTTCCACCGGACCTAAAATCGTAGTTGACCACTATTTTAGGTGCGGTGGGAAAACCGCAGTTTTCAGCTCCCCCTGCCGTATGCGGTCCCGTATGGGACAAAGTGTAGTGTGAACCCAGCCTGACTCAGTTTTTGGTGTATTTACAAAAAGTCTTAATTTAGCCCTAGCCAGGTGTTGCTCCCCCTTTGGATAACTTTATCCTACTTTGTAGCGTAAAAGAAAAGGTACGTATTACAAAAATGTATTTGAGTTTATGGTTGTGTACCCAAGGCATCTAGATAGTAAACCTCTGTCTTTTTTATCATGCATTGGAAGGACATAGTTTAAACATAACGGTTTTATCATTTCCATAAGATTCCATGTGTATTTTGAGAAATATAAAGAAGAGAAGGACATGAAGACAAATCAGTCCAATGGATATCCAGATATGCCAGAACCATTAAAAGATCTCCCAGGTAAAGTTTTGACTTGTAGTATGTATGACCCTCCTGAAAAATCTATTGTTGCCCCTTGAAACCTGTCAAACCTCATACATTTTAAAGTTTCATAGAATAGTTTTCTATATTGTATGTATTATTGGGGTTTTTTAAGCTTAAAAGAATTATTCTCAGGATTAGATCAGTAGGGGTCTTTCTTGAATGGGACAACATAGGCAGTACATTGCACCACCATTATTGATTGTATGATGATGCAAGGACAGGCAGAAATAAACAATAGAGAGGCTGCAGGGCTCACCGAATACTGCAACTCCTTTAACCTCTTCAGGACATAGAGCGTATGGATACGTCCTGAAACCCGAGTCCTTAAGGACCGAGGGCGTATCCATACGCCCGTGGGAATTCCGGCCCCCACCGCTAGCCGGTTGGGGACCGGAGCCGGATGCCTGCTGAAATCGTTCAGCAGGCATCCCGGCATATCGCCCAGGGGGGTCATTATGCCCCCCCATGTCGGCGATCGCCGCAGATCGCTGGACAATTCAGTCCAGCGATCTGCGGCGATTCCGGGTCAATCGGGTCTCCAGTGACCCGGTGACCCGGAATTACTGGCTGTTCGGGGCCGTCTCTGACGGCCCCGAACAGCCAGAGCCTGCAGGGGTGAGGTGGCACTGGTGCCACCTCACGATCGCCCTGATTCGTCGGCCGGATTACCGGCCGACCAATCAGGGCGCCTGCTGCGGGTGTCACTCCCGCACCCGCTCCGCCCCTCTTCTGGAGGACGTGAGCGGGTGCGGGACGTGCACCCCGGGTGCTGGGGACCCCGGCGTCAATGTTGGGATCGGGGCCCCAGGAGCAGCGGCGGCGGCGGTGACGACGAGGGACTGAATTGTGCGGCGCGGATCGTTGGAGGTGAGTGACAGCCTCCTGCTGTTGCTTAGCAACAGCTCCCAGCATGCAAAAAGGGCATGCTGGGAGCTGTAGTTATGCAACAGCAGGAGGCAGGCCACCACAACTCCCAGCATTCCCTTATGGGCATGCTGGGACTTATGGTTTTGCAACAGCTGGAGGCACATTCTTTCTATGGAAAAGTGTACCTTTAGCTGTTGTCTAACTACAACTCCCAGCTTGCACAAACAGCTAAAGTGCATGCTGGGAGTTGTAGTGGTGCATCTGCTGGTTGCATAACTACAACTCCCAGCATGCCCGTTGGCTGTCGGTGACTGCTGAGAGTTGTAGTTTTGCAACAACTGAAGGCACACTGGTTGTGAAACTCAGAGTTTTTTTTTACCTAACTCAGTGTTTAACGACCGGTGTGCCTCCAGCTGTTGCAAACTACAACTCTCAGCAGTCACCGTACACCATGCACCGTACATGCTGGGAGTTGTAGTTTTGCAACAGCTGGAGGCACACTGGTTGTGAAACACTGAGTTAGGTCACAAACTCAGTGATACATAACCAGTGTGCCTACAGTTGTTGCAAAACTGCAACTCTCAGCAGTCACCGACAGCCAACGGGCATGCTGGGAGTTGTAGTTATGCAACAGCTGGATGTCCCCCCCCCCCCAATGTGAACGTACAGGGTACACTCACATGGGCGGAGGATTACAGTAAGTATCTGGCTGCAAATTTGAGCTGCCGCAAACTTTCTGCTGCAGCTCAAATTGCCAGCGAGAAACTACTGTGAACCCCCGCCCGTGCGACTGTACCCTAAAAACACTACACTAACACACAATAAAAAGTAAAAAACACTACATATACACATACCCCTACACAGCCCCCCTCCCCAATAAAAATGATAAACGTCTGGTACGCCACTGTTTCCAGAACGGAGCCTCCAGCTGTTGCAAAACAACTCCCAGTATTGTCGGACAGCCGTTGACTGTCCAGGCATGCTGGGAGTTTTGCAACAGCTGGAGGCACCCTGTTTGGGAATCACTGGCGTAGAATACCCCTATGTCCACCCCTATGCAATCCCTAATTTAGGCCTCAAATGCGCATGGCGCTCTCACTTTGGAGCCCTGTCGTATTTCAAGGCAACAGTTTAGGGTCACATATGGGGTATCACCGTACTCGGGAGAAATTGTGTTACAAATTTTGGGGGGTATTTTCTGCTTTTACCCTTTTTAAAAATGTAAAATTTTTGGGAAAACAAGCATTTTAGGTAAAAAAAAATTTTTTTTTTTACATATGCAAAAGTCGTGAAACACCTGTGGGGTATAAAGGTTCACTTAACCCCTTGTTACGTTCCCCGAGGGGTCTAGTTTCCAAAATGGTATGCCATGTGGGTTTTTTTTTGCTATCCTGGCACCATAGGGGCTTCCTAAATGCGGCATGCCCCCAGAGAAAAATTTGCGTTCAAAAAGCCAAATGTGACTCCTTCTCTTCTGAGACCTGTAGTGCGCCAGCAGAGCACTTTTCACCCCCATATGGGGTATTTTCTGAATCGGGAGAAATTGGGCTTCAAATTTTTAGGGGTATTTTCTGCTATTACCCTTTTTAAAAATAAAACATTTTTGGGAAAACAAGCATTTTAGGTAAAAATATTTTAATTTTTTACATTTGCAAAAGTCGTGAAACACCTGTGGGGTATTAAGGTTCACTTTATCCCATGTTACATTCCCCGAGGGGTCTAGTTTCCAAAATGGTATGCCATGTGTTTTTTTTTTTGCTGTTCTGGCACCATAAGGGCTTCCTAAAGGTAACATGCCCCCCAAAAACCCTTTCAGAAAAACGTACTCTCCAAAATCCCCTTGTCGCTCCTTCCCTTCTGAGCCCTCTACTGCGCCCGCCGAACACTTTACATAGACATATGAGGTATGTGCTTACTCGAGAGAAATTGGGCTACAAATACAAGTAAAAATTTTTTCCTTTTACCCCTTGTAAAAATTCAAAAATTGGGTCTACAAGAACATGTGAGTGTAAAAAATGAAGATTGTGAATTTTCTCCTTCACTTTGCTGCTATTCGTGTGAAACACCTAAAGGGTTAAAACGCTGACTGAATGTCATTTTGAATACTTTGGGGGGTGTAGTTTTTATAATGGGGTCATTTATGGGGTATTTCTAATATGAAGACCCTTCAAATCCACTTCAAACCTGAACTGGTCCCTAAAAAATACTGAGTTTGAAAATTTTGTGAAAAATTGGAAAATTGCTGCTGAACTTTGAAGCCCTCTGGTGTCTTCCAAAAGTAAAAACACGTCAATTTTATGATGCAAACATAAAGTAGACATATTGTATATGTGAACCAAAAAAAAATGTATTCGTAATATCCATTTTCCTTACAAGCAGAGAGCTTCAAAGTTAGAAAAATGCTAAATTTTCAAATTTTTCATCAAATTTACGGATTTTTCACCAAGAAAGGATGCAAGTATCGACAAAAATTTACCACTATGTTAAAGTAGAATATGTCACGAAAAAACAGTCTCGGAATCAGAATGATAACTAAAAGCATTCCAGAGTTATTAATGTTTAAAGTGACAGTGGTCAGATGTGCAAAAAACGCTCCGGTCCTTATGGCCAAAATGGGCTCCGTCCTGAAGGGGTTAAATAGCTGATCGATGAGGGTGCCAGGCTAGGCAATCGATTTTATAAGGCTATATAACTCTTCTGAAGAGTACCTGTCACCAAACTAAAATGTTTTATATATTTTTCCTTATGTAATTATATGACACTTTGCTTTTTACTTGATGTTAAAATTGTCAACCTTTGTATCTTTTCAATGTGATTGAGAAATGGCCACTAGGTGGCTCTGTTCTGTTCCCTGCCGCAAGTCAAACAGGTAGTTTGGTCTCCTCCCGGCCTGGCAGGAGACCAAACTCAGGAAGTGCTTGCAGGGCATGGCGAGGCACAGCCCTCGCTGGTTTCAGTGATGTCGCCCCTGCTGGGGAACGCCCACTTTCTCCTGCCGGAAACTCATACAATGTGAGCAAAGGGAAAGGTATGATACAGAAATGGGGACCCCCGCGATCTCTCCTGCAGCACCCCCGTTTTTCAACTGTGAAGGCCGCCACACCCCCTCCCATAGACTTGCATCAAGGGGGAGGGACGTGATGTCACGAGGGGGCGGGGCAGTGACGTCACGATACTCCGTCCCCTGCACCGCCCGTCATCAGCCACAGAGCGATCCTTGCTCTGTGCAGCTGAAAAATGGGGCTGCTGCAGGAGAGATCGAGGGCATCCCCAGCGGTGGGATTCCAGTGATCTAACATCTTAACCCTATCCTTTTGATAGGGGATAAGATGTTTAGCGCCGGAGTACCCCTTTAAGGGCAGGAGGGGTGTTAGGAGTGGTTAGGGAATATAATCTGTGTAAGTTTAGAAAATATGGTTTTATTAAAGGTACTCTTTAAGCCTAAATTACTGGCCAAAGTGCACAAGCTAGTGTGCCCAGGAACATATTGAGGACTGACAACATAAATACATTGTCAACTAATCATCATTCTAGAACTTGATGTGAAGAAGGATGAACTGCTGATTAAAAAGGAACTGAGTGAAGCTCAGGAGAATCTAAAACAACTACAGGACATATGGAAGACTTTCTACCACTTAGAAGATGGTAAGTATGGCTCTGGAATGCTATATTCATTTTGGAGACCTTACCCCCAGAAAGATTTTGATTAAAATAGAAGGGGTTCAAAGATGGGCTACAAAAAGTATAAAACATGGCAGAAAAGACTTATTGAAGTAAATCTGTGTAGTCTGAAAGAGAGAAGGGAAATTGGGGACATGATTGAAACCTTCAAATTTGATAAAAGGTTAAATAAGGCTTAGGAGGAAAGCTAAACCCAAGAACAAAGTGGCACAATCTAAGGTTGGTTTGGGGAAGATCAGAAGCAATGCAAGAAAATATAATTTTGCCAAGAGCAGTAGATGCTTGGGCCAAATTTCTATTAGATGTGGTTGGTAAATCCATAGTAAGTGAATGTAACCATGCCTGGGATAAACATTTATCTATTCTAAGGTAAAAATATAAAGGATATAACATGAGGGCAGATTAAATGGACAAGATGGTCGTTTTCTGCAGACATTTTCTATGGGCCGAAAAGTGCTATTACAAGGCTCAGCCACCATGCAGGGAGGGCTGCAGTCAACCATCGGCCGCACATCCTCTACTACACGGGAGATGTGTGGCCAATGGCCTATGATTATTTACCATGTCAGAACAAAGCGTTTGCTTGTTTGGTGGCTGATCACTGGCTCTATTACACATTGCAGTATTGGCTTATTCGGGACCTATGCATCTGCACCAGAGCTGCACAGCTTTTTAGACACATTTATTAGGCAAAAAAAAAATACTGAATGCACCCCAATTCACAAGAGAGGTGGCTTATTGGAAAAGGGACATAGTTTGACCAGAAAGGGGGCTCAAGTTGTGATACATATGCCACAAATGCACCTAAGTTTTTGTTTACTGTTTGGATGATCCAAACAAAAAAATGGTCTAAAATTAGAACAAAAGTACAACTCTAGGTTAGAAATTCTCCAAATGTGCCAGATTTGTCAGCCTTAGTCACTTTGATAAATCTGGTACATTTGAAGACTGTCCCTCTAAACTTCCTTGTCTAAGAATTAGACATAGTTTATTCCAGTGATTCATGAGGAGAGTGCTCCCCCTGCCCCTTTATGCAGTGATTGACAGCTGGGTGCTGTGGATCATGATGCACAGCTGCCTGTCAATCATAGTGAGGTGGGGAGTTGAAAAGAAGAGAGGGAACAGTGCAGGATGATTATTTTTTGTGCCACTTTGGCTAACATGACCTATTCCCATACTATGCTGTTCTTAGTCATAGCCTTCTGACAGATCCACCCTAAAAGGCACCTGTGCTGATACCCCACCAGTCGCATAGCTGTGGCTGTTTCTTTCTGATTCGCTCTGCTCTGTGAGCCACACATCGGTGTACAGATTGACGTAAAGCCGTAGGATATATGTTAATGTAAGTGTATGTACTCGGTTCTTATCCTTATGTGTTTATAGAAAAGGACAGCACTGTTATGGTAGAGGAGACTTCTGAAGATTGTGTTAGCTCCAAAGAATGGCTGAAGAAGTTTGGTTTGAAAACACAGAAGTTGTTGTTTTACGATGCCCTTGCTGACTGTGCCTTTCGTCACAGTGATGGAGTAGTTGATATAAAAACCAAACCAGAGGATGAGTCCATACAGACAGATGCAGTAAGTACAACTCGAAAAGTTACTTTATTCAGGATTGTAAAAAAATGGCAGGTTAGGGTATACTTGAATGCCATTGCTGTATTTAAAGGGGTACTCCGGCAAAAAAACATCCAAAGGATAGGGGATAAGATGTCTGATCGCAGGGGGTCCCGCGTGTCCAGAACACAGAAGCTTGGCAGCTGTAGTCGCCAGTCATCCGGCATCGAGCAGAGTTCGCTCAGTGCACGGATGACCGGGGTGCTGTGCCGGAAATCGCAGGGGTCTCCAGCGGCGGGACCCCCACGATCGGACATCCCCTGTCCTTTGGATAGGGGAAAAGATGTTTTTCTCTGGAGTACCCCTTTAACTTAAAGGGTAGCTCCCACCATCCCTTTTTTTTTTCTTTCTGTCCCTGCCTATTGCCCATCTATCCCTAACCACCTCCCTGCCTTTACATTTTTTTTTACTATATTAAAAATGCTTTTTTTTCTGCCTGGTAGTGTGCTCACTACCAGGCAGACTTCCCCGGCAGGCATGACGTCACTGACGCCTGTTGGGGGGCCTGACTTCCGCCCTTAGTTCAACTATACAGGGTGCCTCCAGCTGTTTCACCACTACAACTCCCAGCCTGCCCTGACATCTATTGGCTGTCAGGGCATGCTGGGAGTTGTAGTGGGGAAACAACTGTAGGTACTCTGTGGTGAAAACAGTCTCAGCCTCAGCTGCCACAGATCCCGCTCCCTCAGGCCCCGCCGTGCAACACCCCCCACCCTTCTCCCTCCGCCTGCCCGAAAAAGACATTCCGCTCCCCCAAACTCCATCACCCCCAGACCCCGCCGTGCAACAACCCCCTCCCTCCAACCGCCCGAAAAGAAGACATTCCGCTCCCCTTATAAGACCTCTGATCAAACTTGCCCATCCGGAGGATCAGCGCAGCAATGAGTGCGCGCGCTGCCTCCGGACAGGGTAACGGGGGCGGGGCCACGCGCGAGGCTAGTGGAGCAGCCTGACAGTGGGCAGTGCAGCCCCAGCTATCAGCGTGCTCGTTCTCGCCTGTTTGGTTGACAGGCGGCAGCGAGCACCGCAGTGACTGGATTTCGACTCATTGCCAGGCTGAAATGAGTCGAAATCCAGTAGTGACGTCACTGCTGAATGCATTCGGCCACTAGGAGGGCGACCCCTAGTGGCCGAATTTAAAAGTGATTTTAAACTTGTTTAAAATCACTTTTTTTAATTAAAGTATATTAGAGATATGTTGTAGTACTTAAGTACTACAACATATCAATTTTTTTAACTTCATGACAGTGCCCATTTAAGCAGTCAGATGTCGTATAGTTATGAATGGGACTTTTGGGGCATCTATATAGTGGAAAATGTGTTTTTAACTAACTATAATATGTTGTTTTATGGCTGCTGCTTTTATCTGACTAACTTGCTGATTCTGTGGTTTACACTGAAACTATGATTTCTTATACAAGCTGTCATAAGAACAACAATACTTTGTGAAGTGTTAAATGGATTTCCTGTCTTCTCTATAACATACAGGAAAACAATATGAAACTGATAAATGCCAAGTATTGTGACCGGTTTGTCCATGTGCTTTGGAAAGATGGCTCTGTGGCACATGTGCATATCAGTAAGGAGAAGTGCCGGTGGTATGAGGAGAAAATGAGGACTGCGCTAGACCGAATGAATAGAAGGTTCGAAGATTTTTAAGTAGATGCTTTATAATTTGCGTTATGACTACTATTATTGCTATTATTTCAAATGACTGATCCTATACCATTAATGTGAGCATAGAAGGATAATATAAAGATGAACATTACTACAATAAAGTTTTCAACTACAAGATTTGGATACATGTTGTTTATCTTATTTATAGAGTCAAATGGCTTCAGAATGGAAGTAGAGAGCTTTTTGGTACTATCCTTGAAGATCAAGTGTATGTTCTCATTGATACCTCACATTCCATGAAGGACAAGCTATTTTTAGTGAGAGAGAAAATTTTGCAGCTTCTGCAGGTAAATTATTAGTCTGTAAAACAGAATTAGTATTAGTAAAATGTATTCACTATGACAAATGAATAATACAGTAAAATGACCACTTAAAGGACTACTATAAAAAGTCTACTTCACCACTGTAATGCTATATTAGCTGATGTTCTCTCTAGGCCAGTGGTGATCAAATGTCACATTCATCCTGGACCGGTTGATGGGGTTGATATACACACAAACACACACGTAAAAAAACTTTAAAGGTGATAGTGTTTCTTTTTTTCAAAATGCCACAACATAGGGAGAATACTGTACGTGTGAATACACCCTTAGGCTAGAATTCTACTGAGATTTTTGCCCTGCGATTTTTTGGGGCTTAAAAACGCCAGAAAAACTGCCACCGTTTTTCCCTGCGTTTTGGTGTTTTTTCTTGCGTTTTTACCTTTGTGTGGAATTTGCCTTTTTTGGCCCCTTTGGCATCTTTTTTTACAAAATTAGTTGGGAACCAAAAAAACAAAAAACAAAAGATGCAGTAGGGATGTAAAAAAAATGTATTTGACTAAATGTTTATTTTTTATAACAAAATGTTAATATTTTTTTTATAAAGTGTGTGTGTGTGTTTAACTTTTTTTCTCTTTTTTAAATTTTTTTTTAAAATTTTTTATGTAGTACTACTACTCCCAGCATGGAACAGACTGTTCCATGATGGGAGTAGTAGTACATGTACTAATAGACATATCGCCCCAGGTATCAGTCCTGACACCCAATGTGATCGTCCATAATATAGCAGAGATGCGGCTCTATACAGCGCTCACATCTCTGCTCTGTACTCTGGCCAGTCATGTGATATATCACTCATTGATATTTTCTGCCCAGAGCTGTGATTGGCCGGATGGTTGCAGCCAATAACAGCTCTGAGGAAAATATGAATGAGTTGCCGGCCGGAGTATAGTGCAGAGATGCGATCGCAGGAGAAAGCTGCTCCATCTCTCTGCAATAGACAGGATGATCGCATCGGGTGTCAGTAGTGATACCCGCTGTGATCTGTTCTTACCTGCAGGTACTACTACTCCCAACATGGAGCACACTCTGCTCAATGCTGGGAGCTGTAGTACCTGCATTAATAGACAGATCCCAGTGAGTGCAACTTCTGACACTTGTTGCGATCTGTCTATTAATGCAGGTACTACAGCTCCCAGCATGGAGCAGAGTGTGCTCTATGTTGGGAGTAGCAGTACTTGTAGTTAAGAACACATCACAGCGGGTATCACTCCTGACCCCCGCTGTGATCCTCCGGTATAATGTATAGATGCGAGCGGCCGCTCTTCTATGGTCCCCTGCACTGAGGTATATATACACATATTCCTATTTCCCACAGAGAGCTGTGATTGGCTGGAACCATCTGGCCAACCACAGCTCTCTGCGGGAAATATGAATAGGTGTATATATACGGCAGTGCAGGGGACCATAGAAGAGTGGCTGGCCGCATCTATAAATTATACAGAAGGATCGCAACGGGCGATCTGTCTATTAGTACAGGTACTACTAGGTACTAATACTCCCATCATGGAACAGTGTGTTCCATGCTGGGAGTAGTAGTACTAACTAAAAAATGTAAAAAAAAAAAAAAAAGTGAAAAACACACACATGCTACATTTCTATTATTGTCGGCTACATTTTTAGTGCTTTACTCGCCCACATAAATTGATCCCTGTTTAAAAATTTATAAACATTTCGTAATAAAAAAGATAAATCTCATTAGATACAATTTTTTTCCATCACTACTGTTTCGTTTTTATTATTTTTTTTTAATGGCACCCTACGAAATTTTAATAAAAAGGTATCTCCATCACTTTTTTGGATCGCTAAAGTCCAAAAAAGAATAAAAACCGCCTGCAAAAACGCAAAATTTAAAACCAACATGGCGTTTTTGATCTCCCATAGACTTCTATGGGAGGAAAACGCCACGATTTCAGAGCAAAAAACGCCAAACTAGGTTTTGTCGGGCGTTTTGAAAATCCAGCCTCTGAGCCCGATATTGCTGAAAAACGGCAAAAGGATAAAAAAAACGCCAAATTGAAAAAACGCCAAGTGAATCTGGCATTTTGCAATGTACTATTGACTTGCAGCTAACATTTTCTCGCTGAAAAAACGCAATGTGGGAAAATTGGCGTTTTTTTTATGGCGTTTTTGCAAAAAAAAAAAAACTCTGTGGAATTCCAGCCTTAGGGTAGAGTCACACGTGCCATATTTTGCTGCTCTGTACTTTCATACCCATTGATGTCAATGGGTAGCAAAATCAGCTGCAAAAAATATGCAGCAAAATCCGTCACATGTGACTCTACCCTAAGGGTGTATTCACACCTTTCTGCACATATTTGATGTACAAAATGTCAAAGGACAAACATACACGCTGTCGTTTACAATAGATTCATCTTTCATTATCTGCAAGCTAGTAAAATATGCCTCATAAAATGACAAGAGAGCTGAATTTTAATTAATACTATCATTGATCTCTTCAGGAGCAGCTGAAACACAAGAGAATGTTTAATTTTGTAAAGTTTGACTCAAGAGTAGAGGCCTGGAAACCAAAGTTGGCAGAGGTCAGTGAAGATTACATAAAGGAAGCCTGGTGCTGGATTAAGGAGCTTCAGGTAACATCATTCTCTGTCTTGTACCCAATACCTATGTCATAAAAATGAGTGCTCGTGGATATTCGTTGGCTGTCCTATTCTGCTCTCTTAAAGGGGTATTCCGGCGCTAAGACATCTTATCCCCTATACAAAGGATAGGGGATAAGATGCCTGATCGCAGGGGTCCTGCTGCTGTGGACCCCCATGATCTTGCACGCAGCACCCCGTTATAATCATGCCCCCATCCATAGGCTTGCATTGAGGGGACGGAGCGTGACGTCACACGGGGATCGCCAGTAATCAGACCCGGAGCGAACATGCTCTGGGGACTGATTATAACGGGGTGCTGCGTGCAAGATCACGGGGGTCCTCAGTGGCGGGACCCCCACGATCAGGCATCTTATCCCCTATCCTTTGGATAGGGGGATAAGATGTCTTAGTGCCGGAGTACCCCTTTAAGGTGTCCACACTCCTGTCCATAGCTCTCAGCTGGCCGCTATCTTCCCTGTTCACACAATACTTATTATGGCTCATATTTTTTGGGGATGGTAAGAGGGGTAACATCAGGAATCAAACCCAAAGCTCTTCTTACTGAGCTACAGAGATTGCTGGACATCTCCAGCTCTGAATTTATAACCTATCATTGTATCTTATGGTATGTTCACATGTACCTGAGGGCAGATTTCACACAAGCAAATTTGCTGAGATAACCTGCAGATTTTCGTACATGAAATCCGCAGAGAGTAAGGTACATGTGTCTTATTTTTTTTTTGGGGGGGGGGGGGGGGGGGCTTTACCTCCGAACTTCCTATATAAGCCCAGCCTTTCCCCCTTGTTAAATGATTGTGTTTTCTGCTTTGATTAATCACTTCTCTGCTGCTATACTGCTAGCTACCTACTCTACTCTGCTACCTACTCTACTCTGGCTAAGGATTGACTTCACTTCTGCCTTACCCTCTCCTTATATTGCTGATACTGTACCTGTGTACTGTTTTTTGGCTGACTTATGACCTGTTTGGAAATACATGTACTTTGGCTTAAGCCTATTGTTACATCATATACATGCAGATGCAAATCATAAAATGTTGCAGTATCTTGTAATACCTTTTTTATTGGACTAATAGCATTTTGTAGAGACAAGCTTTCGGGATTCCTCCCTTTATCAAGTCCAAAGCAAATTTGAGATTTGCTTTGGACTTGATAAAGGGAGGAATCCCGAAAGCTTGTCTCTACAAAATTCTGTTAGTCCAATGAAAAAGGTATTACAAGATACTGCAACATTTTATGATTTGCATCTGCATCACTGGACTAATACGGCTACTCAAATTTACTACATCATATACATGTAAAGATAAAAGCACTTATTTTAATAAGGGAGAGGAATATTTACAACTTCAGTAGACAAACTGTATCTCAAACCTATATCCCATCAAAGCAGAGAAAAGCATGATGGATTTAGTTTAAAGGGGTACTCTGCCCTTAGAGATCTTATCCCC
Organism: Hyla sarda; assembly: GCF_029499605.1. NCBI lineage: Eukaryota > Metazoa > Chordata > Amphibia > Anura > Hylidae > Hyla > Hyla sarda. The sequence continues at coordinate 186,982,105 of NC_079190.1, forward strand.
CCCACCGTTGTTTCCCTACCTGAACCCGGATCTCTGCAGTCTCCACGATGATCTTCGGTCCCCACGCCATCTTCAGGTAAGGTACCGTTCTCCATCTTTGCCCCCCCATTCTGCCCGACATCCAGGGGTGGAAACCCCCTGTCCTGCCCTGCCATTGGTCAAAACTCAGTTCTGACTAATGGCAGGGGATAGGAGGAGATCGCAGCATTGCGACCTCGCTCCGATGCTGCAGGATGATCGGGGGTGTCACTGACAACTCCGATCATCCCTATTTTCCGGGTGATCGGGTCACCAGAGACCCGATCAGCCTGGAATAGCAGAAAATCGCATGTCTGAATTGACATGCGATTTTCTGCGATCGCCGACATGGGGGGGGGGGGGGGGGGTCTCAGGACCCCCCTCGGCGATGTGCCAGGATGCCTGCTGAATGATTCCAGCAGGCATCCCAGTCCTGTCCCCAACCGGCTAGCGGCGGGGACCGAAATTCCCACGGGCGTATGCATATGCCCTACGTCCTTAAGGACTCGGGATGCAGGGCGTATGCATACGCCCCACGTTCTGAACAGGTTAACCTGTTAGAGACGTAGGGCGTACCTGTACCCCCTCCGCCCACTCCCATTCTATCATAGCGGGTCGGGCCCGTCCTCTAACAGCGGTGCCATGCGCTATTAACCCTTTAGATGTGGCGTTTAACGTTGAACACCGCATCTAAAGTGAAAGTAAACTAATCCCGGTTAGTTCAGGGGGCTGTTCGGGATCGCCGCGGCAAAACCCAAACAGCTTAGGTCCCCTACCTTCCTTAATAAAGATCATTTATCCCCTTCCCTAATAAAAGTTTAAATCACCCCCCTTTTCCCATTTAAAAAAAAAAAAACTGTGTAAATAAAAATAAACATATGTGATATCGCCACGTGTGGAAATGTCTGAATTATAAAAATATATTGTTAATTAAACCGCACGGTCAATGGCGTACGCACAAAAAATAGCGCCAAAATAGCGTAATTTTGGGTCACTTTTTATATAATGAAAAAATGAATAAAAAGCAATCAAAAAGTCCGATCACTACAAAAATGGTACCACTAAAAACCTCAGATCACGGCGAAAAAAATGAGCCCTCATACCAGCCCGTACGCGGCAAAATAAAAAAGTTATAGGGGTCAGAAGATGACAATTTTAAACGTATACTGTTACGCCGAGCGCTCCGGGTCCCCGCTCCTCCCCGGAGCGCTCGCTACACTCTCCCCGCTGCAGCGCTCCGGTCAGATCCACTGACCCGGGGCGCTGCGATTCCGCTTCCAGCCGGGATGCGATTCGCGATGCGGGTAGCGCCCGCTCGCGATGCGCACCCCGGCTCCCGTACCTGACTCGCTCTCCCTCGGTCCTGTCCCGGCGCGCGCGGCCCCGCTCCCTAGGGCGCGCGCGCGCCGGGTCTTTGCGATTTAAAGGGCCACTGCGCCGCTGATTGGCGCAGTGATTCCAATTAGTGTCTTCACCTGTGCACTTCCCTATATCACCTCACTTCCCCTGCACTTCCTTGCCGGATCTTGTTGCCATTGTGCCAGTGAAAGCGTTTCCTGTGTGTTCCTAGCCTGTGTTCCAGACCTCCTGCCGTTGCCCCTGACTACGATCCTTGCTGCCTGCCCCGACCTTCTGCTACGTCCGACCTTGCTTCTGTCTACTCCCTTGTACCGCGCCTATCTTCAGCAGCCTGAGAGGTGAGCCGTTGCTAGTGGATACGACCTGGTCACTACCGCCGCAGCAAGACCATCCCGCTTTGCGGCGGGCTCTGGTGAAAACCAGTAGTGACTTAGAACCGGTCCACTAGCACGGTCCACGCCAATCCCTCTCTGGCACAGAGGATCCACTACCTGCCAGCCGGCATCGTGACAGTAGATCCGGCCATGGATCCCGCTGAAGTTCCTCTGCCAGTTGTCGCTGACCTCACCACGGTGGTCGCCCAGCAGTCACAACAGATAGCGCAACAAGGCCAACAGCTGTCTCAACTGACCGTTATGCTACAGCAGTTACTACCACAGCTTCAGCAGTCATCTCCTCCGCCAGCTCCTGCACCTCCTCCGCAGCGAGTGGCCGCTCCTGGTCTACGCCTATCCTTGCCGGATAAATTTGATGGGGACTCTAAGTTTTGCCGTGGCTTTCTTTCCCAATGTTCCCTGCATCTGGAGATGATGTCGGACCTGTTTCCCACTGAAAGGTCTAAGGTGGCTTTCGTAGTCAGCCTTCTGTCTGGAAAAGCCCTGTCTTGGGCCACACCGCTCTGGGACCGCAATGACCCCGTCACTGCCTCCGTACACTCCTTCTTCTCGGAAATCCGAAGTGTCTTTGAGGAACCTGCCCGAGCCTCTTCTGCTGAGACTGCCCTGTTGAACCTGGTCCAGGGTAATTCTTCCGTTGGCGAGTATGCCGTACAATTCCGTACTCTTGCTTCAGAATTATCCTGGAACAATGAGGCCCTCTGCGCGACCTTTAAAAAAGGCCTATCCAGCAACATTAAAGATGTTCTGGCCGCACGAGAAATGCCTGCTAATCTTCATGAACTTATTCACCTAGCCACTCGCATTGACATGCGTTTTTCCGAAAGGCGTCAGGAGCTCCGCCAAGATATGGACTCTGTTCGCACGAGGCGTTTCTTCTCCTCGGCTCCTCTCTCCTCTGGTCCCCTGCAATCTGTTCCTGTGCCTCCCGCCGTGGAGGCTATGCAGGTCGACCGGTCTCGCCTGACACCTCAAGAGAGGACACGACGCCGCATGGAGAACCTCTGCCTGTACTGTGCTAGTACCGAACACTTCCTGAGGGATTGTCCTATCCGTCCTCCCCGCCTGGAAAGACGTACGCTGACTCCGCACAAAGGTGAGACAATCCTTGATGTCTACTCTGCTTCTCCACGTCTTACTGTGCCTGTGCGGATGTCTGCCTCTGCCTTCTCCTTCTCTACTGTGGCCTTCTTGGACTCTGGATCTGCAGGAAATTTTATTTTGGCCTCTCTCGTCAACAGGTTCAACATCCCAGTGACCAGTCTCGCCAGACCCCTTTACATCAATTGTGTAAACAATGAAAGATTGGACTGTACCATACGTTTCCGCACGGAGCCCCTTCTAATGAGCATCGGATCTCATCACGAGAGGATTGAACTTTTGGTCCTCCCCAATTGCACCTCGGAAATTCTCCTTGGACTTCCCTGGCTTCAACTTCATTCCCCAACCCTGGATTGGTCCACTGGGGAGATCAAGAGTTGGGGGCCCTCTTGTTCCAAGGACTGTCTAAAACCGGTTCCCAGTAACCCTTGCCGTGACTCTGTGGTTCCTCCAGTAACCGGTCTCCCTAAGGCCTATATGGACTTCGCGGATGTTTTCTGCAAAAAACAAGCGGAGACTCTACCTCCTCACAGGCCTTATGATTGTCCTATCGACCTCCTCCCTGGCACTACTCCACCCCGGGGCAGAATTTATCCTCTCTCTGCCCCAGAGACTCTTGCCATGTCTGAATACGTCCAGGAAAATTTAAAAAAGGGCTTTATCCGTAAATCCTCCTCTCCTGCCGGAGCCGGATTTTTCTTTGTGTCCAAAAAAGATGGCTCCCTACGTCCTTGCATTGACTACCGCGGTCTTAATAAAATCACGGTTAAGAACCGCTACCCCCTACCCCTCATCTCTGAACTCTTTGATCGCCTCCAAGGTGCCCACATCTTTACTAAATTGGACTTAAGAGGCGCCTATAACCTCATCCGCATCAGAGAGGGGGATGAGTGGAAAACAGCATTTAACACCAGAGATGGACACTTTGAGTATCTGGTCATGCCCTTTGGCCTGTGCAACGCCCCTGCTGTCTTCCAAGACTTTGTTAATGAAATTTTTCGTGATCTGTTATACTCCTGTGTTGTTGTATATCTGGATGATATCCTAATTTTTTCGGCCAATCTAGAAGAACACCGCCAGCATGTCCGTATGGTTCTTCAGAGACTTCGTGACAATCAACTCTATGCTAAAATTGAGAAATGTCTGTTTGAATGCCAATCTCTTCCTTTTCTAGGATATTTGGTCTCTGGCCAGGGACTACAAATGGATCCAGACAAACTCTCTGCCGTCTTAGATTGGCCACGCCCCTCCGGACTCCGTGCTATCCAACGCTTTTTGGGGTTCGCCAATTATTACAGGCAATTTATTCCACATTTTTCTACCCTTGTGGCTCCTATCGTGGCTTTAACCAAAAAAAATGCCGATCCCAAGTCCTGGCCTCCTCAAGCGGAAGACGCCTTTAAACGACTCAAGTCTGCCTTTTCTTCGGCTCCCGTGCTCTCCAGACCTGACCCTTCCAAACCCTTCCTACTGGAGGTTGATGCCTCCTCAGTGGGAGCTGGAGCTGTTCTTCTACAGAAAAATTCTTCCGGGCATGCCGTCACTTGTGGTTTTTTTTCTAGGACCTTCTCTCCGGCGGAGAGGAACTACTCCATCGGGGATCGAGAGCTTCTAGCCATTAAATTAGCACTTGAGGAATGGAGGCATCTGCTGGAGGGATCAAGATTTCCAGTTATTATTTACACCGACCACAAGAACCTCTCCTACCTCCAGTCTGCCCAACGGCTGAATCCTCGCCAGGCCCGGTGGTCTCTGTTCTTTGCCCGGTTTAATTTTGAGATTCACTTTCGTCCTGCCGATAAGAACATTAGGGCCGATGCTCTCTCTCGTTCCTCGGATGCCTCAGAAGTTGAACTCTCTCCGCAACACATCATTCCACCTGACTGCCTGATCTCCACTTCTCCTGCCTTCATCAGGCAAACTCCTCCAGGAAAGACCTTTGTTTCTCCACGCCAACGCCTCGGAATCCTCAAATGGGGTCACTCCTCCCATCTCGCAGGTCATGTGGGCATCAAGAAATCTCTGCAACTCATCTCCCGCTTCTATTGGTGGCCGACTCTGGAGACGGATGTTGTGGACTTTGTGCGAGCCTGCACTATCTGTGCCCGGGATAAGACTCCTCGCCAGAAGCCCGCTGGTTTTCTTCATCCCCTGCCTGTCCCCGAACAGCCTTGGTCTCTGATTGGTATGGATTTTATTACTGATTTACCCCCTTCCCGTGGCAACACTGTTATTTGGGTGGTCGTTGATCGATTCTCCAAAATGGCACATTTCATCCCTCTTCCTGGTCTTCCTTCAGCGCCTCAGTTGGCTAAACAATTTTTTGTACACATTTTTCGTCTTCACGGGTTGCCTACGCAGATCGTCTCGGATAGAGGTGTCCAATTCGTGTCTAAATTCTGGAGGGCTCTCTGTAAACAACTAAAGATTAAATTAAATTTTTCTTCTGCATATCATCCCCAGTCCAATGGACAAGTAGAAAGAATTAACCAGGTCTTGGGTGATTATTTGCGACATTTTGTTTCCTCCCGCCAGGATGACTGGGCAGATCTCCTTCCATGGGCCGAATTCTCGTATAACTTCAGAGTCTCTGAATCTTCCTCCAAATCCCCATTTTTCGTGGTGTACGGCCGTCACCCTCTTCCCCCCCTCCCTACCCCCTTGCCCTCTGGTCTACCCGCTGTGGATGAAATTTCTCGTGACCTTTCCATCATATGGAGAGAGACCCAAAATTCTCTCTTACAGGCTTCATCACGCATGAAGAAGTTCGCAGATAAGAAAAGAAGAGCTCCTCCCGTTTTTTCCCCTGGAGACAAGGTATGGCTCTCCGCTAAATATGTCCGCTTCCGTGTCCCTAGCTACAAGTTGGGACCACGCTATCTTGGTCCTTTCAAAGTTTTGTGTCAAATTAATCCTGTCTCTTACAAACTTCTTCTTCCTCCTTCTCTTCGTATCCCTAATGCCTTTCACGTCTCTCTTCTTAAACCACTCATCCTCAACCGTTTTTCTCCCAAATCTGTTCCTCCCACTCCTGTTTCCGGCTCCTCGGACATCTTCTCTGTCAAAGAGATCTTAGCCTCTAAAAAGGTCAGAGGGAAAACTTTTTTTTTAGTGGACTGGGAGGGTTGTGGTCCTGAAGAGAGATCCTGGGAACCTGAGGACAACATCCTAGACAAAAGTCTGCTCCTCAGGTTCTCAGGCTCTAAGAAGAGGGGGAGACCCAAGGGGGGGGGTACTGTTACGCCGAGCGCTCCGGGTCCCCGCTCCTCCCCGGAGCGCTCGCTACACTCTCCCCGCTGCAGCGCTCCGGTCAGATCCACTGACCCGGGGCGCTGCGATTCCGCTTCCAGCCGGGATGCGATTCGCGATGCGGGTAGCGCCCGCTCGCGATGCGCACCCCGGCTCCCGTACCTGACTCGCTCTCCCTCGGTCCTGTCCCGGCGCGCGCGGCCCCGCTCCCTAGGGCGCGCGCGCGCCGGGTCTTTGCGATTTAAAGGGCCACTGCGCCGCTGATTGGCGCAGTGATTCCAATTAGTGTCTTCACCTGTGCACTTCCCTATATCACCTCACTTCCCCTGCACTTCCTTGCCGGATCTTGTTGCCATTGTGCCAGTGAAAGCGTTTCCTGTGTGTTCCTAGCCTGTGTTCCAGACCTCCTGCCGTTGCCCCTGACTACGATCCTTGCTGCCTGCCCCGACCTTCTGCTACGTCCGACCTTGCTTCTGTCTACTCCCTTGTACCGCGCCTATCTTCAGCAGCCTGAGAGGTGAGCCGTTGCTAGTGGATACGACCTGGTCACTACCGCCGCAGCAAGACCATCCCGCTTTGCGGCGGGCTCTGGTGAAAACCAGTAGTGACTTAGAACCGGTCCACTAGCACGGTCCACGCCAATCCCTCTCTGGCACAGAGGATCCACTACCTGCCAGCCGGCATCGTGACATATACATTTTCCTGCATGTAGTTATGATTTTTTCCTGAAGTACGACAAGATCAAACCTATATAAGTAGGGTATCATTTTAACCGTATGGACCTACAGAATAAAGATAAGGTGTAATTTTTACCAAAATATGCACTGCGTAGAAATGGAATTTTTGGGTAAAATGACTGATGTCATTACAAAGTAGAATTGGTGGCGCAAACAATAAGCCATCATATGGATTTTTAGGTGCAATATTGAAAGGGTTATGATTTTTAAAAGTAAGGAGGAAAAAACTAAACTGCAAAAACGGAAAACCCCTCCTTCCCAAGGAGTTAAGGCAAAGACCTCCACGAGACACACCAGAGAGGCAGCGGGAGATTAGGGAGGTAAATAAGTGGCTCAGAAGCTGGTGTAGGAAGGAGGGGTTTGGGTTCATGGAGAACTGGGCCAACTTCGCTGTCGGATACCGGCTCTACTGTAGGGACGGGCTTCACCTCAATGGGGAGGGTGCAGCTGTGCTTGGGGAGAAGATGGCTAGAAGGGTGGAGGAGTGTTTAAACTAGGGAGTGGGGGGAGGGAACCTACAACATAGAGGGAGAAGATAGTGTAGATAGAGAGGGGGGACTTATTAATGTATCTGGCGGTGGAGCAGAGGGAGGGGTTAGAATAGTTAATAGGGATAGGCGTCATAGGAAGAAAAAACATACACCTTTGAATTGCATATCATAATGTCAGAAGTCTGTCCAATAAAATTAAGGAACTGGAGTGGTTGATGTCTGATGAAAATTATGACATAGTGGGTATAACAGATTAAATCATGTGAAATCGAGTATGAAGGCCGTACTGTAATATGGAGTCATTATGGGTAGACATATATGGAGTTGAAAATAAAAAAAATTCTGATAGGGGTTTGCTATAAGCCACCAAATATAATGGAAGAGGCAGAAGATTAATTACTTAGGAAAATAAACAAGGCAGCAAATCAAAATGATGTGATAATAATGGGGGACTTTAACTATCCTGATATAAACTGGGAGACTGAGACCTGTGAATCTCATAAAGGAAACAGGTTTCTGACTATAGCTAAAGACAATTATCTGTCCCAAATGATGCAGGGCCCGACCAGAGGGGGCGCCCTACTAGACTTAATATTAACCAACAGACCTGACAGAGGAAATAGGAAACCTAGGAAATAGTGATCATAATATAATACATTATAACTTGTTCTTCAATAAGGGAATCTCTCGAGGGGCCACAAAAACAATGAACTTTAGGAAGGCAAAGTTTGATCAACTGTAACAATATAAATTGGAATAATGTCCTCAAAAACAAGAAGTCTCCCAAGAATACTGAACACAATCTCTATTGAGGAAATGCATAAATCATAAAATGTAACTTTTAATCATCCAGTTAAAATAGGCCTTGGACCGAATACACAAAATGATAATAAATATGATTATTGAAATAGACGTGCTTATCAAACTCAGGTGAAGTATGAGTACAGTTTTGATATGGGTACAGATATATGTGGGGATAGTCAGTGAGTATGGACCGTCAAGGATGTTGTCCTATTCCTAAACTCACCCTATAACTCACCCTAGACCTCCCTTCTTGGCAAGATAGGACTCAGTGAGCACTGTGGTGCTCCCGGTGGAGAGATCACCGCTCTTGCCGGCTCAATGGTAGCGGGCTGAGCGGTCTCCAGACCAGGCATAAGGCAACATCAGCCTGGTCGGATATTCAAGTCCCCCTATACCACGGGTACCCGGACCCTGAAATGTTGGGTATCGTGAGTACCTTGGGGGGTATTTGAATGATTAAAATTAGTGTCTAACCATAATTTTCTTGTGCATGTGAAAATATACTGCAATGTCCCATCACCAAGGGCATATCTAGAAATAGGTTGACATTAGGAGAGATCACTATGTTCTTTGTTTTTTGTTATAATATTATTATCTGTGGAACAGTGATAACAGAGACTACTTCATTTTGCGTATGATGCACCTATGTGGAATAGTGCATCCGCAACTTATCATTGGACCTAATTGATACCTGTGTGGATTCAATTCCATATATATGTATTTATTCATGTTTTGATTCTTCTTTTGGATATCTCAAGCTATAATATCTCCAATTATTTTCCCTGATGACTCTGCTGACATAAGCAGAAGAAACGCGTAGGGAATCTAGGGGTATATAAAGGGAATTCTAGGGTCAGGTTCCTGTGTGGGGCCGCCCTTCTAAGGGCGATGCAACACTTGCCAAGAAGGGAGGTCTAGGGTGATTTATAGGGTGAGTTTAGAAATAGGACAACATCCTTGACGGTCCATACTCACTGACTATCCCCACATATATCTGTACCCATATCAAAACTGTGCTCATACTTCACCTGAGTTTGATAAGCACGTCTATTTCAATAATCAGATTTAATATAATTTAGTGTATTCGGTCCAAGGCCTATTTTAACTGGATGATTAAAAGTTAAATTTTATGATTTATGCATTTCCTCAATAGAGATTGTGTTCGACATTAATGCGAGGACTACTTTATGGGGGGTCCAGTATCCCTTTCACTGTATACTGGTGACTTTATTATCCCAAGAATACTGACACTAAATGGGAGACTTTTAAAAAGATCTTAAATTCTCATTGTAAGAGGTATATAGCTTATGGGAATAAAAGGGTCAGAAAGAAAAAGAAAACCAACATGGATGAATAAAAATGTTAAGGGGGCAATACATGACAAAAATAAAGCATTTAAACTACTAAAACAGGACAGCAGTGAAGAAGCATTAAAAAGATATAGAGAAAATGTAAAATATGTAAAAGACAGATAAAAGCCACAAAAATAGAGACAGAAAGACTCATTGCCAAAGAGAGTAAAACTAACCCCAAAATGTTTTTGACTATATAAATAGCAAAAAGGTTAAAAATGAAATTGTAGGCCCTTTAAAAAATGATGAGGAAGAAATTATAAACAGGGATCAGGAAAAAGCAAATATATTAAACAAATTCTTCTCCACTGTATTCACCAAGGAAAATGAAATGCCAGGTGAAATACAGAGAGATAAGGTAAACTCCCCAGTACAGGTCAACTGTCTAACCCAGGAAGAAGTACAGTGCCGCCTACAAAAAATCTAAACAGACAAATCACCAGGTCCTGATGGTATTCACCCCCGTGTTCTAAAGGAATTAAGTAATGTTATAGACAGACCCCTATTTTCAATATTCAGGTACTCTTTAGTAACAGGGACTGTTCCCCAGGACGGGCGCATGGCAAATGTGGTGCCAATATTTAAAAAGGGGTCAAAGGGTGACCCCGGTAATTATAGGCCTGTTAGTTTAACCTCCGTTGTATGTAAATTGTTTGAGGGTTTTCTTAGAGATGCTATTTTGGAGTATCTTGATAAAAAAAATGTATGACCTGTCAAACTAACCTGATCAGGAGGTGAGCTCCAGACTGCACCATATCGCATATCTGGATTTTTCCAAAGCATTTGATACTGTGTCACATAAAAGGTTGCTTCATAAAATGAGAAGGATGGGGCTGGGGGAGAATTTTTGTAAGTGGGTAAGTAACTGGCTCAGTGATAGGAAACAGAGGGTGGTTATTAATGGTACTTATTCTGATTGGGTGACTGTTACTAGTGGGGTACCACAGGGGTCAGTCTTGGGTCCTGTTCTATTTAATATATTCATTAATGACCTTGTAGTAAAGTAGCAATCTTTGCAGATGATACTAAACTCTGTAAAGCAGTAAATACTAGAGAGGACAGTGCACTGTTACAAATGGTTCTGGATAGGTTGGAGGGTTGGGCTGGGAAGTGGCAGATGAGGTTCAACACTGATAAATGTAAGTTAATGCCCATGGGGAGGAAAAATCCGGGCTGAGATTATGTATTAAATGGGAGCACACTTGGGACGACTGATGTGGATAAGGACTTGGGAATCTTAGTTAACAGTAAATTTAGAGTTAACAGTAGCTGTAGAGACCAGTGTCGGGCAGCTGCTGCCAAGGCAAATAAAATCATGGGGTGCATCAATAGGGGCATAGATGCCCACGACAAGGAAATTATTCTACCACTGTACAAATCACTAGTCAGACCACACATGGAATACTGTGTACAGTACTGGGCACCAGTGTAAAAGAAAGATATAGTGGAGCTGGAGAGGGTTCAAAGACGGGCAACCAGGGTAATACGGGGAATGGGAGGACTACAGTACCCAGAAAGATTATCAGAATTAGGGTTATTTAGTTTAGAAAAAAGAAGCCTTAGGGGAGACCTAATAACTATGTATAAATATATCAGGGGTCAGTACAGAGATCTCTCTCATGATCTATTCATACTCAGGACTGTATCTATAACAAGGGGACATCCTCTATATTTAGAGGAAAGAAGGTTCCTTCCTACACCAGCACAGACGGGGGTTCTTTACTGTAAGAGCAGTGAGACTGTGGAATTCGGAGGAGGTGGTCCGCCGGAGGAAGTGGTCATGGGGAACTCTGTAAAATTATTTAAATGGGGTCTGGATGCATTTTTGGAGAGTAAGAAAATTGCTGGTTATGGATACTAGATTTATAGGGACAGAACGTTGATCAGGGGATTTATTCTGACTGCCATATTTGGAGTCGGGAAGGAATTTTTACCTCTAGTATGAGGGTTTTTTGCCTTCCTCTGGATCAACTCAGTAGGGACTCATTAGGGTTATAGGTTGAACTTGATGGACTCTGGTCTTTTTTCAACCTCATGAACTATGTTACTATGTTAATATACCGAAAAAACACAGTCTAGTACCCTATTGTATAGGAGGGGGGCTAAATAGAATGTCCCCTAAAGTACTCCAAGGCTAATGTAAGTGGACATAAGTAACTGCTGCCAATTACAGCGAGGGAATACATGCAACCTATATAGAAAAATACTGTGGCAGACTCAAAAGTAATGAAAATGACAAATAGTTTTATTATTAAAAAAACAAACATTACAACAGGAATGGCGTCTGAAAAATATGGAGCGACACTCAAGCCATGACAATGGATATATGTAAACAGAAGACCAACCTCAAGAGAGGTTTGGTAACAATAGTAGCAGCTTACAGATAATAAAATGGAGGTTCATATATAGAGTGCATAAGTAGTAACAGCAAAGTGCAAAATATTACAGGTAAAACACTATGAACCAACAGCAAATAATACCCTCATGTGCGAGCAAAGAATATGGCTGAGCGGCGTCCACCCCTACGTCCGTTTCGGACTTGCGTCCTTCTTCATTCTCTTTCTGAAAACACAGCCATTTGCACTAAATGTTCAGGTAGGAAGTGACCTACAGATTTGTCCTGTGTACAAACAGTCAAACCTTATGTCACTTCTCCTTCTCTTCTTTTCAACCTATTTAAAATGAAAGGAACATATGGAAAGCATAGACTGTATGTTCAATACAGAGGTATTCATTGTATTCTGTAACCAAGGAGTCACATAGATCTTCATAGGAGCTGTGTGCACACCATGGTGGGGAATTTTTTGCCTTTTGCAAATTAGCTTTTTCCTATTTATTTTGCATGCAATGGAGCCATAAAAGTGTTGCAAAATGATATATATACTTTAGCTATGTGCAAAATACATGAATATGTTTTGAAAAAGAATACCATATTTAACCTTTTTTTCTGGTGGATAACAATGTCTCTCTTTCATTCATTTTATTATTTTAAAACACAAACCCCTTTACAAAACATAGAAAAAACTGAAAATCACACCAAAAACAAAAAGAAAAAACGAAAAAAAAAAAAAAACACAATGCAACGAAGACAAAACAATTCGTCATAGTCTAGCTGTGAACAATATATTGCATCATATAGTGTTGCGTTAATTTTTGCCCATGGTTCCAGGGTACAGGTCTAAGACATTCTTTCCCTTATGTATTCAGTTTATTAAGACTGAAGAAAATGTAATGTTTATGAATCTTTTCGTTCTAAGGTTGGCAGCTCAACAAACACTTTGAAGGCTCTGGAGGTTGCCCTCACTGACAGTAATACCCAAGCAGTTTACTTACTTACTGATGGAAGACCTGATCAGGTACTAACAAAGCAGATGAATGTAATAGTCCTAATGTTAGGGACTACCAGACCAGCTATATGTCACACACAGGCTAGGGGACAGATTATCAGTTTCAGATCTGGTCTTTACCTTATGAAGGGTGTATGGACTTTTTTACAGGGTATCTGCAGGTTGCTTCCCTGGGGAATCTCCATTAGCAACAGATGATTTGTGTTTTTACTTCTTAGTACCTAGCCGCCATCCCGTTATCATAGTACATAGCTGACATCCAGTTACCTTTAGTACATAGCCAGAATCCCATTATCCTTAGTACATAGCCTGAATCCTGTTACCTTTAGTACATAGCCAGAATCCTGTTACCTTTAGTACATAGCCAGAATTATGTTATCCTTAGTACATAGCCAGCATCCCATTATCCTCAGTACATAGCCAGAATCCCATTATCCTTAGTACATAGCCAGCATCCCATTATCCTTAGTACATAGCCAGAATCCTGTTATCCTCAGTACATAGCCAGAATCCTGTTATCCTCAGAACATAGCCAGAATCCTGTTATCCTCAGTACATAGCAAGAATTCTGTTATCCTCAGTACATAGCTAGAATCTTGTTATCCCCAGTACATAGCCAGCATCCCATTATCCTTAGTACATAGCCAGCATCCCATTATCCTCAGTACATAGCCAGCATCCCATTATCCTCAGTACATAGCCAGCATCCCATTATCCTCAGTACATAGCCAGCATCCCATTATCCTTAGTACATAGCCAGCGTCCCATTATCCTTAGTACATAGCCAGCATCCCATTATCCTTAGTACATAGCCAGCATCCCATTATCCTTAGTACATAGCCAGCATCCCATTATCCTTAGTACATAGCCAGCATCCCATTATCCTTAGTACATAGCCAGCATCCCATTATCCTTAGTACATAGCCAGCATCCCATTATCCTTAGTACATAGCCAGCATCCCATTATCCTTAGTACATAGCCAGCATCCCATTATCCTTAGTACATAGCCAGCATCCCATTATCCTCAGTACATAGCCAGCATCCCATTATCCTCAGTACATAGCCAGCATCCCATTATCCTCAGTACATAGCCAGCATCCCATTATCCTTAGTACATAGCCAGCATCCCATTATCCTCAGTACATAGCCAGCATCCCATTATCCTCAGTACATAGCCAGCATCCCATTATCCTCAGTACATAGCCAGCATCCCATTATCCTTAGTACATAGCCAGCATCCCATTATCCTCAGTACATAGCCAGAATCCTGTTATCCTCAGTACATAGCTAAAATCTTGTTATCCTCAGTACATAGTCAGCATCCCATTATCCTCAGTACATAGCAAGAATTCTGTAATCCTCAGTACATAGCAAGAATTCTGTTATCCTTAGTACATAGCCAGCATCCCATTATCCTTAGCACATAGCCAGCATCCCATTATCCTTAGTACATAGCCAGCATCCCAATATCTTTAGTACATAGCCAGCATCCCATTATCCTTAGTACATAGCCAGCATCCCATTATCCTTAGTACATAGCCAGCATCCCATTATCCTTAGTACATAGCCAGCATCCCATTATCCTTAGTACATAGCCAGCATCCCATTATCCTTAGTACATAGCCAGCATCCCATTATCCTTAGTACATAGCCAGCATCCCATTATCCTTAGCACATAGCCAGCATCCCATTATCCTTAGCACATAGCCAGCATCCCATTATCCTTAGCACATAGCCAGCATCCCATTATCCTTAGCACATAGCCAGCATCCCATTATCCTTAGCACATAGCCAGCATCCCATTATCCTTAGCACATAGCCAGCATCCCATTATCCTTAGCACATAGCCAGCATCCCATTATCCTTAGCACATAGCCAGCATCCCATTATTCTTAGCACATAGCCAGCATCCCATTATCCTTAGTACATAGCCAGCATCCCATTATCCTTAGCACATAGCCAGCATCCCATTATCCTTAGTACATAGCCAGCATCCCATTATCCTTAGTACATAGCCAGCATCCCATTATCCTTAGTACATAGCCAGCATCCCATTATTCTTAGTACATAGCCAGCATCCCATTATCCTTAGTACATAGCCAGCATCCCATTATCCTTAGTACATAGCCAGCATCCCATTATCCTTAGTACATAGCCAGCATCCCATTATCCTTAGTACATAGCCAGCATCCCATTATCCTTAGTACATAGCCAGCATCCCATTATCCTTAGTACATAGCCAGCATCCCATTATCCTTAGTACATAGCCAGCATCCCATTATCCTTAGTACATAGCCAGCATCCCATTATCCTTAGTACATAGCCAGCATCCCATTATCCTTAGTACATAGCCAGCATCCCATTATCCTTAGTACATAGCCAGCATCCCATTATCCTTAGTACATAGCCAGCATCCCATTATCCTTAGTACATAGCCAGCATCCCATTATCCTTAGTACATAGCCAGCATCCCATTATCCTTAGTACATAGCCAGCATCCCATTATCCTTAGTACATAGCCAGCATCCCATTATCCTTAGTACATAGCCAGCATCCCATTATCCTTAGTACATAGCCAGCATCCCATTATCCTTAGTACATAGCCAGCATCCCATTATCCTTAGTACATAGCCAGCATCCCATTATCCTTAGTACATAGCCAGCATCCCATTATCCTTAGTACATAGCCAGCGTCCCATTATCCTTAGTACATAGCCAGCGTCCCAATATCCTTAGTACATAGCCAGCGTCCCATTATCCTTAGTACATAGCCAGCGTCCCATTATCCTTAGTACATAGCCAGCATCCCATTATCCTTAGTACATAGCCAGCATCCCATTATCCTTAGTACATAGCCAGCATCCCATTATCTTTAGTACATAGCCAGCATCCCATTATCCTTAGTACATAGCCAACATCCCATTATCCTCAGTACATAGCCAGAATCCCATTATCCTTAGTACATAGCCAGCATCCCATTATCCTTAGTACATAGCCAGCATCCCATTATCCTCAGTACATAGCCAGAATCCTGTTATCCTTAGTACATAGCCAGCATCCCATTATCCTTAGTACATAGCCAGCATCCCATTATCCTTGGTACATAATGTCATAAAGTTTGTATGGAAAGGCTGAGCCTACTGCATTCCCAATGGGTGCCTACTAGTAAGACAGTGGGTGGCCCAGTTAAGGTCTGTAGACCGGCCATTTTAGTTGTCATTTTTCTGTTTATTATATAGAAAAAACACAAACTAAAATCTATTATCATTTATCCAGTGAAAGCCATCTGAACAAAAATATCCAATGCCAGAATTACTGTTTTTTGTCAACTTTCCTCCCAAGAAGCATGGTTTAAAAAGAGATCAAAATGTCACATCTACCCCAAAGTGGCATTAAAGGGGTACTCCACTGGAAAAAAAAAATTTTAAATCAACTAGTTCAGATTTGTAAATTACTTCTATTAAAAAAATCTTAACTCTTCCAGTACTTATCAGCTGCTGTATGATCCACAGGAAGTTATTTTCTTTTTGAATTTCCTTTCTGTCTGACCACAGTGCTCTCTGCTGACACATCTGTCCATTTTAGGAACTGTCCAGAGTAGGAGCAAATCCCCATAGCAAACCTATCCTGCTCTGGACAGTTCCTGACATGGACAGAGGTATCAGCAGAGAGCATTGTGGTCAGAGAGAAAGGAAATTAAAAAAGAAAATAACTTTCTGTGGATCATACAGCAGCTGATAAGTACTGGAAGGATTAAGATTTTTTAATAGAAGTAATTTACAAATCTGTTGTTTAAAAAAAAAAATGTTTTCCAGTGGAGTATCCCTTTAATAAAAACTACAGTTCAACCTGCAAAAACTGAGCCCTTCATAAGCAGAGAAATAAAAAAGTTATAGGGTAATAACTTTCTTTTTAAAGCCATAAGACCAAAACTCCACAAAAAATGGCAGAATTGGGTTTTTTCATTCTGTTTCATAAACATTTTTTTTTGTTTCACAATACATTATATGGTAAAATAAGGGGTGTAATTAAAAATACAACATAACATGAGGCCTCATACAGCTCTCAAGTCATCGGTAAGCTGGGTTCTGCTGCTGGATTTTAACAAGGGTACCTACAAGGCAGAGATCAAACATGGGATTTGCACACTAAATAGGAATATTTTACTATGAAACACAAAGGAACTTATTGCTTAGGCAAAGGAAAGGGTGCGGCTGCCTTAAAAAGAATCTGACAGCTTGTTCATCCGCAGTAAACCCAGTATACTAGGTTATAGTGTGGGCCCCGCCCCCTTCATTTTTATGCAAATGAAGGCCGCAGGTGAGCACTCTGCTCTCTGTGGTTGACTGGGGCCGCATTTTTCATGCATGCAGGCCCTTTAAGAACCAAGGAGGGACCATGCATACACATTGCAGCACAAGCAAAGGAAGAAAGGGGAAGAGCACAGTAGGAGGAGGCTCAGACTGGGCCTTGGTGCAAGGGGCTGTATCTGCTAGGAGGCACAGTACATTGCTAGGGACAAACTGCTGGCATTACAACATCCAGGGAACTGAATAGAAAAGGATGATTGATTTTAAAGTTTTTAGGAGAATATAAATTTAATCGTGTTATAAATTTCCACAAGTTTTGGCATTCGTCTCCTAACATGAAAATAACAAATGTTTCCACTTTTACAGCCTACTGACACTATTATTGATCAAGTGAATGTCCTAAATCGAATACCAATACACACAATTTCATTTAACTGTGATGACACTGAAGCAAACAGCTTTTTATATAAGCTCTCTGGCAAGACTGGTGGCCGATATCATACTTACAGTAGTTACCTTCTGGATCCTGACGCACCTAAACCATTTGTGGTAAGTTTCTGTTTATATATGTAACTCTGGATAATACTGTGAAGGGGCTCTGCAGCACTGAATTCTCAGGAGGGGGTTATAGAGGTTGGACCCCCAAAATCATAACGTGATAGCAAATCCTAATGATATAATATAGATGTATTAAATGGGAATACCCTATATATATATATATATATATATATATATATATATACATATATTATACTAATTCATTAATTAGAAAACTACATTTCTTTTAAAGGAATATGGCTAGATAGCTGTTAGGACAAGGAGACCTATGGTACCTTTCAAGTATAGCAATAAGATTTACTATTAAAGTTTTCTCAGTTTAATAAATTACTAATTGAAATTGAAGCCATGATACATAGAAGTGTTTAAGTATAATGTAGAATAATAATTTCTTACCATGCATTACATGGCCAAATAGTTTTTTTTTCTGATTAGCGCCAGAACCTAAAAAAAATTTTTCTAATCTGTTTGTATTATTTTTTATTTTTTAGTAAAGTAATATGAGGGAAGCCATCTTGCCGGAGCTGTTTTTGATAGCATGTAGTAAAGTAATATGAGGGAAGCCATCTTGCCGGAGCTGTTTTTGATAGCATTTAGAGATATGCAGTACTGTAATCCCCATAGGCATCGTCAGACCCTTTTCTTTGTATGGGGTGGGTTTGTAAGCATGCTCTGTGACCTGTGCAGAGGTCATTCTACACAGAAGCAGGAGTTCCCAATTTATTATCTATCTACTGGTGTGTGTCACCTTTAATTGTAATGTTGTTAGGATCACTTTCCAGCAGCCTCCTTCCTAGGGTTCATGCACACTACAGAATCTCCGTAGAGATTCTCGAGGGCGGCCAGCGCCATCGGTGCTTGTACCAACTGGGCATTGACGATCCCCAAATTTCGCTCAGTGCTCTGCCGAAAGAATGAAAATGTTCATTCTCTCGGTGAGTTAATTTTTAGCTTTGTAAAGCTTTGCTGCTGAAATTCTGTAGTGTGCACTGTGCAGCAAAATCCTATGGAACTCTGCTGCAGTGAATTCCGCTCCAGAAAATCCATAGTGTGCATGGATCGTTATCATTACAGACAGAATAAATTTAAAATCCATATCGTAAAATTGAAAATTAGAAAAAAAAACATCACCAACATATTTTTTTTATATGTTAATCATAAAAACATTAAAGGGGTACTCCTCCAAAAAACATCTTATCCCCTATCCTAAGGATAGGAGATACGATGTCTGAGAAGATGTCTCCGGCGCGGCAGGCTGCTCATCTGCGCATGGAGCGAACTCAGTAATTTTCTGATGACACATTCCCTTTAACTAATAACTGTTTC
Source organism: Hyla sarda (assembly GCF_029499605.1). NCBI lineage: Eukaryota > Metazoa > Chordata > Amphibia > Anura > Hylidae > Hyla > Hyla sarda. The sequence continues at coordinate 187,001,153 of NC_079190.1, forward strand.
TTATTCGTAGAGTGAAGACATACAGTTGCTTTTAAATGAGATTGAAGAAGGGAAATCCACTTTGGAAAAAGTAAAAAAACTCCATACAGATTGTTTGATGTTGGACTGGTGCCATAATGGTGGCACTGATCTTTCACAAAGGTAACAATGCTAACTTACTGTACTGTAACATCTCCTATTACAACCTATTTAGAAATCTTGTTTGTGTGTATTGTTGAACACGTAGCTTTTTGATGATCCTGTGTACTCGAGTGAATGTTAGATTGTTGTATTGTACATTTAGGACATTACAGAAGCAAATCCATACATCTCTTTCAAGGTTGCAGTCTGCACATGAACTCAGATCTTCGTCATCATTGCTGCATAGGTCAAGCTTAAGTCCTCCACGACTTCTCCAAAGAAAGAAGACACGGCATGCAGGTAATCCCATTCTGTATTCCAATGTTGCTCTAAAAATAAAAAGTCTTGAAATCTCTTTAGTAGTAGAGCCTACATTCTCTAACTAAAGTTAAAAAACGGATGCAAACTCTTCCTTGTGTTGTTTCAAAAATATGGTTCAAATAGTGTTCATTGAGATTTGGTCAGATTAAATATACCATTTACTTTTACTAAAGTATTATTATTATAGTACAGATACAGAAATTGTACAGATAGTGTCACTATTCACAATCCAGTGGGGATGGACACACATACACACACATACACACTACGACCAATTTCACAGAAAGCCAATTAACCTATGGTTTTCAATCAGGGTGCCTACAGCTGTTGCATTGGTTGCAGATTGATCTCTCTCCCACCAAGCGATCCCTCCACCCATTGAAGCAGACAGGCTCCCTGTCATCAGCTGACTAGTGAGTAAGGTCTCAGCCACATTGCAACCTGGGAAAAATCTGAGACAACAGTCATTTTGTATGCTGGGGTGAATAGTATAATATAGTATAGTAATTTTGTTTAGTGGGGTGAAAATCACAGAAGAATTGTGAGAAAACCATCACACACAGGTACAGCACTATATTGTGAACTACGCTAACTTTACAGCCCCTGTAGCATAGTCAAATAAAAATAAATTCCTGGAATATCCCTTTAAGCCTCTTGGGAATGGAGTTCACTGGTGCTTCACAGGTTTCCTCTATGATGACATTACAGAGCTGGTGGATGTTAGAGATCTTTTGCTCCCCCACCTTCCATTTGAGGATGACCCACAGATGCTCAATAGGGTAAGTCTAAAGACATACTTGGCCGGTCCATCACCTTTACCCATAGCAGAGCAGTGGTCATCTTGGAGGTGTGCCTGGGGAAAGTATGTTGGAATACTGCCCTGCAGCCCAGTCTCTGAAGAAAGGGGATCAGCTCTGTTTCAGTATGTTACAGTACATGCTGGCATTCATGGTTCCCTCATTGTAGCTCCTCACATAACATTGGGGAGGGAAAATAACTAATTTGGCCCAATTTTGAAATTTTCACTTAGGGATGTACTCACTTTTGTTGCCAAGGTTTAGACATTAAATGGGTACTCTCATAAAAATTTGTAATTTTTTTTATTTTTTATTAAATAGATTATGTAAAAAGAAAAATGTTTGTAATATGTTTTAAGGCCTGCGCAGCTGGCCTGTATTTGTGGGAGGAGCCGGCTGCCTTTAAGAACTCACGGCCGCCTCACGTCCGGCCGCCGTGGGTTCTTCGGTCAAGGGTTTGTCACGTGATGTCAGCAGGAGGTGGCGTCACGTTCACGCCGGTCAGCTGACTGCACGGGTCAGCTGACTGGAAGGTCGCTCCAGCCGGCATGGTGGTGGTAAGTGGCCGTGGCTGACCGGGGGTAACGCTGGCTGTTCCCGGACTCCGGAGGTAAGCCGGAGTTCAGGGAAACCCTTGGTCAGCCCGGCCCCTGGTTATTGTATTACATACCGGCATTCGGCCTCCTGCACATGCATATCATTACCGCACTATGTGATAGGCTTCTTGCACATGCATATCATTACCGCACTATATGAACAGTCTCCTGCATATTTTAACATTTCCGCACCACGTGAACAGTCTACTGCACATGTATAACATTACCGCTCTATGTGAACAGCCTCCCGCACATATATATCATTATCGCATTATGTGAACAGCCTCCTGCACATATATATCATTATCGCATTATGTGAACAGCCTCCCATGAAGTTCTGTGCTGCTGGGAGGATCTATATGTGTCTCCGGCATACTGAGACTTGCACACTTTTACACTCAATCGGACTCGCCGCTCCGCCCCACCCTGTGGGCTCATGCTTCACCCCCACAGCTGCCAATCTGGTCAGTCTAAGGCACGCTACATCAACAGCTGCGCTCACTTCCAACCTTTGTCTCTTAAACTAACTTCCTCACAGTTTTCTTTTCATTTATTTTATATTTATACTTCTGTGTTTCCGGGCGGTGTGCCTCCAGCTGTTGTGGAGCTACGATTCTCACTTATACTGCGATCGATTAAACTGCAGGGGTGGACGGAGGCATGCTCTTAGCAGTGCTAATACTGTCTTCCTTCATCCTTCCCCCCTTCCTCTGCAGTTACTTGCATTTTCTCGGTGCGTTGCAAGTTGTCAGCAGTCAGGTATAATCATCTAAGTTAGAACTCCATTTCAGGAGGGGGTTCCATCCTTAATAACAGGAAGGCGTATTGTTTAGCTTTGGTGCCTGTCAGGTTACAAGAAAATTAAGTTTTCATGCATTTCGCTATCATAAAAAAAAAAAAAAATTTTTTTTGTATATGCTCATATAGTCATGTCAGGCACATATTCTTTATACATAGACAGGTCACGTGGTTGTGCCGGGCACACATATAGTTGTCAGTGTTCACACTCTTATAACTTAATTTACATAACATGTGGTCCGTGTATGTAGTTGGTCAGTATATACTCATATAATTTGTTTGCTCTTTCGGTCATATTCTTGTTCCGGGTACATGCCCTCATAGTTGTCGTACACACATTCGTAACATTTATACCATACACACACTTATAGGAATCATGCCGTAGGATTCATGCTGTACACATCCTGGTAGGGTTCATGCCGTACACACGCTTGTAGGATTTAGGCTGTACATACGTTTGTATGGTTCATGCCGCATACACGCTCGTAGAATTTATGCCCTACACATGTTTTAGGATCTATGCTGTACATACGCTGGTTGGATTCGTGCCGTACACACGCTGGAAGGATTTATGCTGTACACACGTTTGTAGGATTTATGACCTACACACGCTGGTAGGATTTATGCCGTACACACGTTTTTAGGATTCATGCTGTACATACGCTGGTTGGATTTGTGCCGTACACACGCTGGCAGCATTTATGCTCTACACACGTCTGTGGGATTTATGCTGTACACACACTATAGATTCTCATTCTTCATATGCTTGTAGGTTTTATACCATACACATGCTCATAGGATTCATGCGGTACTAGTAGGACATCCGCTTGTAGGGTCATTGTATACACACTCGTAGAGTCATACTGTATATACGCTTGTAGGGTTTTTACTGTACACAAGCTTGTAGAAATTAAACGGTACACTCACTTGTAGAATTTATAACCATACACTCGCTTGTAGGACTTATATTGTACTCACTGTCACGATGCCGGCTGGCAGGTAGTGGACCCTCTGTGCCAGAGAGGGATTGGCGTGGACCGTGCTAGTGGACCGGTTCTAAGCCACTACTGGTTTTCACCAGAGCCCGCCGCAAAGCGGGATGGTCTTGCTGCGGCGGTAGTGACCAGGTCGTATCCACTAGCAACGGCTCACCTCTCTGGCTGCTGAAGATAGGCGCGGTACAAGGGAGTAGGCAGAAGCAAGGTCGGACGTAGCAGAAGGTCGGGGCAGGCAGCAAGGATCGTAGTCAGGGGCAACGGCAGAAGGTCTGGAAACACTGGCAAGGAACACACAAGGAACGCTTTCACTGGCACTAAGGCAACAAGATCCGGCAAGGGAGTGCAAGGGAAGTGAGGTAATATAGGGAAGTGCACAGGTGAAAACCCTAATTGGAACCACTGCGCCAATCAGCGGCGCAGTGGCCCTTTAAATCGCAGAGACCCGGCGCGCGCGCGCCCTAGGGAGCGGGGCCGCGCGCGCCGGGACAGAACAGACGGGGAGCGAGTCAGGTAGGGGAGCCAGGGTGCGCATCGCGAGCGGGCGCTACCCGCATCGCGAATCGCATCCCGGCTGGCAGCAGGATCGCAGCGCCCCGGGTCAGAGGACGTGACCGGAGCGCTGCAGCGGAGGGAGTGAAGCGAGCGCTCCGGGGAGGAGCGGGGACCCGGAGCGCTCGGCGTAACAGTACCCCCCCCCTTGGGTCTCCCCCTCTTCTTGGAGCCTGAGAACCTGAGGAGCAGACTTTTGTCAAGGATGTTGTCCTCAGGTTCCCAGGATCTCTCTTCAGGACCACAACCCTCCCAGTCTACTAAAAAAAAATTTTTTCCTCTGACCTTTTTGGCAGCCAAAATTTCCTTGACCGAGAAGACGTCCGAGGAGCCGGAAACAGGAGTGGGAGGAACAGATTTGGGAGAAAAACGGTTGAGGATGAGTGGTTTGAGAAGAGAGACGTGAAAGGCATTAGGGATACGAAGAGAAGGAGGAAGAAGAAGTTTATAAGAGACAGGATTAATTTGACACAAAATTTTGAAAGGACCAAGATAGCGTGGTCCCAACTTGTAGCTAGGGACACGGAAGCGGACATATTTAGCGGAGAGCCATACCTTGTCTCCAGGGGAAAAAACGGGGGGAGCTCTTCTTTTCTTATCCGCGAACCTCTTCATGCGTGAAGAAGCCTGTAAGAGAGAATTTTGGGTCTCTCTCCATATAATGGAAAGGTCACGAGAAATTTCATCCACAGCGGGCAGACCAGAGGGCAAGGGGGTAGGGAGGGGGGGAAGAGGGTGACGGCCGTACACCACGAAAAATGGGGATTTGGAGGAAGATTCAGAGACCCTGAAGTTATACGAGAATTCGGCCCATGGAAGGAGATCTGCCCAGTCATCCTGGCGGGAGGAAACAAAATGTCGCAAATAATCACCCAGGATCTGGTTAATTCTTTCTACTTGTCCATTGGACTGGGGATGATATGCAGAGGAAAAATTAAATTTAATCTTGAGTTGTTTACAGAGAGCTCTCCAGAATTTAGACACGAATTGGACCCCTCTATCCGAGACAATCTGCGTAGGCAACCCGTGAAGACGAAAAATGTGTACAAAAAATTGTTTAGCCAACTGAGGCGCAGAAGGAAGACCAGGAAGAGGGATGAAATGTGCCATTTTGGAGAATCGATCAACGACCACCCAAATAACGGTGTTGCCACGGGAAGGGGGTAAATCAGTAATAAAATCCATACCAATCAGAGACCAAGGCTGTTCGGGGATAGGCAGAGGATGAAGAAAACCAGCGGGCTTCTGGCGAGGAGTCTTATCCCGGGCACAGATAGTGCAGGCTCGCACAAAGTCCCCAACATCCGTCTCCAGAGTCGGCCACCAATAGAAGCGGGAGATGAGTTGCACAGATTTCTTGATGCCCGCATGACCTGCGAGATGGGAGGAGTGACCCCATTTGAGGATTCCGAGGCGTTGGCGTGGAGAAACAAAGGTCTTTCCTGGAGGAGTCTGCCTGATGGAGGCAGGAGAAGTGGAGATCAGGCAGTCAGGTGGAATGATGTGTTGCGGAGGGAGATCAACTTCTGAGGCATCCGAGGAACGAGAGAGAGCATCGGCCCTAATGTTCTTATCGGCAGGACGAAAGTGAATCTCAAAATTAAATCGGGCAAAGAACAGAGACCACCGGGCCTGGCGAGGATTCAGCCGTTGGGCCGACTGGAGGTAGGAGAGGTTCTTGTGGTCGGTGTAGATAATAACAGGAAATCTTGATCCCTCCAGCAGATGCCTCCATTCCTCAAGTGCTAATTCAATGGCTAGAAGCTCTCGATCCCCGATGGAGTAGTTCCTCTCCGCTGGAGAGAAGGTCCTAGAGAAAAAACCACAAGTGACAGCATGCCCGGAAGAATTTTTTTGTAGAAGAACAGCTCCAGCTCCTACTGAGGAGGCATCAACCTCCAATAGGAAGGGTTTGGAAGGGTCAGGTCTGGAGAGCACGGGAGCCGAAGAAAAGGCAGACTTGAGTCGTTTAAAGGAGTCTTCTGCTTGAGGAGGCCAGGACTTGGGATCAGCATTTTTTTTGGTTAAAGCCACGATAGGAGCCACAATGGTAGAAAAATGTGGAATAAATTGCCTGTAATAATTGGCGAACCCCAAAAAGCGTTGGATAGCACGGAGTCCGGAGGGGCGTGGCCAATTTAAGACGGCAGAGAGTTTGTCTGGATCCATCTGTAGTCCCTGGCCAGAGACCAAATATCCTAGAAAAGGAAGAGATTGGCATTCAAACAGGCATTTCTCAATTTTGGCATAGAGTTGGTTGTCACGAAGTCTCTGAAGAACCATACGGACATGCTGGCGGTGTTCTTCTAGATTGGCAGAAAAAATTAGGATATCGTCCAGATATACCACAACACAGGAGTATAACAGATCACGAAAAATTTCATTGACAAAGTCTTGGAAGACGGCAGGGGCATTGCACAGTCCAAAGGGCATGACCAGATACTCAAAGTGTCCATCTCTGGTGTTAAATGCCGTTTTCCACTCGTCCCCCTCTCTGATGCGGATGAGGTTATAGGCGCCTCTTAAGTCCAATTTAGTGAAGATGTGGGCACCTTGGAGGCGATCAAAGAGTTCAGAGATGAGGGGTAAGGGGTAGCGGTTCTTAACCGTGATTTTATTAAGACCGCGGTAGTCAATGCAAGGACGTAGGGAGCCATCTTTTTTGGACACAAAGAAAAATCCGGCTCCGGCAGGAGAGGAGGATTTACGGATAAAGCCCTTTTTTAGATTCTCCTGGACGTATTCGGACATGGCAAGAGTCTCTGGGGCAGAGAGAGGATAAATTCTGCCCCGGGGTGGAGTAGTACCCGGGAGGAGGTCGATAGGGCAATCATAAGGCCTGTGAGGAGGTAGAGTCTCAGCTTGTTTTTTGCAGAAAACATCCGCGAAGTCCATATAGGCCTTAGGGAGACCGGTTACTGGAGGAACCACAGAGTTACGGCAAGGGTTACTGGGAACCGGTTTTAGACAGTTCTTGGAACAAGAGGACCCCCAACTCTTGATCTCCCCAGTGGACCAATCCAGGGTTGGGGAATGAAGTTGAAGCCAGGGAAGTCCAAGGAGAATCTCCGAGGTGCAATTGGGAAGGACCAAAAGTTCAATCCTCTCATGATGAGATCCGATGCTCATAAGAAGGGGCTCCGTGCGGAAACGTATGGTACAGTCCAATCTTTCATTATTTACACAATTGATGTAGAGGGGTCTGGCGAGACTGGTCACTGGGATGTTGAACCTGTTGACGAGAGAGGCCAAAATAAAATTTCCTGCAGATCCAGAGTCCAAGAAGGCCACTGTAGAGAAGGAGAAGGCAGAGGCAGACATCCGCACAGGCACAGTAAGACGTGGAGAAGCAGAGTAGACATCAAGGACTGTCTCACCTTTGTGCGGAGTCAGCGTACGTCTTTCCAGGCGGGGAGGACGGATAGGACAATCCCTCAGGAAGTGTTCGGTACTAGCACAGTACAGGCAGAGGTTCTCCATACGGCGTCGTGTCCTCTCTTGAGGTGTCAGGCGAGACCGGTCGACCTGCATAGCCTCCACGGCGGGAGGCACAGGAACAGATTGCAGGGGACCAGAGAAGAGAGGAGCCGAGGAGACGAAACGCCTCGTGCGAACAGAGTCCATATCTTGGCGGAGTTCCTGACGCCTTTCAGAAAAACGCATGTCAATGCGAGTGGCTAGGTGAATAAGTTCATGTAGATTAGCAGGAATTTCTCGTGCGGCCAGAACATCTTTAATGTTGCTGGATAGGCCTTTTTTGAAGGTCGCGCAGAGGGCCTCATTATTCCAGGACAATTCTGAAGCAAGTGTACGGAATTGTACGGCATACTCGCCAACGGAAGAATTACCCTGGACCAGGTTCAACAGGGCAGTCTCAGCAGAAGAGGCTCGGGCAGGTTCCTCAAAGACACTTCGGATTTCCGAGAAGAAGGAGTGTACAGAGGCAGTGACGGGGTCATTGCGGTCCCAGAGCGGTGTGGCCCATGACAGGGCTTTTCCGGACAGAAGACTGACTACGAAAGCCACCTTAGACCTTTCAGTGGGAAACAGGTCCGACATCATTTCCAGATGCAGGGAACATTGGGAAAGAAAGCCACGGCAAAACTTAGAGTCCCCATCAAATTTATCCGGCAAGGATAAGCGTATCCCAGGAGCGGCCACTCGCTGCGGAGGAGGTGCAGGAGCTGGCGGAGGAGATGACTGCTGAAGCTGTGGTAGCAACTGTTGTAGCATAACGGTCAGTTGAGACAGCTGTTTGCCTTGTTGCGCTATCTGTTGTGACTGCTGGGCGACCACCGTGGTGAGGTCAGCGACAACTGGCAGAGGAACTTCAGCGGGATCCATGGCCGGATCTACTGTCACGATGCCGGCTGGCAGGTAGTGGACCCTCTGTGCCAGAGAGGGATTGGCGTGGACCGTGCTAGTGGACCGGTTCTAAGCCACTACTGGTTTTCACCAGAGCCCGCCGCAAAGCGGGATGGTCTTGCTGCGGCGGTAGTGACCAGGTCGTATCCACTAGCAACGGCTCACCTCTCTGGCTGCTGAAGATAGGCGCGGTACAAGGGAGTAGGCAGAAGCAAGGTCGGACGTAGCAGAAGGTCGGGGCAGGCAGCAAGGATCGTAGTCAGGGGCAACGGCAGAAGGTCTGGAAACACTGGCAAGGAACACACAAGGAACGCTTTCACTGGCACTAAGGCAACAAGATCCGGCAAGGGAGTGCAAGGGAAGTGAGGTAATATAGGGAAGTGCACAGGTGAAAACCCTAATTGGAACCACTGCGCCAATCAGCGGCGCAGTGGCCCTTTAAATCGCAGAGACCCGGCGCGCGCGCGCCCTAGGGAGCGGGGCCGCGCGCGCCGGGACAGAACAGACGGGGAGCGAGTCAGGTAGGGGAGCCGGGGTGCGCATCGCGAGCGGGCGCTACCCGCATCGCGAATCGCATCCCGGCTGGCAGCAGGATCGCAGCGCCCCGGGTCAGAGGACGTGACCGGAGCGCTGCAGCGGAGGGAGTGAAGCGAGCGCTCCGGGGAGGAGCGGGGACCCGGAGCGCTCGGCGTAACACTCACGCCCATGCACGTTGGTAGGATTCATGCTGGTAACATTTATACGCCACACACGCTTATAGGATTCATTCGTTTCTCTACACGTTTGTAGTTTTATACCGTACACACGCTTTTAGGGTCATACTGTACACCCCCTTGTAAGGTTTATACCGCACACACGCTTGTAGGATTCATACAGTACACACTTGTAGAGTTTTATGCCGTTTAGGGTCATACTGTACACTCGCTTGTAGGATTATATTGTACATTTGCCCTTAGGATTCATACTGTACACTTGCTTGTAGGATTCATACTGCACTCACGCTGTGCATGTTTGTAGGGTGCATGCTTGTAGCATTTACTCTATACACACGCTTGTACATGCTTGTAGCATTATGCTGTGTACATACTTGTAAGATTCATGCTGTACACACCTGTAGGATTTTTTCTGCCGTACACACTGGTAGGATATGCTGTACACACGCTTGTTGGATTCTTACTTTACACACGTTAGGATTATGCAGTACATTCGCCTGTAGCATTAATACGGTACACTCGCTCGCATAATTCACACTGTATGCTCGCTTGTAGGTTATATTTCTTTGTACACGCCCTTGTTGGCTTTATACGGTACACATTCTTGTAAGTTCATGCGGTACATACCATTGTAGCATCCATACCGTACACTTGCTCGTAGGTTACGTTGTATACACGCTTGTACACGCTTGCAGGGTTCATACTACACACGCTCTTGTAGGAGTCATGTTGTACACACTCATAGGAATCATACTATGTACACGCTAATACGAGTTACACTGTACGCACGTTCATAGTATTACATGGTCCTCACGCTCGTAGGATTACTACTGAACATGCACTCATAAGGATTGTGCTGCACACCCGCTCGCAGGACTTGTATCACGCATGTTTGTAGAGTTATATTACATGGGTGCACGCGGGAATCATGCTGCGCGTGCACTCGTGGCATGTGTTCTGTACATGCGCTTGCGCTATTTGTGAAGTTCGCGTGCCCGCAGCGTTTGTGCAGCGCACATGCTCATACAGCACATGGGGTGTGGCCCCGTACGCAGGTATGTGGTCCTAATAGTTACTACTTGCCGGCATATTCTCTGCCATCGGTTGTGGTTAGCTACAGGTGCGTTCGCTGGTGGTGTAGACGCGTATATGGTTGGCCCGAGTATAGGTTCATCAAGTTGGTGGTACAGCCATGCATAGCGGTTCACGACAGTTTCAAACGTAATCGTTCTGCACGCATCTTTATATAGGCAGGGAGAGACTTGGCAGTTGTCGTTGCTGACACGTCTTCAGAACGACAATTACACAACACACAGGCGGTGTTTACCCATTAAACCGTTCACGCTGCAGACGGGGTACGTTGCATTATCGTTGTTACTGACATGCCTTCAGAACGACATTGACATTACGCACAGGTGGTGTTTACCTGTTAAGCCTGCCACGTTGCAGAAAGGGTACATTGCATTATTGTTGTTGCTGACACGCCTTCAGCACAACAATAATATGACACATAGGTGGTGTATACCCATTATGCCTGCCTCGTCTGCAGGGGGGATACATTGCAGTTGTTGTTACTGACACGTTTCCAGAGCAACGACATTATGACACATAGGTGGCGTATACCTGTTATGCCTGCCACGCCTGCAGGAGGGGTACGTCGCATAATTGTTGTTACTGACACGCCTTCAGAACAGCAATAACACCACACATAGGTGATGTATACCCATGATACCTGCCACGTCAGCAGGGGGATACATTGCATATTTGTTGTTGTTGCTGACACTACTTCAGAGCAACAACATCACGACACATAGGTGGCGTATACCCATCATGCCTGCCACGTCTGCAGGGGGGTACGTTGCACGGTTGTTACTGACACGCCTTCAGAGCAACAGCGTTATGACACATGCGAGGTGATATACTCATTATTCCTGACACATATAAAAAAATATATAAAAAAAAGATTAAAAAAAGTATAAATAGGTGTGTGTATGTATGTGTATGTATGTATATATATATATATATATATATATATATATGTATGTATATATATATATGTGTATATGTGTGTATATATATGTATATATATATATATATATATATATATATATATATATGTAGAGAGAGTGCCTCACATTAGCACTTTCTAGTTATCGTACAGTGGGGTAGACACCACATGAATAAATTCAGGTGTTGCTTCATATGTCAGTATTTCATGTAGTTGTATAGTGGTACTAGGCACATGTGTGGATTAGTTGTTCCGTGCATCTGGTCATATAGGTTGTTCAGTATATACGCTCACCCATGCAGTTCGTTCCATCCACACGTTCATAGTTTGTTCGGTACATACGCTCAAAGTTTATAGATACACTCATGTAGTTGATCTAGACCAGTCACGTCTACAGGTCAGTCTGGTTACAACTTGAAAAGACTTAACGCAGCGATAATGTCTTTGTATACATTGTATTCTTTCAGCAATCGGGTTATGCTACAGGGATAGCATGATGTTTCCATTGTTAACTGCCACGTCTTTAGGTATGTCATGGTCACGACCTGTTTTGTTCAGGGCAACGGTCATTCGGTTAGTTACAGATTAGTTGAGTCTTTCACGTTTCGGCCTATCACGTCTATAGGTCAGTTCAGTTGCGACCTGACACGTCTTCAGGTCGGCGGTAACGTCATCGCGTGTCCATATGATTACTTAGCATCGGGGATATAGCTTGGTTCGGTGTGGTTGGTTTAGTTTATCTTGGCTTAGATTGACGATGATAGTAGTCACATGTTGGGTGAGTCTCATTATCATGTTGCTGCACTAAGGGTCGCATTGCCGACACAGGTTTAGTTGGTGATTACGTAGTATACACATGTTAGCACTCGGAGTTGTACATTCGGGCATAGGGTTATTCTCAGTCGAGGCTTTTCACGCCCACAGCTCACAGCGTACTTCCAACACGTAGCCGAGAATACTTATGTGATATTCATTGATACCTAGTGGATGTCTCACATGCCATTTCATTCTACATGCATTCATCGGGTTTTGCCATTCTTCTTTGCATCCAGCATAGTACTATCGAAATATATCTGTCAGGTGTCCAGCATAACATCGCGTGGTTCCTCTGACAGGGCACCATTGTTTGCATTCCATTCCACGCCATCAAATCTACCTTGGAGAGCGCATGAAAAGGGAGGTTGCGAACCCTCTAGCAGCCGTCAGCTCTAGCAGCTGACCTAGTTAGTTGGTCGGCTGGTGCTTAGGTAGTTCCCCATCGGGACCATCAGGACGGCTCATCGTTAGAGGACGTGCTGGCTTTCAGTTGTCGTCATATCCTAAGGTTAGGAGAATCACATGCAGAGGCATGGCCGTAGTTGCAATGGCTTGTAGGGATTAAATAATTACATGTTGAGAAGGGACGGCTATGCTTTCGAGACGTTGGTTTGTAAATGTACTTTCATGCAATTATAGGGTTTTGCCCTCTTTTCCCCCAGGCATATTCTATACGCAGCAGTTATGGCACACCTCAGACTGCTTGGTTAGTTAGGGGTTGGTATTCAGCAGTAGTAGGGTAGGTAGGTACGGTTCTCGGGCAGAGGCGACGATCACAAGTTTTAAGGCCTGCGCAGCTGGCCTGTATTTGTGGGAGGAGCCGGCTGCCTTTAAGAACTCACGGCCGCCTCACGTCCGGCCGCCGTGGGTTCTTCGGTCCCACCCACCCTCCCCTAATTTCCATTTACTCAGTTACAGGGTATGCCCTCTTTTCCCCCAGGCATATTCTATACGCAGCAGTTATGGCACACCTCAGACTGCTTGGTTAGTTAGGGGTTGGTATTCAGCAGTAGTAGGGTAGGTAGGTACGGTTCTCGGGCAGAGGCGACGAGCACAAATTTTATTTAAAAAAATCATGTTATACATGTTTTTTTTACATTTGAAAACCTGGCCACTAGATGTCACCCTATATGGCTCAGGATTACTTCCCCCCCCCCCTGACGTTGATGACGTTCAGGCCAACGCTGTCCAGGCAGCGTGGTCCGGAATGCGAGTTCACATGAATGAGGAGAGGGAGATGCAGGGGAGGCGGGGATATTTAAATTTTGCATGCACGAGCGCTGTGCTTGCTCTTAGCCTGTTTCCTATACAGGCAGAGAGCGCACGCGGTGCGCGAAATTTAAATATCCCCGCCCCCCTGCATCTCCCTCTCATTCATTGCAGCATGCGAGCTACAGGAGAGAGAGGAGACTGGCGGAAGCGAGCCCCGGTCAGGCTTCATATGACGTTGCGCCTGCCGGGGCCGCCCACTTCCTGCCCTCCGCAGAGAGCTCAACTCTGAGCTACCAAAGCTGATTTCAAAAAGGTATTTTTATGGGGATTTTGATTAAAATAAATACAGGGATAGATGTAGTTAGTGTCAGGGACAGATGAGGAGGGGGATCAGGGAAATTTAAGTTAGTGATAGCTACTCTTTAAATGTTGTGTGTTATTTTGAGGGGACATAACATTAAACACTGTTATACTAGGTGTGCACTCACTACTTTACATTGTAGCAGAGTGTCATTTCTTCAGTGTTGTCACATGAAAATATGTAATAAAATATTTTCAAAAATGTGAAATGCTGTATATATTGGTTTAAGATCTTTTTTCAAATTATTATCATTTATTTACTAGTAAAAATATTAATTTATATTTAGCCTTAGTCTATCTTTTATTTTATCTGTTTCCAAGTACATGTATAAAGTATAGATTTCTAATATATTTTTCTCTTTGAATCACTAACAGAACATACAAGGGCTAGCCTTCTGAGAGCTCTGAGCCATGGAGTGAGGCTGTCTGGGAATGTAGTGGATTTACATATACCTTCCGAGACTAAAGAGTTGTTTCTTAACATGGACAGGAAAACCGCATCTGTACTTAAAGGTACATTTTAATGAACTGAAAAGTAAAGTCAACTATCTTGAAAGCTCAATGTCTTGGAAGTCATCGACATATGTGTTATGTCTACTTATATGCCTTAGCCTCAGTCTATTAGAATGTGGTCATTGACATGCGAGTATAATACCATTTCAGTAGATTCATTATCTAGAATAATAGATAGACAAAAAACTGTTTAATCCAAATCTTATTTTTAGCACAATAAGCTTGATAATATTATGTGTATCAATGATTGACATCTCTTGCATCCACTCAGAAAACCACTAGAGCTACCAATCTTTTGTAAGAGACAGGGCCTGGGATGCTTCCATTACAGAGAAGGTTTCCTTTCTTTATTTAAGCCACCATGTTGGAACCTTGTCACATCTCAGTTATGTCATGGTCACATGGTAGACAAGAGGATGCTTGGAGGATATAATCTTTTAAACAAACCTCCCACAAACTAAAAAATAGCGAACACTTGCTTGGAGGTTCATTACTTTAAAGGTCAAAGAGAATGTTGACCCCTGGTCTTTACTACCATACCTTTACAATTTCCCAATATATTAGTTGTTGATGTATTATTCTTAAACCTCATCAGTTCTCCATGTTTGAGTTCTTGATTGTACCTTTATACTACAAAACTATAAAGACTGTTTAAAAAAAAGGGTTTCGAGCCCGGACCGGGTTCTTTGTCAGGTATGCAGATACTAGCAGGAACGGTACATATATACATAGAAACCCAAGTGGTTCCGGGTCGTGGCATCAGACAACAAAAAAAGTAAAGACACAATAAGAATCCAAACAATATTAAAATATACATAAAAATAATTCTTAAATAGAATAAACAAGGTTTGAAATAAAGGTTTAAAGAGAGAGTTGTGCAAGCAGTAGGGACGCAAAAATTGAAAGTTATGTTATATTGCGGAGTGCGGTGATGCCCGTATAGAAAGAACCTGTTATCAGAATTATATGGAAGAATGGAAAAACGCCAGAATGGGTCAGAATGGTGAACTGATCATTCAGATACTAATCCAAACAGCATGACTGCATAGAATGACAGCATTTGTACTGTCCTTTTCAAGAAGTGGGCGGAGCCAATACCATATTGAAGTTGGCATAGATGGTGATATTTAGCAAGATGGAATAGAGGTAACCAAGGACGTAAGTGGTTACCTTTCTATGTTTTGGATATCATTTTAACACCCATGATGTGTGTCCAGTTTAAAAGGAGGTAGATTAGATGATTTCCTTTGCAACACTACGGGAAAAAGTTCAGATCTAAACGGTTTAGATCATAACTTAAATTATTTCATTCAACCCTTTCGGGACAATCGCGGACATCTTGTAGATCCAGTATGTTTCCAACCGTTTCAACTGTTCGAATCTATTATTAGTATTACATGCGACAAAGTCAATGGGAGTGATACGTATTGGATCTGGATGTTCTGGATGGAGGCAAGTGCAATGTTTGGAAAAACCGTGTAGAAGGAATTTTTTTCTTATGTTAAGGCGATGTTGATTCAATCTCAGATGATTGTGTAGGCGATTGAGGTGAATGGGTAGTCTGGCCTATATACTGGAGTGAACAAACTGTGCACTGAATAAGATATATTACATAACTGCTCTGACATGTAAGCCGATATTTGATAGGGAATTTTTCTCCCGTAGTGTGGGAGACAAATTCCGTTTGTCAATGTGTGATCTGATTGCAACAGAGACATCTAGTTTTCAAGCATTTGTAGCTTCCTTTGTGAAGGGGTTTGCCAAATCTAGTTGGGCATTTTTCTTGTATTTTGTTTTCTGATCTGGCTGGGAGCCAGCAAGGTTTTCAATTGGTGAGTCTCGGACTTTCAGGAAGAATGTTTTTTAAATAGGCATCTTCTTTGAGGATATACCAATGACTTTGAATAATCCTTTTTATTGTTTGTGAACTGGTACTGTACATTGAAATAAAGTTGTTGGAAAAATTTGTGATGGTTGTCGGAATATTTTCCCTTTTGCTATTGAGACAATCGGTTTGTGTTTGTGTTTTGGCACGATTGTAGGCATTATTAAGAATATTCTCTTGGTAATGTTTCTGTCTAAAACGGTCTCGAAGGACCTGTGATTGCAATTTGAACTTGGACTGGTAAGTGCAGTTCTTGCGTATACTTTTGTATTGTCAATATGGGATATTGGTTATCCATTTTTTAAAATTGGTGCTAAGGAAGTCAGAGTAACTGTTGGCGTCAACTTTTTGGAAAAAGGTGGAAGTGGTAAATTAATGTTTGTAGTGGTAGATACAAATATCCAAGAAGTTGATACTGACTGTACTATGTTCTAATGTAAAATGTAAACCCCATGTGTTTTGATTTAGCTCGGAAAAGAGTTCTGAAATGGTGTCTGGATGGCCTCTCCAAATGAAGAAGAGGTGGTCAATGTAGCGTCAATAGGTCACAATGTGGCTCATTGATATAGGGTTATTCCAGATGTGTTCTGATTCGAATGTCCCCAAGAGGATATTAGCGTAATCTGGTGCTGATGGTATACTGCGCCATTGTAGAGAAATAAATTGTTTCTCAAGATGTAGGATAGAGAATCTATCAAAAAATCACAGTGAGACTTAGTAATCTGTGGATCTTTTTTTAGACACTCCTGTACGCACTGAAGCCCAAGGGAGTGATCAATATTCGTATACAGTGCAGAAATGTTGCACGTAATCAAATTGTAATCTGGTTCCCACTTTAGAGGGACCAGGTTTTCGATAAGTTGTGAAGAGTCCCTGAGGTAGCTAGGTAACTGATTAAATATACCTGTAAGTAAAGATCAAAGTAGTGGGCCAGATTACTTAATGTGGAGTTTGTACAGGATATAATGGGTCTCCCCGGCAGATGTGTAACAGATTTATGAATCTTAGGAAGATCATAAAAATAGGGTTTGTTATTGTTGGTAGAGGTGATGAATTTCTGTTCTTCTTTGGTGAGAATGCCCTGTTCTGCTGGATTCTTTGTCATGATTATTAAATAATTGTGAATTTTTTAAAGGGTCATCAGTAATCCGCTCAAAATAGGTTTGGTCAGATAACAGGCGCATGGCTTTGGTGTGGCAACTCTTTCTTTATTTTAAACCTTGTTTATTCTATTTAAGAACTATTGTTATGTATATTTTATAATTGTTTGGATTTTTGTGTGTTTACTTTTTTTGCCATCTGGTGCCACGACCCGAAACCACTTGGGTTTCTATGTATAAAGGTACTGTTTCTTCTAGTATCTGCATACCTGATGAAGAGCCCGGTCTGGGCTCGAAACGCCTTATGATAGTGTTGTTTTATGTATTTTAACAACAAACTTCATGCACCTTCTACCACGGCTACTCATCTTTGATGGTCCAGCGCTCCGTATGCTGTCCCTATTTGCTGACCTTTGATGTCTGTCTCCATAACTTTATTACATTACACCACAGAAGGAATAAAAACTATTACAAAACATATATATCAGGAATTTGTTCCAATGAATCCAAAAAAACATATTTTGCTGCAGAAGCTCTTGACAAGGCTGAAACAAAGGGACTGCGTTAAATGGATCAATAGTATCTGATAAAGTGCTTTAGTATTTATTAAACCACCATTCCTAGATATGACCAAATTCCTATACTATATGCTCACTGAAAAAAAATATTTTAAAAAGAGATAACAAAAATATACTCACAAAATCGTTTGACATCAGATAGGACAAACAAAAAAATTAAGAAGCAAATAAAAGAATGAAGGAAAATATGAGCCGAGAGAATAAAAAATGTTTAAACTCAACCAACAAGCACATAAAAGTATACCTCACATCGGGTGCACCTCGCTGGCTTACTCTGGAAAATGCTCTCCTCTCCCCCCATACTTTGTGCTCTCTTATGTGGTCATCCAGTCCTATCTTTACTTTGATTCCCCCCTCTGCTCTCCTCTCTCGCTACTCGCTGCTCTTGTGGAGATCGGTTCGCTTCAAGATTCCTCTTCAATCTCCTCTATCCCCAGCCTTACCTATTTTTCATAACCCCCTTTTTACACCAGGCCTCCAAACAGGTCCATTTCACTGGTGGGTACTCAACAAACTTACTCGCATACATGATTTTCTCCTTCGTACCCACCTTATGACCAAGGAAATGTTTATCGCTAGATATACTCCTCCACCTTCTGAATTATATAGACTTAATCAGATCTTTTCCTTCCTTCTGTCTCTCCCTTTCTCCTCTTCGGGGATTTCCCCTACTTCTTTTGAGGCACTCGCCATCTACTCACCCTCTCGACCTGGCTCCCTATCTCACATCTACGCTTCACTTAACCAGCCTCTTCCAGACACTAAGCTACCCTTCATGACTCAATGGGAAGAGGATCTGGGGGTAAATATGCCTACGTGGCACGATTGTTGTACCCAAATTAGTAAAGGGAGTTGGCAGGTTTCTCTTGTTGAAACCTCCCTGAAGGTCCTACACAGGACTTATTATGTGCCAGCTCGCTTGCACATCATATACCCTGAGGTGTCCTCAGAATGCTTTAGGGGCTTCCATGAGACAGGCACCATGCTCCATATATGGTGGACCTGCCCTCAGGTGGCGAGATTTTGGTCGGACATAACAGGCCTAATTTCCTCGGTGTTGCACATCAGACTGTCCCCCTCACCTGATGTTTGCTTATTGGGACGTAGGCCGCAGGGCATGTCATTTGCTTCATTTAAGTTAACTCAATTTATTCTGCTGGCGGCCAGGATCCATGTGGCGTCTAAATGGCACTCCAATGTTTTATCTAGCTCAATGGTAGTCTCTAGAGTGAATCAAATATTGCTATCTGAAAAACTTAATGCAATTAGAGCTGATACCAGAGATAACTTTGATAAGGTTTGGGAACCATGGCTGTCTTCTCCCCATGCCCCGGACTTGACATATTACCTATCTTTGTGATGCACTGTATTAATAGGTCAGAAACATTTCATGACACGGATTGCTTATCCCCACTGACACTTCCCCTACCCTTCTTCTTCACCACCCACCCTCCTTGCCCTCCCCACCCTTACCTCCCTGCCGTCCCTCTCCGGATCCACTGATCCTCACCCCAGTTGGTTGGCACTATTGCCGTTTGTTGTCTACGGTGAGACTGCATTTGGTTCAAAACTAGCTGTAATTACTATTTATACTGTTAAACTGTGGCTGAAATGTACTTCTCTGTACTGTTTCCTTGATTTCAATAAATATACCTTTTGACACTAAAAGTATACCTCACACCGCCTATGCCATCTGCTAGTAGCATGAAAATCCCCATGTGTATCGCTGCCCTACTTCTTGGCTTTGCCCTGTGGATTATTATGAGAAGTGTTTTATGAAATGCCTTATTTACAGTAATGAAAGGTTTGATATAATATGACCTTTCATAGAGTAACAGCTATACCTCAAATTTTAGATTACAGTAAGATTCATGTACAAATACATCCTTGTGTTTTCTTTGTAGAGATGAACCTTTTAGAAGGCAGCAAAGTTCAATCAAAAGTTAAGAAAGTACCTAAAAAGTATGTATGTCCTTTTTATTCTCTATTTTTGTTTCTATTGTTTTTCATTGAAGTTTTATGCATAAAATACTATAGTATTAATTCTTGTGAATTATATTTCAGTTCCCTGGACATTTCTTCATCTCGTTGGCTGAAAACCTATGGGCTGGTTCCAAGGAGGCTTACCATAATGGATGCCCTGGCACCAACCACTGTCACACACTCTGCTAAATATATCCCAATTCTAGATAAGCATGTTGTTTCTAAAGTGTTTGATGAGGTAAGAACACTAGTGTCATATAGTGCTGATCTATGAGGAAAATCAATAAAGCTCTGTAAACGTAGCCATCTTTCTAAGTGATTTAAAGGGGTTATCCAGGAAAAACTTTTTTTTTCTATATCAATTGGCTCCAGACAGTTAAACAGTTTTGTAAATTACTTCTATTAAAAAATCTTAATCCTTTCACTACTTATGAGCTTCTGAAGTTAAGGTTGTTCTTTTCTATCTAAGTGCTCTCTGATGACACGTGTCTCGGGAACCGCACCAGTTTAGAAGAGGTTTGCTATGGGGATTTGCTTCTAAACTGGGCGTTTCCCGAGACACGTGTCATCAGAAAGCACTTAGACAGAAAAGAACAACCTTAACTTCAGAAGCTCATAAGTACTGAAAGGATTAGGATTTTTTAATAGAAGTAATTTACAAATCTGTTTAACTTTCTGGAGCCAGTTGATATATAAAAGAAAGTTTTTTCCTGGATAACTCCTTTAAATATACTTCAAATATAAGGAATTCACAGTTTTTTTTATGCAGATTTATCTATCTTTACCACAAAAATCGAAGATATAACTGTAATGTCTTATTTAAAAGTTTGATGTATTGTGCCGCAGCTATTTCAGGTAGCCCAAAATGTATTTTATTGTACAAAGAGCAAAAAGATAATTCATGTATTCATGTTCGGGGGTTGGTATTGTTTCCTTCTGTTACCACTATGTGGCAGTGTGGAGCTGCTGCATGACATTATGAATACCTTTCCTGTTTAGATACCACAGTAAGTCCATTGCAGTGATAATGGTATTGTGCGAACACTTCTTCTATTGTGGGAACACTTCTTCAGAATATTTTGTCTTATAAAACAAATACTTAGTGAGTTTAATTTTGTCCCTGTAATGTTCTATTTATCTACACATCTATTTTTTTAAGTGTGATTTATTTTGATAACACAATGGAATTCATGAATTATATTTAGTGTTTCACAAAAAAAAATAAGATATAAAAAAATATATAATATTAAATTTTTTTAATTTATATTCTAAATACTGATATGCAGACAAATATATTCCTTATTTTTACACTTCAGATTTGTGACCAATTTGGATGCACCAAAAAAACTTGTGAAAGTACTGTGTTGTAGGGTAAGCTTAAAAAATGGGGCCCCCCAACTATACATGCATATGTGAGATGCGATAAGGTTATACTTTGATATTCAAAACCCTTTTATGTGTATATGTATGTACACATATCTAGCCTTATAAAATTGATGGTCTATCCTCAGAATTGGCCATTAATATTAGATTGGTGGGGTCTGTTTCCTGACACCCCCACAGATCAGCAGTTTACAAGGACTGCAGTGTCTACCGGTGTCTATACCTTCATCACCATACTGTTAGTAGCAGTGATGCAAGGTACAGTAAGTATTGCCTTATTCAATTGAATTGGATGTGCTACAAGTACCATACACTTCTGCACTGTACAGTGGGACAATGCAGGCATGAGCCAATGGAAACATTAAAAAAGGATCCATTAAACAGCTGATCAATGGGTATGTGAGTTGGACCCCAACAATCCTATATTCTAAATTTGAGGGCCTATCCTAAGGATATAATATATGTTTGTTGAATAATTGTAGATCAGGAATTGGCAGGGCCTTGGATGTGGGTTGTTTAATTGTGTATGTAAGCTTATCTTTATTTTATGGCTGTGTCTGAGGGTATGCTCACTACAGTTGCACAGTATAGTAACAGGTAAGTTCCAGTCCTGGGTGCCATGCTACTTGGCTGCACAGTGCAGGAACATGAAGATCCTTGTGTCAATTGAAGCTACCTACCTTTGGAAGATCTGTGATGAGTGGGAAAGGAGGACTGTAATCTAGTGGTGTATCATTAGGTACATTCCTACATTTCATCCCCTCTGAATTGGTGGCGAGGACAGCTCCTGTTTAAGCTGGCAGGACATGTGGGATGTGATCAGAATGTATTATTTCTTGTTTCAAGTCCCATTAATGAAAGGGACAGTGCATGACCCAAAGACAGGGTCACTCACCACATGGGTTCATGACTGTAGGGATTATCAGTGACTCTGAGTGATTTAAGCGGGTTGAGGTGACTTTTTTGCAAGACTGGAATCATAGACTGTGTACCTATTGTTTGCAAAAACATTTTATATGATGTAGATAATAACATTATATGTATATTTGTAATATACATTGGTTACAAAATGTGTTTATTTTTCATGTGAAAAAAATGCTGTCCCTGCAGCTATTACATCTGTGTCTGTGCAGAGACAAAATACATGAAGTGAGGGCGGGACAAGCAGGCTCCTGGCTTGTCAGTCATCCTGCTGTGTGAACCGGGAGCGTATCATAGAGCCTCACTTCACAGAGCCTTCTTGTCCTCACTGCACAGAGCCCTGCTTGTCCTCAGTGTCCAGAGCCCTGCTTGTCCTCAGTGTACAGAGCCTTCTTGTCCTCACTGCACAGAGCCCTGCTTATCCTCAGTGTCCAGAGCCCTGCTTTTCCTCAGTGTACAGAGCCCTGCTTGTCCTCAGTGCACAGAGCCCTGCTTGTCCTCAGTGCACAGAGCCCCGCTTGTCCTCAGTGTACAGAGCCCCGATTGTCCTCAGTGTCCAGAGCCCAGCTTGTCCTCAGTGTACAGAGCCCTGCTTGTCCTCAGTGCACAGATCCCTGGTTGTCCTCAGTGTAGAGCCCTGCTTGTCCTCAGTGCGCAGAGCCCTGCTTGTCCTCAGTGCACAGAGCCCTGCTTGTCCTCACTGCGCAGAGCCCTGCTTGTCCTCAGTGCACAGAGCCCTGCTTGTCCTCAGTGTACAGAGCCCTGCTTGTCCTCAGTGTACAGAACCCTGCTTGTCCTCAGTGTACAGAGCCCTGCAGGTTCTCAGTGTACAGAGCCCTGCT
Source organism: Hyla sarda (assembly GCF_029499605.1). NCBI lineage: Eukaryota > Metazoa > Chordata > Amphibia > Anura > Hylidae > Hyla > Hyla sarda. Next base: position 187,024,011 of record NC_079190.1, read on the forward strand.
TGTCCTCAGTGTACAGAGCTCTGCTTGTCCTCACTGCACAGAACCCTGCTTGTCCTCAGTGTACAGAGCCCTGCTTGTCCTCAGTGTACAGAGCCCTGCTTGTCCTCAGTGTACAGAACCCTGCTTGTCCTCAGTGCACAGAGCCCTGCTTGTCCTCAGTGTACAGAGCCCTGCTTGTCCTCAGTGTACAGAACCCTGCTTGTCCTCAGTGTACAGAGCCCTGCAGGTTCTCAGTGTACAGAGCCCTGCTTGTCCTCAGTGTACAGAGCCCTGCTTGTCCTCACTGCACAGAACCCTGCTTGTCCTCAGTGTACAGAGCCCTGCTTGTCCTCAGTGTACAGAGCCCTGCTTGTCCTCAGTGTACAGAACCCTGCTTGTCCTCAGTGTACAGAGCCCTGCTTGTCCTCAGTGAACAGAGCCCTGCTTGTCCTCACTGCACAGAACCCAGTTTGTCCTCAGTACGCAGAGCCCAGCTTGTCCTCAGTACGCAGATTCCTGCTTGTCCTCAGTGTACAGAGCCCTGCTTGTCCTCAGTGTACAGAGCCCTGCTTGTCCTCACTGCACAGAGCCCTGCTTGTCCTCAGTACGCAAAGCCCTGCTTGTCCTCAGTGCGCAGAGTCCTGCTTGCCCACCCACACTTGCTTTATTTTGCCTCTGCTCAGGTAATAGCTGCAGGAATTAAAATATAGACATTTTAACCAGTGTTTATTACAAGTATACATATAACTTTTTTTTATCTATATTATATGAAAAACAAAATTTGCAAGTGACAGGTAAACTTTAAGTATTTCTGTAACACCCCTCCCCATTCTCCATTCTAAAAGCATAGGCCATCTGTTTAAAGCTTGGATAACACTTTTGAAGGGGTTATTCAAGATTAGAAAAACAGAGGCAATTTTTTCCAAAAACAGCGCCACACCTGTCCTCAGCTGGTATATGGTATTGCAGCTCAGATTCATTAAAGTGAATGGAGCCAAGTTGTAATACAACATAGAACCTGAAGAAAGATGTGGTTCTGTTTTTGAAAGAAATTAGCTTTGTTTTTCTATTCCTGAATAACACCTTCAGGGTGTGTTCACACGCTAGTAGAAAAAATGTGAAAAATTCAAGGGAACCTTTAAAAAACTCGATTTTATTATAATTTCTTGATAAAAAGTCCTTCACCCTTTTAGTGATGTGAAAACTCAATATTTATGACACCAGCTTTATATTTTTCTTATGCTGTCAGTCCATCAATTTTTGTGAACATCTAGGACCGTCGGGTCACGCTGAGCCTCTTCTGTTACGTGTTTTTGTTTGAGGTGTGTTCAGATGTCACTGCCAGACTGATTAGTGTGCTAGCGTTTGTATCACAGTGCGTTGTAATCACATGTATTATGACGTTGTGCAGGTTACTGATAGTAGAGATTCAGGTGTGTGAGGTCCTGACATCCACCAATGTATATTCAAGATAGACAAATCATATATATTGCACAGTCCACTTATATATATTGCACAGTCCACTCTATTATTGCACATACAGTCCCATGGTAATTGCACAATATTGTATACACTGTGATCAATTTGTCTTAGCTGTCTTAGCACTTAGCTGTGATAGCGTAGATATGAGATGATAGTCCGTATTCATGAGGACAGTTCACATGGTTGAGAATGCCGATCCTACGCGTTTCCTCTTGTCAGATTCCTCAGGGATTAGCCGGCATCAGAGCTGCACAGACCATCAAAAGATCTGCAAAAAGACGAAGAAATGCCAAATAATCCCTGAGGAATCTGACAAGAGGAAGCGCGTAGGTTCGGCATTCTCAACCATGTGAACTGTCCTCACGAATACGGACTATCATCTCATATCTACGCTATCACAGCTAAGTGCAAAACATTGTGTGCTAAGACAAATTGATCACAGTGTATACAATATTGTGCAATTACCATGGGACTGTATGTGCAATAATAGAGTGGACTGTGCAATATATATAAGTGGACTGTGCAATATATATGATTTGTCTATCTTGAATATACATTGGTGGATGTCAGGACCTCACACACCTGAATCTCTACTATCAGTAACCTGCACAACGTCATAATACATGTGATTACAACGCACTGTGATACAAACGCTAGCACACTAATCAGTCTGGCAGTGACATCTGAACACACCTCAAACAAAAACACGTAACAGAAGAGGCTCAGCGTGACCCGACGGTCCTAGATGTTCACAAAAATTGATGGACTGACAGCATAAGAAAAATATAAAGCTGGTGTCATGAGTTTTCACATCACTAAAAGGGTGAAGGACTTTTTATCAAGAAATTATAATAAAATCGAGTTTTTTAAAGGTTCCCTTGAATTTTTCACATGTTTTCTACTTATTTTGGGAGACCTCAACCTTACGCTGATACACGTATATCTGACAGCATAGAATGCACACACTAGTAGCTAGCAGCGAGTTTCCCGCTGCGAGTTACGCTACCATTGATTTAAATGGGTCCGCGGACAGTTCCCAAATCTGACACTATTGTGGGCTGTCTGTGAAGCCATTCAAATCAATGGTAGTGTAACTCGCAGCAGGTTTCCCGCAGCGTGAAACCTGTTGCTAGTAATAGCATGTGAACACACCCTCAAGATTCGTTTTTTACAGAATGTGAAATTATGTTATTTTTTATCATTAAAGTTAATAGGTGATAGATAAACAAAACTGAGGCAGATGTCAGTTTGAAATTAAAATTATCCATTTCTCATTTCAGTAATGAAAACCTATATAAATAATAATCTGAAAACACCTGCTAGTCCCTACTTTGTGACAGGGTCATTTTCTTGCCAATAAAGTATTACGGCCAGTTCTAATCTCCTGCCTTCTCATTTTGTCTCCCGCTCACCATATGAAGTTGCTATGGCAGCCCCTTATTAACATCAGTGTGTGCGCTCAGTAGCACAAGTGTATTTCTTCATCTGTTTCAGGAGATTAATTCATTATGCCCCTCATTAGAATACTCATCTGCTATCAAGAAGCCGGACATGTTTGGTTAGCTTGCCAGCATGAATTATTTACTGTTTCCTCCACCACCATTTATTTCCTATGAGTTATAGGAACAGCTTTAAATACAATTTTAATCAAAAAACAAAACAAAAAAATGTAAGTAGCATCCTGTTTCTCTTGATGTATCCTGTCCTACCCCACCTTCTTTAGTTCAGGTTTTCACACAGTATTTGGTCAGTATTTGGAGCTCATTTTGGTGAGAGTTTTTACCAAAGCCAGGATGGAAAGATTTGCACCCTTTTCATGTTTTGGACCATCTCTTGATTGTGGCTGACAAAAAATACTGTGCAAAAAATGAGGGCCAGATACTGACCAATATGCAGTGTGTGAACCCAGCCGAATGAAACATATTAGGAAGGACTTAGCTTTTCACATGCCCGTTTCAATTAACCCCTCGCCAGGATTCATCACAAAGTGCACGCCACTTGATAAATCCATGTGCTTCTATGATCAGTACAACAGCCTCAGAAGCCTATGCCAACCCGGAAATAGCGTAGAGTTCAATTATAATTTATGCCTTCTAGCAGATGTTAGTTGTAGTAATTTCGATGTGCAGGCGTGTCCACACCCCTTTGTTTGAAACCACACCCCCTCTGCACCAAGCCTAAGAGGCTTTTAAAGGTGTACTCCGCCCCTAGACATCTTATCCCCTATCAATAGGATAGGAGATAAGATGTCTGATCGCGGGGGTCCCGCTGCTGGGAACCCCCGAGATCTCTGCAGCAGCATCCCAGACATCCGGTGCACGGAGCGAACTTCTCTCCATGTCGGTTGACTGGCGATGTGGGTCGGAGGCTTGTGATGTCACGGTCACGTCCCGCTCGTGACATCACAGCCATGCCCCCTTAATGCAAGTCTATGAGAAGGGGAGTGATGGCTGTCACGTCCCCTACCATAGACTTGCATTGAGGGGGCGTGGCCGTGGCGTCATGAGCCTCCGGCGCTGCACCCAATGCTCTAAACGAATGCCGGGTGCAGCAGGCAGATCATGGGGGTCCCAAGCGGCTGGACCCCTATGATCAGACATCTTATCCTCTACCCTTTGGATAGGGGATAAGATGTCTAGTGGTGGAGTACCCCTTTAAGCGTAGAATAATACCAATATTCGGTGCAGATGTTATTTCACATGGGATGTCATTTCCTTGTTGTCACGATGCCGGCTGGCAGGAGGTGGATCCTCTGTGCCAGAGAGGGATTGGCGTGGACCGTGCTAGTGGACCGGTTCTAAGTCACTACTGGTATTCACCAGAGCCCGCCGCAAAGCGGGATGGTCTTGCTGCGGCGGTAGTGACCAGGTCGTATCCACTAGCAACGGCTCAACCTCTCTGACTGCTGAAGATAGGCGCGGTACAAGGGAGTAGACAGAAGCAAGGTCGGACGTAGCAGAAGGTCGGGGCAGGCAGCAAGGATCGTAGTCAGGGGCAACGGCAGGAGGTCGGAACACAGGCTAAGAACACACAAGGGAACGCTTTCACTAGGCACAAGGGCAACAAGATCCGGCGAGGGAGTGCAGGGGAAGTGAGGTATACATAGGGAGTGCACAGGTGAACACACTGATTAGACCCACTGCGCCAATCAGCGGCGCAGTGGCCCTTTAAATCGCAGAGACCCGGCGCGCGCGCGCCCTAGGGAGCGGGACCGCGCGCGCCGGGACAGGACCGACGGAGAGCGAGTCAGGTACGGGAGCCGGGGTGCGCACCGCGAGCGGGCGCCACCCGCATCGCGAATCGCATCCCGGCTGGGGGCGGTATCGCAGCGCACCCGGTCAGTAGATCTGACCGGGGCGCTGCAGCAGCGAGGATGCCGCGAGCGCTCCGGGGAGGAGCGGGGACCCGGAGCGCTCGGCGTAACACTTGTGGTCCTGTATCCATTGATTCTAGTACCTGGTATTGCTTTATTTGAAACATTTTATGACAAGTAGGCAAGACTGATAACTTTTTCATATTACTATATATGGAACATATATTTAATGCATCATGATCATGTTAAAACATTTGTTCATGAAATGTAAATGGTAAGAAAAAGGTAGTGTATTTCTAACAGTGGCTTCCACTACCTTATATCTGTCACGATGCCGGCTGGCAGGTAGTGGACCCTCTGTGCCAGAGAGGGATTGGCGAGGACCGTGCTAGTGGACCGGTTCTAAGCCACTACTGGTTTTCACCAGAGCCCGCCGCAAAGCGGGATGGTCTTGCTGCGGCGGTAGTGACCAGGTCGTATCCACTAGCAACGGCTCACCTCTCTGGCTGCTGAAGATAGGCGAGGTACAAGGGAGTAGGCAGAAGCAAAGTCGGACGTAGCAGAAGGTCGGGGGCAGGCGGCAAGGTTCGTAGTCAGGGGAGATAGCAATAGTTCTGGTACACAGGGTATAAACACACAAGAACGCTTTCACTGGCACTAAGGCAACAAGATCCGGCAAGGGAGTGCAAGGGAGGAGACTAGATATAAGCCGGGAACAGGTGGGAACCAATTAAGCTAATTGGGCCAGGCACCAATCATTGGTGCACTGGCCCTTTAAGTCTCAGGGAGCTGGCGCGCGCGCGCCCTAGAGAGCGGAGCCGCGCGCGCCAGCACATGACCGCAGGAGACGGGAACGGGTAAGTGACCTGGGATGCGACTCGCAAGCGGGCGCGTCCCGCTGTGCGAATCGCATCCCCAACGGCCATGGCAGAGCAGCGCTCCCGGTCAGCGCTGACCGGGGAGCTGCAGGGAGAAGGACGCCGTGAGCGCTCCGGGGAGGAGCGGGGACCCGGAGCGCTAGGCGTAACAGTACCCCCCCCCTTAGGTCTCCCCTTCTCTTTATCGGGTAACTGCCTCCCCTGGGATGAGGACACCGGGAAAGGATGGAGGGATTCCTCAACGGCAGGCAGAACCGCAGGAGTAGGAATGGGGAGAGAGGGCAGAGGGCGGGACCTGGCACGGGGCAGTGTGACACCAGGACGAGGGCCATGAGGGGACACAGAAGCTTGCCTGATGGAACTGGGAGGGGGGGAGGGGCATTTCCTGTGGCAGGCAGAGTCCTTAATGACCTTAGGGGGACCAGATACAGGAGGAACCACAGAGTTACGGCAAGGGTTACTGGGAACCGGTTTTAGACAGTTCTTGGAACAAGAGGACCCCCAACTCTTGATCTCCCCAGTGGACCAATCCAGGGTTGGGGAATGAAGTTGAAGCCAGGGAAGTCCAAGGAGAATTTCCGAGGTGCAATTGGGGAGGACCAAAAGTTCAATCCTCTCGTGATGAGATCCGATGCTCATAAGAAGGGGCTCCGTGCGGAAACGTATGGTACAGTCCAACCTGGCTCCGTTGACCGCGGAGATGCGGAGTGGCTTGACAAGACGGGTCACCGGAATATGGAATTTATTCACAAAGGACTCCCGAATAAAATTCCCAGAAGCTCCAGAGTCCAGACAGGCCACGGCTGAGAGGGGAGAGCTGGCTGAAGTGGAAATCCGAACAGGTACCGTGAGACGTGGAGAAGCCGACTTGGCATCAAGGGACGCCACACCCACGAGAGCTGAGTGTGAGCGTGCGTTTCCCAGACGTGGAGGACGGATTGGGCAATCCACCAGAAAATGTTCAGTACTGGCACAGTACAAACAAAGATTCTCTTCCTTACGGCGATTCCTCTCTTCCAGGGTCAGGCGAGACCGATCCACTTGCATGGCCTCCTCGGCGGGAGGCCTAGGCGCAGATTGCAGTGGAGACTGTGGGAGAGGTGGCCAGAGATCTAAGTCTTTTTCCTGGCGGAGCTCTTGATGCCTCTCAGAAAAACGCATGTCAATGCGAGTGGCTAGATGAATGAGTTCATGCAGGTTAGCAGGAGTCTCTCGTGCGGCCAGAACATCCTTAATGTTGCTGGATAGGCCTTTTTTAAAGGTCGCGCAGAGAGCCTCATTATTCCAGGATAGTTCAGAAGCAAGAGTACGGAATTGTATGGCGTACTCGCCAACGGAGGAATTACCCTGGACCAGGTTCAGCAGGGCAGTCTCAGCAGAAGAGGCTCGGGCAGGTTCCTCAAAGACACTTCGAATTTCCGAGAAGAAGGAGTGTACAGAGGCAGTGACAGGGTCATCGCGGTCCCAGAGCGGTGTGGCCCATGACAGGGCTTTTCCAGACAGAAGGCTGACTACGAAAGCCACCTTAGACCTTTCAGTAGGAAACTGATCCGACATCATCTCCAGATGCAGGGAACATTGGGAAAGGAAGCCACGGCAAAACTTAGAGTCCCCATTAAATTTGTCCGGCAAAGACAGGCGGAGGCTAGGAGTGGCCACTCGCTGCGGAAGAGGTGCAGGAGCTGGCGGAGGAGATGGTTGCTGCTGCTGTAGCTGAGACTGAATCTGCTGTAGCTGCGACTGGAGTTGCTGAGTCATGGTGGTCAAGTACGACAGCTGGTGATCTTGTTGGGCAATCTGTCGGGCTTGCTGGGCGACCAGTGTGGGGAGGTCGGCGACAACAGGCAGAGGAACTTCAGCGGGATCCATGGCCGGATCTACTGTCACGATGCCGGCTGGCAGGTAGTGGACCCTCTGTGCCAGAGAGGGATTGGCGAGGACCGTGCTAGTGGACCGGTTCTAAGCCACTACTGGTTTTCACCAGAGCCCGCCGCAAAGCGGGATGGTCTTGCTGCGGCGGTAGTGACCAGGTCGTATCCACTAGCAACGGCTCACCTCTCTGGCTGCTGAAGATAGGCGAGGTACAAGGGAGTAGGCAGAAGCAAAGTCGGACGTAGCAGAAGGTCGGGGGCAGGCGGCAAGGTTCGTAGTCAGGGGAGATAGCAATAGTTCTGGTACACAGGGTATAAACACACAAGAACGCTTTCACTGGCACTAAGGCAACAAGATCCGGCAAGGGAGTGCAAGGGAGGAGACTAGATATAAGCCGGGAACAGGTGGGAACCAATTAAGCTAATTGGGCCAGGCACCAATCATTGGTGCACTGGCCCTTTAAGTCTCAGGGAGCTGGCGCGCGCGCGCCCTAGAGAGCGGAGCCGCGCGCGCCAGCACATGACCGCAGGAGACGGGAACGGGTAAGTGACCTGGGATGCGACTCGCAAGCGGGCGCGTCCCGCTGTGCGAATCGCATCCCCAACGGCCATGGCAGAGCAGCGCTCCCGGTCAGCGCTGACCGGGGAGCTGCAGGGAGAAGGACGCCGTGAGCGCTCCGGGGAGGAGCGGGGACCCGGAGCGCTAGGCGTAACAATATCCTCAGTGGTGTGTCATTGCAGCCTTTGTCTTAGTGGAGCTTCCTTTACTAGGTAGCTCGGTCACATGTTCACTGTATACCTCTAAACCTCATTACCTGGATCATTAACCAACATCCTAATGGCTTCACTGAATGGAAAAAGGTCCTCAGAGACTCCGTGTTTGTGCGGAAATGTTTGTGATATTTTTGTCAAGTATATAAGTGAATTAATTTGCTACACCTAATGAATACTTCATAGATAACCCTTGTAATGTAACACATTGGCTATTATTGGCTGAAGCATCACCCATTATTTAGAGTCAAGAACCATGGGTACCACCAAATGCAGAACTTTTTGTTTTATCCTGATGCTATTAGATGAGTGTTTACATTATCCCTGACAATCAGATTGTTTCTCAGGAACACACAGCTGCAGATAGGTGTATACAGGTTACCCCACATGATATAACCTGTGTGTGAATGCACCTTGGTAGGGGTAGTATATAACACTCTATTCAGGTGTCAGTCATATTGGGGTTCTTGCCCTGATTTTACTGGATTCACAGCTAATTTAGACCCTTAGGGCTCGTTCACACGGATGGATCTGCAGCATAAAATACACTGTGGATCCGCCGACGATGGACTCTACAGTGTTGCCTCTATCTGTGCCTGCTCATTGCGGCGATCCGCTGCTATGAGCAAACAATCTGTATACTCGCACACATCGCGGCTACTCTCGGCAAAGCTCAAGGAGCAGGGGGCGATGTGTGTGAGTATACTGCACATGCGCGTGGCGACTCCCACATTGAAGCGTGTCTGCTCATAGCAGCGGATAGCCGCTATGAGCAGCCACAGATAGAGGCAGCAGTGTAGGGTCCATCGTCACTGGATCAGCATCATATTTTACACTGAGGATCCATCCGTGTGAGCGAGCCCTAAGGCCATGTTCTGGCGACAGAATTCCGCGTGGAATGTCCCCACGGAAATTCCGCTTAAGCAGAGTCCCATTGAATTCAACAGGATTCTGCTTTTCTGTGCACACGGCAGAATTTCCATGCCAGATGTTATTTTGGCATGGAAATACCATTTTCTGTGTCCACACAAAGAATGAACACGTTCATTCTTTGTGCAGAGTCCACACGGAATGTCCACAGGAGAATCTCCGTGTGGACATTCTGCAAAATATGCCGGCGCGCCACATTTTGAGGAATGTCCACTCACAGATTCTCCTGCAGATATTTTTTTGTGTGAACATAGCCTAAATGTAGCACTTTATCTAGATGGGAAAGTTTCTGGAATGTTATATTTGCATATGATGATAGCCGCTGCCTCTTGTTTCAGGTGCTTCCTCTGGCTCACATAAGTGGAAACAGAAAACGTATCACACTAATTAATCCCCAAGCTGTTAACCTCTCAGACTACAAAGAAAGGATCCAACAAGCAATTCAATCGTATGGAAGGTACATTTTATATTGTAGTAAGATTATTTACTCTATTTACATATAGCGTTACTGCTTGCTCAGTTTCCAGAGGGTGTTAATCCTGAGTATTGAAAAAATAAGTGAACACTTTGTAGTTAAAGGAGTACTCCAGTGTTTAAAAACATATTCCCTATTCACAGGGCATAAGTGTCTGATTGCAGGGTGTCCGACCATTGGGAACCCCCAAAATCTCCAAATCGGGGACCTGAATCTCCTGTATAAAGTGCAGGGTCATCACATGCTGTATACATTCTGTATGGAAGTTCTGGAGATATAGTGTGGTGTCCTATCTCAGACGCTTCTATAGAGAATGCATGGAGTATAAACAGACCCACACTTCACACAGCAGGGAGATTCGAGGCCCGTTCTGGAGATTGTAGGAGGTCCCAGAAGTTGGACCCCGTGTGTTCAGACACTTATTTCCTATCCCCTTCCAAGCTTTTTATTAATTTATGTTTAGCTAATGTAGTTGTCAATTGAATTCCACCCAGTACAGCTGTGTGCAGGAGGGTTGCCCTCTTTTTCCATCTATATTATATTCAATTACCAAGATATTTGGGGAGTGTGGTTGGTCTATATGCAGGCAACATGGCCTTTAAGATCCAAAAAAAAAAAGCTAAATTGTGCTATGCAGTTAATAGATATTTTTTGAGTCCTCAATGGCTTAAAATGGCAAATATCTGTAATAATTTGTACACTATGAGCAATCCAGTCCTTGACCCCTTACTGTCCAAGTATGGCCTAACTGTTGTCACAAAGTTCAGTTATCTGAGTATTAATGTGGTCCAAGATCACTTTATGACAGAAACCTAGATACCCATTACTCGAGCTATCTAAAACTCAAATAGTTCACATTGGGAATACTGACAGCCCAGCCTGTGCTGGCGTTATCTGGACTTATTTTATATTATCTAACAGGCCTATCAGCGTGTAAACAAGGGTGTAAATAAGCACATACTTACATAGGGCCAGTCATCATGATTCCAGGTACAAATGTTTAATTTTATTAGTACTTCACAGCCATATTAGCCTTTTTTGTTAATAGACAAATAAGGCTCAATTGCCCAAGGAGGGGGGGGGGGGGGGGGGTTCCAAGACAGCAAGAGCCCAGGTAAGTCCAAGCAATGTTCTCTATATCACTGCCCCTCGGCCCGCTTGCAGTTGCCTACCCTCACAGTCACTAGGTAAAGAGGACATGGGCTGTAACTCCAAGAACTCCTAGCCATATACACGTGTAAGTGTAAATTATTATTATTATTTTTTTTATTGAGTTGCCTAAATATCTATACATATATATGTCTACTGAATGTCTGTGTTAATGTTACTCATTGGCTGTGTTGTTTTGTGCCAATGTAATTAAGCTGGCATACGGCATACAGTATATACCGTTATGTCTATAGATTGTATGGTATTTGCAGCATGATAAATACAGTAAAACATAAAAAAAACAGAAATGCAGTAAAAGAATATGCTGTAGTCCTGGCTAATGCTTTATGCCTCCATTATCTGTGTCCTGCTTGACCCAGCAAGGATTGTAAGACTGATGAAAAATGTTGTTTTCTCAGCTTTTTATATGTAAATGATACATTCATGGCTATGATATGAGATATGGCATGCTGCTTCCTTTCATTTAGAATGGAAATCACTCATTTGCCTATTCATTTACCTATCCTTTGAACTGTATAATGTATTTGTTTTACTGGCATTATGCTTATCAACTTTGCAATGCGCAATCCACCTTTTGTATCCTTTACTAGGCGCCTTAATCTAATCGTGTGGAGGGCTTTATCCCAGGAGGAAAGGGACAAGTAAGTCCTCACTTCATTTTATGTGCTTGCTGGACTGTGATAAAATAAAGGTTGATAGTAATTGAATCTTTGTTGTTTACAATTACATAATAAGTGTACAGAAATAATGAATGTATTGAGATTATGCAGCAATGTAAATCGAATTCATGCTTTGGTTTGTACATACTGTACTGTGTGAGTTGAGTGGTGTTTTCTTTGTGTGCATGGAGGAGGATCTACAATGGCACACAGAGGCGATATGGTTCTGTACTCAGACACAGGCATATGCTTTCTTCACATGTCACTTTTTTACAGTTGTTTCCTTCGCTACAAACAATGCTTTTAAGGATCCTTTTAGACAGACAGCCCCATGCCCGTTATAAGCGGCGATCTGGCTTAATAAGCCTTTTATACAGCTAAGTAATTGTCCAGCCAGGGTCACAGGAATGCTCGCTGGATCGTTCATGCAGTCCTTTATTTACATTATTGTTGGCCGCACATCCCCTATTTACACAGAAAGATGTGCTTACAATAAAAAGAGACTTTTAGTGCTGCACAATCCCAGCGATCTGTCGATAAATGAGTGATTGATTGTTCATCAACTGATCACTGGGTCTGTTACAGGGGGCAATAATTGGCCTCTTTGGTTTATAATCACCCCTAAGAATATTCCCTTAAAGGGGTACACTGGGCAACTGAACCTATCAGACTCCTATCCACTGGATAACTAGCTGATATTGGGTTGGGTCAACTGCTGGGCCCCCTCATGATCTCCTGTAGATCTCCCATCCTCAGCACGCTTCAGCCCCCACCTTCCTGGACGTGGGCAAGTGACGGTTCACTCAGCTAATCACCAGCTAAGATGGAACATCACTGAGACCGGTGACTGCTGAGAGGGACATCACTTGCCCACATAGGATAGGCGCTGTACAGGAGATCTCAGGGGGCCCCATTGGTGGGGACCCTGATATCAGACACTCATCCCCCTATCCTGTTGATAAAGGATAAGTTCAGTTCCCCGGAACACCCCTTTAAGGGAGAGTAGCGCCATGGCATGGCTTCTGGTGGAAAACTGCAGGGATATATTTATCCGTTGGATTAATGAAAACATATGAAGGTACGCTATGGACCCAAAGAGTTTGGTGGATTCCATAGTTAAAGCTCCAATAAACTCAGGACGTGTATGATATGGAACTATAGTACGGCCATGTGCATGATGTATAGAAAAATCTATATGATGTTAAATACTTTTGTGTCAAAAAAGATTGTATTATAAGAGTGATAGCTTCCACATATCATTTGTCTGGTTAGCCATTAAAGGTAAATCTTGTCAAATACTTTAGTCTTTTTTGACACAAAATGATGTACCGCTATGTGCATGAGACTTTCACAAAGCCATCCGTTCTCTCTGAATGGATCTGCTTCTGTTTTTATAAAAATACATTAGTGTTAATGTATCCATAAGGTAATACAGTAGAATTAACCTTCACTTTTGTGTAAAAATACATATACGGTAAAACATGAAACCATTATGTATTTAGTCAAATTATAAACTAAGCCCTAGTACATTTATAATCACTGTTTCAACCATTGTATTTTGATTATATAACAGATATCATGAGTGGTAGATAAGTATGTAACATGTTAACACATTGGTTAAAGCTTTAACAGTGATGTTCCAATATCATACTTGGATAACAAAGAAGCACTCCTACAAGCTTTAGACAGACTGGGATGGCCTATATCTGCTGAAGATGTAATGTTACTTGAGGATGAACTACAAGCTGGGAAAACATATCTTCAACAGGCTTTGGATCTGGAGGAAATCACAAGTAAAAAATCACTGGCTGAGAACTCAGATATACAGGTAAAAGCTTTGAAACAATACAACAGATCAAAATATTAGTATTCTGTGGCTTCTAAGGTATAATTTGTCAAATTAGCATAGAATACAAGAAGTTGTAGAAGTCTTGAACTGGCTATAAAGACCTTTTGTCTACAGATCACACTTCTTTTCGCAGGGTCAGACAAGAAGCTCAAGTTTGTGCAGACATCCACACAGAGATGGGATCTTTTGGGTTGTGACCTGTCTGAACCTTTGTTTCCCCAGATCTAGGCAGTGGTAGTGTTTTCAGGAACCATTAATCCATTGCGCTAGGACCACACAAGTCGATAATTCTCAGCAAATCTTAGACCAAACTAGAACACATACTGCATATTTGTTTGCAGATTACCCTCTGCATACTCAAATAGCTATTCATCAAATATAAAAAATCAGTGCACTTACCTTACCAATCCCCTGCTGCTTCTGTACCTACCCTTCCTTGGTCCCCCACTGGTCTCTGTTCGCTTGACTCTTATGAGGACTTTGATCACATATGTGACCGGTGCAGCCTTGTCCCATATCATACAAATGGAGCCCTGTAAATCAGGAAGGGTGAGTGACCATGTACCGGCATCAGCACAGTATTGGAAGTAGATTGGTAAGATAAGTATGCTGTTTTTGTTTTTTTATTATTTGCTCAACTGGTGCCAGAAAGTTAAACAGAATTGTAAATGATTTATATTGAAATGTTTTAACCCCTCCAGTACTTATCAGCTTCTGTATGCTCCACAGGAATTTCTTTCCTTTTTGATTTTTTTTCTGTCTGACCACAGTGCTCTCTGCTGACACCTCTGTCCATATCAGGAACTGTGCAGAGCAGGAGAGGTTTGCTATGGGGATTCACTCCTGTGATATGGACAGAGGGGTCAGCAGAGAGCACTGTGGTCAGACAGAAAATAAATTAAAAAAGAAAAGAACTTCCTGTGGAGCATACAGCATCTGATAATACTGGAAGGGTTAATATTTTTAAATAGAAGTAAATGACAAATCTGTTTTACTCTCTGGCTGCTGTTGATTAAAAAAAAAAAAAATTCCCACCGGAGAACCCCTTTAAGCTATGGATCTGCAGGTTATCTACAGCAAACTATAGATGATACTTTATTGCAAATATATATTTCTAAAATCCACAACAAATCTACCACCAAAATGTAAAGAAGCTACAGTTCATATGAAAAAAGAATCCAAAGAGATATACAGTGACCCCTCGACCTACGATGGCCCAGACATACGATAATTTCAACATGCGATGGCCTCTCAGAGGCCATCGCATGTTGAAGGCAGCATCAACATACAATGCTTTTGTATGTCGGCCATCACATAAACTGCTTCAGCTGCCACCGGATAGCTGTTTACGGTGCCCAGTGTGGTCCGCTGGCGATCACTTACCTGTCCTCGGGCTCCGGCACGTCCTCTTCAGGATCCCCTGCATCGTCGTCGCTCTCCATCGACGTCATCACGTTGCTGCGCACTCTATCCCATCATCCAATAGGAGCGGCGTGCGTAGCGACGTGATGGCGGCGATGGAGCGCGCGGATGCCAGGGAAGCAGAGGCCTTGCCGGAGCGGCGGGGACACCTCGGGGACGCGGCGACAGCGATGGACGGCGACATCCCGGGCAGCGGTGATGGTCCAGAGCGGCGGGGACAGGTGAGTACAACTTCCTCTAACAGTGGTCTACAACCTGCGGACCTCCAGATGTTGCAAAACTACAACACCCAGCATGCGGGGCATGCTTGGTGTTGTAGTTTTACAACATCTGGAGGTCCACAGGTTGTAGACCACTGTCCTATACTTTACATTGCACGGATCCCTCAACATACGATGGTTTCAACAAACGTTGGTCCATTTGGAACGTATTACCATCGTATGTTGAGGGACCACTGTATTCACATTTAAGTTCCTGTTCTTGTTTTAAGTGTCCAATAATGATTCCTCTAGAAGATATTTCATCCCAAGTGACCAAAAATGATTTATGTTACCGTACACATTAAGGGTTAATGATGCTCAACTTTGCTTCTTGCAAAGAAGGCTCCACAGCTCCTGCCACATTGATACAGCTGTATTCAAGGTCATTGTTCTTATGATAAATGGCTTCTGTTCAGGTTCTCGGTGTAGATTTTTCTCAAAACATCTGCCACTTAGCTTATTGATGGATGGTCTGTGCATTTATGACTCTACGGTTTACCATCAAAACTCCTGTATAGACGTTCATTTAGAAACGTTTTCTACATTACATTAACATTACTCATTTAAAGTGTCCTTGTCATTTAAAAAAACAAAACACTTTTTTTTCAAATTCGAAAGAAAGTTTATTAAAGAATAAACAGTAAACAGTACAAAACGGTCCAGGATAAATCGAGTTCCATTGAGACCTCAGAAGTCTTGGAAGCGTATCTGATGCAAATAGTAAAGAGCAAATAGAAATCAAGTTCAAGTAAAACTAGATGCAAACAATAAGAATGCATTAAGATGGCATAATGAGAAGTAATACAAAAAAGGACCAGCCCAAAAACAAAACATGACTGTATAATCACAAGAAAAAAAGGTCATCTAACCGCTAACAAAGAAAAGGCAATCATTAAGACCAACGACCATCCAGGTAATAGAAGAATGGAGGAAGAACAGGAGGGGAAAAAAGGAAACACAAGAGAAAAAAAAGTGTGTGTGTGTGTTGGGGGGGACCTAGGGGAACCCAGCAGGGTAGCCAAAGGCAAGGTGATCATAAGACAGGCACCATGGCGAACCGCAAAGGCCAACAAAAGGAGAAGGGGTGATACATCCATCACACTTGTGCCGCGGTTAAACATGAGTTTAATACGTTTGGGAAGAGCAAACGTCTAGCCAAGGGCTCCAGGTAATGTATAACAATGTACCTCTGCAGAGGTCACAGACAGCAACTCTTCCATATGTTGAACATGTGTAACCTCAGTAAACCGTTTCTTCAGGGTAGGGCGATCCGAAAACCTGGGGAAGATCGTTTTAGCAGAGAAGGAGATACCTAGCCAATGATTTTTTGTAACGGGATTGAGCTAAGTGGAACAGGAAGAGAAGAACAGCCTCAGGCGTATTGGGAACCGAAGACATTTGATACAACTTTAAAGGGGTACTCCGGTGGAAAAAAATAAAAAAATTTAAATCAACTGGTGCCAGAAAGTTAAACAGATTTGTAAATTACTCCTATTAAAAAATCTTAATTCTTCCAGTACTTATCAGCTGCTGTATACTACAGAGGAAGTTCTTTTCTTTTTGAATTTATTTTCTGTCTGACCACAGTGCTCTCTGCTGACCCTCTGCTCCGTTTCAGGAACTGTCTGGAGCAGGAGAGGTTTGCTATGGGGATTTGCTCTTACTCTGGGCAGTTCCTTACACGGACATAGGTGTCAACAGAGAGCATTGGGGTCAGACAGAAAAGACCAACTCAACTTCCTCTGTAGTATACAGCAGCTGAGAAGTACTGGAAGGGTTAAGATTTTTTAATAGAAGTAATTTTACAAAACTGTTTAACTTTCTGGCACCAGTTGGTTTGAAATGTTTTTTTCCCCCACCATAGTACTTTAAGCACTGTTTCCCAAAATGAGACGAGTTTAGGACATTCCCACTAAATGTGTGCCATTTAGTCTCAGTTCTAAGATCATGAGGGTGAGCAGAGATAAGTACACAATAGCATGCTTTACACCCTGGCTCTCTGCAGTGGCGTTGCTAGGGTTGTGTCACCCGGTGCGGTACAAAATGGTGTCACCCCATACCTACCCCCCCTCGACATAATAAAGTTTTTAGCCTGTTGTGACGGATGCCACTGGTGTAGCGCATTGTGAAAAATTCCAGTATAATAATTAAATATACCAATTGTCACAGAATGGAAAAGCGCTAAAGAGGTTTTCACCATTTAAAACTACAACTCCCAGAATTACTTAAATTGGTAATCCACTGGAAAACATTTACTTTTATATCAACTGGTGCCAGAAAGTTAAAATCTGAATCCTTCAAGTAAGTAATTGACAAACCTGTTTAACTTTCTGACACCAGTTGATTCAAAAGAAAATGTTTTGCAGCTGAGTCCCCTTTAAGCAGTGGTGAGGTTATGCTGGGAGTTAAGTTTCACTCATCTTAACTGCAGAACTTACAAGTGACTATAGCTCTGATAGGACATAATGAGGAGAATACACAATAATATCAGTGACTACAGGTGACGTCTTCTCTATAGTGAGGAGAATACACAATGATATCAGTGATTACAGGTGACGTCTTCTCTATAGTGAGGAGAATACACAATGATATCAGTGATTACAGGTGACGTCTTCTCTATAGTGAGGAGAATACACAATGATATCAGTGACTACAGGTGACGTCTTCTCTATAGTGAGGAGAATACACAATGATATCAGTGATTACAGGTGACGTCTTCTCTATAGTGAGGAGAATACACAATGATATCAGTAACTACAGGCGACGTCTTCTCTATAGTGAGGAGAATACGCGATGATATCAGTGACTACAGGTGACGTCTTCTCTAGAGTAAGGAGAATACACAATGATATCAGTGACTACAGGTGACGTCTTCTCTATAGTCTTTCTTTATCTAATTCAGATGGTACATACCACCAGGTCCAGCTAAATGTTCTCTCTGCAGAATGTGACGCCCAGACGGCTCCTCACTATGTCAGCGCATTCTGATCCTCTATATGAAAATAATAATAATTATTATAAACCTGCCAGACACTGTATCCTCTAAATATAATAAACTAGTATACACTAGGGCTGCACGATATATTGCAAAAACAATCGAATCACGATTTTTGCTTTTTAGCCATATATCGATATGGCCCCCGGGAAAATTAGCGATTATCTGCCCGGGCAGATCCCGTGTGCGGCTGCAGCGTGGGAAGGCTAGGGCAGATAAAAACAAATTTAAATATTAAACGTCTGTGTTTCCCAACCAGGGTGCCTCCAGCTGTTATGAAACTACAACTCCCAGCATGCCCGGACAGCCAAAAGCTGTCCGGGCATGCTGGGAGTTGTAGTTTCACAACAGCTGGAGGCACCCTGGTAGAGAAACAGTGATCTAAGTAAAGGGCGCAGGGATAAAAAATAATAAATGCATTATGCTCACCTCTTCCCGGTCCCTGCATCTGTACACCTCCGTGCGGTCCCGGTGTCTCTGTACAAGCTGTAGGACCTTTACCTTCAGCCAATCACTGGCCGCAGCGGTGTCACATGTCAAGCCAGTGATTGGCTGAAAGGTAAAAGTCCTCAAAGGTCTGCAAATACACACAAACCTAGCGTGTGTGCTGCCGGGGAGGAGGAATGTGACGGGAATATGTGACAAGGGGTGAAGGGGGCAGAATGTTAAAGGGGGGAGGGGGGAAAAGGGGGAATGTGACAGGGGGGCAGATTGTGACGGGGGGGCAGAATGTGACAAGAGGGGGAATATGTGACGGGGAGCAGAATGTGACAGGGGGGGAATATGTAACAAGGGGGGGGAATATGTAACAAGGGGGGGGGATATGTAACAGGGGGGGAATATGTAACAAGGGGGGGCAGAATGTGACAAGGGGGGGGGAGAATGTGACAAGAGGGAGGGGGAATGTGACAAGGGGGGAGGGGGAATATGTGACAAGGGGGGGAGGGGGAATATGTAACAAGGGGGAGCAGAATGTGACAAGGGTAAGGGGGAATGTGACAAGGATGAGGGGGAATGTGACAAGAGGGGGAGGGGCAGAATGTGACAAGAGGGGGAGGGGCAGAATGTGACAAGAGGGGGGAATATGACAAAAGGGGGAGGGGCAGAATGTGACAAGGGGGGGGGGATAGAAATTAAATGGTGAGATGTGAAATGGGCCGTGGGCATAAAATGGGTGAATAGTTATAAAATTGAGGAGATTGGACATGAAATATGGGGATTTCACTATTTATTTATTACATTGCATCACATATCGAAATCACAATATTTAGGCCCATAATCGCAATCGCACATCTTTCCCATATCGTGCAGCCCTAGTATACACTACACTCTATGAATATAAACCTCACACACCGTGCCCCCAGCAGTAGCACCCCCATCATCCACCAGCTGATGCTATTAGCACAGAACAGGGGGGTAGGGGGAATGGGGGGGGCGGGGGGTGCCCTGGCAACACCCCCCAGCAGTAGCACCCCATCATCCACCAACACCCCCCCCCCTCCATTCCCCCTATGGTAATAGAATCAGCTTGTTTGGTGCTGTCAGCACTAACTGAGGACCGTGAAAAGACAGTGAAAAGTCTCTAAACAGCATCTGAGACAAACTGTGACAAATGTCAATAAACCCCGGGTAAAACCAATGATAAATTCCCCTTGTAAGGAGTAGCCAGACAAAGATCGCTGAGGGCGGGGGAGTAAAGCACGCTTCTGTGCTCTTATCTTTGCTCGATCTCCTGATTATTGAGGGTCGGTGAGACCCCATTCGGTAAAAACTTTTGACACTGCTCTGTGACAAGTTTTTTTTTTTAATCATAGAGGCACTTTAGAGGAGTTTTAGCATTTTAACACACTTGTTTGGGAGCTGAAATCCAAGTGGAAAATTGCAACATTGTTCTTTTCTGTCTAACCATAGTGATCTCTGCTGACACCTCTGTCCATGTCAGGAACTGTCCAGAGCAGGAGCGGTTTGCTATGGGAATTTGCTTGTACTCTGTACAGTTCCAGACACAGTCAGATGTGTCAGCAGAGAGCACTGTGGTCAGACAGAAAATAACTATACAACTTTAGAAGTAATTTACAAATCTGTTTAACTTTCTGGAGCCAGTTAATTTGAAAAAAAAAAAAATTATTTCCCACCGGAGTACCCCTTTAAGCTCAGGACAAATGAAAGCTCTATCTGTTATGAGATGCAGTTCAGACCCTTCTATCACTAGATATCAGTATATAAAATAACTCAAATATTGGGGCAGATTTCTCAAAACTATATAAAAGAATGACAAAAGCCTAGCTTTGATGTATTACTATTGACAATTTGACCCCATTATCTTTACATGATTATACTTGGCGCAATGAAAGATACATATTAATGAAAATATTGGAAGCACATGTCACATTTGAATAAAGTGACCCCTTTAAGATGTTAGCACCCCATTATGTGCACAAAAAATATCTGTCCAGCATTAGCTACTATTTCTCTGCCATTAGCAATTATTATATGTAAGAATTATCATTCTTATTTTCTTTACAGAAATATCATGAAGGACATGAAAAACAAAAGCACAAGTCGAAAAAAAAGTTTTTGGACACACTAAGAAGTCAAAAAGTCATTGCAAGGTCTGAGATTGATGGATTTTACTATCCAGGTATTCAACCGTGCTACACTTTACTTAGACCTGACTTCATTTAGAGGTGCTTGTGTTTATTACTTAGAGTCTTCAGGGCTCTACTGGGGCTTATAGCACTGCTATGTTTCCAAATAGTACCACTGATTCTTGATTGGACTGAGATGTGGGCCTTAACGTGGCCATTGTGGATTCACAAGTCAGCAATATTGTGTCAATATTCAGCCAGTATTCCTGAACCCAACCACCCCACCCCCTTCATCCAGTATTCCTGCACCCCCCCGCCCCACCACCCTTCATCCAGTATTCTTGCACCCAACCCCCTTCATCCAGTATTCCTGCACCAAACCCCCCCTTCAGCTAGTATTCCTGACCAACCCCCCACCCCATTCCTGTAGAACCCCAAACCCCCCTCCCTCCCTTGACCGCACTGTCCGCAGCTCAGAGAGAGACACCTGTATGTACATGCTTTTAGGAATACAGTAGAACTATTACTAACATTCCTGCCTGTAGTGCCTGCAGCTATGTGAAATAAAGTAAGGAGTCAGTTGACAATTTTTTTTAATTATAAATAAATGTTTTTACTCATAGGAACCGTGGTTAAAAGTATTAATTCCAGGACTGCCCTAGTGGATTTCTGGCTGGGAGAAAATGTGGTTGTCCCTATCAGATTTATAATACAGACTGGAGGAGCTCTGCCCTGCCCAACTCTGAAGGTTTTATTTTTTATTATTTGGTATCCATTATGTATAAAAATACGTAATAGGAACTGTCCTAAAAAAAATAAACTTCTTATATGTCGTATAAACATATAAAAGTTTTGATTGGTTGGGGTCTGAGTGTTCAGTGACCAACGAGAACCAGCCAAGAGAAGTGTGCACTTAGCGCATTCTTTCCTGTCATTGTGTCACAAGACCATGACAGACGTTTTGTGTAAGTCTTTGGGGCCACCCTGGTCTCAGAGATACAGAAAAGGTTGAGAAGTGCGACCCATAAAAAAAAAATTTAAAGTAAGTTTGAAGTTAATTTCATTATGAATTTTTTTTTTTTTTTTTATGCTATCATTTCTGGTGCTATTGATAGTCCTTTTATGGGCATTGTGTATCATATTGGTACCAACATGTAGTAACCTTTTTGGAATAGTCCAGATTACATAGCCACACTGCACACTGCTGTGCAGCATTTAATGGATTTTTCTTAATTTTATTTCAACTCTGTTTTACAATACCTTTACTTAAAGCTTTAATGAACTTGTCACAGTAGCTGGATAGTTTTTACTTACCGTAAAAATGCTATATAACTGATTGTCCAAATGTAAGGTAGGAGACCTATCAATGCCAAAACACTAATGTCTGCCTTATTTTCAAGAAAACTGAACACATCTGGGGTTAAAGGACATCTGTAGTGCAATGAAACTTATCCCCTATCTGAAGGATAGGGGATAAGTTATAGATTGCAGGGGGGGGGGGGTCCGAGCACTGGGGCCCCACGCAATCTCCTGTACAGGGCTGCGGCATTATGCTGGAAAGGGGGCGTTTTGTCCCCACATGACGCAGCTGCCGACACGCCCCCTCCATGTATCCCATAGAAAAACATGGAGGGGGCATGTCATGGAGGGAACATGTCTTGCCAAAGATCTTGCGTAAATCAATAGTACAAGCGCATATAAGAAATGTTGTAATTTATCTTATTAAAAATATGAATGCTTCTTTCACCTGTTATCAAGCTTCTGAAGCACCCCACCCTGCCCTGTCCCTACTAAACTGTCTTGATTCTGAAAGTCAGCTTAGGCTGCATTCACACTTCGTTTTTATGTTACGGGTGCCGGATACGGCTGGGGGAGGGGCAAACCAGGCTCTCCCGTGTCCCAGCCGGACCAGCCCTAAAATCCATTTACTTTAATGAGCCGACCAGAGTCAAACGGTGACTCTGGTCGGCTCATTTTTGACCCGTATGCGGTTTCCTGACTGGACCTAAAACCGTAGTATACTACGGTTTTTGGTCCGGTCACAAAACCGGATACGGGTCAAAAATGAGCCTACCGGAGTCACCAACTCCAATCGGCTCATTAAAGTAAATGGATTTTAGGGCTGGTCCGGCTGGGGTACGGGAGAGCCCTGTTTGCCCCTCCCCCAGCCGAATCCGGCACCCGTAATGTAAAAACGAGGTGTGAACGCAGCCTTAGTTTTGTCCTGTGTTTGCCATACAGCTCACTCAAGGATCGAATTACAAGCAATAGAAGTCTAGAGAGGTGGGAGATTGGAGGGGTAGTGTTTGGAACCACACACATGCTGCATAGTCAGTAAAAGGACAAATCTGTACATAGGAGATCTTAACCCAGGGCTTTATACACTGGGGAATATTTATCAAAACCTGTGCAGAGGAAGAGTGGTGCAGTTACCCATAGCAACCAATCAGATCACCACTGGAAAATGAAAAAAGCTATTTGATTGGTTGATATGGGCAACTGCACTGCTCTTCCTCTGCACAGGTTTTGATAAATCTCCCCCATTCTAGATTGCTTATACAGCTTTATTATGCCTTCCATGCTGCTAATGCATTTTAGGCTGTATATAGAGACATAGAAGTGCAGGATCTCCTCCTAGATGTGTGTGCAGTGTATGACAGACACCATAGATGTTAGGCTTTGCCCGCCAGCGTTAGGAGAAATATAGCTGAATCTTGCAAAACATATATTTGCTAAAAAAAATATCATATACAAGTTTTATAAATGCCAGAAATAGTGCTGCTCCTTATGTATATAGACAGAGCAGCTTTATGCCTGAACATTTGTGTGCTTCCAGGTTGGAGATTGTGTTTTTTCAAAAACTGGGGCAAAAGGAGGAGGAGGAGGTTGCTATGTACCAGCAGTGGTCATAGCAACACCCAGAACGGATGCAGCGGACAAACTGTACACCGTTTTAAAGTACGACAAAAGAAAAGTAAGTGTTGCCATATCTTTACAAAACAATATTGATGTTCATGACAAAACTACTGGGACATAATGTAACCTGAATCATACTCAGTTCATTAACCCATTGAAACACATAGAAAAATGTACTTTATCATGTCTATTAAATAAAGCTCTGCATATGTAGATTCTGTTGTAATTCATGTCAAGAAGGCTCATTAAAGGGTCTATTACCTTATCTATTGTATTGCCAGGTATACCATATTTTATAGTCCGTATATTCTACCATTTAAACGTGCTACATCTCCATTAATACAATTGGCAATTCAAGAAAAGGTTGAAAGATGTTTCTTAAGATTTCCGAAATGTCTAAATGTTTTGGTACAATAGATGCTAATACTGAGTAAAAAGTAATATCTTATACCATACCAGTTATTACAGCCACCTCAAAATAACCTCAAGCTGTCTGGGTGCATTTTTATGGTCTGAATTAGGGCTGCAACATCCCATTCTCCAGTGGTTCAGCTAAACCGATATTAGAACGCTGTAGGGTTCTGTGGTGACCACAGAAAATTGCAAATGGCTTACTTTAAAATGCACCTATATTACAGCCATGTAAAAACTGTTCGAGTGGAGCATGTGCTGGGGACGGCATGCGCTACATTCATTCTCTGTGGAAGCGCGGAACAGACCCGAGTGCTGTACTCCAGTCTCTTTAACACTTCCATAAAAAAAGAATGGAGCATGTGCACTCCCCAGCATGCACTCTGCTCAGGGAGCCGGGTCCCGATTCGGAGATCCCGGAGGTCCCAGCGGTTGGACCCCCCGCGATCAGACACTTATCCCCTATCCTGTGGATAGGGGATAAAGCTACTTTTGACTGCATAACTCCTTAAATACAATTTTACCTTGTGAAACTTGAGGTATAAATTCATCTGAATGAAGATGCTCGTCTTCAATTGAAATCATTTCCTATTTATCCACTGCACTCTCCACTTCTGTTTCACTGTGTGATTTGGCTGAAGAAGATGAAATAAATCTGCGCACATTAACCTGAGTTCTGTCTCATTTCAGGAACATTGCTTAAGGTGTGAGCTCATTAAAATCACTCCATCTCAATTTGCCGTTTCTTGTGGATATATTAGAAAGGCACAGATGATTGACTTTACAATGTGAGTATAATTCTGCATCAGAATCTTTTATTGGAAATATACAACATTTGGAAATAGAAAATTGCTAAATCACGTGGAATGTATAATGCTAGCACTTCTAAATTTCTCCTTCTCGTGAGTGATAGAATACATCCCCCTCCCTTAGAGACCAGAGATTGCCATAGAAGATGCATACAGAGCCTTATCTGGGTTAAAGTGCTGCCTTATTTTGGCTTCCAGCAGTACAGTAGTATCAAGGTCTTTGCACTCTAGTAATAATGAGATGAACATATACTTCCTATTCAGTAAAATGTTGGTGAAAAAGGCTTCTTTAGATGTTGTGCAACACAGAGCACATTGGGTATACATCCTCTTGCTTAAAGGGGTTATCCAGGAATAGAAAAACACAGGTAATTTCTTTCCAAAATCACTCCTTGTCTGTCTCTAAGTTGGGTGTGGTATTACAGCGTGGCTCCATTCACTTCAATAGAACTGAGTTGCAGAACCACACCGCGGTTTTGGAAAGAAATGACCTGTGTTTTTCTGTATAACCCCTTTAACTTTTTTTTATATTTAGTGGTTATGTGCTATACGGATGCTTACTGTTATTACTCTCATGCATATATAATTGTTACGTTATGCGCTCCGGCCACACACGCTGACCGTGAGCTCTTGGTCCTTTTACCTGCTGCTGCCGGCGGGGCTGGGACTCACATCGCGTGACATGCCCGCATGCGAGCCCCAGTCCGTCACTCAAGTGGTGCTTCTCCTGCCCCAGCCTCTGCCTCACTGCTCTGGTACGTGTGTCCCCGTCCCCTAGGGCACGCACGTGCCGGAGCTTTAAGATTTAAAGGGCCAGTGCGCTCATTAGTGTGATTCACCTGTGGCTCATTTATATATTCCTCCACCCTCCTCACTCCCCTGCCGGATCTTTGTTTCCTTGAGCCTGAGAGAAAGCATTCCTGTTTCTGCCTTACCGTGTATCTGATCCTTCGCTTTGTGACCCGAACTTGCTTCTCTGCCGCCTGCCTATTGACCTTCTGCTACGTCCTGACCGTGCCGCCTGCCCTGACCTTCTGCTATCCAGACTATGAGCTGCCTTAGACCCTCCTTGGCCTCACATCTCCTCAGCCACCTGTGTGGTGGAACCAGGCCAGGGGTAGTGACCTGGGTGCCGCCTGCCGCAGCAAGTCCATCCCGCTTTGTGGCGGGCTCTGGTGAAAACCAGCGGCACCTTAGACTCCGCACCCTGGTACGGTCTAAGTCATCTGCCACATAGGTCCAGCGGATCCACATACAGCGGGGTTCCTGTCTTCTGAAATGTGAGTGTTACAATAATTGAAGGGATTTTTATGCATATGCCTACAATCCTTCCATGTAACATGAAATCTGCTTGAACTCAGATTGTGCAGAAATAATATGCATTTGCTTTCCCCTCATCATTCTGTACTCAATACCCCATAATAACAAAGAGATTGGAAATCTTTGCCATTTTATTAAAAAGGAAAAACTAAAACTTTGCATTGGCATACTGTAAGTATTCAGAACGTTACTTAGCACTTAGTTACGATTACAACCTCCAGTCTTCTTGGGGATGATGCCACAAGGTATGTACATCTGTATTTAGGGAGTTTATGCCATTCTTCTCTGCAGCTCTATCTGGTTGGAATGGGGGCCATTGGTGGACAGCTATTTTCAGGTCTATCCAGACATGTTCAACTGAATTAAGGGACAAAATTGGGGCACTGGCTTGGCCACTAAAGGACATTTAGAGTTGTCTCAAAGCCCCTCTTGTGTTGTCTTACCGGTGTGCTTAGGGATATAGTCTGGTTGGAAGGTGAACCTTTGGCTCACTTTGAGTCCTCTTGTCACACTCCCACAGCATGATGCTACCAGCACCATGCTTCACTGTAGGGATTAAAAAAATTCTGTTTTTACATTTTCATTTCATCGGTGCAGAATTATTGGGCAAAACTTGAATGTTTTTATTTTAGCACAAGGCCACAACAAAATGAAAAAATGGGAAATGGTCCGAAGATTTTTAGAATACATTGTAAATAGAAATGGCCATGCATGTAAGCCACCAAGCAATTCACTTTTTAATGTATTAAAGGAGTACTCCAGTGTAATTTTTTTTTAAGTCAACTGGTGCTAGAAAGTTATACAGATTTGTAAATGACTTCTATTAAAAAAAATCTTAATCCTTCCAGCACTTATCAGCTGCTGTATGCTTTACAGGAAGTTCTTTTCTTTTTTTTTAATTCTTTTCTATCTGACCACAGTGCTCTCTGCTGGCACCTCTGTCCATGTCAGGAACTACTGTCCAGAGCAGGATAGGTTGGCTTTGGGGATTAGCTCCTACTATAGACAGTTCCCAACATAAACAGAGGTGTCAGCAGAAAGCACTGTGGTCAGACAGAAAATAAATTAAAAAAGAAAAGAACTTCATGTGCAGCATACAGCAGCTGATAAGTACTAGAAAGATGAAGATTTTTTAATAGAAGTAATTTACAAATCTGTTTAATTTTCTAGTACCAGTTCCTAAAAAAAAAAATTCCACTAGAGTACCCCTTTAAGGAGCGTTGGTTGCTCTGTTTCTTTCCACGCTTATTTCTAAGGTTATGTTCTTCACTACGTGAAGCCAATAATTATTCTTTTGGGTAAACAAAAAGTGACTGGCGACAGGTAGTCATTTCATGGAAATCTGCACACATCATTCATAGGATTTTACATCAGAATTATGAGTGGAAGAACATAGTCAGACCTGAACCTGCTTTTTTCTTACTTTAAAGAAAATGCATATTTAAAGGCATCATATATGAGCTAAAATATTATTTTACATCTCCTAGGTATTTCCTTCCTTGTAAAATAAGTGTGCCCTGTTATTCCTGGGAGGCTGCCTTTATTTAAATGGAAGATATATGTGAATCTTGCTGTGTCAGGTTAACCCATATTCAGTAAACTGTGAAAAAAGAATAGTTTTTATATGAATGGGGGCACATACATCCCTTTCACATTTAATGCTTAGTATAAATGTTCTGTATCAAAGCTACATTTTAACATCTCTTGCTGAGCAGATGGACTATATTAACACCGCGGATTACCTCACAGACTTTACTTCTCTTACTATGAAACTACTAGTACTTATCCTTTGATTTGTTTGTATTGGATTTTAAACTGTGTTTATAAGGGGAGTACCCTTCATACATCCCACTCCTATTTAAAAAAAAAAAATGGTGTGTTACTCTATAAAAGTTTTTAGTTATGTTGTTTGTTATTCCATCATGTGGCTGATATGTTTTATTGCAGCCTGTAGTGTTTGATTTAAAGGACAACTGCAGCGGTATGACACTTATCCCCTATCCACAGGATAGGGGATAAGTGTTTGATTGCAGGGGGTCTGACCGCTGGGACCCCCTCGATCTCCCTAACGGGGCGCCGCCATTAGCGCTCATGGTGAGCGCTAAGGCGCGTAGCGTCGACCTAGAGGTCGACGGTGACGCCCCGCCTCCTCCCTGTCCCCATAGAGTTCTATGGGGGAGACGGGGAGGCACGAACGCTGCCTCCCCGCCTCTTCCATAGAGATGTATGGAGGAGGAGTGCCGGCTGCAACGTCATGCTGCGGCTGGCACGCCCCCTGCACGGGACAGCCGCGGCCCCGTACAGGAGATCACAGGGGGTCCCATCGGTCGGACCCCCTTCGATCAAACACTTATCCCCTAACCTGTGGATAGGGGATGAGTGTTAATCACGCTGCAGATGTCCTTTAACCAATGGCTAATGGGGTTCTGTGCCAAGCTTTAACGCAACCCCTCATACGTAGCCCAAAATATGAATTCCAGGAAACAGACAGACAAAATATCACAAAATTACATGGCAGGAAAGATAACAACAATTAAAGCATCACAAAGTCCATCCTAACTCTAAATATGAGTGCAGAATATACCCACATGTCCTGAAGGGGCATGACAAAAGGAAAAAAGTAGGTAGAAAAAATCCCAGCACTCACAGTAGATGCTTAATCACCTCAAGTGTTTATTTGCAAAATTCAGATAAATAGCATAGATAGCATAGTAGCAACACACAAGACGTGTTTCGGCCAGCTCGTGGCCTTCATCAACTGATCTACCTGAGCAGTGAGATGTGTATATGTAATGAGGAAACCATCCTCTTCCGGGTGACAGGTGAAGACACCTGTCCATGACCGAAAGGTATCTTCACTTTACAATAATAATGTAATAAACAAGTGAGAACATAAATAACCATAACCATGAAAGTAAAATAAATAAAACAACCAAAATGTAGCAACACAAATCATTAGTAGAGCATCATGTCAAAGAGGCAGGAATGTGTATGAAGACATGGTATACAACCTGAACTGAGGCTATATAGAAATCCATGAGGAACCATTCTGACTGTGCTCTATACTTGTAGAAATGGATAGACAGTGATCTCAATGGGGAATCTAAAAAGAGACATAAAAGGCAGTTAAAATATGGTAGTCAAATAAACACATGTTCACAAGATCTGACTTAATTCATAGTCTCAGTTAAGACCCCTGGGTTCTATAGTGTTGAGGCGGTTAATCCAAAATGCTTCCTTTTTAAGGAGTAACTTTTTAATATTACCTCCCCTGCGTGGTCTCTGTACATGATCAATAAATTGAAACCTTAATTGGGAAATGTTATGGCCTATTCATGTATAAAAGGACTTGATCTTAATGTTCTCATGCCTCTGGGGGTGTTGAAGAGCATTGGGCGCAATGGAGGCATGGGTAGGTCCCGTTCTTCCTACTCTGTAGAAAGGTCTGACGTGGGATGGTGCAGGTGAAGCCTATGTCTGCCCTGACAAGTTTATCCCATAGATTGGGTGCTTTTTAATTGCAGATAAGGGATTTTTAAACTCATCTATTTTAGGGAAGACTCTATTTAGGAGATACCAGTATTTCTTAACCACGTTATCTACTTTGTAAGATAGGGGATGGTAGTTCCTGACAAATGGAATCCATGATGTACTGGAGGGGATTCTAGTGGAAGGGGCCCTTGCTTCCTCCAATACTCTCTCTGGGTATCCCCATTCCCTAAATTTATTCTCTAGGTCATTAAGTTTTACATCCCTCTTGTTAGGATCACTTACAATCCTCTCGACCCTCTGTCGTTGAGCTCTTGGGAGTGATAATTTGA
The DNA here is from genome assembly GCF_029499605.1 of Hyla sarda. Taxonomy (NCBI): domain Eukaryota; kingdom Metazoa; phylum Chordata; class Amphibia; order Anura; family Hylidae; genus Hyla; species Hyla sarda. Next base: position 187,053,930 of record NC_079190.1, read on the forward strand.
CAGCTCTAAGATGTGAGCTGGTAAAATGCAGCAGACTATTATAGTCAATGGATTTTCTGTTGAGGTCTGTTTCTAGACCCCCATTTTCGTTTTTACGACTAGAGTGTCTAGGAAACTGATACTAATCTGACTGCAAGACATAGTAAATTGTAGTTAACTCCTGATGCTGTTCATGTACTGTACAAACTCATACAAGACTAAAAGTGGCCCCTCCTGTACGCAAAAAAATGTAATCTATATACCTTTTTCAGGAGATAACATGTCTACGGTAAAGATCATTAGTGTAGGTATGGGTCTCCTCAAAGTGTGCCATGTACCCATTAGCGTAGGGAGGGGCCACGTTCGCCCCCATTGCTGATCTACGTTGCTGCAGGTAGAAAGTATCGCCATACATAAAATAGTTTTCAAACAGTACCAGTCTGAGTAATCCCATCAGGAACTCCTTTTGTTTATCACTGTATGTACTTTGACCCAGTAACCATTCCGTGGACTCCATACCTCTACCATGTTCGATGGATGTATAGAGGCTTACAACCTCAATAATGACAAGCCATGTGTCACCCGGAACGTCATGAATGTCTTTCAATATATTAAGGAAGTGAGAGGTATCTAGTAAAAAGCCTCTGTATTTTTCACCAAAGGAGTGAGACATTTCTCAAGAGTCACAGACAATGATGAGAGTATGGAGTCCACGGAGGCCACAATGGGTCTACCTGGGGGGGTTGACTGGGTCTTTATGATCCTTAGGGAGTATGTAAAATACAGGCATGATTGAAAAATCATTGGTAAGGAAGGATTCCTTTTTGGTATCAATCACCCCCTGTTCCAAGGATGCATTAATAAAAGTAACAATCCTTTGTCTGATCTCAGGTAAGGGATCCCTAGTCAGTTTCTTATAAGTAACAGTATCAGAAAGTTGTCTTTCTATTACACATTTATACATGTAGGTGTCAATCACTACCAGTGAGCCCCCCTTATCGGCAGGTTTAATTGTAATATTTTTATCTCTAGACAGGAGATTTAGAGCTGAAGATTCAGTGGTAGTGAGGTTCCAAAACACATTAAAATGTCCCTGTTTAATCTCTTTACCTTGAGTTTCCACTTCACTTTTGACCAAGTGAATGAACGCTTCAACTGGGTGGTTAGATTTGGGAGGGTTAAATTTACTTTTGAGTCTTAAACCCACAGAGTGTAAGGTAATAGCATCACATACATTACGGTTCTCCGAATCATTACCAGTATATTCCTGAATATTTTGGGGAGGGATAGTGTCTTTCTCAGCAAAGTCCATGTCCATAGCGAATGAATCTAATTCATTCATGGGGCTAAAGGACAAGCCTTTTTATAATACGCTCAGTTCTGCTGATGAAAGACATCTCGAACCTGCCATCGGGTGTTTACCATTCCTTCTGGATCTCCGATGATGGGGGCCCGCTTTCCTCCCTGGTCTCTGCAGCGTCCTCGCCTCTGTCTCAGAAAAGGGGGACGGCCTTGACGTTGTGACGTTGATTGTTCGCTGCCGGAACTTGATGGAGAGTAAGGCCTGCCGGTAAATTGCCCATAATCTTGGCGTTGCTGAGAGGATGTATTCCGCCATCGGTAGACCCAGTTATTGAGGTAACCCTCAGTGTCACGGAGGAATTTTCTTCTTTTTCTCACCTCGATATCCTCCCGGCAAATCTTGAGCTGTTTGTCAAGGGTTGATTTTAAAGTAGTGAAGTCTTCGGATTTCAGAGAGTCACGTAACTGAGTTTCAATAGTTGTTATAGCCTTTTGTAGTCTCTCTATTGTTAGTAGAATGATGTCTCGTGAGCATTTATTGATTCTCCTTTCAAAATCATTGCTGTAAGTCTCATCGTCTGCAAATAGAGTCGGACGTAAATTAACCCGGGACCTCTCAGGATCTTCTCCGTTCAGTGGTATACCACTAGCATTGTAGCATGAAGTTCATACAAAACTAGTTTTTTAAGATTCTCGTTCCAATGTCCATTTCTTTAGTTCATCTCCGGGAATCCTCAGAAAATCGTGGGTTGTGATAAGATCCTGGTGGCTTCCTCATCGCTTAAGGTTAGCGTTGAAGACATCGGTACATGACGGTGCCCGTACTCTTGTTAGACACAGATAGGTAGGAGTAGTCGGCACTCGTCTCTATAGCGTGATGCACGTGGACAGTTAGACGTCTACAGTAGGTAGAAGAAATTCTGGCACTCAAAGTAGATGCTTAATCACCTCAAGTGTTTATTTGTAAAATTTGCATCAATAGCTTAGATATAGCATAGTAGCGACACACAGGACATGTTTCTGCCAGCTCATGGCCTTTATCAACTGATCTACCTGAGCAGTGAGACATGCATATATGTAAGGAGGAAGCCATCCCCTTACGGGTGACAGGTGAAATCACCTGTCCAAGACCGGAAGGTATTTTCACTTTACAAGTACGAGCACAGTCAAATACCCATGTGTTTAATGCTAACCTTCAGCGACGAGGAAGCCACTAGGATCTTATCACAACCCACTGCAGCGGCCAATTTTGAGGATTCCCGGAGATGAGCTAAAGGAACGGACATTGGAACGAGAATCTAAAAAACTATATGAACTTCATACTACAACGCTAGCGGAATACCACCAAATGGAGAAGATCCCGAGAGGTCTCTGAGTTAATTTCCGTCCGACTCTATTTGCAGAAGATGAGACCTACTGCAATATTTCGAAAGGATAATCAATAAATGCTCATGAGACATCATTCTACAAACAATAGAGAGACTACAAAAGGCTATCAGCTCTATACAACAAGAAGTGACAACTATTGAAACTCAGTTACGTGACTCTCTGAAATCCGAAGACTTCATTGCTTTAAAATCAACCATAGACAAACAGCTCAAGACTTACCAGAAGAAAATTCCTCTGCGACACTGAGGATTACCTCAATAACCGGGTCTACCGATGGCAGGATACATCCTCTCAGCTGTGCCAGGGTTATTGACGATTCACCAGCAGGCCTTACTCTCCATTGTAACACCTACGCTCCGGCCGGACACGCCGACTGTGAGCGCTCTCTGCTCATGTCTCTGCTGTCGGCGGGGCTGGGATTCGCATCGCATAGTAGGAGGGCTTGTTTTTTGTGCGACCAGTTGTCCGTTGTAATTTAGCAAATTTTGGAAGGTTTCGTTTTCACGCCATACAATTTACGGTAAAAATTACATGTGTTCTTTATTCTTTGGGTCAATACAATTAAAATGATATACATCATAACATACTTTTCTATTACTGTTACGCTTAAAAAAGATCGCAAACTGTTTAACCAAATTAATACGTTTAAAATCCCCCTATTTTGAAGACCTATAACTTTTTCATTTTTCCGTATAAGCGGCGGTATCAGGGCTTATTGATACCATATTTGTTTATATAAAACTTTTAATACATTTTTTATTTTTTTGGGAATAAAATGTTATAAAAAAAGCAGCTATTTTGGACAATTTTTTTTCCGTTCACGCCATTCACTGTACAGTATCATTAACATTTTATTTTAATAGTTGGGATATTTACGCACATGGCGATACCAAATATGTATATAAAATATTTTTATTACACTTTTTGGGGTTGAAATAGGGAAAATGGGACAATTTACTTTTTTATTGGGGAAGGTTTTTTTTCACTTTTTCAAAACTTTTATTTTTTACTTTTATTTTTACACTTTAATAGTCCCCATAGGGGTCATTCAATTGCTAATACTGTTCAGTGCTATGCATAGGACATAGCACTGATCAGTATTATCAGTCATATTCTGCTCTGGTCTGCTCGCAGACCAGAAAAGAAGACCCATGGAAGGCAGCGGAGGCAGGTGAGGGGACCTCCGGCTGCCATGCTGGATGATCAGATCGCCGTGGCATGTTTCGGGCGATCGATCATCCATTTTAGTGTCCGCAATGCTGCAGATGCCGTGATCTGTATTGATCACGGCATCTGATGGGTTAATGGCGGACATCCGCGCGATCGCAGATGTCCGCCATTACCGGCGGGTCCCTGGCTGCTATCAGCAGCCGGGACCTGCCACGCATGACCCGAGCATCGCTCCGATGCTCGCGGTTATGTATAGGACATAAATGTACGTTCTGGTGCATTAAGTACCAGCTCACCAGGAAGTACATCTACGTCCGGAGTCGTTAAGGGGTTAGATATCAGCTCCTCCTTTGTTTCCCTGCCGGATCTTTGGTTGCCTAGTGCCATAGTGAAAGTCCTGTGTCCCTGTTACCATGTGCCTGTTCCTTGCTACCTTACCTACCCTGCACCTGTGTTACCTGCCCTGACCTTCTGCCATCTTGCCACGTCCTGCCAGTCTCCTTCTGTGCCACGCCACCTCCCAGCTACCTGTGTGGAAGAGTCATGCCAGGGGTAGTGACCTGGGTGCCGCCTGCCGCAGCAAGACCATTTTGCTTTGTGGTGGGGTCTGGTGAAAACCAGCAGCACCTTAGACTCCGCTCCCTGGCACGGCTCAGGTCATCATTCACACAGGCCCAGAGTATCCACCACCTGCCATGACCCGTTACAGTAAGATCCGCCCATGGATGTTTCAGATCTTCCCACTGTCATGGCTCAACAGTCGCAGCAGTTAGCCTGTCAGACGCAACAACTGAATCAACTCTCAGCTTTGGTGCAACAGCTTCTTGCCGTTCAGCAGCAACAGCAGCAGCCACTTGTTCCTGAGCCTCCTCCTGTGTCTGCAGCTTCTCCTGGGACCAAGCTTCGTTGGTCCTTGCCTTCCAAGTATGACAGAGATCCCAAACTGTGTGGAGGCTTTGTGACAGTGTTCTATCCATCTTGAACTCATGGTATATCTGTTCCCGACGAAGCATGCTTAAGTGGCATTTGTGTTCAGTCTACTGTATGGAAAAAGCTTTGGCCTGGGCTACTCCTCTCTGGGATCATAGAGATCCGGTCTCCTTGAACCTGTCAGCCTTCCTTGCAGAATTTGCATTTAAAGAACCCACGCAAGCCTCCTCTGCCGAGATGGCTCTACTGAACCTCTGCCAAGGGAACTCCTCCTCCTAAGCGGTTCAGTTCCGCACTCTTACCTCTGAACTTTCTTGGAACGATGAGGCCTTGTGTGCTACCTTTAAAAAAGGACTTTCGTCTTGAATCAAGGAAGCTCTCGCTGCACGAGATTCTCCGGCTAACCTAAGCAAACTTATCCATTTAGCCTCTCAAATTGATGTGCATTTTGCCGAGAGGCAGGAGGAACTTCCTTTGGAAAAAGAACATGCCAGAAAACGGCGTTTACCTCGTCTGGTCCCCGTGTTCCAACATCAACCCCTACTTTGTATTTTGCCTCTTGACGAAGAGGCTATGCAAGTGGAATGTTTTCATTTAACGCAGCAGGAAAAATCCCATCAACGCAATGAGAATTTGTGCCGATATTGTGCCAGTCCAGAGCACTTTCTCAAAGACTGTTCTATAAGTCCTCCGCATCCGGGAGAATGCTCTCAACTTGGACAAGTAGGAGTTAATATTCTCTCTACTCACTTGACCACCCCGGTTCAAGTATTTTCCTCTGCCAAGACATCTTACATCGCTTCTGCTCTTTTGGACTTCGGTTCCACTGGTAACTTCATTGGTGCCTCCCAGGTCCATAAACACCGTCTTCCAGTGTCTCGTCTTACCAAGCCTTTTTACATCTCTTCTGTTAATGGACAAAATCTGAACTTTATGGTGCAATTTCACACAAAACCCCTCGTCATGCAAGTAGGAAATTTGCATAGGGAAAAAATGTAATTCTATGTGCTACCACATTGTACTTCGGAGCTTCTTCTTGGTCTTCCTTGGCTTCAACATAATTCTGCATAACTTGACTGGAAATCTGGTGAAATCACATGTTGGGGACAATATTGCCAAGATCACTGTCTTGTTCCCCCTGTGATATCTTCTGTGTCTGTTAAACTCAGACGTAAAGTCTTGAACTGGGGAAATTCTTCCTTGCCAGTTGGTCACCTTAGAAGACGGAAGACTCCACGACAGAAGCCTGCAAGTTCCTTACAGCCTTTGCCCATTCCAGAAACCTCCTGGTCTCATGTAGTGTGGAACTCTCTGAATTCCAAAGAAGAGGGGGAGACCAAAGGGGGGGGGGTACTGTAACACCTGCGCTCCGGCCGTGAGCGCTCTCTGCTTATGTCCCCGCTGTCGGCGGGGTTGGGATTCACATCGCCGGACGTGCCCGCATGCGAATCCCAGCCCATCACTCACCTCCCTAATCTTCCGCCTCTCCGTGTCCTTGCAGCCCCGGCAAGCGTGCCCCCATCTCCTAGGGCACGCGTGCCGGAGCGCTTACCCTTAAAAGGCCAGTGCTCATTTAATAAAGTGTCTACACCTTTCCCCTGTCCTTAAATATCAGCTCCTGCCTTGTTTCCCTGCCTGATCTTTGGTTGCCTAGTGCCATAGTGAAAAACCTGTGTCCCTGTTACCGTGTGGCTGTTCCTTGCTACCTTACCTACCCTGCACCTGTGTTACCTGCCCTGACCTTCTGCCATCTTGCCACGTCCTGCCAGTCTCCTTCTGTGCCACGCCACCTCCCAGCTACCTGTGTGGACGAGTCGTGCCAGGGGTAGCGACCTGGGTGCCACCTGCCGCAGCAAGACCATCCCGCTTTGCCGGGGGCTCTGGTTAAAACCAATGGCACTTTAGACTCCGCTCCCTGGCACGGCTCACATCATCATCATCCACACAGGCCCAGAGGATCCACCACCTGCCGTGACCCGTTACATCCATCAAGTTCCGGCCGCGAACAATCGATGTCACAACATCAAGGCCGTCCCCCTTTTCCGAGGCGAGGACACCTCAGAGACCAAGGAGGTGAGCAGGCCGCCATCATCAGAGATCCAGAAGGAACGGTGATCACCCAATCGCAGGTACGGGACAATCTATAGTAACATAGTTCATAAGATTGAATAAAGACCAGAGTCCATCAAGTTCAACCTATAACCCTAATGAGTCCCTACTGAGTTGATCCAGAGGAAGGCAAAAAACCCTCATACTCGAGGTAAAAGTTCCTTCCCAACTCCAAATATGGCAATCAGAATAGATCCCTGGATTAACCTTTTGTCCCTATAGATCTACAGGGGGCCATTTATTGATACACCTTACTAAAATGGGAATGGTTGGTGATATTAACTTCCTGTTTGTGGCACATTAGTATATGTTAGGGGGGAAACTTTTCAACATGGGTGGTGACCATGGTGGCCATTTTGAAGTCGGCCATTTTGAATCCAACTTTAGTTTTTTCAATAGGAAGAGGGTCATGTGACACATCAAACTTATTGGGAATTTCACAAGAAAACAATGATGTGCTTGGTTTTAACGTAACTTTATTCTGTCATGAGTTATTTACAAGTTTCTGACCACTTATAAAATGTGTTCAATGTGCTGCCCATTGTGTTGGATTGTCAATGCAACCCTCTTCTCCCACTCTTCACACACTGATAGCAACACCGCAGAAATGCTAGCACAGGCTTCCAGTATCTGTAGTTTCAGGTGCTGCACATCTCGTATCTTCACAGCATAGACAATTGCCTTCAGATGACCCCAAAGATAAAAGTCTAAGGGGGTCAGATCTGGAGACCTTGGGGGGCCATTCAACTGGCCCACGACGACCAATCCACTTTCCAGGAAACTGTTCTTCTAGGAATGCTCGGACTTGACACCCATAATGTGGTGGTGCACCATCTTGCTGGAAAAACTCAGGGAACATGCCAGCTTCAGTGCATAAAGAGGGAAACACATAATCATGTAGCAATTTTGCATATCCAGTGGCCTTGAGGTTTCCATTGATGAAGAATGGCCCCACTATCTTTGTACCCCATATACCACACCATACCATTAATTTTTCTGTTCCAACAGTCTTGGAGGGATCTATCCAATGTGGGTTAGTGTCAGACCAATAGCGGTGGTTTTGTTTGTTAACTTAACCATTCACATAAAAGTTTGCCTCATCACTGAACAAAATCTTCTGCGTAAACTGAGGGTCCTGTTCCAATTTTTGTTTTGCCCATTCTGCAGGACCTGAAACTACGGATACTGGAAGCCTGTGCTAGCATTTCTCCTGCGGTGTTGCTATCAGTGTGTGAAGAGTGGGAGAAGAGGGTTGCATTGACAATCCAACACAATGGGCAGCACATTGAACACATTTTATAAGTGGTCAGAAACTTGTAAATAACTCATGAAAGAATAAAGTTATGTTAAAACCAAGCACATCATTGTTTGTCTTGTGAAATTCCCAATAAGGTTGATGTGTCACATGACCCTCTTCCTATTGAAAAAACTAGTTGGATTCAAAATATCCGACTTCAAAATGGCCGCCATGGTCACCACCCATCTTTCAAAGTTTCCCCCCTCACATATACTAATGTGCCACAAACAGGAAGTTAATATCACCAACCATTCCCATTTTATTAAGGTGTATCCATATAAATGGCCCACCCTGTACATCGATTGATTATCTGGAAGATGTAGTTTAAGTGGCCGACCTGACACTGACCTGTATATCATTTTATTTGGGGTACATGTTTTGAGGTGTTTTGGAATTTTTTTTATTTTCTGAGTCTTTTATTGAATACTATTAAAAGTTACATTTTAATGCATAAAGCTTTGTACAGATCTGAGGTTAGTTTTTCTGTGTTTCCCTAATACTGTGACCTCTAGACAAATATAATTGAGTACTGGATACTCTATATTCTCTATTAGTCCATTTTCTCTGAATATGAATTGTTTTAAACTGAAATAAAACTTTTTAATAAAAAAAAAGAAAAACATAACTGTTCTTGCCATAAATAGCATCACTTTTGTCTTAATTTTTTGTGTGATAATTCAGCTCAGTTTCATTGAAGGTAATGGAGCTAAGTTGTAATACAACACACAATCTATGCACAACTGTGGTTGTTTCTAGAAGAAAGCAGCTATGTTTTCTAATCCGGGACCCCCTGATCTGTAGATACCTGAGAGCAGCACTCAGGCATTCCCAACACTCCCTTATACAATGCACGGCGCGCATGCCGACAATGCATGGAGTGCAAACAAACAGTTCCCCTAAACAGTTCCCATAATTTTTAGGGAGCACTCCTTTCATGGTTTTTGTGTAACACGAGGTGTCAGCTGTTTTTATTGGACTACAACATAAGGTGCCCATACAAATAGGAACAAAGTTCACTGAAATCACTAATTCTGGCTGTACCAGCTAACTATCATTAAAGGAGAACTGTACTAAAAAATTTTCATTTAGCTCTGTTCCCAAGCTGCAAAAACTAAGAAAACAAACTAAAACTGACTTTCCGATGTTCCCCTATTACACCGATATCGGTGTCCCGGCCCTTCAGTGCTGGTCTTCTTCCTGCTTCCTGGGGATGGTGATGCATACTGCGCTCAGCATATCGCCGATGGAGAGGGGGGGGGGGGTGAGTAGAAAGTATTCTTGTTTATTTAAGCAGCCTGGGCACATTGATTTTATAAACATTTTTAGTGGATAAAAACTTTCTGGCACCAGTTGATTTAAAGAATTAAAGAAAAACATTCCACCGGAGTACCCCTTTAAGTGTTTGAAAGTGTCTCAACTCTACCCCTACTGACACATACAAGCAGGAGGAATAGGAATCGAGCATCATGAGTTTCAGATTCCAATCCTTTTGTTCTCAAGGGATATAAGCGGCCATCAAAGGTATCAGGGATATCATGCAGGGCAGGGGCTTATCCCTCTTCCTGGAGAATAAAAGGAATAGCTCCCAGCTAAACAATATTTCACCCAAAAGCTATTGTAGGTGTATGGCTGGAGACCTTCATTGAGTAAAACTTTACTGTAAAAAGATAGCTTTATCTGTGTGAGATCTCTAGATTACAAGTAAGATAATGACATTTACTTATTATTGTACAGAGTGCCTCTGTTTTCTCTATGGTAACAAAATATAAAATTATAATAATAAATCAGTAGCTAAAAACTTTACTACTTCTCAACTATAAACTGTCAGGTTGGCTTTAGTTGTGGCTGTGCATAAGTTGTACCAATTAAAAGAAAATTGCTTGGGGCTTCTGGTAGACACGGAAGATGTTGTACTGTCGCATTTACCTATTTATCCTGTGTACTGAAAAGAAAATGTCCTAATTGAAGGGGTTAAGGGAGGATTACATTTCCTGTATGTAAAATAATATTGCAGTATATCATGGACTAGCTACACCTACAAAAGGCCAAATATAGTTGTGCTGTTTTTAACTTTACTCCTAAATTAATCAAATTAAAAAAAATGGGTGCAGACTGGGTCCTCACTGATGCCTACTTTCTGGTACCTTTCTCGACACACAAAAAAAATGGCCATTGGCTGGAACAGTGACTTGTCTCAACTAGTGTTTGGCTGAGCCACGATTACTTTTATTAGGACAGGGCAGTGGCGTAGCGTGGGTTGTCAGCACCCGGGGAAAGGCAAGTAATTTGCGCCCCCTAACCCGTGGATTTTAGCACTCGAGTCTCTTCCACTAGATTAGTTAAAGAAACCCTTACCCCCTAAGCACATGTATTGTTTGTTATGAAAATACTGATGTAATTAAAGTAAAATGCATCTAAATACAAGTTTATTTTCAAACACTTTATTGAGTGCGAACATGCATTACACATTCTCCACATTTTCAGCAGGTCTATTGTTACGCCGAGCGCTCCAGGTCCCTGCTCCTCCCCGGAGCGCTCACGGCGTTCCTCTCTCTGCAGCGCCCCGTTCAGACCCGCTGACCGGGAGCGCTGCACTGACACTGCCGGCGGGGATGCGATTCGCATAGCGGGACGCGCCCGCTCGCGAATCGCATCCCAAGTCTCTCACCTGTCCCGGTCCCCGGCTGTCTCGTCCTGGCGCGCGCGGCTCCGCTCCTTAGGGGGCGCGCGTGCCAGCTCTCTAGGATTTAAAGGGCCAGTGCACCAATGATTGGTGCCTGGCCCAATCTGTCTAATTAGCCTCCACCTGCTCCCTGTCTATTTAACCTCACTTCCCCTTCACTTCCTTGCCGGATCTTGTTGCCTTTGTGCCAGAGAAAGCGTTTACAGTGTTTGCCTTACCAGTGTACCTGACCTCTTGCTATTGCTATTGACTACGAACCTTGCCGCCTGCCCCGACCTTCTGCTACGTCTGACCTTGCCTCTGCCTAGTCCTTCTGTCCCACACCTTCTCAGCAGTCAGTGAGGTTGAGCCGTTGCCGGTGGATACGACCTGGTTGCTACCGCCGCAGCAAGACCATCCCGCTTTGCGGCGGGCTCTGGTGAATACCAGTAGCAACCTAGAACCGGTCCATCGACACCGTCCACGCCAATCCCCCTCTGACACAGAGGATCCACATCCAGTCTGCCGAATCCTAACATCTATGAATACAAATCTACAAATGTAGTAACCTAGAATGGGCCATGCTATTATATGTCGTCTCACAACCATTGTAAACGACAAAAAATATCAAGAACAAAAACTAAACATCAAAATGGAACCATACCCTGGAGATGATCCAAGGCACATGACTTTGGGTATTATAAGTAAGCGGCAAAAGTCAGGGGGGGCATTATATGTGCATTATATGGGCACATGACAGGGGGCCCCTGTCATGTGCCCCCACATATATTGCCCCCTGACATGTGCCCCTCACATATAATGCCCCCCTGTCATGTGTCCCCACATATAATGCCCCCCTGACATGTGCCCCTTACTCATCATTTGCCCCTCTCACTTATAATTTGCTCCCCCTCCCCTTTCTCACGCCCGTCACCTTTCTCCCACGCTGCGGCTGCTCCATTCCTGCAGTCAGTGAGAGCCGCGGGGACGTGATCTCTGGGCGCCGGCGCGATGATGGGATGTCATCGCGCCGGCCTGCCGTGATTGGCTCTCACTGACTGCAGGAATGGAGCAGCCGCGGCGTGTGATAGCAAGGTGATGGGCGGGAGAAAGGGGTGGTGGAGCGGGACAGCCTACAGCTCCCGCTCCACCGTGCGATAGTTCAGGAAGAGGGGCAACAATCTCAGGGGGGGAAATTGCCCCGTTGCCCCCCCCTGGATCCGCCACTGCCTCCACAGTGGGCGGCGACCCGGCGGCTTGGATCGGATTCGCACAGCCAGCACTGCAGAGAGAGTGAGTGAGCCAGGCAGGGGCAGAGAGCTGCGAGTGCGAGCGCGCCCAACAGATGTTGAGGCCCGGTGCGGCCGCCCCCCCCCCTGCACCCCCCACGCTACGCCTCTGGGACAGGGACCAAAATGTCGAGATCAGTGGGTGCAATATTATAAAAAATAAAATATGCTTAGTTTTAATCATAAAAATACACATGCAAATTGTACAATAAATATTGGTTATAATCTGATTCATATACCCAGAGATAATACAAAGTTTTAAAGGGGTTTTATAAAATTTTCATAAAGGGAATCTATCAGCTCTCTATCATACTCAGAGCGTGAGTGTGTTGAAGAGTTTGTGCTGAGCCATAGGATGCATGCCTTCTCCTTCCCCCACCCCTTCCGGCCTCGACTTATTGACACACAGAGCTCAGTGCTGGAAGCCAAGCCTTGTACATAAATCATGTAGGGTAGGAGAGGGAGGCTTGGTTATGCCTCCCTGACACTTGACCGATTACCTTTAAAGAATAAAACTGAACAAAATTTTACATAAAACTTTGTTACCTGTACATAATTTGATATGCATCAATTTATATTAATCTTGTTATTTAGCCCTAGTGTTCAACTTGCAAAACCACTCATGATGCCAACCCCACCAAAGAAAGAGAAGAAAGCTGCACCAGTATCTAGAAGAAGCCGACGGTCAGTAATACATATAGAGCCAAGAACTCCCAGCGACAGTGACTCCTTGGCAAGCACTGATAGCACTGATCAAGGTAGAGTATACTTAAGAGGGAATATGGATTCATCCACTGCATACTCCAGGAAATGACAGCCTGAAATCCCATTCATTTACTATTCACAGTTCTGCTCATTCAAACAAGTAACACGATTGGCACCGCTTTCTCATTTCCAGATTAGAATTAAATAACTCGCAGGCATTCAGAGGGTTTTCTAATTTGACAATCATTTTCATTTCCCTCTATTCTGGGAGCTTCCAATTTATGCCTACAGTGCCTTAGTATAATATGACAGTGTCAGTCTCTTGGTCCAGTCCTGGCACAACAAGGACCACATGTATTTAAAAAATAAAGACCAATTATTCTTTTAGTTTAGGGACATGTATTCCTGTCCGAGGATGTAGCTGGGAATGGTAAATAGGGCATTGAATGCATCTGAGTCTTATCTAAAAAGACATATAGTCAGTCCTGTGGTACACCGGAGTTCAATGTTTAACGCACCTTTTTCCAGATTTTGATTGTCGTTTCTGTGCCAGTGTACCGTGCTACTTACTCATACATCACCTTAGTCCCTATTTAACCTTATTCCACCCACATTTTGTATTTCCTCCTTTTCTGTGTTATAACAGATATAATACACATTGGCCCTGATTTACTATTGTAAACTCGACATGTTTTATCGGGCTGTGTGACAGATTCTGGCGCATTGCGCCAGAAAATTCTGTCTGCGGCAGAATGTGTGCCAGAATAGAAAAAAAACGTTTAACTCTCCTTTTTACTGAGAAAACCCGAGGGGCGTGGCCGCTGGTAAAAGTGGGCTTGACTGCCAAAAAATGGGCGTGTCCCCAACATTTTCACAAAAACCTAACATATTTACTAAGGTTTCCATGGGAAATGTGGTGGATTTGATCTGAGGAAAACCCGACAGATCAGAGCATGTGTAAAAAAAAGCAAAATGTAGGAAAAAGTGCAAAATGTAGGGAAACCTTAGTAAATACAGTGGGAAAAAAATTTGTAGAGAATTAAAACCCACAAAGAAAACTACTTCTTCTACATTCTATAATTTTTGCCTTTTTTACTTCCACTATTCTAGCTTGTACTTTTTCCTTTATGCCAATATCAAATGCACCACCACCAAATGTATCTTGTTATTGTGAGATGTACGGTATGAGGAATTCAGGCAACTTTTTAAAAAGTCTCCAATAATAATTGCATCAAAATTCCCACAACACTTAAAGAGTACCTGTCATCAAACCATATTTTCTAAACTAACTCAGATTATATTGCCTAACTACTCCTAACACCCCTCCTGCCATTTCTGAGCTTTAAAAAGCTATGTATCTTATCTTTGCCCTTGCTCACATTGTGTGAGCTACCGGCAGGAGAAAGAGGACGTTCCCCAGCAGGTGCGACATCACTGAAACCTGTGAGAGAGCTGTGCCTCACCATGCCCCCCACGCACTTCCTGAGTTTGGTCTCCTGCCAGGCCTGAAGAAGACTGTTTGACTTGTGGCAGGGAACAGAACAGAGCCACCTAGTGGCCGTTTTTTCAATCACATTAAAAACATAGGGGGAGATTTATCAAAACCTGTGCAAATGAAAAGTTGCCCAGATTGCTTCTTTCATTTTGTATAGACCTGTGAGGCAACTGGGCAACTTTTCCTCTGGACAGGCTTTGATAAATCTCCCCCATAAAGGTAAAAAATGTTAACAGCAAGTAAATAGCAAAGTGTCTTACAATTAAATAGGGAACAATATATTAAAAGTTTAGTTTGGTGCTCTTTAACCCTTTAAGGACCTTGGGCGTACGGGTACTTAAGGACTTAAGGACCAAGGGCGTACCTGTATGCCCGCAGGAATTGTGGTTCAGACCTGGATGCCTGCTGAATGGGGTCAAACCTCCAGCTGTTGCAAAACTACAACTCCCAGCATACCCTTTGGCTGTCCGTGCATGCTGGGAGTTGTAGTTTTGCAACAGCTGGAGGCACACTGGTTGCGAAACACTGAGTTAAGTAACAAACTCTCAGTGTTTTGCAACCAGTGTGCCTCCAGCTGCTGCATAACTACAACCCCCAGCATGCACGGACAGCCAAAGGGCATGCTGGGAGTTGTAGTTTTGCAACAGCTGGAGGTTTGCCCCCCATGTGAATGTACATGTGGGGCAAAAGCCGCAAAAGCCGCTGCAGTTCATTGATTTAAAGCGCCCGCTTTAAATCATTGTTCTGCAGCGGCCTCTGTGGGGCCGGGTGGGGGGGGGGGGGGGGGGAATCGCCAAAATTTTATTTAGTGGGAATTTATCAAACACCTGTGGGGTGTAAAGGCTCACTGTACTCCTTGTTATGTTCCTTGAGGGGTGTTGTTTCCCAAGTAGTATGTCATGTGGGGCTTGAGTCCCAAAAACAATTTCAGCAAAATTTGCTTTCAAAAAGCCAAATGTGACTCCTTCTCTTCTCAGCATTGTAGTGCGCCAGCAGAGCACTTGACGTCCACACAGGGGGTATTTCCATACTCGGAAGGAATGGGGTTACAAATTTTGGGGGGCATTTTCTTCTATTACCTCTTGTAAAAATGGTAAATTTGTGAAAAAAAATGCATTTTAGTGGAAAATTTTTTTTTTTCATTTACACATCCGACTTTAACTAAAAATCGTCAAACACCTGTGAGGTGTTAAGGCTCACTTTACCCTTTGTTACATGCCTTGAGGGGTGTAGTTTCCATAATAGTATGCCATGTCGGGTTTTTCTTGCTGTTCTGGCACCATAGGGGCTTCTTAATGCGACATGCCCCCAAAAAAACATTTCAGCAAAATGTGCTTTCAAAAAGCAAAATGTGACTCCTTCTCTTCTGAACATTGTAGTACGCCCGCAGTGCACTTGACGTCCACACATTTCCATGGTATTTCCATACTCAAGAGAAATTGGGTTACACATTTTGAGGGGCTTTTACCTCTTGTAAAAATTTAAAAACTGGGTCTAAAAGAACTGTTAGTGTAAAAAATTTAGATTTTGAATTTTCTCCTTCACTTTGCTGTTATTCCTGTGAAACACCTAAAGTGTTAACACACTTACTGAATGTCATTTTGAATACTTTGAGGGGTGCAGTTTTTATAATGGGGTCATTTATTGGGTATTTCTAAAATGAAGGCCCTTCAAATCCACTTCAAAACTGAACTGGTTCCTGAAAAATTCTGATTTTGAAAATTTTGTGAAAAATTGGACAGGTACGTCCTTGGTCCTGCTCCCGTGATATAACGCGGAGTTACACGGTAACCCCGTATCATATCACGGCGGGCCCGGCGTCATAGTGAAGCTGGGACCCGCCGCTAATAGCGCGCAGCGCCGATCCCAGCTCCGCGCGCTATTAACCCTTTAGCCGCACGCTCAGAGCTGAGCCGCGTGGCTAAAAGTGAAAGTAAAAGCTGCTGGTTAACTCAGCGGGGCTGTTCAGGATAGCCGCGGCGAAATCGCAGGCATCCCGAACAGCTTACAGGACAGCGGGAGGGCCTCTACCTGCCTCCTCGCTGTCCGATCGCCGAATGACTGCTCAGTGCCTGAGATCCAGGCATGAGCAGTCAAGCGGCAGAATCATCGATCACTGGTTTCCTATGAGAAACCAGTGATCAATGTAAAAGATCAGTGTGTGCAGTGTTATAGGTCCCTATGGGAGCTATAACACTGCAAAAAAAAGTGAAAAAAAAAAAAGTGAATAATGAGCATTTAACCCCTCTCCTATTAAAATTTTGAATAACCCCCCTTTTCCCATAAAAAAAAAAAGTGTAAATAAAAATAAACATATATGGTATCACCGCGTGCGGAAATGTCCGAATTATAAAAATATATAGTTAATTAAACTGCTCGGTCAATGGCGTACGTGCCAAAAAATTCCAAAGTCCAAAATAGTGTATTTTTGGTCACTTTTTATATCATTTAAAAATGAATAAAAAGCTATCAATAAGTCCTATCAATGCAAAAATGGTACCGTTAAAAACTTCAGATCACGGCGCAAAAAATTATCCCTCATACCGCCCCATAAACGGAAAAATAAAAAAGTTATAGGGGTCAGAAGATGACAATTTTAAACGTATTAATTTTCCTGCATGTAGTTATGATTTTTTCCAGAAGTAAGACAAAATCAAACCTATATAAGTAGGGTATCATTTTAATCGTATGGACCTACAGAATAAAGATAAGGTGTCATTTTTACCGAAAAATGTACTACGTAGAAACGGAAGCCCCCAAAAGTTACAAAACGGCGGTCTTTTTTCAATTTTGTCGCACAATGATTTTTTTTTCCGTTTCACCGTAGATTTTTGGGCAAAATGACTGATGTCATTACAAAGTAGAATTGGTGGCGCAAAAAATAAGCAATCATATGGATTTTTAGGTGCAAAATTGAAAGAGTTATGATTTTTTAAAGGCAAGGAGCAAAAAACGAAAAGGCAAAAACGGAAAAACCCCCGGTCCTTAAGGGGTTAAAGTGACAGTGGTCAGATGTGCAAAAATGCTGGTCCTTAAGGTGAAAATGGGCTTGGTCCTTTCAGGAGTTAAACCACGCTCCATTTTCCCGAAGCCATACCACTTTGTTGAACGCAGTGGATAAAGTATCCAAAACACCAAATAAATTGTGCATTTAAGCCAGTTTTTTTGTGCAACTCGTACCAGAATTCTGGTGCTTTTTTAGTAGAAAATCTGTCCCATTAATAGTAACAAATAGATGGCATGGTAAATAAGATTACTGTGCTTCACTGGCTTCTCTTATGCAACTGTTTTGTTCTACTTCCCTATAAAGGACTTGTCTACAATAGTATAGACAGATGTATGTATTAGTAATTTAGAATAGGTCATCAATCATTTTTGAAATGAAAACCCTTTCCATCTAAAATTTTTCCATCTTCCTTGCTCCCCTTAGGCCTTTTTGCGAGCACCAGAGGTGGACAGGAAGCCAAAATCAGCCAAAGAGAGAAAGTTACTTAAAGTAAAATTGTCACCCTGATCACCCACACTAAACCCAATACAATGGGTTATAGTGTGGGTGACCAGGAGTCCAAGGAGATGTCACCAAAATCGGTCCAGTGGTTACTTTGATATTGCCCGGAAAAGTTCTGTTGCTTAACTGAGTTAATTGCGCGCAGGAGGCAGGGCCCTGCCAGCTGCCCGCCCCCTGCTTCTTTCAGCCTCCTCTACTACTGGCCCCTCTATCATATTTATATTCAGCGATTCAATGTCCTAGTGATGTGAATCGCATGTCACGTGAGCGCAGCGCTGTTGTTTTACAGATTCGTCTCTCACGTGATTAGGACATGAGCCGACTGTAAAAGAACAGTGCATGTGCTCCTTTCTCTGAGCACTGCGCTCACGTGACAGGTGTCTTGTTGACAGGTGTCTAGGACGTTGAGTTGCTGAACATGAATATGATAATAGAGGGACCGGCAGTAGAGGAGGCTGAAAGTAGCAGAGAGTAGGCATCCAGTGGGGCCCT
Source organism: Hyla sarda (assembly GCF_029499605.1). Taxonomy (NCBI): domain Eukaryota; kingdom Metazoa; phylum Chordata; class Amphibia; order Anura; family Hylidae; genus Hyla; species Hyla sarda. Next base: position 187,072,257 of record NC_079190.1, read on the forward strand.
GCCTCCTGTGCGCAATTAACTCAACTGACCAACGTACATTCTCTGGGCAATATCAAAGGAACTACAGGACCGATTTTGGTAAGTGACATCTCCTTGGACTCCTGGTCACCCAGTGTATTGGGTTTAGTGGGGGTGATCAGGGTGACAGTTTTCCTTTAATTTGCATATATTTCACTTTAATGAGAGTTGAGTAAGTGGTGTAGCTCTGAGAGCTACACGGTTTAGGGGACTCCCAGAGCTGTATAACCAGTGTAGGTTGCAGGTCTAAGCCATTTGCACAACTCCCATTAAAGTCAACAAGGTTATGCAAATTGTAAGAGGCTATGTTCACATGAGGGAATGTCCGCATGGAAAATCTCTGCATGGACATTCCCCTGACAGCGAAGTGCCGGCAGATGCACATCTGCCAACGCTAGAACCGCTCGGAAATGCATGTACGTGTGGAGTCCGCAGAAAGAATAGACATGTCCATTCTTTCTGCAGACATCAAAATTTGAATTTCCACGCAAGATGTTTCCGGCATGAAAATTTAAACACAGCAGAATCCCATTGAAATCAATGCGGAATTCAACACAAAATTCCATCATGTGAACATAGCCTAACTCTCCTGTTCAGCTGTCTTCAGCTTAGCAACCACCTTTGGTAACCACAAAAAGGCTGGAAGGAGAGAGAAAGAAGAAAACCTGAGATTGGAAAACCCCTTCAGGGTGCCTTCAAACACTGCAGAGAATTTGAAGCTGCCGATCCACAATTGTAAAATCCGCATATGCGAATTTTACAAGACAGTCACTTTAATGACACGCCAATTAAAATCACATTAGGATTGCTTTGTAAAATCCCCAATTGTGGATCCACAACTGCAAATTTTCCAACTTCAAACTAGCAGCAGATCTGATGTGTGTGAATGCATCCTTAAAAGGGTTTTCCAGACAAAAATGATTGTCTAATTCAATTCAAATGAAAAATGTTGGCAATTTCACAAAATGCTTCTAAACTGCGACAACTAGAAAACTATCAAAAGGAAATGTGTTGTGTTGCTTCTTTAAAATATAATTTTTAGCATTGCAAAGTCCCCATATAGCTACAACCATACTTATTTTTTATGATACATATTTGTTATTTTATTTCATACGTTATAGGACAAATAAAGGATGTCGAACTTTGTGTGCCTTCACCAAAAGAACGTTATGGGTATTGAGTGTTTTGCCTATATGGTTTAATAGAAAACCTGTTAGTTGTGAAATTCCCAAGTCAATAGCTGTTAAACCTATAAAATGTTACCAGGGGTTTTTTCATATTTCTCTATATAGATGCTTTTATGACCCATTGGTCAAATCATTTCAACACCCAACTCTGTTTTGCTATAAAGGCTACTGGTGAATTTGCTTTGCTCTTGGGGAGTCACAGGTAACAGCTATTGTACTATATTGCTTGAGATAACAGATAGGGGGGGGCTTATATTCTACAATTTTACATAAGATTTCTGGTGCATCTTGTGAAAATTGTGCATAAATAAAGCAAAGACCTTGTTTTTATTGCCGATAATCATTGGTATTGTGAATTTATTTGAATATGGTAAAATGTGTGTGCCTAGACAATTACAACTATCACTCAATATTCTATTAATTCAAGCTACCCTCCCAATCTTAAAGGGGTACTCCACTGCCCCAGCATCCGGAACATGTAGTTCCGAATGCTGGGTGTGGGCTGGGGTGGTCGTGACATCACAGCCATGCCCCTCAATGCAAGTCTATGGGAGGGGGTGTGACGGCCGTCACATTGACTTGCGTTGAGGGGGCTTTGCCGTGACATCACGACCCCCGCACCCAGTGGGCAGTGGAGTACCCCTTTAACTTGTAGTCAGTAAAGGAAGTCTATGTATCTAATTCAGAATTTCCTGTGTGTGATCATCAGAAATGGTAGCATTTAAGCCCATCCTTTCTATGACTGTGACTTTCCTTTGGACTATATGCATGTTTCTGTTGTGCAGTCTGCAGCTAAGCTACTATGAATTGTTTGACTTTGCCAGAATGTAAAAGTGGCTTGATATGATTTATTAAATAGATTTTTGGGTTTCATACACAATAGAGTTATCATTTACAAAAAAACTGGATAAGAATGATGCTGGAGAGCTTAATAACCAGGAGGCAGGGTTAGACTGGCCTAACAGACTACCAAAGGATGTTCTTTTGTGGGCCCAGGCTCAAAGATTCAACACAAGGCAATCCAATTTTAGAGTTATTGTTTGCTATTATATCTGTTTCTCGTTGTTTCTTTCACTTGTAGCCTCTGGGCCCCAAAATATGTAACAGAACTTGATGTCTAACACATACCATTTATAAGACTGGTGTTTTCTCATGGGGCAGAGCTGGCTTGGAGCTTCAGTGCAAGTGCTACCTCTGCTCCCCCTGTAGTTCTGCCTCTGAATGTAGTTAGGGCTACACAGAACTTTTAGTCATGACACAGGTCACACAACCAAAGCATCACAACTAAGCAAAGTGAATGTAGTAATAAATTGACACAGCTGCAACATGACAGTAACCGGAAATCCGTAGCCCTTGCTTTAAAGGGGTTGTCTTCCCAACATTTTTTCCCCCATAAATATTCCCAGACTAGACCGGACTGCTAAAAGTAGAAAAGCCTGCACTTACTCTCTTGCTTCCCTGAAGCCTATGTTATTGCAGCACCTGGTCTCCACTGCCCTTCACCTCCCAGTGCTGTGGTCAACATGTCACATTACCACTTTGCCAATCACTGGACGTAGCGGCGTCTAGACCTGGGATTGACCTTCCAGTACTTATCAGCTGCTGAGGAAGTTCTTTCTCTTTGAATTTCTTTTCAGTCTGACCACAGATCTCTTTGCTGTCACCTCTGTCCATGCCAGGTACTGTCCAGAGCAGGAGAAAATCCCCATAACAAACCTTTCAATTCCAGCCACTGACAGAGATGTCAGCAGAGAGCAAAACTATACAACTTTCTCTGGAGCATACAGCAGCTGATAAGTACTGGAAGAATTAGGATTTTTTTTTTATAGAAGTAATTTACAAATTTGTATAATTTTTGCCCACAGTTGATTTGAAACATTTTTTTCCTCCAAAGTACCCCTTTAAGAATAAGTAAATGTTGCCAAACAACCCCTTCAAAGTGGACTTGCAGATGTTCTGTATAAATGGAAAGTGGTCATTAGAATTATTTCCTCTGGTAGAACCAAGGAATCCCAGTCTGACCCTTCCATATTGGTTGACAGAAATTAGACATGGCTTTGCATTCAGCTTGCTCCAAGAAACAAAAATAATGTTAAAAGGAAATAACATTTAATAACCTTGTATCATGTGATGTTGCTGTCACTGTTTTCTTTCTTATAAAAGCAAGGAATAAAAGAATGGAATACGGTTACAATGTAAGGCTGGGTCCACACTACGTTTTGTCCCATACGGAAGCGCATACGGCAGGAGGGAGCTAAAACCTCGCGCTCCCGTATGTGACCGTATGCGCTCCCGTATGTCATTCACTTCAATGAGCCGACCGGAGTGAAACGTTCGGTCCGGTCGGCTCATTTTTGCGCCGTATGCGCTTTTAAACCGGACCTAAAACTGTGGTCAACCACGGTTTTAGGTCCGGTTGTAAAAGCGCATACGGCGCAAAAATGAGCCAACCGGACCGAACGTTTCACTCCGGTCGGCTCATTGAAATGAATGACATACGGGAGCGCATACGGTTACATACGGGAGCGCGAGCTTTTAGCTCCCTCCTGCCGTATGCGCTCCCGTATGGGACAAAACGTAGTGTGGACCCAGCCTTATTTGAAGCAACTCTCCTAGTTAACTGTTGGACAAACAATTGTTCTGCCTAAAACTAAACCTTTGTGCCCCCCAAAAAATTTGAATGTTTAGCGGTTGCCTGAGAAGGAGGCATAAATGTATTTGTCTAATATTCAGCTCTGTTTGATGCTTGTCATACAAGGAAAGTATCAAACCAAACAGGAGAAGCCATTCTCTCCAACCTGTTTTTACCCTAACGGCAACCCAAGGGCGAGATCCCTGCATGACCCATAGATGTCCTCACGGAATTCTTCTATGTGTCTCAGATGGTGGAGCAGTTTCCCTCGTCCCCTTCACATGCTTCTATCAACTATTTTAGTTTAGTGGTAAAACAGTACTTTATAGAATCCGACCCCTGCAGTTCTGCTTGTTATAAGAAACTATGCACACTAAATCACATCCCCTTAGAACAATCCCACCTCCTGCTGACTGCCGAATGAAAATATATGGGATCAGGAAGAAATTACACCAGCGTTTATGACTGCTTCGACAAAATGTGCAGATTGAAAACCACTGCTGCATTGTTTATGTACTGTACATAAACAGCAACAAATACAACCCAACCACTTCAGATCAACCTTTTCTGCCTCTCTTTATCCTACAATATAACTGGTTGGCAAATTGAAGCAATCTGTGGAAGTAACCAGCATTAAAAAAATCTTCTTACAGAAATACATTGCAGAATATACACTGAGAAACCTACACCTTTCCTGTATTATGATATTGCTGTGTATACTGTATGTTTACTGTAATTCTGTGGATGGATTATTCTTTTTTTTTTTAGGTAAGTGCTATCTTGGTCATGTGAATATTACATTCTCAACAGCAGTTACATTTCTAAACCAAACCTATCCTTTAATCATCTTTTGCAAAGAGTAGTGCTGTATATGTGCTGGTGTATATTACTTGTACAGAAAAGAAATAGAAGATGATTCAAAGCAAAAAGCATTATAAACTTATCAAATATAACAAATCATGAACATCATTTGTTGTGTTTTTGTATGTTAAAGGGGTACTCCGGCCCTAAGACATCTTATCCCCTTTCCAAATGATAGGGGATAAGATGTCTGATCGCGGGGGTCCTGCCTCTGGGGACCCCCGCAATCTCTAATGTCTTAGGGCCAGAGTACCCCTTTAAAATGAATGTTATCCCTGTACTCCATCCTGCCTCTTTTTATTATACAAGGGTGATTCACAAAGGTCAGTGCAAAAGTAGAGGCTTGTAGTTAAAGTAACAGCTTGAACAATGGAGTTCATATCCAAGCATACGCTGACATGACTTTGGACAGAAGTAGACTACCGCCTAGAAATTTGTTGTGTCACCAAAGGAAATCAATTTAAATATGTGCAGTGTAGTGTATAGATAAAACTTGGATTAATAGCATATCCTTTCATGTTAACTGCTTAAGGATGCAGGGTGCAAATGTACACCTTGCACATGTTCCCGGTCTATAAAGCGCACTCAAGAGCTGGGAACACTTCATAGCCGGTTGGACCCATGGTTTATGCCCGACATCACCAATCAGGATGATGTCTGGCGTTAACACCAAAGACCCTGCAATCAAACCATTGGCAATTAGCTAAGGAGAGCTGATTGGGACCACAGCGGCGAGGGCCCCTCCCTACCTGCCTCCAAAAGTGCAGGCAGTCTCAGCAGCCTGCCCTAATGGAGCGCCGATAACACTGATGCATGTAATAGTTTCCTATGGGGACAAGAAATATTGATAGAAATTGATAAATTGTAAGAAAAAATATATATAAATATCCCTTTCCTAATACAAATTTCAATCACCCCCTTTTCCCATTTTTTAAATAAAATAACATTGTGAAAAATAAACATGTGGTATCGCCGCATTTATAAATGTCAAAACTATTAAAATATAACATAAATTTTACTGCATGGTCAATGGCATAAATGTCCACAAAATACCAAAGTCCAGAATTGCTTATTTTGGGTCACTTCATATACCAGAAAAAAATTACAAAAATTTGTTAAAAGCCCCATCACAACAAAAATGCAAAAAATTAGCCCTCCTTACAGCCCCATATACGAAAAAAATTATAGATATAGATACCTCCATGGTTTACGAAACAAACGCACGCTAGATTAAAAATTCCATAGGAAATAAAAGTCGGCGACTCACCAATCTTCTTCAATCTTTATTAATACTCACATAAGACGTTACAGGAGAGGGATGATGTGAGGGGGGTACAGCAGGCAACGGTGGCCGTTTCTCACAGGTTAGTGCTTCATCTGGCCTATAGGCCAGATGAAGCACTAACCTGTGCGAAACGACTACCGTTGCCTGCTGTACCCCCTTCACATCATCCCTCTCCTGTAACATCTTATGTGAGTATTAATAAAGATTGAAGAAGATTGGTGAGTCGCCGACTTTTATTTCCTATGGAATTTTTAATCTAGCGTACGTTTGTTTCGTAAACCATGGAGGTATCTATATCTATAATTTGGTAGAAAATTTGGTAGAAAAATCAGTACTTTTTACTGTATGCAGAAATTGGGGGGGGGGGGGGGGGAACTGTATCACTTCAGCTTTTTATGCTAAAACCCAACATTTTCACAGCAGAAGCAGACTACAGACTGATAGCTCTTGTGTCAACATATTCTAATTTAACTCTATGACTTTAGGCTTCTGAATTATTCATGCCATTTAGATTAGCAAAGAGGCATTATCATCATCAGCACTGCCTAGTTGTCAGGTACTCCTGAATATCTCATAGAGCTTCTATTGTCACATCTCTTAGCTAAATTATATCATCTGTAGTGAAAAGATGTTCATTCTTGAAGGTATGCATTAACATAAATGGTTGGAAATTACATGAAATACAGAAGTAAAGTTACACTCACAGTAGCTCTTTCTGCAGAAAATATGCAAAACAGTAAAGCATTTAGATATATTTGAATCAAGTATTATGAAAACATGGCAAGTGCCCGTGAGGATTGAAGACTATGAAAACAATACAGAGGAAAGATTTTACCTAATGTCATTCAAGTGTGACTACGTGGAGCTCTATCTTTATAGCTATTTTACATGAAGGACTTTTGTCAAGGACATTCTAGTGCATTCCGTGCCTGTCTTTTTATTTCCATGGAATGTAATCTGCATTGTAACAACAGGACCCAGACTGTCCTGATCTTTAGTAAGATCATGGACAGCAGGCAACATGGCATTATTTTACTTTTGCCTGCAAATGCCCTGTAGACATGGATCTATTTTGCAACTGAAGCTATTTCTTACTTGCCAGTACTAAGTAGAAATAGGTTGGGTATGTTAGCACTTTGTTCACGATGCACTATAATGAATAAATTCTACAGTAGCTGTATGCTGATAATATATAGTGTATTCTCTTAAATGTACTTGGGTCCCAGTGTTTTAACTGTTTGCAAAATGTATACAGAACAAGTAGGAGGTAAATAAGAATGAAAAAAAATATTTTTCTAGCTTTATTCTGAATTAACTATTGTAAGGATTTCTCCCTGGGGATAGCTCTGGGATAGTCCTTGACACAGCCACAGGACACAATTCTACATTATTCAGCAGGCAAATAACAGTTATTTATGCAAGTCTGGCTCCACACCAGCTTTATAAGACAGGTTGCAGGATAAATAAAAACATAACACAGGAACAAACAAAATCCTAGACCATCAAGTCACTAACTAAACAACCCAGCGTGCCCTGACTATCAACTGGAGGGCTTTTCCCTGCCAGTTAAAACATAAGTTTCCTGCAACCTTTTACTCACTGTTCACATACAGCGTTTGCAGCCTCTTGCTGTGTGTACTAAGACTCTTTGTCTTGTCCACTTCACTGTTGTGGGTGTCACTCACAGCCCTGGCTGTGTGCTCCTCGCAAGGACCCCTGCTTCCCCCCAAAGCCACCTTGCTATCTTCTGGGAAGAGCCCAGACTATTCTGTTATTCTGTTCCCTTTCCTTATATCTAGACTTCCCACATTTCTGCTGGCCTCATTATTAGGCACCTGATGAGCATCTCTGCTAGCTCCGCTAGGATAAAGGACTGGGAAAAACACCCTTTCATTGCTCTCAAACCTGCCTCAATGCCACACTATTTATTATGGACACCTTTAAAAAAAATTGTTTTTTTCTCGCTCTGTACTTGGTATGGTTCAAAAACATTTTCTATATAGGTCTGTTTTATGGGCTTATAGTATCTTTCTAAATGGCAGGATATTTCTAATAAAGATTATTTAAAAAGTTTCTACATTTTGCATTCAGGAAACAAACCAAACATAGGAAAATCAGTGTGAAGATGTCTATAGCCTTAAAGGCATGGTCTAACTACATACTTGATATTAAATCAAGAACTCATTGAACATCTGGTCAGCTGTATATGTTTTTTAAGCTTCCCCACTTAAAAGAGGTGCTCTGGTTATGTAGAACTTATCCCCTTTCCATAGGTTGGGGATAAGTGTTTGATCCGGATGGGGGGAGGGAGCCCCAGTGCTCCGTGTTAAGAGAAAGGCCCGTTCTGAAGACTGCAGGGGGTCCCAACAGTCACACTCCCCACGATCAGATACTTATCCCCTGTCCAGTGGATTGCCATCCATATTATGATAGAACTGTGTCATAAATATGTTTTTTATAGTTAATGCAGTTTACCATCTTTGAGAAGACTACCCAAAATTGAAACTAATCTTCTTTGAGGGTGATCATTTCAAAGAACATATCCAGTATACTGTACATTATAAATGGTGAACTGAAAATCTGCATCAGGGAATCTGATCACATTACAATCTTTCATTTCATCATGCATATACATTTAAATGCATCAAGAATGCATTGAAACATATCACATGACATACACAGAAACTTTCTTTGGTAAAATGTAGTACAAAAGTGCACACTTTTTGCTTTTTTTATTTGTGGTATGAAATAACTTCATACAAATTAGAATAACAAATTATACCCATTGTATATACTTTAACATACAATTTTTAAAGGCATGTGCAGTAACATGATTTTAACTCGGTTCCACGACCAACGTTTCATGGATAGACTTTACAAGAAACAAATGTACTTTTTTTTTATGTGAAATTAAAAAAAAAATGTATTAAATCATGTGCATAAAAGTTTTTCTTATATGTTTTGTCTTCATACTAAAGGTGCATTTATAGTTAACAACCACTTAAAGGGTACTCCGCTGCTCAGCGTTTGGAACAAACTTGCGAACGCTGGAGTCTGGAGCTCACGCCCCCTCCCATAGACTTGCATTGAGGGGGCGGGGTCATGGCATCACGAGCTCCCGGCGCCGACTCCAGCGTTCAGAACAGTTTGTTCCAAACGCGGAGCAGTGGAGTACACCTTTAAAGGGTAGCTCCCACCATCATGTTTTATTTTTTTCCTGCCCCTGCCTATTGCCCTTCCATCCCTAACACCATCCCTGCCTTTATTATTATTTTTTTACTATTTTAAAAATGGCATTTAGTCTGCCTGGTAGTGTGCTCACTACCAGGTAGACTTCCCCAGCAGGCACCACGTCACTGATGCCTGCTGGGGGCCAACTTCCGCCCTTAGTTCTCCTAACAGGGTGCCTCCAGCTGTTTCACCACTACAACTCCCAGCATGCCCTGGCATCTACTGGCTGTCAGGGCATGCTGGGAGTTGTAGTGGGGAAACAACTGGAGGCACACCGTGATGCCACACATCCCGCTCCCCGCCGCGCAGCCTGCAATCCCCCCCCCCCCCGGCCCCGTTGCGCCGCTCAACTCCCTTCCCCCCACCCCTTAGTTCACCTATTCAGTGTCCCTCCAGCTGTTTCCCCACTACAACTCCCAGCTTGCCCTGACATCTATTGGCTGTCAGGGCATGCTGGGAGTTGTAGTGGGGAAACAACTGGAGGCACACCGTGATGGCCCATCCCACCGCGCAGCCCGCAACCCCCCTGGCCCCGATGCGCCGCACAACCCACTACCCCCCTCCCCTCCCCCCGCAAAAACATTCAGTAACAGACACAACATAGATAATCTTACCTGTCGCCGGGGCCTGCCAGGGAGCCTGCGCGTGTCCTCTTCCTTCAAAGTGCTCGCTCCCGCCTGTCTGATTGACAGGGGGGAACGAGCACCGCCTTGAATGAATTCCGACTCGTTGCCATACTTCAACAAGCCGAAATTCATTAGTGACGTCACTGCCCAATGCATTCGGCCACTAGGAGGGCGACCCCTAGTGACCGAATTTAAGAGTGATTTTAAACTGTTTTAAAATCACTTTTTTTAATTAAAGTATATTAGAAATATGTTGAAGTACTATAACATATCATTTTTTTTTATTTCATGACAGTGCCCATTTAAATGGCTGAATAGCATTTTAACTGCCACTACTTTAGCAACAGCAGCATGACCATGTGTGCAGAACGCACTGGTATGTACCCTCCAATCCATTCCTTACTGACACTAATACTAGTTCTCCTACAGAAAGAAATCTTTTACATGAAAACATTCTCAATAAGCTGGAGGACCTAGCCTCGCAAGTTACTCAATATCAAAATGAACAAAAGGAAAATAAAAAGGTAAATGTCCAAAAATAAGCCTATTTTTTTTTATTCTCCTTTTTTAAACATTACTGTAATAACATCATATTCTAGACATTGAATGACCTGATTAATTCTGCCCATGCTATAGTAAATTTTTTTCATAGAGTCCATATGTATTTGGGATCAGGAACAATATGTTTAAAGGACAACTGCAGCGGTATGACACTTATCCTCTATCCACAGGATAGGGGATAAGTGTTTGATTGCGGGGGGTCCGACCGCTGGGACCCCCTGCGATCTCCCTAACGGGGCGCCGCCATAAGCGCTCATGGTGAGCGCTAAGGCGCGTAGCATCGACCTAGAGGTCGACAGTGACGCCCCGTCTCCTCCCCTTCCCCATACAGTTCTATGGGGGAGCACGAACGCTGCCTCCCCGCCTCTCCCATAGAGATGTATGGAGGAGGCGTGCCGGCTGCAACGTCATGCTGCAGCCGGCACGCCCCCTGCACGGGACAGCCGCGGCCCCATACAGGAGATCACAGGGGGTCCCAGCGGTCGGACCCCCCGCTATCAAACACTTATCCCCTATCTTGTGGATAGGGGATAAGTGTTAATCACGCTGCAGATGTCCTTTAAATTAATTTGAGAGATAGTTATTACATTTACAGTAGTTATTACACACTTATTTTTCTCAGTTTACCTTATCTGTTAACTAGGCAATACAGGAATACATCAGAGAACTAAAAGAACATCACTCTCACCAAGATACAAGTGACCTACAAGAAGAAGCAAAACACACTACAAAAAAGAAAATCAATTTACTTGAGCAGCTAAAATGGCTGATACCCATTAGAAACACAGAGAAAGAGAAGAATGGTAAGCATACACTTTTTGTCCAGCTAAGTGAACTGCCTCTTAAGTATGGTGAATGTCACTATTGATTTTGCTGCCAGTGTTGAAAGAAAAGTAGATTTGGAATAAAAGATAGGAAAACAGTACTCTGGCACGTCACTGTGAATGTCAATAGCCCCATTACATAACCTAGAAAACACCGTGTAGGTAAAATGTGTTGCTTACACAACCTATTGACATATAATCTGTAATACCTTTTAGTACTGTATCTTCCAAAATACCAGACGTGTCCAGCTTAACTAAAGGTGTAAATGCTGATTGGCTGCCACATGCCGCTTCAGCCATCAGCCTGTGTGTTTTTCACCCTTAGAACCTAAACCTCTGCAAATAAATGCATGTATTAAATTTTACAATTATGGATAGTTTTCAACTGCACAAGTTCTTAAAGGGGTTATCCACAATAAGGTGTTTTTAGTACGCACCTGCCAGACAGTAATAGCCATGCTTCGGAAGGATCAGTGCTTGTGTTGGGGTTAAATGGCTATGTTGTGAGATTACCATAAAGCTGTGGCTATCTCCTGTTGTTGAGTTTGTTCTCTCAAACTACAAATCCCAATACATAGTTCCTTGTTTGTAAGTGTGAGGGAATTTTTCTCCCTCCCACATATCAGCCACCCCACCCATTGAAACACACCTGTTCTGCCTTTAGTGCAATAGACCAGTGTTTTCTGACCAGTGTGTCTCCAGCTGTTGCAATTTTTTGCAGAATGATCTCCCACCCAGTGGTTGTTCCACCTATTAAAGCAAAGACAGGCTCCCTCTGAACACCTGACTAGTGAGGAAATGTCTCAGCCTCAGTGAAACCCCTGTCACACACAGTTGCAGACACTATATTATGAATTACACTAACTTTACAGCTCCTGTAGCATAATCAAATAAAAAAAATCCCAGAATACCCCTTTAAATGCATATGGGCATAGTCAAGTAAGGGCAGCTGATCATCAGCCGATCACCGGTCATCAAAAAATATTTAAAAAAAAAGGAAAACACTATACTTACCCTTCAATCACCCGCTCTTGTTCATCTCCTTCCGGTCCCCTGATGCTTCTGCCTTTCTTCTGCTTCCAATACGAGAGCTCAGAGCAGGACCTTTTGGGTCAGCCAATCACTGGACACAGCAGTGTTGGGAAAAGACAGAAGCATCAGGGGACTAGAAGGAGCCAAACAGGAAGCTGCAGTGGACCAGTGAGGGACTGGGGTAGGTAAGTATAGTTTTTTTTCCCCCCCATTTTTCAGAGGCCCCAGCAGCATACAAAATTTTCTGTAAAACACTGGAATGCTGCTGTAGGAAAACAATTATTTTATCTAATGACATGTTTTTCCTGATTAAGTAGAAAAAATAATGGAATCACTTTATGTTGGGAAAAATTTATAATATTCTGTATCATGCTAGTTCCAGCTTTCTCGGAGAGCAGTTAACAGTTTAGTTCTGCAGGATGGCGCCTTGTCATGAAAATATCCACAATCCATTTTCTGCTGATTGAGATCTGAACAGTCTGCTGGTCATGTCATTGAGTTGATACCCTATGCCTTCCCTAAAGAAAAGCTTTCTCGCTCATTTTTGTTATTATCCTAAAAATGTCTTTATCATCACTGAACCTATATTCTGTTGATGGGCTTTGAAAAGTGTCCAAAATTTCTATGTACACCTGAGCATTGACTTGTTGAGGTGATGATTATGATTTCCCCTGGCCCTTTATCAGATATGCAGCCCTATATCATAAATGAGTGGAGAACTGTTTTCCTCAGGTAGTCATGTTTGTATTTTTCATTAGAACAACACCAGACATAAGTTCTAGCATTCTCACCTTGGCCAGTGCAGATTGGTCATTCATCGCTGAATATCACCTTCATGCAATCCTGCACACTCCATGACTCTTCTCTTTCGCCCACTGTAACCTTGTTACCAGACAAATCTTTGGTGGTAAATGTGGACTATTTTTGGTGCTCATTATGACAGACACATTTATTATCATTGTGTGCCAAAAATGGTTACTTTTTCCAACTAATACACATTTTTCTTGTCCACATATCAAAAAGTGGACAATGCCACCTGAGTTTCAGACACATATATTAAGTCAATGGACAAAAAGTAAAAGTATTTTATGGTGCTTTGTACCATAAAAGAGAATTGGTGGAAAAATGCACGTTTGTACAGCAGGCCTCTTTTTGATATGGGCAGATTTTGGAGCACAAGGGGATACATTTTAGCACACAACCTGATGGAACAAATTTACTAAAGATCATGCACCTTCATATTAATTTGTCCCAAATTTAGTCTTCTGTATCTAAAATACCACCATCGGCAAATGATACAATTTGAATACATTTTCTCCTTTGTTTTTAATTTTCTGTCCTGGTGTGGGGATGTCTTCAGAGGCAGCTCTAGACTTTTTGGGGTCTTAGGCAAAAATCAATCATGAGCCCCCCCCCCCCCTGATACTGATACTAACACCGCTATACACAAACTAGTATCACTACTAATAACACTATGCAAGAGACAAATAATTCCACCACACCATGACCACAACCATTACCACCATATAGGGACGGGATAATACCACCATACTGATACTAACACTGCTATAAACAGACCAGTATCAACAATAACGACACTATACAAGAGACAAATAATTCCACCACTCCATGACCTCTACCATTACCACCATATAGTGACGGGATAATACCACCATACTGATACTGACACTGCTATACACAGACCAGTATCACCAATAACAACACTATACAAGGGTCAAATAATTCCACCACTCCATGACCACTACCATTACCACCATATAGTGACGCTATAATACCAACATACTGATACTGAATAACACCACTATACACAGACCAGTATCACCAATAACAACACTATACAAGAGACAAATAATTCCACCACTCCATGACCACTACCATTACCACCATATAGTGGCGCTATAATACCAACATACTGATACTGAATAACACCACTATACACAGACCAGTATCATCAATAACAACACTATACAAGAGACAAATAATTCCACCACACCATGACCTCTACCATTACCACCATATAGTGATGGGATAATACCAACATACTGATACTGAAGAACACCACTATACACAGACCAGTATCACCAATAACAACACTATACAAGGGTCAAATTATACTGCCACACCATGACTATACATTACCACATATACTGACAGGATAATACTACCATAATGATACTGAATAACACCGCTATACACAGACTAGTATCACCAGCAATACCTTTATACAAGGAATAAATAATTGTACCACACCATGACTATACATTACCCCCACATAGTAATGGAATAGTATTGCCATGCTGATTCTGAATTAACCACTGTACACAAACGTTAGTGACCTCAGCTCTACACAGGCTCTGAAGACCATATAAGTGATTACATACAGTTACATCTGGTGACGTCTTTTCTTATTGGAGCCATTCACATTCCTTTTTCTTCTCCATCCAGCCCAGACCGTCATGTCTATTTTTCCATCCACAACTCATCTCCACATAACCTGCCAGACAAACATTTTAGGCTCTGTACTTTTACAGGAACTCTCTGCCAGAGGAAGTGGTCATGGTGAACTCAATGTAGAAAGGGAAAAAGGAAAAAAAGACACGCACGCCTAGTGAAGTATTGTTAGACAAATTCAGTTAAAAGAAGCAAGAAATTCACTCACCCTATAGTGTTACGCTCAGAGCACACCTATATTCACCTGTAGAGTAGATATCAACGGTCCTGCAGCTCGCAATCCCTCCGATCACTGGCCTCAGTCGATTGGTAGTAAATAGATGCAATGGGTAAAAGAAAAGGGGGATATTTTCTGCAGCGCTGGACCATGTAGATCAAATGAGACTAAGCTCTAATAAATGGATAAAATTACGTTTTATTGTAGCACATGCAATGTGTTTCCAGCCTGGACAAGGCCCTTCATCAGGACAGTGCATGTTACATAATGAAAGCAGGCAGGTTTTTATAGATACTCCATGTGTACATAGAAAGGTCATATCAATTAAGCAATTCACCAAGGCTCTTAGGGGACAGCCCACAAGAACCTTGCGTAAGGTAGCATGCTTATAGCAACATATTACATTAGTTAAAAAGAGAAAAACAGGAAAACATTCACAGTTACACAAAAATATTTATAAAATATTAAAAAGTTATGAGGTAGAACTTAAAAAAGGCAATTTTTATAGAAGTGACATGTCAGAAGTACTAGCCGCACATACACACCTGTTCCCCACTGGTTCCTAATAAGGATGTTCGCCAGTGTGTGGGGGGAAGGGTACGGGTGAAGAAAAGAGCGAAGAGCTGTGGATGTGGCGAAGTTGAGAGTAGGTGGAGCTACACAAGGTCCATAGAAGGCTAAGCGGAATTCCTATTACTTCTACCGAGCACTATAATAGCAGTGATGGGATTTGAAATGGGCGGAGCTACCCTGTAGTCAGGGATGTGAACAAAGATCGCAAAAGTCGATGCGGGAGCGCTATAGTAGTAGCGGTGTTTGAGGTAGGCTGAGCTACATCATTAAAAAGGAAAACAGACCAGTAGCAGAGCGCTATGCTTTTGACAAGGTAAAAAGAGTAAAAATAGAATTACCGGGGTCACAACGCTATAGATATAGAAATACATAATGTTTAAAAGTCACTGCAATAGCTATGTGCAAATAGCAATATTTAATTGCCTATCAAGGCTCTAAAAGGCATTTAGGGATTTTTTTCAAAGGTAGGGGGGATAGTATTATAAAAGTCAAAGATAATAAGAGAATAAATACCGTAGGTAATATACGAACAATATGATGTATACATATTTATAAAAAATGAAGGGTATCAATTATGATAATATTCACATTAATACAAGGTAGGATAATGTTATGGATATGTGTTATGAGAGGATGTAGGTATAGTTGGCATAAATGGTATGTGAATGTTAGTTATAGTATATATATATATATATATATATATATATATATATATATATATATATATAATGGATTAACAATTATATAGAAGAAGTTAGGGATTGTTGAGAAATAGAATTTAAACCAGGATAGTCTCCGATATTTCATTGAGCCCTAAAGGGGCTAAGAAATGGATTTTATAAATCCAAAACACCTCTAAGGGTTTCAAGGCTTCAAATCTGTTGGAGAGGTGTTCAGGCACAGAATCTATTGGTATGATGGAGTATGTCATGTTTGTATTTTTCATTAGAACAACACCAGACATAAGTTCTAGCATTCTCACCTTGGCCAGTGCAGATTGGTCATTCATCGCTGAATATCACCTTCATGCAATCCTGCACACTCCATGACTCTTCTCTTTCGCCCACTGTAACCTTGTTACCAGACAAATCTTTGGTGGTAAATGTGGACTATTTTTGGTGCTCATTATGACAGACACATTTATTATCATTGTGTGCCAAAAATGGTTACTTTTTCCAACTAATACACATTTTTCTTGTCCACATATCAAAAAGTGGACAATGCCACCTGAGTTTCAGACACATATATTAAGTCAATGGACAAAAAGTAAAAGTATTTTATGGTGCTTTGTACCATAAAAGAGAATTGGTGGAAAAATGCACGTTTGTACAGCAGGCCTCTTTTTGATATGGGCAGATTTTGGAGCACAAGGGGATACATTTTAGCACACAACCTGATGGAACAAATTTACTAAAGATCATGCACCTTCATATTAATTTGTCCCAAATTTAGTCTTCTGTATCTAAAATACCACCATCGGCAAATGATACAATTTGAATACATTTTCTCCTTTGTTTTTAATTTTCTGTCCTGGTGTGGGGATGTCTTCAGAGGCAGCTCTAGACTTTTTGGGGTCTTAGGCAAAAATCAATCATGAGCCCCCCCCCCCCCTGATACTGATACTAACACCGCTATACACAAACTAGTATCACTACTAATAACACTATGCAAGAGACAAATAATTCCACCACACCATGACCACAACCATTACCACCATATAGGGACGGGATAATACCACCATACTGATACTAACACTGCTATAAACAGACCAGTATCAACAATAACGACACTATACAAGAGACAAATAATTCCACCACTCCATGACCTCTACCATTACCACCATATAGTGACGGGATAATACCACCATACTGATACTGACACTGCTATACACAGACCAGTATCACCAATAACAACACTATACAAGGGTCAAATAATTCCACCACTCCATGACCACTACCATTACCACCATATAGTGACGCTATAATACCAACATACTGATACTGAATAACACCACTATACACAGACCAGTATCACCAATAACAACACTATACAAGAGACAAATAATTCCACCACTCCATGACCACTACCATTACCACCATATAGTGGCGCTATAATACCAACATACTGATACTGAATAACACCACTATACACAGACCAGTATCATCAATAACAACACTATACAAGAGACAAATAATTCCACCACACCATGACCTCTACCATTACCACCATATAGTGATGGGATAATACCAACATACTGATACTGAAGAACACCACTATACACAGACCAGTATCACCAATAACAACACTATACAAGGGTCAAATTATACTGCCACACCATGACTATACATTACCACATATACTGACAGGATAATACTACCATAATGATACTGAATAACACCGCTATACACAGACTAGTATCACCAGCAATACCTTTATACAAGGAATAAATAATTGTACCACACCATGACTATACATTACCCCCACATAGTAATGGAATAGTATTGCCATGCTGATTCTGAATTAACCACTGTACACAAACGTTAGTGACCTCAGCTCTACACAGGCTCTGAAGACCATATAAGTGATTACATACAGTTACATCTGGTGACGTCTTTTCTTATTGGAGCCATTCACATTCCTTTTTCTTCTCCATCCAGCCCAGACCGTCATGTCTATTTTTCCATCCACAACTCATCTCCACATAACCTGCCAGACAAACATTTTAGGCTCTGTACTTTTACAGGAACTCTCTGCCAGAGGAAGTGGTCATGGTGAACTCAATGTAGAAAGGGAAAAAGGAAAAAAAGACACGCACGCCTAGTGAAGTATTGTTAGACAAATTCAGTTAAAAGAAGCAAGAAATTCACTCACCCTATAGTGTTACGCTCAGAGCACACCTATATTCACCTGTAGAGTAGATATCAACGGTCCTGCAGCTCGCAATCCCTCCGATCACTGGCCTCAGTCGATTGGTAGTAAATAGATGCAATGGGTAAAAGAAAAGGGGGATATTTTCTGCAGCGCTGGACCATGTAGATCAAATGAGACTAAGCTCTAATAAATGGATAAAATTACGTTTTATTGTAGCACATGCAATGTGTTTCCAGCCTGGACAAGGCCCTTCATCAGGACAGTGCATGTTACATAATGAAAGCAGGCAGGTTTTTATAGATACTCCATGTGTACATAGAAAGGTCATATCAATTAAGCAATTCACCAAGGCTCTTAGGGGACAGCCCACAAGAACCTTGCGTAAGGTAGCATGCTTATAGCAACATATTACATTAGTTAAAAAGAGAAAAACAGGAAAACATTCACAGTTACACAAAAATATTTATAAAATATTAAAAAGTTATGAGGTAGAACTTAAAAAAGGCAATTTTTATAGAAGTGACATGTCAGAAGTACTAGCCGCACATACACACCTGTTCCCCACTGGTTCCTAATAAGGATGTTCGCCAGTGTGTGGGGGGAAGGGTACGGGTGAAGAAAAGAGCGAAGAGCTGTGGATGTGGCGAAGTTGAGAGTAGGTGGAGCTACACAAGGTCCATAGAAGGCTAAGCGGAATTCCTATTACTTCTACCGAGCACTATAATAGCAGTGATGGGATTTGAAATGGGCGGAGCTACCCTGTAGTCAGGGATGTGAACAAAGATCGCAAAAGTCGATGCGGGAGCGCTATAGTAGTAGCGGTGTTTGAGGTAGGCTGAGCTACATCACTAAAAAGGAAAACAGACCAGTAGCAGAGCGCTATGCTTTTGACAAGGTAAAAAGAGTAAAAATAGAATTACCGGGGTCACAACGCTATAGATATAGAAATACATAATGTTTAAAAGTCACTGCAATAGCTATGTGCAAATAGCAATATTTAATTGCCTATCAAGGCTCTAAAAGGCATTTAGGGATTTTTTTCAAAGGTAGGGGGGATAGTATTATAAAAGTCAAAGATAATAAGAGAATAAATACCGTAGGTAATATACGAACAATATGATGTATACATATTTATAAAAAATGAAGGGTATCAATTATGATAATATTCACATTAATACAAGGTAGGATAATGTTATGGATATGTGTTATGAGAGGATGTAGGTATAGTTGGCATAAATGGTATGTGAATGTTAGTTATAGTATATATATATATATATATATATATATATATATATATATATATATATATAATGGATTAACAATTATATAGAAGAAGTTAGGGATTGTTGAGAAATAGAATTTAAACCAGGATAGTCTCCGATATTTCATTGAGCCCTAAAGGGGCTAAGAAATGGATTTTATAAATCCAAAACACCTCTAAGGGTTTCAAGGCTTCAAATCTGTTGGAGAGGTGTTCAGGCACAGAATCTATTGGTATGATGGAGTATGGATTTTTTATATCCCGATGGGCTGAGGCACAGTGTCTTGATAAACTATGCATTTGAAATTGTATTCTGACATTGTGATGATGTTTATTCACCCTGTTCCTTAATTTTTTTGTGTGGTAAGGCCCACATATTGTAGGTTACAGCAGCATTCAATGAGGTAAATTATGTATTCTGTATTGCACGTAAGATGAGATTTTAGTTTCGCCGGTGGTGTTTGACTTAACCTCTTCAGGTTTAGTCATTCTGCATCCTTAAGGACGCGGGGCGTACAGGTATGCCCGTGGGGATTTCGGTCCCCGCCGCTAGTCGGGCAGGGACCCGACCGGGATGCCTGCTGAAATCATTCAGCAGGCATCCCAGCTCATCGCCGGAGGGGGTCCTGAAACCACCCCCCCCATGTTGCCACAGATCACCGGTAAATACAAACTGGCGATTCCGGGTCATGGGGGTCATGTGTGACCCCATGACCCGGATAAGGATGATGATCAGTGGTGTAATATACACCACCAATAATCATCAGTACTGTACTGGGAGGTGGCAGTGTCAGGGATTTATCACTGTTCAGTGTTTTTTGGCTGTTCAGGCGGGTGCATTTTTTCTGGGTTAAGCATTTTATTATTTTATTTTTCGGGTATTTTGTGTGGGGGTCCAGTGTATATGCCACCAGCCACTGTTTTGGGCTGAGTGGCCAGACCCCCCACTGACTTCTGCACCCCCTGCCGCCACTAAGCGCAAATCAGTGCGTACACCACTGATTAGGTAAATGTTTGGGGTTTTTTTTTGGCACAGGGCTTTTTTTGCGCTAGAAGTCGATTTTTTTTTCCTTTTTAGTTTATATTTTTTTCTGTTAGGGCGGGTTTAGTTAGGTTAGGTTAGGGTGGGTTAGGGAGGTAGTCTAGCACCACACCCCACTACACACAGCACATACTCAAATAAAGTTTTCCTCACACACATACACACCCCCATCCCCATTAGAGTAGGGAAATGGCCCGCATATGCCATACATGCCTCCGACACTGAAAGCACTCATACTAGTCAAGCCCCCTGCCAAGTTCACAGGTGCCCCGTACTGGAGAACTTGTCTGGACTCAGCCAGCGAACCACGATCCCGTGATTCCTGAGTTTGTTGGCGACTCAGTAATCAAGATTGACATCATCGGGTTCACTGAAATAGACTTTTCTCTATCTGCTCCATTGGGGGACACAGACCGTGGGTGTATCTTGCTGTCTCTAGGAGGTGTGACACTATAGTAACAAAAAAAGTCGGCTCCTCCCAGCAGGATACACCCACCTTCAGGCTCTGAGCTAGTCAGTTTAAGCTTAGTGTCTAATGAGGTGGACATGGGCTGGATTCTCCAGTCCAGGTCTTCTGTTTTTTATTTTCCTAGTTAGGGACGTGTTAGTTTTTTTATTCCATTTTCTTTTCCGTTTTCAGGTGGGGACTCAGGGACTGAGGTTCCCTGTTTCCCCATTGCGAGTGAGGGGGCACAGACATTGCGTATATGCGCTGTTAACCCCCCCTCACCAACGGTCAGCGCCTGGGTGGTACCTCACGGGTCCGGGTCCCCCTATGTCTCTGCTCGCCTCGCTCGCGCATAGCAGCTAGGCGTGATGCGGGGACCATAAGCTAGCTGAAGACTTCACTGAAGACTCCATTAGGTAAGTTCTTCTGACTGAGGTAAGTACTTTCCCCCCTTTTTTCTCCAAAAGTATGGACTCGCAACCTCTGGAGACCCCCTGTTTTTGGCCCACCTTCAGTTTTATGGGGCTGCATTTTACAGGGGCTGATTCTTTTTATTGGGGAAGCAGTGGCACCTAAGGGGGCATATATTACAGGGCACTTTACTTCTGGGGGCACTTAATTTTACTTTCACTTTTTAGGCCGCCCGCTCTGTTCCCCCGAGCGCTATGCGGACTGGACATGGCGCTCGGGACAAGGAGCGGGCGCCATTACAGTCCTTCTCGGCCGGTCTTAGCTCCGCCCACAGGGCTGGGAGCTTCCAAGAGCGCGAAGCAGCCTCCAATCAGTGCCGTGGGCGCGATTTTCACTACGTTGGGGGGGTGCCTTACTTCGGGCACGCCCCTCCCTTTCTATTGGCTGGTCTTTTTCAGTCTCCTTAGCTGCATGGAGTGATTTCTCACTGCAGCTGACAGGGGACACAGACCAGGGTGAGAAGGCTAGTCCCTCTCTGCATCTCTTTTTCCACCATTATGTCCGCTCCCAGAGCTGTTCCTCTCTCTCTCTAGTCAGAAACCTGGAACATCAGTAACTTATTATGTTGTAGCACTGTAATACAAGATGTCTGGCTCTGCTGAGCCCCCTTGCCCTGCCTGCTCCACTGCTCCCCCAGGGTCCCGCCCCCCCAGTCATCTGGGCACAAACGTCGCTCCTCCTGAGGACGTTCTCGGATTCGCCGCTTTGCCACGCCAGAGCTGCGTATCCGGTCAGTTTCGCCCCCCTCCAGGATTGCCTCTACCCATTCACTTCCCCTGGTCAACTGGTGGACGAGGCTCCCGAGCCGGCATCTGACTCAGAGGACCGCTCGGACTCAATTGCAACGGTGAACTCATTGGTGACAGCCATAGGAGACAACCTTCATCTAGAGGACCCAGGATCTTCGGATCCAGAAGTATCCTTTCATCGTGCTAAGCCAGCACCTCAAAGGTTCAGCTCTCACACTGACTTTGACGATATTCTGGAATCTGCATGGAAACATCCAGACAAGAGGTTCCCGGGAAACAAGACAATCTAAGAACATTATCAATTTGTCAAGGACCTTGTTGCTAAGGTGGTTTCCCCTCCCTCAGCGGATCCACCAATCTCCCAGATCTTTAGGGCGACTACACTGCCTCTGGCAGTTGCTGCTGCCTTCAAGGATCCCACGGACAAGAAGGTAGAATCCTTAGCGAGGTTCTCTTCTGAGGCAGCTGGCTCTTCCCTTCTTCCCATCTTCGCCTCGACATGGGTGTCAAAGGCCCTGTCGGAGTGGTGCCAAAAGCTCCATCAGGATATCTTAGCGGGATCCCCCCACCAGAGGATCTCTCTGCTCTGGCTCTCCAATGCTCTAAAGCTGGGGATTTTCTGTGTGCAGCTTCCACTTAGTCAGCCTGTTGTTCTGCCTTTGCTGTGGGTGACCTAGCGGCTCTCCGCCACTTTATGTGGTTTAAAGCTTGGAATGCGGATACCGCTTCCAAAGGTCTCTCTCTGAGCTTCCCTTTATGGGTGGCCGTCTTTTTGCCGACCGCCTCGATGAGATTATCTCAGTGGCAACTAGAGGTAAGAGTTCCTTCTTACCTCAAAATAAGGCTCGCCCTTCTTCCCTATGGAAGTCCTTTTTCCTTTCGGTCATTTCGGACCTCTGGTTCCAGCTAAGGGTCCGGGCAGGCACCCTCGCGGGACAAGAAGGCTCCCTTGTGCCGGGCACGCCCGGCTTGCAAGTCGGACTCCAACCGCTCCGACCGTTTTGCACCCTAATCGGGCAACTGCAAGCCCACTTCTGCTGAAGTGAGGCCCCCACCCGTGTTTTCTTTCGGGTGGGAGGTCGTCTCTTGTTTTCTGAGACATCTGGACTTCACACATTCAAGATTCTGGGGTCAGGGATGTGGTGTCTAACGGTTACTGGATCGAATTTGCCTCCCTTACGAGGGATCGAGTTTAGCGATCCCGGGCCCCCCAGTCTCCCCCTCTGGCGAAGCAATTTCGAACGGCTCTCCAGTCTCTGCTTCTCCAGGGGGTTATTGTCCCCTTTTCTCCAGGGGCACGTTTTTCAGGGTTCTATTCAGATTTTTTTGTGGTCCCCAGGATGGACGGTTCTGTGCGACCAATCCAACCATCACATTCTCATCCACCACTTCAGAATGGAATCTCTCCGTTCGGTGGTGGCGTACCTGTAACAAGGGGAGTTACCTTCATCGGTGGACATCAAGGATGCCTACCTCCACGTGCTAATATTTCCGGGCCATCATCGGTACCTCCGCTTGCGGTCCCGGAGGGGTATTTTCAATTCGTGGCCCTCCCCTTTGGTTTGGCCACGGCTCCTTGGGTCCTTACAAAGATCCTTGCGCCAGTGCTGGGCCTGTTTGGTCGAGGGGAACCTCGGTGATATCCTATCTGGACGACCCTCTCATCAAGGCTCCGACCAGCGCCCAGACTCTGGGGAATCTGGACGTCACTCTCCACTCTCTGACTCACTTCGGGTGTATGGTCAACTGGGAAAAGTCAGTCTTCTGTCCTACCCAGTCTCTAACCTTCATGGGACTTCGATTCGACGGCCTCTGCCCGCATTTGTCTTCCGCTGGACAAATGTCTGGCGCTCTGGTCGGGGGTCCGCCCCCTTCGGACCCAGGTGTCAGTCTCCATCTGCTCAGTATTGACTTCCTGGGTTGGGTGGTGGCAACTATGGAGGCCGTACTTTTTGCCCAGTTTCATTACCGCCCCTTTCAACTGGCGATTCTCTCTCGATGGAACAGGTTTCCTCTGTCCCTCGATTGTCAGATTGTTCTCCCTCGCAGGGTCCGTCAGTCTCTGCTCTGGTGGCTCCGCTCCCCCCTTCTTCTTCAAGGGCGGTCCTTTCTTCCCCTTCTCTGGCGGGTTGTTACACCGGTTGCCAGGCTGTCGGCCTGGGGCAGCGTGTTCAGGGATTGGACGGTCCAGGGACTCTGGTCTCCCCAGGAGACCCTTCTTCCGATAAACATATTGGAATTACGGGCGATTCTTCTTTGTCTTCTTCATTGGGAGCCCCGTCTTCAGTCCCGTCCTGTCCGCGTTCAGTCGAACAACGCCACGGCCGTGGCGTACATAAATCGTCGGGGCAGCACTCGCAGCTCGGCAGCCATGGCCGAGGTAACCAGAATTCTCTCCTGGGCAAAGAGCAAGGTTCCGGCCATTTCGGCGATCCACATTCCGGGAGTGCTCAACTGGGAAGCGGACTTCCTCAGTCGGTCCTCACCCGACCCCGGCGAGTGGTCTCTTCATCCGGAGGTCTTCACGCAGCCCTGCGACCTCTGGGGCGTTCCGGACATGGACCTCTTTGCACAATCAGAAAATCCTTCCGTTTATGTCCAAGTCCCGAGACCCTCAGGCTTTGGCCATGGACGCCCTAGTGATTCCTTGGGCTGGGTTCGCCCTACCTTATTTATTCCCTCCTCTTCCACTCCTTCCCAGGGTGCTGAGGAAGCTCAAGGCAGAGGACGTCCCCGCCATTCCGGTAGCTCCAGATTGGCCCTGAAGGTCGTGGTACGCCGACGTAGTTAGGCTCCTCGACGACACTCCACTGCGCCTTCTGCCCTATTCATTGTCGGCTCTGCTATACAGGGCTGTGCAGCGTCGGCTCTGCTATTCGGCAGGAAGTTGCGTCTGAGGGAGAATCGTCTGCGGCATGACAGCATTATGGATAAGGGACTTTCGGATGAGGGAGTTGTGGCTGAAGGAGGACAGCGATTGGTGTGAGGGAGGAGGCGGGACGCTGCTTTGCCTGACGGAGGACGGAGTTGCGGCTGACAACTGACGGCTATTGGGCCGAGGGAGGAGGTGGGGCACTGTTTTGCCTGAAGGAGGACGGAGTTACGGCTGACGACTGACGGCAATTGGTCTGAGGGAGGAAGCGGGACGCCGTTTCACCTGAGGAAGAACGGAGTTGTGGCTAACGACTGACGGCGATTGGTCCAAGGGAGGAGGCGGGATGCCGTTTCACCTGACGGAGGATGGATTTATGTCTGATGACTATGTCCTAAAATGGACACCGTACATAGGGTTTGGGGTGGGCGTCATTTTTACTTTCGGCTATACTCTGGGTCATCATTCTGGGAATTGGCATATCAGTATTAAAATTGCAATTTTCATAACCCCCCCATAGTACACTTCATCCATGCCTGGAAAATAAATTTAGGGAACACCCGTCTGTTCCAAATCTCCACTTCACCTGAATAAGAACGGAGTTGTGGCTAACGACTGACGGCGATTGGTCCGAGGGAGGTGTAGTTTCCCAAATAGTGTGCCATGTGGATTTTTTTTTTGCTGTTCTGGCACCCTGGGGACTTGCTAAATGCAACATGCCCCCCAAAAACCATTTCAGTAAAATTCTCTTTCAAAAAGCCAAATTTTGCTCCTTGTCTTCTGAGCATTTTAGTGTGCCAGCAAAGCACTTAACGTCCACATATGGGGCATTTTCTTAATCGGGAAAAATTGTGCTTTAAATTTTGTTGTCCATTTTCTCTTATTACCCCTTTTGAAAAAGAAAAATTTGGGGTTACACCATCATTTTAGTGTTAAAAATCTAATTTTCCATTTTCAATGCAAAGTCGTCAAACACCTGTGGGGTGTTAAGGCTCACTATACCCATTGTTACATTCATTGAGGGGTGTAGTTTCCAAAATAGTATGCCATGTGGAGTTTTTTTTGGCTGTTCTGGCACCATGGAGGCTTCCTAAATGCAACATGGCCCCCAAAAACCATGACAGCAAAATTTGTTTTAAAAAAATCTCACATTTTGTCTTTCAGTCTTGAGCTGATTTTTATTTTTTTCCTCCACTTTGCTGCTATTCTTGTGAAACACCTAAAGGGTTAACAACCTTTCTGAATGTCATTTTAAATACTTTGAGGGGTGTAGTTTCTATAATGGAGTCATTTATGCGGTATTTCTCACAGAAAAGGCCCCTCAAATCCACTTCAAACTTAACTGGTCCCTGAAAAATTCAGATTTTGAAATTTTCGTGAGAATTTTGAAAATTGCTGCTATACTTTGAAGCCCTCTAATGTCTTCAAAAAGTAAAAACATGTCAACTTTATTATGTGAACATAAAGTAGACATATTGTATTTGTGAATCAATATATCATTTATTTGAAATTTTGGGATTTTTCACCAAGAAAGGATGCAAGTAACGACGAAAATTTACCACTATGTTAAAGTAGAATATGTTATGAAAAAACATTCTCGGAATCAGAGTGAAAGATAAATGCATCCCAGAGTTATTGATATATAAAATGACAGTGGTCAGATTTGCAAAAAAGGGCTGTGTCCTTAAGGGGAAAATGAGCTGTGTCCTTAAAGGGTTAAAGGTAGTGCACTTAAGTTTAATTTCCTTGCAGCACCGACATCTGTTATTCCACAACAAAAACTTCCTGATTTATTTGATTCACTTTTTTCCTTTTTTATGTTGTTTTAATTGACTCGGTGCTTTTCTTTAGAGACGGAGCTCTACCAAAGATAACCTGTGGACATTCAGGGAGAAGATCTTTTTAAACATTATCCATTTTTAAAATGTGCCAGTGTTTTTTAAGAATATTTCATAGTTCAGGGGAAGATGCATTAAAAGGGGTAATAAAGTTTAGTTCCCTTTAGTTGCATTTCCCTTGTTTTTCTTTTCGTATAAGACACTGTGCTTGAGTCAGATGTATTGTGAGATCAAGCATTTTGGGTACTTTTTAGCTTGAAAGCGTTTTTCCAATGTTCTGGCCTGGATCCGGAAGTCTTCATTCCTGGAGCAATTCTTTCCAATCCTCTGGTATTAAGAAAAAGGTATGTTCTCAAGTCACTTCTTCAAGTGACCACTACTAAAATCAATATAGCTATAATCTTTTATGGTCAACTCAATAAAAGATTTCAAAACTCCCTCTACTTGGCTAATTTTCCCTCTCTTTTTAGAGAAATCCGGGGCATTGCTAGACCGCTGGGGCTCCCATTACATATAATTTTTGGGGTGGATTGCGGCAGTTAAGATGTCGGTCCTACCTAAATTGCTTTACTTTGTTAAGACCCTTCCTGTAAGGGTTCTTCTTTCTATGATCAGCTCCATGCAATCAGTGGTTTTTCGTTTTATTTGGAAAGCCAAGCGGCATTGTTTACCCATGTCTGTTATGATGGCTTGTAAGTCTGCTGGAATTCTGGCAGTACTGGATCTGGTGAAGTATTACCTGGTAGCCCACCTCCGCCATCAATAAGCCTGGTCTTCATACCATGCCTAAAGTAGATGGATGGAAATTAAAAAGTTGTGGTTGGCCCCAATCCACGCTAATTCCTTACTCTGGTCTCTCCGCCCATTTACTGCCCTGTTATACCCCCTCCTAGACCCTATATCTTTCTCCAAGTACGTCTAGGGTTATTGTGCTGGGAATTATGGACTCTGCTCTTCTTCTTCCCTACAGTCCTTCCTCTGTCACCCGGAAATTCCAGCTAGTGTGACTTTGGGTATGGTTCATATATGTGCCCCGAAAAAACTCTTCTGCTGTGCTGATTTAGTGAATCCATATTCCTGTACCCTGTTTTCCTTTGACCAGCTGAAGTCTAAATATGGACTTCCCACCTCTGAATGGCTGCATTACCTACGTCATCACATGGTCTCCAAATTGCATTTACTGGCGGTATCTAGTCCCGCGAAGTTTGAACAGCTCTGCCACGAGGGTTGGTTGGCCAAGGGCCTTCCCCTTGATATGTACTTTATTTTAAAAGCACCTTTTATTGTCGCACCTGCTCATAGGTACATTATTCGTTGGGAGAAGACTTTGAATTCCCCAATCTCGCTTGCCCAGTGGTAAATTATATGGGAGCATGCTTCTAAGGTCTCTATTTATACGGTATATAAGGAAACTCAGTATAAATTGGTTATAGGGTAATACTATACTCCTGGACTGTCGCATAATCTGAATCCTGCCATTACTGCTCTCTGTTGGCGGTGTAGTGGGGGGTAGGGTTTACCTGTTTTGGTCGTGCCTGTTGATTGGGGTTTTGATATGAGGTCAGCTGTTTGATGACGGATTTTGGGGGGTTGTAGTACCTCTGAACCCTATGATTTACCTCTTGCCTTTGTTCCCCCTTTCTATGGGAAAATAGGGTGTTAAATTATTACTGCACATCCTTTTGGTGGCTAAAACACTGATAGCTAAAAACTAAAAAAGGTCAGCCCCCCTTCCCTATTAGACCTAATAGCTAGGGTACAGAAAATTAGGTCTTTAGAGTCCCTCACAGCATGACTGAATAATACTGACTTGTTTACCTTCATATGGATCATTTGGTAGATGGACAGCCTTCCTTACCTCTTCCCTTCCCCCTTTTGATCCTTTGCTCCTTATGCTCCCCTTCCCCTCTGTTGTTTTTCTATGTTTTGTCTACTGTGTCTTGTTTCGTGTATTGTTTCCGTTACACCCCAAATGGGGTGCACTCCACTTATGGCATTTCCTGGGTTATGCTGGTGCAGTTTGATTTACCTTATACACTTTTTTGGAAACTTGTCCTGTTTTGGTACTGACCTTCTCTCCCTTGTTTTATTATGCTTTATATGACTTATGTGCGATTATGTTGTATCTGTACTTTGCTTTGTGCCTGATTAGTCATGACATGTTTAGTCATATGTTCTATGCCATTCCTTGTTTCAGCTTTTGGCCTTGAGCCTTGACTTTTCTTATTGTCACTTGAAGTTTCACTTTTATAATTGTTCCGAAAATCTCTTCAATAAAAATTACAGTTCAAAAGAGGCCTGGATGCATTTCTGGAGAGTAATAACAATACAGGTCATTTTTGATAGATTTATATGGATAAAACATTAATCCAGGGACTTATTCTGATGCCATATTTGTAGTCAAGAAGAAAGTTTTCCCCCTAATATGGGGCAGTTGGCATCAGCCTCATAAGGATTTTTTGCCTTCCTCTGGATCAACACAGTAGAGATATAGGTTGAACTTGATGGACTCTGGTCTTTTTTTAACCTTATGAACTATGTAAACTATGTATTTTGTACTGACCTACTTCTACATTACAAGTACAGATAAGCATTATCTCATTAGAAAAAGCGACAGGCTGCAGCTTAGAAGCCTCTTGATAGATCGATTTACTGTGTTTCTGTTGCCAGGTTATTTTGGCACAGTTATCAGTTTGGTGGTGACAAACACAGCTGTTTCCATTTAAACCTCTCAAGCATGAGCTATACAGTATAATATATGCTGCTGCATTGACAGACTACATTGTGGTGTAGCTAAAGGAAATTATAGGGAAATTGTGTCTTAACATTAGAAGCATGCCGCTTCATCATATTAAGTGTTCAGCATAATTTACCGCTGGAAGGACGCCACGAGCTGTTTATTTTTTCATTAAGCTGAAAAGGCCGACATCAGAGCCAGATGTTGTATTCGTCTTTGGTAGTAAGTCATGAAGGTTACACACAATGGGTTATAGATACACTTTGGGGGGAATTTA
Organism: Hyla sarda; assembly: GCF_029499605.1. Lineage (NCBI taxonomy): Eukaryota > Metazoa > Chordata > Amphibia > Anura > Hylidae > Hyla > Hyla sarda. Next base: position 187,102,342 of record NC_079190.1, read on the forward strand.
TCATTGGTTTTACACCATTTTTGTGGCGTTCATTTGTCTCAGATGCTGTTTTAAGACTTTTGCTTTAGAGGGTTTTTCAAAAAGAACATACCAAGTGGTGATTTCAGTTGATATCATGCAGTGGTCAGGAATTTATCGTGTGCGACTTTTCAGTTTGTCGTATCTTTTGTCGCAACTGCAACCCCATTATTAAAAAGTCGCACATTTGGTTGCACCATACAAAGTGGAGTTCTGAAGTAAGAAATGTGATCAGGACCAGATTTATCATTTGCCCTGCACCATGTAATTAATTTAGTGCAGGTACACAGTAATGGGGTTAAAAGACATTCACCTACACAACTATGGATGAATTCCCCCCTTGAGGTATATTCCTAGACCAGTGTATTCCAACCAGTGTACCTCCAGCGATTGCAAAACTACAACCCCTAGCATGCCTGGACAGCCGAAGGCTGTCCGGACATGCTGTGAGTTGTAGTTTTGCAACCGCTGGAGGCACCCTGGTTTAAAAACACTGTCCTAGACAAATTAAACAGGTCTAGTAAGTAGTACAGTCCTCTCCTTATTGAAAAATCTATAGAAGACAAGATATAAATAAATATATTTTTAGTCCTGTGTAAGATGATTCATGCACTTCATCTGCTATAAGACTTCAAACAAATCCTGTCCTGATTAGAACATTAAGAAGTTACTGTACAGTTGGCATAATTACTTCCCCGAAGATGTTTTAAAGATTAAACCAAGATATTCCTTTTAACCATGTAAGTGGTTATTGAAGGCGGCACAAGATTAGTGAGTAAAATAAGCAAAAATAAATAAATTCACAATTTTTTGCTGTCCTATCTGCAGGCAGCATTGTTTACGGCAGGAGGAGCTCAGTATATTGATGTATAGTTTTATGGGAACACAATTTTATACAATTTGTCATTTAGTAAATTATAAAATGTTTTATTCTGTATTTATTCTGTAAATTGTTCTATTAGTAACAGCATTTCCTGTGTAATTGTTCATACAGAGATACAGTGGATAGAAACATTCTGAGACTGAGATAAATCATGTCAGAACTTTTTCAACCTTAAAGGGGTACTCCGGTGGAAAACAATTTTTATTTTATTGGTGTCAGAAAGTTAAACAGATTTGTAAATTACTCCTATTTAAAAATATTTATCCTTCCAGTACTTATCAGCTGATGTATGCTCCACAGGAAGTAGTTTTCTTTTTGAATATTTTTTCTGTCTGACCACAGTGCTCTCTACTGACACCTCTGTCTGTATCAGCAGCTGTCCAGAGCAGGATAGGTTTGCTATAGGGATTTGCCCCTGCTCTGGACAGTTCCTGACATGGATAGAGGTGTCAGCAGAGAGCACTGTGGTAATACAGAAAAGAAATTCAAAAAGAAAAGAACTTCATGTGGAGCATTCAGCATCTGATAAATACTGGAAGGATTAAGATTATTAAATAGAAGTAATTTACAAATCTGATTAACTTGCTGGCACCAGTTGATTTAAAGGGTAGGGTCACACTGGGCAATAAAGTTCAGAGGCCGGCCGGCTGCACCAGCATAACTGTGACGCGCAGCCGGCTCCCGAACCTTATTGCAGACACAGGGCTGTAGCGGGCAAAGCCCTGTTTCTGCTCCTAGCGCATACTCAGCGTGTTTCCCACTGCTCGGCAGATTTCTCGCAGCTTCAAATATGCTGCGTATCCGCCCAGTGTGACCCTACCCTTAATGTGTCCTAAAACATGAACAATTCAATTGCAAAACAAACTGAAATCTTTGAGGGGGAGAGAAAAATTAAATAAATAACACACATAACCTGGTTGCACAACATAACAAGTGTGCACACCTTCAAACTAATACTTTGCTGAAGCACCTTTTATTTTATTACAGGAGTCATTCCTTTTAGGTAGTAGTAATATTTACCTACTCTTCCTTGCAAAAGTGCTCGAAATTGGGACCAAAGCTGGGATGTGTAAATGTTACACACACAGGGTTTCCTTTCGCTTACTTCTCTGGCCAATAAAAGCACAGCATATATTCCACTATGCTGTGCCATGTCGAATGTGCACTGGACTGAAGAAGCTTGCACTGCATTGAGGGAAGATTGACTACAATAGATGGCATGTGGAGGGAGAAGGGGTAACTCATGCTTTGGCTTTCCAAGGTGCTATGTAAGCAGAAAGAAAAGAAGCAGCACAGCAAGAAAGGGGTTACACTAACCATGGAACTGCTGCTGATGAGATGAAATTCTTGATATACCTTCAGGAACCATAAGGATCCTCTGGTGCATGGAATAAGGCTCACTACTTGCCAGTACATAGCACAGGCTTATCCTGGTCTGTTTATTACTAGAGACAGAATTCTCCTAATAGGCAGCGAACAGGAGATTGCAGGGAACAATGTAACACCTATAAAGCTGTTTTTTTGTAGGGTAAGAAGTCATTTTTAGTAAATTAAGTAATTTCCAAAAATGTTAGAAATCCCCCAGGCTATTAAATGGAGAGAAGCTGTTTGAAACGGCAGTGACCATTTAAGGCTCTAGTGCTTGAGAGGACCTAGAGGCCTAATCTCTCACAAGAGCAAAACAGTATTATAAATGGCACGAAGTAGTTGGAGGGCAGTTTGTATTAGGCAAAGGAGTTTTATGTTACACCTCTGATCGATCATAGTAAAATCCATTCATCCCTCATCCTTGTTCCACTTATGTCCTTTAACCATTACAGCAACAAACATTTATATAATATGCATAACATGGCTTAGTCTATAAAATGCAGAAACATTGGCTAAATCTTTAGTTAGTGATGCATGTGTTTTGGTTTTTAATGTATATTTTTTATGATTTGCTTTTGTTTTTAGTTTTCCAGATACTTCATTATTTGTTTGTTACATGAAAAATGCTTTAAAAGCAAAGTGTCTGGCAGAATCCATTCCTTCTGTACCAGCTGCTTTGCCACTTCTCATTTGGCTTTCTGGAGACATCAGGAGATTAGTTTTAGCCCCATTACAAGGATTACTCTAAACTTGGCAGTAGAGAAGTAAATATTGTTCTCGATCACACTGCTGCCTGCCACAATTTATATTCTATATTCTATATTATTATTCTCTTCACATATATGTCCAGGAGCATACCACATTTGTTTAAAAGTGCATTATAGCTGATAGTCTCCAGCTTAACAAATAAGGAAGAAAATCTCACATTTGTTAGAATTCATGCCAGCAATAAATATATGGTAGTGATATCTAGTGTTCCCGGGAGTACATAATGCATGTTCTTCCTAAACATAAATGTAGTAGAATATTACAATGTATGACACCTATATGTGCTGCAAGTGTTTTTGTACTGTCTAACACAAGTAACACACCGCCTATGCTAAGCAATGACTTAAACCTGTGCTTAACAGATTGTCCACTGGATTCTGCAGGATTTGCCTGTACATTCTCATAGTGGCAGGTGAAAGTTCAAAGATCTCAATGTTTATGCTCCGTAAACTGTACAGTACATGTGTCAGGGCAAAGATCAATGGCACCATGACTCTACTTGTATTTTCAGCATTGACTTTCTTTTGTGAATCAACCTTGCAGCAAATTATAGTTAGAAACCTGTCACTTTAGAATGATAAAATATTGGCTAGACTTTGTTAGTCTTGGTGTCAATATCATCAGACTGATTACGCTTCAGATTAGTCATTACAATTATTTAGATATTTTCCCCTGGCTTATATATAGCAACAACATATTCCGCAGCTCCATACACAGATGTTTTTGCCTCAAATGGGACTCACTATCTTAATTCCCAGTCTCACAAATATAAACTAGGGCCAGTGTCATAGCAATCCATTTAATCTATAAGTAGGATAAATGATAGATAGGATAAATAGATAGGAAAAACTCCAATTAACATGGCCCTCGGGCATTTCCAAAGATACATTTGGTTGCATGGATGAAGAATAATAAGCAGCTGCTAGGCACCACTTTTCTCCAGGGGAAACAAATGGATTGGGCTGAAATTCTATTACAATCAGAAAGCAATGCTGTCTTTGCTCCATTTCATACCACTGGGGATCCTTCATTTAAAGAAAAATTGGATTTCCCTTTTCTGCGCATCTGTTATAGAAAGAGAAAGACTAGGCTGTCATATATTTTGGACTATCAAAAGGGGGATTAAAGGCATTTTCCCCTCTTTCGTATGATCAATATATAGCATTAATGCTGAGACAGTTTCTATAGGTTGTGACATTATGTTACTTAAAGGGTTTGTTGAACCATTAAAATTAATATTCATTGCATTGATCATAATTCTCGGCACATTTTTGTTTTTTAAGCAAAGGTCCAGTTAAGAGTTAAGAAATTAACTTATTCAGTATGGCGCCATCTGGTGTTTAAAGTGAGCTGTAATGTGCACGTCCACCTTGGTGCTAGTGGCACAGTTCTCTACATAGTGATCTTCTGTTTACTACAAAGTAAGAAAGCATTTGTTTCTTTAATGCTTGTCAGAGAAGGACCATAGTTATTGCAGCAGCAGGTCAGTATTGGTGCAAAAACTTTTCTGCTTGGAAAGTGAGAAGAGACTGTATTGATATTTGCCAGGGGGATTAGCACAGCCGGTACACAATGTATGAAGCCAGAACTTCCAGCGCTGTTCACTTTGTACATCTAGACACCAAAGCTCTGCCAAACAACTGATTGACATGGATACCAGGTGTGGGCACCCCACTGATATCTTGTGAACAGGCCATCAATCACTAAGTCCCAGAAAACCCCTTTAAGTTCGATATCTAAAGTCTTATTTTAGTTATAGAACTTAAGTTATTTGTTTAATAGTTCTCGCCTATTAATAGCTACTTATTGGCAGCAATGTAAGCTCTCATGGGTTATTATATTAAAAGTGTAGTTGTCATTTCAAAAAACTTTTGACATGTTACATAGACATGATTGTCATGATTGTAAAGTTTTGATTGGTTTGGCTTTCAGTGCTGCTACCCCCACCGATCAAGAGAAGGAGCAGGGAGATATGTGTGGTTGCACCCTTCACTCCCCGGCTCGCAGTGGTAATGTCCTGCAGCCCCATAGCCGTAGCGTGTATATCACTGTGAGCCGGGGAGCTGTCATGCACTTCTCCTTGCTTGTTCTCCTGATGGATGGGGGTCTCAGCACTTTTGACATGTCTCTAGGACCTGTCCAAAATTTTTTTGAAATGACGGACAATTTAAATGGGTTACCCAGTAACAAAAAAACAGGGCTAATTTCTACCAAAAACAGCACCATACCTGTTTGGTGTGATTCTTTCTTACACAGTGAGCAGTAATAAAGAATTTATTTTCTGCACTGAAGTTCAACTGTTAACAGGACCATATTTACAGCTCATGCTCGCCTAGACACTCGGACTGAATACACCCCATTAGGGTGATCCCATATGTGTCAGGTATTTTTTAGGAAGATCTATCACAAATATACAGCAAAAACTGCACACCTTTGTGCAGATCTTTTTGCAAATTCACCTTGGATCTCACCCCTTTACACAGAACATGTTAAAATCAATCACAAAGTAACACCAAAGTGATCATGCTGCGGCTGCAAATCTGCAGGTAAAATTGACAAATAAATTCACCTAAAGGGTGGAAAATATTTTTTTTCCCTGTACCACAGCATGGCGGCAGCAGCTACACAGGGCCGGTGTGAGGATTTTTATCTACACAGCATAAAATAAATTTTGGTGCCCCCTCCCCATCACTGACTTATTGTGGGTTGGAAGCATCCGGGCAAGGCAGAATATTGTGTATCCCCCCTGCGGCCTGTGAATTTAAGAGAATGGCGATGCATATAGTGTATTCATTGTTGCTCACCAGGGACGCATGAAGGATTTTCTCACAGGTTGTGGTTTAGAAACATAAAATAATACGTCTACAGCAGGATAACATATTATTTCTGCAGTGACTAATACAATAATACTGTTATTAAATAAAAAAACACTATACATAGACCATTATCACCACTATACAAGGGACAAATAATTGAACGACACATGACCATTGACATTACCACCATATAGTGATAGGATAATACTACTATACTGATACTGTATAGCACAATCCAATGTCACAGTACATACAGTTACATCCAGTGACGTCTTCTTTCATTGAAAACACAGTAAGGCTAAAAATTAGGAAGCGCTCTATTTCAAAGTGCACAGAATAAATATAAAACTAAATAAAAAGGACTCACCCACTGTCTATGGGGAACCCAAGGCATACAAAAAGGAGCAGGGCCCACCACTAATACTCCAGAGCCACAATAACCTCAAAAGTATGCACTAATCCTTCTCCTCTACTAGAATGGTATCCACTAGCAACCATATGGAGAGCGCCAAGGCGATTCCGGATTCACTCCCAGTTTATCCAAATATATTTTTCCTTCTACACTATAGTCCTCTCTAATTGGAGTCGTTTACTTCGCTTTTCTTTCTCCATCCGGCCCAGACCTTATAGCCCTTGACAAGGCCGACAAGTCGGCAAAACGTTGGGGAGCCCATCTAGCATTTTTCAACTAGTGGATTATGCCCTAGTATAAGCGCTGCATCAATAATTTACAAGAGTGATAATCAAAATTACATTTCATAGTGACAAGAGTCTTGTGGTTATATCTGGGGAGAGCAGCACAGCCTTTCTGTGCATACTATCAGAGCATCACTGTGGTTGTATTATTATTGGTATTAAGAACTCCAAGGAGTACAATAAAGTCATTTTAGGGAGGGTCTTTAGTAAGGGTTTCCCCATCCATCATACACACCATTCATACATACACATCATTCATACATCTATCATACATACACACATCATACATACATCATACATACACACTCTTTGTATCATGTGCAGTCACATTATCTACCTATTTAGCTCAACTTTGCACAGTCAGGTCTCCGTATTGACTGTATACACTACATATGCACACCAGGGCCGAACTGGGACCAAAAAAAGGCTCAGGCATACTAGACTATGCAGCCCCTTTTTTTTTTTTTGATGGGGGTTTCAGCAGTCGGACTCCCTCTAAAATAAAATGGGCTGCATAATCTAAAATCACCTTTTTTCAAGTGGCTCTCCAGCTGTTGTAAAGCTACTAAAGCTACAAAGCTACAACTCCCATCATGTCTGGAGAGTTTCAGGAATTATGGAAGTTGTAGTTTTGTAACAGCTGGAGAGCCACAGATTGGGGTGCAGTTTCTATCATCATTCCTGCAGAACTTACAAGTGACTACAGCAGTGATGGGACAGTCAGACAGAACATACAATGAATCAGTGACCTGAGTGATGTCTTTTCTGTTGTCTTTCCTTTTCGTCTTCATTTGGTCCAGACCACCATGACTTCTTCTAGCTACATCTTCTCTGCAGAGTCTGACACCCAGACATCATTGGCTTCTCACTTCGACAGCAGATCCTCATTCTCTATATGAAAACAATAATCATTGTAACCCTGTCAAATACTCTACCCCATCAAAATAATACTGCCACACATTGTTTCTAACATAATACAAGGGAACCTGGCAGCATTTTACCCCCTGTAACACCACCATGAACCTGTTTTATAGCCCAAGATTATGTTCCCTACCATATCTTAATGTGTTGGCTGGATGCTGGCAAAAATAAGTTTTATAATTCCCCTGCGCTGTATATAAATCATGAGCAAGCAGTACCAGGGACGGTGTGGCGTTTGGAACTAGTCCCCATGCCTGGGCTGTACTTACACCTTTTAGCCTCTAATCACACCTACTGAGACATGAATATGCATGAGTGACAGCCTGGGCACTGTGTTCCTTGGTGTTCAACAACCAGAACTACATGCATAAAGACGGGCACCACTATAAAGATAAGACACGGGGTGCTATCAGTGGCAATAACAAGAGCTATAAACCAAAATAAAAAAGCTAGCCACTATATAAGGATGCGCACCACAATTGTACAGTAGAAAGATATAGAAATGTTTATTAAATCACACAACAAAAGCACAGACATTTTAAACCACTTAAAAGCATCAAAAAACATGGTTGAGGATGATAATCCAAATAACCAACTGCTCCCCTGGTATACACAATAGGTAAATGGTAAGGGTCCCTGGAATGAAAGCCAGAGAGAAAGAACCCATCTGCTTCAGTTAAGCTGGAAACAAATAAATAACATGTCTGGCCATGACCCAACAACGAGTGAACAATCACAACCAGCTTATACTGAGCATGCTTAACTATTGGACAATATACATGTGTGCCAGGGGCTACCTCACCAACCAAGGGGGGGACACAGCAGCTCCATGCGTTCCGCTGTCCTGCAAGACAGCTTCCTCAGGATTATCATCCTCCACCATGTTTTTTGATGCTTTTAAGTAGTTTTAAATGTCTGTGCTTTTGTTGTGTGATTTAATAAAGATTTCTATACCTTTCTACAGTACAATTGTGGTGTGCATCCTTATATAGTGGCTAGCTTTTTTCTTTTGGTTTATATTCCTTGGCGTTCTGCGACATTGGGCTGCACTGATGTCAGTGACGAGACTTGAAGAAGAGTAGATGAGAAGTCAACCATGCTTAGGCTGTCACTTACGCATAAGAACACCTCAGCAGGCATGATTAGAAGCTGCAGAGGTGTGAGGACAGCTCAGGCACAGGGACTTCTTTGCTCATGATTTCCATACAGAAGAGAGAGTTAAAAAAAACGTATTTTCTCCACTTTTGCAGCATCCAGGCTCCATATGAAGATATGGTAGGGAACATAATCGTGGGCTGTAAAACAGGTTACTGGTGGTTACAAGGAATGAAAAAGGCTGACAGGTTCCCTTTAACTTATAAATGTTTTGTGTTGCATACACATTACTTTTACGTGGGACTAGTTGATATTGTACTATTATGCCTCTGAGTATTATATATTTGTTTTTTTTTCTCCATATTGCTCTAGAGTCACCAGTTGATTCTCCACTTCTACCAGGACAAAAGGTGCTGTCTATCTGCTCTCACAATGGATGGTATGAAGAAGGTATGCATATACTTGGCCGCTCTCAATATACATGCTATTAGAAGTACTGCATATTAGAATGTACAAAACACATGACAAGAACTTCCATTTTTCTATAATCCATGATGAACAGCCATTTCTGGCTGGAGATAGAAAAACTACAATGGTGCTATTGAGAAGAAGTTGAGAAGAAGTTTAAGCGTAGATGAAGCTACTTAAACATTTTCACATATTTAAGAGCTAATGTCCTTTTTAAAGGGGTTGTCCAGGAATAGGAAAACACAGTTATTTTCTTTTAAAAACAGCTCCTCGTCCGTCTCCAGGTTGGGTGTGGTTCTGCAGCTCTGTTCCATTGAAGTGAAAGGAGCCAAGTTGTAATACCACACCCACCCTAGAGACAGACGGGGGCTGTTTTTGAAAGAAACTAGCTGTGTTTTTCTATTCCTGGATAACCCCTTTAAGAGGCAATCTAATAGGCTATCAACCTGGCTTAGGTCTTTAACCCTTGTAAGCAATCACTTTATGGTAACTCTGCAGTAACTAAAGGCTGGTTACATGTGGCATCCTACCTGACTGTGGTTGTTTTACAGTGTATCTTTAGTGACCCAAGTGTCCAATATAACCCAACTGTGCAGCTCAAGTTAGTATGCACCCAAAGCCAAACCTGAAAAATTCACCCCCTTAACAGGTCCACCAAAGCAACTGATCCTAAAGCCCTAATAGATACATTTGGAGTGATGTTAATCTTTCAAATGCACTAAGGACACCAAGCTTTTAATTTAAGGGGTACTCCACTGGCCAGCATTCGGAACTAAATGTTTCGAACACTGTTTTCACGCTGTGGGGTCGTCCACGTCCCTTGTGATGCCATGGCCACACCCCTCAATGCAAGTCTATGGGAGGAGGCGTAATGACCACAGCGTGAAAACATTGGAGTACCCCTTTAAATATTGTGTGCCAATTGTTTAAATTTGGTGTTACCACATAGCTTGGTCAGTCATATTATGTTATTTTACGTCATGCCAACATATAATAATGTCTTTATTATTCTCATTTCTTTTTTTTTTTAGGATCTGTTATCCACGACTGTGGAGATCTTACCTATTTTGTTGAGAAACCCTCTGGTGAAGTGTCCAAGATACACAGATATGACCTACTGACTGATGCTGATGACGTCAAGAAAGAGATAAAGGTAATGGCTCTAAGTCAATGGAATGATAATAATTCTGTTACTGTATATTTAAGGATCATCTTACATAATTGCTCATTTATATATATATACATATATAGACTTTAATGGGAAAAAGTATTCCAAAAAGGTTGTCCGTGTGGCTTATGCTTGGAAAAGATATGTCAGCATCCTGCAGCATCAAATATATTGAAAATCATAGTCCACTACACTACTTTTTAGTACGGTTGTGTTACGCCTAGCGCTCCGGGTCCCCGCTCCTCCCCGGAGCGCGTACGGCGTCTCTCTCTCCGCAGCGCCCCGGTCGGTCCCGCTGACCGGGAGCGCTGCACTGTCATGGCCGTCGGGGATGCGATTCGCACAGCGGGACGCGCCCGCTCGCGAATCGCATCCCAGGTCACTTACCCGTTCCCGTCTCCTGCTGTCATGTGCTGGCGCGCGCGGCTCCGCTCTCTAGGGCGCGCGCGCGCCAGCTCCCTGAGACTTAAAGGGCCAGTGCACCAATGATTGGTGCCTGGCCCAATTAGCTTAATTGGCTCCCACCTGCTCCCTGGCTATATCTGAGCTCCTCCCTTGCACTCCCTTGCCGGATCTTGTTGCCCTTGTGCCTAGTGAAAGCGTTTTGTGTGTCTAAAGCCTGTGTACCAGAACTTCTGCTATCCACCCTGACTACGACCCTTGCCGCCTGCCCCCGACCTTCTGCTACGTCCGACCTTGCTTCTGTCTACTCCCTTGTACCGCGCCTATCTTCAGCAGTCAGAGAGGTTGAGCCGTTGCTAGTGGATACGACCCGGTCACTACCGCCGCAGCAAGACCATCCCGCTTTGCGGCGGGCTCTGGTGAAAACCAGTAGTGACTTAGAACCGGTCCACTAGCACGGTCCACGCCTATCCCTCTCTGGCACAGAGGATCCACCTCCTGCCAGCCGGAATCGTGACAGTAGATCCGGCCATGGATCCCGCTGAAGTTCCTCTGCCAGTTGTCGCCGACCTCACTACACTGGTCGCCCAGCAAGCCCGACAAGAGCACCAGCTGTCGTACTTGACCACCATGACACAGCAACTCCAGTCGCAGCTACAGCAGCTCCAGTCACAGCAACAGCAATTTCAGTCTCAGCTACAGCAGCAACAACCATCTCCTCCGCCAGCTCCTGCACCTCTTCCGCAGCGAGTGGCCACTCCTAGCCTCCGCCTGTCCTTGCCGGACAAATTTAATGGGGACTCTAAGTTTTGCCGTGGCTTTCTTTCGCAATGTTCCCTGCACTTGGAGATGATGTCGGACCAGTTTCCTACTGAAAGGTCTAAGGTGGCTTTCGTAGTCAGCCTTCTGTCTGGAAAAGCCCTGTCATGGGCCACACCGCTCTGGGACCGCAATGACCCCGTCACTGCCTCTGTACACTCCTTCTTCTCGGAAATTCGAAGTGTCTTTGAGGAACCTGCCCGAGCCTCTTCTGCTGAGACTGCCCTGCTGAACCTGGTCCAGGGTAATTCTTCCGTTGGCGAGTACGCCATACAATTCCGTACTCTTGCTTCAGAACTATCCTGGAATAATGAGGCCCTCTGCGCGACCTTTAAAAAAGGCCTATCCAGCAACATTAAAGATGTTCTGGCCGCACGAGAAACTCCTGCTAACCTGCATGAACTCATTCATCTTGCCACTCGTATTGACATGCGTTTTTCTGAGAGGCATCAAGAGCTCCGCCAGGAAAAAGACTTAGATCTCTGGACACCTCTCCCACAGTCTCCATTGCAATCTGCGCCTAGGCCTCCCGCCGAGGAGGCCATGCAAGTGGATCGGTCTCGCCTGACCCTGGAAGAGAGGAATCGCCGTAAGGAAGAGAATCTTTGTCTGTACTGTGCCAGTACCGAACATTTTTTGGTGGATTGCCCTATCCGTCCTCCACGTCTAGGAAACGCACGCTTGCACTCAGCTCTCGTGGGTGTGGCGTCTCTTGATGCTAAGTCGGCTTCTCCACGTCTCACGGTGCCTGTACGGATTTCTACTTCAGCCAGCTCTTCCCTCTCAGCCGTGGCCTGCCTGGACTCTGGTGCCTCTGGGAATTTTATTCGGGAGTCCTTGGTGAATAAATTCCGCATCCCGGTGACCCGTCTTGTCAAGCCACTCCACATTTCCGCGGTCAACGGAGCCAGGTTGGATTGCACCGTGCGTTACCGCACGGAGCCCCTCCTAATGTGCATCGGAAATCATCACGAAAAAATTGAGTTTTTGGTCCTCTCCAATTGCACGTCCGAAATTCTCCTTGGACTACCCTGGCTTCAACACCATTCCCCAACCCTGGATTGGTCCACAGGGGAGATCAAGAGCTGGGGTACCTCTTGCTTCAAGGACTGCCTTAAACCGGTTCCCAGTACTCCCTGCCGTGACCCTGTGGTTCCTCCTGTATCCGGTCTCCCTAAGGTCGTTATGGACTCTGCCTGCCTTAAGAAGTGCCTCTCCCCCCCTCCCAGTCCAGTCAGGCAAGCCTCGGTGCCTCCTCATGGCCGTCGTCCTGGTGTCACACTGCCCCGTGCCAGGCCTCGCCCTCTGCCCTCCCTCCCCATTCCCACTCCTGCTGTTCTGCCTACCGTTGAGGAATCCCTCCATCCTTTCCCGGTGTCCTCATCCCAGGGGAGGCAGTTATCGGACAAAGAGAAGGGGAGACCTAAGGGGGGGGGGTACTGTTACGCCTAGCGCTCCGGGTCCCCGCTCCTCCCCGGAGCGCGTACGGCGTCTCTCTCTCCGCAGCGCCCCGGTCGGTCCCGCTGACCGGGAGCGCTGCACTGTCATGGCCGTCGGGGATGCGATTCGCACAGCGGGACGCGCCCGCTCGCGAATCGCATCCCAGGTCACTTACCCGTTCCCGTCTCCTGCTGTCATGTGCTGGCGCGCGCGGCTCCGCTCTCTAGGGCGCGCGCGCGCCAGCTCCCTGAGACTTAAAGGGCCAGTGCACCAATGATTGGTGCCTGGCCCAATTAGCTTAATTGGCTCCCACCTGCTCCCTGGCTATATCTGAGCTCCTCCCTTGCACTCCCTTGCCGGATCTTGTTGCCCTTGTGCCTAGTGAAAGCGTTTTGTGTGTCTAAAGCCTGTGTACCAGAACTTCTGCTATCCACCCTGACTACGACCCTTGCCGCCTGCCCCCGACCTTCTGCTACGTCCGACCTTGCTTCTGTCTACTCCCTTGTACCGTGCCTATCTTCAGCAGTCAGAGAGGTTGAGCCGTTGCTAGTGGATACGACCTGGTCACTACCGCCGCAGCAAGACCATCCCGCTTTGCGGCGGGCTCTGGTGAAAACCAGTAGTGACTTAGAACCGGTCCACTAGCACGGTCCACGCCTATCCCTCTCTGGCACAGAGGATCCACCTCCTGCCAGCCGGAATCGTGACAGGTTGTATATAATTAAAATATATACTGTGTAATTCACTTTATTTAGGTAATGCCTATAGTGAACTTTTGATAAGTTAAGGATTTTCCACCTATCAGGAAAAGCGAGGAGAATCATGTACGGTATCATTTTTAATCCCCAACTTTGTATAGCTACCCTATAGACTTATAATGGAGCAGCGAGACAAATGTTTACTACAAGCAAAGTAAAGTGCTTATCCCTGCTTATTCTCCTGATCAGTGGAGGTCTCAGAGATCCTCATTGATCAAAATGTCACATGTCAAAAGTTGTTTTAAAAGACAGGTACACTTTAAGCATACGTTGGATTAATATAGCCTAAATCAGTTAATATAAAGAGATAATGGAAGAGCTGGTGAAAAGAAGAAAGACATATAAAGATTAATAAATAGTCTCCATGTGGCCTAATAATTTTTTTCTACATATTTCTCATTCAGCTACTTTTGTCTGGAAGAGAGCATTTCAATATAAAGGATCACCCAGTCTTCTTTTGTCCTTGAAATTAAAGGGTAATCCTCACACATATACAGTATACTGCTACTCTTTCAGTTCTCCGACGGACAGATAAGCCCATAATTAAGAAATAAAATACGTAAACAATCCATTAAAAATATACACTTATGTAAAGCACTTTATACAAACACACAGAATATTCCGTATGCTACATATCAACTACACAGTCATGCCTTGTTATTCTGCAGATTGAGGAGGATTACTCATAGGGTGTCATTTTCTAGAGAGTGTTATGCATCAAGTGACATTTTATTTAAAAAAACTAAATACTAATTTATTTTTGATTAAAACTTTATACACATATGGGAAATTAACTACAGGCAATTATTTGTATAACAGCAATAAATGCAAAAGAACAAAGGCATCTTGATACTATTACAGGCAAACAAAGCTTTATTAAGAGGTTGTATCAGATTGGAAAATAATGTTCGCTTTAAAAAAAAAAAAAACTCTGCCACACATGTGCTAAGGTTGTGTGTGGTATTGTAGCTCAGCTTACTTCATTTGGAATAGAATGAACAGCAATACCAGACACATCCCAAGAACAATAAATGGCACACCTTTTTAATCATATACAACTGTTTTTAATACAGTCATGGCCATAAATGTTGGCACCCCTGAAATTTTTCTAGAAAATGAAGTATTTCTCACAGAAAAGGATTGCAGTAACACATGTTTTGCTATACACATGTTTATTCCCTTTGTGTGAATTTGATCTAAACCAAAAAAAGGAGGAAAAAAAGCAAATTGGACATAATGTCACACCAAACTCCAAAAATGGTCTGGTCAAAATTATTGGCACCCTTTCAAAATTGTGGAAAAATAAGATTATTTCAAGCTTGTGATGCTCTTTTAACCTCACCTGGGGCAAGTAACAGGTGTGGGCAATATAAAAATCACACATGAAAGCAGATAAAAAGGAGAGAAGAGAACTGTCTGAGGACTTGGGAACCAAAATTGTGGGAAAAATACCAACAATCTCAAGGTTACAAGTCCATCTCCAGAGATCTAGATTTGCCTTTGTCCACAGTGTGCAACATTATCAAGAAGTTTGCATTCCATGGCACTGTAGCTAATATCCCTGGGCATGGATAGAAGAGAAAAACTGATGAAAAGTGTCAACGCAGGATAGTTCGGATGGTGGATAAGCAGCCCCAAACAAGTTCCAAAGATATTCAAGCAGTCCTGCAGGCTCAGGGAGCATCAGTGTCAGTGCGAACTATCGCTGCCTCTGGTGCTGGGTGCCTTGAATGTGTTCAAGGCATCATGAAATCTGAGGATTACCAACGGATTTTGGGTTGCACTGTACAGTCCAGTGTCAGAAAGCTGCGTTTACGTCAGCAATGAGTCCTGATGTAAATTCCATTGAACACCTGGGGAGAGATCTTAAAATTTCTGTTGGGAAAAGGTGCCCTTCAAATAAGAGAGACCTGGAGCAGTTTGCAAAGGAAGAGTGGTCCAACATTCCGGCTGAGAGGTGTAAGAAGCTTATGGTCGGCACCTTCCGCCTGTTCAGAAACCCTCCCACCCTCCCCCCGACCTATTCCTATGTACCTATTACTATCCTACTTGCGGCTAGTGGTGTGCCCGAGCCGCCGTCGAGGGTACACCTAAAAGAGGGCATACCCTGGGTAAATGAAATAAGTTTCCTAGCCTGAAAAGAAAAGAAAGAAAAGGAAAAGAAAAGGGAGGGAGGGATGGGAACAGCGCACGCCGACTCGTGAGTGACAAGGCCTGGCCTGAGCTATATAGCGGAGGCTACAGGCCCCTCCCATAAACCCAGGCTGTCTCTCAGCCTTTTACTTATGGTCGGCACCTTCCGCCTGTTCAGAAACCCTCCCACCCTCCCCCCGACCTATTCCTATGTACCTATTACTATCCTACTTGCGGCTAGTGGTGTGCCCGAGCCGCCGTCGAGGGTACACCTAAAAGAGGGCAAAAAACCTCATGTCATAGAAAAGTAGTTTATTCAGAAAACCAGAGACTTTACAGCACAAATCATCTCATCCTGCGGATCATGCACATATGATGCGAAACACCCTGACCTCCATCTGCCTAGTCTCTTGATTACATGCACTGGGACGTGATTGCTGGAGGCTGCCGAAGCTGCCCCTATTCTAAAAGAATGACCTGAGAAATGCGAAGCCTCAACTCCTAACGACTTTAGTAAGGACCGTAGGTGAGAAACGAAAATGGTAGTGGTAAGCGGTTTGACTGGAAAGGGTAGTAACGGATCTTGAGGGGAAGTGGTTCCCCGAGTGGCCATGAAATCCCTGAGAACCGTTACCGGACACCACTCGTGTCCCGTGGCATAATAGGGAACCCTCGTGTGCCCCAAAGATGTTTTAGTGGATGCCAATATCAAGTGAGCATGCTTGGGGAAGATGTGTAGCTGCTTAACCTGTAAGGAACATTTCCCTACATGAGAACTGGTAAATTCTCCTGGTCGGAGAAAACCATAAAATGCCAGATATATGGCTGCTTTCAGCACACTACTGCGTAACCTACCGAAAGGACTAGTGTCAAGGAGGTCAGACAGTCGTCTGAATAGAGGCCCTGAAATCGGCAGTCTCTGATGCTCTGAGATAGGTCGGGACTTCTGTACCCCCCTGAGCACTGAACGGACCGCATGTGCCGAAAATATGGATGCTGCTCCTGGGTTCTCCAAGGCTAAATAGTGCTGCACCCCTGCCAGATATTGCTTGATTGTGTTATGACTTAACTTAAGGTCAGAGTGGCAAAAACCCACAAATATAAGGATGTAGGAAATAATGTCTTGGTCCTGTTGTGGAAATCGACTCTTGAATTCGCCAAAAACCCTCCAAGCACGAGCATACGCCTTTGCGGTGTTCTTTGATAAGGCTTTATTGCTCAAATCTTTAGCTATACATTTCAGTCGATTGTATTCAACATTAGATATGCGAGCGGCGGCACTGGTGTGGCGGCTGTGTCCGCCCCAGGCATGACCTGAAAGAAAAGGTTCATATTATTTCGTGATAACGCATCTGCTGCCACATTCTTCTCCCCCTCTAAATGTACACATGTAATATGAAAGTCATGCGTCAAAGATAACCATGTCAACCTACGCGCAAAAGACATGATGACGGATGATCTAGACCTCCCTTTATTGACGATGTCTACTACTGCAGAATTATCCGAATATACCAAGACTGACCTTCTTCTCCAGAACTTGCCCCATACAAAAGCAGCTGCCACTATGGGAATGATTTCGAAGAGTGCTGATGTGACAGAAAAGTTCTCAAACTGCGCCACTTCCTCCGGCCATGGACCCGCCAGCCAGTGGGATTCCCAAATTGCTCCAAACCCTGCAGGTGAGGCATCCGAGAATATGCCGATCACGTGACTACCCGTGACCGGGGTGAAAAAAGACACTCCGTTCCATGAATGGAGGAACTGGCGCCACATTCTCAAGTCCTCCATCGCATCATCACCTAGGTAAATCGTATCTAGCTGATCACGGGCTGAAGAAAGTAAGGCTAATAACCTAGCAACAAAAGAACGCCCCTGGGGAATGATGCGGGTTGCAAAATTAAGCATGCCTAACAATCGCTGCAATTCTACTCTCGTACAACGATGGTTCGTCATGAAGGCTTCCATTACCTGCACTATGCGTGTTATCTTGTCCAAGGGTAACCTGGCTTCCATTTTTACTGTATCCAAAATGACGCCCAGGAATGTGATAACCTGGCTAGGCCCTTCCATTTTTTTCTCAGACACTGGTACTTGAAGAATATCAAAGAGCCCCTTAACATTTGCCAAACCCACCGGAGCCCCGATGGGTGGTTCAATGACAAGGAAATCATCGAGATAATGGATTACTTTGGGACAGCCTACCACTGCCTCCAAAATCCAATGCAGGGCTACTGCAAATTGATTGAAGAGCCAGGGACTGCTCCTTGCCCCAAACGTAAGTTTGGTGGCAAAATAGTGATTTCCTTGCCAGCGAATCCCGTACCATTTCCAAAGCTCCGGATGAATGGGCAGTAATTTAAATGCGTCTGCTACATCCGCTTTGGAAAGCCATGCTCCCGTCCCCAACTCGATGATAACCTGAATGGCCTGGTCAACCGAGGCGTACTTCATGGCGTACTCCACGGACGGAACCAACGCATTTAAACTTGGGATGTTGCAAGAATGAGGTGCTGAGAGGTCATAAATTAAACGTTTTTTATTGGAAAATTTCCCTATTACCACTCCAACTGGGCTGATGCGCCATGAGTCAAAAGGAATCTCCGAGAAAGGACCTATGACAAAACCCTTCTGTACCTCTGCCTGAATGAGCGTGGTGACAGTGTCCGGATCCCTTATTGCCGACTGCAGGTTGCCACACGTGTGAGGCTGCTGTGGCACTGCTATCAAGCCTGTGTGGAAACCGCATTGGAATCCCTGCAAGAGCCACGAAACCCAGGCTGGGTCTGGGTGCTGCCGCAGGAACTCGGACAAAGTCTCCACATTCACCACGCTTAGTCAGGCGTTCCTCTGCGGGCACTGGGTTTTCAGGTGCGCCCTGAAACATTGGGTACAGACATGCAGCAATCTACATTGAGAATAATTACATGTTGACCAATTATAGTTATTACATACTTGTGCTCTACCTAAATACTTAATAGGTCTACCCAGCTTGTCCACACCCGCAGAAGGTTTCTGCTGAAACCCTGTGGGCGAACTTGCGCCTTTGCCACCACTGGAAGATGCTTGCTCATTCTCCCGCCCGCACCATGCGGTGGTGTGGGCAATAGAATTGCAATTAGCACATGCCGGGGCTTTGAGTCCCGCAAAGTGACGGCAAAACAGCTCTGTGTCGATCTCCGCCCAGTCAGTTTTGTGCTGAAACTGAAACAGAGCTGCCGCGGCCTTAGCTGCAAAAGACAGATGATAGTCATAAAAAGCCGTGCCCCCGTACTTGTGGCCTAAATCAGTGAGTTTGTACAGATAAATGTCAAGTTCCTCTCTACGATGCGGATGAGCTGAACAAATTACGTCACGATAAACACTGAAAGCCAGCATGAATTCCGGCAGCGTAAGTTTGCGGGTTAATCGAACATCCTTGCTCTTAAGAATGACAGACACTTCGCCGCACGCAAAAGTCTTGCTGTCTGCCAAATCCTGTGAAGCAATGAGAAGCGAGGCCAAGTTCACGTCTTTACCTTCCAGAATATCCTTGCGGATACTCTGGGGTATGAAATGAGCCGGGAGCACCCGGGGTGATATACCAACAGTACCTGAGACCTTGGACTGAGAGTGGGTTGCAGCCCCTGATCCTGCCATGGATGCGACCTGCGATGAACCGTCTGCAGGCATGATGGCCTGCCCGCTTGCTGATGCTGTACCCGCTGCGGTACCTGCCGTAACCACCGAGGCCAATTTGGATTCCATTGAATCCATCCTTTGCCCGAAATCCGACATGGAAGAGGAGAGACCTCCCATCATACCACGCAGCTGCGTAAGCGCTACCTGGATGGAAGACAACTGGTCTCCCTGCTGACTAGGCCCTGGATCTTCTGCCACCATGATACGATATAATTCCGATTTTCTAGCGGTAGCCGGGAACGGGACCCCACGTCTACGTAGCTCGGCCGAAATCTTGGGAATGGTCCAATTCCTGTAGGATACCGAACTGCCGTGTTCCGAGGCCCTGGACGGCGTCTCTGGTATCGACATCTGATCCTCAATATCCGACCCGTGCGACATGTCTGCGAGATAAACCCCGAAACACCCCCCCCCCCGACAAGACACGAATATGCGTATTTAACGCCTGCCATCTATGCCCTCACCCACGTGGTGACCACACCGTGCCAACTCACATACCTTAACCTTCCTGTATCTGTAAATAAAACACAATTAAGCCGAACGATCTGCGTACGGGGCGAAACACTCCTGCCAGTCTCCAGCGGCTTATCCAGAGACCGCCTGTTCCGCCCCATAGGGGCAACGCATCACCGAGCCAAACCGCGCCACTATGCCTGTAGCCGTGACAGGACTTTCGAGCCCCACCTGTAGCCGTGACAGGTATTTAGCGAAACGTAACGAGAATCCGAAAAAACGTGATCGGATTGCAACTCACTTCCCGAAGCCGTGTCGGGAACCCGCCACCATATCTATGTCTTACGTGCCTCAAACCCTGTATCAGATTCACCACCCCCCCCCTTATGATAATTGTAACAGACCTTAAGCTACCCCGCTACCGGAATGCCATAATAATACCTAAAACCACACCGCGTGAGATCACACACTGACCTACAAATCCTCTCTGTATACCCACCTTATCTGCTGTACACCGACCGTCACTGACTTCAGTACTTGATCACCTATGCATAGCCAAGCTTACATTACTACTGAACAACAACCACCTAATCCCCTCAAGCCGAGTTACCCACCTTGACAGAGTCTGTCCCTTGAACCTGCACACCTAGAGTATGAAGAGAAATGACAATAAGCGAAATAAACGGGTGGGTACCTATGCTCGCCACGTGCGCCATTGGTCGATCAAGCTACCTTGATTACCCTAACTGTTGTTCATGGCCCCCCAATGTCGGGCCCTCCTGGTACTACCCCGTCTCGACAACAACCATCTGTCTCATATTTATTTGTCGCCCACTACCGACCATCAATTCGGCATCTTATGAAGCAGGGTTCCTCCAGCTGTTAAAAACGAAAACCTCCGCATGTAGTCTTGTGAAAGCCTAAATTAACTACTACTACTACTAGGTGTTCTGACAAACCCCCCCCCCCCCCCCCCCCCAACCAGTGCCATACGCATGTGTCCCGGAAAAACCTCTCCTCTTTCATGAACAGCCTCTGCTGGCTACTCAGACATAAATATGTGCTGTATACCTGTGCGCTATTAGTCCTCCCCAAAACCCCCTACCCCCGCCATGACAACCCGGTATGTTTCCACGGTGGGTGCAGCGAGGAAGGGGAGCCTGCGCGCCTCCACCGACACCCACTGACTATTTGCGCTTCTTTACACATGTATGTCTATGCATATCACAAAACCACCTACCCCTCGTATCGATGTGTACCCTGCGAGTGTGGGCAACAGTTCGCTCCCTGACCAGCGATGTGTCATGCGGGCCCCCGGATGCGAACATGCGAATCAAATGCTGCGTGTGCGCAATGCGAATCCACGTCTTGCCGAGTGCCTCCTACGCCAGGACCGACACCCAACACAGCACCCGCCTTAGTACCACACCACCCCTACCCTTTGGTCTAACTCACCGCAACCTCTGGTCCCGCAAGCTCCCACCGCCACAAACGTCCGCCGCACCACCGGAAGTCCCGCCCAACAGCGCACGCCGACTCGTGAGTGACAAGGCCTGGCCTGAGCTATATAGCGGAGGCTACAGGCCCCTCCCATAAACCCAGGCTGTCTCTCAGCCTTTTACTTATTGATGGGTATAGGAAGCTACTGATTTCAGTTATTTTTTCCAAAGGGTGTGCAACCAAATATTAAGTTAAGGGGGCCAATAATTTTGTCCAGGCAATTTTTAGAGTTTGGTGTGACATTATGTCCAATTTGCAGTTTTTCCTCCCTTTTTTGGTTTAGTTCCAATACATACAAAGGAAAAAACATGTGTATAGCAAAATGTGTTACTGCAATCCTTTTCTGTGAGAATACTTGCCAACATTTACAGCCATGACTGTAGATCCATTCATATATCTCTTGAAACCACAACCAGTGGACTCCAGCTGCTAGTCATTAGCCTTTTCATAAAATTGGTTGAATACTATATTGAAACCTGGCATCATTATACTTGAAATATTACAAAGTTGGCCGGCTCTAGGGTCCACTACGTTATATGATGGGGGACAAGATGATGGCAGTATCTGCTTAGAAGGTTGAAGTAAATAAAAATGTGGTTTGGGATTTAATCCATGTTTTGTAAAAGTCCACATTTTAAATTGCATTCAATAAAAAGCTTATAAGGACAGCTAGGTGTTCAGTGTACTGGTAGATACAATAAGACACTCAGCAGTGCACAAATTGCAGGTCACACAGTGGAGCATAAGATGTATTTTATCAGGCCAGAACAATTTTGTTCTTTTTTTAGCAACGTATTGCATCTTCCATCAATTCTTTATTGACTGCACATAAAAACAATTTAGAAAGTGAACATTTCATGTCACCTAATCATGTGTCTCCTTGCTGTCTATCTGAAGGAAAATGACCCTGTGATTGGACCTCATCCACTTCATCCTGGGAGTTATTGTCCAGGAGTTGTATTAAACTGTACCCCTGATCTTAACGTGACGGTAAGGGTTGCATCTGTAGGGTTGCCGTAAGTGCCTACTTGTTATAGTGGAAACATATTTTTTTTAAACATATGTATTTATTTCTGCTTGTCAGTGTGATTACAAAGAGGATTTCCATAATATTTGTTTTTTCCTTGTATTGACAGATGTGTTATATGTATTTAATGCTTTGATAGGTATCAGAACAGTGCATCAGAGGTTGTTTCGTATGTGGGTAAATAGCCGCAGACTGATCACAGTGCCCTTTCTGACCCCTGTCTAATACTGAAAGGACTTACATTGGGCATGTGAGAATCAGAACTGAACCATGGAACTATTGAAGAAGGCCTTGTCCAATGAATCACCTTTTTTGTGCTATAAAAAGCTGGTGGAGGCACTATAATGCTCTGGGCAATGTTCTGCTGGAAAACCTTGGCTTTTTGCACTCTTTTGGTTGTTACTTTGAATGGTACTTACCTAAACATTGTTGCAAAAAAGAACATCTTCAGTACAATCTGTTCTGTTGGTGTATGAAAAGCCTTGAAATGGGCCAGGTTGCTGGAGTGAGAAGAGAAGGTTCTACTCAGTTTACTAAGTCTCTAGAGGAACCATTTAAAGGGGTACTCCGGTGCTTACACATCTTATCCCCTATCCAAAGGATAGGGGATAAGATGCCTGATCGCGAGAGTCCAGCCGCTGGGGACCCCCGGGATCTTGCACGCAGCACCCCGTTTGTAATCAGTCCCCGGAGCGTGTTCGCTCCGGGACTGATTACCGGCAACTACAGGGCGGGCGGCGTGTGACGTCACGCCCCCTGTGATGTCACGCTCCGCCCCTCAATGCGTGACGCCCCCTCCCGTAGGCTTGCATTGAGGGGCGGAGCGTGACATCACATGGGGGCAGGGGCGTGACGTCACTCGCCGCCCGCCCTGTAGTCGCCGGTAATCAGTCCCGGAGCGAACACACTCCAGGAACTGATTACAAACGGGGTGCCACGTGCAAGATCCCAGGGGTCCCCAGCGGCAGGACTCCTGCGATCAGGCATCTTATTCCCTATCCTTTGGATAGGGGATAAGATGTGTAAGCACCGGAGAACCCTTTTATAGGCTAGTGGCACAATGGAATGCATATTATTTATCTTGCTTTCTATTTATTATGGTATTAATAATTCTGTTTGGTTTCTGTTCTACAGCCTTTGTAGTGTCCATCAGAAGAGCTATTCTCTGATGGGTTCTCTCCTCTCCTGGGCCAACTTCTGAGTTGACCAATATCAACTGTGATGTAGCTATAAATCAGCTTGAAAGTTCCTTCATAATTTATTTATAAATAAGACATTTAGTCGGGCTTTTTGTTTCTTACAGTATATGGAATGTGGGTAACAAAATTATTTTTTTTAGGTGCGCTACTATGACAGTACTGAAGATTTTGTGCCAAGGGAACATATTTACTCCATAAGCCCAGAAAAATATAAAAGAGATACATCCTACATCTTGGCATGTGTCGAGAGATGGGTTGGGCAGCCGGTTGTTGCTAGGAATGATGAAACTGGAACGTTTCATTTAGGTATTATATTATTTTATATACTAGCAATGCAACATTTTCATATAGTGGACTCATAACATATTTACCTAACTTGATCCCCTGCAGTTTCTGCTCCAACAGCTCATGCTCCTGGCTGCTGACCACTGCTTCCTCTTTGTGAAATTCCTGCTCCGTCAATTTCTGGCCACAGTGGTGACATGCCTCAGCCAGTGAATAGTTGTGTGGGCACTTCCTAGAGAGTCCTATGAAATAATAGTATACCAGCCCAACAGCATTGTGTCCTTTTTCTTGCCTTGGTTGCTGTGCTTAGGTATATCGTTTACATGAATATATACAGTACAGACCAAAAGTTTGGACACACCTTCTCATTCAGAGTTTTCTTTATTTTCATGACTATGAAAAATGTAGATTCACATTGAAGGCATCAAAACTATGAATTAACACATGTGGAATTATATACATAACAAAAACGTGTGAAACAACTGAAAATATGTCATATTCTAGGTTCTTCAAAGTAGCCACCTTTTGCTTTGATTACTGCTTTGCACACTCATTCTCTTGTTGAGATTCAAGAGGTAGTCACCTGAAATGGTTTTCACTTCACAGGTGTGCTGGTGTGGAGGAGGAGGTGTGATGGTGTGGGGGTGCTTTGCTGGTGACACTGTTGGGGATTTATTCAAAATTGAAGGCATACTGAACCAGCATGTCTACCACAGCATCTTGCAGCGGCATGCTATTCCATCCGGTATGCGTTTAGTCGGACCATCATTTATTTTTCAACAGGACAATGACCCCAAACACACCTCCAGGCTGTGTAAGGGCTATTTGACCAAGGAGGAGAGTGATGGGGTGCTGTGCCAGATGACCTGGCCTCCACAGTCACCGGACCTGAACCCAATCGAAATGGTTTGGGGTGAGCTGGACTGCAGAGTGAAGGCAAAAAGGGCCAACAAGTGCTAAGCACCTCTGGGAACTCCTTCAAGACTGTTGGAAGACCATTTCAGGTGACTACCTCTTGAAGCTCATCAAGAGAATGCCAAGAGTGTGCAAAGCAGTAATCAAAGCAAAAGGTGTCTAGAACCTAGAATATGACATGTTTTCAGTTGTTTCACACTTTTTTGTTATGTATATATTTCCACATGTGTTAATTCATAGTTTTGATGCCTTTAGTGTGAATCTACAAATTTCATAGTCATGAAAATAAAGAAAACTCTGAATGAGAAGGTGTGTCCAAACTTTTGGTCTGTACTGTACATACATGAGCAAAGCAGGCTAATGATGCAGACATCCTGTACAGCCTCCCTACTGGTACTAGGGTGAGTGGCAGGGCTAGGAGCTTATAGCTCTTAGCACCACAACTTTGCAGTTGCTGCACACAAGGTCCTGATACAAGTGTCAGAACCTTATGTGCTAGTGTGGGTGTCTGGGGGGCCTGATTGGTGCCTA
This sequence comes from Hyla sarda, assembly GCF_029499605.1. Lineage (NCBI taxonomy): Eukaryota > Metazoa > Chordata > Amphibia > Anura > Hylidae > Hyla > Hyla sarda. The sequence continues at coordinate 187,127,683 of NC_079190.1, forward strand.
CTTCTTCCAATAGGACTGTGTTGGGGGGCCCAGCACATGCCGGCCTTATGCCCACAGAGTAGGCGATCCACCAAGAATTATTCCGGTAGGCCAGTCTGGCCCTGGTTGACACTTCAGAGGAGCGGGCACCAGGGTTAACAGCCAAAACTGAAAGCAAAAGGCATTGAATAAAACTACAATGAACAGTACCTAATGTATTATAAAACTGGAGGAAAATAACACAGGATCACACCAGTCACTATAGATGACAGCTTTTGCCCTCCCCAATTCTGCACGTCACAAATTATGCTTAAAACTATATCCTATAGAAGCCAATATATAATTTTTTTTTTTACTTAAAGGGGTACTCCAGTGGAAAAGAAATTTATTCTAATTAACTGTTGCCAGAAAGTTAAACAGATTTATAAATTACTTCTATTTAAAAATTGTAATCCTTCCAGTACTTATCAGCTGCTGTATGCTCCAGAAGTTGTGAAGTTTTTTCCAGTCTGACCACAGTGCTCTCTGCTGACACCTCTGTCCATGTCAGGAACTGTCCAGAGCAGGGTAGTTTTGCTATGGGGATTTGTTCCTGACATGGACAGAGTTGTCAGCAGGGAGCAATGTGGTCAGACAGAAAAGAACTATACAACTTCCTCTGGAGCATACAGCAGCTGATAAGTACTGGAAGGATTAAGATTTTTAAATAGAAGTAATTTCCAAATCCATTTAACTTTTTTGGCACCAGTTGATTTAAAAATAATTGTTTTCCACCGGAGTACCCCTTTAAGATGGAGAAAAAACTGGTTAGAAAAAAATGTTGTTAAGTAAATATTTTTTATTATTATTTGATGAGGCGATAAATGTTATACCAGAATCTTGAGGATATTGCCGTCTCTTACATTCTTCTATATGCATTTTTCGATGCATGATTCTTTACAGGTACAAATCTTCACTTTTTATTCTAATTTCAGCAGCAGCAGCACCCCAGTACATCTCTGAGTCTGCTTAATAAACGTATACATTCAGGAATTTACCGAACTATAGTCACTAGCTGATTACATTCATAACATAAAATGTTACATAAAATGAATGGGCTCACGGCAGCAAAGATTTACAAAAGTAATTGACAAATAATTCTGGAACTTTTTCCACAAAACTATATATTAATCTTCTCAGATTTCCTTGCTCTATAACATAATGGCTGCCAATTGGACTATATTTTCAATGTGACAGGTTCTCTTTAAAGATCTAGCTGGACATCTGAGGATTCTTTGTCACAGACTGCAGTTATGAGAGAAGTTCTTTAAATCTTTTATACATAGTTATCAATCAGCATTATTAATAAACCTTGTGCTTTTCAGCTGAAGTCAAGAAGCAGACAGACAATCACAAGAAGTATGTAATCTCCTGGGCAGATGGTACAACAGCGATACAAGACATGGAATGGATTTTTGGAAAGTTCAGCCAACCACATGTACTTAATGTTGGCGATCATGTCTTGGCTTTAGCATATCCATCTTCTCTGACATTCTTACCTGGTATCATATCTGCCATTAATGGGATCAAGTTGCAAATAGTGTTTTGTAATGGAAAAAGGTTGGTTACTTTTCATAAAGCATTTCTTAATTTCTAAGCTTGCATTCTTGATTTGTAATAATCCGATTTCTTAAATATTTTGGCATTCTCATTGGCCCAGATTTATCAATCTGCCTGAAACTAAAACTATCTGGTTTTGTCCATAACAACCAATCTCAGCTCTGCTTTCATATCTTAACAAGAACTAGTAAAATCAAAGCTGAACTGTGATTGGTTGTTATGGGCAAAACTAGACCATTTTGATTTTAAGCAGATTGATACACATTCTTGAGTTAATTAATATCCGTCAGAAACACAAAAAATATCTGCACTCTCTAGGTAAGAAAGATAAGATTATGGGGAAGAAAGAATAAATAAAGGAGTTACCATACTTAAATGGATAATCTGGTATTAAGATTATTTTATACCTTGCTAGGGCTTGTGTCAGAATGAACAAAAAAGTGATACTTACCTACCTTGGTCCCCCACTGCTCCTGTTGCAGCTATTTCCGTATTTCCGGGCCCCCACTGCTTGTTTCTTTTCCCTGATTTGAGATGAGATGTCTCAGCAGGACCTCCCTCATTATTGCAAGGGGGTCCCTCTCTCTGAGCTATAAAATCTGTCTATGTGTCTACATCCATTAAACTAATCTAGATCTATCCAACCATCCATCAGGTCAAAGATTACAATGGATTAATCAATATGATAATATTTGCTACAGTGAATCAAAAACATGTTTAATATTTACCAAATTAAAGGGTTTTTCTTGCCCAAAGACCTGTTCACTACTCTTTGTCCAGCTTGGCCGCCACACTAGACTGCCAGGTCCGATGATGCCCCTTACACTGAGCACAGGACATTACAGCCAGTCACTGGCCTCAGTGGTCATGTGCTCGTGCTTCCGTCCATATTTATAAATGTTTATATAAATGTATGAATATATTTATATAAAACTAATTTTATATCTATCACAATGTGTTGTTAGTATAAATAAGATGTGACAGCTCTTGAATGTAATGCTGCATGTAACACTCTTTGATGGTTTCTTGTCTTTAAGATGTCAGGATATGGAAGCTCATCACTGTTTTGGCCTCTCGGAGAAGACCTATGACAGTGCTGTACAATTGTACTACAAGAACAACCAGACAGTAGATTCTGATGAAGATCATATAAGTTCAGAGAATGAAGATTCACTTTCAGATATCTCTTCCTTTACAGTATCATCAGTTGAATCAGGAAGGAGAAGTGTTAGAGGTCTGTAATTCATGTAACAGAGGAACACTGTAGTGCCAGAGTTAAAAAGCCAAGTTATCACTTATGTTATTTCAACTTATTGAAATGATAAGACTCCGGGAAATAACTGCTTAATCCTTGTACATATATCTATCTGCCTGTATAAAGACAATATGAAGTATGACACATGATCATCATTTTGCTACCACAGAGTATATGACGCACAATCATTTTTAGGCTTTTGATTTGTCTGTTCCTCCTTCCAGCCCATCTGACACTATTAGAGCATCACACAGATGTCCTTATTTTTAGTAAAGTTGTTAAAGTAACAGGTTCTCTGAAAATGTGGTCAAGCCACTCGTGTTTCCATTTTACCAGCCTCCGCATTCCACCACCCCTACTGTTTACTTTAGTCAAGACTGTGCTCGGTACTGAATGCCAAGGCCAAACTGGCAGTCACGTGTAAAGGGGCAGGCTGTACTTCATTGGCTCAGCCATGTCTCCATCCAGGCCACCAGCGGGCTCCAATTTTTGAGCAATTTTTGTGTGCAGGAACAATGCCTAGGAACATCAGCATGGTTATGCTTATGACAACAGCTATTTGGTACTATTTGGTACTACCCGGAGCTTGATATGAAAAAAATTTGCTTTACAATAATATCCATATGTCTAAAAAAAATTGCCTCAGTGGGATGATGTGTCATGAAACAGCATAAGGTGACTGCAGCAGCATACACTGGCTCCAATTCTGCCGCCCATATTAATATAAAAAAAAATCTGCTTTTCTTTTCTTATTACTTTCGGCATATTTTACTGTGTTTTCCATGTCTACAGTGTATTAAATTTTGTAATGGAAGAATAAGCAAGTTTTAATTCATTTTGTGCTGTGTCAACATTCATATAGTTCCACTCAATATATCTGCTATGTATGTTTATCCTCCTTTCCTCACTTGCAGATTATGAAAAAATACCTACAAATTGGACCTGTATGCCCTTTCTCTGGGTATAACTTTTCTTACTTTACTGGCTTTTTAATTTTAAATTTTTATTTTATTTTTTATTGGGACATTTTAAAATGTTATGCAGACATAGATTTGCTTATGAACTAAACACACAGAACATATTGGTTTAATATTTTAAAAAGACTCATGTATTCTGACTTTTATACACATGATAAAGGCTCAAAGATGCTATGTGGAATAGAAAGGCAAACATCTCAGATGCATATTCGAGCCTGACACTAACCCAGCCTGTGCCATTTAACCACTTAAGGACCCATGACGTACATGTACGTCATGAGTCCGCTCCCGTTCTATAACTCATAGCGTTGTTGGGCCCGTTGTTGGGCCTGTGGCTAATAGCGCGCAGCACTGATCGCGGTGCTGCGCGCTATTAACCCTTTAGACGCGGCGTTCAAAGTTGATCGCCGCGTCTAAAGTGAAACTAAAACGTTGCCGGTTAGCTCAGGGAGCTGTTCGGGATCGCCATGGCGAAATTGTGGCATCCCGAACAGCTGTTAGACACGAGGAGGGTCTCCTACCTTGCCTCCTGGTGTCCGATCGCCGAATGACTGCTCAGTGCCTGACATCCAGGCATGAGCAGTCAAGTGGCAGAATCATCGATCAATGGTTTCCTATGAGAAACCACTGATCAGTGTAAAAGATCAGTGTGTGCTGTGTTATAGGTCCCTATGGGAGCTATAACACTGCAAAAAAAAGTGTGAAAAAAAAAGTGAATAAAGATCATATAACACCTCCCCTAATAAAAGTTTGAATCACCCCCCTTTTCCCATTTAAAAAAAAAACAGTGTAAATAAAAATAAACATATGTGGGATCGCTGTATGCGGAAATGTCCGAATTATAAAAATATATTATTAATTAAACCGCGCGGTCATTGGCAAAAAAATTCCAAAGTCCAAAATAGTGTATTTTTGGTCACTTTTATATCATGAAAAAAATGAATAAAAAGCGATCAAAAAGTCCTATCAATACAAAAAGTACCACTTAAAACTTCAGATCACGGCACAAAAAATGAGCCCTCATACCGCCCCATACGCGGAAAAATAAAAAAGTTATAGGGGTCAGAAGATGACAATTTTAAACGTATACATTTTTCTGCATGTAGTTGTGATTTTTTCCAGAACTACGACAAAATGAAACCTATATAAGTAGGGTATCATTTTAATCGTATGGACCTACAGAATAAAGAGAAGGTGTCATTTTTACCGAAAAATGTACTGCGTAGAAATGGAAGCCCCCAAAAATTACAAAACTGCTGTTTTTTTTTCAATTTTGTCTCACAATGATTTTTTTTTCCGTTTCGCCGTAGATTTTTGGGTAAAATCACTGACGTCATTACAAAGTAGAATTGGTGGCGCAAAAAATAAGCCATCATATGGATTTTTAAGTGCAAAATTGAAAGAGTGATGATTTAAAAAAAAAAAAGATTTTTTAAAGGTAAGGAGGAAAAAACGAAAATACAAAAATGGAAAAACCCCGGGTCCTTAAGGGGTTAACTCACTGAGCAAAGTAAGTTTTTAGCCTGTTGTGACAGACTCCACTGGTGTAGCGCATTTTGAAAAATTCCAGTATAATTATCAAATATACCATTTGCCACCGAATGGGAAAGCGCTAAAGAAGTTTTCACCATTTAAAACTACAGCTCCCAGAATGACTTAAAGGGGTACTCCGGTGAAAACCTTTTTTCTTTTAAATCAACTGGTGACAGAAAGTTAAACATATTTGTAAAATGCTTCTATTAAAAAATCTTAATCCTTCCTGTGCTTATTAGCTGCTGAATACTACAGAGGAAATTATTTTCTTTTTGGAATGCTCTCTGATGACATCACGACGACAGTTCTCTCTGCTGATGTTATAATAATAATAATAATAATGCTTTATTTATTGTTGTCCTTAGTGGGATTTGAACCCAAGTACCCAGCACTGCAAGGCAGCAGTGCTAACCACTGAGCCACCATGCTGCCCTTAGCATACATCTGCTATGCATCTGCTATGCATCTGCTATGCATGGTTGCTAAAATGGACAGAGATGTCAGCAGAGAGCACTGTGTTCGTGATGTCATCAGTGTTCCGAAAAGAAAGGAATTTCCTCTGTAGCATTCAGCAGCTAATAAGCACTGGAAGGATTAAGATTTTTTAATAGAAGTAATTTACAAATATGTTTACTTTCTACCACCAGTTGATTTAAAAGAAAAAAGGTTTTCACCGGAGTACCCCTTTAAGCAATGGTGAGGTTATACTGGGAGTAACAACTGTCTTACAAGTGACTACAGCTCTGATAGGACATAGTGAGGAGAATACACAATAATATCAGTGACTATAGGTGATGTCTTCTCTATAATCTTTCCTTATCTATTTCATACCACCATGACTTGTTCCAGCTAAATCTTCTCTCAGCAAAATGTGATGCCCAGATAAAATTGGCTCCTAACTATGTCAGCGGATTCTGATCCTCTATGTGAAAACAATTATTAATATAAACCTGCCAGACACTGTATCCCCTAAATATAATACTACTATACACTGCACTCTTTGAATATAAACCTTCCAAACACTGTACCCTCTGAATATAAATCTGCCAAATACTGTACCCTCTAAATATAATACTACCACACATAGTACACACTGAATATAATACTATGACACACTGTACCCTCTGAATATAATACTATCACACACTGTACATTCTGAATATAATAGCAACACACACTGCACTCTTTGTATATAAACCTGCCACACACCATACCCTCTAAATACAATACTACCATACACTGCGCTCTCTGAATGTAATACTACCACACACACTGCACTCTCTTAATATAACCTTGCCATACAGTGCCCCTCTGAATGCAATACCACAACAGCAGTAGCACCCCTCATCATCCGTTAGCTGATGCTGTTACCACGGGAGGGGGGGGATTGGTGGTGTTGCTGGTGTATGATGGGGGTGCTACTGCTGGGGGGATTGCTGGTGGATGATGGTGCTAAGGTAATAGGGTTCTATTGGATGGGGGGGGGGAGACACAGGGTGCTGAGCGGCATTGTCATCCCAGCTGAATACGGGACCCAGGGGATGTAGTGCGGACACAGCTGGGTGCAGCTGAAGACTGGGGGGGGGGGTGAACAGGGTGCTGATGGGTGGCATGGTGTCACCCCATCAGGCTGGTGTCACCCCGGTTGCTACGCCACTTTCACATGCCCTAAACCCAATATGCTGGGATAAAGTGCTGGTGGAGAGCTTAAAAATGAAGGGTCACTTACTTATTGGTGGCATTGGTGCAGTGTTCTGTCCTTTCAAATTTTTACTCATATTGCACTCCAGCGTGCATTGGAGGTGGCTTGCCCAGCTCCCCTGCCTCATCAATATTGACGGGCAGGGGGGCTTAGGTGTAGCTAAGAGCAGAGCGCTCATAAAATGACCTTATGCATTGTATTTAATGCATTACATTTTTGTCCATAATCGGCAAAAGAAAAAAAATCTGCATTTGTTTTTTATGAGTGTGCAATATAAAATATGTCAGGATATTTTGTACCATGTAAACTTAGCCTTAAAGGGAATCAGTCATCAGTATCACCCGCACTAACTTGGCACAGACTTGTAGTGTGGATCATACTGAGGAAAATTATAGTTACCATTCTTCACTCTGTGCCTTCATTGGCCTGCAATCCCTGTTATTTAGTTTGTGCTCAGGGCTTAAAACGTGACTACTTACCTGAAACATCTTACACAACACGTAAATACCGTATATACATAACAAGCCTGTTAGAGGGCATAAAGTAGGTTTGATGAACATTTATTTTATACCAGCATTACATAGCCAAAACTTTAAACACTTGTGACATTTCAAGCTGAGGATTCGGTACATATCTTGCATAACAGGAGGAATTCCATCTACCCATGTATTTAATAATATGCGCCGGGATCTTGTGCTGTGACGCAGCCGAGGCGTCCCCAATTCTAAAAGAATGCCCAGAAAGTTCTGACTTTGGGTGGCCTCTATATAAAATTTCCACCGTGGCTTGTTTGTCACATATAAACATTACAGTTTGATTTACCCAAGTATAACCCCATACCACAGCAGCGGCCACTACCGGAAAAATCTCAAAAACAGCCGAAGATTGACTGAAATCAGGCATATTCTTAACCTGGTCTGGCCATGCGTCCGCTAACCATTAGTCATTACATATTGCTGCAAAATCTATTCTAGATGAAGCATCGGTGAATACCTTTGGAGAGTAATCGTACACTGATGGTAGAAAATATGAAATGCCATTCCAATCGGTGAGAAAAGTCTGCCACATTGCTAATTCACCTAGGGAAACTACACTATGCGGATTCACCTAGGGAAACTACACTATCCTGATTGGGTGCTAAGGATATTACCTCCAGTAACCTGGAAATAAACGACCGTCCCTGTGGTATAATCCTCATCGCGAAGGCTAACATCCCTAAAAGACTCTGCAACTCGGTCTTGTTACTTTCCTGTGATCTATTGAAACTGGAAATAGTGTCTCTGATCCTAACTTGTTTGTCTTGTGGTAACCTGGCCTCCATCCTCTCTGAATCTAAAACTATGCCTAGAAAAGTCAATACATGGGAAGGGCCTTGTATCTTGGTGGGGGAGACCGGGACTGCTAACTGCTGGAACAAAGTAAGTAAATCTGTGAGTTGGTGTGGTTCGGACTGTGGACCTTCTAATAACAAAAATTCATCTGCTCCTGATGTTCAAGTCTCTCAGTCAAGTCCTGGTTTATTTTAGACTGAGATTGAGACTACTCTTGCTGCTGTACCTTCTCAGCAACAAAGAACCTGTCAGAACCTTTTAACCCTATAGGTTCTGACAGCAACGTCACCAATAGCTATGCCCTGAAACAAGAATCACCAATTATTACAGAATTTTTACCCTATAAATGAAAGAATGGTGTTGTAATGCGAGCAGAAGATTGAGGTGTATGACTGCATTGAAATGTGCCATGCTAGGACCATATGTTTTGAGATATGTTGATGATTGCATGAGATGAGTATATATATATATATATATATATATATATATATATATATACTGAACAATGCTATTAACATATCGAAACGTTTGAGATATTGCTCTGAAGACGTGTCAGTAACAATATAATGCAAGTAACTTCCATCTGAAGATTTGTCAGGTATGATGGGCAAGTCACTTATGCTGCTACTACGTTATCGATATTGCTCTGAAGACGTTTCAGTAACAATATAAAGCAAGTAATTTCCACCAGAAGATGTCAGGTATGATGGGCAAGTCACTTACGCTACTACTACGCAATCGATATTGCTCTGAAGACGTGTTAGTAACAATATAAAGTTAGTAACTTCCACCCGAAGACGTGCCAGGTATGATGGACAAGTCACTTATTCTTAAACATGATAATGCAAAACACTGAAGGAAAATATGACAATGAGTATGCAATATTGCTCTGAAGACGTGTCAGTAACAATGATGTGAATGACTTCCCCCTGTGATTGCCAGGTATGATGGGAAGCCATTTGTACTGAAATGTGAGTTTGTGCAAAGCTAAAAAGTTATGAAACAATGTTGACCGTGACCGCATAAAATGAAGGTAGATGTAAAATATTTTTTTTCCTCACACACCTGTAACTGGTAAAACGCTGACGATGTAAAAGTCCCAGAACACTCTGAACCACATGAATCCAAACTACAGGGACAATAATAATGAAATCACCATGAGATGTGAAAACTAGCCCAAACTACCACTCCACATACACTCTAAGACGCTAAGATGAAGTAACTGAGCCTGTGACCCCCTAAAAGGGGGAGGTTAATAAAGGAAACCTAGCCTGGGTCTTAATGAGTACTGCCACCTGAGTGAACAAACCCCAAACTGTGCCAAAGTGCATTTAAATATATATATATATATATATTAATACATGGCACCTTTAACATAGACCACTGCTGGCCCTTGCATGCTGCCTGTGCCCCTGCCTGAGTGCAGCGACATTTCTGCAGCAGCAGACCCTGCTGTCACAGAGCTGGTGGAGATATGATCTCCCTCCACCCAGCGCATAGCGCCGGTGTGAGGTGTTTTTTTTGCGCCCCCGTAGATCCATGCGTCCGCTCCTCCCCCAGCTCTCCGAACATTTCCGAAGCTAGAACTGGGGGAGGGCAGAGAAAGGGGAGAGAGAAGGTCCACGCCCCCTCCCTCATCTCCCCTCCCTGAGCTCGGCTGCTCGGCTGGACGCAGATCTCTACGGCACGCCCCCTCCCTGAGGACATAGATCGCCACGGCAGGTCCCTCCCTCATCTCCCCGAGCTCAGGACGTAAATCTCCACGGCAGGTCCCCTCCCTCATCTCCCCTCCCTGAGGACGTAGAGCAGTGCTCCCAATGAGCTCTATGTGTAAAGGGGGACATACTGTACGGGCTAAAGGGGGACATACTGCACGGGCTAAAGGGGGAGGTGGCGTGCCGTAGAGATCTGCATCCAGCCGAGCAGCCGAGCTCAGGGAGGGGAGATGAGGGAGGGGGCGTGTACTTCTCTCTCCCCTTGCTCTGCTCTCCCCGAGCTCTAGCTTCGGAAATGTTCGGAGAGCTGGGGGAGGAGCGGACGCATGGATCTACGGGGGCGCAAAAAATCACCTCACACCGGCATCCTCATAGTAACCCCTCCTCCCCTGATTTGGACCCCCTCTCCTCCCCATGCACAATGACCATGGCCACAGGCTTTATGATGCAGAGTGGAGCTCTATTCTGCAGTGGAAGTGTCACATTGAGAAAAAATGCAGCCCTGAGCTCACCCAGACCAGATAAACAAACACAGGGAAGCAGGTCAGGACAATGGGTTAACAGGCATATCACAAGAAACAAAACACGGGATAAACAGACAAACAATGAAAAAGTAGTCAGACAGTCTGATTCCAAACCAGGAGAGCTTACAGTACAAATACAGGAGACAGAAGTATAGTCAGGTCACTTAGCCAAGGGTCAAAATACGCAGGATAGATCAAGTAAGGAACAATACAGAAGCTAGTGCAGAAGACTCATACAAAGGCAACAAAATCACAGACTGACTAAGTATTTATATCCACCTCAGAAGGGCATGGACGTCAAGGCCGTATGTGACTGTCTCTAAGTCCAAGCTGCCTGGACGTTGCCACAGTAATGCAGGTGCATCGGCCAAACTCAGCCGAATTAACCCTTCTGCTTTAACCAGATCCAGTCATTACAAAATTAAACTTAGCACAGGGGAGGAAGCATAACTATGAGGAATCTAGAAAAAAAATACAGCAAATGCGGCAAATATTTGAGCCGGACATCACCTGGGGCTTGAAAACACTCCCATCCCCCCGAGCACAAAACTTCATTGGCATATACACAATAATGGGGATTGGGGACAAATGAGACACAAAGCGAAGAATGGTAAGTATCATTATCACCCACACTACAAGCCTATAACAACAAGTTAGTGTGATGATAATGATGACAGATTACCTTTAAAGTTTTTTTTTTTTTTTAAATCCACTGGTGCCAAAAAGTTAAACAGATTTGTAAATTATGTCTATTTAAAAATCTTAATCCTTCCAGTACTTATCAGATGCTGTATGCTGCAGAAGAAGGTGTTTAATTATTTTCTGTCTGACCACAGTGCTCTCTGCTGTCACCTCTGTCCGTGTCAGGAACTGTCCAGAGTAGGAGCAAATCCCCACAGCAAACCTATCCTGCTCTGGACAGTTCCTGATATGGACAGAGGTGTCAATAGAGAGCACTGTGGTCAGACAGAAAAGAATCATACAACTTCCTCTGTAGTATACAGCAGCTGATAAGTGCTGTAAGGATTAAGATTTTTAAATAGAAGTAATTCACAAATCTGTTTAACCTTCTGCCACCATTTGATTAGAAAAAAAATTGTTTTTCACCGGAGTACCTCTTTAAGCTGGAAAAATCAGTCCTCTTGGTGGCACAAGAGGATGGATGTACATCACTTCATTATCTCTTTAAACTACATAAATTCGAGTAGAATACAGGCATGGCGCACATCTACAATCTTGTATAATGATCTGATTGCTTCTCAGTACAATATCAAAAACTAACAGATTGTTAGTATACATTTTTGATCAAAAAGTACAAGCCCACTCGCCACATCAAGGCCACCTATTCAGAGTGGGTCCCTAAAGTCCCTAGCATAAAATGGCGCAGCACCGGGCGGCGGCCACCACCGCCGCGACACAGGTGCCCACAGGGGGGGGAGCGACCCACTGGCAGAGCGGCCCCAATGCCTCTCAAACCAGTCTATGGTCCGCACCCGCCCGCAGACACAGTGCCACGGCAGCAACGGACGCCGCCCCGCACCACACCAGTGTGAACAAGGTGTAAAGGCTCACTTACCTTGCTCTCCCAGTCAGACTGGGAGGCTGCTAGGAGTGAAATGGCCCTAGTGTGGCTAATTACCACCTATATAGGTTTGGGCTGAGGGGGTGGGGAAGAGTGCAGCACATGTTCAAACCCAAAAAAAAAAAAGAAAGGATAGAAATCACAATATGAATTCGAGTAGAATACAGACATAGCGCACATCTACAATCTTGTATAATGATCTGATTGCTTCTCAGCATAATATCAAAAACTAACAGGTTGTTAGTATACATCTCTTTAAACTACATATGTGCCAGTTAATAATTGTATTCCCTTGTGGCTATATGCTGTATATTGTGCACTATGTATGTATGTATAGTATTTTATTATCCCTTTTATATATTTATACATGTCACTATCTCTTGTCCTACACCCTTTCCATGTACTAATAATGCCCCCCAGTCCGGTCTACGCTACTGTGTATTCCCTTTTCATGCCTCTTTTCCTACCATTTGCTTATGCAGCTGGCTTTAGGATAGTATATACACATGGAGACAGCCCCGTTCTAGCTCACTTACACAGCACGGCACTGAGCCGGGCACGCCCCGCACATCTATTGGATGGAGCAGAGACACGTGAACGGCACCCTTAGCCATTGTCCTTGCCTTTTGGGGCACTCATCTACTTAATAGGATGGCCCCAACCCTACTAAAGTGCTGGGCATAGCAAGGTAAAAAAAACAAACACATTACAAAAGTCAGGAACAAGATCAGGGCACAAAAGGGTTATTAAACAACAGCACAGCAAAGAGACAGACAAGGAAAGCACAAACAAACATAAAATCAGAGTTAAACAAGCCAAGTCAATATGAGTGAGAGCATTGTAGTACAGATAAACTAAGCAAGGAGTTAAAGGGGATTTCAAGGATAATTTTTATTTTATTTGACTATTCTACAGGGGCTGTAAAGTTAGTGTAGTTCATTATATAGTGTCTGTACATTTTTATTATGGTGGTCTTGCAATTCTTCTGTGATTTTTGCCCTAAGGTTTATTTTAAACAGCATGCAAAATAAGTGTAGTCTCCCACATTTTCCCAGGTTGCAGTGCGGCCCAAGACATTAGATCACTAGTCAGGTGTTCAAATGGAGCCTGTCTTTGCTTCAATGGGGGGGAGCGACTGCTCGGTGGGAGGAAGATCATTCTGCAAAAATTTTAGCTTTTTAAAGGGGTTATCCAGGAAAAAACTTTTTTTTATATATATCAACTGGCATAATTTTTTGTTTATAAGTGTGATGTCACTGTCACGATTCGGCTTACGGGTTGTGGATCCGCTGTGTCAGCGAGGGATTGGCATGGACCGTGCTAGTGGACCGGTTCTAAGAGGCTACTGGTTTTCACCAGAGCCCGCCGCAAAGCGGGATGGTCTTGCAGCGGCAGTAGCAACCAGGTCGTATCCACTAGCAACGGCTCAACCTCGCTGACTGCTGAGAAGGCGTGGGACAGAAGGACTAGGCAGAGGCAAGGTCAGACGTAGCAGAAGGTCGGGGGCAGGCGGCAAGGTTCGTAGTCAGGATGGATAGCAGAAGTTCAGGTAACACAGGCTTTGGACACACTAAACGCTTTCACTGGCACAAGGCAACAAGATCCGGCAAGGGAGTGCATGGGAGGAGATTAGATATAGCCAGGGAGCAGGTGGAAGCCAATTAAGCTAATTGGGCCAGGCACCAATCATTGGTGCACTGGCCCTTTAAGTCTCAGAGAGCTGGCGCGCGCGCGCCCTAGAGAGCGGAGCCGCGCGCGCCAGCACATGACAGCAGGGGACCGGGACGGGTAAGTGACCTGGGATGCGATTCGCGAGCGGGCGCGTCCCGCTGTGCGAATCGCATCCCCGACGGCCATGACAGTGCAGCGCTCCCGGTCAGCGGGACTGACCGGGGCGCTGCAGGGAGAAAGACGCCGTGAGCGCTCCGGGGAGAAGAGGGGACCCGGAGCGCTAGGCGTAACAGTACCCCCCCCCCTTAGGTCTCCCCTTTTTTTTGTCCGGTGACTGCCTCCCCTGGGATGAGGACACCGGGAAAGAATGGAGGGTTTCCTCAACGGCAGGCAGTACAGCAGGAGTTGGAATGGGGAGGGAGGGCAGAGGGTGAAGCTTGGCACGGGGCAGGGAGACACAAGGACGGGGGCCATGAGGAGGCACAGAGGCTTGCCTGACGGGACTGGGAGGGGGGGAGAGGCACTTCCTGTGGCAGGCAGAGTCCCAGTTCCTGATCTCCCCGGTGGTCCAATCAAGGGTGGGGGAATGAAGCCGGAGCCATGGCAGACCGAGGAGGACCTCAGAGGTACAGCCGGGGAGAACAAAGAGCTCAATCCTCTCGAGGTGGGGTCCAATAGACATCAGGAGGGGTTCTGTGCGGTAACGCACGGTGCAGTCCAATCTGGCTCCGTTGACCGCGGAAATGTAGAGCGGCTTGACGAGACGGGTCACCGGGATGCTGAATTTATTCACAAAGGACTCCAATATAAAATTTCCAGAGGCACCAGAGTCCAAGCAGGCCACGGCTGAGAGGGAGGAGTTGGCTGAAGAAGAGATCCGCACGGGCACCGTGAGACGTGGAGAAGCAAACTTAGAGCCAAGAGACGCCACACCCACGTGAGCTGGGTGCGTGCGTGCGTTTCCCAGGCGTGGAGGACGAATAGGGCAATCCACCAAGAAATGCTCGGTACTGGCACAGTACAGACAGAGATTTTCTTCTCTACGGCGATTCCTTTCTTCCTGGGTCAGGCGAGACCGATCCACTTGCATGGCCTCCTCGGCGGGAGGCCCAGGCGTAGACTGCAAAGGATGCTGTGGGAGAGGTGCCCAGAGATCTAAGTCTTTTTCCTGGCGGAGCTCTTGGTGTCGCTCAGAAAAACGCATGTCAATGCGGGTAGCCAAATGGATGAGTTCTTGGAGGTTGGCAGGAATCTCTCGTGCGGCCAGCACATCCTTGATGCGACTGGATAGGCCTTTTTTAAAGGTCGCGCAGAGAGCCTCGTTATTCCATGATAACTCGGAAGCAAGAGTACGAAATTGGATGGCGTACTCGCCCACTGAAGAATTACCCTGGACCAGGTTCAGCAGGGCAGTCTCGGCAGAAGAAGCTCGGGCTGGCTCCTCGAAGACACTCCGGACTTCAGCGAAGAAGGACTGGACTGTGGCTGTGGCAGGATCATTGCGGTCCCAGAGCGGTGTGGCCCAAGACAAGGCCTTTCCTGAAAGAAGGCTTACTACGAACGCCACCTTAGACCGTTCTGTAGGAAACAAGTCCAACAACATCTCCATATGCAGGGAACACTGAGACAAAAATCCACGGCAGAGTTTAGAGTCCCCATCAAATTTGTCCGGCAGGGACAGGCGGAGGCTAGGAGCGGCCACTCGCTGCGGAGGAGGTGCAGGAGCTGGCGGAGGAGATGGTTGCTGCTGTAGCAGAGGCAGAAGTTGCTGTAACATGGCGGTCAACTGCGACAGCTGCTGTCCTTGTTGGGCAATCTGCTGCGATTGCTGAGCGACCACCGTGGGAAGATCAGCGAGACTTGGCAGCGGCACCTCAGCGGGATCCATGGCCGGATCTACTGTCACGATTCGGCTTACGGGTTGTGGATCCGCTGTGTCAGCGAGGGATTGGCGTGGACCGTGCTAGTGGACCGGTTCTAAGAGGCTACTGGTTTTCACCAGAGCCCGCCGCAAAGCGGGATGGTCTTGCAGCGGCAGTAGCAACCAGGTCGTATCCACTAGCAACGGCTCAACCTCGCTGACTGCTGAGAAGGCGTGGGACAGAAGGACTAGGCAGAGGCAAGGTCAGACGTAGCAGAAGGTCGGGGGCAGGCGGCAAGGTTCGTAGTCAGGATGGATAGCAGAAGTTCAGGTAACACAGGCTTTGGACACACTAAACGCTTTCACTGGCACAAGGCAACAAGATCCGGCAAGGGAGTGCATGGGAGGAGATTAGATATAGCCAGGGAGCAGGTGGAAGCCAATTAAGCTAATTGGGCCAGGCACCAATCATTGGTGCACTGGCCCTTTAAGTCTCAGAGAGCTGGCGCGCGCGCGCCCTAGAGAGCGGAGCCGCGCGCGCCAGCACATGACAGCAGGGGACCGGGACGGGTAAGTGACCTGGGATGCAATTCGCGAGCGGGCGCGTCCCGCTGTGCGAATCGCATCCCCGACGGCCATGACAGTGCAGCGCTCCCGGTCAGCGGGACTGACCGGGGCGCTGCAGGGAGAAAGACGCCGTGAGCGCTCCGGGGAGGAGAGGGGACCCGGAGCGCTAGGCGTAACAGTCACTTTTCTTCTTCTCACACATCAGCAACCCCACCCATTGAAACACACCTGTAATCCCTTTAATGCAATAGACCAGTGTTTTCTGACCAGGGTGCCTCCAGCTGTTAAAGGGGTTATCCGGGAAAAAACTTTTTTTTATATATCAACTGGCTCCAGAAACTTAAACACATTTGTAAATTACTTCTATTAAAAAATCTTAACCCTTTCAGTACTTATGAGCTTCTGAAGTTAAGGTTGTTCTTTTCTGTCTAAGTGCTCTCTGATGACACGTGTCTTGGGAAACGCCCAGTTTAGAAGAGGTTTGCTATGGGGATTTTTTCTAAACTGGGCGGTTCCCGAGACACGTGTCATTAGAGAGGGCTTAGACAGAAAAGAACAACCTTAACTTCAGAAGCTCATAAGTACTGAAAAGATTAAGATTTTTTTAATAGAAGTAATTTACAAATCTGTTTAACTTTCTGGAGCCAGTTGATATATAAAAAAAAGTTTTTTCCCGGATAACCCGTTTAACCCCTTAAGGACCAGGCCATTTTATACCTTAAGGACCGGAGCGTTTTTTGCAATTCTGACCACTGTCACTTTAAACATTAATAACTCTGGAATGCTTTTAGTTATTATTCTGATTCCGAGATTGTTTTTTCGTGACATATTCTACTTTAACATAGTGGTAAAATTTTATGGTAACTTGCATCCTTTCTTGGTGAAAAATCCCAAAATTTGACGAAAAAATTGAAAATTTTGCATTTTTCTAACTTTGAAGCTCTCTGCTTGTAAGGAAAATGGATATTCAAAATAAAAAAAATTTTGATTCACATATACAATAAGTCTACTTTATGATTGCATCATAACATTTACGTGTTTTTACTTTTGGAAGACACCAGAGGGCTTCAAAGTTCAGCAGCAATTTTCCAAATTTTCACAAAATTTTCAAACTCAATATTTTTCAGGGAACAGTTCAGGTATGGAATAGATTTGAAGAG
Source organism: Hyla sarda (assembly GCF_029499605.1). Lineage (NCBI taxonomy): Eukaryota > Metazoa > Chordata > Amphibia > Anura > Hylidae > Hyla > Hyla sarda. The sequence continues at coordinate 187,145,139 of NC_079190.1, forward strand.
TCTTCATATTAGAAATACCCCATAAATGACCCCATTATAAAAACTACACCCCCCAAAGTATTCAAAATTACATTCAGTAAGCGTTTTAACCCTTTAGATGTTTCACAGGAATAGCAGCAAAGTGAAGGAGAAAAATCAAAATCTTCATTTTTTTCACTTGCATGTTCTTGTAGACCCAATTTTTGAATGTTTGCAAGGGGTAAAAGGAGAAAAATTTTACTTGTGTTTGTAGCCCAATTCCTCTCGAGTAAGCACATACCTCATATGTCTATGTAAAGTGTTCGGCGGGCGCAGTCGAGGGCTCAGAAGCGAAGGAGCGACAAGGGGATTTTAGAGAGTACGTTTTTCTGAAATGGTTTTTGGGGGGCATGTTGCATTTAGGAAGCCCCTATGGTGCCAGAACAGCTAAAACCCCCCACATGCCATACCATTTTGGAAACTAGACCCCTTGAGGAACGTAACAAGGAATTAAGTGAGCCTCAATACCTCACAGGGGTTTCACGACTTTTGCAAATGTAAAAAAAAAAAAAAAAAATTATCTAAAGTGCTTGGTTTCCCAAAAATTTTACATTTTTACAAAGGGTTAAAGCAGAAAATACCCCCCAAAATTTGAAGCCCAATTTCTCCCGATTCAGAAAACACCCCATATGGGGGTGAAAAGTGCTCTGCTGGCGCACTACGGGTCTCAGAAGAGAAGGAGTCACATTTGGCTTTTTTGAAGCAAATTTTGCTCTGGGGGCATGCTGCATTTAGGAAGCCCCTATGGTGCCAGGACAGCTAAAAAAAAACACATGGCATACCATTTTGGAAACTAGACCCCTCAGGGAACGTAACAAGGGGTAAAGTGAACCTTAATACCCCACAGGGGTTTCACGACTTTGGCATATGTAAAAAAATAAAAATAAATTTTACCTAAAATGCTTGGTTTCCCAAATATTTTACATTTTTACAAAGGGTTAAAGCAGAAAATACCCCCCAAAATTTGAAGCCCAATTTCTCCCGATTCAGAAAACACCCCATATGGGGGTGAAAAGTGCTCTGCTGGCGCACTACAGGTCTCAGAACAGAAGGAGTCACATTTGGCTTTTTTGAAGCAAATTTTGCTCTGGGGGCATGCTGCATTTAGGAAGCCCTTATGGTGCCAGGACAGCTAAAAAAAACCACATGGCATGCCATTTTGGAAACTAGACCCCTCGGGGAACGTAACAAGGGGTAAAGTGAACCTTAATACCCAACAGGGGTTTCACGACTTTGGCATATGTAAAAAAAAAATAATAAATTTTACCTAAAATGCTTGGTTTCCCAAAAATTTTAAATTTTTACAAAGGGTTAAAGCAGAAAATACCCCCCAAAATTTGAAGCCCAATTTCTCCCGATTCAGAAAACACCCCATATGGGGGTGAAAAGTGCTCTGCTGGCGCACTACAGGTCTCAGAAGAGAAGGAGTCACATTTGGCTTTTTTGAAGCAAATTTTGCTCTGGGGGCATGCCGCATTTAGGAAGCCCCTATGGTGCCAGGACAGCTAAAAAAAACACATGGCATACCATTTTGGAAACTAGACCCCTCGGGGAACGTAACAAGGGGTAAAGTGAACCTTAATACCCCACAGGAGTTTCACGACTTTGGCATATGTAAAAAAATAATAATAAATTTTACCTAAAATGCTTGGTTTCCCAAAAATTTTACATTTTTACAAAGGGTTAAAGCAGAAAATACCCCCCAAAATTTGAAGCCCAATTTCTCCCGATTCAGAAAACACCCCATATGGGGGTGAAAAGTGCTCTGCTGGCGCACTACAGGTCTCAGAAGAGAAGGAGTCACATTTGGCTTTTTTGAAGCAAATTTTGCTCTGGGGGCATGCTGCATTTAGGAAGCCCCTATGGTGCCAGGACAGCTAAAAAAAAACACATGGCATACCATTTTGGAAACTAGACCCCTCGGGGAATGTAACAAGGGGTAAAGTGAACCTTAATACCCCACAGGGGTTTCACGACTTTGGCATATGTAAAAAAAAATAATAATAAATTTTACCTAAAATGCTTGGTTTCCCAAAAATTTTAAATTTTTACAAAGGGTTAAAGCAGAAAATACCCCCCAAAATTTGAAGCCCAATTTCTCCCGATTCAGAAAACACCCCATATGGGGGTGAAAAGTGCTCTGCTGGCGCACTACGGGTCTCAGAAGAGAAGGAGTCACATTTGGCTTTTTTGAAGCAAATTTTGCTCTGGGGGCATGCTGCATTTAGGAAGCCCCTATGGTGCCAGGACAGCTAAAAAAAACACATGGCATACCATTTTGGAAACTAGACCCCTCGGGGAACGTAACAAGGGGTAAAGTGAACCTTAATACCCAACAGGGGTTTCACGACTTTGGCATATGTAAAAAAAAAAATAATAAATTTTACCTAAAATGCTTGGTTTCCCAAAAATTTTACATTTTTACAAAGGGTTAAAGCAGAAAATACCCCCCAAAATTTGAAGCCCAATTTCTCCCGATTCAGAAAACACCCCATATGGGGGTGAAAAGTGCTCTGCTGGCGCACTACAGGTCTCAGAAGAGAAGGAGTCACATTTGGCTTTTTTGAAGCAAATTTTGCTCTGGGGGCATGCTGCATTTAGGAAGCCCCTATGGTGCCAGGACAGCTAAAAAAAAAACACATGGCATACCATTTTGGAAACTAGACCCCTCGGGGAACGTAACAAGGGGTAAAGTGAACCTTAATACCCCACAGGGGTTTCACGACTTTGGCATATGTAAAAAAAATAATAATACATTTTACATAAAATACTTGGTTTCCCAAAAATTTTAGATTTTTACAAAGGGTTAAAGCAGAAAATACCCCCCAAAATTTGAAGCCCAATTTCTCCCGATTCAGAAAACACCCCATATGGGGGTGAAAAGTGCTCTGCTAGCGCACTACAGGTCTCAGAAGAGAAGGAGTCACATTTGGCTTTTTTGAAGCAAATTTTGCTCTGGGGGCATGCTGCATTTAGGAAGCCCCTATGGTGCCAGGACAGCTAAAAAAAAACACATGGCATATCATTTTGGAAACTAGACCCCTCGGGGAACGTAACAAGGGGTAAAGTGAACCTTAATACCCAACAGGGGTTTCACGACTTTGGCATATGTAAAAAAAAAATAATACATTTTACATAAAATGCTTGGTTTCCCAAAAATTTTACATTTTTACAAAGGGTTAAAGCAGAAAATACCCCCCAAAATTTGAAGCCCAATTTCTCCCGATTCAGAAAACACCCCATATGGGGGGTGAAAAGTGCTCTGCTGGCGCACTACAGGTCTCAGAAGAGAAGGAGTCACATTTGGCTTTTTTGAAGCAAATTTTGCTCTGGGGGCATGCCGCATTTAGGAAGCCCCTATGGTGCCAGGACAGCTAAAAAAAAACACATGGCATACCATTTTGGAAACTAGACCCCTCGGGGAACGTAACAAGGGGTAAAGTGAACCTTAATACCCCACAGGAGTTTCACGACTTTGGCATATGTAAAAAAATAATAATAAATTTTACCTAAAATGCTTGGTTTCCCAAAAATTTTAGATTTTTACAAAGGGTTAAAGCAGAAAATACCCCCCAAAATTTGAAGCCCAATTTCTCCCGATTCAGAAAACACCCCATATGGGGGTGAAAAGTGCTCTGCTGGCGCACTACAGGTCTCAGAAGAGAAGGAGTCACATTTGGCTTTTTTGAAGCAAATTTTGCTCTGGGGGCATGCCGCATTTAGGAAGCCCCTATGGTGCCAGGACAGCTAAAAAAAACCCACATGGCATACCATTTTGGAAACTAGACCCCTCGGGGAATGTAACAAGGGGTAAAGTGAACCTTAATACCCCACAGGGGTTTCACGACTTTGGCATATGTAAAAAAAAAATAATAAATTTTACCTAAAATGCTTGGTTTCCCAAAAATTTAAAATTTTTACAAAGGGTTAAAGCAGAAAATACCCCCCAAAATTTGAAGCCCAATTTCTCCCGATTCAGAAAACACCCCATATGGGGGTGAAAAGTGCTCTGCTGGCGCACTACTGGTCTCAGAAGAGAAGGAGTTACAAATTTTGCTCTGGGGGCATGCCACATTTAGGAAGCCCCTATGGGGCCAGGACAGTAAAAAAAAAACACATGACATACCATTTTGGAAACTAGACCCCTTGGGGAACGTAACAGTGTTACAGTGAGTACTTATACCTCACAGGTTTTTTGAACAGTGGGCCGTAAAAGTGAAAAATTTGATTTTTTTGCACTATATTGACAGTGTTACCCCAAATGTTTCAATTTCACATTGGGTAATAGGGCAAAAGGCCCCCAAAATTTGTAGAACAATTTTGTCTGAGAAAAAAAATACCCCATATGTGGATGTAAATTGCTCTGTGGATGCACTACAATGCTCAGAATAGAAGGAGTGAAAATTTTGTTGTAATTGAAGTCGGGGGTCATGTGCATTTATAAAGCCCCCAACAGGAAAAAAAAAACACATGTGACACCATTTTAGAAACTTCACCCCTCAATGAACGTAACAAGGGGTACAGCGGGAAATAACACCTCACAGGTTTTTTTTGAAAAGTGGGCGATAAATTGAAAAATTTTATTTTTTACAGTAAAATGCTGGGGTTACCCAATTATTAACATAATATGAGAAATTGGGTTACAAATTTTGGAGGGCTTTTCCCCCTGACTATAAAAATACATCCACATATGGGGTAACATGCTGGGCGGGCGCACAACAAGGCTCAGAAGTCATAGAGGTCACTTTGTATTTGTGGCCTTTGGCATATCAGTAGCTGACGGTTACATACATTCCGAGGAAAATACAAAAATGAAACACCCACATGTGACACCATTACAGAAAGTACCCACCCTGAGGAATGGGTATAGGGGTAATTTTTAATGCACAGGTGTTTCCTAAATTTATTTTCCAGGAATGGATGAAGGGTAGCTTTTGAAAATTGCAATTTTCAACCTATGTTCTGCTTCATCTTTCTGGGAACAACTAACATGTGACTCCGAATTGTCGCCTGAAAATACGACTGAGCTCAGTGAGAACTCTTCGCATTTGAGGCGGATGTTTGTTACGGACCTAACAGTTACATACATTCAGAGGAAAATACAAGAAAGGAACACCCACATGTGAACCTATTACAAACAGTACACCCCCTAGGGAAGGTGTATAGGGTGAAGTGGAGATTTGGAACAGACGGGTGTTCCCTTCATTTATTTTCCAGGAATGGATGAAGTGTACTATGGGGGGAAGAAAATTGCAATTTTAGTACTGATATGCCAATTATTTTCCCAGAATGATGACCCAGAGTACAGCCAAAAGTAAAAATGATGCCCGCCCCAAACCCTATACTCTGAATCATCATTTTGGGAAGGGGATGTGTGGGGCCGTCCCTATTCTGTTACCTCAAATGCTCAACCCGCTCAGGTGGGGAGAGAGAGCGTTGCGCATTTGAGGCAACTGCAAACCTCCAATGCTGTTGACTCTGTGTCCCATGACCCATTTTTTAGGGGGAAGAAAAAAAAAATATTGGGCTATTGGGAAAAAGGTTTTGTTTTTTGGGGGTGTGTTTTGGTTTAAAATTTGGAAGTCAATGTACCCTGGACTGGTACATTGGAGCCGAATTCTGGGGAATGAAAATTAGGGCAAAGGATGGAATTTTAGTACTCCATGGAAGTGTGATACTCCCTGAAGCAGCCTATGCAGAGGCCCGGATGATCGGGGCAAGTGTCACATTCAGTGGTGGTGTCCCTCCGTCTCCCCTTCTTGTGACACACTCTGCATTTCTTCTGGGTTCGTCCCGTCCTTCCAGTGTTGGGGATCACACCTGGAAAGTGTTGGCCGGGGACAATCCGGGGACCTAAAGTTCCAGAGGTGCTCTGACCCGCTCTTTGGCGGTCACCATAGATGAGGGCCTTTAGAACTACCTCTTGGAACTCCAGGTATGTCCCTGTGTTGCCAGCGTTCTGGTACAGTATAAAAGAGTTGTACATGGCAACCTGTACCATGTAGACCGCAACCTTTTTATACCATACGCGTGTTTTCCGCATGGCGTTATATGGCTTGAGGACTTGATCAGAAAGATCAACTCCCCCCATATACCGATTGTAGTCCAGAATACAATCGGGCTTGAGGACCGGTCCCACGGTACCTCGCACAGGGACAGGGGTGCTGCCATTCCCATGAATTGTGGTGAGCATAAGGACATCCCTCTTGTCCTTATACCGGACCAACAACAGGTTCTCATGGGAAAAGGCACGGGACTCACCCCGGGGGATAGGAGCATGTAGGGGATGGGGCGGAAGGCCTCTTTGATTCTTCCGGACTGTCCCACAAGCGACCGTGGATCTGGCGGCGAGGGACGTGAAGAGAGGGATACTAGTATAAAAGTTATCCACGTAAAGGTGGTAACCTTTATCTAGCAATGGGTGCAAAAGGCCCCAAACGATTTTCCCGCTAACACCCAGAGTGGGGGGACATTCTGGGGGTTCAAAACGGGAATCTCGTCCCTCATACACTATAAACTTGCAAGTGTACCCGGAGGTACTCTCGCAAAGTTTATACATCTTCACGCCATACCGCGCCCGCTTGGTCGGGATGTATTGCCGGAAGCTGAGTCTCCCTTTGAAGCTGATGAGAGACTCATCAATAGAGACCTCCCGCCCCGGGACATAGGCCTCCCAAAATCTGGCCCCGAAGTGATTGATGACCGGCCTGATTTTATACAGGCGGTCATACGCGGGATCAGTTCGGGGGGGACATGCCGCATTATCAGCATAATGCAAACATCTCCGAATGGCCTCAAACCGGGAGCGTGCCATGGCCATACTGTAGAGGGGTGTCTGGTAAAAGACGTCCCCACTCCAATATTGCCTGACACTGGGTTTTTTAACTATACCCATATGCAGCGCGAGGCCCCAAAAGGTCCTCATTTCGGCTGCATCGACTGCAGTCCAGCCGCCGGGTCTAGCTAAAAGTGAGCCCGGGTTAGCGGCGACGAACTGTTGGGCGTACAGATTCGTCTGTGTAACCATCAAATTAACAAAGTCGTCACTGAAAAAATGACCGAAAAAGTCCTTTTCAGTGAACCCAGCGATGTTCATTTTGATTCCTGAGTCGCCAACAAACTCAGGAATCACGGGCTCGTGGTCCGCTGGCTCAGCCCAGTCAAGTTCTCCGGTACGATGTACCAGTGATCTTGGCAGGGGGGCTTCACTAGTATGAGCGCCAGGGGGACTCATACTAGCATGGGGCACAGGGTCAAGGGCAGAGGAGGTTTGCGGCACCGCACGGCGGCGTCTCCGCCGCCTTGGTGGCTCATCATCAGAACTAGATGATGAGGAGGACGATGAAATAAGGAAGGTGGGGTCTTCATCGTCCTCTGAGCCGCTCTCGGTGTCGGAGGCAATTAGGTCATATGCCTCCTCCGCCGAAAACACTCTGCGGGCCATTTCCCTACTCTAATGTGGATACGGGGGGTGTGTGTGTGTGTGTGTGTGGGGGGGGAAAACTTTATTGGTGTGTGTGCTGCGTGTGGTGTGGTGCGATATTACCTCCCTAACCCGCCCTAACCCTCCCTAACCTAACCTAACTAAACTAACCCGCCCTAACAGAAAAAAATATAAAATAAAAAGGAGCCTTTTTAAAAAAAAAAGGGGGGACTTCTAGCGCAAAAAAGCCCTGCGCCAAAAAAAAGCGTTTATCTAATCAGTGGTGTGCGCAATGATTAGCGCTTGTGGCGGCAGGGGGCGCAGAAGTCAGTGGGGGGTCTGGCCACTGACCCCCACACAAAAAAAAAACTGGGAAAAAAAAAAAAACGCTTTACCCCGAAAAAAATGCACCCACCTGAACCCCCAAAAAAACGCTGATCAGTGATAAATCACAGACAGCGGCGGGACTGGCTGCACACACAGGTACGGTCCGTCCGCACAGTACACGCCTGCTACTGGTGGCACGGACCGCCTATGGGTGCAAAAAATAAACCGCGTTAACCGAAAAAAGTGCCTGTACCACAAAAAAAACGCTGATCAGTGATAAATCACCGACAGCGGTGAGGCACGCCGCACACACACAGGTAAGGTCCGGCCACACAGTACACGCCTGCTACTGGTGGCACGGACCGCCTATGGGTGCAAAAACACGCTAGAAAACCCGAAAAAAAGCGCCGGCACCACAAAAAAAAAACGCTGATCAGTACTACGGGACTGATCAGCGGCGGGTGGGCTTTAACAAACGGTGGCAGACCGCTCTTTTATAACTAAGAGGGTCCGCACACACGCTTAGTGAAAAAAAAAAAAAAAAAAAAAGATCTGCACCAAAAAAAAAAGGCTGGCGGCAGACCGCAGCGACCCAACAGGGCCGGGGTCACGCAGCTAAAGGTGCTACGGACCCACGGACACCCACTGAGGTACGCTGAAAAAAAGACAAAAAAAAACTTTTTTTTTTAACCCTAACCTCCCTACCTAATCTAAAGCTATCCCTGGCAATTTCTGTGCCAAGGGGCCACAGAAAGGGGGCAAGGGGCACTTTTTTTGGACTCAGGGGATGGTGGGCAGCACGGGGCTCCGTCCTGCACACCAGATCTATGTGGAATGGTGGGCAGAACGGAGCAACGTGCTCCTAGCCCCCACCATCCCCTCCCGTTACTATGTGATTGGTGTGGCCACTTTGGCCACCCAATCACAACTGTACTGAGGGGGTGGCCACAATGCCAGCCCCCAGTACAGCATGGATGGTGATTGGTGGTGTATACTACACCACCAGTCACCATCTATATCCTGGTCACAGGGTCACACGTGACCCTGATGACCCGGAACCGCTGCAGAACGCCGGTAAGTAGTTACCGGCGTCCTGCAGCGATCGCAGGTATAGGAGGTCCTCCGGACCTCCTCCTGCACACTGCCGGGATGTCTGCTGATAGAAATCAGCAGACATCCGGCTCCGATCCCCGCCCGGCGAGCGGCGGGGAACGGAATCGCAGCGCATCGCTCGTCTGAATTGACGAGCGATGAGCTGCGATCGCCGACATGGGTGGGCATAATGACCCCCCTCTGCGTTATGCCGCGATGCCTGCTGAACGATTTCAGCAGGCATCGGGCACCGGCTCCCCTCCGGCTAGCGGTGGGGGGCTGGGAATGGACAGGACGTACTCCTACGTCCTCGGTCCTTAAGGACTCGGAAACGGGGGCGTAGGAGTACGTCCATTGTCCTTAAGGGGTTAACAGCTGGAGGCACCCTGGTCAGAAAACACTGGTCTATTGCATTAAAGGGATTACAGGTGTGTTTCAATGGGTGGGGTTGCTGATGTGTGGGAAGAAGAAAAGTGACATCACACTTATAAACAAAAAAGTATGGAATTTGTAGTTAGAGGGAACAATCTTAAATAGGAAAGACAAGTGTGTATCCTTCCGAAGCATGGCTATTACTGTCTGACAGGTACATACTAAAATCACCTTATGGTGGATAACCCCTTTAATCAAAGAACAAGCCAAAGACCTTGAGAACAAGGTAATAAACACAGGTAAGGAGCTAACACTAGGAATAATGGGGGAGATTTATCAAAACCTGTGGAGAGGCAAAGTTGGCCAGTTGCCCATAGCAACCAATCAGATCGCTTCTTTCATTTTTCAGAGGCCTTGTTAAGAATGTAAGAAGCATTCTGATTGGTTGCTATGGGCAACTGGCCAACTTTTTCTCTCCACAGGTAAAACTCCCGCAATATCTCTATCACAGGTAACATGCAGAGAACAACTGAGGTATTTATAGCCTACTTCAGGAGGCCAAGCCGGTATAACCATTGGCGAGTAGTCCACACTCCCTGATTGGGCCTGGCGCTGTCACAGCAAATAGTGATTCTGTAGCTCAAGACAAGAGGGATTGAAACTTCAAACAGAGTTACAGACACCCACTACATTTGGATTTGCAGAGTGCACGGTGCATTGTCTAAAAGGGGAGGAACAGGACCATATTTACATGCTGCCCTTGGCACTCAGACTAAATACCCCCTTTAATAGTGATTCCACAATTTTTTCATGCAGATCTGTCACAAATACGCAGTAAAAAGTGTATGTGTTACATGCAGATTTTGTTGCAGATGCAGCATGGATTTCACCCCTATACAAGATGCAGCTGGAAATTTGTAGGGAAATTTCTCAGCAGTTTTAACCAAAGAGGGAAATAGATTTTCTCCAAGACACAGCATGGTGGCAACAGCTACATTAAAAGTATTTATTATTTTGTTTTACTCACTGAGGTACTGCAGGCCCATGGGTGCCGCATGGTAAATACGGCCCTGAGTAGAAATGAAGTATTTTTCGTCATGCCTCCAACTAGGTCACATTTATCTGGGTCATCATAAGCCATGACTGCTGGCTTATGACTGCCATTATTTATATTTTTTGACAAGATCCATGTGTTGCAAGTTGATGCAAGTGTAATTATGCTGTCAGGATCCGGACTGGTATGCAGAGAGGACACTGGAGGTGGATCCTCTGTGTCAGTGAGGTGATGGTGTGGGCCGTACCAGGGGAACGGAATCTAAGGGGTTACTGGTTTTCACCAGAGCCTGCCGCAAAGCGGGATGGACTTGCAGCGGCAGGTAACCCCCAGGTCGTTCCACCCGATAGCGACTCAACCCTAGTCAGCTGCTGTCCTTGTTGTGCGATCTGCTGTGATTGCTGGGCGACCATGGTGGTTAGGTCAGCGACACTAGGCAGCGGGACCTCAGCGGGATCCATTGCCGGATCTACTGTCAGGATCCGGACTGGTATGCAGAGAGGACACTGGAGGTGGATCCTCCGTGTCAGTGAGGTGATGGCGTGGGCCGTACCAGGGGAACGGATTCTAAGGGGTTACTGGTTTTCACCAGAGCCCGCCACAAAGCGGGATGGACTTGCAGCGGCAGGTAACCCCCAGGTCGTTCCACCCGATAGCGACTCAACCCCACTGACAGCTGAGACTGGCGCGGTACACAGGGACAAGGCAAAAGCAAGGTCGGACGTAGCAGAAGGTCAGGGCAGGCAGCAATGGTTCGTAGTCAGGGGCAACGGCAAGGGTCTGGATACACAGGCTTGGGATACACAAAACGCTTTTTCCGGGCACTAGGGCAACAAGATCCGGCAAAGACAGGAAGGGGAAGTGGGTTTTTATTTGGAATGGGAGTGATTACAACTGGTTGGGCCAGGCACCAATTAGTGGTGCACTGGCCCCTTAAATTTCAGAGAGCCGGCGCGCGCGCCCTAGAAAGTGGGGCCGTGCGCGCCGGGACATGACAGCAGGGGAACGGGACAGGTGAGATGATTGGGATGCGACCCGCGGGCTGTAACAGTGCAGCGCTCCCGGTCAGCGTGTCTTACCGGGGCGCTGCAGACAGAAGAACGCCGCGAGCGCTCTGGGGAGGAGCAGGGACCCGGAGCGCTCGGCATAACAAATGCCAGTGTTTGTACCTTAGTATCAGTCGATGTCTGCAATGTATGTAGTGAGGGGCATAAGCAGCCCTAGCCACTCTTACTAAATACAATATAATTTTTTTTTTAAACATGGAGGTAGACAAAATATCTCAATGAGAGAATGAGCCAGTAAATATACAGTCATGGCTGTAAATGTTGGCACCCCCTGAATTTTTTTCTAGAAAATGAAGTATTTCATACAGAAAAGGATTGCAGTAACACATGTTTTGCTATACACATGTTTATTCCCTTTGTGTGTATTGGAACTAAACAAAAAAAGGGAGGAAAAAAAGCAAATTGGACATAATGTCACCAAACTCCAAAAATGGGCTGGACAAAGTTATTGGCAACCCTTCAAAATTGTGGGAAAATAAGATTGTTTCAAGCATGTTATGCTCCTTTAAACTCACCTGGGGCCAGTAACAGGTGTGGGCAATATAAAAATCACACCTGAAAACATAAAAAGGAGAGAAGTTCACTTAGTCTTTGCATTGTGTGTCTGTGTGTGCCACACTAAGCATGGACAACAGAAAGAGGAGAGGAGAACTGTCTGAGGACTTGAGAACCAAAATTGAGGAAAAATATCAACAATCTCAAGGTTAAAAGTCCATCTCCAGAGATCTAGATTTGCCTTTGTCCACAGTGCACAACATTATAAAGAAGTTTTCAACCCATGGCACTGTAGCTAATCTCCCAGGGCGTGGACAGAAGAGAAAAATTGATGAAAGGTGTAAACGCAGGATAGTCCGGATGGTGGGTAAGCAGCCCCAAACAATTTCCAAAGATATTCAAGCTGTCCTGCATGCTCAGGGAGAATCAGTGTCAGCGTGAACTATCCGTCGACATTTAAATGAAATGAAACGCTGTGGCAGGAGACCCAGGAGGACCCCACTGCTGACACAGAGACATAAAAAAGCAAGACTACATTTTGCCAAAATGAACTTGAGTAAGCCAAAATCCTTCTGGGAAAATGTCTTGACAACAGATGAGACCAAGATAGAGCTTTTTGGTAAAGCACATAATTCTACTGTTTACCGAAAACGGAATGAGGCCTACAAAGAAAAGAACACAGTACCTACAGTGAAATATGGTGGAGGTTCAATGATGTTTTGGGGTTGTTTTGCTGCCTCTGGCACTGGGTGCCTTGAATGTGTGCAAGGCATCATGAAATCTGAGGATTACCAACGGATTTTGGGTCACACTGTACAGCCCAGTGTCAGAAAACTGGGTCTGACATCTTTTGTCTTCCAGCAGGACAATGGGGGGTATTTATCAATTTTGCCTGTTGTCTGTTTCTTTTTACCCTTTTTTTTTCACTTTGGTTTTCGTGGACATGAACCAAATTTATCATTTGGTGCAAGTTGTTTGTAATTTTGGCTCAAATGTTGAAATCAGCTGTTCACAGCGCCTTTTACACAAAACTTACCCCCACAGAGGACGCGTATTTTACCCTGTAGAGCAGCCATTTCGGAGTCCCTCCTGCAGTATATCAGCAAGCGACAGGAGGTATTTTCTTTTGTGGGGTTTATAGCCACCATGTGAAATGGATTTTATTTTCAACTTGTGTGTTTTTTTTTTGTTACTTTAGTGCAGTGGTCTTCAACCTGCCGTTGGCTGTCCGGGCATGTTGGGATTTGTAGTTTTGCAATATCTGGAGGTCTGCAGGTTGCAGACAACTGCTTTAGTGCTTACCTTTCCTGAACCTGTGTGGCCATGTCCAATGCTGGCTCAACGGAGGGTGAAGGTTTCTCAGAGACAACTAAGTTGTAGGATAGTATTGAGCAGCCCCAGAGGCGTCGATGCTTTCACAAACAAAATTTTTTAATGTATTTTGATGCCTTTACATTTTCTGACATTGGTAAGCGTGTTTTCCATGTGCAAAATTTCTTGGCGGGGATTTGCGCAAAAAAAACGGGATTTGCGCCACAATTTGATTGGCGCAAATGATGAATTACTGACTAAAATTAACATCACACACAGGACCGTGTGATTTTGAGAAAGTTGTAAAAATGACAGTGGAGAAGATACGCCAAACTTTGGCGCAAAAAGTATTGCGCCAAAGTTACGTGAAAAAAAACACATAAATCCTTTGATAAATACCCCCCAATGACCCCAAACATACATAAAAAAGCACCCAGAAATGGTAACAAAGCGCTGGAGAGTTCTGAAGTGGCCAGCAATGAGTCCAGATCTAAATCCCATTGATCACCTGTGGAGAGATCTAAAAATTGCTGTTGGGAAAAGGTGCCCTTCCAATAAGAGAGACCTGGATCAGTTTGCAAAGGAAGAGTGGTCCAACATTCCGGCTGAGAGGTGTAAGAAGCTTATTGATGGTTATAGGAAGCCACTGAATTCAGTTATTTTTTCCAAAGGGTGGGCAACCAAATATTAAGTATAGGGTGCCAATAATTTTGTCCAGACCGTTTTTGGAGTTTGGTGTGACATTATGTCCAATTTGCTTTTTTCCCTCCCTTTTTTGGTTTAGTTCCAATACACACAAAGGGAATAAACATGTGTATAGCAAAACATGTGTTACTGCAATCCTTTTCTGTGAGAAATTCTTCCTTTTCTAGAAAAATTTCAGGGGTGCCAACATTTACGGCCATGAGGTAGTTGTATCTATAAATACATATGGCTGAAATATTGGGTCTTGCTAGAGTGAAGAAGGGACCTACTAAACCTAATAAACTTTATCAGTCGTCTACCAAAAAAACTAAACATGAGAGCACATCTACTTATCAGTAGCTATCAGACTGATCACTTTGTAGCTATCTTGTGTATAGATTATCAATCATTATATCTAAGATCACTTTCACGCAGCAGTATTTTGAATCCTTTTTCTCTGTTTTCATGCACTCATAGTTTTGGCACTACAAATATTATATTATTATTAATATATATATGATTTTAACCCCTTAACGACCAAAGACGTATATTTACCTTCTTGGCTGGCTCCCGCGATATAAGGCGGGTTCACGCGGCGACCCAGTGTCATATCGGGTCGGCAGGACCTGATGGCAGGACCTGGGGCTAATAGCGCGCGGCAGCAATCGCGGTGCCGTGCGCTATTAACCCTTTAGACGCGGCATTCAAAGTTGAACGCCGCGTCTAAACCGAAAGTGAAAGCTGCCCGGCTGCTCAGAGTGGCTGATCGGGACTACCCCAGTGAAAATGCGATGTCCCGATCAGCTGGGACACGAGCGGAGGTCCTCTTACCTGCCTCCGGCATGTCCCCTCGGCGATTGATTGCTCCATGCCTGAGATTCAGGCTTGACCAATCAACCGCCGATAACGCTGATCATTGCAATGCTATGGTTTTGCAGTGAACATTGCTGGCAATCAGTGTGTGCAATGTTATAGCTCCCTATGGGAGCTATAACATTGCAAAAAAAAGTGTAAAAAAAACATTAATAAATGTGATTTAACCCTTTCCTTAATAAAAGTTCAAATCACCTCCCTTTTCCCATAAAAAAACACCATGTAAATAAATATAAATATAAACATATGTGGTATCGCCGCGTGTGTAAATGTCCGAACTATAAAAATATATAATTAATTAAACCGCACAGTCAATGGCGTACGCACAGAAAAATTCCAAAGTCCAAAATAACGTATTTTTGGTCGCTTTTTCTATCATGAAAAAATGAATAAAAGCGATCAAAAAGTCCGATCAATACAAAAATGGTACCTATAAAAACTTCCGATCACGGTGCAAAAGATGAGTCCTCATACCGCCCCATATGCGGAAAAATAAAAAGTTATAGGGGTCAGAAAATGACAATTTTAAACGTATATGTTACGCTGAGCGCTCCGGGTCCCTGCTCCTCCCCAGAGCGCTCGCGGCGCCCCTCTCTCTGCAGCGCCCCGGTCAGACCCGCTGACCGGGAGCTCTGCACTGACATTGCCGGCGGGGATGCGATTCGCATAGCGGGACGCGCCCGCTCGCGAATCGCATCCCAAGTCACTCACCTGTCCCGGTCCCCGGCTGTCACGTCCTGGCGCCCGCGGCTCCGCTCCTTAGGGCACGCGCGCGCCAGCTCTCTAAGATTTAAAGGGCCAGTGCACCAATGATTGGTGCCTGGCCCAATCAGCTTAATTAGCTTCCACCTGCTCCCTGGCTTTATTACCTCACTTCCCCTGCACTTCCTGGCCGGATCTTGTTGCCCTTGTGCCAGTGAAAGCCTTTCCTTGAGTGTTCCTAGCCTGTGTTCCAGATCTCCTGCCGTTGCCCCTGACTACGATCCTTGCTGCCTGCCCTGACCTTCTGCTACGTCCGACCTTGCTCTTGCCTTATCCCTTGTACCATGCCTATCTCAGCAGTCAGAGAGGTTGAGCCGTTGCCGGTGGATACGACCTGGTTGCTACCGCCGCTGCAAGACCATCCCGCTTTGCGGCGGGCTCTGGTGAAAACCAGTAGCAACTTAGAACCGGTCCACTGACACGGTCCACGCCCATCCCTCTCTGACACAGAGGATCCACCTCCAGCCTGCCGAATCGTAACAGTAGATCCGGCCATGGATTCCGCTGAGGTGCCGCTGTCAAGTCTCGCCGACATTTCCACGGTGATCGCCCAGCAATCCCTACTGATCGCCCAACGAAATCACCAGCTGTCGTACTTGACCTCCGAGACACAGCAACTTCAGTCACAGATACAGCAGCTGCTACCACAGATACAGCAACTTCAGTCACAGATACAGCAGCTGCAACAGCAACAACCATCTCCTCCGCCGGCTCCTGTACCTCCTCCGCAGCGAGCGGCCGCTCCCAACCCCCGCTTGTCCCTGCCGGACAAATTTGATGGGGACTCTAGACTCTGCCATGGTCTCCTGTCTGGGAATGCCCTTCCATGGGCCACACCGCTCGGAGCACCTCTCTCACAGTATCCTTTGCAATCTACCCCTGTGCCTCCCGCCGAGGAGGCTATGCAAGTGGATCGGTCTCGTCTGAACCCTGAAGAGAGGACTCGCCGCAGAAATAAAAATTTACGTCTATACTGCACTGTGCGTTACCGCACAGAACCCCTGCTCATGAGCATTAAACTGCATGTCGAAAAAATTGAACTTTTTGTTTTGCCCAAATGCACCTCTGAAGTCCTCCACGGTCTGCCATGGCTCCAACGCCCCTCTTCTACCCTTGTCTGGACCTCCGGGGAGATCAAGAGCTGGGGTACTTCTTGCCACAAAAAATGCCTCATGTCTGCTCCCAGTCCCGTCAGTCAAACCTCTATGTCTCCTCCTTTACCTGGTCTCCCCAAGGCCTATCAGGACTATGCTGTGTCTCCTCCTCATAGCCCCCATCCTGTTAACACTCTGCCCCGTGCCAAGCTTCACCCTCTTCCCTCCCTCCCCACTCCCACGCCTTCTGGTTTGCCCGCTGTTGATGAGGTTTCCCGGGGCTTCTCCACCGTCTGGAAAAAGACTCAAAAATCCCTCATACAAGCCTCATCCCGGATGAAGAAGCATGCCGACAAAAAAAGAAGAACTCCTCCTGTCTTTGTGTGGCTCTCCGCCAAGTATATCCGCTTCCGTGTCCCCAGTTTTAATCTGGGACCACGTTATCTTGGACCCTTTGAAGTCAAGTGCCGAGAGAAAGCTACTCCTGTCTCCGGGTCCTCAGATGTCTTCTCGATTAAAGAATTTTCAGGTCCCAAAAAGAGGGGGAGACCCAAGGGGGGGGGGGGGTACTGTTACGCCGAGCGCTCCAGGTCCCTGCTCCTCCTCAGAGCGCTCGCGGCGCCCCTCTCTCTGCAGCGCCCCGGTCAGACCCGCTGACCGGAAGCGCTGCACTGACATTGCCGGCGGGGATGCGATTCGCATAGCGGGACGTGCCCGCTCACGAATCGCATTCCAAGTCACTCACCTGTCCCGGTCCCCGGCTGTCACGTCCTGGCGCGTGCGGCTCCGCTCCTTAGGGCGCGCGCGCGCCAGCTCTCTAAGATTTAAAGGGCCAGTGCACCAATGATTGGTGCCTGGCCCAATCAGCTTAATTAGCTTCCACCTGCTCCCTGGCTTTATTACCTCACTTCCCCTGCACTTCCTGGCCGGATCTTGTTGCCCTTGTGCCAGTGAAAGCCTTTCCTTGAGTGTTCCTAGCCTGTGTTCCAGACCTCCTGCCGTTGCCCCTGACTACGATCCTTGCTGCCTGCCCTGACCTTCTGCTACGTCCGACCTTGCTCTTGCCTTATCCCTTGTACCATGCCTATCTCAGCAGTCAGAGAGGTTGAGCCGTTGCCGGTGGATACGACCTGGTTGCTACCGCCGCTGCAAGACCATCCCGCTTTGCGGCGGGCTCTGGTGAAAACCAGTAGCAACTGAGAACTGTAAAATGTACTGTGTAGAAACGGAAGCCCCCAAAAGTTACAAAATGGCATTTTTTCTTCAATTTCGTCGCACAATTATTTTCTTTTTCCGTTTCGCCGTAGATTTTTGGGTAAAATGACTGATGTCACTGCAAAGTAGAATTAGTGACGCAAACAATAAGCCATCATATGGATTTTTAGGTGTAAAATTGAAAGGGTTATGATTTTTAAAATGTGAGGAGGAAAAAACGAAAGTGCAACAACAGAAAAACCCGTGGTCCTTAAGGGGATAATATTAATGCAAAATACTGACTAAATCCCAAATGAAAAGTGTCCTTACTTAGATTTTCCACTTCTACATAGATAAAGGTGGAGAAAACCAAGTTAAACGTACATGTCACTGCCAAAAAAGTGGCCAAAAAACAGATACAGGGGTTAGCACAGAAAATAAAAATCTCAAGCTCAGGCCTCTTCTCCATTGTATCCTCTTTTATTCCTTAGTATAATTTCCAAAACCTACACGAGTGACACTTATTGCCCCCGAATGTAGTTAGAAACTTGCTCATATATGGATAAGGATATATGGATATATATACATATATATATATATATATATATATATATATATATATATATATATATATGGATAAGCCATGCTTCCTTGTGTCTTATTTCTTTTGTTTTAATTCAGCCCCATGGGACATCTTTTAGCAGCTATCTCAGCTAAGCATACACCAAAGGTCAGCACGCTTGGTTACTTTCCTGTTCTGCCTCTGTCAGGCACTGCCACACACCAGTATTGCATTGTGTTTCCCTAAAACATAACCCCCTTACTGATAATGTTCTATAATATTCCCTGGAGAACATTATTCTCCACTATAAAATGTTCTCCCTTGTTGGATTTAGATTGTTATGCTTTCTTATACATAATTGAACTCAACCATACTGATGTATATCTCATATCAATATGTATTTATGACTTTTACATTTTCTTAGCTGCAAACATCTTATAGAATAAATGTGTCCAAAGAAGAGAGTAGATCAGGATAGCTGCTTCACTTTACCATCCTGCGATTATTTAGTAGGTAGTAGGCCTCTATATACTTTATTCGGTACACCTGTTCAATTGCTTGTTAACACAAATAGCTAATCGACCAATCACATGGCAGCAACACAGAATTTCAGAAACTGCTGTTCTGGGATTTTCACGCACAACTATATTTAGGGAATGAAAACAATGGCCGAAAAAATATCCAGTGAGCCTCTGTTATGGAGGATTCCTTGTTGATGTCAGAAGAGAATGGGTAGACTGGTTTGAGATGCCAGAAAGGCAACAGTAAATCAAATAACGGCTCCTTACAACCAAGGTACGCAGAATATCATCTCTGAATGGAAACACATCGGACCTTGAAGCAGATGGGCTACAGCAGCAGAGGACCTCATCCGGTGCCACTCCTGTCAACTTAGAACAGGAAACTGAGGCTAAAATTCACGACGGATTACTATTAAACAATGGGAGACTGGAAGAATGTTGGCTGGCCTGATGAGTTTCGATTCCTGCTGCAACATTCAGATGGCAGAATTTGGTGAAAACAACATGAAGGCATGGGTCCATCCTGCCTTGTATCAATGGTTCAGGCTGATGGTGGTGTAATGGTGTGAGGATAATTTTCTTGGCATACTTTGGGCCCCTTAGTACAAACTGAGCATCATTTAAATGCAACAACCTACCTGAGTATTGTTGCCGACCATGTCTGTCCCATTATTACCACACTGCGCCCAACTTCTGATGACTATTTCCAGCAGGATAATGCACCATGTCACAAAGCTCACATTATCTCAAACTGGTTTCTAGAACATGAGAATGAGTTCACTGTAGTCCAATGGCCTCCACAGTCACCAGATGTCAATCCACTAGAGCACCCTTGGGAATGTTTTTATTTTTTTTAACTTGTGAAATTCCTTTAGAGCTTGTTTGCAGATTTTATTGCGAGTTAGCAGCGTGTTTCCCACTATGAGTTTGAATGGGGCAGAAACCCCATTGATTTTAATAGGTAGCTAAATCAGTTGCAGAAAATATGCAGCAAATCCTGCATGTGTGAACGTACCTTTAAAGGGGTACTCCAGTGGAAAACAATTTTGTTTTTTTAAATCAACTGGTGCCAGAAAGTTAAATAGATATGTCAATTACTTCTATTAAAAAATTGTAATCATTCCAGTACTTATCAGCAGCTGTATACTACATCGGAAGTTCTTTTCTTTTTTCTTTATTTTCAGTCTTACCACAGTGATCTCTGCTGACACCTCTGTCCATGTCAGGAACTGTCCAGAGCAGGAGCAAATCCGCACAGCAAACCTCTCCTGCTCTGGACAATTCCTGAGAGCACTGTGGCCAGAGAGACAAAAAACAATCAAAAACAAAATAACTTCCTCTGTAGTATACAGCAGCCGATAAGTACTGGAAGGATTAAGATTTTTAAATAGAAGTAAATTATAAATCTGTTTAACTTTCTGGCACCAATTGATTTAAAAAATAAAATCGGAGTACCCCTTTAAAGTGTTAGGACTAAAATGTTACACAAATGGGTGAAAAAGACTCAACATTATATCATCATGTTTTTATTTTCTATGAAAAGACTAGGTGAGTTCTGGACAGCACACGACAATGGTTGACTCTTCACCAAATCTTTCTTTTCAGACAGAAGAGAATAAGCAGCAACACAGATGGAACAGATTTCCTCTCATGCATGTGTTTAGCTGCAGCTATGTATTCTTTTTAGTAATCCTAGCAGGCTTAGGAGAGGCATGGTGTTACTGCATACATGTGTTTAGCTGCAGGCTTAGGAGAGCCATGCTGTTACTGCATACATGTGTTTAGCTGCAGGCTTAGGAGAGGCATGCTGTTACTGCATACATGTGTTTAGCTGCAGGCTTATGAGAGGCATGCTGTTACTGCATACATGTGTTTAGCTGCAGGCTTAGGAGAGGCATGCTGTTACTGCATACATGTGTTTAGCTGCAGGCTTAGGAGAGGCATGCTGTTACTGCATACATGTGTGTAGCTGCAGGCTTAGGAGAGGCATGCTGTTACTGCATACATGTGTTTAGCTGCAGGTTTAGGAGAGGCATTCTGTTACTGCATGCATGTGTTTAGCTGCAGGCTTAGGAGAGGCATGTTGTTACTGCAAACATGTGTTTAGCTGCAGGCTTAGGAGAGGCATGCTGTTACTGCATACATGTGTTTAGCTGCAGGCTTAGGAGAGGCATGCTGTTACTACATACATGTGTTTAGCTGCAGACTTAGGAGAGGCATGCTGTTACTGCATACATGTGTTTAGCTGCAGGCTTAGGAGAGGCATGCTGTTACTGCATACATGTGTTTAGCTGCAGGCTTAGGAGAGGCATGCTGTTACTGCATATATGTGTTTAGCTGCTGGCTTAGGATGGGCATGCTGTTACTGCATACATGTGTTTAGCTGCAGGCTCAGGAGAGGCATGCTGTTACTGCATACATGTGTTTAGCTGCAGGCTCAGGAGAAGCATGCTGTTACTGCATACATGTGTTTAGATGCAGGCTTAGGAGAGGCATGCTGTTACTGCATACATGTGTTTAGCTGCAGGCTTAGGAGAGGCATGCTGTTACTGCATACATGTGTTTAGCTGCAGGCTTAGGAGAGGCATGCTGTTACTGCATACTTGTGTTTAGCTGCAGGCTTAGGAAAGGCATGCTGTTACTGCATACATGTGTTTAGCTGCAGGCTTAGGAGAGGCATGCTGTTACTGCATACTTGTGTTTAGCTGCAGGCTTAGGAGAGGCATGCTGTTACTGCATACATGTGTTTAGCTGCAGGCTTAGGAGAGGCATGCTATTACTGCATACATGTGTTTAGCTGCAGGCTTAGGAGAGGCATGCTGTTACTGCATACATGTGTTTAGCTGCAGGCTTAGGAGAGGCATGCTGTTACTGCATACATGTGTTTAGCTGCAGGCTTATGAGAGGCATGCTGTTACTGCATACATGTGTTTAGCTGCAGGCTTAGGAGAGGCATGCTGTTACTGCTTACATGTGTTTAGCTGTTCATCTTTCATACTATGCGATACTGTTTACCAGTGACGCCTTCACATCCTCCGTCATGCTAATTCTGCTGTAATGAATCTTAGGGTGAAAATAATCTAGTCTTCATAGTAACTAATGTATTTGTTAATATTATGTATTCTACACACTCATCGTGTAGAATCACAGAGAGGCCATTGAAAAGCTTGATATTTGAGGTGTGCCTCTGGAGATGTGTTCTGTACATAGTCTCAGTACTGGATAACTGTGTGCAAAGCCGCTTTACTCTCACACTGCTGAGGACATTTCCCAGGCGGAGGTTTCAAAGCTTTGCCTGACGGATTCTCTCTTTTCTCTTCATGAATAAATATTGAATCATCCTTTGGATGAATTAGTGTAGAGGATGTAGGGAGGCAGGATTTGCACTGCTGTGATTTGATTGTAGTTTTACATGACAATGTCAGAGCCTGTTATAAACAAGTTATCAGATCAGACATCACCACTAGATAGTAAAAGATAAGCGACACATTGCGGTTATTGTCCTCCCGTGCCATACATTAATGTACTGACTGTGGGCGAGATTTCTTATTACTGATGCACCGTTTTACTCTTCCATGGCCGTATGTGCCATATTCATCAAAAGGGTACACATCCTGTTGATAAATATATTGTCAGGGTTTAACCCCTTAAGGACAGACCCATTTTTTACCTTAAAGGGGTACTCCACCCCTAGACATCTTATCCCCTATCCCGTCGCTGGGGACCCCCGCAATATAGCATGCGGCACCCACCTGTTTCTGCTCCGGAAGCGCTGGAGGGTCTGGGTCCCGACCACTGGAACGGAAGTCCGTGACGTCACGACTCCGCTCTCGTGTGACATCACACCCCGTCCATTCAATGCAAGTCTATGGGAGGGGGCGTGACGGCCGTGTGGCTGGATCTCTCAGGCTTCCGTAGCAGGCAGACAGGAGGTCCTCATTTGATCTCCTGCTGCCATAGCAACCAACAGCAACCCGCAATGGTATCGTGGCGGCGCGCTCCCCCTGTCAACATCATTGATGCCATGATCAGAATTGATCACCGCATCTATGGGGTTAATGCTGCCAGGACTGGCGCGATCGCGGACCCGGCATCTGAGGCATGTCCCCAGCTGTGATTGAAGACAGGGTCCCGCCACCGATCTCCTGCGCTGCCCGCGGCAGTGCAGGAGGTCGCTAGGACATATGCATACGTCCCCATGCGCGAATGTGTCAGGTGCTGGGACGTATGCATACATCTTATAGCATGAGGGGGTTAAGGACGTAGGGTTTTTCCATTTTTGCACTTTCCTTTTTTCCTCATCACCTTCTAAAAATCATAACACTTTCAATTTTGCACCTAGAGACCCATATGAGGGCTTTTTTTCCCCCCACCAATATCATTTTGTAATGACATCAATAATTTCACTACAAAATCTACGGCAAAACCCGAAAAAAATATTTGTGGGGCAAATTTGGAAAAAAATTGCCATTTTGTAACTTTTGGGGGCTTCCGATTCTACACAGTGCACTTTTCGGTAAAAATGACACCTTACAGTCATGGCCGTAAATGTTGGCACCCCTGAAATTTTTCAAGGAAATTAAGTAATTCTCACAGGATTTCAGTAACACATGTTTTGCTCTACACATGTATATACCTTGTGTATTGAAAATAAACCAGAAAAGGGAGGAAAAAAAGCAAATTGGACATAATGTCACACCAAACTCCAACAATGGGCTGGACAAAATTATTGGCACCCTTAAAGGAGTAGTCCAGTGGTGACTCAGTGGTGAGCAACTTATCCCCTATCCTAAGGATAGGGGATAAGTTGCAGATCGCGGGGGGCCGACCGCTGGGGCCCCCTGCGATCTCCTGTACGGAGCCCCGACAGCCTTCGGCAATCTCCGGCTCTGCCATTGAGATGTATTGAGGGGGCATGTTGGCCGCCGCCTCGTGCGGGGGTCGACACCCGCTATCTCGGCGGAGAGCCGGGACCCCGTACAGAGAGATCGCAGGGGGCCCCAGCGGTTGGACCCCCCGCGATCTCAAACTTATCCCCTATCCTTAGGATAGGGGATAAGTTTTTCACCACTGGACTACCCCTTTAACTTTATATTTGGTTGCACACCCTTTAAAAAAAAAAAAATACTGAAATCAGTTGCTTCCTTTAACCATCAATGAGCTTCTTACACCCCTCAGCCGGAATGTTGGACCACTCTTCCTTTGGAAACTGCTCCAGGTCTCTCTTATTGGAAGGGCACCTTTTCCCAACAGCAATTTTAAGATCTCTCTACAAGCGTTCAATGGGAATTAGATCTGGTCTCATTGCTGGCCACTTCAAAACTCTCCAGCGCTTTGTTGCCATCCATTTCTGGGAGCTTTTTGACGTATATTTGCGGTCATTGTCCTGCTGGAAGACCCAAGATCTCAGATGCAAACCCAGCTTTCTGACACTTGTCTGTACAGTGCAACCCAAAATCCATTGGTAATCCTCAGATTTCATGATGCCTTGCACATATTCAAGGCACCCAGTGCCAGAGGCAGCAAAACAACCCCAAAACATAATTGAAATTCCCCCATATTTCACTGTAGGTACTGTGTTCTTTTCATTGTAGGCCTCATTCAGTTTTTAGGAAAACAGTAGAATGATGTGCTTTACCAAAAAGCTCTACCTTAGTCTCATCTGTCCACAGGACATTTTCCCAGAAGGATTTTGGCTTACTCAAGTTCATTTTGGCAAAATGTAGTCTTGCTTTGTTATGTCTCTGTGTCAGCAGTGGGGTCCTCCTGGGTCTCCTGCCATAGCGTTTCATTTCATTTAAATGTCAACGGATAGTTTGCGCTGACACTGATGCTACCTGAGCTTGCTTGAATATCTTTGGAACTTGTTTGGGGCTGCTTATCCACCATCAGGACTATCCTGCGTTGACACCTTTCATCAATTTTTCTCTTCCGTCCATGCCCAGGGAGATCAGCTACAGTGCCATGGGTTGCAAACTTCTTGATAATGTTGCGCACTGTGGACAAAGGCAAATCTAGATCTCTGGAGATGGACTTGTAACCTTGAGACTGTTGATATTTTTTCACAATTTTGGTTCTCAAGTCCTCAGACAGTTCTCTTCTCCTCTTTCTGTTGTCCGTGCTTGTGTGGCACACACAAACAGAGAATGCAAAGACTGAAAATTGGCATCTTCTGACCCCTATAACTATTTTATTTTTCTTTATTTTCTTTTTGCTCATTTTTTGCGCCATCATCTGAAGTTTTTATCATTACCATTTTTGTTTTGATGGGACTATTTGATCGCTTTTTATACATTTTTAAAAGGTATACAAAGTGACCATAAATATGCAATTTTGGACTTTGGTATTTTTTTAATGTAAACGCCATTGACCGTGCGGATTAATTAACAGTATATTTTTATAGTTCGGACATTTGCTCATACGGAGATACCACATATGTTTATTTTTATTATATTTACATATTTTTTATATACGGAATTTGGGAAAAGGGGGTGCTTCAAACTTTTAATATGGAAGGGGTCAATGGGTGTTTTTTTTTTTTTTACTTTTTACTAAACTTTTTTATTTACACTTTTAGTCCCCTTAGGGGACTTTTAGGAGGAATCAGTAGATTCCTCATACAGACCAAAGTGGTTCCATAGAACCACATTGATCTGTGTGCTCTGTGCCTGATTGATAAAGCCTGGTTCAGCCAGGCTCTATCAATCATAGAGCCAGGACAGAGACTCAAATATATATAGAAAAAGAGAAAAAAAAAAAGAGAAACAAAAAAGAAGCGCACTAATGTGCCATGATTCTGTGGATTAAACATATAAAGGTGTGTAAAAAAGTAGTTGCGCTCACCTGAGCGTGTTGTGTCCCAGGCACAACACCATTATCAGCTTAGAGTCCCAGATCTCTGGGGGACACGTAGTCCAGAAAGGGCTGCTGGCACCTCACCGTCACGGGAAACAAGTCCTGGACGTCTGGTCAGATAGAAGCAAGTGTTGTGATCAATGATCCACGGAAAGCACGGTGCTCCAAAAGTGCTCCTTTTCAAGGTGAAGAATAATAGCTGTAGGTCCGGTATGCGGTAAAGCAAGACATTCTTTATTAATGCAGGGATATGCAGGGATAACGCGTTTCAAGGGGTGGAGACCCCCTCTTCGTCAGATCCAATGCATTAATAAAGAATTTCTTGCTTTACCGCATACCGGACCTACGGCTATTATTCTTCACCTTGAAAAGGAGCACTTTTGGAGCACCGTGCTTTCCGTGGATCATTGATCCCCACACTTGCTTCTATAGAGCCGGGACAGCCATAGGAGCAGAAGTAAGCCTTCTGGTTACCTCCTCAGTGGATTGTTCCCCCCTCGATTGTGCTACGGGGGGGAGGCATGGGGGCGATCCACCACACTGGATCACTCGAGGACTGGTTAAAAGTCCCTTTAGACACCACTGTCAACTTTGGCAGCAGCAATTTAAAGGGTAAATAGCCGGGGCGGCAATCACCACATGTCGGCTATTAACGGTGGCACCCAACTTCAAGAATCAGCTGGGGGCCGGCCGGTATGGTGTGGATTAAAGTCAGGAGCCAGGGCCATACACTGCTTGCCGTTGTAAAATGAGCCAGCTCATCCTTGGATAGCAACCAGTTAAAAAACAGTTTTAAAACCAGTTTTAAAAGTTTGACTCTAAAGTTCCACCCATTTTTCTATAAAATAATGGCACTCAGCCTAAACACCATTAGTTTTTTATTTTTATTTATTTATTTTATAAATGTATAAAAAACGCATAGGGTTCCCCGTATTTTCATTCTCAACCAGATATCAACCAAGCAGCAACAGCCTGACGTTACCAGGGTGGGCAAGAACCATTGTTACTGGCCCTCCCCAGCCTAAATAACGCCAGACTGTTACTGCCTAGGTCCAGGAGCGCCATTTTTGATGCTCCGGGTCTGTTGGTACCGGCTCTTCCCGACACCTATGTGGCGGTGGGTACCAGGGCAATAATTGAGGGGTTAGCGCTAGCTGTTTTTGGGGGTAATGCTAAGCTCTGGTTTAGTACTGGATTCCGTCTATTAGACAGCCTCCATTACTAAGCCTGAAAATTCACTAAAAACAAACAAACAACACATTGGAAAAATTATTTTATAAAAAAAAAACACTCCCCCCACAGCCCTTGTTAACCATTTTATTAAAATAAATAAATCCAGTTAATCCATCGTGATCCATCGAATCCGCCATTATTCTCTGCATACACGGATCTGAAACGAAAAAATGGGTTAGGACATTTTTTGCGCTCTCCGCAGGGGAGAGCGCCCGTAATGCAATGTCTTCCCAAACAGGGAGCCTCCAATTGGTGCAAAACTACAACTCCCAGCATGCCCAGACAGCCTTTGGCTGTCTGGGCATGCTTGGAGTTGTAGTTTAGAAACAGCTGGAGTATCCTTGTCTGGTAAGCCACTGGAAGAAGGGTCTGTTCACATTATCGAAAATGGACAATGTTAACAGAGCCTTATACCCTTACCAGCCTGGATCCCGTATGTAGCTCCGCCCCTAATGATGTCATCACTAGGGTGCGGAGCTACATGGACCCGCGGGGACTGGAGGGAGGTAAGGGGACTTCGTCTTCTGTATACACTATATACAGCTATCTATAGATAGCTGTATATATTGTATACTGCCAAAAGGGTTAACCTACACTGTCCAGCAGTGTAAGTTAACTCTTTCCTTGCCGGGCTGGCTTAGCACACAGCTCAGCAAGGGGTTAAGTGAGCCAGCAATGTGTATACTGTATACACACTGCAGGCTCACTGTAAGTTCTTGCTGGGCAGTAGGTATATGATGTGTATCTACTGCTCAGCATCAGCTGTTCTCCCGGCTCTGTAGCCTTGGGTACAGCTGATCCCGACAGTCACTTTAGGACGATCGCAGAGGGTGTCAGGAGAAGTGACATCCACTGTAATCTGTCCCTTACTGCAGGTACTACTGCTCCCAACATGGAGCACACTCTGCTCCATGCTGGAAGCAGTAGTACCTGCATTAATAGACAGATCGCAGCAAGTGTCACCCCTGACACCCCCTGTGATCCTCCTGTATAATGTATACATTATGTATACATATCTTCTTTGGTCCCCTGCACTGACGTATATATATACACATATTCATATATCCCACAGAGTTGTGATTGGCTGGAACCATCTGACCAATCACAGCTCTCTGCGGGAAATATGAATAGGGGTATATAAGGCAGAGCAGGGGACCATAGAAGAGCGGCCAACCGCATCTATAAATGATGCGATCTGTTTATTAGTGCAGGTACTACTACTCCCATCGTGGAACAGTGTGTTCCATGCTGGAAGTAGTAGTACTACCTAAAAAATGTTAAAAAAATTTAAAAACACACACACACTACATTTTTATTATTGTCGGCTACATTTTCAGTGCTTTACCCGCCCACATAAATTGATCCCTGTTTCAAAATTTATAAAAATTTCGAAATAAAAAAGAATAATTTTGTTAAATACAATTTTCTCCATGACTACTGTATCTTTTTATAATTTTTTTTTTTAATGGTACCCTACAAAATTTTTATAGAAAAGGTATCTCCATCACTTTTTTGGATCGCTAAAGTCCAAAAAAGAAAAAAAAACGCCTGCAAAAATGTAAAAGTGTAAACCAACATGGCGTTTTTCTTGGCGTTTTTGCTCTCCCATAGGCTTCTATGGGAGGAAAATGCCACAATTTCAGGGCAAAAAAGCCAAACTAGCTTTTGTCGGGTGTTTGAAAATCCAGCCTCTGAGCCCGAAATTGCTGAAAAGCGCCAAAAGGATAAAAAAAAAACGCCAAACTGAAAAACACCAAGTGAATCTGGCATTTTTCAGTTTACTATTTACTTGCAGCTATGAGGACACTGCGTTTTTTCGCTGAAAAAACGCTATGTGGGAAAATTGGCGTTTTTTACATGGTTTCTGCAAAAAAATAAAACTCAGTGGAATTCCAGCCTAATAATGTAGACTTGGCTGGACAAAAGCTATGACTGGACGGGTAACTTATAGGGTTTCAGTTTATTCATAAACAATCATAAAAAATATGAATTTCTTAATGTTAAGTTTTTCTTAATGTCAAGTCCTTTCTAAAGGCTACACTACATGAAGATATAAGTGAGGGAAATAATAATATGGAGTCCCTATGGGTAGAAATATATGAAGAAAAAAATGACAAAATTGCCATTACATGTCATCTGCCTAAAAAAAAAAAATTCTTATTAAATAGGCAAATCACCAGGTCCAGATAAAATTCACCCCTGTGGTCTAAGAGAGTTAAATAACGGGATAGACAGACTCTTATTTCTAATATTTTAGGACAGTGGGGGAGATTTATCAAAGGATTTAGACTGGTTTTTCCCATCTAAATTTGTCGCACAGAAAGTCGCAGTCTAAATATGTGCGACTTTTCTGCGACTTTGGCTGAAGAGGATTTTTAGAACATGATGCATGCAAGTCTATTTTAGATGGAAATGCATTGGAAAATGCATTGGTGCTGAATTTATCAAGTGCGACTTTTGTGTGACAAGTCGCATCTGCCCAAAATACGCTGAAATGTCAGACCATGTTGGAGCAGGTCTAAATGCAGTTTAAGCTGTAGACCCTGAAGTCTGAGCACAGAATTTATCAAGGGCTGTGAGACCTTTGATAAATTAGGAGCACAATAGACAGGAGACTACCACATATGCTGGTCTATAAGCATACCCAGAATAGACTAGATTAGTAAATGTCCCCCAGTTTCTGTTACCCAGGACTGGCATACTGCCAATATCGCAAGAAGGTGTCAAAATTTACCCTAGAAATTAAAATGCTTAGGCTAAGGGAAAATGTGTGTAAATAGGTAAGTATCTGGATCAGGGATAAATAACTGACGGTAACTTCGATCCATTACATTTCTGCTCTACCAGTAACCCCAATAAAATGTTGTGTATTTTAATTTTTCCTTGTTTTAGAGGGACAATTTACTTTGTAATGACATCCTTCATTTGAAAAAAAAAATTTTATGCAAAACAGAAAATGCTAAGTTTTTTTTTTTTTGGGTGCAATTCTAAAAAAAAATACATTTGCCAATGAAGTAATGTGTGGTTTAACCAACTCACCCCTCAATATCCACCAGCCACGTCATGGACTCAACCTGGACAAAGCTGATAGGTAACGTATTGAAGAGCAAGAAATATCCAGCGCAGCAGGAACTCAAATGCATAGATTTATTAAACAGGAAGGATACCAGCAGTGACGCGTTTCGATCATCTAAGCGATCTTAATCATACTGACACAGTAGTCGGAGTGTTGGAAACCCTATATAGGGGATGTGTCTCCCGCCACAGGGACAAGGTAAATTGTCACACCTGGGAGGAGACACTCCCCCATCAGGGAAAGCCATTACAGACATATACACAAACATAAAACCGGGACATTGCACAAATGCTATAATATATGTCACAGTAAATCCCTATTATAATAAGGATTAAAAAACGTGTATGTGATCAAAATTGTTACAATATTAAAAACTGTAATCTGTTGTTTGCATAGGTTGTGTGAGATGGAGGCAGTACAAATTTGAATAATATATGATAAAGAACATAATTCTTTTACTTTTAATATGACCAAACTATCTGAGACAAAAAAATGCAAAAACAGATTAAACTCTGAGTGATATGAACTAAGCAAAGTATGCGTACTAAAATAATGCTTAAATGAGGTAAAGTAAAATAGGATAACAGACCACGCAATTTTGCACTAGGTAATAATATGCAAGACAGTATATAAGTGTGTATAAGAGGAGATATAACAGGTAACATTTATATCTAAATGTGGTTGGGGGGTAGAGAGGAATGGATCCGGGGCAGTTCAATAATGCGATATTACATCCTGCCTTTTATTAAGACCATTAGGGTATCTGCTATCCAGACGCATTATCCAGAACACTTCCCTATCATGAAGTTTTTGTCTGTGGTTCCCCCCTCTTATTGGGGCCATCACCCTCTCAATACCCTGGAGAGTTAAACTATTACAGTTACCATTGTGTTTTTCGGTACAGTGTTGGCTAATCATAGAGACATGTCGAGAGTCGAAATGTTTTACATCAGAAAGATGTTTCCTTATTCTGATTTTTAGGGGACACTCGACATGTCACTAGATATACTACAAAAGATGTGTTGTAGTTTATGTATTGTTTTATTTTGTGCCCCTCATTCCTTGTGGAGGAGCAGAATTATTTCGACGTGTACATAATTCTGCAACATGTACATCTACGGTGGCCACACTTATAAGTGCCCATATTGCTAAACCATGTGAGTGGTCTAACGATATTTGACACAAAAAGGGTTGGGGAAACCATTTGACCTATCGTGGGCACTTTTCTCGGTACACACCTGTATCCACCAGCCAGCACAGACTTATAACTAGAATCACTGCTTATAATCGGCATATATTTGTCTGATTCGGCATATATTTGTCTATGATTTTTGTAATTGATTTGTAGTCTGCGCTGTACTGGGTGACAAAGGTGACCGGTTGCTGAGTAATGTCTGATTGTTCAGTATATGATTTTTTATTTGTCAATAGGTCAGATCTAATCTTGGATCTTGCCACATGTTTGGCATGATCTATATTCCATTTTTGGTACTTGTAAGTGTGGCCACCGTAGATGTATATGTTGCAGCATTATGTACACGTCGAAAGAATTCTGCTCCTCCACAAGGAATGAGGTGCACAAAATAAAACAATACTGCAACACATCTTTTGTAATATATCTAGTGACATGTCGAGAGTGCAATGTACAATATGTGGGGTGCACAACTTGTCCCCTAAAAATCAGAATAAGGAAACATCTTTCTGATGTAAAACATTTCGACTCTCGACATGTCTCTATGATTAGCCAACACTGTACCGAAAAACACAATGGTAACTGTAATAGTTTAACTCTCCAGGGTATTGAGAGGGTGATGGCCCCAATAAGAGGGGGGAACCACAGACAAAAACTTCTTAATAGGGAAGTGTTCTGGATAATGCGTCTGGATAGCAGATACCCTAATGGTCTTAATAAAAGGCAGGATGTAATATCGCATTATTGAACTGCCCCGGATCCATTCCTCTCTACCCCCCAACCACATTTAGATATAAATGTTACCTGTTATATCTCCTCTTATACACACGTATATACTGTGTTGCATATTATTACCTAGTGCAACATTTCGTGGTCTGTTATCCTATTTTACTTTACCTCATTTAAGCATTATTTTAGTACGCATATTTTGCTTAGTTCATATCCCTAAAAGTTTAATCTCTTTTTGCATTTTTTGTCTCAGATAGTTTGGTCATATTAAAAATAAAAGCATTATGTTCTTTATCATATATTATTCAAATTTGTACTGCCTCCATCTCACACAACCTATGCAAACAACAGATTACAGTTTTTAATATTGTAACAATTTTGATCATATACATTTTTTTTATCCTTATTATAATAGGGATTTACTGTGACATATATTATAGCATTTGTGCAATGTCCCGGTTTTATGTTTGTGTATATGTCTGTAATGGCTTTCCCTGATGGGGGAGTGTCTCCTCCCAGGTGTGACAATTTACCTTGTCCCTGTGGCGGGAGACACCTCCCCTATATAGGGTTTCCAACACTCCGACTACTGTGTCAGTATGACTAAGATCGCTTAGACGATCGAAACGCGTCACTGCTGGTTTCCTTCCTGTTTGTTGCTGTGTTGATAATAAATCTATGCATTCGAGTTCCTGCTGCGCTGGATATTTCTTGCTCTTCAATAAATTTGCCAATGCTAGGGAAATTGGGGGTTTTGGGCAGACTCTAAAATACTCTTCCCTTTACTGTAAAATTAAGTTGTTGGCCCTGATTTATCAGAGAACAAGAAAAAGTGAAGAGATTTTGCGCAACAACAAATCACAGCTCATCTTTCACTTTACCAGAGCTAGGTAGGAAAGATAGGAAAGCTGAGCTGTGATTGGTTGTTATTGCAAACATCTCTTCAGTATTTCAGTTATCTTTATTCATCCGGTCAGTATGCTCACAAATATACCCAATGTGTATAGTTTTCATTATGTTTTACTGCTTTTTAAAAAAAAAAAAAATGCTTTTAAAAATTTCCTTAAATCACCATATTCAAACCCCTATAAATTCTTTATTTTTCAGTTTGTGGAGCTGTGTTAGAGCTCATTTTTTGCACTGTGATCTGTAGTTTTTATCTATTTTATTTTAAGGCAGATAGAACATTTTTATTGCTCTTTATTTAACTTTTTCTTGGATATGAAAAAGAGCTCATCAATAGCAGAATCCCTGTGACAATGCATTGCCTCCCTGTGGTCCCGAACCCTCTCCATACACCCTTAAAGGGGTAGGAGCAAAGCCCCATAGCAAACCTAGTCTGCTCTGGACAGTCCCTAACATGGACAGAGGTGTCAGCAGAGAGCACTGTGGCCAGACAGAAAATAAATTCACAAAGAAAAGAAATTCCTCTGCAGTATACAGCAACCGATAAGTACTGGAAGGATTAAAATTATTAAATCGAAGTAATTTACAAATCTGCTTAACTTTCTGGCATCAGTTGATAAAAAAAAAATATGTTTGCCAGCAGAGTACCCCTAATATCATCTGTCAGGGGGAGTTAGGAGATACCAATACACTTTATACAGCCAGCCAGTGTATGGGGACCTTTAATGCCTGTGGATCCAGATTTCTCTAATTCCCAGCCTAATTTTAAGGCATTAAAGGGAATATGTCAGCTGAATTTGCTGCTAAGAGCTGCAGTCACTGTTGCATAGCTGTTAGAGTATAATAGCAAGCTGTACCTTTCCTGGAGCTGATAATGGTTGCCAAAAAAACAATTGCATTTTTATTTCTGTTGAGTCAAGACGGTTTTGCTGAGCTGCTCAAGTGCCCCTATTGGTTTCCACAGCACAGGCACAAGATTTGGAGACAGGGCTCAGTGCTGTCAGCCAAACCATGTACTATAATCCAGGAGAGGCTGGAAAGTGAGGATTAACAAGGAGGTTTTATACACTGCAACACTTGAGCAGCTTGACTCCACCTCCTTGACACTTGCCTGAGAAACAAAAAGTCAATTTTCTAAGTTTGACAGCCACTACGAGCTTCAAGAAAAATACTGTTTACTTTTTATACCCTAACAGATATCTTGTGATATCTGCAGCATTAATGGAGTTATCCAGTATTTAAAAAAACATATTCCCTTTCCACAGGACAGGTGATAAGTGTCAAATCTCCTGCCTGGCACCCTTGCCCTCCCCTTGAATGATGCTGTGTTGACCATGGCACAAAGTTTTGGCCAACAAGCACCTTCATGCATCTCTATGGAAGAGTTGAGATACTTTTTTCATTTATCTCAAGCTCTCCCACAGAGATGCATGGAGGAGGCGTATTGATCACCATGATCAACAAAGTGCATTCATGCAGATAGGGGATACTTTTTTTTTTATATATATATACTGGACTACACCTTTAAACATAAAATAGAGCTTTTCTATCATACACTGCTCAAAAAAAATAAATGGAACACTTAAACAACACAATGTAACTCCAAGTCAATGACACTTCTGTGAAATCACACTGTCCACTCAGGAAGCAACACTGATTGACAATCAATTTCACATGCTGTTGTGCAAATGGAACAGACAACAGGTGGAAATTATAGGCAATTAGCAAGACACCCCCAATAAAGGAGTGGTTCTGCAGGTGGTGACCACAGACCACTTCTCAGTTCCTATGCTTCCTGGCTGATGTTTGGGTCACTTTTGAATGCTGGCGGTGCTTTCACTCTAGTGGTAACATGAGACGGAGTCTACAACCTACACAAGTGGCTCAGGTAGTGCAGCTCATCCAGGATGGCACATCAATGCAAGCTGTGACAAGAAGGTTTGCTGTGTCTCTCAGCGTAGTGTCCAGAGCATTGAGGTGCTACCAGGAGACAGGCCAGTACATCAGGAAACGTGGAGGAGGCTGTAGGAGGGCAACAACCCAGCAGCAGGACCGCTACCTCCAGCTTTGTGCAAGGAGGAGCACTGCCAGAGCCCTGCAAAATGACCTCCAGCAGGCCACAAATGTGTGTCCACACAAACGGTCAGAAACAGACTCCATGAGGGTTGTATGTGGGCCCGATGTCCACAGGTGGGAGTTGTGTTTATAGCCCAACACCGTGCAGGAACACCAAGATTGGCAAATTTGCCACTGGCACCCTGTGCCCTTCACAGATGAAAGCAGGTTCACACTGAGCACATGTGACAGACGCCGTGTAGACTGTCTGTAGACGCCGTGAAGAATGTTCTGCTGCCTGCAACATCTTCCAGCATGACCAGTTTGGCGGTGGGGGGGGGGGGGGGGGGGGGGAGGGCGGACAGCCCTCCATCTGCTTGCCTAAGGTAGCCTGACTGCCATTAGATGAGATCCTCAGACCCCTTGTGAGACCATATGCTGGTGCGGTTGGCCCTGGGTTCCTCCTAATGCAAGACAATGCTAGACCTCATGTGGCGTGAGTGTGTCAGCAGTTCCTGCAATAGGAAGGCACTGATGCTATGGACTGGCCCGCCCGTTCCCCAGACCTGAATCTGATTGAGCACATCTGGGACATCATGTCTTGCTCCATCCACCAACGCCATGTTGCACCACAGACTGTCCAGGAGTTGGCTGCTGCTTTAGTCCTGTTCGGGGAGGACAACCCTCAGACCATCCGCTACCTCATCAGGAGCATGCCCAGGCGTTGTAGGGAGGTCATACAGGCACGTGGAGGCCACACACACTACTGAGCCTCATTTTGACTTGTTTTAAGGACATTACATCAAAGTTGGATCAGCCTGTAGTGTGGTTTTCCACTTTGATTTTGAGTGTGACTCCATATCCAGACCTCCATGGGTTGATAAATTTGATTTCCATTGATAATTTCTGTGTGATTTTGTTGTCAGCACATTCATCTATGTAAAGATGAAAGTATTTCATACGATTAGTTCATTCATTCAGATCTAGGATGTGTTATCTTAGTGTTCCCTTTATTTTTTTGAGCAGTGTATATAGAACCCCCTTTAT
The DNA here is from genome assembly GCF_029499605.1 of Hyla sarda. NCBI lineage: Eukaryota > Metazoa > Chordata > Amphibia > Anura > Hylidae > Hyla > Hyla sarda. The sequence continues at coordinate 187,181,081 of NC_079190.1, forward strand.
ATGAGACTTGACTATTACTCATTCAAACTACAGTTGTCAATAGAATAAAACTACAAGTACAAATGGGGGAGATTTATCAAAACCTGTCCAGAGGAAAAGTTTCTGAGTTGCCCATAACAACCAATCAGATTGCTTTTTTCATTTTTGAAAGGGCCTCTGCGAAATGAAAGAAGCGATCTGATTGGTTGCTATGGGCAACTCAGCAACTTTTCCTCTTGACAGGTTTTGATATATCTCACCCATAGTGTAAACAGTGGTCTTCAACCTGCGGACCTCCAGATGTTGCAAAACTACAACTCCTATATAGTGCAGTACAAGGATGAAGAAGTAGAGTGCACCATATACAGTGGTCCCTCAATATACAGTGGTAATTTGTTCAAAATGAACCATCGTTAGTTGAAACCATCATATGTTGAGGGATCTGTGCAATGTAAGGTATAGAAAGTTATACTCACCTGTCCCCGCCGCTCCTGACCGTCGCCCTGGATGTCGCCCTCCATCGCTGTCGCCGCGTCCCCGGGGTGTCCCCGCCGCTCCGGACCGTCTCTGCTGCCTGGGATCGTCGCTATTCATCACCGTCATCGCGTCGCTGCGCACGCCGCTCCTATTGGATGACAGGACGGCATGCACGGCGATGTCGTGACGATGAAGGAGAGCGACGGCGATGCAGGGGATCCTGAAGAGAACGGTCCGAACGCCGGGGACAGGGGAGTGATCATCAATAGTGATTTTTATTGCAAATATCACAAATTCGCAAATATTACGAATATATTCACTATATATTCGAAATTACGAATATTCCCTTTTCCCCGCATATGCAAACATTTGCATATGTGAATATTCGCATATTCCTTCTTTTCACTTAAAATGAAGCAAATACACTTGTCAGAGGTTATCGACAACATCCCTAGCAACCAATAGTAAAGTTGCCCACCCCCTCACTGTTTTCTTCCTCGAATACGCGAATATGTGAATAGAACAAATACGTGAAATTCGCAAATATAGGACAAATAGTCATCTATATATTCGCGAAATATTGCAAATTCGAATATGGGCAATGTCGCTCATCACTAATCATCACCGGACCACACGGGGCATCGTTAAGGGGTTCTCCACTGCCCTTCCTTCCGGAGCTCCGCTCGCTGCGTCCGGAAGTTCGTTACTCCGAACGCTGTGTGCGGGCTTCCGTGTTCGAGGTCGCCCCCTTGTGATGTCACGTCCGCCCCCTCGTGACGTCACACCCACCCCCTCATGACGTCACCCCGCCTCCTCAACAAAAGCCTATGGGAAGGTGGCGCGACCACTGTCACGCCCCCTTCCCATAGACTTTCGTTGAGGGGGTGGGCGTGACGTTACGAGGGGGCGGCCTTGAACACGGAAGCCCGCACACAGCGTTCTGAGTACTTCCGGACGCTGCAAGCGGAGCTCCGGAAGGCAGGGAAGTGGAGAACCCCTTTAAACGGCAGAAGTAGTCTGCGCTGCCGGATAGCCGTTTATGCGATGGCCCCGACATACAAAAGCATTGTGGGGGAGATTTATCAAAACCTGTGCAGAGGAAAAGTTGCTCAGTTGCCCATAGCAACCAATCAGATTGCTTCTTTCATGTCTAACAAGGCCTCTGCAAGATGAAAGAAGCGATCTGATTGGTTGCTATGGGCAACTGGTCAACTTTTCCTTTGCACAGGTTTTGATACATCTCCCCCTGTGTGTTGATGCAGCCTTCAACATGCTATGGCCTCTGAGAGGCCATCGTATGTTGAAATTATCGTAGGTCGGGGGGGGTCACTGTACTAGGGTAGTGTTTTCCAACCAAGGTGCCTCCAGCTGTTGCAAAACTACAACTCCCAGCATGCCCATGGTGTGAGCATGTGGTGTGGGCATGGTGGGAGTTGTAGTTTTGCAACAGCTGGAGGCTCCTTGGTTGGGAAACCATGTACTAGGGGACACATGACTAGAGAGGTGGTGATGCCACCTGTGAGAGGCTGGTGAGTGGTCAGGACCAGGCGTGCAGCAGTAGGAGGAGGAGGAGAGGGGAGGGCAGCAAGCTGTGTGATCGGAGCTCAGGGCAGGGACAGTCCCAGAGCTGCCGGAGCTGTCCACACACCTAGTGCTGAACCAACCCCTGCCTGCAAGCGCTGCTGGTCCCCGGGAAGCCTGTGGAGGGCGCTACTGCGCTCATCCTCACAAGACACGGAGCCAGGGGATGGCTGCTGGGAGTCTCCAGAGCACAGACATGAAGAGCTGCAGATGGTCGCAGGATGTGACCTGGGAATAGTAGGTGGTGAGCCCAGCCATCATCCATGAAGAGCCCTGGACATATGCCACTATGCCAAAGAGTTCACACAACTGCTGCCTGCTGCATCTCCACCAATAAACTTCTCCATATACTGATCACCTGGAGCTAAGGTGAGTGCTGGCAATACAGGGGTCACAGATACAGTTACAGGAAAGCCTAAGTACAGGGGTCAGTTGCCATGGCAATCCCAATTAACAGAGCACTTAAGCATGGTGGATCTTCCCTGTGGTCAGAGGGATTAGGCTTTCTCTGTAATTGCCCCTGGATCAGAGGAGTCTCCATTCTGTCACCAGATCATTGGGATTTAAGATCATTGCTGTTAAAGGGGAACTGTGCCAGAATATAATCCCATAATAACATGGGGTTCATTTTTTAGGTCCCCTAAATCAAAAAGAGAGAAGGGAATAGTGACATTGGGAGATCAAAGAAAGTTACTGGATGGAACTGATTCCATTTGTATTCAACTCACATTATACATATCCATAGCAGACACATAAAGTACTGTATAGATCAGTGTTTCCCAACCAGGGTGCCTCCAGCTGTGGCAAAACTACAACTCCCAGCATGCCCAGACAGCCGAAGGCTGTCTGGGCATGCTGGGAGTTGTAGTTTTGAAACAGCTGGAGGCACCCTGGTTGGGAAACACTGATATAGATATAGGGGTTATTTTATAGATACCCACTGTAAAGTCTGGGCACTGACTATAGCGGTGTATCGGATAGTGTAAAAGATGAGAAGAAAGTATGCTATTAGAACCATTTAAGGCTTGCCTAGACGACAGCAGCTTTTGGTCACGCTGTAAATTGGCCATCTCCTCTGTATTCCTGTCATAGGGATGTATGTGTGGATTACACTAAATGGCTTTTCCTATATTTCTGCAATTGAAATGACTTTTTATTATTTTTTTTTGCATGCCAAGACAACTGCACTTTAAACAATGGCTCTGCCATTACTATCCAATCATGAAGATACATTGAGAATGGCATTTCCATTCTCAGCAGTCAGTAAATAAACCCTCTCCGTGACAACACGCTGCTCGGTGCTATTTCCACCGCTACTCTTATTATTCATCACATCAGCACAAAGAGGGGAGGTTGGCCATTGTGTGTGTTCTGGGAAGGAAGGGGAAGACCAAGGTCCTTAACCCTAAGCTGTCAACGAAAAAGTGAATGGTTGAGATACGAAATGCTTTTATCGTTATGGTAACGGATTTGTTGAAATGACTTGATCCTGGTTCATAACATTATATGTCCTCAGTTAATCAGAACTTCTGCCTCCTATTTGGATCATGTCTCACGTGTTTCGATACGTGTTTCGATACATGTCTGGAGTGACAGTAACCAGTAAAACAAGCAGCTGTAAAATATATCCAGATATCATTTTATTCCATGGGGGCATTTGCATAAATACGCATAAATTACGTTGGCATATTATTTTACGGACGGAAAATGTGCACATAAAATTTTACGCTGTGTGCATATACCCTAAGAGAGTTCAAATACTGTAACTACATGAGAAATAGAAGAGGACAGATTGTGTCTGTAAATAATGATTACTACCAACTACAATGCCTTTCTATAGACTACACAAAACCGTAATATTACCCATTTACATCCCTGTACATACTGTACAACCTAAGGGAAAACCCATTGAGGGTGAAGCTGGAGTGACAGTGTGGTAATCCTGGATACATGTAGGATAAGCCTTATTGAATCATGTGAGGTTAACTATGTTACGTGTCGGACCACAAGCCTGGCTTTAAATGGCTATTTTCTTAGAATAAATGTAATTACCCCTTAAGGGGGAAATTCCCATTTGGCCCTCCATCAGTTAGAGAGATTAGGTCCAGTGGTGATGCTGCAGGCACATTTAACCTTTGGTAATGGTTACCCTCACAGAGTACGGTGTATGTCTGGGGTCACAGCATCAGAACACCCTGTGATCAGTTTACTTTCATAAGGCCATTCCACAAACAGGGATTTAGTGCATTAGCCTTTAGTACAGGCACAGAAGGTTTTCTGCAGTGGATTCCAGTTTTTAACCCTGGACTGACCTACAAAAGTATACATATTTAGCTTTCTTTTTAACCACATGCACAATATACTCCACTCATTTTAGGGTGAATTCTTCTTTCATTTTGAGAAACTGGGGGGGAGAAGGGGTTCAGTGGATGGACACCCACCAGTCAGCATGTTATCCCATATCCTGTGGGTTGGCGATAACTATTTGAGGTTAGAATACCCCATTTATGTAAAATCCTACATTCTGCAATTAAAACCATAATCAACCTAAAGCTAAAAAAAAAAAAAACAGCACCTATGCTTTAAAGTGGGTCAAATAAGAAGGTACAGCAGTAATATCTACACTTGGGCAGTGAAGTATGAGGCATCAGGATCGCTTCTACTACCATCAGTATTAGCTTATTTGGGACAGTGAAAGATGGTGGTCTTTGGGAATTGCTACATTTCCCAAGGTACTTGTCGTATGTGTATACCAGGTTTATGGAAGCTCATATATCATCCAAGGAAACCTGGGTAAGATATGGGGAAATGCAGAAAAAAATTAATTTTTATTGGATGAAAAGCAAGTTGGTAGTGGGGGTTTTCACCCCCTCCAGGGCCAATCCAGGCTTTCAGACAAGCCTAGATCAGCACAGGTGCTGAAGACAGCTTGTTTTCAAGTAAGGCTGTGAGAAGCATGACCCTCCAAAGGCAGCTTAAAACCTGAAGGCTGCAGCCTAAAAAATGGGGACATTATAACCTGTGTGACATATTTGTTGATTGTTCTGCTGGATGACTGGTAGTGAGTCACCTGACTCTGGACAAGCAGGCTTTATTTTGTGAAAAATAAAGACAGGAGAAGCTCTGGTTAGATGTTACTTCCGTGTCCCTGTCTTTTAAATCCTGAATAATCCCTTTAATGTACTGACCCAGGACAAAGGTCTTTATTATCACAAGAACTGCTGTTACATAATGAATTACTCCAGAAATCTTACTAGTTTCCTAGTGTAAAGGGAATCAACATGGTAAAGGAGGAGAGGATATTTAAAAGAAGAAAAACTACCACAAGAGGACATAGTTTTAAATTACAGGGGCAAAGGTTTAAAAGTAATATCAGGAAGTATTACTTTACTGAGAGAGTAGTGGATGCATGGAATAGCCTTCCTGCAGAAGTGGTCACTGCAAATACAGTGAAGGAGTTTAAACATGCATGGGATAAGCATAAGGCTATCCTTCATATAAGATAGGGATAAGCATAAGGCTATCCTTCATATAAGATAGGGATAGGCATAAGGCTATCATTCATATAAGATAGAGATAAGCATAAGGCTATCCTTCATATAAGATAGAGATAGGCATAAGGCTATCCTTCATATAAGATAGGGATAGGCATAAGGCTATCCTTCATATAAGATAGAGATAGGCATAAGGCTATCCTTCATATAAGATAGAGATAGGCATAAGGCTATCCTTCATATAAGATAGAGATAGACATAAGGCTATCCTTCATATAAGATAGGGATAGGCATAAGGCTATCCTTCATATAAGATAGGGCCAGGGACTATTGATAGGATTCAGATTATTGGGCAGACTAGAGGGGTCAAATGGTTCTTATCTGCCGACACATTCTATGTTTCTATGTTTATAAGGCTAGTCTGTCAAGAGATTCTAGACATTGGTTCCCTTTTGAGATGTCCTGCAGCCTTTCTGTGGAATGTGCTTCCCCACCCCTCGTGTTATTACATAGTTCATAAGGTTAGAAACAGACCAAAGTCCTTCAAGTCCAACCTATATCCCTATTTTGTCCCAACTATGTTACTGCAGAGAAAGGCAAAAAAATTATGAGGCTGATGCAAGTTGCCACATTTTAAGAGGAAAAATTTCTTCTTGACTTAAAATACAGCAATCAGAATAAATCCCTGAATCAACATTCTGTTAATCAAGAATCCATAACCTGTAATCTTAAAACACTCCAGAAATGCATCCAGGCCTCTTACGAACCATTTTTTCTGATCAACATGACCACTCTGGCAGAGAGTTCCACAGTCTCACTGCTCTTACAGTAAAGAACCCCGTCTGTGCTGGTGTAGAAACCTTCGTTCTTCTAGATTTAGAGGATGCCCCCTTGTTATAGATACAGTCCTGGGTATAAATAGGTCATGGGAGAGATCTCTGTACTGCCCCTAATATATTTATACATAGTTATTAGGTTGCCCCTAAGCCATCTTTTTTCTAAACTAAATAACCCAAATTTTGATAAATATATATATATATATATATATATATATATATATATACACACACACACAAAATATAAAGAAGCCTGGTACAGCTGGGATTGTTTGGGACTCTTCATGCTCCAAGATATTTTCAAGTAATACTCAGTCAAAACAGGCTATTGCATGAATCAATTATAAAAGGAAAAAACAACAGCACTCACCAATATTGTATACTTCAACCTTTTTTATTTCAAGACTTTTACATTACAGCGCATCCTGGCCTCTTCCTCTGGCCTCTTCACCTAGTCTTGTAATAAAGAAGGTTGAGAACTTCTGGATCTGGCGCTGCTGATGTAGGACAGGCTCCTGGCTAGTATTGTCTGCTTACCGTCCCCACAGTCGGCTCCTCCGTGCCTCTGCTCACCTCCAGGGATGGACCGGTATCTTCAGCGCGGCAGCAAGCCTGTTTCACAGCCGCAGACAGACTCCTCACAAGCGTCGCAGCGGTTCTAAAATGGCAGCAGCTCCTGCTCCTACTGCCTGTCAGCCTCCGCACGCTACTCAGCCCCCACCGGAGCCCTCTGATACTGGCCATGCCGCTATACCACCAGGGACTGAAATGGATGTTAGCCTGCCAGCCATATTTATGGGGGACCATGATTCTTCCTAACAGGGAACAGATATGGATTATCAGCTATTAGCTGAGGAGGTGGCAGAACGTATGACACCTACAGTACAACATATTGTGGAGAAGGTCCTGAAAGCAACTCTACAGAACCTACAATTAGATGTGGCCTCTCATTCTACTCCCCTGACAGAAGTTGAATACCAGGTATCTACCCTGGAAGACGCTGACACGAATGTGTTCAAACGCTCACGCCATACTGAGGCTGAATTACTCAAACTGACAAGCTAGAGGATCTAGAGAACAGGTCCTGGTGCAACAATCTCTGCATAGTAGGGTTTAAGGAATCTGTGGCGCCTCCTGATCTTCAGCGTTTCTGTGAGTGCGACATTCCTACAGCCCTAGACCTCTCTCACCCATGCCAAGTGGAGAGGGCCCAGCGCATTGGCTCGCCCCCAGACTCCTCTCAGGGCTTACCAGCAGCATTGTGGAATGGTCCATGACAAGTTATCCTCCATTTCCTGGACTTTAAAGACAAAGTGGAGGTCCTCCAAGCGTATAAGCACTTTTGTACTTCATGACATGCACTTATTGCTTTTCGAAGATTATTCCGTGGAAGTGGCAAACACCGGAGAGCCTTCAGCTTCATCTGTATAGCGCTCTTCAAAGCCAACTACCGTTTCCAGCTCCAATACCCAGCAGTCTTGCAAGTCTTTCATCCAGATGGCAACATATCTGTCTACAAATCTCATCTCTGGATCATCTCCAGGACGCCTCTTCACAACGTTCTTCCCGACACTCTGGTTGCAGATTCCGCTCCCCTAGGGAGCTACACCACTCCAGATCCGCTACTCAGAAGACTGAACTCCCGTCATCCCATATACTACCCTTGAATCAAATATATTCTTTCCTTGTTAAATGGTTGAGAAACCTGGATATAGAGTCCTCTGACCATGCCTTAGATCTTCTGATTGGTAACGAGCTGCAGAAAATTTCCATTTCTTCTATTTATCCGGTCATCGGGAATGCTCTTGTCAAGACTGACCCAGCCAACCTTTTCTCCTCCTTTTCCTCCTTGATTCCGAATGACGACATTTCCGACTGTATACTTCAGGGTAGGAATATGATTAGCCGCTGTATCATTAATGAACGCTGGCACGAAATGTATTTCAAACTGGCACACAAGGTGCTTTATGGGTTTAATATCCTACCATCCCCCGACTTCCCTGACAGAATAACTGCCTGCCTGTTCTACCCCCCTGACTAATTTGTGGCATGGGATATGGACCTGCTCTTACACCGTGACATACTGGCACCTGATTCTTTCTTTTACCAAGGATAATTGGGGCCTGACTTTACCTTGCACCCCTGCTTTTCCACCAATTTAGACCACCTGACAACATCGTTGCACCCCTACCTAGGGTTCCTCAATTAGTACATAGAGTCCTGCTAGTGGCTCTCTGCTGTTTGTTCACCTCTTGGTTTGCAACTACCACCCCAACCCTGACAATGGTTATAACGCAACTTATGTTATATTAAAAACCTATAAATACGGCACTACAGCGTATAGGGTAAACCCACCAAGAATAAAAAATGTATATAATAAAATAAATAAGAAATATATTAATCTGATAAATCAATAACCATCAAGTTTAATAAATATAGTTTTATTTTACAAAAAAATATGTATCATACACAAGCAAAAAAGATTGATAATAATATATAGCTATATAACATACATAAAAATAGTAATCATTAGCGCAATTTGATATTGTGTATAATTGTTTAAAAAAATTAATTATATATATATGTAAATAAATGAACTTAAAAAATGCAAAAGATAGCAGGGACGGGAAAAGGATGTAAAAAGGAAAGGCGTAAATGTCGGGGTCAACTGATCACCAATGGATCATAAAAGCACCTGTTGCTATAAAATACGTGCAATGTGACACTCAGTTTAAAGCATAAAAAGTGTGTTTAACTTTAAAAATATATGCATAAAGTGCAATGTGCAACACAGAAATCTAAGTGTATACAATAAATGAAAAAAACAGTGCAAGAAAACAAAAAATAAGGTGCTAAAAGTGAAGGTGTCAGAATGTAAGTACTTGACCCCACATGTAAAAAGAAGATAGGTTCCACGTCCTTGCGATCACCTCCAACGCGTTTCACCGTGACCGGCTTTGTCAAGGAGTATGCATGTACTAAATAGGAGCAAGGATATATAGGGTATTCAATAAGGAAACTATTAACACACCTGTGGTATCAGGAAGCGCCTCAGCTAACTACCGGAAATGACCTACAACGCCGAACTTATGTTATATTGTGGGATCAATAGAGTTGACACGGAGCGCCAAAAAAACACACAGACGGCAACGTTTTTTTGACAAATGGAAGATATTTATTCTTTCACAATATACCCCTGTTGATGTAGCAGACATTGTTCGCCCCTTTAGCTCTACAGAGTGGTACTGCCTGAATATGCTGGGGGCATGTTAGGTGCTCTGCAGCTTTCCCCTTAGTGACTGCTCCAAATCCCCCCTACCTAGGCTACATTGTGGGAGATAGGACTTCTTTTCTGCTTCTATGTAGATTTAATGTATTGTTCTTGAAGAATTTGCTTTGTTTCAGCTGCCTCCCAGAAGATTCAACACCTATACTTCTTTCTTCATTGGACTTGAGTTGCTCCCTCTGATGGAGTCTGCTCTATTTTCTGGACTAGTTGCTCCTACTGATGATCTTCTGTTGCCTCCTGTGATCCCACACTGTTCTTGATTGCTTTTGTTACAAGGTTTTGTTATATTTATATGCAGAAAACCAAATAAAATATGTTATAAAAAAAAAAAAAGTTGAAATGTGCAGTACTGGTGAATGTTGCTGCTTTTTTCCTTTATCCTGGGTATATAAATATTTTTTTTCCATTTTGGCTAATAGGACAGCTGGAATGTATAGTCTGATGACAGATCTGCTTTATGCTGGATTCACACACAGTACATTGGCATTATTTTTGGTCAATGGTCAAAACCAGAAGTTGAACCGACACGGGGGAAAAGCTACACTGCTCAAAAAAATAAAGGGAACACTTAAACAACACAATGTAACTTCAAGTCAATCACACTTCTGTGAAATCACACTGTCCACTCAGGAACAACACTGATTGACAATCAATTTCACATGCTGGTCTGCAAATGGAAAAGACAACAGGTGGAAATTATAAGCAATTAGCAAGACACGCCAATAAAGGAGTGGTTCTGCAGGTGGTGACCACCGACCACTTCTCAGTTCCTATGCTTCCTGGCTGATGTTTTGGTCACTTTTGAATGCTGCCAGTGCTTTCACTCTAGTGGTAGCACAAGACGGAGTCTACAACCCACACAAGTGGCTCAGGTAGTGCAGCTCATCCAGGATGGCACATCAATGTGAGCTGTGGCAAGAAGGTTTGCTGTGTCTGTCAGCGTAGTGTCCAGAGCATGGAGGCGCTACCAGGAGACAGGCCAGTACATCAGGAGATGTGGAGGAGGCCATAGGAGGGCAACAACTCAGCAGCAGGACCGCAAACTCCACCTTTGTGCAAGGAGGAGCAGGAGGAGCACTGCCAGAGCCCAGCAAAAGGACCTCCAGCAGGCCACAAATGTGTGTGTGTGTCACCTCAAATGGTCAGAAACAGACTCCATGAGGGTGGTATGAGGGCCCGACGTACACAGGTGGGAGTTGTGCTTACAGCCCAGCACTGTGCAGGACGTTTGACATTTGCCAGAGAACAAAAAGATTGGCAAATTCACCACTGGCGCCCTGTGCTCTTCACAGATTAAAGCAGGTTCACAATGAGCACATGTGACAGACGTGACAGAGTCTGGGGACGCCGCTCTGCTGCCTGCAACATCCTCCAGCATGACCGGTTTGAGGGAGGTTCAGTAATGGGGTGGGGTGGCATTTCTTTGGGGGGCCGCACAGCCCTCCATGTGCTTGCCAAAGGTAGCCTGACTGCCATTAGGTACCGAGATAAGATCCTCAGACCCCTTGTGAGACCATATGCTGGTGTATTTGGCCCTGGGTTCCTCCTAATGCAAGACAATGCTAGACATCATGTGGCTGGAGTGTGTCAGCAGTTCCTTCAAGAGGAAGGCATTGATTATATGGACTGGCCCGCCCATTCCCCAGACCTGAATCCGATTGAGCACATCTGGGACATCATGTCTCACTCCATCCACCAACGCCACCACAGACTGTCCAGGAGTTGGCAATTGATATTTTTTGTGTGATTTTGTTGTCAGCACATTCAACTATGTAAAGACGAAAGTATTTTATAAGATTAGTTCATTCATTCAGATCTAGGATGTGTTATCTTAGTGTTCCCTTTATTTTTTTGAGCAGTGTATAATGGAAAGATTGGCTCCTTTTTATGTGTTTTTGACCCACTGGTATTGGCTTAAAATACTGACTTAAATATTCACCAAAATACTATATGTAAACCAGCCTTTTACAGTGTTTTGGAAGGGGACATGAGCCTTTCATGTTATAAATTTTTTATATGAAAAAAATGACTTGCTTATATTCACATTCATATTATTTTATCTATAATTCCTTTTTAAAACACGTAAGGGGTAAATTTGATGACAAGCACCTACCTCCTAAAAGACACATCTGATAACTGGATTCTTTTAATAAAGAGAACTATTCCCTGTTCATGCTAATAGGTGTACACCTTCTATGTTTTTCCCATGTGGTCCGAGGATTCGTAGCCTGTCTTATTAGGCCTCTAGAGGGGATTACTAGGAAATATCATACAATGTAGACAATGCAGACCGCCACAACCAGATTTCCTATAAAGGCTTTCTCTGGTTTATTTGGGAATGTTTTGCCAGACTTGTGTACATAATGAAAAGTCACACAATTTTCTAATATACAGTCATGGCCGTAAATGTTGGCACCCCTAAAATTTTTCAAGAAAATGATGAAAACTCCACCATTTTTGGAGTTTGGGGACATTATGTCCAATTTGCTTTTTTTACAAAGGGAATAAACATGTGTATAGCAAAACTTGTGTTACTGCAATCCTTTTCTGTGAGAAATACTTAATTTTCTAGAAAAATTTCAGTGGTGCCAACATTTACGGCCATGACTGTACTTTATGCATTCAGTTTGCTTATTTGTAAAGATCTCTGCTGTTGTGCAATGTGGATACTATTCTTTCCCAGTCATATTATAGAATACTATTTATTTATTGAAATGTGATTTACAAACAAAGTTTAGAAGAGACAATCTATGCCGTATAATTTATACTGTCATGTGTCCAAATGAATGTTTTTTTATTTTTGGACTATACCAAAGAGGCATATAAACAAGGTCACAATGGTTTGGATTTATCTTTCTGTCTAATACAAAAAGTCTCGGTTTTGCCAATAACAACCAATCACAGCTCAGTTTTCATTTCTCCGATTATTTTGGTAAAATGAAAGCTGAGCTGTGATTGTTGCTGTGGGCAAATCAGACAGCTTTTTGTATTAGACAGATCGATAAAGCTGGACCAAAGAATGATACGCAGTCTGAGTATAGTGTTTTGCCATGTTTTCCTGTAGTTGTGTTGCTATTTTTACCAAGTTACAGCAAAAATTTTATTATTTTGCAGCTATTTGCACAATCATGGTAAAATAGCACATTGGAGGTCCTCGACATAGGAGGTCGGGATAGGAGGACGTGATAGGAGGACCGGGATAGGAGGACCGGGATAGGAGGTCGGGAAAGGAGGACGCGATAGGAGGACGCGATAGGAGGACGGGATAGGACGACGGGATAGGAGGTCGGGATAGGAGGTCGAGATAGGAGGACGGGATAGGAGGTCGAGATAGGAGGACGGGATAGGAGGACGGGATAGGAGGACGGGATAGGACGACGGGATAGGAGGTCGGGATAGGAGGTCGGGATAGGAGGTCGAGATAGGAGGACGGGATAGGAGGTCGAGATAGGAGGACGGGATAGGAGGACGGGATAGGAGGACGGGATAGGAGGTCGGGATAGGAGGTCGGGATAGGAGGTCGGGATAGATGGACTGGATAGGAGGACGGATAGGAGGACGGAAAAGGAGGACGGGAAAGGAGGACGGGAAAGGAGGACGGAATAGGAGGACGGGATAGGAGGACGGGATAGGAGGACAGGATAGGAGGACGGGAAAGGAGGACGGGAAAGGAGGTCAAAATAGGAGGACGGGAAAGGAGGACGGGAAAGGAGGACGGGATAGGAGGACGGGATAGGAGGTCGGGATAGGAGGTCGGGATATGATGACGGGATAGGAGGTCGGGATATGACAACAATATATGAGGACGGGATATGAAGTCAAAAGCTTCCTCCTTTGTTTATTTTCCTCCCCAACAAGGATTAGGAAGGAAAAACCGGGCAATGCCGGGTATTCAGCTAGTTTTTAATAAAAATTGGCCAATTTTTTTACATCTGTAAACATTGTGTGAATATGGCCTTAGTATGCCGGTACTTCCAATGACCAATTCACTTATTGATTCAACTGAAATCCCTACTGTGACATCCAGAGACACAACCCCACATGTACTAAGACTGATGTTTCTTATGTCAATATATGGCTATGTTCACAATTTCAAAGCGAAATTCTGCAGGAAAACTACTGATAGATTAGGAGTGATCTGCTCCACACTTTTATAAAGGCTCATGCCTGTTAATAAATATTTTAAAGCCATATTATTTAGATTAATTTCAAAATTCTTTCTATCTGGCATATGTCAGAACAAATGTGTAAAATATTGAAAACCTACTTTTCCATGCATTTCTTTAGTGCATAAAAAAGTAAACAACTTTTGCACAAATATGTGTAACAGTTCAGTAGGCCCAAGGACAGCTCAAGCTGCTCTACAGTGTGAATACACAACATACAGCAGCCCATATCTCAGTTTCCTAATATTCGAAAAACTATTGTAATGATACTATTGTTGTTGTTTTTTTTTTTTTTTTTTTATCTAGCCATTTACTATACTGGAGGACCAAGTGACTGTGATTCAAAATGGCTGCCATAGTGACTACACAATCATCCTATCCAGTGCTGCACAGACTTTCGATCAGAACTATTGATGAGGATATAGAAAGAATTGAAAATGGAAACAGCAGGTACAGTGATGTCTTCCATGTATCATGCAAAAAGAAGTACAACAAACTCAATGCTGTGTTTACCATACATACATTAAAGGAGAACTCTGAGATGTACAAATTATTCCCTATCCTGGGGCCCCTGCGATCTCCTGAAGGGAGCCCCAACTCCCTGCATGAAACAAGCATTTTCGACCATAGCACGAAGCTGCGGCCGACATGCCCCTTCCATGCAGTTCTATGGCAGAGCGAGAGATCACTGAAGGCAGCACTCCGGCTCTGCCATAGAACTGTATGGAGAGGGGGGGGGGGCGTAAATGAGCCCCTCCCCAATAAAAATTAAAATCCGCTTTTCACTAAAAATTAAATAAAAAAATATATAATTAAATAAATAAATGAACATATTTGGTATCAGCACATGCATAAATGTCTAAACTATCAACATGTAATGTTAAAGGAGATATCTCATGCTGGAAAACATACCCCCCCCCCCCCCCCCAAGCGATCTGTATGGGGCCCTGACTCTCCCCTGGAGCGGCACGTCCCCACCCCTGCCTGAGTCGGGGGCCACCATGCCATCTCCATTTATCTCTATGGGATAGCCATGCAGCTATCTTCGGTTCTCCCATAGAGATATATGGAGGGGACATGGAGGCACTCACTTTGTGCTGGGGTCATGACGCTCCGCTCCTGGGGAGAGCCAGGGCTCCATACAGGAGATCGCAGGGGGCCCCGAGCGGTCGGATCCCACACAATCTAAAACTCATCCCCTATCTGACATGAGACTACTCCTTTAATAACCCTGTACAGTGAACATCGTAACCGTAAAATAAAAAAGTACAGAATTGCTGCTTTTTGGTCACATTCCCAAAAAATGTATAAAAAGTGATTAAAATGTCACATATATGTGGTAGTGGTACTGATAAAAACTAATGATCATGGCGCATAAAATTAACTCTCATAAAGCCCTTAAGATAGAAATTAATTTAAGGTTATAGGTGGTCAAAATAGGGCAGTTTAAGCATACTTATTTTGTTTTAAAAAAACGTTTTTTTTATAATAGCAGTACAATAATAGAAAAACTATTTTTTTAATCGTATTGACCCACAGAATAAAGAAAATATGTAAATGTTACCATTTAGTAGATATATCACAAAAACTAAAAACCCCAAAAGTTTTACAATTGGGGTTTTCTTTTCAATTTCCCCACACAAATAATACAAACGTTACTGTGATAAAAAGATACAGTAGTCTTATTTGTGTAGTCGGTAGTCTTATAAATTGCAGTAGTGACATAGGATCAGGCTTCTCATGCTAAAAATTTATATAGATTTATATAAGACTGTTCGGTCTTCCAACTCATCTCAATTGCATATCAGTCTGAAGAGCAAATAAGTAAATATTGAGGACAGCTCTAGGCACGGACAAGTTATACACAAATAAGACTACTGTTACGCCGAGCGCTCCGGGTCCCCGCTCCTCCCCGGAGCGCTCGCTACACTTCCCTCACTGCAGCGCCCCGGTCGGTTCCACGGACCCGGGGCGCTGCGTTACCACCTCCGGCCGGGATGCGATTCGCGATGCGGGTAGCGCCCGCTCGCGATGCGCACCCCGGCTCCCGTACCTGACTCGCTCCCCGTCAGTTCTGTCCCGGCGCGCGCGGCCCCGCTCCCTAGGGCGCGCGCGCGCCGGGTCTTTGCGATTTAAAGGGCCACTGCACCGCTGATTGGTGCAGTGGTTCCAATTAGTGTTTACACCTGTGCACTTCCCTATATCACCTCACTTCCCCTTCACTCCCTCGCCGGATCTTGTTGCCCTAGTGCCAGTGAAAGCGTTCCTTGTGTGTTCCTTGCCTGTGATTCCAGACCTTCTGCCGTTGCCCCTGACTACGATCCTTGCTGCCTGCCCCGACCTTCTGCTACGTCCGACCTTGCTTCTGTCTACTCCCTTGTACCGCGCCTATCTTCAGCAGCCAGAGAGGTTGAGCCGTTGCTAGGGGATACGACCTGGTCACTACCGCCGCAGCAAGACCATCCCGCTTTGCGGCGGGCTCTGGTGAAAACCAGTAGTGACTTAGAACCGATCCTCTAGCACGGTCCACGCCAATCCCTCTCTGGCACAGAGGATCCACCACCTGCCAGCCGGCATCGTGACAGTAGATCCGGCCATGGATCCCGCTGAAGTTCCTCTGCCAGTTGTCGCTGACCTCACCACGGTGGTCGCCCAGCAGTCACAACAGATTGCGCAACAAGGCCAACAGCTGTCTCAACTGACTGTTATGCTACAACAGTTACTACCACAGCTCCAGCAATCATCTCCTCCGCCAGCTCCTGTACCTCCTCCGCAGCGAGTGGCCGCTTCTGGAATACGACTATCCTTGCCGGATAAATTTGATGGGGACTCTAAGTTTTGCCGTGGCTTTCTTTCCCAATGTTCATTACACTTGGAGATGATGTCGGACCAGTTCCCCACTGAAAGGTCTAAGGTGGCTTTCGTAGTCAGCCTGCTGTCTGGAAAAGCCCTGGCTTGGGCCACACCGCTCTGGGACCGCAATGACCCCGTCACTGCCTCTGTACACTCCTTCTTCTCGGAAATTCGAAGTGTCTTTGAGGAACCTGCCCGAGCCTCTTCTGCTGAGACTGCCCTGTTGAACCTGGTCCAGGGTAATTCTTCCGTTGGCGAGTATGCCGTACAGTTCCGTACCCTTGCTTCAGAATTATCCTGGAATAATGAGGCACTCTGCGCGACCTTTAAAAAAGGCCTATCCAGCAACATTAAAGATGTTCTGGCCGCACGAGAAATCCCTGCTAACCTACATGAACTCATCCATCTTGCCACTCGCATTGACATGCGTTTTTCCGAACGGCGTCAGGAGCTCCGCCAGGATATGGACTCTGTTCGCACGAGGCGTTTCTTCTCCCCGGCTCCTCTCTCCTCTGGTCCCCTGCAACCTGTTCCTGTGCCTCCCGCCGTGGAGGCTATGCAGGTCGACCGGTCTCGCCTGACACCCCAAGAGAGGACACGACGCCGCATGGAGAATCTCTGCCTGTACTGTGCTAGTACCGAACACTTCCTGAAGGATTGTCCTATCCGTCCTCCCCGCCTGGAAAGACGTCCGCTGACTCCGCACAAAGGTGAG
The DNA here is from genome assembly GCF_029499605.1 of Hyla sarda. Taxonomy (NCBI): domain Eukaryota; kingdom Metazoa; phylum Chordata; class Amphibia; order Anura; family Hylidae; genus Hyla; species Hyla sarda. The sequence goes on from NC_079190.1 coordinate 187,198,471, forward strand.
ACAGTCCTTGATGTCTACTCTGCTTCTCCACGTCTTACTGTGCCTGTGCGGTTGTCTGCCTCTGCCTTCTCCTTCTCTGCTGTGGCCTTCTTGGACTCTGGATCTGCAGGAAATTTTATCCTGGCCTCTCTCGTCAACAGGTTCAACATCCCGGTGACCAGTCTCGCCAGACCCCTCTACATCAATTGTGTAAACAATGAAAGATTGGACTGTACTATACGTTTCCGCACGGAGCCCCTTCTAATGTGCATCGGATCTCATCACGAGAGGATTGAACTGTTGGTCCTCCCCAATTGCACTTCTGAAATCCTTCTTGGACTTCCCTGGCTTCAACTCCATTCCCCAATCCTGGATTGGTCCACTGGGGAGATCAAGAGTTGGGGGCCCTCTTGTTCCAAGGACTGCTTAAAACCGGTTCCCAGTAAACCTTGCCGTGTCCCTGTGCTTCCTCATGTAACCGGTCTCCCTAAGGTCTATATGGACTTTGCGGACGTTTTTTGCAAAAAACAAGCTGAGACTCTACCTCCTCACAGGCCTTATGATTGTCCCATTGACCTCCTCCCGGGCACTACTCCACCCCGGGGCAGAATCTATCCTCTGTCCGTCCCAGAGACTCTTGCCATGTCTGAATACGTCCAAGAAAATTTAAAAAAGGGCTTTATCCGTAAATCCTCCTCTCCTGCCGGAGCCGGATTTTTCTTTGTGTCCAAAAAAGATGGCTCTCTACGTCCTTGCATTGACTACCGAGGTCTTAATAAAATCACGGTTAAGAACCGCTACCCCCTACCCCTTATCTCTGAACTCTTTGATCGTCTCCAAGGTGCCCATATTTTTACCAAACTGGACTTAAGAGGTGCTTATAATCTCATCCGCATCAGAGAGGGGGATGAATGGAAAACGGCATTTAACACCAGAGATGGACACTTTGAGTATCTGGTCATGCCCTTTGGTCTATGCAACGCCCCTGCCGTCTTCCAAGACTTTGTTAATGAAATTTTTCGTGATCTCCTATACTCCTGTGTTGTTGTATATCTGGACGATATCCTGATTTTTTCTGCCAATCTTGAAGAACACCGCCAGCATGTCCGTATGGTTCTTCAGAGACTTCGTGATAATCAACTCTATGCCAAAATAGAGAAATGTCTGTTTGAATGCCAATCTCTTCCTTTTCTAGGATACTTGGTCTCTGGCCAGGGACTACAAATGGACCCAGATAAACTCTCTGCCGTCTTAGATTGGCCACGCCCCTCCGGACTCCGTGCCATCCAACGTTTTTTGGGGTTCGCCAATTATTACAGGCAATTTATTCCACATTTTTCTACTATTGTGGCTCCTATTGTGGCTTTAACAAAAAAAAATGCCGATCCCAAGTCTTGGCCTCCTCAAGCGGAAGACGCCTTTAAACGACTCAAGTCTGCCTTTTCTTCGGCTCCCGTGCTCTCCAGACCTGACCCATCTAAACCCTTCCTATTGGAGGTTGATGCCTCCTCAGTGGGAGCTGGAGCTGTCCTTCTACAAAAAAACTCTTCCGGGCATGCTGTTACTTGTGGTTTCTTTTCCAGGACCTTCTCTCCGGCGGAGAGGAACTACTCCATCGGGGATCGAGAGCTTCTAGCCATTAAATTAGCACTTGAGGAATGGAGGCATCTGCTGGAGGGATCAAGATTTCCAGTTATTATTTACACCGATCACAAGAACCTCTCCTACCTCCAGTCTGCCCAACGGCTGAATCCTCGTCAGGCCAGGTGGTCTCTGTTCTTTGCCCGATTTAATTTTGAAATTCACTTTCGGCCTGCTGATAAGAACATTAGGGCCGATGCTCTCTCTCGTTCCTCAGATGCCTCTGAAATTGAACTCTCTCCTCAACACATCATTCCTCCTGACTGCCTGATTTCCACTTCTCCAGCCTCCATCAGGCAAACTCCTCCAGGAAAGACCTTTGTTTCTCCACGCCAACGCCTTGGGATCCTCAAATGGGGTCACTCCTCCCATCTCGCAGGTCATGCGGGCATTAAGAAATCTGTGCAACTCATCTCTCGCTTCTATTGGTGGCCGACTCTTGAGACTGATGTGGTGGACTTTGTGCGAGCCTGCACTATCTGTGCCCGGGATAAGACTCCTCGCCAGAAGCCCGCTGGTTTTCTTCATCCTCTTCCTGTCCCCGAACAACCTTGGTCTCTGATTGGTATGGATTTTATTACTGACTTACCCCCATCCCATGGCAACACTGTTATTTGGGTGGTCGTTGATCGATTCTCCAAAATGGCACATTTCATCCCTCTTCCTGGTCTTCCTTCAGCGCCTCAGTTGGCTAAACAATTTTTTGTACACATTTTTCGTCTTCACGGGTTGCCTACACAGATCGTCTCGGATAGAGGCGTCCAATTTGTGTCTAAATTCTGGAGGGCTCTCTGTAAACAACTCAAGATTAAATTAAATTTTTCTTCTGCATACCATCCTCAATCCAATGGACAAGTAGAGAGAATTAACCAGATCTTGGGTGACTATTTACGACATTTTGTTTCCTCCCGCCAGGATGACTGGGCAGATCTTCTACCTTGGGCCGAATTCTCGTATAATTTCAGAATCTCTGAATCTTCCTCCAAATCTCCGTTTTTCGTGGTGTACGGCCGTCACCCTCTTCCCCCCCTCCCTACCCCCTTGCCCTCTGGTCTGCCCGCTGTGGATGAAATTTCTCGTGATCTTTCCACCATATGGAAAGAGACCCAAAATTCTCTCTTACAGGCTTCTTCTCGCATGAAGAGATTCGCAGATAAGAAAAGAAGAGCTCCTCCCATTTTTTCCCCTGGAGACAAGGTATGGCTCTCCGCTAAATATGTCCGTTTCCGTGTCCCGAGCTATAAGTTGGGACCACGCTATCTTGGTCCTTTTAAAGTTTTGTGTCAAATTAATCCTGTCTCTTACAAACTTCTTCTTCCTCCTTCTCTTCGTATCCCTAATGCCTTTCACGTCTCTCTTCTTAAACCTCTCATCCTCAACCGTTTTTCTCCTAAATCTGTTCCTCCCACTCCTGTTTCCGGCTCCTCGGACATCTTCTCTGTCAAAGAGATCTTGGCCTCCAAAAAGGTCAGGGGAAGAACTTTTTTTTTAGTGGATTGGGAGGGTTGTGGTCCAGAAGAGAGGTCCTGGGAACCTGAGGACAATATCCTGGACAAAAGTCTGATCCTCAGGTTCTCAGGCACCAAGAAGAGGGGGAGACCCAAGGGGGGGGGTACTGTTACGCCGAGCGCTCCGGGTCCCCGCTCCTCCCCGGAGCGCTCGCTACACTTCCCTCACTGCAGCGCCCCGGTCGGTTCCACGGACCCGGGGCGCTGCGTTACCACCTCCGGCCGGGATGCGATTCGCGATGCGGGTAGCGCCCGCTCGCGATGCGCACCCCGGCTCCCGTACCTGACTCGCTCCCCGTCAGTTCTGTCCCGGCGCGCGCGGCCCCGCTCCCTAGGGCGCGCGCGCGCCGGGTCTTTGCGATTTAAAGGGCCACTGCACCGCTGATTGGTGCAGTGGTTCCAATTAGTGTTTACACCTGTGCACTTCCCTATATCACCTCACTTCCCCTTCACTCCCTCGCCGGATCTTGTTGCCCTAGTGCCAGTGAAAGCGTTCCTTGTGTGTTCCTTGCCTGTGATTCCAGACCTTCTGCCGTTGCCCCTGACTACGATCCTTGCTGCCTGCCCCGACCTTCTGCTACGTCCGACCTTGCTTCTGTCTACTCCCTTGTACCGCGCCTATCTTCAGCAGCCAGAGAGGTTGAGCCGTTGCTAGGGGATACGACCTGGTCACTACCGCCGCAGCAAGACCATCCCGCTTTGCGGCGGGCTCTGGTGAAAACCAGTAGTGACTTAGAACCGATCCTCTAGCACGGTCCACGCCAATCCCTCTCTGGCACAGAGGATCCACCACCTGCCAGCCGGCATCGTGACAACTACTGTGAGTGCTGTAAAATTGACATGATAAAAAGTTGTCAGAATATACAGTAAATTGCAGCCTGCTGTGCATCGAGCTATGCAGCCACAGACAGGTGCCCATGCTGACCACTCAATCAACCAAAGCCCCCCTCGGTGGGGAAGGGGTAAATACAATAAATTCACCAAACCCCGGTCACCAGAGAACTATAATACAGTGGGATTGTACTGCAAAGTTTAATGCACTTTTATTTCGGACCCTTTGAAACAAGTTAATAAAAGTGAAGTTTTACAATACAATATAAATTTAAGTGAGGGGGAATTCTTTTGAGGGTTTTTTACCCCATCATCCATTTCTTTGGTGACTGGGGTTTGGTGAATTTATTTACATGCTGACCCCTGTCTACAGCCAAAAAAAGGCAATGGGCAGATATGCATCAAAACTAGACTGTCAAAGAATGGAAGAAGGTGGCCTAGTGTGATGAATCACATATGTTACAACATGTGGACAGCCAGAGGTCTGTGCATTGTATATCTGGGTTAGAAATTGTCCCTGGAAACCCTAGGAGAAGAAGGCTGGCTGAGGCAGTGTGATGCACTGGACAATGTTCTGCTAAGAAATCCTTGAGTCCTGGCATTCATGTTAATGCTACTTTGACTCAAACCACCTACCTTAACATTGTTGCAAACCAAGTTCCCTCCTTCATGGAAGTGGTATTCCCTAAAGGCATTGTCCTCTATTCAATAGGATAATGTCCCCAGCCACACTGCAAAAACTGTTCTGGAATGGAGCCTGGCAAAAAGTTCAAGATGTTGACTTGGCCTCCACATTCCGCAGATGAGCTTGCAGGGTACCCTATTGCTTTAGTGTTGTCCCTGTGTGTCTGGGGCCTGAAGTATACCTGCATATACACTCACTGGTAGTGGCAGACTGGACCCCTTTTGACTTAATTCTGCATTGCTGAAGATTTGTTGGCTGTATAGCCATAATATAATTCTTCCGTTCCACCACATCCCAAAGGTACTGTATTGGATCTGGTGACTGTTGAGGCCAATGGAGTACAGTGAAGTCATTGTCATGTTCTAAAAACTAGTTTGGGATGATGTGAGCTTTGTGACATTGTGCATTATCCTGCTGGAAGCAGCCATCAGAAGATTCAAACACTGTTGTCATAAAGGGATGATCAGCAACAATACTCAGGTACTAAGTGGCCCAAAGTGTGCCAAGAAAATGTCCACCACACATTAGACCACCACCAGCAGCCTGAACTGTTAATACAAGGCAAGATGGATCCATGCCTTCAAGTTGTCTATGACAAATTCTGACCCTGCCATCTGAACAATGCAGCTCGAATCATTACTTATCAGACCAGGCAAAGTTCTTCTAATCTTCCATTGTCCAATTTTGGTGCGCCTGTGCACATTGTATCTTCAGTTTCCTGTTCTTAGCTGACAGGAGTGGCACCTGGTGGGGTCATCTGCTGGTGTAGCCCATTTACCTCAAGGTTCAACACTTGTAACCAAACATGGTATTCTCCATATCTTGGTTTTAACGTATTTGAGTTACTGTTGCCTTTCTGTCATCTAGAACCAGTCTGCCCATTTTCCTCTGACCTCAACAAAGCATTTTCATCCACACAACTCTCTCACTGGATATTTTCTCTTTTACTGACTATTCCCTATAAACCCTAGAGATGGTTGTATGTCTGAAAATTCCACTATCATCATCTGGTATCAACAACCTTTCCATATTTAAAGTCATGTAAATCCCCTTTGTTCCAATTCTAAAGCTTGGTTTAAACTTCAGAAAATTGTCTTGCCTAATTGCATTGAGTTGCTGCCATGTGATTGGGTGGTATGAACAAGCAATTGAACAGGTGTACATAATAAAGTGGCCAGTGAGTGTATATGTATGTTGGTGTGCTGTTTTCATGCCATTACGCACATAGTTTTCTGGAGGATCTCATGGCCCACAAAGTTGACAGCCCAGGTGAGATGAAGGTCAAGCCTTTTGATTAGGGTGGTGCATGCCGAGGGTGGTGCATGCCAGTTATAGGATCTAGAATAGCTTGCAGTCATTCATAGTGAGCTTGTCTGCAGCAGCATGAGACAGTCCCATCGGGTTAGAAGACCACTGCCCCAGCAAGTATTTCATTTATACTGGCTAAAATCCAGTGCCGGTATTGAACTTGAACCAGTAAAGTAAATTACTGGTATTTTTCATAGGATATGTTTACACATGCCAACACTGGATTTGTCTGCTTGTGAACATTTCTTCTCTGATATTTTGGGGCTAGGCTGCAGGATGATCTAGATGCACTCCACTTGTATGATTTAAGATGGGAAGGTGAAGCAGCAAAGAGCCAACTAATCTGGACAGACTCAGTGAGATGCTGGGGTGGGTGGCTGGATGTTTCCAAGTGCCAGGGGCATTGCTAGGTCTGCAAAAGACCAGGGGCTAGAGCCCATAGCCCAAGACACACCCCTAAACACACCCTAGTCATGCCCCTAACCGCACCCTCATTCACACCCAATTGAACACAGTAAACCAGTATACAAGGAGACATATTATCACCATACATATTACTGCCATGCTATTAGTGACCATATCTAACCAAAACTAATACCAATATTACAAATAATACCATTACAAAAAACTTAAATTCTCAGCATCTCCGAACAAATGAAACACATGCACAGGTGCACACTGCTAGTTTTGTGTGTTACCAGTAGGAACATATAATACCACCATACAATGACCACCACCACCATTACCACTGACTAATAACACTACATTTGTTACTGAATAAAATAAACTATACAAAAGACCATATTCCCAAATACATTCACCATACAGAGGTAGATAACAGCTGTACACAGGATATGTATACCATATAAGTGATTATATACAGAACCGTATGGAGGTATAGACCAGCTGTACACGGGCTCTGTATACCATATATGATTATATACAGGACCATATAGAGGTAGATACCAGCTGTACACAGGATCTGTATACCATATAAGTGATTATATACAGAACTATGTAGAGGTAGAAACCAGCTGTACACAGTACAGAAAGACAAAGAAAGTAACAGCACAAATTCAAGAGTTTGGTGTTCAAATCAGGGCTGAAGATTTATTGCACCATGAAACAAAGCACTTTATGTTATATGGTGCAATCTTCAGCCCTGATTTGAACACCGAAACCTTGGAGTTTGACTCCATAATGTATTAAGGGTACGTTTACACCTGCGTATTTTCTGCTGGAGATTTGCCATAGCATATTTAGCTACCGCTTAAAGTTAGTGGGCAGCAAAATCTACTAAAGCAAATCTGCAGCGAAAATACGCACATGTGAACGTAGACATAAAATTACATCTAGGGACTCACAGATGGTGTCTTTTCTGATCAACGGCGTCCTCTTTTCTTTTCTTCTCCATTCGAATCAGACCAACATGACGGCTTCTTCCAGCCAAAACTTCATCTCTTCGGCATCTGCAGGACAAACATGTTAGACTCTGAATTTTTCAGTGCCCACCTCTACACAGTCTCCCCATCTATAGGCGCATCTCCATTTAAAAGCCACATATGTATTCCAGGTGCAGCCGGGCTCACATAAAGTGTATACACTCCCTGATGCGCTACCTATATATATTACCCCCAACAGTGCTTATATGTGTGTTCCATACCCCCCCACCCCCCCAGCGAGCGCATACATATGTCCCTTGCAGCGCTATCTGTAAAGTATATTTCAGAAGCGTATCATGCTGCTGGCCGGGTAAGGCAGCGCAATGCCCGCTTCCCGGCCAGCAGATGCGCTGCTGATAGTATACAGATAGCGCAGTGAGGGACATGGGGGACCAACACACGGTTTAGGACTACTACTCCCATAATGGAGAGATTCCGTCCATGATGGGAGTTATAGTCCATGGGCTAGCATTTATAAACTGTAAAAGCCAGCGGCACATGCGGCTCCACTGTGCTCCCAGCTGGGAATACTGTAAATGGTGTCATAATTCATAATCCCCGCCACCGGAACATGGGAGCTCTGATTGTTGAAAAGCTTTTCACCAATCAGAGCTCCCCTCTCCCAGCGGCAGGGATTATGAATTATGACACCGTATACAGGAGCCGGCGGGCAGCGCAGTGGAGCCGCATGTACCGCCGGCTTGTTAACTTAATAAATGCAGATCACAGCTGGTCTCTGGATAATGACCTGCTGCGATCTGCACCTAAGCCCATGGACTAAAACTCCCATCATGGGCATAGTCTGTCCATGATGGGAGTAGTAGTCCTAAAATTCCTGTCCCAAGAACAAAAACATCAATACACATTCCACCTCCCATACCCATCACTATATAACACAAACCCATTTAAACACACCATTTCATCAACGGCCCCTACTGGTCAAATGCAATCATTACAACTCCATCACTTCCAAACCTGCCCGTATTACTGTTAGTTAATTACAAGTCTATGAATAACTTCCCACATCTGTCAATCACAATTAACTGAACGTTCTAAGGCAACCACAAAGTACATTAATTATTTCCATCTCAACCATTATCTAGTTAACCCCATTCAAACACTGTGTTTCTCTGGTCTCCCATCCAAGACTTAGCCAGACCTAAAGCTGCTCAACTTCAATGTGATGCCAGCCAGCTCTGCCATAGACCTAATTAGGTCTATTAGTTTCAATGGGGAAAATATCTTAATGTTATAGATATACTCTGCTGTAGCCCTCAGCATTTAGAGCTGAGGTCACGGGGACAAAAGTCACAACCCAGCCCCCAGTGACCTCAGCTACCCGCCAAAATTTGAAAAGTTTGAAGCCCCCAAACTGTATAAATACTTGCAAATTACACTAAATAAATGAACCTGACGAAGAGAGGATTCCCCTCTTGAAACGCATTGTCCTGCACCTGTGTAATTTATATTGCTTTTGTTACCACTGTGCATTGAGAAATAAAAAGTTTACACAGCATCTCTGCCAAAATCGTCTGTTTAATTCCGGAGAAGCGCCGCTCACAAGTTGGTTTTTGAGTCTGTCCCTCTGTACGGACTCCCGCAACCATTTAGCTGTGTGGGCATTCACTCTCTAGCAATGCCACTGGTAATAAAGGGTAGATAAAGAACGTCAGCTATTAACATAAGGGAAAACTTTTCTGCTTTAAAAAATGCTTTTCTAAGCGGGTTTCCCGGTTTTTGCTTACGTGTGATTTATTTATCAAGGTCATGTAACTATTTGATAAATAGGTCATACGTAAGCAAATGTAAGTTAAAAAAAATTGTCATATAAAAGCCAACTTCATAGAGAGTTTTTATTCAGTTGTCTTTATTCAGTTGTCTCCAATGAGACAACATGTAATACATTCAAAAGGGAGAGATAACTTATCAATACAAGAGCGCAAGGGTACTAAATCTTTACAAACCAATGAGACTATAGTTATACGCCCCCCCCCCCCCCCCCCCTCCCGGTGGGTATAGCTATTTTTGATAGAGATATGTATATTGCAGAAGCAAGACATATATTATCAGATACCTCGTATTATGAGGTTTTAGATTGCTAAAAGGAGCTCATGATTTATCTTTGTTGGATAAGAGGGAGCACACATTCCTTCACACTAAATATTTTTCACTGCCTATTTTTTATTATCTCCCTAAATTACATAAATGTTCTGTTAACCCCCCAGGTCACCCAATTATATCTGGGATTGATTCTATAACATGCCATTTATCTCATTATGTTGATTTATTTTATTCTGTTTTGGGTTGCCTTCTTTTTGAGAGACTCAACTCAGTTAATTTCTGAAATATGTAATATTAATATGCCCCCCCTCCCCCCCCAATTGTGATTTTTCCAGTTTGGATGTGTGCTCCCTTTACTCCAACATTGAAACAGAACTCGGGATTAGCGCGATTAGTGAAGTATTTGCACAGGACACTACCGTGAATTCACATCAAACCACTTTTCTTTTAGATTCTTAGATTCTATTTGTTTTAATTTACAACGCAATATTTTTTCATTTGATGGCAGACCAGGGGCTGTGCCATGGGGACACGATTCGCCCCAAGTTATGCAAATTTGTATGGGGCGGTTCGAGTCCCAGTTCATGGCATAGCTCCTTGAATTCACATCACATTTTCTTTTCTTTTTTTTTTAGAAGGTTTAAAGATATGGTTGGGCACGTTTGATGAAGCTAGATTTGATAAACTCAATAATAATAAATGGGTTTATCCTTCACTATGCACTTTTCCAAGCAGTCAGTGGAATTTTTAGATCTTGATATTTTTAAAAGTCATCTTGGGATTTGCACTCACACGTTTTTCAAGGCTGTGGATGTCAATAGTTTTTTAGAGTATAACAGTTACCCTAGGTGGTTAAAAAATGTCCCTTATGGACAATATTTATGCATTAGGAAAAAGTTTTCAAGAGATCCAGATTATTTTGCACAGTCCAAATTCTGACAGGATCGGTTCCTTGCAAAGGGTTATCCTCAATACATTTTATCAGATGCATACAATAAAGTAAAAGACAAAATGCAGGTGGAATTAACTACTTATAAAAAAAAAAAGATACCAAGCAGCAATACCAATCAGGGGGATTTCAAACATAATTTTATAACATATTATATTGGGACAGCCCCTGAAATTAGAATAAAAAAAAATAAAAATTGTTTTTTTATTAAGAAACGATACCGTCCTCAGGGATATTCTCACAACCGAACCATGACTCACGAGATCTCAGAATTTGAGTAATCTCCTCGCTCCGAGTAGATTAAAACACCTATAGTGACGCAGGATATTAATGTAGGTACTAATAACGGAACTAGGAGTTGTGGTAAATCTAGGTGCTTATGTTGTGCCATGATTGGCGGGGCTTCTACATTTACTTCTTATCGAACCCATGACACATACCAAATTAAAGAAAGTAAGTGACAGTCAATTTGTGATTTATTTATTACAGAGCGAGTGTCATTTACAATATGTGGGCCGCACTGTTCAGATCTAATATACATAGAGGATACCTACTGCATAGCATCTCTTGTCATTTTTCATTTGTTCACAACAAAAACCCAGCATCATTGAAACTGAACATTTTGGAGACAGTTCCATAGGAGTGTCTGAATAGGTACCAAAGACTCATTAACTGTGAGTCTTTTTGGATATTCAGGCTCTCCACATTGTTTCCACATGGACCTTTGAGAATTGACAGAACTTTGTTTTAATTTAGGGGCTTTATGTATATATAGGTGCCTCTAGATGTGGCAAAACTACAACTCCCAGCAAGCCCAGTCAGGGCATGCTGAGAGTTGTAGTTTTCCTACATCTACAGACGGACATAAGATGGCAGTGGGGTTGTGGTATGGCCAACACCTCTACCCCACTTCTTCCCCATGTGGGTCAAATACCTTTCTGCCGAGCTGACCCTTCCAGGTCCAGGCATAGTTTCCCCACATTAGGTAGCGCAGTTTCCCTACATTAGGTCACGTAGTTTCCCCACATTAGGTAGCAGTTTCCCCACATTAGGTAGCATAGTTCCCCACATTAGGAGCATAGTTTCCCCACATTAGATAGCAGTTTCAGCGCATTAGGTAGTGCAGTTTCCCTACATTAGTTAGCATAGTTTCCCCACATTAGGTAGCGCAGTTTCCCCACATTAGGTAGCACTGACAGACACACAGACAGACACAGACAGACAGACACATACAGACAGACTCACCTGGCCTGCGCATCGCTTTTTTTTTCTCCGGCGCCGGCCTGACGAGTGACATCACCGACATCCTCCTGCGCGGGTCTGCAGAGGAACGTCACTTGCGCAACGTCCCTCGCCAGACCCGGGCCAGCTGACAGGTTCACTGTCTTAAAGTGGCCACTGCGCCATTGCGCTGCGGCCGTTTTAAAACAGTGAGCAGTGGCGACACAGAGACATGGGGCTATTGGGGATACACCCGTGGCTACAGCCCCATTAGCCCCCTCCGGCGACGCTACTGCCAAGTGCCATTCTCTCTCTGCCTGGCAGTGCTGTCCAGGTCCATCTGATTTACACATACAGTGAGATTACTCCCAGAGCGAGCAGGGTTAATCCACTTGCCCCTGCTGGTGACAAGGTTTCTTTTGAACTTGAGTCTATGCTGTAAATACATAGACTGCAGATGAGCTCCTTCTCTGGATAACAACTTGTTAAAGGTTTAGTAAACACATGGTAGCCAGCACCTCTTCATATAAAAAGTCTTTGTGGTCTGGAGACATAGACACAGGGTTAGTGGCAGAAGAGGAAGAGGTATGGTTGTTTTTCAGAATTTATGGTCCATGATATCTTTGTACATTGCTGACATTTCCCCCATTTTTGACAAGCACAGGACACTATTCACTATACATAAGTGAATGTATTTTACTTTGTTAGCTGAATATAACAGGCATTACGAATTGTATGTTACTTTATTACATTCAAACCAGCTCGGATTTCTCCTGTAAAGGGGATATCATTTCTTCAGATCCTCAATGCCTCTAAATAGTAATAAAAGATACTTAATTCCCTATAGCCCAGAGCTCATCTTTAGAACCTTCATGTTCTCTCTCTACCTTTCATGTGCCCAGAGCCTCAGATCCAAGGAAAGTGTAGTTCAGACTCAGCCATGTTTTGCTGTCAGTTTCAATGTGCTGTTGACTTTAAGGAATTCGGTTGTTAAAGGCCACATATATGTAAAAAGATGAGCCGATAGCCGATTACTAACCTCCACAGATTATCTGTATCGGCCCTAAAAAATCGATATCGGTCGATCCCTAATACCTACTGTATATATCTCTTGGCTATGTAGATTACAGTGCTGCTATATGCAGGGACTAACGGATGATGTCTTCCCTGATCTGAGTTGTTCACTTTCCTTTTTCTTCTCCATCTGGCCCAGACCATATTGACTATTTCTTCCAGCCACAACTTTTCACTGTAAAACCTGCAACACAAACATTTAAAGAGTACCTGTCACTAAATAAACTTTTCTAAACTAACTCAGGTTATGTTCCCTAACTACTCCTCCCACCCTTAAAAAAAAGTTCAGAGTTTTAAAAAGCTGTGTATCTTACTCACTTCTTGCTCACATAGTGCAATCTCCTAGCAGAGGAAAGTGGGCGGGCGTTTCCCAGCAGGCATGATATCACTGAAGCCTGCTGGGGGACCACTTCCACCCTCACATGGTTGCAGTGTGCAGCAGCTTTCAGTCTCTGTATCTTTCAGTGAGGCTCTCTTCAGCTTTCAGTCTGTGCACCTGCTTTCAGTGAGGCTCTGTGAAGCTGTCAATCATGCTCAGTGCAGAGAAACACTTCCTGAGTTTGGCCTCCTGACCAAAATCTGAGATTTTGACCAGACAGAATGTGTTCTGGCCAAGAAGGGAGACACCTGGTGGCCAGAAGTATATAGCAGATAAACAGATACATTTTTTTTTAAATGGAAGCCAATTACAAAAGTTATCTATTTGGAAAAAGGAATCAAATATTAAAAATCATGTTTAATGACAGTGCCCATTTAAGGCTCCGCACTTTTCCAGCATCATCCTCCTCTTTTCCCCACAAATCACCCACACACAATGTCACAAGCCTCCCCCAAATGCCCTCAGCCTCTCCCTACATACACACACTGCCTCCAGCCTCTCTCACACACACACTGCCTCCAGCCTCCCCCAAATGCCTTCAGTCTCTCACACACACAATGCCTCCAGTCTCTCCCAAATGCCTCCAGCCTCCCCTAAATGCCTCCAGCATCTCCACCCATACACACAATGCCTCCAGCCTCTCTCCCAAACACACACAATGCCTCTAGCCATTCTCAAATGCCTCCAGCCTCTCCTCCACACACACACAAAATGCCTCTAGCCTCTCCCATGCACACAATGCCTTCAGCCTCTCCCCCACGCACATGCAAACACACACAATGCTTCCAGCTACCCCTAAATGCCTCCAGCCTAACACACTGCCTGCAGCCTCCCCAAAATGCCTCCAGTCTCTCTCTCTTACACATACACACAATGCCTCCAGCCTCTCTCTCACACACACAAACGCAATTCTTCCAGCCTCTCTCACACAATGCCTCCAGCCTCCCCTAAATGCCTTCAGCCTCTCCCACACACAGACACAATGACTTCAGCCTCACACACACAAACAATGCCTCTAGCCTCTCCCAAATAACTCCAGTTACACACACAGTGTGCCTCCAGCCTCTCTCTCACACACACACACACACACACAATGTTTCCAGCTCTCCGACACACAGATACCTCCAGCCTCACACATAAACATGCACACAATGCCTTCAGCCTCTCCCATGCACACAATGCCTTCAGCCTCTCAGCCTTCCCATGCACAAACACTCACACACAATGCCTCTAGCTACCCCCAAATGCCTCCAGCCTCACACACTGCCTGCAGCCTCCCTCAAATTCCTCTGGACTCTCTCTTACACATACACACACAATGCCTCCAGCCTCTCTCTCACACAATACCTCCAGCCTCTCACACACACAATTTATCCAGCCTTTCCGACACACAATGACTCCAGCATCACACACACAATGACTTTAGCCTAACACACAAACAATGCTTCCAGTCTTTCCCAAATAACTCCAGTCACACACACAATGCCTCCAGCCTCTCTCTCACACACACACAATGCTTCCAGCCTCTCTGACACACACATACCTCCAACCTCACACATAATGCCTTCAGCCTCTCTCCCACACACACGCAATGCATTCAATAACATGAGAAAGGTATGAATGGCAGGCACAGCTCCACAGTCCTAAATGCACACACCCTACAATAACACCATAGCCAGCCATGTGAGAAGAAAATAATATTCCAACACAGGACCGTCTCGGGTTCTCAATCGCAGTAGAAAATAGTTCACATCCAAGTAGCATAGAAGAGTCAGGAGGCACTCACCACGGTATACTGTGTGAACATGAACTTCTTTATTGCATGGTGCAGTTACAACTTAAGAACAGGCAGACAAGGACGCCAAACACCGGAGGAGGTTATAGCTATTTCACGCCAGGTAGCGGCGCTTCTTCTGACCACACTCCTGCTCTCCCATCAGGGTAGTTAAATCCACCTGTCCTCGTAACATTAGAGCAAGGGATGTTAACACTTTATACACAATTAAAAATAGCAATGTAAAGAAGATATACATGCAAATGGAGTATACAAAAGACAGTAATGAGAAACACAACTAATATATATATATATATATATATATATATATATATATATTTTTTTTTTTTTTTTAAATAAAAGGACTTAAGTCTAATCTGTCATTCAAACCCAAATTGCCCTGGGCATTAGTTTTCAGGATCCACTTCGCTTCAGATTGTAGTAGAGCCTTTCGCCGATCTATTCCTTCTCTTGCACAAACACGTTCCAGACCAAAAAAGGAAAGAACACTAGGGTCTCCCCCATGTTTGTACCACACATGCTTTATCAGTCTGGGTGATCCATTCAGTTCTCATCATGTTCTGATGTTTCTCGTTACTGTCTTTTGTATACCCCATTTGCTGCTGTTTTGTATATATATCTTTTTTACACCGCTGTTTGTTTTTAACTATGCACATTTTGCTGGTTTTTAATTGTGCATAAAGTGTTAACACCCCTTGCTCTGATGTCACGGGAACAGGTGGATTTAACCACCCTGACGTGGGAGCAGGGGTGTGGTCAGAAGAAGCGCCGTTACCTGGCCTGGAATAGCTATAACCTTCTCCTGTGTTTGGCGTCCTTGTCTGCCCATTTATAAGTTGTAACCGCACCATGCAATGAAGAAGTTCCTGTTCACGCAGTATACCGTGGTGAGTGCCTCCTGACTCTTCTATGCATTCAGCCTCTCCCACACACACGCACAATGCCTCCAGCCTCACACACACAAGGCCTCCAGTCACTCTCAAATACCTCCAACCTTAGACACAGACATACACAATGCCTTCAACCTCTCTCACACACACACTGCCTCCAGCCTCTCAGCCACCCACATTGCCTTTTGCTTCCCATCCACCCACATTTCCTCCTGCCACTGAGCCACTCATATTGCCTCCTCGCTCCCAGCCCACCCACACAACCTCGTGCCTCCCAGCCACCCACATTACCTTTAGCCTCTCCCACACACACAATGCCTCCAGCCTCCCACACACACATACAAACAATGCCTCCAGTCTCTCCGAAATGACTCCAGCCTCACACCCACAATGCATCCAGCTCCTTCCACACACATACAATGCCTCCAGCCTCACACACACAACACCTTCACCCCCCACACACACAATGCCTCCAGCCTAATAAAGACACATACACAATGCCTCCAGCCTCCCACACACACACAAACGATGCATCCAGTCTCTCCGAAAGGACTCCAGCCTCACACAAACAATGCATTCAGCCTCTTTCTCACACATGCACGCACACAATTCCTCCAGCCTCTCACACACACACAATGCTTCCAGCCTCCCCCAAATGCCTCCAGCCTCTCCCACACATACACACACAATGACTCCAGCCTCTCACACACAATTATTTCAGCCTCACACAAACAATGCCTTCATTCTCTCCCAAATAACTTCAGTCATACACACAGAGTGCCTCCAGCCTCTCTCTCTCTCACACACACACACACACACACACACACACAATGACTCCAGCCTCACATACAATGATTTCAGCCTCACACACACACAATACCTCCAGCATCTTCCAAATAAATCCAGACACACACACACTGACTCCAGCCTCTATCTCTCTCACACACACACAATGCTTTCAGCCTTTCTGACACACACATGCACATACAATGCATTTAGCCTCTCCCACACACACACAATGCCTCCAGCTTCACACACTCACACGCACAAAGCATTCAGCCTCACACACAATGCCTCCAGCCTCTCTCAAATTCCTCAGCCTTTCTCTCTCACACACAATGCTTCCAACCTCTCTGACACACACATACCTCCAGCCTCACACACACAATGCCTCCAGCTTCTCCCACACACACAATGCCTCCAGCTTCACACACACACAAAGCATTCAGCCTCACACACACAATGCCTCCAGCCTCTCTCAAATACCTCCAACCTCACACACAGACATACACAATGCCTTCAACCTCTCTCACACACACTGCCTCCAGCCTTTCAGACACCTACATTGCCTCCTGCTTTCCATCCACCCACATTGCCTCCTGCCACTGAGCCACTCTCATTGCCTCTTCTCTCTCAGCCCACCCACATTACCTCCTGTCTCCCAGCCCACCCACACTACCTCCTGCCTCCCAGCCACTCAAATTTACTCCAGCCACCCTCATTGCCTTCAGCCTCTCCCACATAAACACAATGCCTCCAACCTCCCACAACCACATACAAACAATGCCTCCAGTCTCTCCCAAATGACTCCAGCCTCACACACACATACAATGCCTCCAGCCTCACACACAACACCTTCACCCTCTCCCAGACACACACAATGCCTCCAGCCTTACACACACACAATGCCTCCAGCCTTACACACACAATGCCTTCAGCCTCTCTTACATACTGCCTCCAGCCTCCCAGCCACCCAAATTGCCTCCCATCTCCCAGCCCACTCACACTGACTCCTGCCTCCCAGCCAACCACATTGCCTTCAGTCTCCCAGTCACCCACATTGCCTCGTGCCTCCCAGCCAACCACATTGTTCCCTGCTGTCCAGCCACCCACATTGCTTCCTGTCTCCAAGCCACCCAAATTGCCTCCAGTCTCACAGCCACCCACATGGCTTCCCAGCCACCCACATTGCCTCATAGCCACGATGCCCACCGGTACCCGACGGCACCCATGGCAGTTCCTGGGGCACTTCAGGTGGGGAAGTGCTGGTTTATTATGGCAGAGGGGTGGGGGGCACTGTAGGAGTGTGGAGGATGACGCGGGAAGGGGAGGATAGGGGGCTGTAGCAGTGTGGAGGATGGGGAGGATGGGGGGCTGCAGGAGTGTGGAGGATGGGGGCTGTGGCAGTGTGGAAGATGGGGGTGGGTGCGGCATCCTCCACACTGCTACAGCCCCCCCATCCTCCACACTGCTAAAGCCCCCCATCCTCCACACTCCTGCAGACCCCATAAATAAATAAGCCCTACCCTGAATCTAGGTATATTTTTCAGTGAGTTCTGTCGAACAGTCCTTTGTCCTCACATAGTTCAGTTTTACAGCCATAAAGTTAAAGTGTACCTGTAATTTGCAAAAACCTTTCATATAATGTAGATAATAACATTATATGTGTATTTTAGTATACATTGATTAAGAAATGTTTACATTTTAGGGTGAACTAATAGTGTCTTGTTCCAGAAGCTATTGTCTTTGTGTCTCTGTGAAATACAGGAAGTGTGGACAGGACAAGATGTGCACTGTGCAGGCTCCTGGCTTGTCAATCAGCCTGCTGTGTATGCCAGGAGCGTGTCACAGAGCCTCACTGCACACAGATACACAGGTAATAGCTGCAGGGACAAGACAGCATATTTTTATCCCAAACATATACATTTTTTTATCAATATGTATTACAGATATACATTTATTGTTATTTTCTACATTATATAAAAAAAAGTTTTTGCAAATGACAGGTACGCTTTTAATGTGGGGCCCTATTTTCAGCCACGCAAAGTCCAGAGGGCTATAAATGGCTCAAAGTGAGTTTAAAACGAAAATGCAGTTATTTGGGATATAGCTTTTGCAATAGCCCAGAAATGGATGGAAATATAGCAACAGATCTGCAGAAAAATGTGTTTAAAAAAAAGGGCCAAAAAATGCCCAATTTTTAGATGTTTTTATTTCCTTTTTGCACATAAAGTAGTGCTTAAAAAACATTTAAGGGGCACTCCGGTGGAAAACAATATTTTAAAAAAAAGTCAACAGGTGCCAGCAAGTTACGGTAAACAGATTTGTAAATTACTTCTATTAAAAAATCCTTCCAGTACTTATCAGTTGCTGTATGCTCCAAAGGAAGTTCTTTTCTTTTTGAATTTCTTTCCAGTCTGACCACAGTGCCCTCTGCTGACACCTCTGTCCATGTCAGGAAATGTTCAGAGAAGGATAGGTTTGCTATGGGGATTTGTTTCTACAGTTCCTGACATGGACAGAGGTGTCAGAACACCACTAATTTGAACACCAATAAGGCTAGATTAAAACATAACTTTTACTTCATTCGATAAAAGCTCAAAAATCATATAAGGGTACACACATAAACGATATGGGGGCATGAGAAAAAAAGGGGTAACAGGTAAGGCCCTAATCTTATAGTCCCTAACAAAAATTCTCCTAGTTAAAGTGTGGAAATGGGGTGAGGAGATATAAGAAGGTGGTACAATATAATCTTTTGCTTACGCGTCTCGCCCTCAATGATGTTGGGGGCTCATCAGGGATAAGAGAACCACAAACAGATACAATATAAATAGGTGTACCAGATAGAACAAACACAATAGTATTAATTGATATTGTGATATAGAGGGAAGTGGGCAGGCATCTCAAAAGAATAAAAATAAAGGAAGTCTGCGTCAGTCTTAGTCAGAGGTCTGTCATAGAAAGTTGGACAGAGGTGTCAGCAGAGAGCACTGTGGTCAGACTGGAAAGAAATTCAAAGAAAAGAACTTCCTTTGGAGCATACAGCAGCTGATAAGTACTGGAAGGATTAAGATTATAAAAGAGAAGTAATTGACAAATCTGTTTAACTTTCTGGCACCAGTCGATGTTAAAAATTTTGTTTTCCACTGGAGAACTCCTTTAAGTGTACATAGTCTTTGATATACAGCCCATAAACCTGAAGTCCAGGAGTGCTGTAAGGACATGCTTGTAATATGTGTTATCACCATTTGAAGTTCATCCTAGTTCATACAAAAAGCCACTGCATTTTCTGTAAGATAAAACAGGTAGATAATGTGAATTTCCAGGGGTTTCGAGTGTTTTCTATGCTTGGATCCATGGATTTGAATATATGGTCTTGTTAGTCTTGTTGGCCACAGTAAGTGTGACTGCTTTTATTACTGCTGTCAATGTGTGAAAACTCGTTTGTTTTTCAATAAGAGGAAAATAGAAAGAAGCAGCAATCACTCAGAACAGAGGATTTATTCCTCTAAGATGCTACCTGGCAAACAACCCCTTACTGAGATTGTTATAGAACACTGCCATCTACAGTATTGTTAATGGTTCTTACACATCATGAAGTATTGGAGATCAGATACCTAATATTACAACAGTCACATAGCACGCTCACTAAAATAGCTCAGGGTCATGTGAACTGGAGTGATATATCAGTATTCCAAACCTCAACGAGATATAGAAGAGCAATGCAGTATGGAGCAGCGGTAACACAGCTATAGACCGGCAGGGCTGATAATTTACCTCACAAACCTGTCACAGCTAAATCTACCATTTGTCACATTTTATCAAAGAATATTGTAAACATTTTATAAAGCAAAAGACAACCTCCTATCTTGTCCTCATTTCCCATCCTCATATCCCGACCTCCTATCCCATCCTCCTATTTCTACCTCATATCCTGTCCTCATATCTCGACCTCATATCTTGGCCTCCTATCCCGTCCTCCTATCCCGTCCTCCTATCCCGTCCTCCTATCCCGACCTTCTATCCCGAACCCCTATCCCGACCTCCTATCCCGTCCTCCTATCCTGACCTCCTATCCCGTCCTCATATCCCGACCTCCTATCCCATCCTCATATCCCGACCTCCTATCTCAACCTCATTTCCTGTACTCCTATCCTGTCCTCATACCCCGACCTCCTATCTCGACCTCATATCCTGTCCTGTCATATCCTGTCCTCAAATCCCAACCTCATATCTCAACCTCCTATGCCGACCTCCTATCCTGTCCTCATACCCCATCATATATTTCCCATAGATTTGTATGGGACTTTAAACAAAAACCCAGACCCTGGCAAATGGGGGTGAGTAAGGGTTAAATCACATATCCTATGTTTGTTGTTGACATATAAGTAACATGTGTGCCAAGTTTCATGTTAATATCTTTAGCCGTTTGGACGTGATGCTAGAACATACACACACACACACACATTGGCCTTGATTTATCAATCTGTCTGAGACAGAAACTGGAGTGATTTTCCCAAGCAACCAATCATGGCTCAGCTTTCATTTTACCAGAGCTCCTTAAGATATAAAGCATGAGCTGTGATTGGTTGCTTGGGAAATCCCTCCAGTTTCTGTCTCAGACAAATTGATAAATCAGGGCCATTGAGTTTTATATATATAAATTTTATTTACAACTAGCTGAGTACACGGCATTGCCCGTTTTTCCTTCCAAATCCTTGTTGTGGAGGAAAATCAACAGAGGAAGCTTTTGACTTCATATACCGTCCTCGTATATTGTTGTCATATCCCAACCCCATATCCCGTCCTCATGTCCCGTCCTCCTATCCCAACCTCCTATCCCGACCTCCTATCCTGTCCTCCTATCTCGACCTCCTATCCCGACTTCCTATCCCGACCTCCTATCCCGACCTCCTATCCCGACCTCCTATCGCGTCCTCCTATCTCGACCTCCTATCTCGACCTCCTATCCCGACCTCCTATCCCGTCCTCATATCCCGACCTCCTATCTCGACCTCCTATCTCGACCTCCTATCCCGAACTCCTATCCCAACCTCCTATCCCAACCTCCTTTCCCGTCCTCATATCTCAACCTCCTATCTCGGCCTCCTATCACGACCTCCTATCCCGACCTCCTTTCCTGTCCTCATATCTCGACCTCCTATCCCGACCTCCTATCTCGACCTTGTATCCCGACTTCCTATCCCGTCCTCCTATCCCGTCCCATGCCATCCTCATATCCCATCCTCATATCCTGTCCTCATATCCCATCCTCATATCCCGTCCTCATATCCCAACCTTATAGCCCATCCTCTGGCAACAAACATTTCCCATTGATTTGCATGGGACTTTAAACAAAAACCCCAACCCTCACAAATGGGGGTAGTTAAAGGTTAAATTAACTATCCTATATTTTAAGCGGACAAATAAGTAACATGTGACCAAGTTTATCGAAATATCTCCACCTGTTTAGAAGTTATGCAGTAACATATATTTCCCATAGACTTTTATGGGACCTTAAACAAAAACTCCACCCCTGGCAAATGGGGGTGAGTAAGGGTTAACTTACCTATCATATGTTTGTTGTTGACATATAAGAAACATGTGTGCCAAGTTTCATGTTAATATCTTTAGCCGTTTGGACGTGATGCTGAAACATACACACATACATACACACACACATACACACACATTGACTTTTATATACATAGATATTTAAAAAATATGGAAGAAAACAGTAAGGCTCAAAACCTAGTAAAGCAAACCACAAACAGTGCATAGGCAAAGAATGCCTTGTGTCTTTCCTTGTGTCTTTGTGCATGCTTTGTATCTTTCCATTTGAACACATTCTTTATCCATTCTATTATATTTTCCTCTTGTAACACTTCATCATTTCAGCCATAACAAGATGTGACTTAGATTTCTTTGTTTTACTCTGAAGGGCCCATTCCCTGTGTGAGGACAACTCATCAGAGCTCCAGCGTGTTGTTGCATTGGATCCAAGAGGCCTTACTGAGTCCCGCAGGAGCTCGTTCACAGGAAGGGGAGGAATGGCCAGGTAATAGTCCCATGTAATGTACATTGTACAGTACATTATACAGTACTAGCCAAAATGTTGCTTACACCTAAGTAAATGTTTGTTTCTCTTGCTTAAGAGACAGCATGATCTTAAAGCGTACCTGTCAGATCCAACAAAAAAATATGTTAAACAGTACCTAATCCTGACCAAGTACATCTCATTTTTATTCCTCTGTCACCTATATTTATTATAAAAATCCCTCTTTTCAGTAGCTCATAGTGTTAGAAATCCTCCCAGGGGAAGGGGGCGTGTCCCTCCCTTGTGGTGATGGGAGGTGATTGGTGTGTCTGCTCATGCAGCCTTGTCCATGAGACAGCTTGTGTCCATGACTCATGGACAAGCCTGATGCTTCTGCAGGACTGGTTAGTGTCCCAGTTGGTATGGGGACCCCTAGTGGTGGGATTTTCAGAAGCCGCTTTATTTCTTAAATGTAAAGAAAAATTAAATAACCATATTACAAAAGGTCTTCAATTCTCATCAGTAACAACTTATAAAAAGTTTTTGGATCTGAGAGTGCCCATTTAACCCCTTAAGGATTTCCATTTTTGCACTTTCATTTTTTCTTCCTCACCTTGTAAAAATCATAACGCTTTCAGTTTTCCACCAAAAGACCTATATAAGGGCTTGTTTTATGCGCTACCAATACTTTGTAATGACTTAAGTCAAATTCACTACAAAATCTAGGACGAAATCAAAATGTAAAAAACAACGCCATTTTGTAATTTTTAGCAGCTTCTGTTTCTACGCAGTGCACTTTTCAATAAAAATGACACCTTATCTTTATTCTGTAGGTCCATACAGAAAATGCACAAAAAATTTGTACATTTACAATTGTCCTTTTCTGACCCCTATAACTTTTTTTATTTTTCCTATAGTTTTCTGTACTTTTTATCGGTTGTTTTGAAGGTACTTTTTGACTGCTTTTTGTAAAAAATGTTAGGTTATACATAGTGACCAAAATAACACAATTTTGGACTTTGGATTTTTTTTTGCGTGTACGCCATTGACTGTGCGGTTTAATTAACATTATATTTTTATAGTTCGGACATAGTTACACATATGTTTATGTTTATTTTTGTGTACATATAATTTTTTTATAAATGGAAAAAGGGGGGTGATTACAACTTTTATTAAGGAAGGGGTTAATTCACATTTATTAACTTTTTAAAACTTTTTTACACCATTTTTTTCCCATAGGGGACTATTACATGCAATCCTTGGACTGCATACACTGTTCAATGCTATGTCATAGCATTGCATTGATCAGTGTTATCGGTGCTCGATTGCTCCAGGCTGCTAAGGCTTCCTGGAGGCAGCAGAGGATCACTGATTGGACGGCAAGGATCACTGCTGTCCTCTCAGCTATTCGGTACACTGCGGTTTTACCGCAGTGGTCCCGATCAGCTCCGATGTGGGGAGTGATCTTCCTTTATTTTAGACACTGCAATCAACTTTGGTTGCGTCATATAAGGGGTTAGTGGTGTGCATCACCGCGATTGGTGATGTCCAGCATTAAACACAGGACCACGCCACTATGACGTGGGGTCAGCTCCTGAGCCGGCATCATAAAAGGGGAGCGGGCGCAGGGCATTCAGGTATTCCCTGCGTCCTTAAGAGGTTACGTTTTACAGGTTAAATGCTTAAAGGGGTACTCCGCACCCCTAGACATCTTATCCCCTATCCAAAGGATAGGGGATAAGATGTCAGATCGCGGGGGTCCCGCTGCTGGGGACCCCCGAGATACCGGCTGCAGCACCCACCTGTACGGTTTCCACCTCACACCGGCAATGCTGGAGGCTTCGGATCCCGACCACAATGGCGCAAGAGTGTGACGTCACGGCTCCGCCCCGTGTGACGTCACGCCCCGTCCCCTCAATACAAGTCTATGGGAGGTCCATCATGCCCCCTCCCATAGACTTGCATTGAGGGGGGTGGGGCGTGACGTAAACATAAAAATACAAAATTTGTGATTTAAAAGTTTCATATACGCAAATGTGGTATCGATAATAAGTAGAGATCACGGCACAAACAATGAGCCCTCATATTGCCCCATATATGGAAAAATGAAAAGGTTATAGGTGGTCAAAATAGGGTGATTTTAAACACACTGATTTTGTACAAAAAGTTTGAGATTTTTTTTAAGCGGTAAAATAATAGAAAAATATGTAATCATGGGTATCATTTTAATCGTATGGACCCACAGAATAAAGAAGACATGTCATTTTTACCATAGTGTACAGTGTGAAAACAAAACCCTCCAAAATTAGCAAAATAGTGGTTTTCATTTAAATTGCCTCCCTAAAAAAATATTTTTTATGGTAAAATGAGTGGTGTCATTACAAAGTACAATTGGTCACGCAAAAAACAAACCCTTATATGGGTCTGTAGATGGAAATATAAAAGAGTTATGGATTTTAGAAAGTGAGGAGGAAAAAACGAAAACGCAAAAATAAAATTGGCTTGGTCCTTAAGGTCAAAATGGGCTTGGTCCTTAAGCAGTCAAAATAATTTTTTACACAAATGAAAGGAAATGTATCACCAGAAAATGACCTGTTTAAATCAAGTTTTTATGTTAAAAAATATTTTTTTAGAATGTTCGGTGATGTTATTTCTCATTTTTCCAGTCTATATTTCCAGTCCAGTCTTCATTTTGTCCACTAGACCTAAACTAAGCCAAGGCTTCCTGCTTTATACAGATCACTTTCCAGCAGTGTCCTCCATATCATCACATACAGTAGTACAGTAAAACTTGACACCAGTAGATAATCCAAAAGATGATGTTCACATCTTAGCCTCCCACTTCAAGTGTAGTTACCTCTGTAAAGGTAACAGAGCATGCCCATATTCCTTTCCAAATCATATAAAGGGGACATGTCCTGACCATCGTTGCCTATCTCCATGGGTAATGCTATATTCTGTCTCTCACTGTTTAAATAAACCTACCATTAAAACTATTGACTGATCATTTCTTTGTCGGTGGGCAAACATACAAAATCAGCAGGGATCAAGTACTTTTTCCCCTCACTGTACAGTAGTAGGTCGTTCCAAGGGACTCCTCTGCAATGTACATGAGACCTTAATGTGATTATAAATATGCAAATATTTGTCCTGCATTAAACAGAAATATACGGTAATGTTTTGGATGTATTTTTTCAGATTGCATGGCAGTTTCTTTCCTGTAAGTAATTTAAATATTTTTTAGGAAGCAGTTGTAATGAAAAAGTAACAAAAATTCTCACTTATTCCTTGCAGGTTGTCAAGATTTCTTCTAGCAATGCGGAACTGGGCAATAAGACACCTGAATCGGGAAGATCAGCGCCCAGACTCTTTTCTGGAGAGATTCCGTGGGCCAGATCTTAAAGAAGCATCTAGCAGGAACAGCTTCACACATTCTGTAATAGAAAACCAAAACCCAGACAGGCTAGAAAGAGCACATAGGTACTGAGATAATAATGTAATGTACACCTATTATCAGTCTTTTTTGTATTGCTATCATTGGGTGGTTGTAGTGATATTTTTGGTTTCAGTGTGGGCTTGTTCTGAGATCATTGGTACCATTGGTTTGGTGTGAAATAAATGGAGTCACTGGGTGATTGTTGTCAGATGCCTAGTGTCCGAGAGTGGTTGTTGTAAGATTGCCACCAATAAATAGATTGTTATGAGTGGGATTCGTTTTAGATTCCTGATGGTATTGTGCCATTGTTCAGGAAAAACTGAAGGATGGAGTCCATATCATAAGTTAAAGTTAAAGAGCATACTCATAAGGATAATGTTGCATCAAATTTACTGCACTGCACTACCCTATATTATTATATAGTATAAAGGAAACTGCCTTTGTTTGCTAGTGTTGCTCGTGAATATTCGCAATGCAAATTTTATTCGCGAATATCGCATATTCGCAAATTTGCGAATATTTGGGAATATAGCACTATATATTTATAATTACGAATATTCATTTTTTTTGCATATGCAAATTTTTGTATATGCTAATTTCCGCATATGTTAATTTTCACATATGTGAAAATAAAACGAGAATATTACGAATATGCGAATTTAGCGAATATATGACGAATATTCGTCCATATATTTGCGAATATTCACGAATTCAAATATGGCCTATGCCGCTCAACACTATTGTTTGAAAGGTAAATTACATGATACCAAATAGTTGTGCATTCTGTATTTCTGAATTTACATCACCAGTGCTTTGTTGTTTCATGACTTTCCTACTATGACACCTTATTTACTGCATATCTCACAGCAAAGGCAGAAGTTGCATATGTAATTTATTATGTATTGTTTGTATGGTTCACATACAAAATACGAATAAATGTATATAATTGACTACATTAAAGGCGTTGACCGATTTAGGAAAAAACTTTTTCATGCACCATATTAGGAAATGATGTGTTAAAGGGCTATTCCGGGCAAAAACATCTTATCCCCTATCGAAAGGATAGGGGATAAGATGTCTGATCGCGGGGGGCCCGCCGCTGGGACCCCTGCAATCTCCCTGCAGCAGCCCGCATTCTATGCATAGCTGCGTCTGAACTTTCAGAAACCGAGGGCTTCCGAGACGGGGACGTGACGTCACACCATGCCCCTCCATTCATTTCTATGGGAGGGGGCGTAATGGCCGCAACACCTCTTCCCATAGACATGAATGGAGGGGGCGTGGCGTGACGTCACGTCCCCGTCTCGGAAGCCCGGCGGTTTCTGAAACTTCAGATGCAGCTACGCATAGAATGTGGGCTGCTGCAGGAAGATCGCGGGGGTTCTAGCGGCGGGCCCCCTGCGATCGGACATCTTATCCCCTATCCTTTCCATAGGGGATAAGATGTTTTTGCCCGGAATACCCCTTTAAAGGAGAAGGGTCCTTCATCCAGGATTCTCGTTTCTGGACCGCAGATTTAAAGAGCATCTCTTGCTCTGGATGACCTGTCATGTTCTACATTACATAGAAAATCCATTGTCTTGAATGGGCACTGTGTAATCCTTTATTTTCCATTTTGTGCCACCATAGAGAAAATTGACACTTAATGCCAGGTTTCCCCACATATTGCAGATGTTTTTGACCAGCTTGTTGTCTAGAGACCCTTCTCACACATCGGATGGATTCAGGTATATTAGTCCTTGAACATATTGAAACAAGTGACAAGAAACAGGATTAAGAGAAACTGTGTGTTGAAATATTAAACAGAAATATCCCACAAAGTGAAACAGGGCCCTATGAAATAATAAAACTTATATTCACTTGACCTTGGCCTGCTTCACTATAGTATTCAACTTTACAGTATGTGTGTTCCAAGAACGCAGGTACAGTTGAAATAGTGACATGTGGAAGGCTTCATGGGACAGCACTAGAAATCCATGCATGGGAGGGTAAGGGGCAGGAGCATATGCATGGTGACGGTTCCATGTTTTAAATTGCCCTCTTGAACCCCTTTTAACTATATAGGCATCCTTAAGACACGCATGCGGTTGAAAGCATTGATGGGACAAAGAACCATTGGCTACTTGCCCTGTCACTTACTCTTGTAGTCTGCAGGCAGCTTTTGCCCTTGGTTCTTCTGTGTCCTGATGTAGGCACATATGAAGCTGTCAATTCATCACACTACCTGCTCCAGAAAGGCAGAGGAAGTAGGCCCTGCTACTTAATGAGGGAACGGGGGGAAGGTAAGTTTCTTCTATTATTTTTTATGTTGGCAAAGGTAGACTAACCTACCTCATGTGAGAAACAACCTACCTTCTGAAGGGACCTAATAGGGGAACCTTAAACAATGTAGGAGTCAGTACTACTACTAGCCCACACTGCCTATATGTAGCCTCAGATACTGTGGGTGGTGATAGTAATAGCTAAATCTAATACACAGCCTGGGTGTGCTCAATGTCTCAGAATAAATACATAAATATCCAAATGCTAGAAAAAAATAAGAAAAAAGACATGGCACTCACCAATACTGAAATCTTCAATGCATCTGTTAGACAATGTTGCAGGGAAAATGTTCATAGATGCAATGGGACATTCAGAGCATTGAAGATCTCAGCATTAATAAGTGTCAAGTCTTTTGCATTTTTTTGGCATTTGAATACCTAAGAGGAGGAACTATCCACCTAATTGGGGGAACCTATCTACCAAAAGAGTAAAGGCACCTACCTACCTACCTACCTACCTAATGGGGTAACTATCTACCTATTGAGGCCCAACCTTCCTATGGGGGGTCTACTTAATGGGGAAAATACTTACCTAATGTGGCAAACTACCTACTAGGAGACCTATTGTAC
Source organism: Hyla sarda (assembly GCF_029499605.1). Classification (NCBI taxonomy): domain Eukaryota; kingdom Metazoa; phylum Chordata; class Amphibia; order Anura; family Hylidae; genus Hyla; species Hyla sarda. The sequence continues at coordinate 187,227,381 of NC_079190.1, forward strand.
CTGACCTATTGGGAGAAACTACCTACCTACTGGGGGCATACATTCGTACTGGTAGTACCTACCTATCTACCTGGGGAGCCTACTTCTTATTTCCACTCTGCTGCACTCCCCCATAACTGGATAACACTTACTTCCCATACAAAGTTGGTTTTCTGCTCTCTGCAGCATTGGAAAGAAAAAAAGGAAGGTTATGGGACAAATACGAAAGGCATCAAGGACCTACAGGTTCTCTGTAAGGCATTTGCACTTGAATGATATAAATTATTTAGTAAACTAGCCCCCCATTGTTCTGACCAGCAGTCTGGACTAATTTTCATACAAAACCACTCATGATAATTGTTCTTGTATTTTTGTACCATACTGTTAAAGGGAGAGAGGGTCACTAGAGGCTGAACTGTTCATATCAGGGGCCAAATCAGGCAAACCCAGTTCTTTCTTTGCTGTTTATTTATTTCTAATGGGGTATATGTACTGCATATATACTGTAGAGCCCAAGTGGCCATGTCGTCAATTGTCCGATAACCATTAAATCCGCTATTTTACTTTGTCAGTGTACTAGGAAGTAGTTTGTTAATGCTTTTGTTTTCATGAATTTCAGTCACTGGGTTCTTGCCGAGTTTAATGTCAACAACAGCAATAATACTGATGAGTAAGTTATTCCGTAGAACAAAATCCCATAAAGTTCTTTCGTAATAGTTGTGATGAAATGTTTCTGACACTTTTGTGAACAATGATAGCGAAAAATCCCAAAGTAGAATAGTGTGGTCAATGATAGTATAGAATCCTCTTATAGATGTCATGTGCCCAACCTCCTAGTATAGTGACCCTCGTATTACCCTTTCTATAGTATTTTATTTTATTGTTAATTTTGTTTGTAAGAATTGTGCCATTCATCCAGTCATTCATTATACCTGCTCCCCCACATTTTACAACCATAGTCATTATACCAATATAAATCCACATCAATCCGCAGAACTTCAGAATACTTTGCTTGTCCAATAAAAGTAAAATGAACTGAGTTGCAATAGCACAAATACCAAGCAGGTACAGCAATCTCAAAAACATGATATTAGATCTAAATCAATTACAAGTAATATGTTTAGTAAACCAGTTTAGTACTGGAGGGACATAAAATGATTGTGAACCTAGCCTTAAAGGGGTACTCCCGTGGAAAACTTTTTTTTTATTTTTTATCAACTGGTGCCAGAAAGTTAAACAGATTTGTAAATCACTTCTATTAAAAAATCTTAATCCTTCCAGTACTTTTTAGGGACTATATACTAAAGAGAAATCCAAAAAGAAATGCATTTCCTGTGATGTCCTGACCACAGTGCTCTCTGCTGACCTTTGCTGTGCATTTAAGGAACTGCCCAAAGAAGCATATGTTTGCTATGGGGATTTTATCCAGTTCCTAAAATGGACAGCAGAGGTCAGCAGAGAGCACTGTAGTCACAGGAAATGCATTTCTTTTTGGATTTCTCTTTAGTATACAGACCCTAAAAAGTACTGGAAGGATTAAGATTTTTTAATAGAAGTGATTTACAAATCTGTTTAACTTTCTGGCACCAGTTGATTAAAGAAAAAAAGTTTTCCATGGGAGTACCCCTTTAAGGCTAGGTTCACAATCATTTTATGTCCCTCCAGTACTAAATTGGTGATATATTCTCATTACATGAGATATACATTATAATACAGGTATTTGAAATTTACAATGTAAATGATGTCTGGGAAATGGTCACAAATTCATACAGCACAAACTAGGCTGCTCGCTCTTGTGGCTGTACTATTCTCTTCTCTGAAAAGACTTTTTCCACTCTTCATGTAAATGCATTAAACAGCAAAAAGAATGATCAGAACGCTGCCAATGAGAACAAAGAGCAAAAAAAAGAAGAAAAAAAGGATGCAAAAAATGATGATAAAAAGGAAAATGAGTAAGTACTGAGAGCTGTGCTACAGTAGATTTCTATGCAGGCTGTGTGTGTTAGGAATAGGATTTATATGGTTGATTTGAAGGATTATTTTATGTGTTCTAAGGCCTAGGCATTGGGCTAAGTTCTTTTCTTTGTACACATAAAAAAAAAAAACATTATAAAAGCATTTTTGCTGGGATTAATACAATTGCTCACAAATATATGACTGCACTTACTTTTATAATATACATCGTACAGTGTAAACCATTGGTGGTCAACTTGACATATAGGGGGCTTAAAAGTAAATCTTACCTCAAACTACCATATACCACATTCATTCAGGGTTGGATTAGACAAAATACATAATTAGGAAACAAACCACATGCAATTTTAGCCTATCCCTCCATATAAAACAGCTTAAACGCTGTTGGTTTTCTTCTGTGAACTCCTTGCTTCAGGTCCTTCCACAACATTTCTACTGTATTAAAGGGGAACTGCAGTACTTAACAACTTATTTTATCTCTATAAGATAGGGGATACGTGTCTGATCGCGGAGTCCGACTGCTTGGACCCCCGTGATCTTCTGTCCGACGCCCTGGCACACAGAGCGGTTGCCAACACCCCCCCCCCCCCATGCATCCCTATGGGAGAGCCAGAGATACACGAGTGCTGTATCTTTGTCACTCTTATAGAGATGCATGGTGGGTGCATGTCGGCGGTCGATACTGCTCCATGCATGGGGAGAGCCGGGGTACCAGGCAGGAGATTGCGGTCGGATCTAGGGTGGAAGTTGTTAAGTACCAGAGTTCCTGTTTAACCCCTTAACGACGCAGGATGTAAATGTACATCCTGGTGAGCTGGTACTTAATGCACCAGGACGTACATTTACGTCCTATGCATAACCGCGAGCATCGGAGTGATGCTCGCATCATGCGCGGCAGCCCGTAAAGGCGGACATCTGCAATGACGCTGATGTCCGCCATTAACCCCTCAGATTCCGTGATCAATACAGATCACGGTATCTGCAGCTAAAATGGATGATCGGATCATCCGCATCGCTGCCGCGGCGATCCGATCGTCCAGCATGGCAGCCGGAGGTCCCCTCACCTGCCTCCGCTGCCTTCCATGGGTCTTCTGCTCTGGTCTGTGATCGAGCAGAAGCAGAGTAGAAGATGACCGATAATACTGATCAGTGCTATTTCCTATGCATACAGTGGGGATCAAGAGTTTGGGCACCCCAGGTAAAAATTTGTATTAATGTGCATAAAGAAGCCAAGGAAAGATGGAAAAATCTCCAAAAGGCATCAAATTATAGATTAGACATAAGTCAACAAAAGTTAGATTTTATTTCCATCATTTACACTTTCAAAATAACTGAAAACTAAAAAATGCCATCTGCAAAAGTTTGGGCACACTGCAGAATTTATATCATGCACTGCCCCCTTTGTGTAAATGATGGAAATAAAATCTAACTTTTGTTGACATGTTATAAGAATGTCTAATCTGTAATTTGATGCCTTTTCGAGATTTTTTCCATCTTTCCTTGGCTTCTTTAAGCACATTAATACAAATTTTTACCTGGGGTGCCCAAACTTTTGATCCCCACTGTAGCACTGAACAGTATTAGCAATCGAATGATTGCTATAAATAGTCCCCTATGGGGACTATTAAAGTGTAAAAATAACAGTTAAAAAAGTAAACAAAATGTGAAAAACCCCCTCCCCCGTACATTTTCCCTATGTCACCCCCAAAAAGTGTAAAAAAAAATTGTATGTACATATTTGGTATCGCCGCGTGCGTAAATATCCCAACTATTAAAATAAAGTGTTAATGATATGGTACAGTGAACGGCGTGAATGTAAAAAAATGAAAAAGTCCAAAACAGCTGCTTTTTTTTAATAACATTTTATTTAAAAAAAATTTATTAAAAAAGTATTAAACGTTTTATATAAGCAAATATGGTATCAATAAAAAGTACAGATCACTGTGCAAAAAATGAGCCCTCATACCGCCACTTACACAGAAAAATGATAAATTTATAGGTCTTCAAAATAGGGGGATTTTAAACCTACTAATTTGGTTAAACAGTTTGCGATTTTTTTTTTAAGCCCAACAATAATGGAAAAGTATGTTATCATGGGTATCATTTTAATTGTATTGACCCAAAGAACAAATGACACGTCATTTTTACCGTAAATTGTACAGCGAGAAAACGAAACCTTCCAAAATTTGCAAAATTGCGGTTTTCTTTTTTATTTCCCCACACAAATAATATTTTTTGGTTGCGCCATACATTTTATGGTAAAGTGAGTCAGGGCATTACAATGGACAACTGGTCGCGCAAAAAAAAAAAGCCCTCATTCTAGTCTGTGGATGAAAATATAAAAGAGTTTATATGATTTTTTGAAGGCGAGGAGGAAAAAACGAAAACGTAAAAATAAATTGTCCTTAAGGCCCAAATGGGCTGAGTCCTTAAGGGGTTAAGCTCAGGACTTTGACTTGGCCATCCCAAAACTTTATTCTTCTTTAACCATTCTTTGGTGGTTACAGCTTGTCTGTTTAGGGTAGTTATCTTGCTTCAAGAGATTTAGCTCAGACAGAATTCATTATTCCTTGAATGATGGCAAGTCATATGCATTGAAAAAGGCCCAAGCAGGCCCGAACTGGCCTACCGGGATTTTTCCTGGTGGGCTTCCGGCCCTGGGGCCGCTTTGCAGGGCCGGATTAACGTAGGGGCTCCAGGCCCCCACATGAAAATAGGCCCAGCGGCCGTGGGGGTGACGTGACCTTACGTCTAAGCCCAGCAGCGCCACGTCGGAGTTCACTGTGCCACCGATCAGTGTGCCCGCCGCCCTGCTTGTCCTCAGGTACAGAACCCTGCTTGTCATCAGTGCACACAGCCCTACTTGTCCTCAGTGTAAAGAGCCTTGCTTGCCCTCAGGTACAGAGCCCTGCTTGTCCTCAGTGTACAGAGCCCTGCTTGCCCTCAGGTACAGAGCCCTGCTTGTCCTCAGTGTACAGAGCCCTGCTTGTCCTCAGGTACAGAGCCCTGCTTGTCCTCAGTGTACAGAGCCCTGCTTGTCCTCAGTGTACAGAGTCCTGCTTGTCCTCAGTGTACAGAGCCCTGCTTGTCCTCAGTGTACAGAGCCCTGCTTGCCCTCAGGTACAGAGCCCTGCTTGCCCTCAGGTACAGAGCCCTGCTTGTCCTCAGTGTACAGAGCCCTGCTTGTCCTCAGTGTACAGAGCCCTGCTTGTCCTCAGTGTACAGAGTCCTGCTTGTCCTCAGTGTACAGAGTCCTGCTTGTCCTCAGTGTACAGAGCCCTGCTTGTCCTCAGTGTACAGAGCCCTGCTTGTCCTCAGTGCACAGAGCCCTGCTTGTCCTCAGTGCACAGAGCCCTGCTTGTCCTCAGGTACAGAGCCCTTCTTGTCCTCAATGTACAGAGCCCTGCTTGTCCTCCCTGCACAGAGCCCTGTGTGTCCTCAGTGTACAGAGCCCTGCTTGACCTCAGTGTACAGAGCCCTGCTTGTCCTCAGTGTACAGAGCCCTGCTTGTCCTCAGTGTACAGAGCCCTGCTTGTCCTCAATGTACAGAGCCCTGCTTGTCCTCCCTGCACAGAGCCCTGTGTGTCCTCAGTGTACAGAGCCCTGCTTGACCTCAGTGTAAAGAGCCCTGCTTGTCCTCAGTGTACAGAGCCCTGCTTGTCCTTAGTGTACAGAGCCCTGCTTGTCCTCAGGGTACAGAGCCCTTCTTGTCCTCAGTGTACAAAGCCCTGCTTGTCCTCAAAGCACAGAGCTCCGCTTATCCTCAGTGTACAGAGCCCTGCTTGTCCTCAGTGTATAGAGCCCTGCTTGTCCTCAGTGTACAGAGCCCTGCTTTTCCTCAGTGCACAGAACCCTGCTTGTCCTCAGTACACAGAGCCCTGCTTGTCCTCAGTGTACAGAGCCCTGCTTGTCCTCATGTGGGGGAACTATACTGCACCTAATGTGGGGGAACTATACTGCACCTAATATGGGGGAACTATACTGCACCTAATGTGGGGGAACTATACTGCACCTAATGTTGGGGACTATACTGCACCTAATGTTGGGGACTATACTGCACCTAATGTGAGGGACTATACTGCACCTAATGTGGGGGACTATACTGCATCTAATGTGGGGGAACTATACTGCCAACCTAATGTGGGGAACTATACTGCACCTAATGTGGGGGACTATACTGCACCTAATGTGGGGAACTATACTGCACCTAATGTGGGGAACTATACTGCACCTAATGTGGGGAAACTATACTGCACCTAATGTGGGGGAACAATTTTTTTGCTCTTTATATATGTCTTATCTATAAATAAGGCACTCTTCAAATATGCTTTAAAATGCATGATTTTACCTTTTATGAACAAGAAAATGAAGACGTGCTGGTATAATGACGCAACACTATGGGGCTGGTATGTAATTTTTTCCAGGGCTGGTTTTCACACCCAGTCCGGCCCTGGGTCCAAGCCATGATATTTCTACCACCACTGTGTTTTTTTTTTTAATGCTGGAATGCAGTGTTTTCCTTTATTTTGCTTAGGCCGGGTTCACATCATGTTTTTCCCTATAGGGGACCGCATACGGTTGAGGGGAGCTAAAAACTTGCGCTCCCGTATCCCTGCCATATGTAATTGCGGTCCTGTATGTAATTCATTTCAATGAGCCGACCGGAGTGAACCGGTCGGCTCATTTTTCCCCGCATGTGGTTTTCTACCAGACCTAAAACCGTGGTTGACTACGGTTTGAGGTCCAGTAGAAAACCGCATATGGGGTAAAATGAGCCGACCGGTTCACTCCGGTCGGCTCATTGAAATGAATTACATACGGGACTGCATACGGCAGGGATACGGGAGCGCAAGTTTTTAGCTCCCCCCAGCCGTATCCGTTCCCATATAGGGAAATACGTCATGTGAACCCAGCCTTATTTATATCAAATAGCTCATCCATCTCTTCTCATCATAGCCTCATTCATGAAATGAAATTTGTCCCAGTTTATAGTGGGAAGAAGAAAAAGGAAAGCAAGGATGGAGTACCTAACTCACTTCATTTAAAATGATGCTTGCTTATCAGAATATTGCACGGACTGTCTTACCGCTTTTCATTTACTACTCATATTTTATGCACTGCATTGCTGATACATACTCTTTGTATTAGATCAGTGATTCACTTAAAGGAGATATCCAGTGGTGAACCCAGTGGTGAACAACTTATACCGTATCCTAAGCATAGGGGATAAGTTGCAGAGCGGTCGGACCCCCTGCGATCTCCTGTACGGAGCCCCGACAGCCCGCGGGAAGGGGGCGTGTTGACCTCCGCACGAAGCGGCGGCCGACACGCCCCCTCAATACAACTCTATGGCAGAGCCGGAGTGCTGTCTTCGGCAATCTCCGGCTCTGCCATAGAGATGTATTGAGGGGGCTTGTCGGACGCCACTTCGCGCGGTGGTCGACACCCGCTATCTGGCCGGAGAGCCTGGCCCCCGTACAGAGAGATCGCAGGGGGCCCCAGCGGTCGGACCCCCCGTGATCTCAAACTTATCCCCTATCCTTAGGATAGGGGATAAGTTTTTCACCACTGGACTACTCCTTTAATAAGTCACTTGGGTCAGTATGGGAAATACATGTTTTATAAAATGTTAATTTTTTTATTTTTTTTAGCCATCCAGTGTAGGAGTATTATATTATATATTATTGTGGTATGGAGTGTGATGCAAATGGCAGGTGGAATTACCCTAGGTGAAGATGGCATTAACCCCTTGTATTTGTGATGCCAGGGCGTGGTTTATCCTCAATACCACCCGAAAGAATACTGCTGGATCCTGGGCTAGGCACAGGGGCAATAATGAAGTTACGGATAATGGTAGCTTTACTGAGGTTAGACAGGTGGAAAGGTCTATACAGTTCAACCAGGCCTACGGAGGTGACCAGTGACTAAGAGACCTTAAGGGCTTGTTGGGACTTGTAGTAGATGGGGTCAATTTAATGCAGGCCACATTGACTTGACAAATGATGACTGTGACTTTACTTGACTTGTGACTGACAAGACTGACTGTGGCTTACTTGCAGGTTTGTAGCTTGTGGCTGCAGACTGGACTTGAGGCATCCTATGACTCTGGACACACTTAGGCTCGACTTGACTGGACCTCAGCAGGAAGCAAGAGAGAGAGAGCAGAGGCTCCACCTTGTCATGTGATTGTTTCCCAGGAGGTATCAGTGACCAGGTGACTTAAGGGTGACCAATGGGATCCCCCCAGAGCCTCCCATTGGTCACCCTTAAGTCACCTGGTCACTGGTACCCCCTGGATAACAATCACATGACAACTTACATGGTAAACAGTCTTAAAGTGACAACGCTTTCTTCACACATTACACAGTATAATGCATAATAAACATATTTACACGGGGGACACTGAAGGGAGGCGGCCTGACAGGGCAGCAAGGGTACAGGGTAACACCTCCCGTGCTGGGTAACCACATTATTGTGCAGATATTTTCACAAATTCCGTATATTATTTGCATTTAGCAATGTAGTGTAAATTGTATAACTTGTACAGATTGATCCTTCAGATGCCAAAATACAAACAAATGTGTTGACACCATTAGATTCCCAATATCATGTAGAAGTTGAAAAGCAAAACAACCCATTCCTTTTTTACAGCACATGACCCTCTATATATGTTAGTCATCACTAAAGGTTAAAGGTTGTGACAGGTGAAGTGGATAAGATTCATTATCTTGTTACAATGACGCCTGTGAACAGTTGAGATACATAAGGCAGCTACTGAATCCTCAGTTCTTGAAGTAGATGAATTCAATTTGTTGAAGCAGGACAATTGATACAGACTGTATTATCTGCCATCCCTGGAGATTTGGATGTCCCCCTTCACTCTCTGATCTGGCAACCTTGTTTGTCTCACTCATGCTATCTGTTACAACAAAACTGAGGTTAGTGTACACAGCCAGAAACAGTGTCGGAAGCAGCAGGACAACCAGCTATGTGAAGGAGTAATATGACAACAGCAAAATGGTAGAACATTTTTAAAGAGGTACTTCATGGGACTTAACTTATCAGGGACTTATAACAATTTAGTGTCTAATCGTTGGGGACCCCCTGTAATCTCCTATATGGGACCCCAGCTAGTGATGGTCTGCTCAGCCAATTACAAGCTGAGGCGAGACATTGCTGTAGCTGGTAATTGACTGTCACTTGACTTGTCCAGAAAGTGAACAGTCTATGGAATTACCAACAGTCCCTTAGACTTGCATGGGACTTCAGGCAATTCTATAAACTGCTCGCTTATGCAGCAGGCTACAGAGTTTCTGGGAGTTTTTTAAAAGTGTTTTCTTCCAACTTATTAACTTTATAGTTACACTTTAAAATGACATTTGCCAAGTTTTTACCGGTCGGGGTCTGGGGGATGAGACTGATTGCTAGATTGAGGGGGAAGATGTGCTCAGTTCTGTTTCTCTCAGTTTGTTCTAACAATTGGTGGGGGACTCTATGACATGTCAAAAATCTTTTTTTTTTTATGATAATAACTCTTTAATTGTTGCCTTGTCCAATAGTCAAACTGCGAAAGCGTGAGGCATATTGTTTTCTCTGTCGTAGTCCTGATACATGTGTCCTTTAATTCTAGAAAGAAAAGAGAAGTATTTGTAGTTGATCCAGCCAGTAACTATTACTACAGATGGTTGTCAATCATCTCTGTACCTGTGCTTTATAACTGGTGCTTTCTTGTGTGCAGGTAAGGAAAGCTCCTTGGTATCAGTCACCTCTCTCCTTGGTATCAATCACCTCTCTCCTTGGTATCAGTCACATGGAAATGTCCAGATCTACTAAATTTTACAATTGTCTATTTTTCTGTTTTGAAGAGCCTGTTTTGATGAACTTCAGAAAAATAACATAGTCATGTGGATGATACTGGATTACAGTGCAGATGCCGTATACATTATGGACACACTAGTAAGATTCAGAACAGGTGAGTTATGCCACTGTTTTACCATCAATACCACAACTACAATGACATATATTAATCAATTTTAGTATATCTATCTTTAAGAAGTTAAAAAGATTCCAAGAGATCGATAGATGACTAATCCACATTCTTCCGTTTCTAAAGCTACTATTCTTCTTTGACTTCTACTGTACATGTCAATTTTGGTATCCAGAGCTGAGTCTCTGACATTTTTGTCCTCTGACATTACTTTAGCTGGACGCCCTATATAACCAGTGAAACATGTTTCTAAAATTCTATCTATATGGTTTTTGTAACAATCCTTAAAGCCCACTCTTATTAAAATCTAAACATTCAGATTACAAGATGTTGATCTTAATCCTTTCTCTGTCCCCAAACTATACTCGCTAGGGAAAATAAATCTGAACTGTTTGCGGCTTTTGTAAAAACCCTCCCACTGCAGTTCTGCTTAAAGGGGTTGTCCGTTTGGTTTTGACAATTAGTCCATTGTCAAACTTGAAATATGTCTTTAACTTACACTTCTGAAAATACATCCATTCCCTGCTCTGAGATGTGATCAGTGGCAGATCCAGAGTCTAGTCTTTGGAGGGGCACTATCATGCTATATTTACACGGGGGAATGTCTGCACGGAAAATCTCAGTGCAGACATTCCCCTGACAACGGAGCTAGGAATGCTCGGAAATGCGCAATCTCATTTAAACATTTAAAATAGAATGTACGTTGTGGAAGATCACACATCTCTAGCCTGCTACACTTATAGATGACAACTGAGGGTCCCCAATATATTTCCACAGGAGTGAGTGTAGCAGACTAGAGATGTGTGATCATACACACTAGGGATCGACCAATTATTGGTATGGCTGATATTAACGGCCGATAATCACGATTTTGGGCATTATCGGTATCGGCAATTATCTTGCCGATAATGCCCCGCCCCCACCGCACCGCGACCGCCACCCCCTCGACCCCCCGCACCGCACCCCCGACCCACCGCGTCGCGCCCCCCACCGTGATGCTAGGCGCTATACCGGTATGGATTTTTTCCCATACCGCTATACCGGTCAGGCCCCTCCCCCACCCTCCGAGTCAATAAAAAAATTAAACTTACCCGTAATGGGGGTGGTCCAGGCCATCCTTCCTTCATGTAGTGTCCGGGGGCGTTCCGGGTGGAGGGTGGTCCGGTCCGGGCTGTCCTTCTCCCACGGTCTTCTTCTCCACTCCGGGCAGGCTCCGGCCTAGTACGCTGCATAGACGCCGCTACGCCGTGATGTCAGGTGCGTCGCTGCGCACGGGAGTCACTGCGCAGCGGCGTCTATGCAGCTTACTAGCCCGGAGCCTGCCCGGAGTGGAGAAGATGACCACCGGAGAAGAAGGACAGCCCGGACCGGACCACCCTCAACCCGGAATGCCCCCGGACACTACATGAACGATGGATGGATGGCCCGGAGCACCCTGGCAGGTAGGGGAGAGAAGCGGGTGGTGGCGGCGGCAGTCTATGGCCCCGCAAAAGCCACTGCAGATCATTGATTTAAAGCGCACGCTTTAAATCAATGATCTGCAGCGGTGTCGCAGGGGGTTAAATAGCCGATAACTTATACCGGAATATCGGTATAAGTTATCGGCTATCGGCCCTAACCTGCACTGATTATCGGTATCGGCCCTAAAAAAACGATATCGGTCGATCCCTAATACACACACATCTATCATATACACATCTATCATACACATACATTTATCATATATATACACACACACACATCTAGAAATGCAAAATACGGCACTATCACTCCGTGTGGTGCTCGAGTAGGATCCCACTCCTTAATAAATCATGAAAATAGAAAACTTGGCACTCAAAGGGTAGTTAACAACGTAGAATTTTTATTTTTGCAATCCACAATGTAAATCAATACTGACGTTTCTGTCCTTATAGGACCTTCCTCAAGGTGCCGGAATGCTGCGGAGGCTAGAGAAGAACAATAAGATCGTCCACAAGCCGGGAGAAAATGAGGGGTGAATAGTGAGCAGCGTCGCTGGAGATAACTGAGCTATCTCCAACAACACTGCTCGATATTCACCACTCACTTTCTCCCAGCCTGTGGCCAATCTTATTGTTCTTCTCTCCAGCCTCCACAGCAATCCAGTCAGGAAGGTCCTATCAGGACGGAAACTTCAGTACTGATTTACATTGTGGATTGCAAAAATAAAAATTCTACGTTATTATCTACCCTTCGAGTGCCAAGTTTTCTATTTTCATGATTTATTAAGGAGTGGGATCCTACTCAAGCACCATACGGAGTGAGAGTGCCGTATTTTGCCTTTCTAGATGTGTGTGTGTATATATGATAAATGTGTGCGTATGATAGATGTGTATATGATAGATGTGTGTGTATGATCACACATCTCTAGTCTGCTACACTCACTCCTGTGGAAATATATTGGGGACCCTCAGTTGGCATGAGCACAACACGTCCATAGTTGACTGAATTCCCAAGAATAGTATATAATGTTGCAAATTGGTTCCTTCTACTTCATAGTTGACAGGACTTCAAGTACATAAAAAATTGGACAAAATATTTTCAGATTCTTATATTTTTCAGGTTTCCTTGAACAAGGCTTGCTAGTGAAAGAAGCTAAGAAGTTAAAGGAATACTACACAAAGACTTTGCAGTTTAAACTAGATATGTTATCACTGTTGCCAACCGATGTAGCCTACTTCAAAGTGGGATTCAACTACCCAGAACTACGTTTCAACCGTTTATTACGCTTTTCAAGGATGTTTGAGTTTTTCGATCGCACGGAAACTAGAACCAATTACCCCAACATGTTCCGCATTGGGAACCTAGTTCTTTATATTCTGATTATCATACACTGGAATGCATGCATTTACTTTGCAATTTCTAAAGCCATTGGGTTTGGAACTGACACATGGGTCTATCCTAATATTTCCCATCCAGAATATGGTCGCCTTGCACGGAAATATATTTACAGTCTTTACTGGTCAACACTCACTCTAACCACCATTGGGGAAACACCTCCTCCAGTCAAGGATGTAGAATTCCTCTTTGTGGTGTTTGACTTCTTAATCGGTGTTCTGATATTTGCCACCATTGTTGGTAATGTGGGCTCTATGATTTCAAATATGAATGCATCAAGAGCAGATTTTCAGTCTAAAATTGACTCTATAAAGCAATATATGCAATTTCGTAATGTATCAAAAGATCTAGAAGCCAGGGTAATAAAGTGGTTTGATTATCTGTGGACCAACAAAAAAACAATGGATGAAAAAGAAGTCCTTAAGAACCTACCAGACAAGCTGAAAGCAGAGATTGCAATTAATGTCCATTTGGACACATTAAAGAAGGTTAGAATCTTTCAAGACTGTGAAGCTGGACTACTGGTGGAGTTGGTCCTGAAGCTAAGGCCTCAAGTATACAGCCCTGGTGACTATATTTGTCGAAAAGGGGACATTGGCCGGGAAATGTATATTATAAAAGAAGGTAAACTGGCTGTGGTGGCAGATGATGGTGTGACACAGTTTGTAGTCCTTAGTGATGGGAGTTATTTTGGAGAAATCAGCATACTGAACATCAAAGGAAGCAAATCAGGGAACAGAAGAACAGCTAACATTCGGAGTATTGGTTATTCTGATTTGTTCTGTTTATCTAAGGATGACTTAATGGAGGCTCTGACTGAGTACCCAGAGGCTAAGTCAGTGCTTGAAGAAAAGGGTAGACAGATCCTAATGAAAGACGGTCTAATTGATGAGGAGGCAGCGAAGGCTGGGTCAGATCCAAAGGACACAGAAGAAAAAGTGGAGAGACTGGAAACTGCTTTTGACAGCTTGCAGACAAGGTTTGCCAGGTTACTCGCTGACTACAACTCCACACAACTAAAACTCAAACAAAGAATCACTAAAGTTGAGAAGAGGATACAGGAAAGGAATTTAGGCAATGACAACACGTCTGATGGGGCCGACAGCGCTCCAGAAACGGGCAGGGCCGAGGACAATGACAATGACAAATAAACTCGAGCTGAGCTTTTTTTATTGTCAAATGAACATTGTTTTATACATTCTTTATATTTGTACTGCATAGAATCTCTTATTTTGGCAATCTTAGTTATTTTCAAGCTTATACAGGGTAAAACATTTTTACATATTTTCTTCAATGAAATATTTTTGTACTAAAGTGCTTTTAGACTTCTTTAGACAATTACATGGTACACAGTTTTATCAGGACTGGAACAGTTTTGTTGTAGGATAGCATAGTCAAATATACTTTTATACAATATTTTAAATAAATATTGCTCTTGGTACATTCATATAATAACAATCCAGGAACATTTTGTTACCTATATGTATGCCATTTTTCCCACAGCCAGTCTGCACACACAGCTACAGGATTGTTCACATTGAGCAGTAGCTACGCACAAATCCCCTGTGATGTTAAAGGGTTAACTGTACAATTTCAGTAAAGACCATAATATAATACCTGGTGGGCCTCCGCCTATTTTTCAGACTGTTTCTAAATGTTTTTAAGATATCTGCTTGCTGTCAGTGAATCCAGAGGCAACAACAGAAGAGATGTCATATGACGAAACGCGTTGCATTGTGGGTTATAGATTCCCTTGTTAATTCCGCCTTTGATCTCTCAGCGCTTGATTTTATCCCACCATACTTAAAGGAAAAATACTATTTATACTAAGATATTCTATGACATAGCATTGAACAGTGTATACCACCCAAGGATTGCTTTTAATAGTCCCCTATGGGGACTAAAAAATTGTGTAAAAAATATTTTAAAAAGAAGTTAATAAATGTGAATTAGCTCCTTCCCTCATAACCCCTTCCCTCATCTCATAAAAAAGTAAATAAACATATGTGGTACTGTTGCGTGCATAAATGTCCGAACTATAAAAATATAATGTTAATTAAACCGCACAGTCAAAAAGTCCCATCAAAACAAAAATGGATAGATAAAAAATACAGATCATGGTGCAAACTACAGCGCAAAAAGTTATAGGGGTCAGAATAGGACATTTTTTAACGTACTAGTTTTCGTGCGAAAATGTATAATTTTTTTAAACAAAAGTAAAACAAAATCAAACCTATATAGGTTGTGTATCATTTTAAAGGACATGTCCGGCGCGCACTGCGGTACAGGTGTTCAGTCCCCGGGCTGTATTCTTCTTACTTCCTGTTTGCCCGACATGTCACACGGAGCTTCAGCCTATCACCGGCCGAGGCGGGACATCTCTGCAGCCAGTGATAGGCTGATACTCCGTGTGACGTGCCGGGCTAACAGGAAGTAAGAAGAATACAGCCCGGGGACCGAACACCTGTCCCGGAGTGTACTGGAGCTCCGGGGGCTCATTGGCAGGTAAGAGAAAGTTTGTTTTCTTTTATTTTGCAGCCCGGACGGGATAAAACGAGAAAAGCGCGCGCCGGACGTGTCCTTTAATTGTATGGATCTACAGAAAAAAGATAAGGTGTCATTTTCCACCCAAAAGTTACAAAATGGCTTTTATTTATATATTTCTTTTTTTCCCCACTTGATCCCCACAACTATTTTTTTCCTGGTTTCGCTGCAGATTTTGTGGTGAAATTATTGGTCATTACAAAGTAAAATTGGTGGTGCAAAAAACAAGCCCTCTGTAGGTGGAAAATGAAAAGCGTTAAGATTTTTAGAATGTGAGGAGGGATGAACGTTATGAGGAAGATAAAAATGAAGAAAAAAAACTGTCCGCCTTAAGGGGTTATTAATTTTTTTTTAAATGGCTTATCCGTCAGTTACAACATACATATTCACTTAGTGGGGGTCCAACTTATGGTACTACGCACCATTTTCCACCTACATGCTGTTGCATGCACAGCAGCCTTTACCTTGTTTGCATTGGTCCGTACTGCACAAAGCTTTATTTTTACTTTGTACTGCAGCTTTGTCACATTTAAAGGAGAACTCCAGAAAAGAAAAGTGTCCTCCATACTGCCGGCAGTAAAAAAAAAAAAAAAAAAAAAAAAAAGGTACATACCTTCCTCCGCTCCCCCGCTGCCTCCGGTAACCCACTCCGGTCTCCGCCGCGATCTTCTTCCTGGTTGCGGCCGGTGATTGGCTGAGCGCAGTATGACTCGCCGACCACCGGCAACCAGGAAGAGGATCGCAGCAGAGACCGGAGCCGGTTACCGGAGGCACCGGGGGAGCGAAGGATGTTATGTACCTCTTTATTTTTTTTACTGCCGGGAGTATGGGGGACAATTTTTCTATTCTGGAGTTCTCCTTTAAGTGTTGCAGCCTTTAACCCTTCTAGTAAATGCCAGCACTGATATGTTTGCCAGTTTAGCACATTTGGTAATATATAACAAAGCACATACTGCCTCTGAGGGTAACTGTGCTGTAATAAGAAAGGAGACATATATTGCAGATTACATTGTGAAATGTGTTTTTCCTATATAAAAAAACACATCTGTATATTTATGTGTATTTATGTGTATGTGGTTGTAACAACACTAAACATTAAAGGGCTTTTTATGAAAATATGCTTACATCCTTAATAAAATGCCTCTGAGAGAAATATACATTTATTTTGTACCAATATTTGCTTCCCAGGTTGCATTTCTGATTTCTCTAAAATGGGTTAAAGTAACTGCTGTTAAGAAATAAACTGTGACTGAATGCGTCATAAGTTTCTTTGTTAAAATAAATGCTTCATAGTAAAATAAAATGTACTTTAAGTGTTAATCCAGCAAGTTCTGTACATGAGTCCCATCCATCAGAACTCACTGGGTGTTGTACAGTTGCCTCAACAATTGTACCACCCAGCGAGAGCTGCATCTCTCCGCACCCATCTGCAGGACATGGTGCCTGGATTCACAAAAAAAAAAAAAAGATTAAACCTGATCAATAATTTAAATGAAATACAAAAAAGTACCATTAAAGGGAATCTTTTATCAGTGTCGCCTGCACTAACCTGTTCGTACAGGCAGGTGACACTAATGAAAACCATACTTACCTGGTCCTGTTCCGTGCTCTGGTTCTCGAGCTAGCAGCGGGACCCAGCAGAGAAAAAGGAGCAATAACGTCACTCCGCCCATGCTCCAAGTCGGCCCCAAGACGGAAGATACAGAAGAAGTACGAGAAACAGAACACGGAACAGAATAAGGTAAATATCGTTGTCATCAGTGTCACCTGCAATACCTGTCTGTACCAACTGGTTAGTGCAGGTGACACTGATGACTGATTTCCTGTAAAGTGCATATTGTCTTGCAAATCATAAGACCTCATATGGCTATGTTGACCGAAAAACCGAGTTATGGCCAATTGGCCATTAAAATGTGATGAGGAAAAAAAGAAGAAAATTATTAAATTGATAAATCGGTTACGACTCAATACCATAAAATTTGCTTATTATTTAACCCACATGTAAAACACAGGAATAACATTTCCAAGCTATGCAGGCAACTGCAAACAGCCCTGTTCACTTGCATTGGCCTATGCTGTAGTCCTCTGTACAGCCAATGGCTGGGGCACTGCTTGGCAGGAAAAACTGTGGAGGGACCGTGTTGCTTCTCAGACTCATAGGGGACCCAGAGGTCAGACTCCCACCAATCATGAAGTGAATACTATCAAATACTTCAATTTGCACTTACCGGTAGTCCTCAACATTAGGAAATTTAACGCATGTCTCATTTTTCCCTTCTTTTTGTGGCTATATTTAGGACAAAAGAGGTTGGGACAGAGACCAGTGTCCAGAATATTATAGGGGTTTTTGACTGATAGCAGAGGTGCCGGGTGTCAGCACCCCACTGATCAGCTAAGACCTTTTCAATCCCCAAGCATAGTAAAGCAGGGAAAGAGTCAGAACTACTTGCCAGGGTAAGAAAGTATGTATGGTTTCAGACATTGTCTATTGTATTTAGTGGTAACACATTAATAGTATATATGCTACTTCCTAACATGAATAAGGGATAAATAATCTACACTGCTCAAATAAATAAAGGGAACACTTAAACAACACAATGTAACTCCAAGTCAATCCCACTTCTGTGAAATCACACTGTCCACTCAGGAAGCAACAATGATTGACAATCAATTTCACATGCTGTTGTGCAAATGGAACAGAGAACAGGTGGAAATTATAGGCAATTAGCAAGACATCCCCAATAAAGGAGTGGCTCTGAAGGTGGTGACCACAGACCACTTCTTAGTTCCTATGATTCCTGGCTGATGTTTTGGTCTCTTTTGAATGCTGGTGGTGCTTTCACTCTAGTGGTAGCATGAGAGTCTACAACCCACACAAGTGGCTCAGGGAGTGCAGCTCATCCAGGATGGCACATCAATGCGAGCTGTGGCAAGAAGGTTTGCTGTGTTTTTCAGCGGAGTGTTCAGAGCATGGAGGCGCTACCAGGAGACAGGCCAATACATCAGGAGACGTGGAGGAGGCTGTAGGAAGGCAACAACCCACCAGCAGGACCACTACCTCTGCATTTGTGCAAGGAGAAGTACTGCCAGAGCCCTGCAAAATGACCTCCAGCAGGCCACAAATGTGCATGTGTCCACTCAAAAGGTCAGAAACAGACTCTGTGAGGGTGATATGAGGGCCCGACATCCACAGGTGGGGGTTGTGCTTACAGCCCAAAACCATGCAGGACGTTTGGCATTTGCCAGAGAACACCAAGATTGGCAAATTCGCCACTTGCGCCCTGTGCTCCTCACAGATGAAAGCAGGTTCACACTGAGCAAATGTCAGACGTGACAGAGTCTGGAGATGCCGTGGAGAACGTTTTGCTGCCTGCAACATCCTCCAGCATGACCGGTTTGGCAGTGGGTCAGTAATGGTGTGGAGTGGCATTTCTTTATGGGGCCACACACCCCTCCATGTGCTTGCCAGAGGTAGCCTGACTGCCATTAGGTACCAAGATGAGATCCTCAGACCCCTTGTGAGACCATATGCTGGTGCAGTTGGCCCTGGGTTCCTCCTTATGCAAGACAATGCTAGACCTCATGTGGCTGGAGTGTGTCAGCAGTTCCTGCAAGAGGAAGGCATTGATGCTATGGACTGACCCGCCCGTTCCCTGGACTTGAATCCAATTGAGCACATCTGGGACATCATGTCTCGCTCCATCCACCAACGCCACGTTGCACCACAGACTGTCCAGGAGTTGGCAGATATATTAGTCCCGGTCTGGGAGGACATCCCTCAGGAGACCATCCGCCACCTCATCAGGAGCATGCCCAGGCATTGTAGGGAGGTCATACGGGCCCGTAGAGGCCATACACACTACTGTGCCTCATTTTGACTTGTTTAAGGACATTACATCAAAGTTGGATCAGCCTGTAGTGTGGATTTCCATTTTGATTTTGAGTGTGACTCCATATCCAGACCTCCATGGGTTGATACATTTGATTTCCATTGATAATTTGTGTGCGATTTTGTTATCAGCACATTCAACTATGTAAAGACGAAAGTATTTCATAAGATTAGTTCATTCATTCAGATCTAGGATGTGTTATCTTAGTGTTCCCTTTATTTTTTTTAGCAGTGTATAAGTGACCTAGATGAGACATATATGAATGACAACCACTTCCTTACTCTGGATTCATCTATTGTCTGATTACACATTTTATTTATAAATTATTGAACCCTATCAAGGATTGGAAAGCTTTGTTATTTTATTACCAGTGAAAGTAAATGTCTGACCAATTGTATCACTTCAAACTCTAGAACCCAGCATACTGACTAGCCTCCATAGGTGTTGCTTATGAAAAATAAGCCCAGTGAAAGATTTCATTAAATGGGCACTGTCATTAAAACACATTTTTGCTATTGCACTCCTTATGGTAAATAAAATATCTTTCTAATGTACTTAGAATAAAGTTTTCTGTTTTATTTGTGTTTAAAAAAGATGGCACTAGGTGTCTCCATACTTGTCCAGAACACATTTCCCCCATCTCTTGCACAGACTTTGAACTCCTGCTAGCATGGAAAAAGTCCAAAATCAGGAAATGCAGTCTGGAGTGCTGAGGGTTGTGTGCAGCCTTAGCCAATCATAGCTCATCTCACACTGAACTGCTCTGGGCTGTGTGTAGCAGAGTGAGGGAGAAAGTTCTCCCGTTTATGGCTTCAGATGATGTCACGCCTGCTGGGTAATGACCCTTCCCAGTCTGTGAATCTGAGCAGAAAATACAGAGCGATATCAAGGTAGAAAACTCACAAATAATAAAAATAAAGGCAGGGGGTGGTTTATCATGATGGGGGCAGTGAACTGGGAGTATTATAACATTTAACATCATGACAGGTACTCTTTACTGCAGCATCATGTCTTGTATAATCTTTGAACAGACCAGACTCATATAACAGGAAAAATACATTAAGGCTTTAGTATCTAGTATTGTTACCACTGACAGAAACAACCTTCAGCAGTCTCTTTACTAACCCCTGACATCTACTGGAAGAAATATTTCTCAATACATGAAGATTTTTTTTTTTTAGAAGTCTCTTGCGTACAAAGCCTATTTCATTTCTCTACAACATCTCAACTGGATTAAGATCCAGGCTTTGATTTGACCATTTAAAGGGGTATTCCAGTTTCAGAAAATTGTATAAAAAAAGACTATTACCATAAGACATATAATCTATTTATATACTGTCATCACAAATTGTCCTGACTCCAGGATGCATTTGTAAGATTCCTCCCTGACGGGAAGTTGTATAGTCCTTTCAATGTCAGAGTGGTATTGTCTCAAGCTCCCTGGCTCCTGTCCCTCAAAGATGACACAATATCTTCTGCTATCCAGAAGGCTTAGCTGGATCTTCTCTCTGAGCTCCATACCCTCGCCCTCTGAGTAATGTCATCACTTCTGACTAGCTCCTACAGCTTATATAACCATCTCCCTGTCATGTATAGTGGTCCCTCAACATACGATGGTAATTCGTTCCAAATGAACGATCGTTAGTTGAAACCATCGTATGTTGAGGGATCTGTGCAATGAAAAGTATAGGACTGTGGTCTACAACCTGCGGACCATCAGATGTTGCAAAACTACAACTCCCAGCATGCTCGGACAACCAATGGCTGTCCGGGCATGCTGGGAGTTGTAGTTTTGCAACATCTGGAGGTCCGCAGGTTGAAGACCACTGGTATAGGAGGTTAATACTCACCTGTCCCCGCCGCTCACCGCTGCCCTGGATGTCGCCCTCCATCGCTGTCGCTGCGTCCCCGGACTGTCTCTGCTACGTCTCTTCATCGCCGTCATCACGTCGCTGCGCACGTCGCTCCTATTGGATGATGGGACAGCGTGCGCGGTGACGTAATGATGATGATGGAGAGCGCCGGTGTGAGGTGAGATGTACGGGGGAGGGGTGGAGCTGTGTACCTAGCTGTGTACATCCTCGTTCTCCCCTGCTTTGTCTTCTTGTGTAATGTAGAGCGGGGGTGTGAAGTGAGATTTCCAGACCTAAGAGACGTGGCCTAATTATCTCCTGCAGACGTGCGATCTCGGGCTCTGCCTTCGCTCCTCCCCGCTCTAGCTTCGGAAAACTTTGGAGGGCGGTTCGATTTTTGCATGGGTTCGGAAATCTCACCTCACACCGGCGATGCAGGGGATCCCGAAGAGGACCGTCCGGAGTGCCAGTACAGGTGAGTGACACCCACCGGACCACACGGGGCACCTTAAACGGCTATCTGGTGGCAGCTGAAGCAGTCTGCGCTGCCGGATAGCCGTTTATGCGATGGCCCTGACATAAAAAAGCATTGTATGGTGATGCTGCCTTCAACATGCGATGGCCTCTGAGAGGCCATCTGCATGTTGAAATGATCGTATGTCGGGGCCATCAAAGGTCGGGGGGGGGGTCACTGTATAAAGAAGTCGCAGCACACATAGGTAGCATATAGTGCAAAATAGTTGAGCTTTATTGGCCCATGTTATACAACGTTTTGATGGTATCACACCATGCTTGACAAAGATGGTGTGATACCATCGAAACGTTGTTTCGATGGTATGCACTATATGCTACCTGGGTGTGCTGTGACTTCTTTGGAGTATATATCGATGGACACGGTCTGCGACTGGGACCACAGTCATCGCTTGCACCCCTGTTTACTCCAGCTGTACCCCTGAGGTTGTGCTGCCTACCCTGCGTTTGTGTATCTATCTATCTATCTTTATTGGGACATTTAGGGGAAATGAGGTGTGTTTAAAGGTGTGCATGCTGCCTTGTGCTGCACAATGTCTCAGGGAGGAGGCTATGAGTCGGACCTAATGCTGCTGTAATTACCCACTGGCCCCTGGTTAGTGTTAGGTTCCGTGCCACTTGAGAAACCTTGGCGTAGTGTGCGGGCTCAAGTATGTCCTTCATATAAGGATATACTGGCTAATGTCTCAATTTTAACATCAGTTTGAGGGTTAGTCATATGTTACTGTCTACATCTACCACAGTAGTGCACCTAAATTTATGTATTGTATTATTCTAATTGTTACACATCGACACCGCTTATCTGGTGTAGGATTCTGTTGTGGAACTTGTAGTCCGCTGCAGGCATCCTCCATTGTATGCATTTTATGCTTGGGATCGCCCTCAGCAACAGACCACAAGGGCAAGATCTGCTCCCCCAGCATAAATACGCAACTGCATTTGGGGTTGAGCCCCTCCTGCCATCTGAAACCACGTTTTTTTCTTATTGTTCATAAGTTGTATATGATTATATAAACATATCTAGCTAATGTATTTATTAACCTCTTAAAGACGTAGGCAATACCTGTACGCCCTACGCTCGGTCCCGGTAATTAAAGCATCATACTGGGTCGGTCCCGGCGGCTAATGATAGCCAGGACCCTGGGCCAATTGCATGCGGCACTAATTAACCCTTTAGTTGATCGCTGCATCTAAAATGAAAGTGAAAGCTTCCCGGCAGCTCAGTCGGACTGATCAGGACTATCGCGATAAAATCGTGATGTCCAGATGAGCTAGGACGCGAGTGGAGGTCCCCTTACCTTGTTCCGTCGCGTTTGATTGCTCCAAGCCTGAGATACAAGCTTGAGCAATCGACCGCCTATAACAGTGATCCATGCAAAGCTATGGCTTTGCAGGGATCAGTGTAAAAGATGAGTGTGTGCAGTGTTATAGCCCCCTATGGGAGCTATAACACTGCAAAAAAAAGTTAATAAAGGTCATTTAACCCTCTCCCAAATAAAAGTTTGAATCACCCTCCTTTTCCCATAAAAAAAAACTGTGTAAAAATAAACATATGTGGTATCGCCGCATGCAGAAATGTCCAAATTATAAAAATATATCGTTAATTAAACCACACGGTCAATGGCGTACGCGCAAAAAAATTCCAGAGTCCAAAATAGCGTATATTTGGTCACTTTTTATATAATGAAAAAAGGAATTAAAAGCGATCAAAAAGTCAGATCAATACAATAAT
This sequence comes from Hyla sarda, assembly GCF_029499605.1. Taxonomy (NCBI): domain Eukaryota; kingdom Metazoa; phylum Chordata; class Amphibia; order Anura; family Hylidae; genus Hyla; species Hyla sarda. Next base: position 187,250,727 of record NC_079190.1, read on the forward strand.
GGTACCGTTAAAAATGTCAGATTACGGCGCAAAAAATGAGCCCTCATACCGGCCCATACGCGGAAAAATAAAAAAGTTAGAAAATGAGAATTTTTAACGTATACATTTTCCTGCATGTAGTTATGATTTTTTTTCCGAAAGTACGACAAAATCAAACCTATATGAGTACGGTATCATTTTAATCGTATGGACCTACAGAATAAAGATAAGGTGTCATTTTACCGAAAAATGCACTGCGTAGAAACGGAAGCCCCCAAAATTTACAAAATGGCATTTTTTCTTCAAAATCGTCGCACAATGATTTTCTTTTCCGTTTCGCCATGGATTTTTGGGTAAAATGACTAATGTCACTGCAAAGTAGAATTGGTGGTGCAAAAAATAAGCCATCATATGGAATTTTATTTCCAAATTGAAAACGTTATGATTTTTAGAAGGTGATGAGGAAAAAATGAAAATGCAAAAACGGAAAAACCCTGCGTCCTTAAGGGGTTAAACAAATGTACTGTAAACAATATTTCATGACAACACATTTTATTTCTTGACACAGCAGACAGATCAATGGTTAGGTTGCCAACAACATAGTGTATTTCCTGCTTGACAGCTTGTCTGACATTGTTCAGAAAGGTTACAAATATAGCAGCTGAATTACAAGCTATGTTTTATTGTGGCCATTAGTCCTGGGAATACAGATACAAAACAATCACCTGGAGCCAGTTCAGCTACCTTCTTAAGTTCCCTAACAACATCTACATCAACAAAGTGACACAGGACTGAAAGTCCTCAGAAAGTACTTGGACGGGGAAGTCACTTGGTGAAAAAAAATCTTCTCCTTCAGTCCCCGGTCAAAAATGACAGAGAAGAAATTGAAAGAAGCAGAGAAATCTCCACTCACTATGTCCTTCAATTCAAAAGAAGACAACCTTCTAAAGAAGAAAATTCTCTCATTGGATTTGATGAAGAAACAAGCAGCCAATTCACTGACGCTTGACCAGAAACTTTTATATAACCACTTTACTCTGAAACTTAGAAGATCAGACCTGGCACATGCCAGGCTCATGGGAAACACAGAACTCATCAAAGACCTGGCACATACAATGTTCTCCAGTTTCAATACCACAGTAAATGATGGCACAGAGAAAGCTGTGAGGGCTATCCTACAAAATGCAAAACCACCGAGAGCAGTGTCTGCACCATGTAGAACGAATTCTCGAATCTCAGAGAGTGGTAAAATCTACAGAGCTGATGCCAACTATGGCCATAATGTTCAGAACTTTTCAACTAGGAAAAAATATCCGAATACTCCTCAAAGATTCTATTCCGCACCACCAAGACGAAAATCGTTGAACCGGCAGGCACAAGTCACATTTTTGGAAGTAAGTAAATCTATAACTAAGAATCTGGATATAGAAAACACAAAAGCCAAAGAGATCCTTAAATCTACAGCTGAAAAACAAGAAACTGACATGAAACTGCCACAAAGTCATGGAAATCTAGTGCAGAAAAGGCCAAAATCTACAAGTTTTTTGCTGAGCAATGATCGAAGCAAGTTACAAGGCTTCTCAGGCTCCACGGGAAACATAACAGACGATACAGAAGAATTGTTTTCATGTAAAGTCAAAACATTTATTGAAAAAGTAAAATCTCTGCAGCACAATGACCCCACACTAAAAGATTACTACTCCCAGAGATTGTTGGATGGCACAGGGAAAAAAGAGATTTCCAGCCTCACATACATGGATGACGAAAGGGAACAGAGCCAATGGTTACCAACTGGAGAAGAGCTCCATCACCGAAGCGTTACTATGAAGAAACTGGATAAAAACTTTACTCGAAAAGATGTCTCTACAGATATTCTGTTAATGGAACAGTATAATCTCGTTCTTACAAAAGAGAATTATTCAGTAAGGAACTGGGTAAATAACAACCCATACTTCTCTGCTAAGTAGTCACTGATTTGCCCTATTTCATTTCTATTGTGTGATCAATAATTCTTCACTGCTTTTGGGGGATTCATAGAGCACTGGCATAAAGTAAGGTATTACTTCTGTACTTACACGTGGATGTACAACGTAAATCTTACCATAGTCAACACTGTTTTTTTTTTTATTATGTTGTTGATATGTAGTGATATAGAAATGTTAATGTTCTACATAATCCTATAGGTGGCAATTGGGATTGGGTACAACCTTTAAGTACACATCATCTTGACATTCTGCCTTCCCTACAGAGGTAGCAGTAAGGCTGTAGAAGTTCTCTCCTTTGAGAAAAGCATCTATAGTTGTGCAGGAAGGTACATTTAAAATTAGGAGTAGATTTAAAACTTGCACTATTTGACAAGCTTTCCTAAGCACACAGTTCCTTTAAATGAAATGTATCATCTGAAAATGACTTATTTTTAAGTCAAGATTTCATGTTAAACATATTTTTTAAGACTATATTATGGTGTTTTTAATTTTCCATTTTACTATCTATATTCTAAAAAAAATTAGCAGTTTTCATTCTGGCCACTAAGCCTAATAACAAGCAGACACCTGCTGTTCTGTAAAATCCCTTTCCAGCAGTGTCCTCCTTATCATCTCAGTCAGGATTTCAATGAAAGCTGAGTATAGATGAGACCCCATTCACAATAGCTGATGTTTAGAGCTGTTGAACTCCTAAAGGACATGGCCTGGCCAGGGCCTTAAATGGTTTGACTATGACTCATTTTACCCCAGGGACCTCCTGAAAATGGATAAATGAGCATATAAGTAATATTCAGCACTTAAAAGGAACCTAAACAAGCACAGCACAAAGTAGTCATAGAGACCTGATTACAACAATGGTTATTTCATGGAGCCATTTCAATAATAGCCAGGACACTGAGCACAGCATCGTGCCCTTAAATGTCATCTGTCTGCCTAAAATCTGTCATTCAGTGGCAGGTGGGTGGAGAGAGAGAGGCAACTCATGGTTATGGAAGACTGCTGAGCATACACACAAAATAGGGAGGACTACTTTGCTGTGCTTGGTGTCCAGGTTTAAGCTGCCCTTAGATTGGTTAGCTACCGTCTAATTTATTGAAAAAGTCCTTTTTTTTGCTTTTGTTAGCTACTGTAGTTGGGATTCAGATTCACACATAACCCCATGATAGAGGATGTTTAGTACAAGCCCCATGATTGATTGCATGTGCCTCCTTAAACTGTGTCTGGCTGTACATGCTCAGCTTTCCCTATGTATCTCTACCCACCAACTTCATTGGAATCAATGCGCCAGTATTCTTATTAGGATCCAGCTGCTGCGCATGCATGTCCACCAACTAAATAATTGTTACCGTAGCTGGGCATGCTTTTAATAGCACTATTATAGGGTACATGTAATGTGTTGAATGTATATTTTGTGTTGCTGCATTCCAAGATCAATAACATTTGTACTATATATTTGTCATTGTAGTTGTGTGAAGTCTTATATTCTGCAGTGACTTGTACTCTTCATTTGTATTATTTTTAGGCTTTTGATTACATTTTTTTACAATTTTTGGTAGGTGAAATGAGAAAAAAAATTATCTTCCATTTTATGACATTCACTGTGCAGAAGAAATAATAACGGCTGCTCTGCCGCAGACTGGTGTAGTGAAGAAAACTGTGCCCTGTGGGGGAATGTGACCCTCTGCACAGGGAAACAATTTACTGCATTACACCCCGCTCCCTCTCACTCCATCCCTGCTACCCTCTCTCAGGTGGACAGGGACACAGTCTCTACACCACTTAGACAGACTGTGGAGCACAGCCAGAGGAGTGCTCCACAGCCTTTCTCCCATCCTCCCATGGTGCATATTTACCATCACCCGCTACCTGTTGCAAAAGTACAACTCCCACAGCTGCTGCCAAGGCAAATAAAATCATGGGGTGCATCAATAGGGGCATAGATGCACTAAAAAAGGAAATAATTCTACCGCTGTACAAATCACTAGTCAGACCACACATGGAATACTGTGTACAGTACTGGACACCAGTGTACAAGAAAGATATAGTGGAGCTGGAGAGGGTTCAAAGACAGGTAACCAGGGTAATATGGGGAATGGGAGGACTACAGTACCGAGAAAGATTATCAGAATTAGGGTTATTTAGTTTAGAAAAAAGAAGGCTTAGGGGCGACCTAATAACTATGTATAAATATATCAGGGGACAGTACAGAGATCTCTCTCATGATCTATTTATACCCAGGACTGTATCTATAAGAAGGGGACATCCTCTACATCTAGAGGAAAGAAGGTTTCTACACCAGCACAGATGGGGGTTCTTTACTGTAAGAGCAGTGAGACTATGGGATTCTCTTCCGGAGGAGGTGGTCATGGGGAACTCTGTAAAAGAATTTAAAAGGGGTCTGGATGCATCTTTGGAGAATAATAACATTACAGGTTATGGATTCTAGATCTATATCAACTCAGTAGGGACTCATTAGGGTTATGGGTTGAACTTGATGGACTCTGGTCTTTTTTTGACCTTATGAACTATGTAACCCATTCAGTGAGGACATGCTGGGAGTTGTAGTCTTGGAACAACTAGCCGGTGGGTGGGAGAAAGGCTGGGAGATGTGCAGAGAAAGTTTGTGTCCGTCCCCCTGAGAGAGGGTAGCAGATGGACTGAGAGGGACTGGGCTGTAAAGCAGAGAACTGTGTCCCTGTGCAGAGGATCAGATTTCGCTACAGGGACTGTTCATTACACCGGTTTGAGCGGCACTTTTCTCCTTGGCAGTGTATAGAATAGAGAGACATGTCACTCAAGCTGGCAGGGGCAGAAATCAGATGGCAGGACACACCCTGAGGACTACTTACCTGGGTAGTGGCAGCATTTTTTAACTAGGATTACTCTAACACACCCAAGCATATGAGAACAATTCATAGTGTCCCAGACTGCCTCTTTATAGATGCAGCAAAAACTGTTATGTAGACATTTATTTTTTTGTAGCTTGATCCATTATAAAACAATTTTAAGGGAAAACATTTTTTACTTGCCTTTTTTCTGAATTATATAGGGCCATGCATACTGAGAACATCATTCTATTTTTCAATGGGATTTTGCTGCACTGTGCACACTACAGAACTGTGGAATGCTCTTTTTTTTCAGCAAAACCAACCTAGAAAAGCCCATTAGTCAATTGTGGCCAAAATAAGTGGAGAGATCTGCTGAGAAAATTCCTTGCTGAATTTCCTCAGTGTGCATGGGCTCTAATGCTCCATTCACATGGTTGAATTTCCAAGTGGAATCCAGCAGAAAAAAGGAGATTACATTGCAGCAGAGTCCCATTGTTTCTTATGGGATTCTGCTGCACAGTGCACACAGCAGAATTTCCGTTCCTGTGAGGTGCAGACTTGCGTTCTATGCAATTCTGCATTCGCTTCTCCCCTCAGCTGCCTAAGGTACAGCGAGGGAAGGGGAAGGCAGAGCTGGGCAGGACGTAACTCTGCACCTCCCTCCTTGCACCTCCCTCAGCAAGAGGGATGTAGATCTTCACACTGCCCCGCTCCTGTCATGGGGATGTAGATGTGCACAGCCCCGCTTCAGTCATGGGGATGTAGATGTGCACTGCCCCGCTCCTGTCAGGGGGATGTAGATGTGCACTGCCCCGCTCCTGTCAGGGGGATGTAGATGTGCACTGCCCCGCTCCTGTCATGGGGATGTAGATGTGCACTGCCCCGCTCCTGTCATGGGGATGTAGATGTGTACTGCCCCGCTCCTGTCATGGGGATGTAGATGTGCACTGCCCCGCTCCTGTCATGGGGAGGTAGATGTGCACAGCCCCGCTCCTGTCATGGGGATGTAGATCTGCACAGCCCCGCTCCTGTCATGGGGATGTTGATGTGCACTGCCCCGCTCCTGTCATGGGGATGTAGATCTGCACAGCCCCGCTCCTGTCATGGGGATGTAGATGTGCACTGCCCCGCTCCTGTCATGGGGAGGTAGATGTGCACTGCCCCGCTCCTGTCATGGGGATGTAGATGTGCACTGCCCCGCTCCTGTCATGGGGATGTAGATGTGCACTGCCCCGCTCCTGTCATGGGGATGTAAATGTGTACTGCCCCGCTCCTGTCATGGGGATGTAGATGTGCGCAGCCCCGCTCCTGTCATGGGGATGTAGATGTGCACTGCCCCGCTCCTGTCATGGGGATGTAGAAGTGCACTGCCCCGCTCCTGTCATGGGGAGGTAGATGTGCACTGCCCCGCTCCTGTCATGGGGATGTAGATCTGCACTGCCCCGCTCCTGTCATGGGGATGTAGATGTGCACTGCCCCGCTCCTGTCATGGGGATGTAGATGTGCACAGCCCCGCTCCTGTCATGGGGATGTAGATGTGCACAGCCCCGCTCCTGTCATGGGGATGTAGATGTGCACAGCCCCGCTCCTGTCATGGGGAGGTAGATGTGCACAGCCCCGCTCCTGTCATGGGGATGTAGATCTGCACAGCCCCGCTCCTGTCATGGGGATGTAGATGTGCACTGCCCCGCTCCTGTCATGGGGATGTAGATCTGCACAGCCCCGCTCCTGTCATGGGGATGTAGAAGTGCACTGCCCCGCTCCTGTCATGGGGAGGTAGATGTGCACTGCCCCGCTCCTGTCATGGGGATGTAGATGTGCACTGCCCCGCTCCTGTCATGGGGATGTAGATGTGCACTGCCCCGCTCCTGTCATGGGAATGTAGATGTGCGCAGCCCCGCTCCTGTCATGGGGATGTAGATGTGCACAGCCTCGCTCCTGTCATGGGGTTGTAGATGTGCACTGCCCCGCTCCTGTCATGGGGATGTAGATGTGCACTGCCCCGCTCCTGTCATGGGGATGTAGATGTGCGCAGCCCCTCTCCTGTCATGGGGATGTAGATGTGCACTGCCCCGCTCCTGTCATGGGGATGTAGATGTGCGCAGCCCCTCTCCTGTCATGGGGATGTAGATGTGCACTGCCCCGCTCCTGTCATGGGGATGTAGATGTGCGCAGCCCCTCTCCTGTCATGGGGATGTAGATGTGCACTGCCCCGCTCCTGTCATGGGGATGTAGATGTGCACTGCCCCGCTCCTGTCATGGGGATGTAGATGTGCACAGCCCCGCTCCTGTCATGGGGATGTAGATGTGCACTGCCCCGCTCCTGTCATGGGGATGTAGATCTGCACAGCCCCGCTCCTGTCACGGGGATGTAGATGTGCACTGCCCCGCTCCTGTCATGGGGATGTAGATGTGCACAGCCCCGCTCCTGTCATGGGGATGTAGATGTGCACAGCCCCGCTCCTGTCATGGGTATGTAGATGTGCACTGCCCCGCTCCTGTCATGGGGATGTAGATGTGCGCAGCCCCTCTCCTGTCATGGGGATGTAGATGTGCACAGCCCCGCTCCTGTCATGGGGATGTAGATGTGCACTGCCCCGCTCCTGTCATGGGGATGTAGATGTGCACAGCCCCGCTCCTGTCATGGGGATGTAGATGTGCACTGCCCCGCTCCTGTCATGGGGATGTAGATCTGCACAGCCCCGCTCCTGTCATGGGGATGTAGATGTGCACTGCCCCTCTCCTGTCATGGGGATGTAGATGTGCGCTGCCCCGCTCCTGTCATGGGGATGTAGATGTGCAGTGCCCCGCTTCTGTCATGGGGATGTAGATGTGCACAGCCCGGCTCCTGTCATGGCGATGTAGATGTGCACTGCCCCGCTCTTGTCATGGGGATGTAAATGTGCACTGCCCCGCTCCTGTCATGGGGATGTAGATGTGCACAGCCCCGCTCCTGTCATGGGGATGTAGATGTGCACAGCCCCGCTCCTGTCATGGGGATGTAGATGTGCACAGCCCCGCTCCTGTCATGGGGATGTAGATCTGCACAGCCCCGCTCCTGTCATGGGGAGGTAGATGTGCACTGCCCCGCTCCTGTCATGGGGATGTAGATGTGCACAGCCCCGCTCCTGTCATGGGGATGTAGATGTGCACTGCCCCGCTCCTGTCATGGGGATGTAGATGTGCACTGCCCCGCTCCTGTCATGGGGATGTAGATGTGCACTGCCCCGCTCCTGTCATGGGGATGTAGATGTGCACTGCCCCGCTCCTGTCATGGGGAGGTAGATGTGCACAGCCCTGCTCCTGTCATGGGGATGTAGAGCTGCACAGCCCCGCTCCTGTCATGGGGATGTTGATGTGCACTGCCCCGCTCCTGTCATGGGGATGTAGATGTGCACTGCCCCGCTCCTGTCATGGGGATGTAGATGTGCACTGCCCCGCTCCTGTCATGGGGATGTAGATGTGCACAGCCCCGCTTCAGTCATGGGGATGTAGATGTGCACTGCCCCGCTCCTGTCAGGGGGATGTAGATGTGCACTGCCCCGCTCCTGTCATGGGGATGTAGATGTGTACTGCCCCGCTCCTGTCATGGGGATGTAGATGTGCACTGCCCCGCTCCTGTCATGGGGATGTAGATGTGTACTGCCCCGCTCCTGTCATGGGGATGTAGATGTGCACTGCCCCGCTCCTGTCATGGGGAGGTAGATGTGCACAGCCCCGCTCCTGTCATGGGGATGTAGATCTGCACAGCCCCGCTCCTGTCAGGGGGATGTTGATGTGCACTGCCCCGCTCCTGTCATGGGGATGTAGATCTGCACAGCCCCGCTCCTGTCATGGGGATGTAGATGTGCACTGCCCCGCTCCTGTCATGGGGAGGTAGATGTGCACTGCCCCGCTCCTGTCATGGGGATGTAGATGTGCACTGCCCCGCTCCTGTCATGGGGATGTAGATGTGCACTGCCCCGCTCCTGTCATGGGGATGTAAATGTGTACTGCCCCGCTCCTGTCATGGGGATGTAGATGTGCGCAGCCCCGCTCCTGTCATGGGGATGTAGATGTGCACTGCCCCGCTCCTGTCATGGGGATGTAGAAGTGCACTGCCCCGCTCCTGTCATGGGGAGGTAGATGTGCACTGCCCCGCTCCTGTCATGGGGATGTAGATCTGCACTGCCCCGCTCCTGTCATGGGGATGTAGATGTGCACTGCCCCGCTCCTGTCATGGGGATGTAGATGTGCACAGCCCCGCTCCTGTCATGGGGATGTAGATGTGCACAGCCCCGCTCCTGTCATGGGGATGTAGATGTGCACAGCCCCGCTCCTGTCATGGGGAGGTAGATGTGCACAGCCCCGCTCCTGTCATGGGGATGTAGATCTGCACAGCCCCGCTCCTGTCATGGGGATGTAGATGTGCACTGCCCCGCTCCTGTCATGGGGATGTAGATCTGCACAGCCCCGCTCCTGTCATGGGGATGTAGAAGTGCACTGCCCCGCTCCTGTCATGGGGAGGTAGATGTGCACTGCCCCGCTCCTGTCATGGGGATGTAGATGTGCACTGCCCCGCTCCTGTCATGGGGATGTAGATGTGCACTGCCCCGCTCCTGTCATGGGAATGTAGATGTGCGCAGCCCCGCTCCTGTCATGGGGATGTAGATGTGCACAGCCTCGCTCCTGTCATGGGGTTGTAGATGTGCACTGCCCCGCTCCTGTCATGGGGATGTAGATGTGCACTGCCCCGCTCCTGTCATGGGGATGTAGATGTGCGCAGCCCCTCTCCTGTCATGGGGATGTAGATGTGCACTGCCCCGCTCCTGTCATGGGGATGTAGATGTGCGCAGCCCCTCTCCTGTCATGGGGATGTAGATGTGCACTGCCCCGCTCCTGTCATGGGGATGTAGATGTGCGCAGCCCCTCTCCTGTCATGGGGATGTAGATGTGCACTGCCCCGCTCCTGTCATGGGGATGTAGATGTGCACTGCCCCGCTCCTGTCATGGGGATGTAGATGTGCACAGCCCCGCTCCTGTCATGGGGATGTAGATGTGCACTGCCCCGCTCCTGTCATGGGGATGTAGATCTGCACAGCCCCGCTCCTGTCACGGGGATGTAGATGTGCACTGCCCCGCTCCTGTCATGGGGATGTAGATGTGCACAGCCCCGCTCCTGTCATGGGGATGTAGATGTGCACAGCCCCGCTCCTGTCATGGGTATGTAGATGTGCACTGCCCCGCTCCTGTCATGGGGATGTAGATGTGCGCAGCCCCTCTCCTGTCATGGGGATGTAGATGTGCACAGCCCCGCTCCTGTCATGGGGATGTAGATGTGCACTGCCCCGCTCCTGTCATGGGGATGTAGATGTGCACAGCCCCGCTCCTGTCATGGGGATGTAGATGTGCACTGCCCCGCTCCTGTCATGGGGATGTAGATCTGCACAGCCCCGCTCCTGTCATGGGGATGTAGATGTGCACTGCCCCTCTCCTGTCATGGGGATGTAGATGTGCGCTGCCCCGCTCCTGTCATGGGGATGTAGATGTGCAGTGCCCCGCTTCTGTCATGGGGATGTAGATGTGCACAGCCCGGCTCCTGTCATGGCGATGTAGATGTGCACTGCCCCGCTCTTGTCATGGGGATGTAAATGTGCACTGCCCCGCTCCTGTCATGGGGATGTAGATGTGCACAGCCCCGCTCCTGTCATGGGGATGTAGATGTGCACAGCCCCGCTCCTGTCATGGGGATGTAGATGTGCACAGCCCCGCTCCTGTCATGGGGATGTAGATCTGCACAGCCCCGCTCCTGTCATGGGGAGGTAGATGTGCACTGCCCCGCTCCTGTCATGGGGATGTAGATGTGCACAGCCCCGCTCCTGTCATGGGGATGTAGATGTGCACTGCCCCGCTCCTGTCATGGGGATGTAGATGTGCACTGCCCCGCTCCTGTCATGGGGATGTAGATGTGCACTGCCCCGCTCCTGTCATGGGGATGTAGATGTGCACTGCCCCGCTCCTGTCATGGGGAGGTAGATGTGCACAGCCCTGCTCCTGTCATGGGGATGTAGAGCTGCACAGCCCCGCTCCTGTCATGGGGATGTTGATGTGCACTGCCCCGCTCCTGTCATGGGGATGTAGATGTGCACTGCCCCGCTCCTGTCATGGGGATGTAGATGTGCACTGCCCCGCTCCTGTCATGGGGATGTAGATGTGCACAGCCCCGCTTCAGTCATGGGGATGTAGATGTGCACTGCCCCGCTCCTGTCAGGGGGATGTAGATGTGCACTGCCCCGCTCCTGTCATGGGGATGTAGATGTGTACTGCCCCGCTCCTGTCATGGGGATGTAGATGTGCACTGCCCCGCTCCTGTCATGGGGATGTAGATGTGTACTGCCCCGCTCCTGTCATGGGGATGTAGATGTGCACTGCCCCGCTCCTGTCATGGGGAGGTAGATGTGCACTGCCCCGCTCCTGTCATGGGGATGTAGATCTGCACAGCCCCGCTCCTGTCATGGGGATGTTGATGTGCACTGCCCCGCTCCTGTCATGGGGATGTAGATCTGCACAGCCCCGCTCCTGTCATGGGGATGTAGATGTGCACTGCCCCGCTCCTGTCATGGGGAGGTAGATGTGCACTGCCCCGCTCCTGTCATGGGGATGTAGATGTGCACTGCCCCGCTCCTGTCATGGGGATGTAGATGTGCACTGCCCCGCTCCTGTCATGGGGATGTAAATGTGTACTGCCCCGCTCCTGTCATGGGGATGTAGATGTGCGCAGCCCCGCTCCTGTCATGGGGATGTAGATGTGCACTGCCCCGCTCCTGTCATGGGGATGTAGAAGTGCACTGCCCCGCTCCTGTCATGGGGAGGTAGATGTGCACTGCCCCGCTCCTGTCATGGGGATGTAGATCTGCACTGCCCCGCTCCTGTCATGGGGATGTAGATGTGCACTGCCCCGCTCCTGTCATGGGGATGTAGATGTGCACAGCCCCGCTCCTGTCATGGGGATGTAGATGTGCACAGCCCCGCTCCTGTCATGGGGATGTAGATGTGCACAGCCCCGCTCCTGTCATGGGGAGGTAGATGTGCACAGCCCCGCTCCTGTCATGGGGATGTAGATCTGCACAGCCCCGCTCCTGTCATGGGGATGTAGATGTGCACTGCCCCGCTCCTGTCATGGGGATGTAGATCTGCACAGCCCCGCTCCTGTCATGGGGATGTAGAAGTGCACTGCCCCGCTCCTGTCATGGGGAGGTAGATGTGCACTGCCCCGCTCCTGTCATGGGGATGTAGATGTGCACTGCCCCGCTCCTGTCATGGGGATGTAGATGTGCACTGCCCCGCTCCTGTCATGGGAATGTAGATGTGCGCAGCCCCGCTCCTGTCATGGGGATGTAGATGTGCACAGCCCCGCTCCTGTCATGGGGTTGTAGATGTGCACTGCCCCGCTCCTGTCATGGGGATGTAGATGTGCACTGCCCCGCTCCTGTCATGGGGATGTAGATGTGCGCAGCCCCTCTCCTGTCATGGGGATGTAGATGTGCACTGCCCCGCTCCTGTCATGGGGATGTAGATGTGCGCAGCCCCTCTCCTGTCATGGGGATGTAGATGTGCACTGCCCCGCTCCTGTCATGGGGATGTAGATGTGCGCAGCCCCTCTCCTGTCATGGGGATGTAGATGTGCACTGCCCCGCTCCTGTCATGGGGATGTAGATGTGCACTGCCCCGCTCCTGTCATGGGGATGTAGATGTGCACAGCCCCGCTCCTGTCATGGGGATGTAGATGTGCACTGCCCCGCTCCTGTCATGGGGATGTAGATCTGCACAGCCCCGCTCCTGTCATGGGGATGTAGATGTGCACTGCCCCGCTCCTGTCATGGGGATGTAGATGTGCACAGCCCCGCTCCTGTCATGGGGATGTAGATGTGCACAGCCCCGCTCCTGTCATGGGTATGTAGATGTGCACTGCCCCGCTCCTGTCATGGGGATGTAGATGTGCGCAGCCCCTCTCCTGTCATGGGGATGTAGATGTGCACAGCCCCGCTCCTGTCATGGGGATGTAGATGTGCACTGCCCCGCTCCTGTCATGGGGATGTAGATGTGCACAGCCCCGCTCCTGTCATGGGGATGTAGATGTGCACTGCCCCGCTCCTGTCATGGGGATGTAGATCTGCACAGCCCCGCTCCTGTCATGGGGATGTAGATGTGCACTGCCCCTCTCCTGTCATGGGGATGTAGATGTGCGCTGCCCCGCTCCTGTCATGGGGATGTAGATGTGCAGTGCCCCGCTTCTGTCATGGGGATGTAGATGTGCACAGCCCGGCTCCTGTCATGGCGATGTAGATGTGCACTGCCCCGCTCTTGTCATGGGGATGTAAATGTGCACTGCCCCGCTCCTGTCATGGGGATGTAGATGTGCACAGCCCCGCTCCTGTCATGGGGATGTAGATGTGCACTGCCCCGCTCCTGTCATGGGGATGTAGATGTGCACAGCCCCGCTCCTGTCATGGGGATGTAGATCTGCACAGCCCCGCTCCTGTCATGGGGAGGTAGATGTGCACTGCCCCGCTCCTGTCATGGGGATGTAGATGTGCACAGCCCCGCTCCTGTCATGGGGATGTAGATGTGCACTGCCCCGCTCCTGTCATGGGGATGTAGATGTGCACTGCCCCGCTCCTGTCATGGGGATGTAGATGTGCACTGCCCCGCTCCTGTCATGGGGATGTAGATGTGCACTGCCCCGCTCCTGTCATGGGGAGGTAGATGTGCACAGCCCTGCTCCTGTCATGGGGATGTAGAGCTGCACAGCCCCGCTCCTGTCATGGGGATGTTGATGTGCACTGCCCCGCTCCTGTCATGGGGATGTAGATGTGCACTGCCCCGCTCCTGTCATGGGGATGTAGATGTGCACTGCCCCGCTCCTGTCATGGGGAGGTAGATGTGCACAGCCCTGCTCCTGTCATGGGGATGTAGATCTGCACAGCCCCGCTCCTGTCATGGGGATGTTGATGTGCACTGCCCCGCTCCTGTCATGGGGATGTAGATCTGCACAGCCCCGCTCCTGTCATGGGGATGTAGATGTGCACTGCCCCGCTCCTGTCATGGGGAGGTTGATGTGCACTGCCCCGCTCCTGTCATGGGGATGTAGATCTGCACTGCCCCGCTCCTGTCATGGGGATGTAAATGTGTACTGCCCCGCTCCTGTCATGGGGATGTAGATGTGCGCAGCCCCGCTCCTGTCATGGGGATGTAAATGTGTACTGCCCCGCTCCTGTCATGGGGATGTAGATCTGCACTGCCCCGCTCCTGTCATGGGGATGTAAATGTGTACTGCCCCGCTCCTGTCATGGGGATGTAGATGTGCACTGCCCCGCTCCTGTCATGGGGATGTAAATGTGTACTGCCCCGCTCCTGTCATGGGGATGTAGATGTGCGCAGCCCCGCTCCTGTCATGGGGATGTAGATGTGCACTGCCCCGCTCCTGTCATGGGGATGTAGAAGTGCACTGCCCCGCTCCTGTCATGGGGAGGTAGATGTGCACTGCCCCGCTCCTGTCATGGGGATGTAGATCTGCACTGCCCGCTCCTGTCATGGGGATGTAGATGTGCACTGCCCCGCTCCTGTCATGGGGATGTAGATGTGCACAGCCCCGCTCCTGTCATGGGGATGTAGATGTGCACAGCCCCGCTCCTGTCATGGGGATGTAGATGTGCACAGCCCCGCTCCTGTCATGGGGATGTAGATGTGCACAGCCCCGCTCCTGTCATGGGGATGTAGATGTGCACAGCCCCGCTCCTGTCATGGGGATGTAGATGTGCACAGCCCCGCTCCTGTCATGGGGATGTAGATGTGCACAGCCCCGTTCCTGTCATGGGGATGTAGATGTGCACAGCCCCGCTCCTGTCATGGGGAGGTAGATGTGCACAGCCCCGCTCCTGTCATGGGGATGTAGATCTGCACAGCCCCGCTCCTGTCATGGGGATGTAGATGTGCACTGCCCCGCTCCTGTCATGGGGATGTAGATCTGCACAGCCCCGCTCCTGTCATGGGGATGTAGAAGTGCACTGCCCCGCTCCTGTCATGGGGAGGTAGATGTGCACTGCCCCGCTCCTGTCATGGGGATGTAGATCTGCACTGCCCCGCTCCTGTCATGGGGATGTAGATGTGCACTGCCCCGCTCCTGTCATGGGGATGTAGATCTGCACAGCCCCGCTCCTGTCATGGGGATGTAGATCTGCACTGCCCCGCTCCTGTCATGGGGATGTAGATGTGCACTGCCCCGCTCCTGTCATGGGGATGTAGATGTGCACTGCCCCGCTCCTGTCATGGGGATGTAGATGTGCACAGCCCCGCTCCTGTCATGGGGATGTAGATCTGCACAGCCCCGCTCCTGTCATGGGGATGTAGATGTGCACAGCCCCGCTCCTGTCATGGGGATGTAGATGTGCACTGCCCCGCTCCTGTCATGGGGATGTAGATGTGCGCAGCCCCTCTCCTGTCATGGGGATGTAGATGTGCACTGCCCCGCTCCTGTCATGGGGATGTAGATGTGCGCAGCCCCGCTCCTGTCATGGGGATGTAGATGTGCACTGCCCCGCTCCTGTCATGGGGATGTAGATGTGCGCAGCCCCTCTCCTGTCATGGGGATGTAGATGTGCACTGCCCCGCTCCTGTCATGGGGATGTAGATGTGCACAGCCCCGCTCCTGTCATGGGGATGTAGATGTGCACTGCCCCGCTCCTGTCATGGGGATGTAGATCTGCACAGCCCCGCTCCTGTCATGGGGATGTAGATGTGCACTGCCCCTCTCCTGTCATGGGGATGTAGATGTGCGCTGCCCCGCTCCTGTCATGGGGATGTAGATGTGCACTGCCCCGCTCCTGTCATGGGGATGTAGATGTGCACTGCCCCGCTCCTGTCATGGGGATGTAAATGTGCACAGCCCCGCTCCTGTCATGGGGATGTAGATGTGCACAGCCCCGCTCCAGTCATGGGGATGTAGATCTGCACTGCCCCGCTCCTGTCATGGGGATGTAGATGTGCACAGCCCCGCTCCTGTCATGGGGATGTAGATGTGCACTGCCCCGCTCCTGTCATGGGGATGTAGATGTGCGCAGCCCCTTTCCTGTCATGGGGATGTAGATGTGTACAGCCCCGCTCCTGTCATGGGGACGTAGATGTGCACAGCCCCGCTCCTGTCATGGGGACGTATATGTGCACTGCCCCGCTCCTGTCATGGGGATGTAGATGTGCACAGCCCCGCTCCTGTCATGGGGATGTAGATCTGCACAGCCCCGCTCCTGTCATGGGGAGGTAGATGTGCACTGCCCCGCTCCTGTCATGGGGATGTAGATGTGCACAGCCCCTCTCCTGTCATGGGGATGTAGATGTGCACAGCCCCGCTCCTGTCATGGGGATGTAGATGTGCACTGCCCCGCTCCTGTCATGGGGATGTAGATCTGCACTGCCCCGCTCCTGCCATGGGGATGTAGATGTGCACTGCCCCGCTCCTGTCATGGGGACGTATATGTGCACTGCCCCGCTTCTGTCATGGGGATGTAGATGTGCACTGCCCCGCTCCTGTCATGGGGTTGTAGATCTGCACAGCCCCGCTCCTGTCATTGGGACGTATATGTGCACTGCCCCGCTCCTGTCATGGGGATGTAGATCTGCACAGCCCCGCTTCTGTCATGGGGATGTAGATGTGCACTGCCCTGCTCCTGTCATGGGGATGTTGATGTGCACAGCCCCGCTCCTGTCATGGGGATGTAGATGTGCACAGCCCCGCTCCTGTCATGGGGATGTAGATGTGCACAGCCCCGCTCCCGTCATGGGGATGTAGATCTGCACAGCCCCGCTCCTGTCATGGGGAGGTAGATGTGCACTGCCCCGCTCCTGTCATGGGGATGTAGATGTGCACAGCCCCGCTCCCGTCATGGGGATGTAGATGTGCACAGCCCCGCTCCTGTCATGGGGATGTTGATGTGCACAGCCCCGCTCCTGTCATGGGGATGTAGATGTGCACAGCCCTGCTCCTGTCATGGGGATGTAGATGTGCACTGCCCCGCTCCTGTCATGGGGATGTAGATGTGCACTGCCCCGCTCCTGTCATGGGGATGTTGATGTGCACTGCCCCGCTCCTGTCATGGGGATGTAGATGTGCACTGCCCCGCTCCTGTCATGGGGATGTAGATGTGCACAGCCCCGCTCCTGTCATGGGGATGTAGATGTGCACAGCCCCGCTCCTGTCATGGGGATGTAGATCTGCACAGCCCCGCTCCTGTCATGGGGATGTAGATGTGCACAGCCCCGCTCCTGTGTAGCTCTACGTAACCATGACAGAAGTGGGGCTGTGCAGATCTATGTCCCCATGACAGGAGCGGGGCTGTGTTCAGATCTACGTCCCTCTTGCTGAGGGAGGTGCGAGGAGGGAGCTGTGTACAGGAGCAGGGCTGATGGAGGTGCGAGGAGGGAGCTGTGTACGGGAGCAGGGCTGAGGGAGGTGCGAGGAGGGAGCTGTGTACAGGAGCAGGGCTGAGGGAGGTGCGAGGAGGGAGCTGTGTACAGGAGCAGGGCTGATGGAGGTGCGAGGAGGGAGCTGTGTACAGGAGCAGGGCTGAGGGAGGTGCGAGGAGGGAGCTGTGTACGGGAGCAGGGCTGAGGGAGGTGCGAGGAGGGAGCTGTGTACTGGAGCAGGGCTGATGGAGGTGCGAGGAGGGAGCTGTGTACAGGAGCAGGGCTGAGGGAGGTGCGAGGAGGGAGCTGTGTACAGGAGCAGGGCTGATGGAGGTGCGAGGAGGGAGCTGTGTACAGGAGCAGGGCTGAGGGAGGTGCGAGGAGGGAGCTGTGTACGGGAGCAGGGCTGAGGGAGGTGCGAGGAGGGAGCTGTGTACTGGAGCAGGGCTGATGGAGGTGCGAGGAGGGAGCTGTGTACTGGAGCAGGGCTGAGGGAGGTGCGAGGAGGGAGCTGTGTACTGGAGCAGGGCTGAGGGAGGTGCGAGGAGGGAGCTGTGTACAGGAGCAGGGCTGAGGGAGGTGCGAGGAGGGAGCTGTGTACTGGAGCAGGGCTGATGGAGGTGCGAGGAGGGAGCTGTGTACTGGAGCAGGGCTGAGGGAGGTGCGAGGAGGGAGCTGTGTACAGGAGCAGGGCTGAGGGAGGTGCGAGGAGGGAGCTGCAGAGTTGTGTCCTGCCTAGCTCTTCCTTCCCCTTGCTGTATCTTTGACAATCTCCGAACAGGTAACGCAGAGGGGAAATGCAAACACAGAGTTGCATAGGATGCAGTTCTGCACCTCACACCGAACTCCACAGAGAGAATGAGCTAGTGCAGACATAGGCAACCTTCGGCATTGCAGATGTTTTGGACTTCATCTCCCATGATGCTCTTACAGCCAAAATGCTGACAAAGCATCAGGGGAGATGTAATCCAAAACATCTGCATTGCCGAACGTTGCCTATGTCTGAGCTAGTGGATTCTTCCTGCCTATACTGCTAGCAAACACATTGCCGCCTATGGAGACAGCACATCTTCGAGCAGTCCTGGCGCTAGCTTGTTCTGCCAGCTTCTGCAGAAAGTGTATTCCACCATGTGAAATGGCCCTCTACTAAGAATTTACCAAACCTTCTGCAAAGGAACAGTGAAGCAGTTGCCTAAAGCAGTGTTTCCCAACCAGGGTGCATCCAGCTGTGGCAAAACTACAACTTCCAGCATGCCCGGATGGCTGTCTGGGCATGCTGGGAGCTGTAGTTTTGCCACATCTGGATGCAGCCTGGTTGGGAAACACTGGCCTAATGCAGTGATTCCCGACCGCGGTGCCACGGCACACGTATGTGCCATTCGGCACTGCCCGTGGTGCCGCAGGATTTTGCCGTGATTTTTTTTTTTTAAATGTCCCGCCCTGGTCTGACCACGCAGGGGGGGGGAAGGGAAGTCTGCGTGCGTACTGCGCACACAGCATCCCCCCCGCGTCCCCCTCTCCCCTGCGGCGCAGTGAGCCGAAAATGGTGCCCTGGGGCGGAACGAGCGGCATCTGCGCCGGACTCCCGTGCCTGCCGTGGAACTGCAAGCTGCACGGGCCAGCTTGCTTAAGGTACCATACCCTTTCCACCCCTCTGTTACACCCCCCCCCCACCGTCACCCAGGTCCTCCCTCTATTCCCCCCCCCCCGTCATCCATGTCCGCCTTGTCCACCTCCCTGTCCATCCCTGTCACTCATGTCCACCCCCCTGTCATCCATCTGTCCCTTGGTCTGTTACCCATGTACACTCCTCTACACCCATCTGTCACCCATGTACACTCCTCTATACCCCTCTGTCACTCATGCACTCTCCTCTACACCCCTATCATTCATGTACACTCCTCCCCACCCCTCTGTCACCCATGTACACTCCTCTATACCCCTGTCACCCATGTACACTCCTCTATACCCCTTTGTCACCCATGTACACTCCTCTATACCCCTTTGTCACCCATGTACTCTCCTCCCCACCCCCCCTGTCACCCATGTACACTCCTCTATACCCCTGTCACCCATGTACTCTCCTCTACACCCCTCTTTCATTCATGTACACTCCTCCCCACCCCTCTGTCACCCATGTACACTCTATACCCCTGTCACCCATGTACACTCCTCTACACCCCTGTCACCCATGTACACTCCTCTATACCCCTGTCACCCATGTACACTCCTCTACACCCCTCTGTCACCCATGTACACTCCTCTATACCCCTGTCACCCATGTACACTCCTCTACACCCCTCTGTCACCCATGTACACTCCTCTATACCCCTTTGTCACCCATGTACACTCCTCTATACCCCTTTGTCACCCATGTACTCTCCTCCCCACCCCCCCTGTCACCCATGTACACTCCTCTATACCCCTCTGTCACCCATGTACTCTCCTCCCCACCCCTCTTTCATTCATGTACACTCCTCCCCACCCCTCTGTCACCCATGTACACTCTATACCCCTGTCACCCATGTACACTCCTCTACACCCCTGTCACCCATGTACACTCCTCTATACCCCTCTGTCACCCATGTACACTCCTCTACACCCCTCTGTCACCCATGTACACTCCTCTATACCCCTTTGTCATCCATGTACACTCCTCTATACCCCTCTGTTACCCATGTACACTCCTCTACACCCCTCTACACCCTCTGTCACCCATGTACACTCCTCTACACCCCTCTGTCACCCATGTACACTCCTCTATACCCCTCTGTCACCCATCTATCCCCCATGTACACTTCTCTACACACCTCTGTCACCCATGTACACTCCTCTACACCCATCTATCCCCCATGTACACTCCTCTACACCCATCTATCCCCCATGTACACTTCTCTACACCCCTCTGTCACCCATGTACACTTCTCCACACCTCTCTGTCACCCATGCACACTCCTCTACCCCCTGTCACCCATGTACACCCATCTGTCACCCATGTACACTCCTCTACACCCCTCTGTAACCCATGTACACTCTTCTACACTCCTCTATACCCCTCTGTCACCCAGGTACACTCCTCTATACCCCCCTCTGTCACCCATGTACACTCCTCTACACCCATCTGTCACCCATGTACACTTCTCCCCACCGCTGTCACCCATGTACACTCCTCTATACCCCTCTGTCACCCATGTACTCTTTTCACCCCTCTGTCACCCATGTACACTCCTCTACACCCATCTGTCACCCATGTACACTTCTCCCCACCCCTGTCACCCATGTACACTCCTCTACACCCCTCTGTCACCCATGTACACTCCTCTATACCCCTTTGTCACCCATGTACACTCCTCTATACCCCTTTGTCACCCATGTACTCTCCTCTACACCCCTTTCATTCATGTACACTCCTCCCCACCCCCGTCACCCATGTACACTCCTCTATACCCTTCTGTCACCCATGTACTCTCCTCTACACCCCTCTTTTATTCATGTACACTCCTCCCCAACCCTCTGTCACCCATGTACACTCTATACCCCTGTCACCCATGTACACTCCTCTATACCCGTCACCCATGTACACTCCTCTACACCCCTGTCACCCATGTACACTCCTCTATACCCCTTTGTCATCCATGTACACTCCTCTATACCCCGGTCACCCATGTACACTCCTATATACCCCTCTGTCACCCATGTACACTCCTCTACACCCCTTTGTCACCCATGTACACTCCTCTACACCCTCTGTCACCCGTGTACACTTCTCTACACCCCTCTGTCACCCATGTACACTCCTCTACACCCCTCTGTCACCCATGTACACTCCTCTACACCCTCTGTCACCCATGTACACTCCTCTACACCCCTCTGTCACCCATGTACACTCATCTATCCCCCATGTACACTTCTCTACACTCCTCTACACCCATCTATCCCCCATGTACACTCCTCTACACCCATCTATCCCCCATGTACACTTCTCTACACCCCTGTCACCCATGTACACTTCTCCACACCTCTCTGTCACCCATGCACACTCCTCTACCCCCTGTCACCCATGTACACCCATCTGTCACCCATGTACACTCCTCTACACCCCTCTGTCACCCATGTACACTTCTCTACACCCAGCTGTCACCCTTGTACACCCCCCTACACCCCTTTGTCACCCATGTACACTCTTCTACACCCCTCTTTCATCCATGTACACTCCTCTATACCCCTGTCACCCATGTACACTCCTCTACACCCCTCTGTCACCCATGTACACTTCTCTACACCCAGCTGTCACCCTTGTACACCCCCCTACACCCCTTTGTCACCCATGTACACTCTTCTACACCCCTCTTTCATCCATGTACACTCCTCTATACCCCTGTCACCCATGTACACTCCTCTACACCCCTCTGTCAAACATGTACACTTCTCCACCCCGTCCACTCTTCTACACCCATCTGTCACCCTTGCTCACCTCCCTACACCCCTCTGTCACCCATATACACTCATCTATCACCCATGTACACTCCTCTACACCCCTTTGTCACCCATGTACACTCCTCTACACCCCTCTTTCACCCATGTACACACTTCTACACCCCTCTGTCACCCATGTAAAAAAAAGAAAAAAAAGTGCAGAGCCTAATAGGTTTGTTTTGCAGGTTTAGCGGTGAAGAATTGTGTGTGGAAGAAATCATGATGATGGCCCGGACCACATGGAGAAGAGAAGGCAACGATGCAAATTAGAGAAGACGTCATTTGTGAGTTGCTATATAAAGCAGCACTTTAAACTACATACCCACTGATAAATATAGTGCATTGTGTTTTTTACAGGTTTTTTTTTTCTTGCTCGTCAACCTCGATAGCGGTGCCCTGCGGAAATTTTTTTTTTCCGAGGTTTGCCCCGACCCGAAAAAGGTTGGGAAACACTGGCCTAAAGTGACCAGATTGTTATTGTTTTTTTCCCCAAAAAGGCTTCTAGAAAAAAAAAGCTGGAATCGAAGTTGTTGCTATGGGCAACTGCTACATTGTTCCTCTGCACAAGGTTTGCTAAGGCTGCATTCACATTACATTTAGTCACTACGGCTGCCAGGTCCCGGAGTCAGTGACTCCGGTTGGCTCATTTCTGCCTCGTATCCAGTTTTGTGACCGGACTTAAAACTGTGGCATACTACAGTTTTAGGTACGGTCACAAAACTGAACCAACCGGAGTCACTGACTCCTGTCGGCTCATTAAAGTGAATGAGAAGCTGCAGCCTTAATCTTACCAGCATTGCTGTATATTATGACTCTCAGTCAAAATGAAAAATAACATGTTGTCTAAGTAGTCCTGCCTTTGGTGGGTTTATTTGTTTTTCACACACACAACAAAGTATCTCCTGTATCTGCTCTATACTGCACGGAGGTGTTGTGTAATGTTCGTGCTTCATATCAATAAACTCCATCTCGAAGGGTGAATTCACTCTTAGGGTGCGTTCCCACAGGGCGTATACACAGCGTATTTGACGCTGCGCAAAATTTAAGCCAGCAGCGGGAAATACGCTGCGTATCCCTTGCTCACTATACACACAGGGCTTTCCCGGCGGCAGCCCTATGTGTGCAGTGAGTTTTGGAGGCGGAGCCGCGCGTCACAGACACGCCGGCATATGGCTCCGCCTCCAAAACTCACTGCACACCTAGGGCTGCCGCCGGGAAAGCCCTGTGTGTATAGTGAGCAAGGGATACGCAGCGTATTTCCCGCTGCTGCCATAAATTTTGCGCAGCGTCAAATACGCTGCGTATACGCCCTGTGGGAATGCACCCTTATTCACTTTTCTTCATTACATGCACCTTCAGAAAATGCCAAGAGTGCAAACCTGCCAAAGCAAAAGCGGCCTACTTTGAAGAGTCTAAAATATAAAACACATACTGGTTTGTTTAATGCTTCATTTACTACTTGTTCCATGTGTGTTCCTTTATCCTTTTCATCTCTTCAATAGTAAAATCAATCTATAATGTAGAAAAACCACAGAAAGAAATTGTGTGTTCAAACTTTTGACTGGTACTGTATAGAAAAAATCATTAAAAATGTGGGTTTTCCTAATGAAAAATTCAAAAATATAGCACTGTCGAAAATGACATCTACTTATTACCCAAGGAGGCCGATTATTATTGTCAATGGCTATAGGCTGGGACTGTTTTCAGACAAGATCACCGAAACAGTTTTACACAGCCAGTATATATATCAATTTGTAGGGAGCCTTTTAAGGGGTACTCCACTGGCCAGGATTCTGGCTGCATTCAGAACGTTTAGGTTGCTGCGTGCTGTGTGCACGCTGCGGGAGTTGGCCATGCCCCCTCAATGCAAGTATATGGGCGCGGGAGTGACACCCCTCCCATAGACTTACATTGAGGAGGTGTGGCCTGATGTCACGAGGGGGGCATGGCCGACCCCTGCAGTGTGCACACAGCATTCAGAACTAAACGTTCCAAACGCTGGCCAGTGGAGTACCCCTTTTAATGTAGCATGAGACTTTTTTTTTACTTTTTCCTTGAATATAAAAATAAGACATGAAAACTGAATGGCTACCAAGAAACAAAGATAGATAAGAAGAGTTCACTACAAACCCTCTGAATGAATATATTCTGACAATTCCCAGAACTGGAGGTGATGGGGAAAACTATTTTTTTAAATGGGGGCCTATTAAATAGAAGAACTACAGGCTAATGTATCTGTGCTTTCTTTCCACTATTACAGAAGGAGACATTTCTCCTAATCCCTGTAAAATGTGCAATATACATTATCAGGAAGAACTATAGTGTTTTTTTTTTTTGTTTTTTTTTGTGAACAGCATCTGCTGCTAGGGAGCAGTGCTGAGCTTGTCTGTGTCCCGGCTGCAGTCTGAGATTTAGGAGTACAGCCAGAGTCTGAAATCTATATTAAAAAAAATAAATAAAAATTAAATTAAATTAAAAAAAAAAAAAAAAAAAAAGGCTTGCGGCCAGGACTGGTAGGGACTTGTGTAGAGGAGGACGGCACCAGGGTATAGTGCGCCGTGCTCGTAGATCATATAAATCCAATGGAAAAAAAGAAAACCCAGCACCAACGGCTTGGATGCAAATAAAAGGATTTATTTGTAATACAGCATGTATTCTACACATAACAAGACACGTTTCGGCTATTGCAGCCTTTGTCAATCGTTTGACAAAGGCTGCAATAGCCAAATCATGTCTTGTTATGTGTAGAATACATGCTGTATTACAAATAAATCCTTTTATTGGCATCCAAGCTGCTGGTGCTGGGATTTCTTTTTCCATAGGACTGGTAGGGAGACCCCTAGTGGTCATTTTTTCAAAGTGGAAAATTAAACCGAAAGAAGCATATTATTTAATAACATGCAATTGTAAAGTTATTCTGCATACATTAATGTATAATATATCAAAAGGTTTTTTTTGATGAACGGTACCCTTTAAAAGACCCTTTAAAACAATCTACACCCTCCCCAAAAAAGCACTATTTCAAGTGGTTACATTTTCCCTGTTAAAAAGCCAGTGTTCATAATGGCAGCAATTTGGATGAGATTCGCTCTGTGGAATAGGCACACAAACCTGTGGTGTGAATTTTTAATTTAGGTCAGAGACGCTGCAAATTTATTGTCGATTGTCTCTAGCGACTTCAGTAGGGGAAGTCAAAACCTGCAGAAAAACCACATCATTCAGGCCCATGTGATGTATCCCTAAAAATCTGTTCTAAAAGATTACAGAGAGAAAAAAAAGACAGCAGGGAAAAGGCAGCAGCAAATCCATTCCTTCAAAACTACTGTCCTCATTTTCCCCATAGCAATAAATATTGCAGCAGGGTTTAAAAAGCAAAACAAAAAAGCTTTCCTAATGCGCTCCC
This sequence comes from Hyla sarda, assembly GCF_029499605.1. Taxonomy (NCBI): domain Eukaryota; kingdom Metazoa; phylum Chordata; class Amphibia; order Anura; family Hylidae; genus Hyla; species Hyla sarda. The sequence goes on from NC_079190.1 coordinate 187,275,836, forward strand.
ACATATTCTTCTCTTTGTACAATCCTATCACTCTAAATGATATAACAATTATGTTGTTGGTTAAAAATGGATAATCCCTTTATTTCATATTGCAACATGAGAAGTTAACAATATACACACGCAGAAGTCCAGGATAGAGAAACAAATACATTCGGGTATAGTATGTTTGATATTCCCTACATTTAATCCAATTACAGATTGGGGGGAGGAGGTCTAGTTAGAGTTTATAAAAAAAAAAAAAAAAAAAGTTTTAAGATGTGTACTGTACATCGCTTTAGGAGACTGGCCTGAACAGTAGGGTGTGTGTGTGTTTCCAGTGTGATATTCAATCCTACAGATGATACTGCAGCACTGTCCGTTTGCCTTAGGATTGGGAAATCAATCGAGTTGTGGGAAAATAGCATACTGACCATGTATAGGGAAGACTTTGGATTGTCTATTTAAAAGGTTTATTTAATATGCAATTCATATTCTTCATGTAAGTGCACTTTCACAAGCTTCAAGGGTTCAAACATTCGTTTTTGTTTTGACCCCTCAGGCGAACCACCATCTACCCATATATAGTTTGGCTGAAAATGCACTTGTCAGTAAACACAAGTCAAGAAAAAAAAAACAAAGTAAAAACAGCGCTAATTTCTACCCCCTATTCACAGACCCAGATAGAAGATTTTCTAATGAACACAGTATACCTTACAAGATGTGAAGACAACAAATTGTGAAATTATTTTTTTGTATCTTTAATTTGTATATTTTTTTGTGCTGTGGCTAAAGTAAAAGGCTGCAAAGGCTGTAGTATAACATTCCAAGTACTCCCTTCCATCTTTATTGACTATCTTTTTTTTTTTTGTCCGTCACAGAAATGGTTTGGGGCTAGAACAGCAGTAATTGCATCACACTGTTTCCATTACTTCAAGTTTTATAAGCAAACGGTATAAAAAGAAAAAAAAGAAAAAAAAAAAAAAAGAAAAAAACACAGTTCCTGATTTAAGGATTTGAGAAGATGCATGACAAACCGAAGCAGTAACGTAAAATTCTTGAAAGTTATTCTGGTACAAGATAGTATATTCATGAGAGTATCTGTTGTCAGAGACAAGTAGGCTCCACTTCAAGCAGTATTAAACACAAGCAAAAGTGATTTAACCCTTAAAATAAATATTTAGGAAAACCTCTCTGTACATACATGTGAAAGATTGTACAACACTTTCACGCTAGGGGAGGGAGAAAGACTTTGTTCATATAAGCAGCAGAAATCTGCTGTTCCAGCCCAATGTCCCAGTGGAGAAGGGAGGCACACATACAGGTGACTACATGACTAGCTTATGGTCTTTGTGGACAGGGACTTGACATTACTGATTGTTATCCCTTTTGTTATGCTTCCTTTGCCTTTTCATTTTACAGCATGCCAAATCCCTTGGCATAAGTGATAGCCTTTAATAATCTCTCTTTCAGTTTCTCTTTGCTTGAGTATTCCGGAAGTAAAAGAACATTAAAGCATGTATGAGATGTCGGTAACCTGCAGGGAAATATACAAAAAGAGGTTTCATTCACAGCTTTAGCCATTCATATTTGTTACATATTTCTTGCTCCTCATTATGTGTTTTGTAATAACATAGAACCTAACAGTTTCTGATGCCTCTTAACCCCTAGATGACACAGGACATACGCCCTTGCAGTCTGGGCCTTAAGCTTCTAAGTGCTATAGAGCAAATACTTCTGCCTGGGCTGAAATTTTCATGATCGAGAATTTTGTCCTACTATTCCCCACCTAGGTGAAAATCATGGGGTCTTAAAGATGCACAAGAAATATATTACAATACTTGAAGTATTTCAGCAGTAACAGCAGCTTACCGGTCTGTGTCGGGGCCATTTTTGGCTATAATCATCTTTAGTTTTCCTAGTCCACCCACAGGCGCTCTGTCTGTGCCAGTTGTAAACTGTAAGAACAATCTTTTCTGCTCATCTGTAAATGAATGTACTATATCCCAGAACTCCCTGAAAAGGAAAATAAAACACAATGGATGTCACCACATTTTTTATTATTTTTTTTATAGAGATGAGCGAACTTCCAGTAATTCGATTCGTCACAAACTTCTCGGCTCGGCGTTTGCAGACTTTAGCCTACATAAATGAGTTCAGCCTTCAGGTGCTCCGGTGGGCTGGAAAAGGTGGATACAGTCCTAGGAGAGAGTCTCCAGCCCACCAGAGCACCTGAAAGCTGAACTCATTTATGCAGGATAAAGACCGCAACTGCCGAGCTGAGAAGTTCGTGATGAATCGAATTACTGGAAGTTCGCTCATCTCTAATTTTTTTTTTAATTACCAGTGGGACAGACATTTTGCACATATAAAACAGACAATCAACTTAGACTTTAAAATATTTCAATAACATTTTTTCAAAAAGTTAAATATGAACTTTTCCTCTAATTTTTCAACTGTAAAAGTGTTTTAACAGAAGTGTACCCATAATTGATGTGTGTGAAACATGCTGTGAGTAACGCTACCATTCATTTGAATGGGTCAGCGGACAGTCTCCAATAGTGTCAGATTTGCAGGCTGCCCACAGACCCAGTCAAATGAATGGTAGCGTAACTCGCAGCGAGTTTCCCGCTGCTGGTTACTAGTGTGTGAACACATCCTAAATCCCATCTTATTGGCATATTGATAGGACCCCCCCACCCATCAAAACAGACTCCGTTTAAAACAGCCACATCACAGTCTTACTCTGCACTACAGCACAGCACCCTTGTTGTTATAGGAAAAAACAGCACAGCTTAAAGGGGTACTTGACAGGAAAGAAAAAAGTTCTGAAATCGAATGATGACAAAAAGGTATACACATTTGCAAATTACTTCTATTTAAAAAAAGCTCAAGCCTTCCAGTACATTACGTAACACCAGTCAGACACTGTGCTCCCTGTGGTCACCTCTGTCTGTGCAGGAACTGTCCGGAGCAGAGGAGGTTTGCTATGGGGATCAGTTCCTGACTCAGACAGAGGTGTCAGCAGAGAGCACCATATCTGACTATACAACTTCCTTCAGGGGTTACAGAAGCTTATAAGTACTGGAAAGCTTAGGGATTTTAAATAATTTACAAATCTGTATAAGTATAAAGATTTTTTTCTCCAAGGTACCTCTTTAAATGAATGGAACTGCTCCCTGCACAGCTGGTGGTCAGAAGTGGTACTGTGCAGGAAAAAAAAACTCTGCTGAATCCGAATCCTTCTGATGCTCGAGTGGGTATCCGAGAGGCAGTACCACGAACATAAAGTGGTGGCATAGCCTAGTGTTGTGTGCTTACTTTAGAAGATGAGAAAAACTCCTTTACGTAACGTAAATCTAGACATAGGGACGTATAGTGATGTATTGATATCCCAGAAGTAGTATCTTAATCATTGGTCACTCATCAAAACCCCATCTACTTACCTAATAATGTGAGAATCTCTGGTGTAGCCTCCATCATATTCAGTTGTTTCTTTAAGAGCTTGGAAGTCTAAGTTCTGTGGAAAAAAACAATGGAATAAGCTATTCTCCTGACAACAAGACAATGGGCTGGGTAACATAGGAGACCATAAAGACAGAAGTCACTTACCCTACTTCCACAGATGAGCAGCTCAATTTCCTCTGGCCTAAACAGATATTTGAGTGGGGATTCATTGGTGACCATGTGAAATCCCCTTCTGAAAGCCTTGAATTGTTTATCCACAGATTTATTTAAAATGTAATCTGTATAGAGATTGATAAACTCCTGGAATAAAAAGGAAAGACACGTAAATAAAAACACAAGACATTGACATCTAATATAATGTAGTACATTTGACAAACCAACCACATAAAATATGTCCAGTGAACGTGGCTTGCCACGGGCATACAGAAGAGCTCAAAGAGATGGTTCTAACAATGTACAAATACTTTCATTCAATTATTTCTTATGAATGAACAGGTAGTCATGTATACCTCTTTACACTACTCAGTCAACTTGATTTATTTATTTTTAATAGCCAAGCAGAAGGACATTTCATAGAATTTGTTTCACTTAGTTTTCTTCAATTTATTATTTTATTAAAGGCGTACTACAGCCCTAATACATCTTATCCCCTATCCAAAGGATAGGGATAAGATGTCTGATCGCAGGGGTCCCACCGCTGGGGACCCCAGCAATCTGTCATTGCACACACACCTTTGTGAGCTCTCCGCAGCGCTGGAGGCTCCGAGTGTGCAGCGTGAAGACCACTGGGCCGGAGTATTGTGACATCACAACTCCGCTCCGTGTGACATCTTGCCCCGCCCCCTCAATGCAAGACTATGGGAGAGGGTGTGACTACATCAATGCCTTCCTCTTGCAGGAACTGCTGACACACTCCAGCCACATGATGTCTAGCATTTTCTTGCATTAGGAGGAACCCAGGGCCAACCGCACCAGCATATGGTCTCACAAGGGGTCTGAGGATCTCATCTCGGTACCCAATGACAGTCAGGCTACCTCTAGCAAACACATGGAGGGCTGTGTGGCCCCCCTAAAGAAATGCCACCCCACACCATTACTGACTCACCACCAAACCGGTCATGCCGGAGGATTTTGCAGGCAGCAGAACGTTCTCCATGGCATCACCAGACTCTGTCACGTCTGTCACATGTGCTCAGTGTGAACCTGCTTTCATCTGAAGAGCACAGGGTGCCAGTGGCGAATTTGCCAATCTTGGTGTTCTCTGGCAAATGACAAAAATCCTGCACAGTGTTGGGCTGTAAGCACAACCCCCACCTGTGTACATCAGGCCCTCATACCACCCTCATGGAGTCCCATTTCTGACCGTAGGAGTGGACACATGCACATTTGTGGCCTGCTGGAGGTCATTTTGCAGGGCTCTGGCAGTGCTCCTCCTTGCACAAAGGCAGAGGTAGCAGTCCTGAGGCTAGGTTGTTGCCCTCCTACGGCCTCCTCCAGCGCCTCCATGCTCTGGACAATACGCTGACCGACACAGCAAACCACCTTACCACAGCTCGCATTGATGTGCCATCCTGGATGAGCTGCACTACCTGAGCCACTTGTGTGGGTTGTAGACTCCGTCTCATGCTACCACTAGAGTGAAAGCACCGCCAGCATTCAAAAGTGACCAAAACATCAGCCAGGAAGCATAGGAACTGAGAAGTGTTCTGTGGTCACCACCTGCAGAACCACTCCTTTATTGGGGGTTTCTTGCTAATTGCATATAATTTCCACCTGTTGTCTGTTCCATTTGCACAACAGCATGTGAAATTGATTGTCAATCAGTGTTGTTCCTGAGTGGACAGTGTGATTTCACACAAGTGGGATTGACTTGGAGTTACATTGTGTTTTTTAAGTGTTCCATTTATTTTTATTCAGCAGATTATGACCAGAAAGTCAGAGGTACCAAGACTGCTTCTGTTTCTTCCTCACCACATAAGAGATACAACTACAGACAATAAAATACAATCTAACTTAGTATCGAGTCTAAAAACTTAAGTACACCATCACATATTAACTGTGAATAAAGTCATTAATGATGACACGGTCATAAATAATGAGGGCAAATAGGAAAGAGAATATTGCAATGAACAATGGAGATCTGGGGTATGGAGCCAAATCAAAGGCCTAACAAGATATATAGTGAGCACCGGGATGCGAGCCAAGAAGATTAGCAAAGAGATGAACACCAATAGATTCTACAAGCAAGTTGACCAGTAGGAGTCCTGTGTTGGAGAACTTGAAAGCCTCCAATGAAATAAACATTCTGACTAAGCAGGAGTATGGGCTGTGAGTTACTTCATGTGTTGAATACGGTTCACTTCTCCATATCATTAGAGGGTCTGCAGATTTCACACATATGGGGTATGACCACAAGAGGTGTGTAAGTAACTTTTGGTATGTCAAATGAGTCATGCTGAAAATGAATAGGAGGTTTAATAGAACATTATTAGAGTGCTGATTCTTATATGTTAGTATATGGGCCACACCAGTCAGGTGTGCAGGAGCTGTATACCCACATTGCATTAGAAATCCTTACCTACAATGTGCCAGTCTGAACTACTTTTGGATTATCTATGTATTGGTATAGCTATTCAGCCTTACTAGGTACCCCGGCAGTCATTAACCCCTTCCTGACCCATGGCATACATGTACGTCATGGGTCGGGTGGGCGGACATGTCAGGGGCCCGCGGGTTGGGTCCATGTCATGACCGGGAGATGTCCGCTGCTATCAACAGCTGACATCTGCCATGAATGATTGACATTGGAGATCGCTCCGACGTCCGTCATTTAACTGTTTAAATTACAGTGATCTATACCGATCATGGCATTATAACATTAAGTGCCGCTATGCCCTGGTGTCTAGTGGTCCCATAAAAAAAAGTAAAAAATGTTTTAATATAAAAAAAATTCCTCCGCTAATTCAAGTCACCCCCCTTTTCATTTTTTAAATAAAACACTGTACAAACAAAGTAAAAATACACATATTTGGTATCGCCGCGTGAGTTATTGTCTGAACTATTACATTATTACGTTTCTGATCCTGCACAGTGAATGGCGTAAACGCAAAGAAATTCCAGATAGCCAAAATTCCAGATTTTTGGTTACATTACATCCCCAAAAAAATGTAATAAAAAGTGATCAAAGAGCCTGAACTACACAAACGTGGTACCATTAAAGGAAAACGGTCACCTGTTCACCTGCACTATAACCCGATAGACCAGGTTATAGTGCAGGTGAACAGGAGACTAAGCGGAGTCTCGGACTGCTATACCCACCTGCAGTCCGGGGCCCCGATCCTCCAAAGATCCCCCTTCTTCCAGCGCTCACTTTTGCACCGAGGTGTTCCGGCGGGCTAGATTTAAATATCTAGTGATGCGCCGGCACTTATGAATGTAGGTATAGCAGGTACGTATAGCAGCCCGAGACCCTGCATAGTCTCCTGTTCAACTGCACTATACACTACGGTATATCGTGTTATAGTGCGGATGAACAGGTGACCGTTTTCCTTTAAAAACTACAGCTCAAAAAAAAAAAAAAACCCTAACACATCCGTAGGTGGAAAAGAAAAGTTAGTGGTGAGAACATGGTAATGAACAAAGTTTTTTTTTTTTTTCAAGGTTTCCTTTTTCTTTCAACCGTAGAACAAAACAACAATTATTCAAGTTTGGTATCATTGGAATTGTACTGACCCATAGAATAAAGATGGCATGTCAGATTTACCGTATTTTGAACTCCGAAAAAATCGTTGCCCAACAAAATTGTGCAATTCCATATTTTTTTACATTTTGCCCTCCATATAATTTTTTTTCTGGCTTTGTGATACTTTGATTAAAAAAAAAAAAAAAAAAAAAAAAAAAAAAGGGAATTGGTGGAAAGTCCAACTCGCCATGCAGAACATAAGCCCTAATACAACTTTGTCAGTAGGGAGGAAAAAAAAAAAAAAAAAAAAAGTTAAGGGTCTTAGTTAGAAGGTAAGGAGGAAAAGAAACGCGAGCCAGAAAAAAAAGTTAGCTGGGTCATGAAGGGGTTAAGCCACAATTAACTTGACCCCACTATTTATATAAATAGAAGAATAAAACAAATGTTGATGATAAAAATGTGATTTAGGTAATGTATCACTTTCAGAGGACATTCATCTTAGGAGGGCAATTATAAACCCTAAACATTGCAAATGTGGAAGTAGATTTTTTTTTTAGAAAATACTTTTGCAATACAACTCCCCCAGTGACTAGTTCACTCGAAGCAACAGCCTGGCAAGTACACGCCAGTCACCCATCCATCTCTCTGCAATAGTTCTGTGCTCTTCTGTTATCTTTAAATACCCTATCAGGGCAAACACAAAGGCAGTCAAAGACTTGTAATGTGCAAAACAGGAATTATTTAGTACTATATTGATCATTACCTTTCTATTCTCATTTGTAATGGGGATTTTATCGCCATTCTCTTTTAAGTCATGCATCAGAGGATTCCCAAAGAGATCGGTGTGAGATATCTGAAACGTCATCATCATGTCATCTTCTACGTTGCCCTCGTATTCCAGTAGATCTTTTAAACTTTGGTACAGGACCTGCAAGACATGTCTTTATTACACAAAATGTCTTATCTTGAAGAACCCAATGACCTGAGAAACTAATCTTCTGCTCGTGCAAATTAAATTCTCCATACAGCAAGGCAGAAAATATCTCAGAGTCTCAATCGGAACGCAATTTGAATTTAAGGTGGAAAATCCCTCTAAAAATAGCATGCACTGTTCTCAAAGAGGAGTTCTCACAGTAAGCAGCAGAAAACGAGAAATGCATGCAAAATAGATGAAAAGGTCAGCTAATACAAATCTCAATGTAGTTATGACATAAGAGTAAAGTAAAGAAGATCTAAATTAACTTGTTTTCAGATACCTTATAGCACATATAATAAGAAACTATAATAATAGGACACTTCTAATCTTCCAACAAGACTTACAGGGTGAGAATCGGCCAAATCACGAAACGTTCCTTTCTTCCCCATCAGCTTTCTATAAACCACCATTGGAAAGTGCACATCTAGAATGCAATTGTTGTAAATTGCAAGGCCCAGCACAATTCCAATGAGAGTAAACTGCCCTTCAGTTTCAAATGAAGATGGATTGAACCAAAAGAATCTTGTGGACTCATCGTAGGTAAACATGCCTGGAAATACAAGAGAGGTGTTCACCGAGCACAAATACAATGCAGTGCTGATAATCCCTAAACACACACATGCAAACACAGAACATAGGTACATTTCATGTACAATGCTTATGTGCATACAATCTCTAGTGCAAGGGTAGTTTATGAGACTGGGGGTGTTCTCTATTAAGGGATAAACACAGTGCTTTTTCTAAAGCTGCACCACGCTCTACTAGTTAATATGTGTATACAAAAGATTAGAAATGGCACTGCAAAGTAATTCCAAAATAAAAGGTTGTGAACCTTGTCCACTATGGAGTTTTTTTTCAAGCATTATCAGAATTGTGTACATTCTAGGCCCCTTTCACACGACATAATTACTCCGTTTTCGAAGTTCCGTCAGTAAATCGGCAGTTACAAAATCCAATACGGCCGTTAGAAAATCCCATTATAGTCTACAGGGGAAATGAGGAAAAAAAGTGGAGAGAGGACAGTGCCTCGTGTGATACCGTAAAAACAAATAACCCCAGATAGAAACCCCGACAGGGTGTATTCTCACCTGGTGACCCTCTTGGGGGTTAGGCGTGTCTCCCCGTTTTAAGGGGTATTGAGGATATCCGTGCTGCAGCCGAGGTGCCTGGACTGGTATCCTATGCAGGAACCCATATAATACTGGAATGTGGAAGGAAAGAAGGAGGCCCTTAGGTCCGGCGCTGCTCTGTCCACAAAGGTTCAGTGGAAGACGTAGTAGAGGTTAAAAGTAGTTTATTTAAAATTAATAAATAAAACTAATTTCCAAATGCATGCATGCTTTTAACCTCTACTACGTCTCCCACTGAACCTTTGTGGACCAAGCAGCGCCGGACCTAAGGGCCTCCTTCTTTCCTTCCACATTCCTTTATAGTCTATGGGATTTTTCTAATAGCCGTTTTAACCCATTATAGCCGTTATTAATAACTGCCTTTATTTTGTGATGGAAAATAGGAACAGGAGAAATAGTTCATGAACTATTTCACCCATTACTATCTTACGTCACAAAATAAAGGCAGTTATTAATAACTGGCTATAATGGGTTAAAACGGCTATTAGAAAATCCCATTATAGTTTATGGGATTTTTCTAACGGCCGTATTGGATTTTGTAACTGCCGATTTTCTGACGGAACTTCGAAAAACGGAGTAATTATGTCGTGTGAAAAGGGCCTTGGGCAATACTTTTTAGAATATACGCAAGTAGCTCTCCTCTTAAAAAGGAAGATATTTACATGACTTTCTGTCAAGGCGTTATCTTACTATTTTATACCACCCCATGAAAATATAGAATTCTACTAAGACAAAAAAAACACAAAATTTCACGTAGTGGAAATATTTTAGCTCTGTGCAGATTAGGTTCAAAAGGTTATTAAACAATCTGAACGCTAACATGTAAAGTCTTGAGTCATGTTTAAAGACTACTTCTAAAGTGAGTGCAAGAAGGTTTTAGATTTTTTTATTAGAACCATTTGGTGATATCTAGTATTCATTTGGTAATAACTAATAACATTGACTGACATTACACAGATTTTTGGGCGGGGCAATGCACTTTCGGTTACGGTTTTTGGCCAAGCAAAACATTATTTGTTTTGGCCAAAAATTCCCCTTTCGGTGCATCCCTACTTCCAAGTATTAAATTAAAATAGATCTACACATACAACACTTACCTATGTCAGGGTTAAATATTTCCTCTACAACAAGTTGGAAAAACTCTTTGGAAACGCCTCCTTCATCTACGCCCTGCTCGCCCTCAAACTCTACATACAACTGCTTCTTTAGGTCTGCTGGGTTTTCCATCGCAATCATCTCTAGCTGAAGGGAGGGAAGAGGCATTAAGAATATAGTTATTAGTAAAAATAAAGCACATTATTATATCTGTTATTAGCTGACATGGTCGTATTCTATAACATAAGACAGGCAAAGAAATGCAAGTGTAACTGGTTTCATTCATAAGAGTAAGGGCCCATTCATACTACGAAGTTACCAAGCAGAGAAAAATGTCATGGGATTCTGCTGCACTGTGCACATTACTAGTGTAACCCCTTACTGCACTTTGCAGAGTCAGTCCATCAATAACTCTTCTTCCGTAATTCATAGCGGTGTACTATGTAAACTAAGCAAACAACTTACCCCCTTGTTACGTTCCCCAAGGAATCTAGTTTCCAAAATATAATGCAGTGTGTTTTTTTTTTTTGCTGTCCTGGCACCATAGGGGCTTCCTAAATGCGGCAAAATTTGCTTCCAAAAAGCCAAATGTGACTCCTTCTCTTCTGAGACCTGTATTGCGCCAGCAGAGCACTTTTCACCCCCATATGGGGTGTTTTCTGAATCGGGAGAAATTGGGCTTCAAATTTTGGGGGGAATTTTCTGCTTTAACCCTTTGTAAAAATTTAAAATGTTTGGGAAACCAAGCATTTTAGGTAAAAACTATTTTTTTTTTTAAATATGCAAAAGTTGTGAAACCCCTATGGGGTATTAAGGATCACCTTACCCCTTGTTACATTCCCCAAGGGGTCTAGTTTCCAAAATGGTATGCCATGTGGTGGGCTTTTTGCTGTTCTGGCACCATAGGGGCTTCCTAAATGCGACATGCCCCCAGAGCAAAATTTGCTACCAAAAAGCCAAAATGTGACTACTCCTCTTCTGAGACCTGTAGTGCGCCAGCAGAGCACTTTTCACCCCCATATGGGGTGTCTTCTGAATCGGGAGAAATTGGGCTTCAAATTTTCTGCTATGACCCTTTTCAAAAATGTAAAATTTTTGGGAAAACAAGCATTTTAGGTTAAAAAAAAAAATTTTTTTTACATTTGCAAAAGTCATGAAACACCTGTGGGGTATTAAGGCTCACTTTATCCCATGTTACATTCCCCGAGGGGTCTAGTTTCCAAAATGGTATGCCATGTGTTTTTTTTCCCGCTGTTTTGACACCCTAGGGGCTTCCTAAAGGTGACATGCCCCCCCCCAAAAACAATTTCAGAAAAATGTTCTCTCCAAAATCCCCTTGTCGCTCCTTCCCTTCTGAGCCCTCTACTGCGCCCGCCGAACACTTTACATAGACCTATGAGGTATGTGCTTACATGCAAATAAAAGTAAAAATTTTCTCCTTTTACCCCTTGTAAAAATTCAAAAATTGGGTCTACAAGAACATGAGTGTAAAAAATGAAGATTTAGAATTTTCTCCTTCACTTTGCTGCTATTCCTGTGAAACACCTAAAGGGTTAAAACACTGACTAAATTTCATTTTGAATACTTTGGGGGTGTAGTTTTTATAATGGGGTCATTTGTGGGGTATTTCTAATATGAAGACCCTTCAAATCCACTTCAAACCTGAACTGGTCCCTGAAAAATATTGAGTTTGAAAATTTTGTGAAAAATTGGAAAATTGCTGCTGAACTTTGAAGCCCTCTGGTGTCTTCCAAAAGTAAAAACTCATCAATTTTATGATGCAAACATAAAGTAGACATATTGTATATGTGAACCAAAAATTTTTTTATTTGGAATATCCATTTTCCTTACAAGCAGAGAGTTTCAAAGTTAGAAAAATGCTAAATTATCATTTTTTTCATGAAATTTTGGGATTTTTCACCAAGAAAGGATGCAAGTTACTACAAAATTTTACCACTATGTTAAAGTAGAATATGTCACGAAAAAACAATCTCGGGATCAGAATGATAAGTAAAAGCATTCCAGAGTTATTAATGTTTAAAGTGACAGTGGTCAGAATTGCAAAAAACGGCAGAGTCCTTAAGGTGAAAAAGGGTTCAGTCCTTAAGGGGTTAAACTACAGGTCCCAGGATCCTTTGCTGCGGCTCTGTGCTCACTTCCTCTTAACTGACGCTTTCTTCCCCAGTCCCTTGACCCAAACCCTCAGAACGTTACTAAGCAACCATTTCCATCCTGCTTCAATCTTCTGTACTACAATGCTCAAAAAAATAAAAAGGGAACACTTAACCCCTTAAGGACCAAACATTTTTCCACTTTCGTTTTTTCCTCCTTCCCTTTTATAAATCATAACCCTTTCCTTTTTGCACCAAAAAAATCCATATGATTGCTTTTTTTGCACCAATTCTACTTTGTAATGACATCATTCATTTTACCCAAAAATGTACGGCGAAACGGAAAAAATAAATAATTGTGCGACAAAATTGAAGAAAACACCATTTTGTAAATTTTGGGGGCTTCTGTTACTACTTTCGGTAAAAATTACACCACATTATTTGGTAGGTCCATACGATTAAAATGATCCCCTACTTATATAGGTTTGATTTTGTCGGACTTCTGGAAAAAATCATAACTACATGCAGGAAAAATGAATACATTTAAAATTGTCATCTTCTGACCCCTATAACTAGAGATGAGCGAACTTACAGTAAATTCGATTCGTCACGAACTTCTCGGATCCGCAGTTGATGACTTTTCCTGCATAAATTAGTTCAGCTTTCCGGTGCTTCCGTGGGCTGAAAAAGAGACTCTTTCCTAGGAATGTATCCACCTTTTCCAGCCCACCGGAGCACCTGAAAGGCTGAACTAATTTATGCAGGAAAAGTCATCAACTGCCGAGCCGAGAAGTTCGTGACGAATCAAATTTACTGTAAGTTCGCTCATCTCTACCTATAACTTATTTTTCCGTGTACAGGCCGGTATGAGGGCTCATATTTTGTGCCCTAATCTGAAGTTTTTATCATACCATTTTCGTTTTGATTGGACTTTTTGATCGCTTTTTATACATTTTTTATGGTATAAAAGTTATCAAAAATACACTATTTTGGACTATGGAAATTTTTTGCACGTACGCCATTGACTGTACAGTTTAATTATATATTTTTATAGTTCGGACATTTACGCATGCGGCGATACCACATTTTTTTTATTGGAAAAGGGGGGCGATTCTGTCTTTTTTTTAGGGAAAGTGTTAAATCACATTTATAAACTTTTTTTTTTTGCAATGTTATAGCCCCCATAGGGCACTGATAAAAACATCAGTTCATGGCAAAAAAAAAAAAAAAAAATGAGCCCTCATACAGCCCCGTATATGAAAAAATAAAAAAGTTATAGGGGTCAGAAGATGACAATTTTACACATACTAATTTTGGTGCATGTAGTTATTTTTTTTTAAGTAGTAAAAAAATAAAACCTATATAAATTAGGTATCCTTGTAACTGTATGGATCTAGAGAAGATAGCTATGGTGTCATTTTTACCGAAAAGTGTACTGCGTAGAATAGGAAACCCTCAGTTACAAAATGGCTTCCCCCCCCCCCCCCCCAAATTTTCCCCACAAATATTTTTTTCCACCAAATTTTGTGGTTAAATGATCGATTATACAAAATACAATTGGTGGCGCAAAAAATAAGCCCTTATATGGGTCTGTAGGTGCAAAATTGAAAGTGTTATGATCTTTAGGTGATGAGGAAAAAACTGTGCAAAAACGGAAAAACCCTGCGTCCTTAAGGGGTTAGGGAAACCATGAATGCCAATGTACTGTGACTCACTAAAGCAGAACACGATTCCCTTCAGAGACAGGGCAGTAGAGCAGTATTCCAACATGACACGGACCCCAACCACACCTCCATGAGGACCACTGCCTTTCTAAACAAGCTGAGGGTAAAGTTGATGGACTGGCCAAGCATGTCTCTAGACCTAAACCCTATTGTGCATCTGTGGGACATCCACAAACGGAAGGTGGGAGACAGCACGGTGTCCAACATCCCCCAGCTCCGTGATGTCATGGAGGAGTGGAAGAGGACTCCAGTGACCACCTGCAATGCTCTGGTGAATTCAAGGCCCAAGAGGCTTAAGGGAGTGCTGGAAAATAATGGTGGCTACACAAAATATTGACACAATTTGGACATTTCCCTTTGCCAAGTTTTAGACATTAATGACTGTGTGGAGATATTTTGAGGGGACACAACATTAAAAACACTGTTATACAGACTGTGCAGTCACTACTTTACACTGCAGCAGGGCAGGGCCGGCTCTGCCTATGGACAAAACAGGCAGCGCCTAGAGCGCCCTCCTGAGGGAGGCGCCGCTCTGGCCACCACAAGAAACTTAGCCAGCCTCCAAACCACCCGCTAACACCCCCCCCCCCCCCCCCACCACCACCACCACCACAATAATTAGTATTCTTCAGGCTGGCAAAGGGGCGCTGTACCATTTGAGGTCCATTCAGCATTCTTACAGCGCATGTGTCGCATAAAATCTCTAACTGGGTTTGATACAGTGTGTCACCTCAGTAGTAAGTGGTAAGGCGTCAAAGGACAGCGACAAACGGCAGGGTCAAGGGGGCGGCAATTTAGCTTTCGCCTAGGGTGGCAAAAATCCTTGCACCAGCCCTGCAGCAGAGATTCACATGAAAAGATGAAAAAAAATATATATACAAAAATGTGAGGGTGGACTTATTCAAGCTCCACCAGTAACCTGCAAGAAGGATATCTATCTCACATAACTTGTCTAAACAAGTGATCAGCTGACAGCTATCTAAGTAATATGAGCAGCTTTACATAAATGTAAATTTGTGTCACCAGTTCTAATTTGTGACTGGGTTGGGGCTCATTTAAGCAGTCTGAAGCATGGCTGAGCTTGCCATAAACATTAGAAAAATATGGACCAACTTCACCATTTTCAGCCCGATATCTTAAGCTATTAAACAAACAAGTAGACCCTGTTGATCTAATGGTGCCTGTTCATAAGAGAAAAGACAGCTGTTAGTGTAAGCAGTCTTATGTGTATGACAAGTACTATATGCATAAATGTAACAAAAAAGTCTTATGTTTTACATAGACATTTGGTAATTAATGGGCAAATAAACTGAATCCGGCAACTCACCGCAACCATAGGGGATTCATGAGGCCGGAAGAAGTGCAATTGCACAAAACCTACCGGTTCGTTATCTCTGAGCTTTCCGCACCATCCCGGACATCCATGGCGGCTGCACCACACTGAATCACCTATGGTTGCGGTGAGTTGCCGGATTCATTTTCTTAGTTTATTTGCTTATATGTTTTTCGACATCCAGGCACCACCGTATTTTCAGCATTTTTGTACCGATTCATCCCATAGACTTCCTTTGCATTTGCAGTTTGAGACTCAGCTGTGTTAGTTAGGTGCCTCCTATTTTTGTCTTGCTTATCCTGCTATTTGATAATTAATGGCAAAACCCACCAAAATAACTGGATGTGCCAATAAATCTTACGACTACTTACATAGCTGACCCCTTTACCTAGTGTTATAGCCGGCACTCACAGTCATCCATATAAACTATAGATCACATACAAACTGTACCACCTTTCTACACAGGTTTTGATAAATCTCCCCCAATGACTGGGCAGTTTAGGTTTATTTTGCAGCAGCTGCAGTAACCTAATGCCAAGGGCTGCCATTACAACTGAACTACCAATGATGCACAATAGAACAGTCAATAGAACAGATGCTGCAATTGCTATTGATTAAGGTATCTAAGCAGTTAAAAGACAGTGTCTGACAGATCTCCAAAGCCTGTCATTGACTGCTAATGTCAGCTGCATATAGCAGCTGGCACCTGCTGTGTATGGAGGGGGTATAGTTCAACATTATAGGTTACAAAGGATGCCATCAAGCCTTAAACTGACAACACATCCTTAGGTTAGTCCATAAATATCTGACAGTGGTTACCCTGCTGTATTATTTGTAGAGGTGGTACAAGGTGATGCAGTGTGTACACAAGAATGCTGCAGACCCTTCAGCAGCTGATTGGCAGAGTTGCAGGAGTATCTGACCCCTGACAATTTGATACTGATGGCCATGTTTTAATCCCTTAATGACAACGGACGTAAATGTACGTCCTGGTGCGGCGGTACTTAGCGCACCAGGATGTACATTTACGTCCTGTTTATAACCTCAAGCACTCGGACTGCTCAAGTGCTGGCGTCCTACACGGCAGGTCCCAGACAGCCAGGGACCCGCCGGTAATGACAGACATCCGCGATCGCGCAGATGTCCGCCATTAACCCCTCAGATGTCGTGATCAGTACAGATCACGGCATCTGCGGCAGTGCGCATGTTAAAATAAATGATCAGATCGCCCTCAGCGCTGCCACGGGGATCCGGTCATCTGTAACGGCGGACGGAGGTCCCCTCACCTGCCTCCGTCCGTCTCCCGGCGTCTCCTACTCTGGTCTTAGATCGAGCAGACCAGAGCAGGAGATAGCCGATAATATTGATCAGTGCTATGTCCTATGCATAGCACTGGATAATATTAGCAATCAAATGATTGCTATAAATAGTCCCCTATGGGGACATAAAAAGTGTAAAAAAATAAATAAAAAAATATAAAAATAAAAAAAAGTTGAAAATGTAAAAATATGAAAGTAAAAGAAAAAAAGTGAAAAAGCCCCCCAAATTGTCTGTTTTTCCCCATTTTACCCCCAAAAAAGAAACAGCACCCACGGGTCACATGATTGGGGGGGTGGAAAATACCGTAAATACCGTGGACCCGCCGTAACTGTGATACACATTTTTGGTCATACCACCCAGCTCTGTGATCTCCCTCCCACCCAGCGGAGGCTTCACCCATTGAAGCAAAGACAAGCCCCCTCTGAACAACTGACTAGTGATGTAATAACTCTGGTTGCACTACAAACTGGGAAAACCTGAGAAGGCTCTCATTTTGTATGCCGTTAAAAATAAATCATTGGGGCAAAAATCACAGAATTATTGCGAGACCACCATGAAACACAGATACAGACACTAAATTATGAACTACAACAACTTTACAGCCCCTGTAGAATAGTCAAATAAATAAAAAAAATATCCCTTTAAATATCCATTAGTCTTGGGCCCCTTTGTAAATTCTTATCTTTCTTGCAGAGGACTGTGGGTCTTCAAAGACATCAGTGATACGGTCAATAGCTGATTTATCAAGGGTAAAAGGGGTTGTCTGGGATTAGAAAAATGTTATTTTTATTGTACTGGACAACCCCTTCAACTAAGATAGAGGTCTAACCATGTCACCCCACAAGCTTTGGTCTCATTGTATTGGGATAAACAAAAAATGTTGCCCAATATGTACAGATAGACAGAACCTCTAATTTGGCAGCTTAACATGGGCCCCCTGCAGTGTAAACAGAGAGCCTTTAGACTATTACAAAACATTGCTTCAAATATGCTGAAGGCTATGACAAACAAAAAAACTAAAGAAAAAACAAAAGCCTTTAAGCTAGCAAGTTCTGTCACTATTCTTCTAGAAGTAAATCAATGGAAGCCGCCACCTTAGTGAAAGCATCTCGACTCATACTGTACTTGTCACAATTGATTTTATGATGCAGATTGAATTGGCAAATCAAAGATGCAGAAAGGCAAAGCCTGTGGTGCAGACATCTGGTCCCCTAAGCACAGTAAAGACATGTACAAGCATCTTTTTACATAGCTTATAGCTTTTTCTATAGACAGGTTAAATGCTAGAAAAGTAATTACTACAAAATAATTGTAATGCAGTAAATTTACAGGCAAAGAATAGCCTTGGGGTATGCGAGAATGTACTTAGAGTGAAAATCTTAAGACTTACCCTAACTAAAGCATCATCAATGATGTGATCTCTTCGAACCTTGAGCCTTAGGTAGGGGTTGAGTTGCTGTCCTTGAACAAGACTGTAAAGCACGGTGATTCTTCTTTCACTATACATGCGGATTCTGTTGTCATAATACAGTCCCAGGTTCTTTGTTACAGCATTCAGGATAAAGGGACATGTCATAAAAGAAAATTTATTTTCAGTTTCTACTTTAAAGAAAGTATAGTCTTTGTCCATTTCAAGAACATCATTGAGTGGTTCATTAACAAATTCTTCAAAAGGGATGAGGGGTTTCCTGCAGTCAATGGTTTTTACACCAAGTTCGGTTTCAAGGGGGTCTACTCGGGGCCCCTTCTTATTTCTTCTTTCCTCTCCCAAAAGCTCCTGGAGGGTTAATTCACTGGATTCTGGGATGGGTTCTTCGTCCTCATCTTCGTTGTGATCTGTCTCAATCTCTCCTCCGACTACATTTGCATAGTAAACCATTTTCAGGCATTTCGTTGCTGCCACAACGGCATCATCATCGTTCACTAGGTTGCGACTGTTGAATTCGTTGCTTATCACCTTGTAAGTTATTAGCTGCTGAAATGTTTCCATCATTCTTCTGATCTGCTCCGCACTGTATTTTGACCATAGTCGGATCAACTTTGCTTGTGCTGGCAAAGGCAATTTGCTCATAGCTTTGCAGAACAATGGTAGAGCCATTTCCAGGTACTCTGGGCTATGGAGATTACAATTCTCCATGACTATAATGAACAAATTGAGATAGTTGGGGTCCCTTGAATATACATTATGATAAGTTAAGTCACATTCGACATTGGGAGATAGGTACACAAGTGCATTAAGAAAGGCAGATTCTATTTTCTCATTCGAAAGTAACCTGTGATAGACCCGCCTAACTGCTTCAATGTCTAGAGATACTTCTTCTGGGCCTAGTTTCGGTATATTGTTATCTCCCTGTGTACCGTCATTCAGTCTGGAGGATGAAGCTGCAGAATCATCTTCCATAGCAGCAGAAGAAGCCGCTTTTTCCTTTTCATCTTCATCTTTATCTTCATCCTTTTCCTGTAAAGATTTTAGCTCCTCCTTAGTATGTTGCTTTGCTTTTCGGAAGCTCTGAACCAAGGCATCAGCACTGGAAAACACTCTCCCTATTACCCGAATAAGAGGAGAGTAATCCTCCCGTTCTCGACATAGTTCAAGAATTTCATATACCTTTTCTTCAGAGAGAAAAGACACATCTAAAAGAAGAAAAGAGAAGAAGAGCTTCTAAGAGGAGGCAAAATCAAGAGAAATGGGCAACGTCCAAAAGAAACTACACATTCAGCAGCCTCTTTACAATTTAAACCTTAAATGGGTACTCATTAAAAAATGTTTTATTAAATAGTAAATGTAAAAAAAAAAAAAAATCACGTTTTATGTGTTTTTTTTTTAAGTTTGTAAACCTGGCCACTAGGTGTCACCCTGTGTGGCTCAGGATTACTTTTCCCCCCCTGACGTTCAGCACGTTCAGACCAACGCTGGCCGGGCAGCGTGGTCCGGAATGCGAGTTCACATGAATGAGGAAAGGGAGATGCAAGGAGGGCGGCGATATTTAAATTTCGCGCGCACGACCGCTGTGCTCGCTCTCTGCCTTTTTCCTATACAGGCAGTGAGCGAGTACAGTACTCAAAATTTTAATATCCCCACCCCCCTGCATCTCTCTCTCTCCTCATTCATTGCAGCGCGCAAGCTGCAGGAAAGAGAGAGAAGATGGGCGGAAGTGAGCCCCGGCCAGGCTTCAGATGAGGTCGCGCCTGCCGGGGCCGCCCACTTCCTGCTCTCACCAGAGAGCTCAACTCTGAGCTCCTGCAGCCCTTCTACATGAGGTAATTTTATGGGGATTTGGGCAGAAATACAAACAGGGATAGATGTAGTTAGTGTCGGGGACAGATGGGGAGGGGGAATAGGGAAATTTAGTTTAGGGATAGCTACTCTTTAAGGGTCTATTCACACGTACAGGCTCCGGCACATATTTGATGCTGCAGATTTTAAATGTAAACTAAATGATTGAACACAGCTTGAAATCCTGCACATTAAATATGCAAAGCATAATGTATGTGTGAATATACACTAAAGGGTTATTTCAGTGATAAAAAAAATATGTTTTGATATTTAGCTCAGGGTGCTTTAAAAATAAAAAAGCAACCATATTCATCTGCCCGATCCGCTCTCCTACCCATCCCCCACTTCTCCAGGATGAGTCCCAGCAGGAACTGCTCAGCTAATCGCTATATGAAATAAGACACCACTGCAGGCAGTAAATGGCTGAGTGGGCAGTAGCAAGAAGCAATACTATTTTTTCAGCCAGCAGCAGGATACGGGTGAAACTAAAAGCGTTGTCCCGTTGCACGAGACTGGTGCCGATTACTTACGTCATTCTGGAAGTCCCACAGACTTGAATGGGGCTTCCAGGACTGAACATCAGGCATCAAGCAGTCAGTATTGGCACCAGTATCAGAATACGGGGTAGTGCTTTTAGTTCCCCCCTACCCTATTCTGCCACGAGTTGTAACGATAGTAATGCTTTGATGGAAAAATGTTGTGATAGGCCATTGTTTCACTGGTGGGAATCTGCAGGCGCTGTGTCCCATGTTATGTTCACACCTGTCCTTACAGTTCAAACTCTCTCACAGGATCAGATATAGCCTTTGTGGTTGAGTCGCTGTGCCTACATAAACAGAGAAGGGGTTGGCCGATGCATTTTGTTCACTGTGGGGATCCCAGCCGACAGATGAACTCTGATAAATATTCATGAAATATCCCTTTAGTCAAGTCATCAATATTTTAAGTATTGTAAAATCCTTTTAAATCTAATATTCTGACTGAGTTTTAGTACTCATAACAGAGTATAGGTAACAGATTACCTAAAAAAGATTGTACTTTTGTTTGTAGATAAAAACTACATACAAAATAAAAAGGTAACCCTCCCAAACTGAAAGTCCAGGAAGGATTTGTTAATGCTTCATTTCACCTCTTTGTAGTCATCAACTAGATGACTGTCTACGTATTAAAGGGGTCTAGCAAAGGGTAAAAGTATCCCCTAGCTACAGGATAGGGGATAACTATCTGATTGCCAAGGATTGGACCACTGTGGCCCGTCTAGATGTCAAGAGTCTCCTATTAGAATGGGGCCGAATTGTGCACACTCGCCGCAGCTCCATTCATCCTCTATGGGAGCTGCCAGAGATAGCCGATTACAGTGCTCTGTTGTCCCTGCAGATCCCATAGACAATGATGGGGTAGTGTAAAGGAGGCAAAACATGCTGTTAAATTCTAACGGGAGCTTTTGGTCCCTGTTCTTGAGATTGCTGAGGGTGGATGCTAGCCCCCTGTGGGTAGAGGGTAATTTTCCAGTTGAGTAAACCCCTTTAAATGGATGGTCTTATGGCTGTATGGCCCCCAAATAATAATAGTAACATTTTCCCCACAAGGAAAATGCCTGGCTGGCTGTGACTTCCCCTGACAGAAGCTTTGCTCGGAGTTAAAGGCAGGACGCTCTTTTTCAGAAAAGGGTTTTTTCATGTTTGTAATGAGAACACACATTTGAGAGACCATTCACAACATGATATACCGTACAGACATGGTCCCCCTTGACAAAAGCGGCCCAAACATAGTTTGCAAGTAACTACGTTTGGGCCGTTTGCAAATATATGTGTTTTGACTTTTTTTTCAGGCCACTGAAGTTTAAGGGGTATTCTGGCTTTATACATCTTATCCCCTATCTAAAAGGACAGGGGATAAGATGTATGATCACAGGGGTCCCGCCACTGGGATCCCCACAATCTTTGTGCAGCCCCCCCCCCCCCCCCGGCATTCTGTGCCGGGGGCTGCCTCCGAAACGTGACGTCACGCCATGCCCTGCCATTCATGTCTATGGGAGGGGGCATGATGGCAGTCACACCCCCTCCCATAGACATAAATGGATTGGGCGTGGCGTCACGAGCAGTTTATGGTGCCTCGGGTGGTCCGCTAACGATCACTCACCTGTCCTCGGGGCTCCGTAGCGTACTCTTCGGGATCCCCTGCATCGCCGGCGCTCTCCATCATCGTCATCACGTCGCCGCGCACGCTGTCCCGTCATCCAATAGAAGCGGAGTGTGTAGCGGCGTGATGGCGGCGACGGAGAGCAACGTTCCCAGGCAGCAGAGACCTTCCCGGAGAGTCGGGGACACCCCGGGGACGCGACGACAGCGATGGAAGGCAACATCCAGGGCAGCGGTGACTGTCTGGAGCGGCGGGGACACGTGAGTATAACCTCCAATACCAGTGGTCTTCAACCTGCGGACCTCCAGATGTTGCAAAACTACTACTCCCAGCATGCCCGGACAGCCATTGGCTGTCCGGGCATGCTGGGAGTTGTAGTTTTGCAACATCTGGAGGTCCGCAGGTTGGAGACCACTGTCCTATACTTTATATTGCACGGATCCCTCAACATGCGATGGTTTCAACAAACGATGATCCATTTGGAACGGTTTGCCATCGTATGTTGAGGGACCACTGTATTTGCTTAAGAAAAAAAGAAAAAAACAGCTAGATGAAAAACAAATGTAATACATATCTTTACATGGCAGAAGCATCAGGTAGGTAAGATGATCATTGCAGGACCGCAGGAGATGCTGAAGACAAATCTGACATTTGCTGTGAATAAGAGGCTGTGCGCCCAAATCTCTTGCAGAGGGTCTCCGCACACAGGTGTATTATTTTAGTGCGTGTGTGTGTGTGTGTAGTACATGCAATAGTAGTGCCACTCACCAAACAAAAAATGGGTTTGTTAGAGCCTCACCACAGTGTTCTATTACACCCTTAATGAGGGATTAAACATGTCAAGAGTACTTACATGATCGCAGGGCACACTTCCATCTCCCTTATTTCTATAGAAGCCACTTTAAACTCACACATTGTAATTGACAATGAGAATGCTTTACCTTTGAAGTCATCCCTGGGTCCGTGTACTTCCTTCTTGTTCATCTTTCTTTCCGAGCACTGGTTGTTATGGGCACTTTTGGAGTTGTTCTCTAGATAAGATGAGCTTGTTCCTTTCTTGGAGGGATGAGGATCACAGAGTTTTGCATTAACCTTATATAAGTCGAGGGCCTTAATGGCTGCTGCATTGTTATCCATACGGAGAAAAGTGGGACAGGAAGCACAAAACTCATTCGTGCAGGAGTCATTTCCACAGCCCTCAGTTAACTGGTGGTAGTAGCGTTCTATTAGATGCTTTGCAGCTGCTCGCTTCCTGTAGCAAACATTCAAACAG
Source organism: Hyla sarda (assembly GCF_029499605.1). Classification (NCBI taxonomy): domain Eukaryota; kingdom Metazoa; phylum Chordata; class Amphibia; order Anura; family Hylidae; genus Hyla; species Hyla sarda. Next base: position 187,299,343 of record NC_079190.1, read on the forward strand.
GCATGTGGATTAGTACAGCTTCCATATAGAACGCTCATTCAGATTAGTAGTGAAGCTTGGTTAGTCTTGCACATACATAATAACAAATCTTGAGATGAACAGACTTAAAACACAAACTACTGTTTTTTTTTATATCTATTGACAGGTCAGCTGTTAACATATCACATTTAATCTAGATATGTAATTATTATAAATCATATCTATCACAATGGTGGACCTAAAGATGCTGATGTGACGCAACCCCCTATATGATATCCTGGGTAATCCACAAACTAGTCTCATCCATAGTTCTGTGGCAGACTGTAAGAGCCAAGAACCAATCACGCTATACCCACAAATAACGGAGTATTATTAATCTAGGCCAGAGTTTCCCAACCGGTGTGCCTCCAGTGGTTGCAAAACTACAACGTCCAGCATGCCCAGACAGCCTTCGGCTGTCTGGGCATGCTGGGAGTTGTAGTTTTGCAACTGCTGGAGGCATACTGGCTGGGAAAAAGGTCTAGATTGGTGTCCCTCAACCTGCAGCTCTTCAAGTGGTTGCAAAACTACAACTCCCAGCATGCCTAGGCAGCCTTTGGCTGTCAGGGCATGCTGGGAGTTGTAGTCTTGCAACAGCTGGAGGCACACTGGTTGGGAAACACTTATCTAGGCCTAGATAGGTAAATGTATCAGTTATCACAGAGGCGTATCACCATTACAAACTTAAAGCGGTATTCCAGGCAAAAACTTTTTTTTATATATCAACGGGCTCCGGAAATTTAAACAGATTTGTAAATTACTTCTATTACAAAATCTTAATCCTTCCAATAGTTATTAGCTTCTGAAGTTGAGTTTCTGTTTTCGGTCTAACTGCTTTCTGATGACTCACGTCCCGGGAGCTGTGCAGTTCCTATGGGGATATTCTCCCATCATGCACAGCTCCCGGGACGTGACATCATCATTGAGCAGTTAGAAAGAAAACTTCAGAAGCTAATAACTATTGGAAGGATTAAGATTTTTTTAATAGACCTAATTTACAAATCTGTTTAACTTTCCGCAGCCAGTTGCTATACAAAAAAAAGTTTTGGCCTGGAATACCCCTTTAACTATAATTATTAACAATGGCTAAAAGATAAACACCACACAACACAAATAATGGGTCCCCTCGGTAAAGCATAGTGCAAGAGTGTAATCATAACCTAATAAACCGGACATTTCATAAAGTACACAATGCCGCCAATAGAGAAGCATAAACAGAAACATGTGCAAGATGAAGCCTCTTATTGTGCCCCTATTACTTAGGGTACGTTCACACTACAGAATTCCCGCGGAATTACGAGAGCGGAATTACGCGGAGTGAACCTAACAGTGTGAATGGGTCTCCGCGAGATCCGTTCACACTGTGGAATTTCAGCGGCGGACAATTCAGCCGCTGAAACTGTTCCGCGCAAAGAAAGAACATGTTCGTTCTTTGTGCGGATTCCGCTAGCACTGCATAGCTGTCAATGGTGATGGCTCAGTGCCCCGCGGCCCTATAACCAAAGTCTTTTCGGCGGCGGCAGACAGACGGAATCTACGCTTGCCGAATTCAGTGAGTGGAGATTCCGCAGTGTGAACGCACCCTTAGACTGTGTCTCCCACATAGTATAACGTTTATGCTTTACTATTGGTTGCAGTGCATACTTTAAAGGGGTACTCCGGAATCTTTCTTCAAAATCAACTGATTCCAGAAAGTTAAACAGATTTGTAAATGACTTCTATTTAAAAATCTTAAAGGAGAAATGTGGCGCTAAACTTAACTCCAATAATGCCCGGGCTGTAAAAACTTTAAAACTTTAAAAGGAGATATGCAGTGGAAAATTTATGTCCTCGGTGCCCAGGCTGCAAAAACAAAACTTTAAAAGGGGTACTCCGGTGGAAATTAATTTTTTTTTTTTTTTTAAATCCACTGGTGCCAGAAAGTTAAACAGATTAGTAAATGACTTCTATTAAAAAATCTTAATCCTTCCAGTACTTATTAGCTGCTGAATTCTACAGAGGAAATTATTTTCTTTTTGGAACACAGAGCTCTCTGCTGACATCTCCAGAGCAGCATATGTTTTCTATGATTTTCTTCTACTCTGTCCATTTTAAGAACTGTCCAGAGATGTCAGCAGAGCACTGTGTTCCAAAAAGAAAATAATTTCCTCTGTAGTATTCAGCAGCTAATAAGTACTGGAAGGATTAAGATTTTTTTAATAGAAGTCATTTACTAATATGCTTAACTTTGACAAAAAAAAAAATAAGGTTTTTTTCTACCGGAGTACCCCTTTAACTCACCTTCCTTAAGTTACATTGTTGCTCCAGTATGCTTCCTCCAGACTCGGAACATCCCACTGTAGTCAGCGTATTGCCGGCTGTAGCAATGTCCCACCTTGGCCGGTGATAGGCTGAGCGCAATGTCACGTAAGGAGCCAGGGCGGGGCATCCCTGTGGCCGGCGATACGCTGACTGTAGTGTGACGTTCCGAGCCTGAGAAGCAGGGAGCCAAGCAGCGCTGGGGGATGCAGATACCGGTGCAACAGGGGAACATAGGAAGGGGAGTTAAAGTTTTAATTTTTTTATTTTTTTTTAATAGTTTTTGCAACCCGGGCACTAATGGAGTTAAAAATTTAGTGCCACATTTCAACTTTAATCCTTCCAGTACTTAGCTGCTGTATGCTCCACAGGAAGTTGTATTGTTCTTTTCTGTATGACCACAGTGCTCTACTGACACCTTTGTTCATGTCAGGAACTGTCCCGAGCAGGAGAGGTTTGCTATGGGGATTCCCTCCTGCTCTGGACAGTTCCTGACACAGAGAGGTGTCAATAGAGAACACTGTGGTCAGACTGGAAAGAACCACTCAACTTCCTGTGGAGCATACAGCAGCTGATAAGAACTGGAAAGATTAAGAATTTTTTTTTAGTTGTAATTTACAAATCTGTTTTACTTTCTGGAACCAGTTGATTTGAAAAAAATAAAATTAGTTTTCCACCAGAGTACCCCTTTAAGGCTCTTTTACAAAGGACAATTATTGAGTGAATGAGCTTTGGCACAAACACTCGTTCCTAAAAATTGGTCCAAGTTAAAGGGAAGACAATAGGCTAACAAAGGAGAAAACGTTGCAAGCTGACTGCATCTTTTGTCACCATTAAATTCACTGTTATTAGACGCACATCAAGTGTAAATGGTTAAGAAGTGTCAGACAATAATAAAATAAAGAACTGCATGAACGATCCAGATAGTTTGTACAACCCAGCCTGCAACTGAGCCACGTGAATGCTCATTAAATAAACACTGATCATCAGGATCAGTTTGTTCTTGTGCTTACATTGGTCCATCTTAAAAACAGCCTTTAGGCTATAATGTGTCCTCTGAGTGGAACACTGACAATTGCTATAAAAAAAATGGTCTTTTCAAATGAAATAGCCACTATGAATGTATGGTGGACTAAAAAGCTCTCACATGACATCTGTTCTGGATGAAGGGGCTCGTCTTCTGGAGAGATTGCACTGTACAGCTACATTTCTTTGTGTGACAACTGGTGCCGTATTGCGTTTTAGAGAAAAAAGGAGTTTTGTGCTTGAGTGTAATACTTTGTTCCTTTATTTCATGGATTCATTCATTTTTCACAGGCTTTAAAAATAAAAGCAGCAATCTGATTGGTTGCTATGGGTAACTGGTCCACTTTTTCTCTGCACAGGTTTTGATAAATCTCCCCCATTGTTTTCAAGCAAGGAAATTGTTCACTATATAAAAGGTCTCTTATCTGCTTATCTGAGATATCCTGGTGCTGGAATGGTGACCTGTTTATTAGGTTATGAATACACTATACCGGTTAGGTTTACCAAGGGCACCCATTGTTTGTATTTGGCATTTTGTCTTTTAGCCATTGAGCATTATTAAAGGGGTACTCCACTAGAGCACTTATTTTTTTTAAATCAACTGGTGCCAGAAAGTTAAACCGATTTGTAAATTACTTCTATTTAAAAATATTAATCTTTCCAGTTCTTCTCCTTTTGAATTTCTTTTCTGTCTGACCATAGTGCTCTCTGCTGACACCTCTGTCCATGTCAGGAACTGTCCAGAGTAGGGGCAGATCCCCATAGCAAACCTCTCCTGCTCTGGACAGTTCCTAAAATGGACAGAGGTGTCAGCAGACAGCACTGTGGTCACGCAGACTGTAAATTCAAAAAGAAAAGAACTTCTTATGGAGCATACAGCAGCTGATAAGTACTGGAAGGATTACGATTTTTAAATAGAAGTAATTCACAAATCTGTTTAACTTTCTGGATCCAGTTGATTACATTTTTATTTATTTTTTTCCAGTGGAGTACCCCTTTAAAACTTAAAGAATTTGTGTCATTAAAATACATCTTTGACATGTTCAAGCTTTAGATACCACCTGGTCTTAGTCCTGGGAGCCTCTGAGATTGTGAGTAATAGGTAGTTAAAGTGTGCAGAAGCGGGCACTTCACTCCCCTTCTGTCAGTCAAATCTGACTTATACCCTACATTAGTCAATGGTGCGAGTCGGATCTGGACAACTTCAGAGGTTTTGTTTATATGGATGAAACTAACTGCCATACTCCTCTGTAATAACTATTATTTCACATTTTTTAAAGGGTTTTCCCACCACACTCCACTATCTGCAGGTACCACGCTTGGCTATCCTTGCCAGACAGTAGAAATGCATGGAGCAACAGTGCTCATTTCTCATAATTAATGGGAATCCCCATGGACAGGCCCAAGTCCTGTTTTAAGGATAATGTTGGTGGTAAACCCCTTTAATTTGGCATTAATCTTACATATACTGTATTTGCTAAGCCAGTGCATGACAAGCATTTCTAAACCCTATTTAAATTAGAAGAATAGGGTTTTAGTTCTCTTGTGTATATGTTATTAGTATGCATAGCCAATCAGAGGCTTTGAGTACCTATCATCAACTAAACTTTCCCTAATCCCCCTCCCCATCTGTCCCTGACTGACTAGCTCTATCCATGTGATTATTTCTAGTTAAAACCCCCTGTAAATACTTTTTTTCCCCTCTATCTTCGGTAGCTCAGTATGGTGCCGTGTACGTGTGGAGGAAGTGGGCGGGGCCTGGCAGGCACGACTTCATCTGATGCCTGCGAGGGCCGGCTTCCGCCCTTCCTGTATGCTGCACTCCCTCTCGGGAGCGCGCAAACAGGCTGAGTACAGGGCAGGGATGGCAGCCTCCGAGTCTCCTCCTCTCTGTTTGGCTATACAAGTGCCATACAGAGAGGACGAACGTTGTAGGACAGAGCTGCCGTGCCCTGCAGGGATATGTGCACAGCGCTCGCTCCCGCCTGTCTGTTTGACAGGCAGGGAGCTGTGCCGAGTATGCGATTTCGGACTCAGCAGCCTGGCTAGCCTGAGTCCGAAATCACTGGAAAAGCTGGCGGAGAGGGGTTCCTAGGGAGACATTGCTAAGGAAACATTTTTTTTTATAGAATCCAATTACAAAGTTAATCTATATATATGTTATACTATAAAATATATATTTTTTAAATTTGATGAGAGGTACTCTTTAAATTAGAGGCCATCTTTTGGCAAAGCCTTTGGTGCTGTGTGTCCAAGACAACAACAAAAATGCCTTAGAGTACACAGTATGGCATCAACCACACACAACAATTGACCAAAGCTTTAAAAAGCCTGGTTATCCTGTGTATCCCATGTTTATTAAAACATAACATTTAATGTGTGTATATAAAGAATTGTTTAAAAACAACATTTTGGGGTCTTTATTCATTTATATACACACACATTAAATGTTATAACAAAAAGGGTGATTTAAAAAAAAAAAAAATATTTAAAAAATAAAATAAAACAAACACCGCCAGGTACATGTGAATGATAATGGCCACTAAGGACAATATAGTGGAATAGTATAGTCTAGAGGTCAGGAAAGAGACAATCTCTAGACTATAATGTTTCACTATATTATCCTTAGTCTCCATTATGACACGCTTACCTGGATGTTTTTTTTTTTTTAAATCACAATTTTTGTTTTAACTTTTAAAAAAAAGGTATATATAAATGAATAAAGCCCAAAATGGTGTTGTAATAAACATGGGTACACATAACAGGGCATTTTTATTTTTATTAAACCTTTGGTCAATTGCCCAAGACAGCACTTTCCGAACCTGTGATTTAGTAGTTCAGATTTATCATAGGTAAACTGGTTCACAACCACTCAGACCTCTGTGCTATAAAGAAGAATGCTGGATTTTGATAGCTTGACCCTAATGCTAATATTGACTTTACAGGTTGTAATCTAAACTTTTGCTAGCTAAGCTCAGGAATACAATCTTAAAGAAACAAATAAAAATACTACATAAAAGTAATATTGCAACAAACTGAATAGCAACTTTCTAATACAATAAGAAACACTCCTTTGGGATGCTTTGCCGCAGACACTATCTGAGCATGCGCTTGGCTCTTCACCACACTAATTTTCTGAAAATTAACATCTAATTAATACAAAAAAGGAAAATACAAAGACACATATGTATGACTTCAGCAAAGAGACAAACATAGTTAACTCTTCTAAAGATAGAGGACTGGAACATCAAAACTAGTATGACACTTTCTGAACATGTGCTGTAACACACAAGAGTCAGCACTAGAGATGAGCGAACTTAACAGTAAATTCGATTTGTCACAAACTTCTCGGCTCAGCGTTTGCTGACTTTAGCCTGCATAAATTAGTTCAGCTTTCAGGTGCTCCGGCGGGATGGAGACTCTTTCCTAGGACTGTATCCACCTTTTCCAGCCCACAGAAGCACCTGAAACCTGAACTAATTTATTCTGTGGCGGCCATTGTTTCTGTGATGCTTTGTCTGTGGGGTGGAGTGGCCCAGAGCCAGGGGCTTGGTCGGGCAGTAGTGGGGCTGCATGGCCACTGGGTCGCTCCCTCCGTTGGGCATGGGGTCTCTGAGGCAGTGGTGGCCCCGCCGGGGGCTATGCCAGTGTCAGGTTAGGGACCCACTCTAACGAGGTGGCCTTGACGTGGCCAGTGGGCTTTGTACTTTTTGATTAAAATGTATACTAACAACCTGTTAGTTTTTGAAATTATGCTGAGAAGCAAGTAGATCAAATTACAAATGGTGGATGTGCGGCTATGTTTCTCTTTTTGTGTTGCACACACTGAACTAATTTATGCAGGCTAAAGTCAGCAACCACCGAGCCGAGACGTTCGTGACGAATCGAATTTACTGTAAGTTCGCTCATCTCTAGTCAGCAAGACTGTATGAATGGTAGGGTGTGTACTATATAGTGTATGTTCTGCTGTAAACATAATGGCAGCTACATGTATTGGGTACATTACAGCAGACAATTTTCATTAGTCTTTGGTCAGAATTTTTAGCAAAACCAGGATTAGGACCAAAACACATAAAATGAAGAAAATCTTTCCATGAGAGTTTCTCTCTATGTTGGTTCCACTCTTGGTTTGGTTAAAAATATGTATCAAAATCCTGCATGTGAAGCAGTATAGTCACCAAATTCTTCATCTTACACAAGAATGAACACATTAAAAACAGTTAACATGAGACATTCTTTGCTCTTATTACTAACGAGGGCTCGTTCCCATTCTGCTGGGCTTCGTCCCATTCAGCACCAAACAAGGAAATTGAATGAACCCTTTGCACAACAGACACCACCAGGTCCTGCTGGACCCATTCACTTAAATGGGGTCAGTTGGGTGTCCTGCAGTACCTAGGAGTTGGGGGGGGGGGGGAACGAGATGCAGTATCTTTATCCTGTCCTTTAAACGGGTTCAGTGACAGAGGGCACTAAGAAGACCTTAGCGGCTGTGTGAATCCAGCCTAAACATTGGGAATTGTTCCCCTCCTATAATAACCATGACTCTATTGTTTTTTTTTTACTCTCATTTTGTAAAGTGACCATATATCACTAAGATATTCTATCACTGTTCAGGGGGGGGGGGGTCTGACCTAAGTAACACTGAAAATAAAGGTGCTATAGCCCCCCTTCTAGCTTTTCCCTGCTCAGTAGGAAATCTCATCAGTTTTACCTGCACTAACCTATCGGTGATATGCCATCACTTACAGCACCCACTTTATATTGATCTTATAAGTTTATCATTTTTGGGGCTGTATCAAATATCATTATTGAACTTAGATGGGAGGAGGGGGACACAGGTGGTCAAAGCAACCAATAGACTGCAGCTGTCCCGTTTCTGCCAATACTGGAAAGTGTCTGGATACCTTTCTGGTTGATATGGACAACAGATTACTTTTTCTTTTGTAATAGTTTTTAATTGTTTCCTGAAGAGTTTCTGTAAACCAAAAGCTAATAGTTTATTTTCTGCAAGTTTTTTTTTATCTTATGTTAATATGGATATTTGTAACAATAAAACATTTATTGGTTGTTGAGAAGATCCAGGTCCTACATGGATTCTGCGGCTGTCTGGATATCTGAAGAGCCATAAGCTTTTGATTATATTGTATCGATATAGAGGATGCCCAAAGATTTACTTTACATCGTCTAACACACAAACAATTACTACACAACTTTGTATTTTGTTTCTTCATCTTGAAGGAATCTGACACCAAATGGCTTTTTGCAGAGCGCTTCATGGTCCCATAATCCCGCCGATGACATTTCTTATTTGCACAGCTTAGATTATGGTGGAGCCAATTATTAAAGGGGTACTCCGCTGCTCAGCGTTTGGAACAAACTGTCCCGAACGCTGGAGTCGGGAGCTTGTGACATAACCCCGCACCTCATGACGTCACATCCCACCCCCTCAATGAAAGTCTATGGGAGGGGGCGTGGCTGCTGCCACGCCCCCTCCCATAGACTTGCATTGAGGGGGAGGGGCGTGACATTATGAGGGGGCAGGGCTATGACGTCACGAGCTCCCAGCTCCAGCGATCGGGACAGTTTGCTCCAAACGCTGAGCAGCGGAGTACCCCTTTAAGATATACAGCAAGGCCACTGTAGGGGTATTTAAGTAGAAGTGTAGACATTGCTAAGCTTGCTTTAAAGGAGATTCTGTGTTAGCTATGGATATGTGCAGAGGCGCATAGAAAATGGATACAAGCCAGAAGTTTCTTCTATAAATACACCACCTCTAAAAGCACATGCTTGTTCACTTTAATGTTTGGTGTCCTCTTTATGGCCACATCCCCATAGCTTCTGCATGCAGGACTATCATGCTTAACATAGTTATACGCACGTACAGGCAAAAGCCAAGCCATGAGAAGAATAGACCCCAAAATAGTTCCCAACAGCAAAACACTACACATTCTTGTAGAGCAAGTGCACTGAAAAACGGTGTCATTGACATGCCATAAAATTAAGAAAACAAAATGTAAGATGGAAAGAGCAATTATGGGGGCAGCATTGTTATAACGCTGAAGAGAGGAGAGGGGGGGAAAAAAAAATAGTCCGAGTGTTCCTCCACATTTATTAAAGGGGTTGTCTAACCGAGGACAGGGAATGATTGTGGGGAGTCTAGGGTTCCCACCCCCTTGTTGGAATGTTTAAAGGGGTACTCCACACCCCCTAGACATCTTATCCCCTATCCAAAGGATAGGGGATAAGATGTCAGATCGCCGGGGTCCCGGGGACCCCCGGGATCTCGGCTGCAGCACCCACCTGCACGGCTTCCACCTAACACCGGCAACGCTGGAGGCTTCAGAGCCCGACCACAATGGCGGAAGAGCGTGACGTCACGACTCCGCCCCGTTTGACGCCACACCCTGCCCTCAATGCAAGTCTATGGGAGGTCAGTCACGCCCCCTCCCATAGACTTGCATTGTGGGGGCGGGGTGTGACATCACACGGGGCGGACTCGTGACGTCACGCTCTACCGCCATTGTGGTCGGGATCTGAAGCCTCCAGCGTTGCCGGTGTGAGGTGGAAGCCGTACAGGTGGGTGCTGCAGCTGAGATCCCGGGGGTCCCCAGCAGCGGGACCCCGGCGATCTGAAATGTTATCCCCTATCCTTTGGATAGGGGGATAAGATGTCTAGGGGTGCGGAGTACCCCTTTAAGCATTTACCTGCGCTGACTGCCACAAGAGTCACTGTTTGCAGGACCATCAGAGACCGGAGCAATGTACTCCGCTATATTTAGCGGGACAGCAAATAGAGCAGCAATCACCAAAAAAGGCGATTGAGAAAATATTTTGCCAACTTCCAGGACATGAACAAGTGTAACTTACAATGATTAATGGCAGATATATGTGAAGAAATTAATCTGTTTGGTTATTGTTATGGTGCTGTATAAAAATAGACACTTCTTACCTAGCCACATGACAGGTGATAACTGTATTATCGGTGGGTTCTGACTGCTTGGACCCACAATAATCATGAAAAACAGGGCAGGGGTCCAATATCTCTTATTTGAATGGAGTTATGATTTGTCCTGCCGCTTCGTTTTATATCTACTGGAATGACTAAATGGAGCAGTACCGCAGATGCTTGCTTCACTAAAATAGGGAAAATGGGGCCCGTTCCCCTCACCCGGTGTTTCCCAATCGGGGTGCATCCAGCTGTTGCAAAACTACAACTCCCAGCTGGGAGTTGTAGTTTTGCAACAGCTGGAGGCGCCCCGATTGGGAAACAAAGCCCTAACCAGTGGGAGTTCCTAATGATCAGACGCTTCACTATCATAAAAAACTGCTTTACATTTTTTGAACTGCCGGCTGAAGGTTTATTCTCCTGGCCTCCCTATACGGCACAGCCATACGTTCTTGTGTTATCTATGGGGAGGCATAAGCAACAGCCAGACACTTCTCTCCACTGACATTATCGGTACTTGTCTAGGACGTTTACAATGGTGGTCACGTGACAAATTTTAAACCCCCCCATTTGGTAATATGCCAGCAGGGAATAGCAGTACATTTAAAATGACATTTTACTCTCCAAACATAGATAGGCACTTTATTAAACTTGAAATAAAAGTGGAGGTACACTTGTTAGTAAATTAATAAAATTATAGTGCTATGAGTTTGGAAAATCCTAAGCATAAGAGCAGTATTGTAATGGGGGCTGGTGTCATCAGTTATGTGGGAAGACACGTACTCTCATATATACAGTATACGGTGGCACTGGCTTCCTAGAACAGGCAATGTAGTCCACAAAGATGTGGAGAGGTTGGATAAAGGTGTTCTATGAGCCACAGAAGTGAATGCCCATCCAGTAGGCTGCAAGTCTTAGTAAACAGTTACCTTTAGGGTGGGCTAACTGGACGTAACATTTTCAGTCTAAGGCCCCTTTCACGCTGCCGTTGTGCCTGTTGGGTCCCGACAGATCCCATTTACTATTATGTTTTTTTAAACGGGAGTAGCGGGGAGGAAAAAACGTTGCAAGATGTATTTTTCCTCCCGCTTTTCTCCCCGGGTTCCCCGACGGACGTCACACTGCCATGTCACAACAGCAGTGTAAAAGATGCTGTAGAATCAGATAAACATACTTCATGTCATCACTACAGGAGCAGGCTGTGTGCTATACTCCGGATCTAGCCCTGCCTCGCTTGTCCTCTTAGAGTTCTTGTCAAGCAGAATGTGCATCAAGGTGGGACTGGGCAGTACACTAAGGCGCCGTACCATCTAGTAGTTGGGGTAAGCAGGTTCCAATGACGTTTACATAAAACTGTACAGTACATAAAGCCCATCATACTTACATTCGGCTATTTTCTAGGTTTTCTGAATTAGGATCTCCTGGTGATCTGTAAAACATAGACATTAGTGCTTTACATGTATTTTTCTATGTACAGCACCTTCTAACTTCCAGGAATAATGCCATACCCCAAACATACAAACAGTATATATGAAAGGAGGCCTTATGGAGATCTAGTGTGATCCGGTGCTGCCTTCCTAAAGGACCTTCTGATGACAAAACACAATGGGCTCTATTACACCTGTGAAATCAAATGCTATTTGTTGTTGGGTAAAGCGTTCTCTCCTAGGTTTTAAGCAATGAGATCCAGTAAGCAGTAGGTTCTGAGGTCCTATCCAAACAGGCTAAGGCAAAACATTATAACAACCCTCTATGATACCGTAGACTGCTGTACATGAAGCAAGATCAAGACAGAGAAAAGTACCAAGCAGATGTGAAATATATACCCTGAGGTTTCCTGACAGTACATGCATGGACCATATTTATAGGAACATTGCCTGACAGCACTGTAAAGTCCAAAAGCAAAACTGCTGCAATTTTACACCAACATTAAAGGGGTAACCAGCCCCTAGGGGATAAGATGTCTGATCGTGGGAGTCTCGCCTGGGGGACCCCCGCGATCTCGGCTGCAGCACCCCAGACATCTGGTGCAGGGAGCAAACTTTGCTCCGTGCCAGATGACTGGCGATGTGGAGGCTTGTGACATCACAGCCACGCCCCCTCAATGCAAGTCTATGGGAGGGGGCGTGACAGCCACCACGACCCCTCCCATAGACTTGCATTGAGGGGGCATGGCCGTGACATCACCAGCAGGGCGAGGCTGGGACGTCACGAGCCTCCGGCGCTGCACCTGAGGCTCCAAACGAATTCTAAGTGCAGCAGGGAGATTGCTGCAATCCAAAATCTTATCCACTATCCATTGGATAGTGTATATTATGTCTAGGGGCAAAGTACGCCTTTAAGGAGTCATTGTTGAAGATTTTTGAAAAGAATTTAATCGCTGGACTACTCATTAAACCCTTAAAAATATGATGTAGTGAAATTCTCCAATGAGTAGAAGGGGTGTGGAAATTTCTATAAAAAACTACTTGTCCAAGGGACTAAAACGGAGCAAAATCTACTTGTCCCTCATGATGATCCACTTGTCTTGGTACACAAAATAATTTAAACCAAAATAGTCAGTGTCAAAAAAATAAAAAATAAATAAATAAATAAAATGTAAAAAAAAAAAATCTTAGTTTATTTAGTTTTTTTGCACTTTTTATCCACCTTGCCCTACAATAGCCATAACTCCTGTTTTCCCATCTACAGACCCATATGGGGCTTGTTTTTTATGGGACCAATTGTACTTTGTAATGACAACTTTCATTTTTCCATAACATATGCTCTCTCTCTCTCTCTCTCTCTCTCTCTCTCTCTCTCTCTCTCTCAGTTGTTGGCCAAGTTTACACAGACTTCACATGTGCATATTTTGCTGCAGATTTTCCGCTGCAGATATTGCTACTACCCATTGAAGTCAATAGGCAGCAAAATCAGCTGCAGAGAAGATGCATTAAAATACACAGGAAATAAGTGTACATATACTTATGTGAAAGTACTTAAAGGAGGTTTCTAATCTTTAATCATCATGTGTAAATGGTTACCATACAGTAAGATTTATCACCTACTGTCTGTAGCAGTGATCGCTCTGTAAAGATGACCATACACATTAATGTGCCAATTTTGCAATCCATCTAATGTGTACTGGGCTTAAGGAGACTCTCAGCTAGTAATTGGCTGAGTAAGCAGTACTTTTATATATTTCCTTAACCATTGGAACAAGAAACTTAATTACTAGGGATATCTCCATACCGATACTGGTACCGATACTGGACTTTTGCACAAGTAATTGTACTCTTGCAAAAGTCCCCGGTACCTAATCTGATACTCACCGGCAGGTATCACGGAGGTGCCAAACTATGCAGCACGCATCATAGCCGGGACCTGTGACTAATGTCAAACATCACCAATTGCGGTGATGTTCGGCATTAACCCTATAGCTGCCGCGCTCAAAGTTGACCGCAGCCTGTAAAAGTCCTGAAGTTAACTACATGCCTGTTAGCTCAGGGATGGTGATCAGCTATGAGGACGGCCAGAAGTCCCTTACCATGCTCCGTGCCGTCCAATCGTTGCTCCTTTAATGCTGCCATCCATGGCAGGCAGTAGTTAAGGAGCGCCAATAACACTGATCAATGCTATGCTATGGCTTTTCATTGATCAGTGTATGCAATCTACAGATTACTGAAACAGTGCCGATTGATATTGGCGAGTACTTAAAAGTATCGGTACTCATACTCAGTCTTAAAAAAAAATGGTATTGGGACATTCCTAGTTATTACCTTCACATGTTAACGGGATATGCTGGCTGCCCAGAATGATTAATTTAAAGGGGAACATAAACAACCCTGTGGCCCAGCTACACAACTGATCAAGCTTTGTGAAGGCTCTATAAACAAGTCAGGATCACAGAGATTTGCTTTTTTTCACATGCAGAGCTTTAAAAAAAATAACAGATCCCCCCAACAAGACACAGTAGATGCAATAACTGCAGTACATAGGCTGGAGCCCATTTGCTGATTACAGGCTACTGTAACATGTATAGTCTACAGCATAGGTGGGGGGGAGACGCAATTCTCTAATCCTTAGAGAACTGTAGAGTTCAGTTTATTTTTATTGTTCTATTACTGATAGTGAACAGCTGTACAATTACCTATATAATGTAGGTCAAATGGGAACTAGCATTTATTAAAGTACTGATCCATATATATTTATTATACACACATTTTTCTTAAATCTACCTTTATGTCCGCTGTACATGTTGGGGGGAATTTATCATCGGTTTTACTCTGGTTTTGTGGTGTACATTTGTCTCACAGTTTGTCTCAGATGCTGTTTAGAGACTTTTCATTGCGACTTTCGATTTAGAAGGTTTTTCTCAAAGAACATAGCAAGTGGTGGTTTCAGTTGATATCATGCAGTGGTCAGGAATTCATGATATGCAACTTTTTAGTTTGTTGCATCTTTTGTCGCAACTACAATAAATTAGGCACAAATCTACACCAGCCCTGCCTTGGCTTACAAAACTGACTGCAAACAGCATTATTAAAAAGTCGCACATTTTGTTGCACCAGATAAAAAGTCTCAGAGGAATCACCATACAAAGTGAAGCACTGAGGTCAGATATGTGATCAGCACCAGATTTATCACTTGCCCTGCACCCTGTAATAAATCTGGTGCTTGTACACAGTTTCCACCACACTAATGGGGTAAAAGACGTTCACCTATACCACTATAGATGAATTCCCCCATTAAGACTATAGGAAACAACAAACAATAGCTGTACCCTACTGATCCACCAGTTATAACAGATCAGTTACATGTAGCATGCTGGGAGTTGTAGTTTTGGTCCGTGTCAGCTGCAGAGCCATAGGCTGTGTCAAGGAATACTGGGAATTGCAGTTAGTAACTACAACACCCATCATGCCCTGATACAGCCTATGGCTCTGCAGCTGACCCGAACCAAAACTACAACTCCCAGCATGTTACACTTTATAGTTCTACAGTTTAGGTTATGGTGCAAGATGCTGGAAGTTGTAATTTGGGTTCAGGCCTCTTTGCGTGCATCTGTGGGGCTCTTGGTCAGCGGGCGAGTATGAAGGGTTCAGGATTCTGGGGGTGCAATTTAGTGCGGGTGGCCAGAAGCCACTAAAAATAAATAAAATTAGATAGCACAACTGGCAGCTGCGCCCCCCCCCCCTTGGGCACTGCCCTAATGCCCAACGTGTCAGTCCGCCCCTATACAAAACATACATGCATACACATATCATACATGCATACACATATCATACATGCACCGGCCACTGCCCCCATATCATACACACACGCGCACACACACCACTGCCACCCCACATCATACATTACACACACATCCACTCACACATCACACATACTCACACCATACATTACATGCATACACACAGACATCATACATTACATACATCACACAGACATCATACACACATCACACCATACATACACACATCACACATACACAGACATCATACACACATCACACATTACATACACATCACACACACACTCACACCATACATTACATATACACACACCACACATACATACACACACACCACACATACACACACACCACACATACATACACACACACCACACATACATACACACACACCACACACACACACACACACACACACCATACACTCATACCATACACAGACATCATACACACATCACACATACATTACATACATACATACACACATCACATACACTCACACCATACATATACAACCACCCTTCCTGCCGCCGCCTGCATTCTCGGCCTCCTCACCTGAGCCGCCATGAGTGGACATCAGAGCTGTAGTCCCGGCACAATAGCAGCTAGGCCGCATGAACTCTGTTCATCCACAAGGTTTGAATTTTTCACCTCACACCGGACGTCCTCTCTCCCCTCCCCCCGCTCTGTTTTTTCCCCGTGCAAACTTGCAACCTCCCCGTGGTAGATCAGGTCCTGTGGAGACAGAGTAGGGGAGGGGATGGAGCTGTGTACGGGGGAGGGAAGGAGATGTGTACGGGGGAGGGAAGGAGCTGTGTACCGAGCTGTGGACATCTATCCCCCTGTCTTCTTGTGTAATGTGTAGCTGCATCCTCCGGGAGGGGAGATGAGGGTGTGTGGCTTAATTAGGTCATGCAAACCTCAGGCCTCGGGCTCTGCGGTCAGCTGGGGGCTGCCGCCCCCTCCATACACTCTGAGCGCCGGTGTGAGGTGCAGACTTGCATCGGCTCCTGCGCCTCACACCGGCATAAAAAAAATAATAATGGAGAAGTCGGTCTGTCCCTGCTAGCCCGATACAGGGCTAAATCTATAAAAAAAAATCACCTGCCCGGCGCCCAAAACTACTTGTCCCGAGTGTCGGGCGATAGGATTTCCACATCCCTGTGGAGTACAAGTCTAAATAAGCCGCTGCCTCATAGCTGACAGAAAACATTTTGTCCTATATCAGGAGTGCAAAGTATTGGAAAAAAGCACACTTACATTCCTGTCTAGTAAACTGATACAGACCCCAAACATAAAAGTGACACCTGTCCGGAGGCTTACACATTGCTCAGAAGTTCTACAATTTGAAGATCCACATTTTATAGGATCTGTGGGAGAGATTTATCAAAACCTGTGCAGAGGAGGAGTTTAGCAGTTGCCCATAGCAACCAGATTGCCTCTGATTTTTCAGATGCCTTTTCAAAAATTAAAGTAACAATCTGATTGGTTGCTTTAGGGAAACTGGTCAACTTTCCCTCCGCACAGGTTTTGATGATTTTTATTAAAGGGGTTCTCCGCTGCTCAGCGTTTGGAACAAACTGTTCCGAACGTTGGAACCGGCAGCTCGTGACATCATAGCCCCACCCCCTCATGATATCACACCCCGCCCCCTCAATGCAAGTCTATGGGAGGGGGCGTGATGGCTGCCACGCCCCTTCCCATATACTTGCATTGAAGGGGCAGGGCTATGACGTCACGAGCTGCCGACTCCAGCGTTCAGAACAGTTTGTTCCAAACACTGAGCAGGGGTACACAGGTGGAAAATTTTTTTTTTTTTTTTTTTTTTAAATCAACTGGTGCCAGAAAGTTAGGCTGCATTCACACCTCGTTTTCAAGTTACGGGTGCCGGATCCGGCTGGGGGAGGGGCAAACTGGGCTCTCCCATACCCCAGCCGGACCAGCGCTGAAATCCATTTATTTACTTTATTGAGCCGATCGAGTCAAACGGTGACTCCGGTCGGCTCATTTTTGACCATATCCGGTTTTGTGACCGGACCTAAAACCGTAGTATACTACGGTTTTAGGTCCGGTCAGTAAACCGCATAGGGGTAAAATGAGCCAACCAGAGTCACCGTTTGACTCCGGTCGGCTCATTAAAGTAAATTGATTTCAGCGCTGGTCCGGCTGGGGTACGGGAGAGCCCAGTTTGCCCCTCCCCCAGCTGGATCCGGCACCCGTAACGTAAAAACGAGGTGTGAATGCAGCCTTAAACAGATTTGTAAATCACTTCGATTAAAAAAAAAAAAAAAAAATCTTAATCCTTCCAGTACTTATTAGATGCTGAATACTACAGAGGAAATTATTTTCTTTTTGGAACACAGAGCTCTCTGCTGACATCATGACCAGTGCTCTCTGCTGACATCTCTGTCCATTTTAAGAACTGTCATGAGTAGGAGAAAATCCCCATAGCAAACATATGCTGCTCTGGACAGTTCCTAAAATGGACAGAGATGTCAGCAGAGAGCACTGTGGTCATGATGTCAGCAGAGAACACTGTGTACCAAAAAGAAAAGAATTTCCTCTGTAGTATTCAGCAGCTAATAAAAAACAGGAAGGATTAAGATTTTTTAATAGAAGTAATTTACAAACCTGTTTAACTTTCTGGCACCAGATGATTTAAAATAAAAAAAAGTTTTCCACTGGAGTACCCCTTGAAGATTCACCTGCACTATAAGCCTGTTTATTGGGTTTAGTGAAAAAGGTGTCCCTTTAAAGGGGTACTCTGGTGGAAAACATTATGAACTGGGGCAAGAAAGTTAAACAGATTTGTAAATTACTTCTATTAAAAAATCTTTACCCTTCCAGTACTTATTAACAGCTGTATTCTACAGAGGAAATTCTTTTCTTTTTTAATTTATTTTTTTGTCTTGTCCACAGTGCTCTCTGCTGACACCTGATACCCGTATCAGGATCTGTCCAGAGCAGGAGAAAATCCCCTTAGCAAACCAATGCTGCTCTGGACAATTCCTGACATGGACAGAGGTGTCAGCAGAGAGCGCTGAGGACAAGAAGAAAAATTCAAAAAGAAAAGAATTTCTTCTGTAGCATACTGCTGCTAATAAGTACTGAAAGGATTAAAATTTTTAAATAAAATAAATTTACAAATCTGTTGAACTTTCTGGCACCAGTTCATTTAAAGGGGTTCTCCGGTGCTTACACATCTTATCCCCTATCCAAAGGATAGGGGATAAGATGCCTGATCGCGGGAGTCCCGCAGCTGGGGGACGCCCGTGATCATGCACGCGGCACCCAGTTTGTAATCAGTGCCCGGAGCGTGTTCGCTCCGGGTCTGATTACGGGCGACTACATGGCCGGCGGTGTGTGATGTCACGCCTCCGCCCCCGTGTGACGTTACGCTTCGCCCCTCAATGCAAGCCTACGGGAGGGGGCGTGCAGGACGTTTGGAATTTGCCAGGTAACAGAGATTGGCAAATTCACCACTGGTGCCCTGTGCTCTTCACAGATGAAAGCAGGTTCACACTGAGCACATGACAGAGTCTGGAGACTCCGTGGACAACATTCTGCTGCATGCAACATCCTCCAGCATTACCAGTTTGGCAGTGAGTCCGTAATGGGGTGGGGTGGCATTTTTTTAGGGGGCCGCACAGCCCTCCATGTGCTTGCCAGAGGTAGCCTGACTGCCATTAGGTACCGAGATGAGATCCTCAGACCCTTTGTGAGACCATATGCTGGAGCGGTTGGCCCTGGGTTCCTCCTAATGCAAGACAATGCTAGACCTCATGTGGCTGGAGTGTGTCAGCAGTTCCTGCAAGAGGAAAGATTGGTGCCATGGACTGGCCCGCCTGTTCCCCAGACCTGAATCCAATTGAGCACATCTGGGACATCATGTCTCGCTCCATCCACCAACGCCACGTTGCACCACAGACTGTCCAGGAGTTGGCAGATGCTTTAGTCCAGGTCTGGGAGGATATCCCTCAGGAGACCATCCGCCACCTCATCAGGAGCATGCCCAGGCGTTGTAGGGAGGTCATATGGGCACGTGGAGGCCACACACACTACTGAGCCTCATTTTGACTTGTTTTAAGGACATTACATCAAAGTTGGATCAGCCTGTAGTGTGGTTTTTCCACTTTGATTTTGAGTGTGACTCCATATCCAGACCTCCATGGGTTGATAAATTTGATTTCCATTGATAATTTTTGTGCGATTTTGTTGTCAGCACATTCAACTATGTAAGGACGAAAATATTTCATACGATTAGTTCATTCATTCAGATCTAGGATGTGTTACCTCAGTGTTGCCTTTATTTTTTTTGGAGCAGTGTAGTATAACTTATTTTTCCCATCCACAGACCCATATGTAATGGCATTCGGAACACTATAACTTAATTTTTCCATATACAGGGCAATATTAAGGCATATTTTTTGCCCCATGATCTTTAGTTTTTAATCAGGATCACTTTTGCACGAATGACCTTTTGGTCACTTTTTATTCCATTTTTGAGAGAATGTAAGGTGACCAAAATCAGCAATTTTGAACTAGCCACCACCACTAACAGTCTAAAAAGCAAGCGCATCGGCTGTGCATGTTTCGCTGTTGGACCACCACTCAGGATAATAGATGTACATCCTGGTGCGTTAAGTTCCAAGGCACCAGGACGTACATTTACGTCCATTGGGGGGAGATTTATTAAAACCTGCCCAGAGGAAAAGTTGCTCATAGCAACCAATCTGATTGCTTCTTTCAATAGTCTGTCTTATTATATCCAAAACCTACCCACTCTGCCAATTTCACGGAGTCTAAAAGGGAGAGGCGGGGACCATGGCTAGATAAGTATAATTTTGTTTTCACTCTTCACTCTCTCTACCACTCCCTCCTCCCCCCACCCCCCCCCTCCCCCAGCAGGATATAAATGTATTGCAAAATGCCAGATAATCCCTTCAAAGGGGTACTCTGGTGAACTAAACCCATAGCCCATCCTTTCCCTGTCACCAACCTATATATCTAATATTATTCATTAGCAATATAGAGCAGTTTCCCTCTTTAAGCTGTCACTTACATGCAGCAAGTGAGAGAAAAACACTTTTTCCTTGTGTGCAGCACAGACTACAACTCCCAGAAGTCAGTGCAGCTCTGTGTAATGGCTGCCAGCCAACTGCTTTCACTATCTGTGTGCATGTTCACACTGCAACTCACACACTGCAGGTCTTTTCTTTCAGACTATCCTTCCTCCAGCAATAAATCATACTGTGCTCTGAATAGCAGAAGTCAGTGATTAGATATTCAGCAGAAAAACAGCAATTATGTTATCAGTTGTGACTAAGAACCTTCACTGCTTTTCTCTCACAGCTCACAAGCTCTCACACGGGGAGGGGAGTTGTGGCTGTACAGCCAAAGCTCTAGACCAAAAAGAAATCAGTTAGTGTTGTCCTGAAGGAAGTGGGCTTTGTTTCGAGGAGACAAAGTGGATCTAAAAATTATGTTTAGGAGACATCAGGGGCCAAAAGAGCTGTAAAAAACACATGATAACTACAGAGGACACAGAACAGGTATTGTGGTGGCTTTGGGGCATTTTTATGTTTCTTAACTTCCCTGGAGTACCCCCTTTAAGGCCTCTCTAAAACCTTTTTAGAGAAAGTCCAAAATTGCTGCTATGTTAGGCTTGTTCAGGTCTAAGTCTAGATCTCCCAAAAAGGAGAAAAAATAAGTAGACCAAATGCAGAAATAGATTTTAGAGGTCCCCAGTTTTCTGCAGCATGGGAATGACTGCATCAGATTGCCCTCTCAATTTTCTTAAAATTATCCTTTCAAAGGCCAAGCAGTCAAGTGTAAACCCCCCGCCCCCCTCACCCACTGTTTTTTCTTCTTCCTTCTTTCTACCAGATAACTCGCTTGGTTGAGTGAGCAAGAGTGGCTGAAAATGTTAGTACATCATCCAAAGAGTCTCCTAAAATGGCCATAGCCTTTTTTAGGCTACTTTCACACTGCTGTTGATTCAGTAGTAAACCGGCCATTGCAAGATAACTGTCATTAAAGGCCAATTAAAAAGAGCCTAATGGACCCGTTACCGGTGGGTTACAACAGCAGTGTGAAAGTGAAGAAAGGCCAGACAAAATTTCTACCCTTGGGACATTATTTTGTATTTAAGACTCCAGGTCCCCAGCCAATCTGCTAATGATCTGGCTACATAACAAGAAGGAATGTTAGGTTTGAAGGCACCTGTACTTGTACTGCCTTTTGTCCATAGGGGATTGTTTTTAGGAAACCAAGATCTTCAAAAGGGCAGGTAAGATTTTCTACATACTTTTGTGAAAGGGACATCCAACTAAAGGGCCCTAGCTAATACGGAATCATTAAAACAAGGTAGCCACAGAAGGAATAAAAAGTTGTTTTTTATTTGGTTTAGACCATGCTTTCTTAATTAAAGCCTATATATTGAACTGTGAATAATGACTTATGGACAAACTGAACAATTGCTCAACCTCTTCCACTGGAAATAACTATTTTCCTGAATACCCTCCTTCCACAACAACCACTGAACTTAGAGTCTGAGTCACTGGGGGGGGGGGGGTGATTTATCAAAGCCTGCGTAGAGAAAGAGCCGTGTAGTTGTCCATAACAACCAGATTGCTTCTTCCTTTTTAAAAAGGTCTCTGGAAAATCAAAGAAGTCCTCTAAGTGGTTGCTATGGGCACCTGCACCACTCTTCCTCTACACAGGTATTGATAAATCTCCCCATTATCTGCGATTATGGCTTCATCCTTAAACACTGACAGCTTATAATGCAGTAGAAAGACCGGACTCCTTCCAAATGCCTCAATATAGAGTGAACCAAACTCTGGACCTCCTGCCTGATCAGTTCTCTGAAGGTGTAATCCAAAGCCAACTTCTTACTACAAATCTTATACTCTCTATGGTACATTTTTATTTATTTATATTTTAAGCATACCTGTCATAGTGCAAAACAAAAAAAAACTAAAAATTATATGTTACTCAGTACCTAATCCGGATCGTGTGAAAAAAGCATTTATCTGCTGCTGAGTTACATTTTCATCTTGCTGGCTGGAGGGGGCGTGTCTATCTGTCTCACAGTGACTCATCTGGAGCAAGCCAGGCAGTCAACCAATCACTTCTCTCTATTCTGTAACCCTTTCCTTTCTGGGTGTATGTACATTCCTATACTGGTGTGGGCATGTGCAGAGCATTGCACCCTTGTCAGTAGTACAGACTAGGGTGCAATGCTCTGCACATACCTCCACTTGTATAGGAATTTACATACACACTGCTATACACATATTGGGGGGGGGGGATGTGCAGACTGCAGAGCATTGCGCCCTAGGGTCTGTGGAAGACACTAGGGTGCAATGCTCTACAGTGCACTTAACCCCATGTGCAGAGGCCCTGGCTGGGAGGATTGCTGAGATGCAGACACTTGCAGACCCAACCAGGGCCACAGCACGAGCATGATCCTCCAGGTCAGGCTACCCGGGCTCCACAAAATGGCAAGGGGGGGGGGGGGGGGCAGCAATGGCAGGGTAAGGAGACATAGGAGGGGCCCAATCCCAATGCAGCCCTCTAGTACAGAGCTATATGCTGCAGCAGCACAAGGGACAGACGGCACAGAGCTCGGCTGCAGACTCTTACGTGCCTAAAAGCATGAAAGGTAAGGCCTCACTCACTGCTCTACAGGGGCTGAATTACTACGAAATCCCAGAGGTAGTGGGGGAGGTTTAGACAAGAACTCCAGTAGGGCCTGTGAGTGTTTTCCGCACCGCCTGTGTGCACGCGCTCCCTGTGCTCGTTCACAGGCAGTGCGTGCCCGCGCACACACTCGACATGATACTGCAGGGATCGCCTATATTGGATACCGGCACACTTTAAGGCAGGTATCCAGGATGATGCAAAATCTAGACTTGTCTGTCTGGCTAAGAGACAAACGACCCCTAGTGGCAGCTATTTTGAGCTTAAATTTTGGGTGAAAATTTACATTTTTTTTTTTTTTTTCATACAACAGTTGTATATTGTGAAATGGCAGACCTGCAATATATCAAAAGTTTTCAACAATGGCAGTGCCTCTCTAAGGCAAGTGTGTGGTCTCTCCCGAATTAACTCCTATCAGGGTATCACCTGCCAAGAGAGCCCCAGCAGTGCCAAAAAGCCAAATTCTTCTCTGGGCTCCACTGGGGAAAGGAAACACACTTCAAAAACGTATGTGTGAAAAAAAGCCTTATGGTGCTTTGCATTATGAGGTAAACGTTTTGTGGTGGACGCATACAGACAAGGCCACACTCAAATGCGGTGGCCAATAGGTGCATGATTTTCACAGTAAAACTGTTTAAGTGCCTGTAAAAATTGTGCTGCCATCGGCCACGTCCTCCCCCGGCTCGATATGCTATAGAGGACCTAGACTCTCATTCCTGCTCACTGTCAATGGGGGGGGGGGGGGGGGGGGTTACCCTGAGCCCTCTCCCACCAGTGCTTAGCTCTCAATGGGGGAGGAGCTCAGGATCATGTCACAATGTCAACTGAGCAACAGTGACAATGCCACCAGTTAATGCTGCTATAAGCCTATGGACTGTCAAGGGGGCGGTCTGCTCAGTTGTCAATCGGACATGAACCTGAGCGCCCAGATGACAGTTCAAAGGCTTTCATTAGCATATTAGCTGCCATCATAGAGATTTATTATGTGAATGTGACAAAAACATCTAACGGATAGGGGGTCCCAGTTTTGGAAACAAGCAATGATCACAAGAACAGGAATCAACAGATGAAGTGTCCGCTGCATCCCAGCAAGGACTGAATGACGGAGGGGCCATGAAGGATGCTGTGCTCTCGCTTGAAGTTACAGAAAGGATACAGAAAAGGACCTCATAAGTCAGTCAGTGTCTCCCAACCAGGGTGCCTCCAACTGTTGCAAAACTACAACTCCCAGCAAGCCCGGACAGCCAAAGGCTGTCCGGGCATGCTGGGAGTTGTATTTGTCAATCGCTGGAGACACCCTGGTTGGGAAACACTGCATACAAAATCAGAGTCCAGTCTGATAGGTCATTCAGGAGTCTAGGAGAGCTGGGAAGTAGCCTTCGGCTATCCAGGTATGCTGGGAGTTGTAGTTTTGCAACAGCTGGAGGCACCCTGGTTGGGAAACACTGTCATAAGCTTTGCCTTAATACCTATAGAATAAAATGGACAGGATGAAACAAGGAAAACCTTGAAAAAAGGTACATTGTGATAGTTTTACACTAGACATCAGACTCTCCAGCTGTTGCCAAACTACAACTCCCATCATAACCAATATCTGAGGGGTATTACTGCAACAGCTGGGGACTAAAACTTAAGGGCATGCTCATACATTGCAGATATACTGCAGATTCTGGATGGTGGAGTATTTGCAAAAAATACATTCAAGGATGTGGAATTCCTATCGCCCGACGCCCAGGACATGCAGTTTCAGGCGCCAGGCAGGTGAATTTTTCAGGCCCTGTGCCCTGCTTCGGGCAAACCTGAAAGCCCCCGACAAGCACAGCAGCGCTCAGAGGAGTGTATAGAGCAGGCTCCGGACTCGTGCCCGCTCCATACTCTGCAGCCCCCCAGCTGTTTTCAGTAGCTGGGGGCCGCTGCTAATAGCCGGCATGTGGCGATCGCCGAGACTGGCTATTAAATCTTTAGATCACCGCTGTCAAAGCTGACAGCGGCATCTAAAGGGATAAGTGAATGCTCCCTGGTGGGCTAGTACGGTGGATCAACCAGAAACCCCAACCCCCCCCGCAGCACGACCGGGGGGGGGTTCAATCCACTATAGAGGTGGCCGGAGGACTTCCCTGTTTCCCTGGCTCTGTCATTGATAGAGCCTGGCTGGACTAGGCTCTATCAATGGATCGCAGAGCACACAGCTCTATGGAGTTCAAAAGCTACATTAACTCCTTCCATATTAAAAGTTCAAATCACCCCCTTTTCCTATATAAAAACATGCAAACATAATAAAAATAAACATATTTGGTATCGCTAAGTGCGTAATTGTATGAACAATTAAAATATAACATTATGTATCCCGTACAGTAAATGAAAAATGTAAAAAAACAAACAAACACAGAATTGCAATTTTTATACTATCCCATAAAAGTGATTAAAAAGGCAGATCAATACCAAAATGGTACCAATACAAAAAAAAACGATTATGGCACAAAAAATGAGCCCTCATACAGCCTGGTATGCGATGAAAAAATAAATAAATAAATAAATAAAACCTAAAGGGGTCAGAAAATGGAAATAAAAAAAAAAAATTGAAAAAGTTCAGAATTTTTTTTTTAATTAGTAAAACATGATGGAAACTATACAAATCTGGTATTTCTGTAATCAGGCCGGCCTAAAGGTAAATGGCGTAAAAAAGAAACCCACCAAATCTGCAAAATTATCTTTTACTTTTTCAATTTCACCTAATATTTTTTAGTTTCAGAGCATGTGTTATGGAGAAATTACAGCGAGAGGAGAAAAAAAAAACGAGAGTGTAAAAGCGAAAATTGGCCCAGACAAGTGGATCATTTTTACCAGAGCTGGTTAAGAAAAAATAAGCTGAGCTGTGATTGGTTTTCGGGGGTTTTGATAAATCTGGGCCAGTTTCCAAATCTGTGGTCCTTTCACTATTGTAAAACTACAACCCCCATCATATGCAGTATGCAACAGCTGCAGAGCAATGCTCCCCAAGCTGCAACTCTCCTGCTGTGATCAAATGACAACTCCCACTATTCCCAGATAGCCTTTAGCTATCAGGGGAGGATAAGATTTTTTTGTTGGGCAACAGCTTGTGAGCCACAGATTTCGATACACTGCCCTAAGGAACAGGTTGGGGTGACGCTGTCAATCCGCTTTATCTCAGCATCTTGGTCATACTTCGTGAATTGCCGATTGGTCATGAGGAAAACCCATCACAATGGACCGGTTCAGCATAGAGAAGTAGTCCCACGTTTTAGTGGTAGCATATAGTAGTGGTCTCCAAACTGCAGACCTCCAGCAGTTACCAAACCACAACTCCCAGCATGCCTGGGCAAGCTAGGAGTTGTAGTTTGGCAAACCGCTGGAGGCACCTCTGTTTGGAAATCCTGAACTATAGACTCCAACTGATCCTATTTCTCATGATTTGCACTGCGGCTCGGCTTCTATGGATGACTGCCGAGCACAAGCAGAAGCCCAGCAAAAACACTAATGACAAAAAAAAAACAAAAAAAAAAAAACACATTGTAGCCGAAAGGCTTTTTAAATGAATGAAAGGTTGTGATCAGTATATAGCAGTAGTCTTCAAACTGCAGCCTGTCAGCTATTGCAAAACTACAACTCCCAGCATGCCTGGGAGCTATAATCCTGATACAGCTAGAGGTGCAGATTGGATACCACTGCTATATATCGATGATGCAATGCAGGCACAATGGTGGAGGGAATCTACTGCAATCACTTCTCTTCTGACAATCCTAATTCACTGCCTGCTGTCAAACTGTGGCCCTCCAGATGTTGCAAAACTACAACTCCCAGCATGCCCGGACAGCCTACGGCTGTCCCGGCATGCTGAGAATTGTAGTTTTGCAACATCTGGAGGGTCACAGTTTGAAGACCACTGATCTACAGCCTTGTTCACACTGTCCCTGCAGGCACCATGTCTACCCCTATAGTGGGGTCACATGACACCTGATCTATAGCCTTGTTCACACTGTCCCTGCAGGCACCATGTCTGCCCCTATAGTGGGGTCACATGACACCTGATCTATAGCCTTGTTCACACTGTCCCTGCAGGCACCATGTCTGCCCCTATAGTGGGGTCACATGACACCTGATCTACAGCCTTGTTCACACTGTCCCTGCAGGCACCATGTCTGCCCCTATAGTGGGGTCACATGACACCTGATCTATAGCCTTGTTCACACTGTCCCTGCAGGGACCATGTCTGCCCCTATAGTGGGGTCACATGACACCTGATCTATAGCCTTGTTCACACTGTCCCTGCAGGCACCATGTCTGCCCCTATAGTGAGGTCACATGATACCTGATCTATAGCCTTGTTCACACTGTCCCTGCAGTCACCATGTCTGCCCCTATAGTGAGGTCACATGACACCTGATCTATAGCCTTGTTCACACTGTCCCTGCAGGCACCATGTCTGCCCCTATAGTGGGGTCACATGACACCTGATCTATAGCCTTGTTCACACTGTCCCTGCAGGGACCATGTCTGCCCCTATAGTGGGATCACATGACACCTGATCTATAGCCTTGTTCACACTGTCCCTGCAGGCACCATGTCTGCCCCTATAGTGGGGTCACATGACACCTGATCTATAGCCTTGTTCACACTGTCCCTGCAGGCACCATGTCTGCCCCTATAGTGGGATCACATGACACCTGATCTATAGCCTTGTTCACACTGTCCCTGCAGGCACCATGTCTGCCCCTATAGTGAGGTCACATGACACCTGATCTATAGCCTTGTTCACACTGTCCCTGCAGGCACCATGTCTGCCCCTATAGTGGGGTCACATGACACCTGATCTATAGCCTTGTTCACACTGTCCCTGCAGGCACCATGTCTGCCCCTATAGTGGGGTCACATGACACCTGATCTACAGCCTTGTTCACACTGTCCCTGCAGGCACCATGTCTGCCCCTATAGTGGGGTCACATGACACCTGATCTATAGCCTTGTTCACACTGTCCCTGCAGGCACCATGTCTGCCCCTATAGTGGGGTCACATGACACCTGATCTATAGCCTTGTTCACACTGTCCCTGCAGGGACCATGTCTGCCCCTATAGTGGGATCACATGACACCTGATCTATAGCCTTGTTCACACTGTCCCTGCAGGCACCATGTCTGCCCCTATAGTGGGGTCACATGACACCTGATCTATAGCCTTGTTCACACTGTCCCTGCAGGCACCATGTCTGCCCCTATAGTGGGATCACATGACACCTGATCTATAGCCTTGTTCACACTGTCCCTGCAGGCACCATGTCTGCCCCTATAGTGAGGTCACATGACACCTGATCTATAGCCTTGTTCACACTGTCCCTGCAGGCACCATGTCTGCCCCTATAGTGGGGTCACATGACACCTGATCTATAGCCTTGTTCACACTGTCCCTGCAGGCACCATGTCTGCCCCTATAGTGGGGTCACATGACACCTGATCTACAGCCTTGTTCACACTGTCCCTGCAGGCACCATGTCTGCCCCTATAGTGGGGTCACATGACACCTGATCTATAGCCTTGTTCACACTGTCCCTGCAGGGACCATGTCTGCCCCTATAGTGGGGTCACATGACACCTGATCTATAGCCTTGTTCACACTGTCCCTGCAGGCACCATGTCTGCCCCTATAGTGAGGTCACATGATACCTGATCTATAGCCTTGTTCACACTGTCCCTGCAGTCACCATGTCTGCCCCTATAGTGAGGTCACATGACACCTGATCTATAGCCTTGTTCACACTGTCCCTGCAGGCACCATGTCTGTCCCTATAGTGGGGTCACATGACACCTGATCTATAGCCTTGTTCACACTGTCCCTGCAGGCACCATGTCTGCCCCTATAGTGGGATCACATGACACCTGATCTATAGCCTTGTTCACACTGTCCCTGCAGGCACCATGTCTGCCCCTATAGTGAGGTCACATGACACCTGATCTATAGCCTTGTTCACACTGTCCCTGCAGGCACCATGTCTACCCCTATAGTGGGGTCACATGACACCTGATCTATAGCCTTGTTCACACTGTCCCTGCAGGCACCATGTCTGCCCCTATAGTGGGGTCACATGACACCTGATCTATAGCCTTGTTCACACTGTCCCTGCAGGCACCATGTCTGCCCCTATAGTGAGGTCACATGACACCTGATCTATAGCCTTGTTCACACTGTCCCTGCAGGCACCATGTCTGCCCCTATAGTGGGGTCACATGACACCTGATCTATAGCCTTGTTCACACTGTCCCTGCAGGCACCATGTCTACCCCTATAGTGGGGTCACATGACACCTGATCTATAGCCTTGTTCACACTGTCCCTGCAGGCACCATGTCTGCCCCTATAGTGGGGTCACATGACACCTGATCTATAGCCTTGTTCACACTGTCCCTGCAGGCACCATGTCTGTCCCTATAGTGGGGTCACATGACACCTGATCTATAGCCTTGTTCACACTGTCCCTGCAGGCACCATGTCTGCCCCTATAGTGAGGTCACATGACACCTGATCTATAGCCTTGTTCACACTGTCCCTGCAGGCACCATGTCTGCCCCTATAGTGAGGTCACATGACACCTGATCTATAGCCTTGTTCACACTGTCCCTGCAGGCACCATGTCTGCCCCTATAGTGGGGTCACATGACACCTGATCTATAGCCTTGTTCACACTGTCCCTGCAGGCACCATGTCTACCCCTATAGTGGGGTCACATGACACCTGATCTATAGCCTTGTTCACACTGTCCCTGCAGGCACCATGTCTGCCCCTATAGTGGGGTCACATGACACCTGATCTATAGCCTTGTTCACACTGTCCCTGCAGGCACCATGTCTGCCCCTATAGTGGGGTCACATGACACCTGATCTACAGCCTTGTTCACACTGTCCCTGCAGGCACCATGTCTGCCCCTATAGTGGGGTCACATGACACCTGATCTATAGCCTTGTTCACACTGTCCCTGCAGGGACCATGTCTGCCCCTATAGTGGGGTCACATGACACCTGATCTATAGCCTTGTTCACACTGTCCCTGCAGGCACCATGTCTGCCCCTATAGTGGGGTCACATGACACCTGATCTATAGCCTTGTTCACACTGTCCCTGCAGGCACCATGTCTGCCCCTATAGTGAGGTCACATGATACCTGATCTATAGCCTTGTTCACACTGTCCCTGCAGGGACCATGTCTGCCCCTATAGTGGGGTCACATGACACCTGATCTATAGCCTTGTTCACACTGTCCCTGCAGGCACCATGTCTGCCCCTATAGTGGGGTCACATGACACCTGATCTATAGCCTTGTTCACACTGTCCCTGCAGGCACCATGTCTGCCCCTATAGTGGGATCACATGACACCTGATCTATAGCCTTGTTCACACTGTCCCTGCAGGCACCATGTCTGCCCCTATAGTGAGGTCACATGACACCTGATCTATAGCCTTGTTCACACTGTCCCTGCAGGCACCATGTCTACCCCTATAGTGGGGT
This sequence comes from Hyla sarda, assembly GCF_029499605.1. NCBI lineage: Eukaryota > Metazoa > Chordata > Amphibia > Anura > Hylidae > Hyla > Hyla sarda. The sequence goes on from NC_079190.1 coordinate 187,330,086, forward strand.
CACATGACACCTGATCTATAGCCTTGTTCACACTGTCCCTGCAGGCACCATGTCTGCCCCTATAGTGGGGTCACATGACACCTGATCTATAGCCTTGTTCACACTGTCCCTGCAGGCACCATGTCTGCCCCTATAGTGAGGTCACATGACACCTGATCTATAGCCTTGTTCACACTGTCCCTGCAGGCACCATGTCTGCCCCTATAGTGGGGTCACATGACACCTGATCTATAGCCTTGTTCACACTGTCCCTGCAGGCACCATGTCTACCCCTATAGTGGGGTCACATGACACCTGATCTATAGCCTTGTTCACACTGTCCCTGCAGGCACCATGTCTGCCCCTATAGTGGGGTCACATGACACCTGATCTATAGCCTTGTTCACACTGTCCCTGCAGGCACCATGTCTGTCCCTATAGTGGGGTCACATGACACCTGATCTATAGCCTTGTTCACACTGTCCCTGCAGGCACCATGTCTGCCCCTATAGTGAGGTCACATGACACCTGATCTATAGCCTTGTTCACACTGTCCCTGCAGGCACCATGTCTGCCCCTATAGTGGGGTCACATGACACCTGATCTATAGCCTTGTTCACACTGTCCCTGCAGGCACCATGTCTGCCCCTATAGTGGGGTCACATGACACCTGATCTATAGCCTTGTTCACACTGTCCCTGCAGGCACCATGTCTGCCCCTATAGTGAGGTCACATGACACCTGATCTATAGCCTTGTTCACACTGTCCCTGCAGGCACCATGTCTACCCCTATAGTGGGGTCACATGACACCTGATCTATAGCCTTGTTCACACTGTCCCTGCAGGCACCATGTCTGCCCCTATAGTGAGGTCACATGACACCTGATCTATAGCCTTGTTCACACTGTCCCTGCAGGCACCATGTCTACCCCTATAGTGGGGTCACATGACATGATCTATAGCCTTGTTCACACTGTCCCTGCAGGCACCATGTCTGCCCCTATAGTGGGGTCACATGACACCTGATCTATAGCCTTGTTCACACTGTCCCTGCAGGCACCATGTCTGCCCCTATAGTGGGGTCACATGACACCTGATCTATAGCCTTGTTCACACTGTCCCTGCAGGCACCATGTCTGCCCCTATAGTGGGGTCACATGACACCTGATCTATAGCCTTGTTCACACTGTCCCTGCAGGCACCATGTCTACCCCTATAGTGGGGTCACATGACACCTGATCTATAGCCTTGTTCACACTGTCCCTGCAGGCACCATGTCTGCCCCTATAGTGGGGTCACATGACACCTGATCTATAGCCTTGTTCACACTGTCCCTGCAGGCACCATGTCTGTCCCTATAGTGGGGTCACATGACACCTGATCTATAGCCTTGTTCACACTGTCCCTGCAGGCACCATGTCTGCCCCTATAGTGAGGTCACATGACACCTGATCTATAGCCTTGTTCACACTGTCCCTGCAGGCACCATGTCTGCCCCTATAGTGGGGTCACATGACACCTGATCTATAGCCTTGTTCACACTGTCCCTGCAGGCACCATGTCTGCCCCTATAGTGGGGTCACATGACACCTGATCTATAGCCTTGTTCACACTGTCCCTGCAGGCACCATGTCTGCCCCTATAGTGAGGTCACATGACACCTGATCTATAGCCTTGTTCACACTGTCCCTGCAGGCACCATGTCTACCCCTATAGTGGGGTCACATGACACCTGATCTATAGCCTTGTTCACACTGTCCCTGCAGGCACCATGTCTGCCCCTATAGTGAGGTCACATGACACCTGATCTATAGCCTTGTTCACACTGTCCCTGCAGGCACCATGTCTACCCCTATAGTGGGGTCACATGACATGATCTATAGCCTTGTTCACACTGTCCCTGCAGGCACCATGTCTGCCCCTATAGTGGGGTCACATGACACCTGTCATTCAGGCTGTCAGGGCACACTTCATGCCGCCCCCTCCCCGCAGACATTAGGCCCCGGCTGACCTGTCTCCCCCGGGGCTGTGCTCCGGGCTGCCGCTGCAGGGGGTGTGTGCGCTCCGCTCCTCGGGCTCCGGTGCTCCCTCTCTCTCCTGCTGCCGCCGCTTCTGGTCCGGGGAACTCATGCGAGAACCCGGCACAATCCAGCAGGCACACAACTAGTCGAGCAGGCCGCCCCCCCGGGCCATGCACACGGAGAGCTGATAGGCGGAGGACAGCGCTCTACACGATGAATGAGAGACACGCACCGAGCTCCGGCTGTCACACGGACATGAGGCTGTGCGGGGCTCACTATGGCGGGCGTGTGGGGGGCTGTGGTGCAGGGTCACGGACTGCTAGGAGGCTGGCTGGTGGCTTCTTACTCTTCTTGTCTGGTCACCCCGAGCCCAGCTCCGCCATCTTGCTACAAGACACGGACCTCGGGCAGCGCAAACTAGGAGGACCGGCGAGGAGGGCGGGGGTATCCCAACGTGCACCGCGGCACCGTACCATAGATTTTAGACAAACCTTCACTCATGACGCTGACAGTCCAGAAGGGTGGGCGGAAGTTGAAACGCAGTTTTCTCTCTATGGTTTGGGCAGGGCGCAGGGCGCAGGCGGAGTATGCGCAGACGTGCCGCGCTCCTGACAGCTAGAATACGCCAGTGCGCGGTGACGTCACGGGGGAGGAATGCTGGGAGGAGGGGGCGGCCTCTTCCTTGGGCCAGTACACATTGCACTGGGTCACTTCATTCTAGCGTAAGACATTAGAAATAATCACAGCCTTTTATTTGCTGTTGTTAATACGTAAAGTTTTATTAGGCCCTGGAATATTTTATTTACAGCTGCAGCAGTTTTTGGTAACAGCATTTTCCCATATATTTTTGTTAACATAGCCACAGGGGCTGTTATTTTTTTGGAACCATTAGGGACTCAGCCCATTTTCAGCATTTTTCCGTTTTTGCATTTTCATTTTTTCCTCATCACCTTCTAAAAATCAAAACGCTTTCAATTTTGCACCTAAAAATCCATATGATGGCTTATTTTTTGCGCCACCAATTCTACTTTGCAGTGACATTAGTCATTTTACCCAAAAATCCACGGCGAAACGGAAAAAAAAATCATTGTGCCACAAAACCGAAGAAAAAATGCCATTTTGTAACTTTTGGGGGCTTTCGTTTCTATGCAGTGCATTTTCCGGTAAAAATTCCACCTTCTCTTTATTCTGTAGGTCCATACGGTTAAAATGATCCCCTACTTATATAGGTTGGATTTTGTTGTACTTCTTGAAAATATCATAACTACATGCAGGAAAATGTATATGTTTAAAATTGTCATCTTCTTACCCCTATAACTTTTTTATTGTCCCATGTATGGGGCGGAAAGAGGGCTAATTTTTTGCGCCATGATGTGACGTTTTTATTGGTATCATTTTTGTATTGATCGGACTTTTTGATCGCTTTTTATTCACTTTTTTTATGGGATAAAAATACGCTATTTTGGACTTTGGCTTTTTTTTTACTTGTACGCCATTGACCGTGCGGTTTAATTAATGATATATTCTTATAGTTTGGACATTTACACACGCGGCGATACCACATATGTTTATTTTTATTTACACCGTTTTATTTTTTTATTGGGAAAAGGGGGGTGATTCTGACTTTTATTATGGAAGGGGTTAAATGATCTTTATTAAAACTTTATTTATTTTATTATAACATTGCACACACTGATCTTCTACACAGATCACTGCCTGGCAACAGCCGGGCATTGATCAGTGTTATCGACTGCTCCTGCCTGGATCTCAGGCACTGAGCAGTCATTTGGCGATCGGACAGCGAGGAGGCAGGTAGGGACCAAAAACAAACTAATCCATAGAGCTTAAATTATCATTTATTAATTCCTTTTAAAAAGATTCCCAAACAGTTAAATAGGTATACATTTAGAAAAATGGTACAAAGACACAAATGAAAAGGTTCTCCTATGATGAACACCTGTATATCCCAACACGTTTCCCCGTGTATCTTATGGTATACAGCGGTTCATCAGGGGATTACAACAGTAAAATAATATACAAAAAATGCACATAGATAAAGGGGAGATCATTTAGATAGTATGTGGGTTATAGACACTGACAATTTACAGGATACTGGTGGCCGGATATGTGTGGTTCAGCATTAACTATCTACTACAAGGGAGTCACTATTGCTGTATTCATCTTGCACAGGGAGATATGTGCCATATTTTTGGAGAAGCCCTCATATTAGGATATTTACTCTATTTTTGATCTCTAGTCCCAATACGTAGCCACCCATACATAACTTTCCATTATTTGGAGGATGTGCAATTGAAACCACAAACAAGCTGCCTAGCCATCTGTGTGCATATATGTGCTTTTTGCAGGCTAAATGTAATGTATTGTGCATATGTTTGCTTCACCTATATTGTCACAAGCATTTAGTGGTTACTTGCTTTGTTTTCTTGTACTTTTGTATTATTAAGTCTGTGTCAGTGTCTATAACCCACATACTATCTAAATGATCTCCCCTCTATCTATGAGCATTTTTTGTATATTATTATACTGTTGTCATCCCCTGATGAACTGCTGTATACCATAAGATACACGGGGAAACGCGTTGGGATATACAGGTGTTTATACATATTTAACTGTTTGGGAATCTTTTTAAAAGGAATTAATAAATGATAATTTTAGCTCTATGAATTAGTTTGTTTTTGGTAATAATTAGCTAAAGGACACCGCTGTGTCCAATTGTCAGTGATAGTGTGTGAGGCAGGTAGGGACCCTCCAGCTGTACAGCAAGCTGTTCGGGACACCACGATTTCATTGCGGCGGTCCCGAACAGCTCCACTGAGTTAACCGGCAAAGTTTACTTTCACTTTAGACGTGGCGATCAAAGTTTATCTGAAGGGTTTGTCTGAAGGGTTAATACCGGGCATCACCGCGATCGGTGATGTCCAGTATTAGCCGCGGTCCCCGGCTGTTGATGGCCGCCGGGATCGACGCGATATGACGCGGGGTCATGCGCTGGAGCCCGCTCATGACGTATGCATACGTCATGTAGCGGGAAGGGGTTAAAGGGGTATTCCAGGAAAAAACTTTTTTTTATATACAGTGACCCCCCAACCTACGATTGCCCCGACATATGATGAAATCGACATACGACGGCCTCTCATCGACATACGATGCTTTTTTATGTCGGGGCCATCGCATTAAGTGCTATCCGGCAGCGCCAAATGCTTAAGCTGCTGCCGGATAGCAGCTTAATGTTCCCCGTGTGGTGCGGTAAGTATTACTTACCCCTCCACGATGCTCCGGGGTGCCCTCCGGGTCCAGCGCTGGTCTTCCGGTGTATTCTCGGCCCTCTCCGATTATGTCAATACGCTGCTGCGCACGTCATCCAATAGGAATGGCGTACGCAGCGGCGTAATGACGTCACTACGCAGGCCCAGTAAGGCCTTGCGGAAGACAGCAGAGGACCGGAGAAGACAGCGGAGGACCGGAGAAGACAGCTGAGGACCGGAGAAGACAGCTGAGGACCGGAGAAGACAGCGGAGAGCCCAGCGGAGGCCCGGGGACACCATCTCGAGCGGCGGGGACAGGTGAGTACAGCTTCCTATACTTTACATTGCACGAATCCCTTAACATACGATGGATTCGACAAACGATGGCTCGTTTGGAACGAATTACCATCGTATGTTGAGGGACCACTGTATATGTATATATATATATATCAACTGGCTCCAGAAAGTTAAACAGATTTGTAAATTACTTCTATTAAAAAATCTTAATCCTTTCAATAATTTTCAGCTGCTGAAGTTGAGTTGTTGTTTTCTGTCTGGCAACAGTGCTCTCTGCTGACATCTCTGCTTGTCTCAGGAACTGCACAGAGTAGAAGAGGTTTGCTATGGGGATTTGCTTCTAAACTGGGCGGTTCCAGAGGCGGTTCCTGTCATCAGAGAGCACTTAGACAGAAAAGAACAGCTCAGCTTCAGCAGCTCATAAGTGCTGAAAGGATTAAGATTTTGTTTAACTTTCTGGAGCCAGCTGATATATAAAAAAAAGTTTTTTCCTGGATAACCCCTTTAAGGACTCTGCCGTTTTTTGCAATTCTGACCACTGCCACTTCATGCATTAATAACTCTGGGATACTTTTACTGATTAGTCTGATTCCGGGATTGTTTTTTCGTGACATATTCTACTTTAACATACTGGTAGATTTTTGTCATTACTTGCATCCTTTCTTGGTAAAAAATCCCAAAATTTGATGAAAAATTTGAAAATGTAGCATTTTTCTATAGGAAAATGGATATTCCAAATAAATTATATATTGATTCACAAATACAATGGGAGAGATTTATCAAAACCTGTTTAGAGGAATAGTTGTACAGTTGCCCATAGCAACCAATCAGATCGCTTCTTTCATTTTTAAAGAGGCCTATGAAAAATGAAAGAAACGATCTGATTGGTTGCTATGGGCAACTGAGCAACTTTTCCTCTGCACAGGTTTTGATAAATCTCCCCCAATATGTCTACTTTATGTTTGCATCATAAAGTTGACATATTTTTACTTTTTGAAGACATTAGGGGGCTTCAAAGTATAGCAGCAATTTTCCAAATTTTCACGAAAAATTTAAAATCATAATTTTTCAGGGACCAGTTAAGTTTGAAGTGGATTTGAGGGGCTTTTCTGTGAGAAATACCCCATAAATGACCCAATCATAGAAACTGCACCCCTCAAAGTATTTAAAATGACATTTAGAAAGTTTGTTAACCCTTTACGTGTTTCACAGGAATAGCAGCAAAATGAAGGAGAAAATTCAAAATCTGCATTTTTTTACACTCTCATGTCTCATAGAGCCATCTTTTGAATTTTTACAAGGGGTAAAAGGAGAGAAATCCACCCAAAATGTGTAACCCAATTTCTCTTGAGTAAGGAAATACCTCATACATGGATGTAAATTGTTCTGTGGGTGCACTAGAGGGCTCAGAAGGGAAGGAGCGACAATGGGACTTTGAAGAGTGAATTTTGCTGAAATGGTTTTTGGCGGGGGCATGTCGCATTTAGGAAGCCCTTATGGTGCCATAACAGCAAAGAAAAAACCACATGGCATACTACTTTGGAAACTACACCCCTCAAGGAACATAACAAGGGGTACAGTGAGCCTTAACACCCCACAGGTTTTTGACGACTTTTTGTTAGTGAGATGTGTAAATGAAAAAAAAAATGTTTCACTAAAATGCTGTTTTTTCCCCAAATTTTAAATTTTTACATGGGGTAATAGGAGAAAATGCCCCCCAAAATCTGTAACCCCATTTCTTCTGAGTATGGAAATACCCCATTTGTGGACGTCAAGTGCTCTGCGGGCACACTACAATGCTCAGAAAGAAGGAGTCACATTTGGCTTTTGGAAAGCAAATTTTGCTGAAATGGTTTTTGGGGGGCATGTCGCATTTAGGAAGCCCCTATGGTGCCAGAACAGCAAAAAAAAAAAAAAAAAATGACATACTATTTTGGAAACTACACCCCCAGGTAACAAGGAGTCCGCTGAGCCTTAACACCCCACAGGTGTTTGATGACTTTTCGTTAAAGTCAGATGTGTAAATTAATTAATTTATTTTTTTCACAAAAATGCTGTTTTTCCCCAAATTTTACATTTTTACAAGGGGTAATAGAAGAAATGGGGTTACAAATTTAGGGGGGCATTTTCTCCTGAGTATGGAAATACCCCATATGTGGATGTAAAGTGCTCTGCTGGCGAACTACAATGCTCAGAAGAGGAGGAGCGCCATTGAGCTTTTGGATAGAGAATTTGTTTGGAATGGAAGTTGGGGGCCATGTGCGTTTACAAAGCCCCCCATGGAGCCAGAACAGTGGACGGCCCCCACGTGACCCCATTTTCGAAACTACACCCCTCACAGAATTTACTAAGTGATGCAGTGAGCATTTACACCCCACTGGCGTTTGACATATCTTTGGAACAGTGGGCTGTGCAAATGAAAAATTACACCTGTGGGGTTTAAATACTCACTGCACCCTTTATTATGTTCCATGAGGGGTGTAGTTTCCAAAATGGGGTCACATGTGGGGGGGGGGTCCATTGTTCTGGCACCATGGGGCCTTTGTAAACACACGTGGCCTTCAGTTCCAGACAAATGTTCTCTCCAAAAGCCCAATGGCACTCCCTCTCTTCTGAGCATTGTAGTGCGTCAGCATAGCACTTTACATCCACATATGGGGTATGTTCTTACTCAGAAGAAATGGGGTTACACATTTTGGGGGCTTTTTTTCCATATTTTCCCTTGTGAAAATGAAAAATTTAGGGTAACACCAGCATTTTAGTGAAAAACTTTTTTTTTTCATTTTCCCATCCAACTTTAACAAAAATTGTCAAACACCTGTGGGGTGTTAAGGCTCACTATACCCCTTGTTACGTTCCGTGAGGGGTGAAGTTTCCAAAATGGGGTTACATATGGGTATTTATTTTTTTTTTTGCATTTATGTCAGAACCGCTGTAAAATCAACCACCCCTGTGCAAATCACCAATTTAGGCCTCAAATGTACATAGTGTGCTCTCACTTCTGAGCCCTGTTGTGCACTGCAGAGCATTTTATGTCCACATATGGGGTATTTTCGTACTCAGGAGAAATTGCGTTACAAATTTTGGGGTCTCTTTTTGCTTTTACCTGTTGTGAAAATGTAAAGTGTGGGGCAACACCAGCATGTTAGTGTAAAAAATATATATATATTTTTTTTACAATAACATGCAAGTGTAGACCCCAACTTTACCTTTTCATAAGGGGTAAAAAGAGAAAAAGCCCCCCCAACATTTTTTGGCCAATTTCTCCCGAGTACGGAAATACCCCATTTATGGCACTAAATTGTTGCCTTGAAATACGACAGGGCCCCGAAGTGAGAGAGCGCCATGCGCATTTGAGGCCTAAATTAGGGATTTGCATAGGGATGGACCCGGATTTTAAGAATTACATTTGCCTCTGATACCAAAATTACCATACGGCAGTGTTTCCCAAACGGTGCCTCCGGCTGTTGAAAAACTCCCAGGATACCTGGACAGTCAATGGCTGTCCGGCAATACTGGGACTTGTTGTTTTGCAACAGCTGAACCAGACGTTTTTCATTTTTATTGGGGGGGGGGGGTAACTGTGTACGGGGGTGTATCTGTATATCTGTAGTGTTTTATTTTTTATTTTGTGTAGGTGTAGTATAGTGTTTTAGGGTACATTCACACTGGTCGAGGTTTACAGCGAGTTTCCCGCTGGGAGTTTGAGCTGCAGCGGAAAATTAGCTACAACCCCCAGCATGCACAAACTACCAAAGGGCATGCTGGGAGTTGTAGTTGTGCCTTCTGCTGTTGCATAACAACAACTCCCAGCATGCCCTTGTGTGCATGCTGGGAATTGTTGCTTAGCAACCGCAGGAGGCCAACCTTACCGCCTGTTGCTGCGCAGTGAAGATCCGCCTGCTGTCGACGCCTTCGATGCTGGGGCCCTGATCCCGCCGCCGATGCCAGGGATCGAGGGCCTCAGGTGAGGGCTCCCGGCACCCGCACTCGCCCTCCAGAACAGGGGCAAAGCGGGTCCAGTTAGAGACACCCCCACAGCAGGCGTCCTGATTAGTCGTCCGGTAACGGCCGACGAATCAGGATGATCGTGAGTTGGCACCAGTGCCACCTCACTCCTGCTGCTAAAGGATCATAGGTGCCATCTCGGACGGCACCTATCATCCTTTTTTCCGGGTCAATGGGACCTGATTGACCCGGAATTGCTGCAAATCGCTGATCTAAATTGATCGTCGACATGGGGGGGGATCTCAGGAACCCCCAGGCGTTGTCACGGGATGCCTGCTGAATGATTTCAGCAGGCATCGTGGTACGGTCCCCGCCTGGATCGGAGATTCCGGAGCATATGCATACGCCCTGCGTCCCCAAGAGGTAAATATATAATTTCTGTAAGGGTATGTTTACACAGACAAAAGAAACACAGTTTCTGATGCTGTTGAGTTCAATGGGAGCAGGAGAAATGTACTGAAAAGAAGTGACATGTCAGTACCTCTATAACTTTTTTTATTTTTCCGCATATGGGTATGTATGAGGGCTCACTTTTTGCGCCGTGATCTGAAGTTTTTATTGGTATAATTTTTGTTTTGATTGGACTTTTTGATCGCTTTTTATTCACTTTTTTATGGTATTAAAAGTGACCAACAATACGCTATTTTGGACTTTGGAATTTTTTTACATGTACGCTATTGACCGTGCGGTTTCATTAACAATATATTTTTATAGTTCAGACATTTACGCACGCGGCGATACCACATATGTTTATTTTTATTTACACAGTTTTTTTTTTTATTGGGAAAAGGGGGGTGAGTCTGACTTTTAATATGGAAGGGGTTAAATGATCTTTATTAACACTTTTTTTTTTTGCAGTGTTATAGCCCCCATAGGAGACTATAACACTGCACGCACTGATCTTCTACACTGATCACTGCCAGGCAATAGCCTGACATTGATCAGTGTTATCGCCGCTCGGCTGCTCCTACCTGGATCTCAGACATGGAGCAGTGATTCGGCGATCGGACAGCGAGGAGGCAGGTAGGGACCTTCCTGCTGTCCTGCAAGCTGTTCGGGACATCGCGATTTCATCGCGGCGGCCCCAAACAGCTCCACTGAGTTAGGCTTCTTTCACACTACAAAATGACTCCATTTTAAAGATCCGTACGAAGTTCTGTCTGAAAACCAGCTGTAAAACGGCAGTTACAAAATCACATTATAGTCTATGGGATTTTTCTAATAGCCGTTTTAACCCGTTATAGCCCGTTAATAATAACGGCCGTTATTTTGTGACGGAAGATAGTAACGGGAGAAATAGTGCAAATGCGATAAGATGCGGGGTCAGAGCGTGACCCCGCGTTCTATTGCAGGAGCCCGCGCAGGATGTATGCATATGTCCTGTAGCGGGAAGGGGTAAAAAGGGGTTTTTCCATTTTGCAAAGTTATCAACAGATTAGGAGATAACTATCTGATTGAGGGGGTCTGACCTCGGGGGCCCCCTGCAACCTTGAAAACGGAGATCCAAGTCTCCTGTTAGGAGCTACAGTGCTCAGCTGTCTCTGTGGCTCCTGAAGAGAATGAAAGAAGCCTGTAATTTTCATGCACAACCCTCTATTCTAATTGGAGACTTGAGATCACTGAGGAACCCTGCGATCGGACAACCCACAATCCGATAGTTATCCCCAATTATGTGAATAGGGTATAACGTTACAAGGTGGAAAATAACTTTATCCTTTTCAGGACGTAGGGCATATGCATACGCCCTGCATCCCGAGTCCTTAAGGACGTAGGGCGTATGCATACGCCTGTGAGAATTCCCCCCCCCCCATGTCAGCGATCACAGAAAATCAATCAGACATGCGATTTTCTGCTATTCCAGGCTGATCGGGTCTCTGGTGACCCGATCGCCTGGAAAATAGGGATGATCGGAGCTGTCAGTGACAGCCCCGGTCATCCTGAGGGATAGGAGCGAGATTGCAGTGCTGCGATCTCCTCCTATCCCCTGCCATTAGTCAGAAATGAATTCTGACCAACGGCAGTGCACGACAGTGGGTTGCCATGGAAACCCCCCACTCTGCCCACCCCTGGATGTCGGGCAGAATGGGGGAAGATGGCGGCGGGTACCTGATCAGAAGATGCCGTGGGGACCGCCGATCATCGTTGGAGACTGCGGAGATCAGCGGCACAGGTAGGAAAGCGACGGTGGTGGGGGGGGGGGGGGAAGGAAGGGGTCAGTAAAGTGATCTTTACTGCTGCCCTTCTAGTGGTTGCCAAACTGCAACTCCCAGCATGCCCAGACAGCCAAAGGCTGTCTGGGCATGCTGGGAGTTGTAGTTTTGCAACATCTGGAGGGTCACAATTTGGAGACCACTATTACAGTGGTGCCCCCAACAGTGGCCCTCCAGATGTTGCCAAACTACAACTCTCAGCATGCCTAGACTGCCCAGGCATGCTGGGAGTTGTAGTTCTGTAACATCTGTCCCTTCAGATTTAGCAATTTTCATAAAAATGTTGAAAATTGCTTCTCTACTTTGAAGCCCTCAAATTTTTTCAAAAAGTAAAAATATGTCCATTTTATTATGCCAACATAAAGTAGACATATTGAATTTGTGAATCAATATAAAATTATTTGGAATATCCATTTTCCTTACAAGCAGAAAGCTTCAAAGTTAGAAAAATGCTAAATTTTCTAAATTTTCATGAAATTTTTGAATTTTTCACCAAGAAAGGATGCAAGTAATGACGAAAATTTACCTCTAAAATAAAGTAGAATATGTCACGAAAAAACAAACTCAGAATCAGAATAATCTGTAAAAGCATTCCAGAGTTATTAATGCATAAAGTGACTAGTCAGAATTGCGAAAAAGGGCTGCGTCCTTAAGGTGAAAATGAGCTGCGTCCTTAAGGGGTTATAGGGGTACTCAGAGTTGATTTTCTTCTTCGTGCTTAGCCTAGGGGAAAGCATATATATTTTATATATATATATATATATATATATATATATATATATATATATATATATTGTGAGAAGGTGAAGGGGATATTAGTGGATGGTCGATATGTGTCACCAAGGCTCCTGGCTTTGGTGAAGTAAGAGGCGGTATTATTCAGTGTCTGTGCTGCGATGCAGGCTGACACTATGTCCGAAGTATGGCTGGAAGGCCAATCTGGGACGGCTCTTACTGGTAATGACCAAGTGCAGGGTGGGGTCATTCCCCAAAATCCAGGCCGCCTTTTTTTTGGCCTTAAAGGCAGCTTGCTTCAGCAGCTGAGGGGGATTTGCATGTTGGAGCTCACATTGCCAGAGTGGTGAGGTGGAATCTTCCCTGCGTTTGCTCCAAGTTTGGAAGCTGGTGAGCAGAGTGCCTGGAGGCCTGGAAAAGACTTGCGTATTGCCATATGGCCTGGTCTCCGCTGTGAACTAACACCTAAGGAATGCAGGTGGACTTTTGGTACTTTTTCTTCAAACTGCATATAAGACTGTTTTTGCTGTTTGCCAAGTGGGAAAAAAACACTAAACTTTGATTTGAAAAGTCCTGTTTCCTTGCTTCTATACTGCAACCACACCTGTCTGCAAGAGCGAGTCATAACAATGTATATACCTACCTCCCTTACTTTCCCCACTGCTGCTGTTCTTGTTGCATAGAAATTGCTATGTTTAGTGTTGATGCCACTATGGCCACTGATTGGAATACCCCGTTAGGGTAGGGTCACGTGTGCTGTACTTTGCTGCATATTTGCTTGCTGTATTTTCCTACCCATGTAAGTCAATTGGTAGCAAAATACGCTGCTGATTTGTCTACCCATTGACTTTAGTGGGTAGGAAAATATGCTGCAGCAAGTACGGAAGTACAGTTTATATTTACTTCCAGACTGCATGCCACTTATAGGGCACTAGCATGTTCAGGAGAAATTGTTTAACAAAGTTTGGTCCACTGTACTGGTACTAGGATGGGCACTTAAAATGTACGTGGGTAGTGATAACAAATTCTGCATTCTTCAAAGTGCAAAAAATGCGCTCTTTTCCTTCTGTGCCCTGCTATATGCCCAAACAGCAGCTTATGACCACATATGGTTACTGCCCTGTTCAGGAGAAATTGTGTAACAAAGTTTGGGTTGATATGATCCCATGTGTTCTTTGTGAAAGTGAGAAAATTGGCACCAAATTAGCAAATTATACACAAAATGTGAATTTTCACTTTTAAGGCCCAATTCTAGAAACTATAGACAAACACCTGAGTGGTCCAAATGCTCGCTACCCCCACTAGATTAACACTTTGAGGGGTGTAATTTTAAAAATTGGGTCACTTCTGGGATTTTTCCATTTTCTGGGTTCCAAGATAACCAACAATATCCTTAAAAGATGTCAAAAGGTCCTAGGCCTGTGTGTGGCACAGAGACACTAGGGTAGTGTTTCTCAACCTTTATCGGGTCGGGGCACCCCCTTGGAATTTTTTTTTTTTTCATGGAGCACCCTTACCGAGGTTGACGAGCAAAAAAAAAAAAAAAACCCAGTAATGCACTATATATCTGTGGGTATGTAGATTACAGTGCTGCTTTTATACAGCAACTCACAGATGACGTCTTCTCTAATCAGCGTCGTTCCCTTCTCTTCATCTAGTCTGGGCTATCATGACTATTTCTTCCAGCCACAACAAACCTATAAGGCGCCGCACTTTTTTTTTTTTTTTTTTTTAAGATGGACGACAGAGGGGTGTAGAAGAGTGAACATGGGTGACAGAGGGGCGAACTCCCGTACAGGGCCCCGACACTGCTCAAGGAAGTAAAGTTTTGCACCCAGCACGTCAGCTGGTGGAAACAAGCCCCCTCCATTCATCTCAGCGTTCACATGTCTCCGCATCTCCGATAGAGATGAATGGAGGGGGAAAGTTAACAATCTGGGGTCGAGCGAACAAAAAACAAGCCCTTATACATCCCCTACATGAAAAAAAAAGTTATAGGGATCAAAAGAAAACAATTTTAGGCATACAATTTTTGGCATAAAAATTTTTTTTAAGTAGTAAAATAAAACCTATATAAATTGGGTATCAATGTATTTCTATGGAACTACAGAATAAAGTTGTTTGTTTGTTTTATAAAGTGCACTGTGTAGAAAATGAAACCCCTAAAATCTAATTAAAATTTTTTTCCAATTACGCCCCACAACTTTTTTTTTTCTTGTTTCGCTGTAGACTTTGTGGTGAAATGAGTGATGACATTACAAAATACACGTGGCGCAGAAAATTAGCCCTCACATGGTCTCTAGATGGAAAATTGTTATAGCTATTAGAAGGTGAGGAGAGAGAAAAACGAAAGCGAAATCATGAAAAATTCCTGCTTCCTTAAGGGGTTAAGGTCAAAACAACCCTGCATCATTAAATAGATGTCTAATGTACAGCATATCTGAACAGTATATATACTAATGAATTCCGAAATTATTGCTTAGTGGAAAATGCCCTGTGATCAGCCTACAGGGGATTTGTTCTTCTGCTGATCATATCTTCTATTCAGACATGAAAATGATGTCTCGGGAGGATATTTCTCTGTAAACAGGAGATGCTGCTGTCAATAATAGAAGGAAATGGGAGCACACACAATCAAAGGTGTATATATATATATATATATATATATATATATATATATATATATATATATATATATATATATATATATATATATATATATATATAAAATAATATTGCCCTTCACTCCCAACAACTGGGCTTTCTTCAATGAGTGTCTATAGTGCATACAGTGACCCCCCCCTGACCTACGATGGCCCCGACATACGATCATTCCAACATACGATGGCCTCTCAGAGACCATCGCATGTTGAAGGCAGCAACTACATACAATGCTTTTGTATGTCGGGGCCATCGCATAAACGGCTATCCGGCAGCGCTGACTGCTTCAGCTGCCACCGAATAGCAGTTTACGGTGCCCCGTGTGGTCCGCTGACGATCACTTACCTGTCCTCGGGGCTCCGGCGCGTCCTCTTCGGGATCCCCTGCATCCTCGGCACTCTCCATCATAGTCGTCACGTCGCTGCACACGCCGTCCCGTCATCAAATAGGAGCGGCGTGTGTAGCGACGTGTTGGTGGCGACGGAGAGCGAGGCCTCGCCGGAGCGTCGGGGATGCGGCTACAGCGATGGAAGGCGACATCCAGGGCAGCGGTAACAGTCCGGAGCGGCGGGGACATGTGAGTATAACCTCCAATACCAGTGGCTGTCCGGGCATGCTGGGTGTTGTAGTTTTGCAACATCTGGAGGTCTGCAGGTTGTAGATCACTGTCCTATACTTTTCATTGCACGGATCCCTCAACATATGATGGTTTCAACAAACGATGGTCCATTTGGAACGGATTACCATCGTATGTTGAGGGACCACTGTATAGTTGATCAGGGTCTATGGGGGACATTTATCAAATCCTGTCCAGAGGAAAAGTTGCTGAGTTGCCCATAGCAACCAATCAGATCGCTTCTTTCATTTTGCAGAGGCCTTGTTAAAAATGAAAGAAGCGATCTGATTGGTTGCTATGGGCAACTCAGCAACTTTTCCTCTGGACAGGTTTTGATAAATCTCCCCCCTTGTCACTAGTCCATACTGCCCTCAGATTGGACAACATAAAACTAGGATCGCATTACCTTTAAATAAGGTTTCTATTCATCACTGCTATCAGTGCCATCTTTATAGGTCTGCACAGATTATGAATCCCAACCAATTCCTCCTCAGCCTTAGTGTTCCAGCATCATGAGAGGCTTCTCTGACAGCTTGTGTTGTTGGTATCTTAGTAACCCAGATACTAGGTGACAAGGAGAGGGTAACAATGCACATATGTGCAAATACAGCAGTGTAACAAGACTATTATACTTGGTACTAATATCTGTGGGTGCTCAGATCAAATCATACAAGACATGATCATAGTGATGAATACATGAAACCGTATGGTGTTATACCAATGGCTTCTGTTGCCTAGTTTGCAAACAGATATTACTGTTTTCTTATTCCCCCTCATTAGAGATGAGCGAACTTACAGTAAATTCGATTCGTCACGAACTTCTCGGCTCGGCAGTTGATGACTTTTCCTGCGTAAATTAGTACAGCCTTCAGGTGCTCCGGTGGGCTGGAAAAGGTGGATACATTCCTAGGAAAGAGTCTCCTAGGTCTGTATCCACCTTTTCCAGCCCACCGGAGCACCTGAAAGCTGAACTAATTTATGCAGGAAAAGTCATCAACTGCCGAGCCGAGAAATTTGTGACGAATCGAACTTACCGTAAGTTCGCTCATCTCTACCCCTCATGTAGGAAGGGGAAATAAGAAGCTCCGGGAACCTTGATTGATAGGTGAGGATCCCCCAGTGATCAGACATTTATTACCCAAATTTATTATTTTGTCATATGATGTATGAAACATTTGGTGTATTTTCTAGAAATTTCTTTTGCCATATAGATTTCTGCACCACCCATTGAGTGGAGTGAGAATGAAATAAAATAAGTCACAGATAATCAATATACATGAACATTTAACTCCCAATAAGCTCCCCAAAAAAGGGAAAACTGTCAAGTAAGGTACAGATGCACCCAAAAATGGTTCAGAGGAGTAAATAACAAGCCAAAATAAAGATGACTGACTATAAAAAGATGTTGCGCATTTCGTCAAAATACAGTCTAACGATCAATAGGTTCCCCCTATTACTGCATTATTATACATACAGAGTAGTAAAAATGTATTGAGAATAAAATAAACCATCGATATGAAGTGTACTGTATAGTTTAAAATCATACTAGATCATTTTCGGTTTGCCACATACTGTGCAGCCCAGGGGTTTGCATTTTTTGGAACTTGGAGCCTAGTGTGTGTTTGTAGCCCCATGGGTGTTATATAGGGACAGACCATGGGGCTGCTATGGGGCCCTTGGAGAGAGGAGGCCGCTCCCTATTTGTCTCTATTTCCCCCCCCCCCCCCCCCCCCCTGATTTTTCTATTGGTAAGAAACTGCACAGAACTCCTTTCTATGGACCTGCATTGTCAGCAAATTAAAGGGGTTATCTGGCGGGAGGTTTTTTGTTGTTGGAGCAATGCCCACAATATATAACAAAATAAGTGCATGTGAAGTATAGGAAAATGAAGTCGCACTCACCCGGACTGTTGCTTCAGCATACGAAAATGTTATTCAAATATCGTAGTTGTACAGACCTAGATCACATATCCATGGTGGGGAGCGAGAGCCGAACACGACTCTCAGATGGGGGCACACCACTGATGGGCTACTAGTTTCACGTCACCGACGACGCTTCTTCCAGCCTAGGTGTACGCCTCTTTCAGGTGGCTTATATATTGGTGATCCACCATGTTCACTAGACAAAACGCAACTATAACTAATATAGTGTGAACTATTACAAAAAATATATAAATATTAAAAGACACAAACACTTAAAGTAAATGTGCAGATAAATCACCTGTGCACATATATACCATGGATATAACAAAATAACACCACTGCTTACATCCAGCGCTCCCGCGGTACCTCCAGTGCCTGATTCAATCCCCGGCAAAGATCCTCTTTCTGAACTGCTGTGTCATGCTTGGGCCTAGAGTGACATTGTGGTGCAGTGTGTACTGCCACCCAGCCAATCACTAGCCGCAGCGATGTCCCACCTTGACCAATGAATGGTTGCCTGGCAGTATGACACACTGGGCCATGATGTCGCTCCGGGCCCAAGCATCATGCAGCAGTTCAGGAGGAGGATCTCTGGGAGTAAGTAGTTTTTTTTTTTTTTTTTTTTTTTTTTTTTTTTAATATTCTGCAGTATGGAAATGGTTTTAAACACTGTGGTCAGATAGAAAGGAAATTCAAAAAGAAAAGAACTTCCTGTGGAGCATACAGCAGCTAAGTACTGGAAGGGTTAAGATTTTTTTTTAATAGAAGTAATTTACAAATCTGTTTTCCAGTGAAGTACTTTGTTCATTCTGCGGAATCGACATGGAAATGCATTACTCAAGTGTTCAAGTGTGCTGCTGCCATTTTCTTTTTTTACATGTTTTGTACTTGCCACAGCAGCGTGCACCCGTGTATTGGGTTTAGGTGCTGGCTACATTTTTGTTTTATTTTGTTTTTGCTGTGCAATGTGGGGGGAGTGGCTCCCTCTGTAGCCGTGCATCCCCTCCCCTATTTCACAGGCGGTGGTTTTAGGTTGTTAGTGGATCCAGCATGTCGCCCAGCCTGAGGTGAGTGAATGTTAGGGTCCCATCCGATTTGAGGCCACCTCCGCGTGGTGGATGGGGGGGGGACACACGTTTTGATCAAAAAGTGCGCTAAGAGCCTCCATTTTGTTGACAAAGTGTTCTGCTGCCATTTTCTTTTTTTATTATATGTTTTCTACTTGCCACAGCAGCGTGCACCCGTGTATTGGGTTTAGGTGCTGGCTAAATTTTTTGTTTTTTTTTTGTTGTTTTTGAAATGCATCACTGTCCATGAAGACATCGCATTTTTGATCGGTCCTAGTGCCAACTGATTAGTTGTGCCTGCTGCCCACGGAACGTCCGAATGGAAATTTTACAGCCATAAATTCACCCGTATGAATGGGGCCTAACTGCAGTAGTAATACGTGCAGGACTGTGTTGCTCTTATTTCTCAGAGCTACAGAAAATACTTTTATTTTTTTATTTTATTTTTTCAATTCAGTCACAATTTTGTGAAAATAGCAGCAAACACCATGATTTTCATACAGGGGCGTAACTAAAATCTCATAGGTCTTAGGGCACATTTTGAACCCTGTCTCTATGGTAGGTGCGCCACTGTTTTCATATGTTGGCCCACATTTACTATGGTAATGCAGTGCAGAGGATCCATTTATTATACAATGAACATAAAGAACAGAAACATGTGTCTGACAAGGTATCGGGGGTATACAGTTTTATGTGCACAATAAATTAAACAGTCTAAGCCACTGTGATAAATTTGGCGCATCTGAAGACTCAGTCTAAGTTTGCACCATCTGACAGGTTTAGCAAATTCCTACATCATGTCAATAAACCCTTATACTTGTTCAAACATATTATTATAAAAATTAAGTAAACTAATCAGTAAATGCACCATACATTTATAACCCACATAACGCAAAAAATATAAATCATTGTGTCTACATCAAAAAGGGAAATTAGATTGTGACTTGAGAAAAACAAACAAATAAAACCCAAAGGCTGTGCTTCATAGGGCACTAAAGGTACATTGTCTATACCAGTGGTCTCCAACCTGCGGACCTCCACATGTTGCAAAACTACAACTCCCAGCATGCCCGGACAGCCGTTGGCTGTCCGGGCACGCTGGGAGTTATAGTTTTGCAACATCTGGAGGGCTGCAGGTTGGAGAACACTGGTCTATACAATAAATCAAGCACAATTTTTTTTCACTCAAAAAATAAGGTTCTAGTGCCCCCTAGTGGTAACTTCAGTCCGTCCATATATTGATTTGGAAAAGTAACATCCTGAGGCCATGTTCACACACAGTTTTTGGTCTCGTCTTTTGCCCTGCCAAAAAAGACGCCCTTTATTTGCAGCTGCCTTTCCCATCCCAGCATTGGGAAAGGGAGACAGGATATTCTTAAATGGAAACAGACAGCAGGATCATAGAAACTATTGTGGTGTCCCGGTACTGTACCTTGTGTTATAAGTCTCCAAAGTCAGAGTTCCTCCATACTGATAGGATGCTCTTAGTGGGATTACCACTAGTCACCTCTTCCTTATTTAATTTTATGTGATATATATATATATATGTGTGTGTGTGTGTGTGTAAATACTGCTTCCAGGACCTTAGGTCACATGATTAATAATTATAGTGTTTTGCTTTCAGGTCAGGTGCTCATGTCACATGTTGTACCACAATGCTTTGTATTAGGACTGACAGGTCTGGGGGACCAATAAGCTTAAAGCCTGCCCCCTTTAGATATAAGGGCGCTGTTATCCAATCCTCGCTCTCTTGGGTTCCGGACTAGCAGAGAGAGAGAGGAGTTCTGTGTATACCTGCAAATCTAGGCCTGAAGCCTGCTAACTTCAGCCGAATACCAAACCGTGAGTTCAATCTAACTCAATCCTAAATCTACGTGACTGCTGAACCTAAACAATTCCCCTAAATCCAGTGGAACAGCGTAAAGCAATGACTTCAAGCTTATTCCCTACAAGGTCCCAACCAAACCTGTGAGGAACCTAAAGTCCGGTCCTCTGTAAAGACTGTTACTACGTTTAACCTGCATAAAATCTGCAGTAAAGTTATCGTCAGTTTACTAAGATTCCGGTTGTGGACGATCCTTTATTCCTCCCTATCGTTCCTGGGACGGGTGGCGGTAGGATATTTATAACCCGCACCTTGGCGTCACGACAGTTAAGGGTTAATCCAACACCGTTCCATCACTGCACAGCTACACCCTACCTACCCTACACCCCCCAAGCTACCACACTATTGTGAATATACAGGTAGAAAATAGGTGCAGCCGTTCCAGGGGTATTCATCTTGTTTATGTTATAAAGTGATTTTAGTATGTACCTGCCAGACAGTAATGGACATGCTTAGGAAGGATCAGGGCTTGTCATGGGGCTAAATGGCTATGTTGTGAGATCACCATAATGATGTGGCTAGCTTTTTTTAAACCGGGTATTTCCTGTTGGATTTCTTTCTCAAACTACACATCCCGTAGATCCATGCTTGTAAGTTTGAGGTGACTTTCCTTCCTCCCACACATCAGCCACCCCACCCATTGAAACACAAATGAGCTGCATTCCATTCAAAAGACCACTGTTTTCTAACCAGGGTGCCTACAGCTGTTGCAAAATTATCTCTCTCCCACCCTGCGGTCGCTCCACCCATTGAAGCAGGACAGGCTCCCTTTGCACACCTGACAAGTGATGTCATGTCTCAATGCACTGCAACCTGGGAAAACCTGAGACATGAGTAATTTTGTATGCTGTTAAAAATAAATAGAGACGAAAATCACAGAATTGCGAGACCACGGTCACATACATGTACAGAATTATATTATGAACTACACTAACTTTACAACCCCTGTAGCATAGTCAAATAAAAAAAATATATCCTGGAATGCCCCTTTAATTTCTTCTTATGTGCAATGGAGGCGGCAGCAGCTGTATGTCCAATGCTTTCTGCCATACGCCCTAGCTGATAACTCTGCCTCCTTTACAGACATTCGGATGTAATGAATATTTATGGAGGGGGAGGGGTTATCAGCAGAAGAGTGCAGGGTTGTCATGAGTATGGGCGGGAGAAAGCATTAAATATAGCAGCATCCACCTCCATTGCACTTAAAGGGGTACTCCCACCCTAGACATCTTATCCCTTATCCAAAGGATAGGGGATAAGATGTCTGACCGCGGGGGTCCCGCCGCTGGGGACTCCCGCAATGTTGCATGCGGCACCCACCTGTTTCTTGTCCGGAAGCGCTGGAGGGTCTCGGTCGCGACCACTGGAACGAAAGTCCGTGACGTCAGGACGGCCGTCATTCCAGTGGTCGCAACCGAGACCCTCCAGCGCTTCCGGACAAGGAACAGGGGATAAGATGTCTAGGGTGGGAGTACCCCTTTAACCCCTTAACGACGCAGGACGTAAATGTACGTCCTGGTGATGTGGTACTTAACGCACCAGGATGTACATTTACGTCCTGAGCATAACCGCGGGCATCGGAGCGATGCCGGCATCATGCGCAGCAGGTCCCAGCTGTGGATCGCAGCCAGGGACCCGCCGGTAATGGCGGACACCCGCGATCCCACGGATGTCCGCCATTAACCCCTCAGATGCCGTGATCAATACAGATCACGGCATCTGCAGCATCGCGGTCACTTAACAGGATGATCGGATCGCCCGCAGCGCTGCCGCGGTGATCCGATCATCCTGCACGGCAGACGGAGTTCCCCTCACCTGCCTCCGCTGTCTTCCAGGAGTCTTCTGCTCTGATCTGCCTTCCCGCAGACCAGAGCAGAAGATGACCGATAACCCTGATCAGTGCTATGTCATATGCATAGCACTGAACAGGATTAGCAATCAAGTGATTTGCTATAAATAGTCCCCTATGGGGACTATAAGAGTGTAAAAATAAAAAATTTTTATATACATATTTGGTATCGCCGCTTGCGTAAATATCCAAACTATTAAAATAAAATGTAAATGATCCCGTACGGTGAACGTAAAAAAAAAGTCTAAGCTGCTTTTTTATAACATTTTATTGCAAAAAAAATTAATAAATAAGTGTTGTATAAGCAAATATGGTATTAATAAAAAGTACAGATCACCATGCAAAAAAATGAGCCCTCATACCGCCACTTATACGGAAAAATGAAAAAGTTATAGGTCTTCAAAATAGGGGGATTTTAAACGTACTAATTTGGTTAAAAAGTTTGCGATTATTTTTTTTTTTTTTTTTTTTTTTAGCGCAACAGTAATAGAAAAGTGTATAATCATGGGTATCATTTTAATCGTATTGACCCAGAGAATAAAAAACGGATGTCATTTTTACCATAAATTGTACGACGTGAAAACAAAACTTTGCAAAATTGCGGTTTTCTTTTTAATTTTCCCACACAAATTGTATTTTTTTGGTTGTGCCATACATTTTGAGGTAAAGTGAGTGGCAATACAACGGACAACTGGTCGCGCAAAAAACAAGCCCTCATACTAGTCTGTGGATGAAAATATAGAAGTTATGATTATTTGAAGGGGAGGAGGAAAAAACGAAAACGTAGAAATAAAATTGTCTTAGTCCTTAAGGTCCAAATGGGCTGAGTCCTTAAGGGGTTAAAGGAGATGTCCGGTACAGACTATTCCTATTCCATCCTGCCCGGGCTGCAAAAAAAGAGTAAACAAACTTTCACTTACCTTCCTACGTTCCCCCGGAGCTCCGCAACAGCTGATCGGTCATCCGGGCTGTCTGCTTCCTACTTCCCATAGCCTGGGACATCACACAACGCTTCAGCCTATCACAGGCTGAGGTGGGACATCACACGACGCTTCAGCCTATCACCGGCTGAGGTGGGACATCACACGGCGCTTCAGCCTATCACAGGCTGAGGTAGGACATCACTACGGCCGGTGATAGGCTGAAGCGCCGTGCAGTGGCTCTGCAGAGAACAAAGGCAGAAAATCCAGAAATTCAGCTGTACAAACCTTGTGCTCAAGAGGTGCTTCAAATAAATACTGAATACTGTGCAATATTTTAGGTTTTCCTTTTTAATAAATTTGCTAAAATTTCTTACATCCTGTTTCTACATATTTATTAAGTGCAGAATGATGGGAGAAACTTAGTTGATTTTAGCACAAAGCTGCTACATAATAAGTAAAGACTTTCTGAATGTATAATGTGTTACATCATGTGATTCATGCAGACTGCAGTACATAAACAAGGCAAAAAATGTAATGAAGATTTATTGGGAGAATGGGATCCCCTATGGCGGCACACAATTTTACTTTGCACTCTAAAGCCAAAGGTGTAATATTTCAGTCCAATACTAGTTACTATGACTACTTACCTAATATATTTCTAAGTCTCCTCCACCAGGAACCCTTTGGTCTCAGCTGTCTCTTCAGCTGCCTTATGTAACTCTAGTGGGCAATGTCACGGTCAATGTCTTTTCGGGCAATGATGAATCCTTTACTTTCATGCCTCAAAACAGTAGTTGTGTGCAGATATTCAGCTCCACTCCTGTGTCCTGCAGCGCCCGGACTGGTGTGGACTACACCAATATGTAAATGCGCAACAAAGAAACGATGTCCAGCGCTGCTCCCGTTAAAAGATTTTTTATTTCACAACACCAAGGTACTGACAGGCATGGTGGACACTGGTAACGCGTTTCGGCTCGTTACTAGCCTTAGTCATACAACGAATAGTAGTAACATGGATCGTTATATAGGGCTACAGGTGGAACGTCATTTCCCATAGAACGGTACAAATCGCATTGTGCATATATTAACCATTGCATTTCTGTTTAACCCTATGCGATCCATTCAAACTACCGTATCTTTCGCCGTATAAGACGCACTTTTTCTTCCTCAAAACTGGGGGGAAAAAGTCGGTGCGTCTTATACGGCGAATAAACCCCTATGACAGCGGTCCCTGCGGCCATCAACGGCCGGGACCCTCGGTTAAAGCAGGACATCACCGATCGCGGTGATGCCCTGTATTAACCCTTCAGATGCAGTGTTCAAAGCTGACTGCCGCATCTGAAGGGAAAGTGACACTAACCCGGCTGTTCAGTCGGGCTGTTTGGGACCGCCGCGATTCCACCGCGGCGGTCCCGAACAGCCCAACTGAATAGCCGGGTTAGTGCTTACAGGACAACGGGAGGGACCTTACCTGCCTCCTCGGTGTCTTCTCCGTTCAGGGATCCCCTGTATGGCCGGCGCTCTCCTTCCTAGTCATCACGTTGTCGCGTACGTGCGTCGGTGTGCGTAACGACGTGATGGCGGCGACTGAGAGCGAGGATACCCGGCCGGCAGCAGAGACGTTCCGGAGCGACGGGGACACGGCGACAGCGATGGAGCGACATCCAGGGCAGCGGTGACGGGTCCGGAGCGGCGGGGACACTTGAGTATTACCTCCTGTGCAGTGGTCTTCAATCTGCGGACCTCCAGATGTTGCAAAACTACAACTCCCAGCATGCCCGGACAGCCGTTGGCTGTCCGGGCATGCTGGGAGTTGTAGTTTTGCAACATCTGGAGGTCCGCAGGTTGAAGACCACTATTGGGTACAAAATCTTTATTTTTTTTTTAGATTTTGCACCTATAAATTGGGTGCGTCTTATACGCCGGTGCGTCCTAAAGGGCGAAAAATACGGTATATAGAAAATTCACATGAACAATACACATAAAAAAACTAATAATTATATTACTAGGTGTATTCCAACAAAAAGCATTTTGTGGATTAATAGCAAACACATGCAATAATAATAGATTTTATCCCCGATAAAGTTGCTTGCCACATCACCTAATGTGCACATGGACTAAAAGATTTTCTAAAAAAAATCATCAGGAACAGTAACTTATCGGCACAAGACACATATAATATACAAAAAATATTATAATCATAAGCATATAAATTTGCACCGAAAATGTCTGTCCTGAACAGTTTCATAAAAACATTACAGTAAATCTAAATAGAAAATACACTTATTGCATTGTGGCTGTTTGATAGACTATTAACATTCTGCATATGTGTATTAATATTTATTAATTAATACAATAGAAATAAATGTATGCCTTGCATATTTGTCTCTATTAGGTCTTTTCAAATACTTTCGAATATATCTTTCTATATTGTCCTTCCTAAATAAATACATGTAAGTCATTGAATTATTGGCTAGATCCATATACAGGTATATATTTTTGAAATACAATGATTTACATGTGTTGTATAGTTTCTTTTCTATTTAGATTTACTGTAAAATTAGGTTCCTCCATGTTCTATCACGTTTTTAGAAACTGTTCAGGACAGACATTTTCAGCGCAAATTCATATGCTTATGATATTTTTAGTATGATATTATGTGTCTTGCGCCGATAAGTTACTGTTCCTGATGATTTTTTAGAAAATCTATTAGTACATGTTCACAGTAGGTGATGTGGCAAGCAACTTTATGGGCGATAAAATCTATATTATTGTTGCATGTGTTGTTTGCTATTAATCCACAAAATGCTTTTTGTTGGAATACACTTTTGTTGGAATACACCTAGTAATATAATATAATTATTTGTTTTTTTTAATGTGTATTGTTCATGTGCATTTTTTCTAAAGTTTGAATGGATCGCATAGGGTTAAACAGAAATGCAATGGTTAAAGGAGTATTTCAGGCAAAACCTTTTTTTTATATATATCAACTGGCTCCGGAAAGTTAAACAGATTTGTAAATTACTTCTATTAAACAATCTTAATCCTTCCAATAGTTATTAGCTTCTGAAGTTTTCTGTCTAACTGCTCAATGATGATGTCACGTCCCGGGAGCTGTGCAGTTCCTATGGGGATATTCTCCCATCATGCGCAGCTCCCGGGACGTGAGTCATCAGAGAGCAGTTAAACAGAAAACAACAACTCAACTTCAGAAGCTAATAACTATTGGAAGGATTAAAATTTTTAATAGAAGTAATTTACAAATCTGTTTAACTTTCCAGAGCCAGTTGATATATAAAAAATTTTTTGGCCTGGAATACCCCTTTAATATATGCACGATGTGATTTGCACCTGGGGAAAACAGGAGGAGGGCCGTCCCGTTCTATGGGAAATGACGTTCCACCTGTAGCCCTATATAACGATCCATATTTCTACTATTCGTTGTATGACTAAGGCTCGGTAACGAGCCAAAACGAGTTACCAGTGTCCACCATGTCTGTCTGTACCTTGGTGTTGTGAAATAAAAGAAATCTTTTAACGGGAGCAGCGCTGGACATCGTTTCTTTGTCAAAACAGTAGTGTCACAAGTCAGGGGTCAATCTCTGCAGCCCCAGCTTTCTCACAGTGCTGGCCCACATCCAACAGTTATTCACACACAACCCCATCACATGTAGTGATTCTCTCATAGGTCAAAAACATCATTGTCACCTCACATGTTCTCAACAATACCTTGTAGAATCCACAGTACTCCCATCTGACAGGAATCCACTTATTTTAATGGAAGCATGGAGATCTCCACAAGATGGTCACATACCACACTGCCACCAATCCTAGTTGCATAGGCAGCACTAACCCCTTAAGGACGTAGGGTTTTTCAGTTTTTGCATTTTCATTTTTCTCCTCATCACCTTCTAAAAATCATAACTCTTTCAATTTTGCACCTAAAATGCCATATTATGGCTTAGTTTTTGTGCCACCAATTCTGCTTTGCAGTGACATTAGTCATTTTTACCAAAATATCCACGGCGCAATGGAAAAAATTCATTGTGCGACAATTGAAGAAAAAATGCCATTTTGTAAATTTTGGGGGCTTCCGTTTCTACGCAATGCATTTTTTGGTAAAAAAAATTACATCTTATCTTTATTCTGTAGGTCCATACGGTCAAAATGATACCCTACTTATATAGGTTTGATTTTGTAT
Source organism: Hyla sarda (assembly GCF_029499605.1). Taxonomy (NCBI): domain Eukaryota; kingdom Metazoa; phylum Chordata; class Amphibia; order Anura; family Hylidae; genus Hyla; species Hyla sarda. Next base: position 187,357,727 of record NC_079190.1, read on the forward strand.
TACTTAAAAAAAAAAATCATAACTATATGCAGGAAAATTTATACGTTTTTAAATTGTCATCTTCTGACCCCTATAACTTTATTTTTCCGCGTACAGGCCTAATTTTTTGCGCCGTGATCTGAAGTTTTTATCGGTCCCATTTTTATATTGATTGGGCTTTTTGATCACTTTTTATTCATTTTTTCATGATATAAAAAGTGACCAAATACGCTATTTTGGCTATTTTTATAGTTCGGACATTTACGCACGCGGCGATACCACATTTGTTTATTTTTATTTACACATTTTTTTTAAATGGGAAAAGGGGGGTGATTCTTACTTGTATTAGGGATGGGGCTTAAATGATCTTTACTTTTTTTTTTTTGCAGTGTAATAGCCCCCCCCCCCCCCCACTATTGGCCATTACACTGCAAATACCGATCTCATACACAGATCATTGCCGTAACACGGCAAAGATCAGTGTTATCGGCGGTCGATTGCTCAAGCCTGGATTTCAGGCTTGGAACAATCAATCGCCGATCAGACATGATGGAGGCAGGTAAGGGGACCTCCGCTCATGTTCTAGCTGATCGGGACATCGCAATTGCACCGTGATGGTCCCGATCAGCCTGACTGAGCTGCAGGGAAGCTTTTACTTTCATTTTAGACGCGGTGATCAACTTTGAATGCCGCGTCTAAAGGGTTAATAGAGCGTGGCACAACGATCGATGCCGCACACTATTAGCCCAGGGTCCCGAGACCTGCGTCCTTAAGAGGTTAACCTGGTGACAGAGCCCCTGACACACTCTCTTGCATGTGATTACTTAAACAAGTGATTGACTGCATCGGGCTGTGCATCATATATGGTGACATCACTGTATACCTCAGTCAGACTGTTTCGGTGGCAGCATGGGTTTGGGATCAAGTGGGGGATGAAGGGAGGGAAAAAAACAAATTGGACATAATGGGCTGGACAAAATTATTGGCACCCTTTCAAAATTGTGGAAAAATAAGATTGTTTCAAGCATTTGATGCTCCTTTTAAACTCACCTTGGGCAAGTAACAGGTGTGGGCAATATAAAAATCCCACCTCCAGAGATCTAGATTTGCCTTTGTCCACAGTGCGCAACATTATCAAGGTTGCTATTCTTCCTGAGCGTGGACGGATGAGAAAAATTGATGAATGGTGTCAATGCAGGATAGTCGGGATGGTGGATAAGCAGCCCCAAACAAGTTCCAAAGATAGTTTCCGCTAACACTGATGCTCCCTGAGCCTGCAGGACAGCTTGAATATCAGTCGACATTTAAATGAAATGCTATGGCAGGAGACCCAGGAGGACCCCACTGCTGACACAGACAGAAAAAAGCAAGACTACATTTTGCCAAAATGAACTTGAGTAAGCCAAAATCCTTCCGGGAAAACATCTTATGGACAGATGAGACCAAGATAGAGCTTTTTGGTAAAGCACATCATTCTACTATTTACAGAAATGGAATGAGGCCTACAAAGAAAAGAACACAGTACCTACAGTGAAATATGGTGGAGGTTCAATGATGTTTTGGGGTTGTTTTGCTGCCCCTGGCACTGGGTGCCTTAAACGTGTGCAAGGCATCATGAAATCTGAGGATTACCAATGGATTTTGGGTCACACTGTACAGCCTAGTGTCGGACGCAAACCCAGCTTTCTGAGATCTTGGGTCTTCCAGCAGGACTAGGACTCCAAACATACGTCAAAAAGCCACCCAGAAATGGATGGCAACAAAGCACTGGAGAGTTCTGAAGTGGCCAGCAATGAGTCCAGATCTAAATCCCATTGAACACCTGGGGAGAGATCTTAAAATTGCTGTTGGGAAAAGGTGCCCTTCCAATAAGAGAGACCTGGAGCAGTTTGCAAAGGAACATTCCGGCTGAGAGGTGTAAGAAGCTCATTGATGGTTATAGGAAGCGACTGATTTCAGTTATTTTTTCCAAAGGGTGCACAACCAAATATTAAGTTAAGGGTGCCAATAATTTTGTCCAGCTCATTTTTGGAGTTTGGTGTGACATTATGTCCAATTAGCTTTTTTTCCTCCCTTTTTTTTGGGGTTTAGTTCCAATACACACAAAGGGAATAAACATGAGCATAGGAAAATGTGTTGTTGCAATCCTTTTCTGTGAGAAATACTTCATTTTCTTGAAAAATTTCAGGGGTGCCAACATTTAAGGCCATGACTGTATGTCATATAGGAATCAACAGAAAAGTGAAGTTTGGTTGATGCAGTTAGATTCTGAGAGGTACACTAAGGTACGCCAAACATATACAAATAAATTCATGCTGTAATTGTTTTTACTGAAGGTGGGCTTGTGTAAAAATGCTACAGCATCACCTGCCTCCTGGACTCCCCTTTGCCTATGATACCATGATTGACATACAGTGCTCAGCTCACAGTACCCATACTTGTACACAGGTTGTGTTTTTTTTGTTAAGCTTCTTTCATCTTTGTGGGTGTCTGCAGCCACTAGAGACCTGAAGAATCTCCATCCTTGGAATGACATGTCCGCTGATAATTGACGTCATGCAATCTGTGCATGTGTGCAAAGATGTTTCAGGCTCTTTAGTGGCTGCTGGCATGAAACCGTCTGAGCCCAAGAAGAGAGAAAGTCTGTGCTTAGAGCATCTCCTTCCTTCAGATGTCATATTCACTGATTGATGTCACACAATTTGTGCATGTGCCTCTAGTTGCTGCAGGCATGAATAAGTCTAAGGCCATAAATAGGGCAAGAGAAAACACCTGTGACCGGTATACTTTTATCTACAGAGGGAAACCAACTGGGGGCCTATCTACAGGGGGAAACTTTCTGGGGAAATGTTCTAGGGAAACTACCTAATGGGATACCTCTATATTGGGGAAAATACCTTATTTGGGCACCTACTGTATATACTGGGGCACTTATATACTGGGGAAAGTACCTAATCCAGGAAACAACATACTGGAGAACCTGTCTAGTGACTGAAGCGACCCACCCCTACTATCTGCCCTTTTACCCACTTTATTGAGCAGGATACCAAGGTAGCACTATTAATGTTTGGGGCGGAGGGTGAGGAAGGTGCTGGAGAAGTGTGGAGCCAAAGAGGTTTGTCTGGTAGGTTCTGCAGAGAGGAGTTTTGGCTGGAAGAAATAGACTTTTGCGGTCTGGGCCAGATGGACACACAAAAGGGAAAATGACTGACTGTTTAGAGAAGACATCACTTGCAAGTCACTATATGTAAGTAAACTGAAGATGCGAAAAAAAAAAAAAAAAAAACAGGAGCGCATCCTAGTGCATTATATCTGACATAAAAGGTGTCATTTTATCAGAGCAGATTAGTTATGCTCACCGAAGTTGGTAATGCTAAGAGCATAACATCTGTTGCAGCGTGTAACAGGAGCGGGTAGACAGCCCTGGAGACCCAATTTCCAAAGGATTTCGGCAGAGGTAGAGAGATGCTGGCGCTGGAACTCACTGCACGCCAGTGGTCTCCAACCTGCGGACCTCCAGCTGTTGCAAAACTACAACTCTCAGCATGCCTGGACAACCAACGGCTGTCCGGGCATGCTGGGAGTTGTAGTTTTTCAACAGCTGGAGGTCCGCAGGTTTGAGACCACTGCTGTACGCTGTATTCCTATGCCCGGGCTGCAAAAGAAGAAAATAAACTTTAACTTACCTACGTCGGCCTTACCCTGAGGACTGGAATGTCGGACAGCCGTCAGCCTATCACCGGCCGCAGTGATGTCCCACCCCGGCCAGTGATAGGCTGAGCCCACTGTCATGTAAGAAGCTGGCTCCTTACATGACAGTGGGCTCAGCCTGTCACTGGCCGGGGCGGGACATCGCTACGGCTATCAGACGTTCCAGTCCCCAGCATAAGGCAGACGTAGGTATGTTAAAGTTTATTTTCTTTCTTTTGCAGCCCCTGCATAGGAATACAGCGTACAGCAGTGGTCTCAAACCTGCGGACCTCCAGCTGTTGCAGAACTACAACTTTCAGCATGTCGGGCATGCTGGGAGTTGTAGTTTTGCAACAGCTGGAGGTCCGTAGGTTGTAGACCACTGGCGTACAGTGAGTTCCAGCGCCAGCAGCCCCCAGCAAAGAGGAGGAGGGCAGTGCTTGACATATGTGAGTAGTGCCCCGCTGGGCTGATAATTAATTGGGGGGAGCAGAACAGCACTGGCGGGTCACATATGATTAGTTCCCCGATGTGGGGACAGCGCAGCACCAGGCTGATTCACTTATTCCCGAGGGAGAGGTACCAAACCGGTATTGCGGTATGGGTTAAAATTCATATCGTGCAGCACAAAAATTTCGGTATTCGGTATGAACCGGTATACCGCCCAGCCCTACAGCACTGTCCCAGGTCATGAAGCGGATGCAGAACTTCTCTAAACAGCTGTATTTAGCTCAAGATTGGGTGTTGGGCCCCAACCTACCTGATCTAGATGTCATATCCTAAGGATACTATTAAGGAGAGTGCCAGCAGTACGATCAGTGGACATATGCCAAAAGTTTGTTGTGCAACTTGCAGCATATGTATAATAAATGACAGACAAGTGATGCTTACAATTTCTCTTCCTTGATGGTCCACTTCCACATTTTAGCCCCATTTTCTTTTTTCCCCATTTCTTTTTTCCAATAATAGATCCACATATTGGAAGCTAGAGTTAAAAGTCTTATCCATTAATGGGCAACCAACCCCTTTAATCATCTGTGTAAATACAACTTCCATATTTCATATCAACATTCTTGCATGTGGATTTGCATCTCGGTGGTCTACCGAAAATGAATAATTTGACTTACAAAACTAAAAATAACTCCATAATGCCTGGGCAACATTTGTCAGCTGTTTATTTCAAGACTAGCACATGTACAGCAGATACAGTGAGCAAGTGATGGACGGTTACAGAAAACAATAACCATATACATAATACTGGCCAAATTAAATATGTTAAAAAAAAGTATACAGAGCTTGGCAAGTGAAAAGGCATTAAACAAACAAAAAGTGTGTGGTATCATACAATATCTTTACAAGTGCAAAGGTTACAAAACACGACCGAATTAACAGATCTTCCAGCTGCATTAGTAGGCATTTCCTTCATATACCGGGGATAACAGTTTGACACGTTACTGTATTCAACCAGGGCTACTCAGGAAACCTGAGTATTAGGCGGCTACAGCGATGGTTCTTTATACCATATTGCTTTGTAACATTTGTACGTTTCATCACTTGACCATTTGTAGTCTATTGGAAGGAAAGGAATCCACATGCAATTCTTTAGCAGCCAGGGTTACAAGGCTTCTTCAGGCAGCTACAACGATTGAGTCTGAACAATACTACCGTCACAACGTGCAGGTGCGCACTTCTAATCCAGACTTTTTTTTTCCCCTAAAATGACCTCATTGTATTTAGATCATACCCACTACAGAAACAGCAAGGAATACAGATCTGTACAAAGGCTACTAGAAAAAGTTAACATAACACCAATGTTAATGAGTTTGTGATATTGTAAGACTTCATGTGGATTACAATGGAGAAAACTCTTTAAAGTTAAATTTATCCCCCCCCCCCTATTAAAAGAATTATAATTTGTTACTTTTTTGTATTATTTTTCTACCTTTTGGACTGAAGATTTCATCAGATGTACATCAAAATGCAACTGACGACATTTCTACCCAACATTTCTACACATGAACCTCTCTCTATTGCCATACAATGTGGCAGTATTAATAATCTGTGGGAACAGTGAAGGAAGTACCATAAGAGCAGTGCATCGCTGGTAGAGAACTGCCAAATGAGTCACAAGCTTCTTGGCTCTGTAGCGGCACCTACATTTGTATGGTTTTCATCAGTGCCGGGCTTCATAAAGCTTATATTAATACATTGAAGAATCTACTCCACTGTTACTGCTAATGGTAGTACAGTTACTTGATACTACAAAAGGTCAAATTATACTCAAACATGCCAAGTAAAAAAAAAAAATATTCTATCTTTTACCAGAAACAGCATCACTCTTGTCTCCATTCACCTGAAGGGGCTATGTGCAAAACAACTAGTTGCCCATAGAGCAGGGCAGTGCAAAGCCATTTCTGGCAAAAAGTGTTCTTTCCCCCACACTCATTTGAAGGGGAAAAACATCATCCACGGGGTAGGGGATGCGGGGGGTCTGACCGCTTTGACTCCCCCGCAATCTCCTGTACAGAGCCCAGCAACTCACTCATCCTTGCAGAGCTCCAGCACCCATCATTAGAGATGAGCAGGAGTGACGGCCTGCTTAGCCAATCATTGGTCCATTCTCAGCCAGTGACTGGCTGGGTGGGCTGTCACTTCCACTCATCTTAGAAGGTGGAGAACACTGCACTGCAAAATGTGCAAGTTGCTGGGCCCTATACAGGAGATTGCAGGGGGTCCCAGCAGTCAGACAACCCCACTTTAAGATATAGGAAAAGTTGACTTCCCCAGAGTACCACTTTAAATATTAGTTCAGAGTGAGATAATTTAATACTAGATGAAATTTAGTCAGGGAAAGAATAGATGAATCACTAAAGCTTTTCACTTATCTAAGACATATGCTCCCTTATTAAAGCATATCTATATATAACTCAATAAAAATCAAGATTAGCTTTAAATGGGCACTGTCAGATACAAAAACTTTTGATATGTTGTAAAGCATACAAAACCAATGGGTTTTGCAATTGCTTTCATTAGAAAATTTTCAGTATTTCATATTTAAAGGCCAGTCAAACAACTGACCCCCCCCCCCCGCTTGGACACATACTAGTCCTGCTGTGTCCATGCATCATCACCTATGTCATGGACCCACTTCCTTGATTCACAGCTGTGAGCGCAGGGCTCACAGCTAGAGGAAAAATCCTCCCACTGTCAGCTTGTGTCCTGCTACTGTCAGTGAGGACAAGCTGGGAGTTGTAGTTTTGCTAATGCTAGGGGAGATGTGAGCAGACAGCATACTGAGAGGGGGAGCTGCACATTCAGTCTAGTGAGATAAATTAAAAGTGTAGTAAAAAAAATTAATAATAAAGGTGCTAGACACATAAAAATTAGGTGTACATGATCAGGATTAGGTACTGAGTGATATATTTTAAAAAAAATATTTTTGTTGGACCTGACAGGTACACTTTAAGGATATGCTACCTTACAGCCATTCTACAAATATAGAGTACCGTGAACTGTTCTGGCATTTAAAAGCACAACAATCTAGAATTATACTGCTATTCACGGTTGGTAAGACAGTCTATTACCAACATCAAAATGCAGAGGTGATATAAGGATCTAATATAAAAAGTGATCCCATATGAATGGGTTTCATACATTGTAATAAATGTATTTCCCGCACCCAGCAGACTATTCATTCATGTTAGTGCTTCCAGTTTCAACAAATACATTTTTGTTTGTTTTTGTGTAATGAAAAGTTATAGTTATAATGGTACTTTCTGTACCAGTTATACTTTCAAGTTCTCCTCATGATAATTCATCAGGATAGTTTTTACTTCTAGGGGATAAAATTCTGTCCTAGTCATGTGATCTGATAACTGTACTGCAGAACTCCATCCACCTGTGAGTCCATCCAATGGCCAAAACAGTTTTTTTGTGCACAGTTTCAAGATAATGCATTTTTGGAAACACATGGTGAATGCACCAGATGGAATCTTGCAAAGTGAGCTATAGTACAGTGACCCCCCCGACCTACGATGCCCCCGACATATAATTTCAACATGCGATGGCCTCCCAGAGGCAGCATCAACATACAATGCTTTTGTATGTCGGGGCCATCGCATAAACGGCTATCTGGCAGCGCAGACTGCTACAGCTGCCACCGGATAGCCGTTTACGGTGCCCCGTGTGGTCAGCTGACAATCAGGCATCAGGCATCAACTGTCCCCAGAGTAAATGGACAGACCACTGCTCCATTCACTCTCCATGAAACTTCTGAACAAAGTAGAGCACTGTGTTGAGAAATACCATACAAAGAGAATGTAGCGGTCTCAAAGATAGGCACTGCCTCTCTTTTCATTTGGGGACACATGACCTTTGTCCTAGTGATCGGTGGGGGTCTCAGAAGTCATACCCTACCAAACAGTTAGATATTCCTTAGCCAGTGGATAGGGGATAATGTTGTTTTGTTATAGCCCCTTAAATGCTGAAATGTTTATTCAAAACACATCATAAAAGATGAAGAATGTGGAATATTTAACATGGAATATTTCACAGATTGTAAAATGCTAACAAAAAAACTGCAGTAAAATAGGTATAAAAAAGGAGTTTTTTAACCTAATATTTTGCTGTTAAAAGTCTATAAAAAAAATGACTGGAATTATTCCTGTATCTTTATACAATGTAGCCATTTTTCAATAGACTTTAATGGATCACATTGACTTTTTATACTTACAACTTATATATATTACTGCAGTTTTTTTATTTTATTTTACTCTGTGTAAACCCATCCTTAATCTGCGATTTTCAACCTATTTACAACAGTTAATATAATACACTATTTATATCATTATATTAAAAAAAAAAAAAATCAACAGTGACTCAACTCAGGCTCATATTATCCAAGATACAAAAGTTCATTTTGGTATAGACGTCTCCCTTGAAATAAGTCCTTAGTTTTAGTCTGGTAATCACTTCTGTCCAGCTGAAAGCTAACCTTTTATAGCATTCAATATACTTCTATGTTACGTCCAGTCATAAATATATAATCTAATGTATAGCATAAATTAGTTTACTTTCGACTGTGCCCACTTGTTATGAGTAATGGGAGTTATCTGTACTTTATATTCATATTGGCTATGCACATAATGTCATTTACAACTTGCATTCTTTGACTTCAGGCGTCTTTTAAAGGTCATAATAGAATAGCATGCTTCTCTATCCAACCCGATAGGAAATCGAGAAAACTCCAGCTATATGAAAGCTGATAGACAACAGCCTATCCTAACAGATCATAACTGAACCATCAAATAGATTTTGACAGACCAGTACAGATCCACAATATACCTTATGTAAACATTTGATATTCATATAAATTGTTCACATCTCCGCCCCTAGACATCTTATCCCCTATCTAAAGGATAGGGGATAAGATGTCTAATCTCGGCTGCGGCACCCCAGACATCCGGAGGACGGCGCCAACTTCGCTCCATGCTGGATGACTGGTGATGCCGGGCAGAGGCTCAAACCATGACGGCCATGCCCCGCTCGTGACATCACGACCACGCCCCCTCAATGCAAGTCTATGGGAGGGGGCATGATGCCCCTCCCATAGACTTGCATTGAGGGGGCGTGGCCGTGACTTCACAAGCCTCCGGAGCTGCACCCGACGCTGTAAACAAATGCCGGGTGAAGCAGGGAGATCGCGGGGGTCCCCAGCGGCGGGAGCCCCGCAATCACACATCTTATCTAGGGGAGCAGTACCCCTTTAAGTTTCCATCAGGGATTCTGGTATTTTAGACAGTTAAAATAAAGTAGTTTAAGCATTTGTTTTCATATAATAACTTACTGTTCAAAAACAAAAAGTAGCTCTAATAAAATAAGATAAATGTAAATTTATATTAAAAGGAAGCCACAATATATAAAGGCACTCTTCTCTCTAAGCATTTTTTATATCTATAGTAGGCGTTGGTATTTAGGCTATCTTAGGCAGATAGTAAAAAAACTTCTGGATGCTTCAAGAATATTAAAGCATTAACTAGAGGTGCAAATAACTCAATGTTCATATTTCCAACTTGGACTTTGAATTCAGGAGAAACCTACAGGGTACTAATGGACGGATCATATATTGTAAACTAAACTCTGAGCTTAGATGTTGCATGTTTCTGAGGTTATATTGTGAGATGGGGAATGGAGGCAAGTAGGATGCAAGAGGTAGATGGAAAAAAAACGTATTAAGGCCGGAATATGATCGTGATCACAGGCACCTCTAACTATATGCAGCAAGTATACACATGCAGTAACTCATAGAATTAATTTCATTATAAACTGTACACTTAATGATATGAAACTAGAAAAACAACTGGATAGATTGGCGTTGAACTAGAATCCCTGGGGTTCTGGACGTATGATAATCTATTTATTTAGAAAAATAGCCAAATGTTTAATCTGAGGTTTTACCAGGGATTAAACAGCTTCGAGGGTGTTCACATGTTCCAAGTATCATTGCTGAGTAACAATAACCGAAATTATTTTATGATACAAGATAAGCTTATACAAAGTAAAAGGAACTTCATAAGGTCAAGGACCTGCATTTATTGATGGTAAAATATTCTAACCAGCTGAATTTTAATATTGAAAAAAATGTATTGGTGGGTGATAGGGACTAGAGATGAGCGAACTTACAGTAAATTCGATTCGTCACAAACTTCTCGGCTCGGCAGTTGATGACTTTTCCTGCATAAATTAGTTCAGCTTTCCGGTGCTCCGGTGGGCTGGAAAAGGTGGATACAGTCCTAGGAGACTCTTTCCTAGGAATGTATCCACCTTTTCCAGCCCACCGGAGCACCTGAAGGCTGAACTAATTTACACAGGAAAAGTCATCAACTGCCGAGCTGAGAAGTTTGTGACGAATCAAATTTACTGTAAGTTCCTCATCTCTAATAGGGACTCTTCTTTACTGTTTATCTTCTAAACAGACAAAAGGAAAGTATGAGCAGATATCACAAAGCTCACATTCTTTTTTTTGTTTTTTTTCTGAACATGTTTATACTCAAAGGAACTGGTTTACATCCCTTTTATATTACAGTCTACATGTCAAAACGGTTATTACATTTCAGATCAACTGCTTGAACACATTAAAACTCAGTTTTGCCTATGAAATCTGCAGCCCAACACACTAAAACAGTCACATTTTTCTATAAAGGAACCCAAAGGGGTAATAGTGGGACCATGGGACACCTTTTCAGATAATGGACGTAACTATACTACTCCACCAGTCTGTCCTGAAGATCACTAGGAGGTTTAGAATGCTTTAAGTAGCCTTGTAGGTAGAGGTGAGCCTAACACATTATGCAAAATGATCTTCTTGTGCATGCTCTGTTTACATAATCGGTGTCTCCAGAAACCATCAAGGAACGAATTTTTCATTATATACATAAAGTAACGCAAATCTACAGATATTGCAAGAGGAACTTCCAACGGCAGAAGCTAAGTTTCCACTTTTCCGTAGGTCCCTTCAGGAGGCCTGTAATGCTTTGGAAATGCTTTCAGCTGGAGACTGTTAAAGGCGTATTTGCGACATCCAACATTCTTCATGGTGTTTTCTCGACGACATCCCTCACTATGAAAAAACAAAAGACAAAACAGGCACAACAAAAGAAAATAAAACCTGCACAAATAACAAATGAAAAGCATGGTCGAAAGCAGTAGCAAGTGCAGCAGAATAAATGGGTGTTCGAGGATACATGCTAAGGGAGTGGAATGTGCAGGTTAACATATCCAGCAGCTCAGTCCTGGTGGAATAAAAAAGTGTATTTTATTATATTTTGTGTTGAGATGTAAAGCATGACAGAAACTAGGCTATAGCAGCTATGTACAGAACAGAAAAAAAGGATTAAATCATATTTTCTGTAAAGGTGCAAACTTGGAGGCATTCAGAATAAATGGAAAACAAAAACATAAGTCACTCTTCCTTTCATTGGCAGAAAACGTACCCTAATCCACAATAACATAATGTACACAGTTAGTGAGTTACAACTTACAGCCATGCCTCTAATTTTATCAACTTTGAGATTGTCCCAAGCTTTCATCAAAATTTAACCCAAAAAATACACCCACAAACAAACGTGGCAGACCAATAGTGTAACCTTACATTATACTATCTAACTTTTTTTTTTTAATATGCAGGTTCCTGTTCACTAGTTAACAAAATGCATCAACGTAATGTCCCAGGCCTATCAAAGCAGATTTTCTTCACCTTTATTCTGATTAACAGGAGACAGTTCCACATAGTACCGCCCCTTAACCTCCATCTTTCATTATATACAATCTCACCTGAGACAACCATTTCAAAAAGAAGCTACTGTGATCATTGTTCATCCATTTTAAAACATGGACAACAGGAGTCTTAGGCTAGGTTCACATTGCTGTAGGGCTCTGCTATATGGAGCTCCATTGGCAAGTCTGTCGTAACAACTGGAGTTTAGCACGCACTATTTTCTATATTACTACACTCTAGTAAGCTACCAAATTCCCAAAGGACCCCATTCAAGTCAATTGGATCTGTTGGGACCTGGTGGAGTCAGTCATGCTCCGACACGTTTTAGGGACGTTCGGTGCAAAAGAAAGAGCCTAACGGACCCAGAACAGGACGGAGCACAACAGCAATGTAAACCTAGCCTTACAGAGCAGCTCTCCATTCTGACTCATGAAGAAGAGGGGGGTGTTTTAATGGAGACCACCATCTTTGGACAAGGGTTTTCCTCATGAGCCAATCCCTTTTAAGAACACTTTTGTTTTACAACTACAAACACTACCTTCAAGTTAGTCCAAGTCTTATATATCTATATAAACAATAAAGTCCTCTATGACATTTGCCATTATCATATATTAACCTCACACTGAAGTGAATATGTCCCCCCAGGCCTCAATCTGAGTACTAAGTACTCTACCTACACACATTGTACACTGAAAGAATTGTAGAGCTTACACTTGAAGTGTAATAAAATCCAATTTTTATTGTATCCACATAGTTAGAATATAACATGAAGCTCAATATATAACATGGTACCTCAACCTGCCACAGTTTCTACATATCATTAAGGTGCATGTATACATAAAGTGCTAAGATTGTCCTCACCCATTGTATCTGGACCCCACCGCTAAGAAAGGCGACGAAACAGCAGCTGTTGGGGTAGTGGAGCGGTGTGGTCCAGATACAATGGGTGGGGAAAAACTTAGCACTTTATGTATGCATGCACCTTAATGATATGTAGAAACTGTCGAAGGTTGAGGTAGCTGACTGTAATGTACAGGAGTGCGTTCCGACATGTCGGTTGCACCAACAGTTAGAAACTGCATGAAATAATTGTAGTGCTGTATCAGATATTATAATCCTTTGAGATATAGTGACAATGCATATACTGAATATATATAGTGCACAGTGGTGAAATATTATTGAACCCTAAGCTCCATTTGTTTACATTGGCAGAACCTGTCTGCAGAGCTCCATGTTATATATTAACAACCTGGATACAATAAAAATTGGATTTTAATTCACTTATTCAAGTGTAAGTTCTACAATTTTTTCATATTTAAAGTAAAGCATAGTAAAGATGTTCAATAAGCATATATAAGTAATAAGCTAGAATACCGTGGCGCTATCTCTTCAAGCTTAGGTCTATGATATGTACGTAGCCATAACTTGCGAATGGCATAATTATTATCACATCATAAAGGTCTTGGCAAGTCCTTTATCTTTCTCACTAAAAACTACTAATGTCTACACTTGTTTAATAAATAATAACATGAAGAATATGTTGCATAATACTAAAAAGTCAGAAATACACAGAATACAAGTGAAGCAGAAATTGGACTGATGGGCATTGAGCAAACACAAGCTTTGCTTTCATTCATTTAAAAGGATTTCTGACCATTACCACCCACACCAAGGTGTCTGTTCCACCCCTGACCACTCCATGTGTGTCCCATCCCACCAGCTTTCGCAAAACATTTTGTCCCAGCTTTTAAAATGAGTACCCCTATGCCATTTTACCCCCTTGCCCTTTCATTACTCCATGTTTGCAACGTACAGAACCCTATACATTTTCTGCAGTCTTTCCACCTTGTGAAGACAAATAACATACAAGTTTTCATTTCTTCCATAATATCAAAGATAAAAGCCTGATAAATCTGGAGTAAAGCTAAAGATGATGGGATGGAATATTAAACAATACAAATACATGGCCGTAAAACAACATCCAATCCCATGTGAGTAACGAATGGTTTCCATAAACTAACACCTAGCTCTGTATAACCGATTGCACGAACAGATCTGGTCTAACATGTGGAATACAAAGTCATAAACAGAATAAAATAATGCATGCTTAATGTTACACACAGTAGAATGCAATAGTAAAAATGGTTACTACAGGACCATTATAAAAAAACTAAATGGAGGCATAGAATATTAAATAATTCAAATGCAAACTTGATATTGGGCAGTTCTGTGCAAAAGGCACTTCTCTGGAGCTAACTATGGCCTTAGACATCCATATTACTTCCAAAAAGCACAGGTGTCTGGAGTAATGAAAAATATAGAAGGTGCATGAGCTATATTGCAAGACTATGTCTATATACTATTTAAACATGGAAGCACAATGGGCAGCAGGTGAGGAAGATTGTTTTTTTTTTTTTTCTTGCTTCAAAAATATACATAAAAATATAGATTTTAAAAGTGCATGCATCTGAAAAGTTGTCAAACTATATATTGATCAACCAATTGGGAAAGCAAATATGCAGCTACCACCATGCTGCCAAAACATGATATTTAGGTAAGACCAGCAACTATGGCTGGCCAATGAAGAAGGGAATGTTGGATACTTATATCTTATAAAGTATGTCATGAAAACAGCATGAATAGTATAAAATTCAATAGAATACTGAAGGTTGGTAGATAAGCTACATAGTGCCATTTGTATGTACGGTACTATAGGTACAAAGCAGCATCAAGGACATGAGGTAAGTTGTAAGCAGAATGTGAATATCTATGTACAAGCATGGCCTGCCCAGTACAAATGAACTGCCCCAGATTTAGAAAAGTTCCCAATGTAAAATGAAAACTGTAAGGCATAATATAGGACATAGCTCAGTCAATAGTGTGAGAAATTGTCTCCGCAGGACTGTGTGTTTCCAGGCATAAATGTTTCCGCCTCGTCTTCATTTGCAACGAAATCTGGAAACCAAGTATGCAATACTGAGGAACAGCCACACTATAAGCAAATTTGGGCTGAAGGCTAACAATGGGATAGAGTAGAGGAGGCTGGGGTCCAGCCTTAAATCTCGGATCGGAACCAAGCCACTCAAGTTCTTCTGGGTGACTAGTTCTCGAGTTCCAATGCTGTGAAGAGGACATTTTTGGAGTGCAAAGAAAACCATTATGGGCAAAACAAACAGACAAGTATAAAATATAAATAAATTAAAGAACATACAAATATGGTAATATAAAAAATAAAGCAAAAGAAGGCAAATCAAAGCAGGAAAAAGTAAGAAATGCATCAAAGTCACCGACCATTGGAAACAAACATAGAATGACAGTGTAAGTAAACCAAAAGCAGCAAAGTGGAGTAAAGAGAAAAGAGAGAACAAAAGAGAAATCATAAGAATGCATTGTAAGACAAGTGAAGAAGAAAAGAAAAAAAGACTGGCAGATTTCTAATTTGGTTTTGGTGCAGAGAGCCACTTGTCCATGCTGCCATGCATCAACATGCTGCTAAGCTGTGGCCATCTGAGATGCAAACAGACCATAACAAACCAGTACAGGATTTGACCCTTTCAATTTCCAAGAAATAAATGTTAAAGTTGCCAGATTGCATTGTCTGACTGCGTTGTATTCAGGTGTTCGAGGTTGCTCATTATTATAAAAATGTCATTTTCTGGAGATATTACCTCCGGAAGTTAATAATTGCTTGATAAAAGCCGCGCAACGCATGTGATCTTCTGGGAGAATATCAAACGAATAATAGAAGAGACTACAGATGGCAGAGACCTTAATATCATGATCATGCCCTGGTGAAATTCTATGTATGTGGGGGGGGGGGGGGGGGGAATTATTGGATCAATAAAAGAGCATAGAAGACAAAATGGCTCCTGTTAGTGAATTACTAGCTATTCAACATGAGATGCATGTCATGGTCAAAAATACCGCCACTGTTTATACATGGATGTATAAAAATTGTCTACTGTCTACAGTATCTAGCAAGAACTGTCTATCCTGGATATGAAGGTTAAATTATGAGTCAAAGTACAAGAACACCAGTCTAATCCAGTATCTACCTCAAGCCAACTCTTCACTAGAATGATAAAACCCAAATAGACTCCTTTTTGTCATCTAAGGGGATTCAGTTTTGTTCCGCAAAACATTATACAGTGGTCTCAGGGTTAAATATTTTCAACATATGATGGTCTTTCCTGGACCATTGTAACTTGAAACTAGACTCCACATACAATGCCAGAATTCGTCTGGATTGTGCGAATATCTGGAATATCTCACCAATCAGAATGGGCATTTTACTTGTAAAACCTCTGTATTATTGAAGTGCATGCACTGACTTGCTGTCTGGTAGCGTCTCCCTACGGTATAGTGCGGTACTGTACTACTCTTAACTGTTCCAGGACTAGCTGCACTCATAGACATCAGGTAAGGATGGCTCCATATTATCTCAAATTAACATATCTTGTTCATCTTAATTTTTTTCTCATTTTGGGACATTTGAGACTTTTAAATCACCAGGTTTCTAAAGAGTTCCGGTCTCAATATACAATGGTTTCAACATACAATGTTTATCCTGGAACCAATTATTATAATAAGCGGAGGACCACTGTATACAGTCCTATAATTCACAAGGTGGCTCCATTCAGTGACAGAAAGGGGTCCTACCTCTATGATGTCTATAAGCCGTAGTAGGCAATATGGAAGTCTTCATGAGATACCATTTTAAAGGGGGGGTCATATAAAAACTCCAGATGTCAACATCTACATATTGTCAACATAGAGGTCACCACAGAAAGAAACGGCACAGACTAATAAAAACTGGGTGGATCCGCTAGACCAAAAAAAATCACCACAATCAGTACAGAAGTGGCTATAAGTGGATACTGACATCTGGAGTTTTTGGAAGATGCCATAGGTCCTCTTTAAATATTCCCACTATTCAGACGGCCATACTTTACCTGCCGAACATGTGCTCAACCAAGTCAGATTGTTTTTGTTATAGATGGCAGAAAAAAATGTTTATGGCATCAGCCAAACTCCGCCTGAACAAGTTCACTATAATTTGTCTTTTTCCTTACTGACAGGATCATTTGTATGAACATTGCCATGGGGTTTTGTGATTGATCAAAGTCTCATGTACCGAATATACTCTAGTATAAGCCGAGTTTTTCAGCACTTATACTCGAGTGAACAAAAAACTTTCTGGCCTGTCAATGCCTTCTCAGTGGTCTTCAACCTGCGGAACTCCGGATGTTGCAAAACTACAACTCCCAGCATGCTGGGAGTTGTAGTTTTGAAACATCTGGAGGTCCGCAGGTTGAAGACCACTGCGGCCTTCGTCATCATCCAGACCCCCCTTTAGTTTTCTACTCACCTCCCCTCGGTGGGAAGGAAGGGTGAGCTGCTCCGGGCTATCTATGCTGCAGGGACCGTCCGGTGGGGAGGGTTAGTCGTTCCGGGCTGTCCATCTTCACCGGGAGGCCCTCTTCTCCGCTCCGGCCCCGGACTAGTGATATTGCATTGACGCCACCGCGCAAGGACGTTCATGCGCACGGACATGACGCGCGTGTTGTCGTCAAGGCAACATCACTACTCCGGGGCCTGGAGCGGAGAAGAGGGCCTCCCAGTGAAGATGGACAGCCCGGAACTACTAGCCCTCCCCACCGGACAGTCTCTGCAGCATAGATGGCCCGGAGCAGCTCACCCTAACGTCCCGCCGAGGGGAGGTGAGTAGAAAACTAAAGGGGGGTCTGGATGATGACGAAGGCCACAGTGGTCTTCAACCTGCGGACCTCCAGATGTTTCAAAACTACAACTCCCAGCATTCCCGGGTATGCTGTGAGTTGTAGTTTTACCACATCTGGAGGTCCACAGGTTGAAGACCACTGAGAAGGGATTGACAGGCGGTGATGATGGGGGGGGGGGGGGGGGATGATGACGGGGGTCTGGATGATGACGGGGGGGGGGGGATGATTTATTTCCCCACCCTAGGCTTATAGTCGAGTCAATAACTTTTCCTGGGTTTTTGGGGTGAAATTAGGGGCCTCGGCTTATATTTGGGTCGGCTTATACTCGAGTATATACAGTATTTTACAGAAATACTGGAAGATTTCAAATGAATGGCAAATGTAATAAACATTCTCTACTTACCTCCTCCAGAGCCCCAGACCTGCCGTGCTGATATTCCTGGTCCCCTGCTGGTTCACAGGAACCAGGAAGAAGCAGCGACCAGTGGGGGACTGGGAAGAAGCTGTGGGGGAACAGAGGAGGGGAATAGAGCACTGTTTATTACACCCCCCCCCCCCCCTAGCTTTATAGAGAATTTTTCCCCAGACAACTCCTCTAAAGGGAACCTTACAGCAGCATCACCTGCACCAACCTGAATATATAGGTTAATAGTGTAGGTAATGCTGTTTAAAGTGCACTTTACCTGGAAAAAAATCTGTTCCTGAGCAATCGGTATGTATTCAAATATGCTCATTTCATTTTCTGAGCAATGGATACAGTCTTCAGTCTTTTGAGCAATGCTTCTTGCCCGCTCTGGCCCAATATCACTCAGAGTGAAGCTAGGGTGCATATTTATAAAGGGTTCGGGCCGGAGCGAGTGGAGCATTGCCCATACCCTGGGACTGCCTCCATTGCTCAAAAAATGACATTAGCAACCGATGTGGCAACAGATTTTTTTCTTCCATTGGGGCTATAAGGCTCTGACATAGACCCCTGTATAGGCAAAGATTTCCAGTAGGGTTCCATTGTATTAACAAAAAAAAAGATGATTACAGTATTTTTTCCTCATATGCCTTTGTGTCGGAAAGTACAGCAGTCTGTGCTTTTTGGTATTGTAAAAGTGGTCCTCTCAAAGAGGTTTTTGGAGAGGTTTCAATGCATATTATGGCTATTTTAATTCATAGTGCAGCCATATATCTAATGTATATATCCTATTTATATTTCTTCACACTAAAAGCATTATATGTTATACTTAAAGGAGTAGTCCGGCGCGCACTTTTCTCATTATATCCCATCCGGGCTGCAAAATAAAAGAAAACAAACTTTCTCTTACCTGCCGACGAGCCCCCGGAGCTCCGGTACAAGTGTTCGGTCCCCGGGCTGTATTCTTCTTACTTCCTGTTAGCCCGGCACGTCACATGGAGCTTCAGCCTATCACTGGCCGCAGAGATGGTGATAGGCTGAAGCTCCGTGTGACGTGCCGGGCTAACAGGAAGTAAGAAGAATACAGCCCGGGGACCGAACGCCTGTACCGGAGCTCCGGGGGCTCGTTGGCAGGTAAGAGAAAGTTTGCTTTCTTTTATTTTGCAGCCCGGACTGGATAAAATGAGAAAAGTGCACGCCGAAGTACTCCTTTAAAGGGGTTGTAAGGGACTAGAAACGCATAACGTTTGTCTAGAAAAAAGTGACACTCTTGCCCATGACTTTTAATGCAGATGAGCTCTATTCACTTCAGTCGGGCAGTTCTGCAGTACTAGTCAATGATCAAGAGTGGTGCTGTTTCTGGAAGACAGTGGCCATGTTTATTTAACCTTTTACAAACCAATTAAAGTTTTAGGTAACAGAAAACAAATAATTCTTTATGTACTGGTAAAAGAAAGTGTAAATAAATCTGTCGTATCTGTGAAGTGTTAGTAAGTAAGAAAGGGTCAAATAAGAAAACTCAACAATAAAGGATAAGAGGGGATGAAGAATTTTTGCGTAGAAAAGACATTTCATAGACATTTATGAAGGGAACAAGACTGAGCAGCTTTTCTAAACTATACAAGGGAAAAGGCTGCAAACCAGTATCTTATGCTTTCTTGTGGCAAGTGATGTGCAGGGGTTGGATGCCAATGCAATGCTTCAATGAAAACACTGAAAGGATAAAATCACTATCTCTTTTTTATTCCACAGTAACATCTCTGCTGCTGAGCACAGAACAAAGGTGTGGATATGCTGCACAAACAAGGCGAGATGGTGAGGGTAGGAAAAGTCATGACAAACAACCATACAGCCTGGGTGGCCCAACATGTAAAGCTGGGAGGTGTCTAGAGCAGATGTGGTATCCTGACACTTTCCAGTCATAACTACATCTGGAAAACAACAGGTTACCTAATCCTGTTCTAGAGGACATGACTAGAGAACCAGCGCAACCTGCAGATGCATTCCCAACCATCACCGTTTTCTAACTGGTGAAACCCAGTGACCAGGCCTCTTTACTGGTGTCTTCAAAGGGAGGTCCCATTAAGGAAAATCAGTCTAAACAGATGAAATATGTGAAATTAAACATTTTAAATGTAATCCAATATGAAAAGACAGGGCTTCCAGCTCCACCAAAAAAAAAGTTAAAAATAGGTAACTTTAATTCATATCATA
Source organism: Hyla sarda (assembly GCF_029499605.1). Lineage (NCBI taxonomy): Eukaryota > Metazoa > Chordata > Amphibia > Anura > Hylidae > Hyla > Hyla sarda. Next base: position 187,378,029 of record NC_079190.1, read on the forward strand.
TTAAAAAAATGATGAAAGGAAAACACACAACAAAAAAGTGCTCTAGTGAGTTAAAAACCCACGTCCATCGACACGTTTCAAACAAATATGTTCTTAATCATGGCATATGGTCTGCTCACTAAGAGGAGTATAAATATACAATTTTAAATGTAAAGGTATAATTGAAAATGTCCTGAATTAAAGATTTAGCCTTAATAATCCCTCATGTGCCTGAATTGCTTTGATAAATTGCTGCCCTTGGTTACGATCCACTAAGGTGGTCACACATGCTCAGTTCAACTGCATCTGCTGGAAGTATTGGCAGTGTCCACTGTGCATGTTATCCAAAGAATTGTGTGAATGTGTGTGCTCTGTTGCCTAGCAACAGTAGGTTCACAGTTCAGAGAGTAAACCAGAAAGTGATCAGATCCATGGGGGATAAGAATCGTACAGAGATATAGGTCATTTTACATATAAAAGAACATTTTTGTGCTCCTTTAGACCTCTATCCTATTGTCGTCGAGCTCCACTGTATGGAGATACTTCAGCAATTCTGTCAAAACGACAGGAGTTTAGCAGAGAAAAAAAAGTGCATGATCTGGTAAACTAGTAGTGGATCTCTGACAGACCCCATTCAAGTCAATAGGATCCGTCGGGATCCCATGGAGTCAGTTGTGCTTGGATGGGTTTTGGGTTGGGGCAGTTTAGCACAAGAAAAATAAAATGCTGAACTGACCCAGAATGGGACAGACCACAAAGGCAATGTGAACATTGCCTTACAAATATGTTTGTGGAACACATCTGATTTCACCAACTTTGCTTAATGGGACAACCTTTTTTAAGCTTCATTTATATGCAGATTAGAAGCACTGTTTAAGAACAGACTCATATGACACTTTATTGCATTAAACACTACTTATTAAAAATATTTAGGCTATTTCTTTCTCTCTAAATGAGTTACCTGGGGTTTTCTGGGAAATACACATCTGTAGCTCACCTAGTTCCTGTAGAAGGGAAATAAAAGCGCCAGTGAGCAAGCAGGATATGCTTACCTGCGCATGCACTCCAGTGCTTGTGTAAAAACCTGTGGGGCCATTCCATGCTCATGTTGCAGAATCAAACATTGCTCCAATGTCACTGACATAGCAGTGCGGTCCTTAGCACTCTTGCAGCTTGTAAATCGAACACCATTGAGTCGCCTACAAATCTTTAAACATAGAAGAAAACATGTGATATAACACAAGTCAGAGGTAAATATATAAGACTGTGAAATTTAAATGGGCACTCTCATTAAAACGAATTTTTGCTAATGCATTCCTTATGGTAAATAAAAAATCTTTCTAATGTACTTTGTTTATAAAAAAAAAAAAAAGTTTTCTCTCTCTTGCACAAACTTTGGACCCCTGCTGGCCTGGAAGTCCAAAATCGGGAAATGCTGTCTGAAGCGCTGAGGGGGGTGTGTGCAGCCTTAGCCAATCATAACTCATCTCATACTTAACTGCTCTAGGCAGTGTGTAGCAGAGTGAGGGAGGAAGTTCTCCCCTGTATGGCTTCAGATGATGTCACGCCTGCTGGGTAACGCCCCTTCCCAGTCTGTGAATCTGAGACTGAGCAGAAAATACAGAGCAAATATCAAGGTAGAAAACTAAAAATAATAAAGATAAAGGCAGGGGGTGGTTTATCATGATGGGGGCAGTGAACTGGGTGGATTATTAAATGTAACAAGATCATGACAGGTACTCTTTAAAGCGTACCTCTGATGATGGATACGGCGGCAAGACGTGATCCGAGACTAATGCGATCAGAAGACTTATTTGCCGGAAGTTGCATGCAAGTTTATGAGACTACCAACAAATCTGTTTCCTGATTACCTCAGCACCGGTCTTCTTCCTGGTGCCAAATATGTCACACTACTGCTCAGCCAATCAACCGCCAAGGTGGGACATCACTGCGGCCAGGGATTAGCTAAGTCACAATGTGATAGATCGACCACAAGAAGATGGAAGAGGATTACTGCGGAGGATGGGAGAGGGATACCAGAGGCACCGAGGGAGCAGCGGGAGAGAAAATCCAGTTTGTTTGTTTTAAATGCCAGAATTCTGGGCAAGTTTTGAAGAAAAAAAAATGTAAATCCCGGAGTTCTCCCTTAATAGGTGGGACTGTGTTTCCGTTAAGTGCAATACAAGTAATTAGAAAAATAGCAAAACAAAAAAACAAACATAGCTAAGTTTTCAGTGATTAATTCATTTATGAAAATAACTTACCTCTGCAGCTTGCCAAAGGATGTCAACATTTTTGTTCTTCCTTGCATGGACATTCTGTCCAAGGAACCGGAGAAGCTCAGGGAGACACGTTTGACTCCGAGACCGTGGAAGGCCTAGAATAAACATAAGTAAATCTAGAGAGTTCTACCCTGCTGCTTATACTGTATTATGAAAGGATTGTCTGGCATTTTGTGTATTTTTTTGTTGTTGTTTGTCTTTATTTAAAGGGAATGTGTCTTCGGAAAATGACCTAGTGTTTAAATCAAGTTTTTTAGGTTAAATATATTTTTTAAGAATTTGTGTAGTTTTTTTCTTGTTTTCCATTTTACTTTCTATATTTTTAACTAATCCCAAAATCATGCAGTTTTCAGTTTGGCCAAAAAACCTAAAACTAAGCTGTTCAGTCTGTGTTGATAAAAGATGAGGCAGCTGGAAAATTATCGGCACAACAATAAAGTAAAAGGTGACACCAGCGTATATATAAAACAGGATCTTAACAATAGTTGAAGCTCAGAGTTCAGGGTCCAACTTTTGTGTGGAATGACCTCTGTGAAGGTCACAGAGCATGCCTTCAAGCCTTTCCCAGTCATATCAATGGGACAGCTTCTGTTTATTTATTGTTGCCCTTGTCCATGAGTTCTGCTGTTAACGCTCTCTCTAAATGCTGGTAAAAAAAACAGCTCAGGCAAGATGGCTGTCCCCATAAAAATGTAAAAAAAAAATATGTTACAGTATGTGGCTCTAAATTAGTAAAATGAAAAAATCTAGGTTATACATCCCTATGAAGTCAGGCTTTGAGAAAAAAACAACAACTTTGTGGTCTCATCTTTACACGCAAGAATCCCTGCTCGCCAAACACTAGCTGTGAACCGTGAACCCCAGAGCAGCAGTAGATTGGGCGGGTTTAGAATTCTAGCAAGCCTGAGAAGGAAGGCAGATGGAAAATACTAAAATGGGATTTTCCACCATACTGTGACAGCACATCACTATAATCCCTTCTGCAATACAAAGCACAACAAAGCAGCTGCTCTAGGGATAGTACCTACCCCACTGCAAGACCTGGCGGGTTAGTTATGCACTAACACTCCATCAGTTTTACCAGTTATACAATGATAGGCCAGGGTCACCTAAAGGTTACATAGGATACTCATGTATTACAGAAGTAATAAAAAAATATGACGCAGAAAGGAAAATTATATATTTCTCGTAAATCTACATTTAATTTTGGTAAATGGGACCTGTAGCCTCCCCTGAACTGTCTGTTTAACCCCTTAAGGACGCAGACAATTTTATTTTTAAGTTTTCGATTTTTCCTCCTTGCCTTCAAAAAATCATAACTCTTTTATATTTTCATCCACAGACTAGTATGAGGGCTTGTTTTTTGCATGATCAGTTGTCTGTTGTAATGTCATCACTCACTTTACCATAAAATGTATGGCGCAACCAAAAAATACTATTTGTGTGGGGAAATTAAAAAGAAAACCGCAATTTTGCTAATTTTGGAAGGTTTTGTTTTCACACCGTACAATTTACGGTAAAAATTACGTGTTATTTATTCTTTGGGTCAATACGATTAAAATGATACACATGATAACATACTTTTCTATTACTGTTGCGCTTAAAAAAAAATCACAAACTTTTTAACCAAATTAGTACGTTTAAGATCCCCCTATTTGAAGACCTATAACTTTTTCATTTTTTTGTATAAGCGGCGGTATGAGGGCTCATTTTTTGCGCCGTGATCTGTACTTTTTTTTATACCATATTTGCTTATATAAAACTTTTAATACATTTTTTTATTATTTTTTTTGGAATAAAATGTTATAAAAGCAGCTATATTGGACTTTTTTTTTTACGTTCACGCCGTTCACTCTACGGTATCATTAACATTTTATTTTAATAGTTCAGATATTTACGCATGCGGCGATACCAAATATGTATTAAATATTTTTTTAACACTTTTTGGGGGAGAAATAGGGAAAATGGGACAATTTACGTTTTTATTGGGGGAGGGGGTTTTTCACTTTTTTTACTTTATTTATTTTCTTTTTTTTTTAGACCTTTATACTTTTATACCAATCATTCGATTGCTAATCCTGTTCAGTGCTATCGGTCATCTTCTGCTCTGGTCTGTGGGAAGGCAGATCAGAGCAGAAGACTCCTGGAAGGCAGCGGAGCAAGGTGAGGGGACCTCAGTCTGCCGCTCTGGACGATCGGATCGCCGCGGCAGCGCTGCAGGCGATCCGATCACCCATTTAAGTGACCGCGATGCTGCAGATGCCGTGATCTGTATTGATCACGGCATCTGAGGGGTTAATGGCGGACATCCGCGGGATCGCGGGTGTCTGCCATTACCGGCGGGTCCCTGGCTGCGATCAACATCGGCGGGCTCCAATGCCCGCGGTTATGCTTGGGACGTAAATGTACGTCCTGGTGCGTTAAGTACCACCTCGCCAGGACGTACATTTACGTCCTTCGCCGTTAAGGGGTTTAGAAATTTCTTGTATTTCCTATAAGAAAATAATTCTGGGGCATCTCACCTTAAAACTTTGTTGCTCTCTCTGGAAACCAATGACCGAATTGACAGCTGGGTAACTTCTCTAAATACAGAGATTTATCAAAACCTGTGCAGAGGAAAAGTTGAAAAGTTACCCATAGCAACCAATCAGATCGCTCCTTTCATTTTTAGAAAGGCCTCTGAAAAAATTACGAAGCAATCTGATTTTTATGGGCAACTGCACCACTCTTCCTCTGCACAGGTTTTGATACATCTCCCAGGTCTCTAAACAGTCTAGAATTGTAGATTGTAACAGTACTGACCTGTCACCTTGAGATACAAAAAGTCTATGTGTAGACTCATACTTAAGCCCAGGTGTGGATATCCACCAACTCCACTATAAACAGCATTGTAAGATAGAAAACAGGCATATATCCATGCTAGCAGAGGTCTTAACACACTAGTTGGGAGCCATCAGGGTCTGACGCGACGTTTCCAACGTCGCGTCAGACCCTGATGGCTCCCAACTAGTGTGTTAAGACCTCTGCTAGCATGGATGTATGCCTGTTTTCTATCTTACAAGCTTCGAATACTGCAGAACGTTTGAAATAAATGAAAAAAGAATGAATCCTCTAACCTGAAGTGCCTGAGATTTTTTTCAAGAAATGAAACATAGCCCATGTCTTTACATATGACCTGTCACCTTCTCTGACCTGATTTCTAAGTTCACTTATTGTTTCCATTGTATTGGTATAAACTACAAGAATAAAAGAAACTTACAGTCTTCCGGCAAGACTTCTTTGAACTGCTCATAGTAAGAATTAAGTCGGACCAAGCTTTCAATGTTTATAACTTCCTGCAGCGATGTATCTCCAAACCTTGGTACATAAAAGACCAATATAAACAAAATATTATAGAGCTTGTCTATTAAAGGAGAACTCCGGAATAGGAAAATTTTCATCCATACTGCCGGCAGTAAAAAAATAAACAGGTACATACCTTCCTTTGCTCCCCCGGTGCCTCCAGTAACCGGCTCCGGTCTCCACCGCGATCCTCTTCCTGGTTGCCGGTGGTCGGCGAGTCATACTGCATTCAGCCAATCACCGGCCACAGCGAAGTCCCGACTCGGCCAGCGATGGGCTGAGCGGCAGTGTGCCGGTGTAGTAAAGAATTGTGTGTCTTGAAGCGTTCTCACACTGCCGCTCAGCCTATCGCCGACCGAGTCAGGACTTCGCTGCGGCTGGTGATTGGCTGAGCGCAGTATGACTCGCCGACCATCAGCAACAGGGAAGAGGATCGCGGTGGAGGCCAGAGCCGATTACCGGAGGCACTGGGGGAGCGAAGGAAGGTATGTACCTGTTTATTTTTTTTTTTACTGCCGGCAGTATGGATGATAATTTTCCTATTCCGGAGTTCTCCTTTAAAGTACTTGAGCAAAAAACAACAGTAACATATACATTCGTTCAGAACATACACTCTTGGCCCAACCAGAATGCGAATGGGGAGAGGAATACACAAGTCCTACCAGACACACATACAAATTATACACCATTGCTCAATTCCATTATCATCTAGTGTCTAACCTGTCCTCTATTTAACAAGGGGAACTCAAACAGTAATTTTACACAGAAAAAAATTTGTTCAATAATACATTAATAGATTAAAATTCAACAAGCTTTTATTGTATCAATTAAAATTCCACTCCTCTGCACCCCAACGCAGTTTAGGTTTTACCTTTTTCAAGGGGCAGTTGTTGCAATGGCACTTTCTTGAATACCTTATCCTTAAATGTCTTGGAATTTTTTTATTGATATAATAAAAGCTTATTGAATTTTAACACTCATCATTGAATTGAGGTATGTTTGTCTGTGAAAAAACAGACTTCTAGGGGCCGCTTATCTCGCGGAGAACAAAAGGATTGGCAGTTGATTGACTGGGAGAGTTGGGAGGCCACATACACATCAGATTGTCAAACTGTCAGATTCAGGCAACATGTCTAATGTGTATCACCATCTACAGATTAGATAACTGTCTAAGGAAACCAGGGGTCAAATCCTGGGGAAAAAAGTCAAGATTTCCACTAAAGGGCTGCTCCTGCTAATGGGAATGGTATTCCTACTGTGGAAAAAGTGCAGGAACTCAGTTCCCACACATTGCTGCAGGACTTGAGCCCTGAAGGAAACCACAAAATGGTATCTACAGACTGTACTCTCTATATCAGGCTGCATGTGGCTCGCAACATGATTATTTGCGGCCTGCCTGGATCTCTCTGTACGCAACAGTACCTGGTAAGCGTTACAGACCACAACCATGACTGTGATGTGTGGACATGCAGGAGGGTCTGTGAACGACACATCCCTCCATACGTCAGAGCCCTGGTTGTGGCCTACAGCTGTAATGGCGCCCCAGGATAGGAGCTTCATCTGTGCCTCCCAACCTGTTCCTCTGCTGTCAGAAAATCCCCTCAGCCTGCCTCTCCACTCTCTGCCCTCCCCACTGTGAAACAGTAAGTGTTTTGGGGTACATCTGCTCAGTCATACACCACTGAGGAAGCCTCAGGCTCTGGATCTGTTTTGTGGTCTATGAGCACTCGCAGGGGGCAGGTTTTATCGCAGCATATAGATTTATATATCTCCCTCTGACCTGTTCTGCTCTCCAGCACAACACTTCCGCTTTTTTGTTGTCTCGGAAGTATACCGTTCGGGACAAGAAGGGGCAGGTGCTTGTCCCGATCATCGTGTGCAATCGAAACCACACCCAGACGAGATGTCCAATAGATGCATCATCTCGCTGCAACATCAGTTCCATCATGCAGCTGTTGGACATCGCATGTGGGAGTGGTTTTGCCCACCACTCGATCGGCCCACAAATTATTCCATAAACTCCAAAATGGCCCTTTGCAAAAAAAGGAAGATTCCTCATCCCTGCTATATAACACGAAAAAACATACACACACACTTACATATCTATCCATCCATATACATATCTATCTCATCGCAACTCTCCTGGACTGAAGATTTGTCAGTTCACATGCTCCAGCTTACTTTTCTGCCAGTGTCTGTTGTTCATTGATCCCAACGTTAAATAAGACGGGTTGAACCCTTAGCAGCATTCCACTTTGAATCTCACGAGGAAGGGCATCAAACAAAGCGCTCGGCAATGGGATGCGAACATTAAATCCATCCCTTAAAAAATAATTAACAAATCATACCAACCTCTACTGCTTCCTGGTATCCAAAAATATTTAGGATATTTTACAATGACATTAGGTTTCTTTTCCTTCTTATGAATCAATAGAATCAACAAGGATCAGTAACAAAACAGACAGCAATGGATCTGTTCGATATCCTTTCAAAACAGGATCCATAATACCAGTCTATTAAAAGTCTTAAATTGTTTTGTTTTTATAGGTTAATGTGTCAATGAATGGCTTAACATATATTTAAAGTGGATAAATCCCTATTTTTCTGACACATAACTCTTAACTGCTTGTGTAGCTAGTGGTTTAAAGGGGTATTCCAGCAGAGATGAACTGCTGCTTTTTTTCTCTAAGCTCTTAAAGAAGATGTCCAGTGAAACAAAATGTATCCCTTATCTGCAGGATAGAAGATAAGTGTCCCAGCGATCAGACCCCTGCGTTCTCCCTTACAGGGCCCGACTCTGCTAATGCGCTTTTTGTTCCCAGCATGTCAGCTGGTCCTTCTGATAGGGGATAAACTTTGTTTTGCTGGACATCTTTTTCAAAGGACGAATTAAGGATACAATTTTACCACTTAAGGGTACGTTCACATGTGCATATTTTTGCTCCAGATCTGATGAAGATTTGCTGCGGCAGATTTTGATGCCCATTGACTTCAATGGGTAGCAAAATCTGCTACAGCAAATCTAGAGCAAATCTTCAGGAGAAAATACACGTGTGAACGTACCATAAAACCAAAACATTTTTTAGAAAATTCAATTAGAAAGCAAATTTGTAATACTGAATATACATCCACTGATATACCCACTGATATTCCCGTGACATGGATGAATGTACAATCAATTTATTACCTCACTCTTACATTGCATTTAATCAGTTATGATTCACATTGTTAATGTTGCATTTTTACTCGAAAGAACAAAGTACAAAGTAAACAAAACAGAATGCATTAACTCACCGATTTCCTGTTATTACCGGCAGCATATCAGTGGAGGAGTTTGATATAGCCTGCGTGACTTTGAAGGTCACATTCCTCAAATCCATGATACCCAGACTCATATCTTCCAACATGGCCAGCTCTTCCCCTGAGAATAAAATTGGATATTTTAGAGCTATATCTTGTAATACTATATATATTGATTTGATACACTCAGTTACTGAAGCTATGCTTATCATAGGTTGAACAGTGTAAGCTCCTTATTCTTAAAAGGAGTGGTCCAGGATTCGAAAACGTATCCCCTATTCTAAGGATAGGGCATAAGTTTCAGATCACGAGGGGGTCTGGCCTCTGGAACCACCTGCGATCTTATGTACAGGGCCCGGGTCTCCGGCAAGATAGCGTGTTGACCACCATACAAAGCGGTGGCCGACATGCCCCCTCAATACAGCGCCATGGCAGAGCCAGAGATTGCCAAAGGCAGCGTTCCGGCTCTCCCATAGTTGTGTTGAGGGGGCATGTCAGCTGCCGCTTCGTGCTGTGATCAACACGCCCCCTTCCCGCAGACTGCCGGGGCCCTGTACGGGAGATTGCAGTGGGTCCCAGCAGTTGGACCCCCCACGATATGAAACTTATCCGATTGGGGGATACGTTTTCCAGTCCTGGACTACTCCTTTAAGTCATGGGCTTCAAAATCATGGGCTCCGTCCTGGCCCCAATTATACCATTCAATTGAATCAGGACATAGCTGCAGTGTAGCCTATAAAGCAATATTGTCCTGCACAACACTCACCATAAGTGCTGAGAAGACTCTCAAACTGCGCCAAGAGGCCAATAGTGTATAACTGGCGCAGAAAACCATCTTCATTCAGACAGTTCCTCAGCTTGATAATGAAACCACAGATCAGGGCTGTTAACTAAAACAGATAAACGGGTTAAATTAACATGGATATAATGATTATAGGAGACATTAGTGGTTAGTGCTAAATAAATAAAGAAGTATCTAAGTATGTAGAATATAATGGGATGCTGAAACAGTTGTGGGGGTGCCTCATTATGAAGCTCCTATTCACACTCGCCCCGTCCCACCTTTTGTAATAAGTTCTCGCCCATTTGACTATTCAGAGAATTGTACAGGTTCAACCAAATAGTTAAACCCCTATTTCAGGAACTGGGGGATTGTATATTTGGCCCTTTACATCTTTGTCATTCGTTGGTCACACATGTCCTATTACACAGTGCCATGTGTGGCCAACAAATGATCATTTTGAAACATGCCAAAAGAATGCGATAGGCTGACGAACAAGCATTTGCTCATTTTCAACTGATCACTAGCCCTATAAACACAAGGCCATTATCATCCTGTAGAGCCCATACACTCCCCCATGTAATAGGCCCTAATAGACCTCATGTGGTTTGGCCAGATTTCATAAGCGGACCTCAAATAAGCCTAAACTATGTATTTTCAAAGCAATTCTTCACCACATAATACAGCCCCAAAATGGCCAATTTATATTTTTTACAAATGCCAAAACATTTTCCTAACTGAATTAAATTAAGTTCCAACACAGTTCAATAGTTTGAGTAGTTGTTTTTTTGGGGGCCAAAAAAAATAAAATCCTTTGTATTTTGGCAAATATTTCAACATGCATTTTGATGTGTTACCTAATTTACAAATGACAATTTTTTTAGGCTACAGCTTTTGCAGTAACTCAACAAAAGGCAGAAAAATCTGTCAAAAATATGGGGGGGAAGAGTGTCAAAAAGCATCTCAAATGCAAAAAATTTAGTGAAAAAAGGTCTTAAATCTTTATGATTTTAGTTTGTTGTCTGTAGAACGGCCATTCTTTAAAGCATAAAATGAGTGTGTGAACATTGCCTTCGGGGTGCTGATCTCATAGATTATGCTTATTTGAAAAGCCTCATGACATGGCTCAACTATCATGTGGGTAGGGCCTCATGAACCATCGCAGGATCATTCATGCAAACCTTTGCTTCAATCATTTGTCAGCCACATACTCATTACATGGGAGATGTGCAGCCGATGAGCAATATTTTATTTACCTATCAGGTTGTTCATTGGCTAATCATTGGCCTTATTACACAGGGCTATATCGATATATTACAGCAGTGGTCTCCAACCTGCGGACCTCCAGATGTTGCAAAACTACAATTCCCAGCATGCTGGGAATTGTAGTTTTGCAACATCTGGAGGTCTGCAGGTTGAAGACCACTGTATTACAGTCTGAAATATATATAAATATATAGTATAGGCTAGGCAGTGCAAATAGTATAAATCTGGAACTAAAACTAGACATACCGTCTGACAGAAGACAACATCTCTGCGGTACTGGAGACTCAAGCACAGGGCGATTGTTGGAGCGCTGTCCTGCATTAATAAAAAGACCATGGCTTTCTTTGCTTTATCGCTCATCATGGCCACACAGTCTGTCAGTGTACTCAATAAGGGGTAAAGGGCCTCACTCCATTCCCCTACGGAAAACCAGAGCTTATTAGTGTAAAGAGCAAGAATACCTGACTGACACAGATAACTTTGCATAATAAGAGTAGTGGTAGGACACACACACATGTACTTCTCAGAAATGTAAAGGTCCAGTAAATAATGGAAGAATTAAAGCAATACTCTGTATGTTACAAAGTTTAAAGAGTAGGACGGTTGGCTTCTTGGTCAACTGGCAACACTGGCAAAACTCAGCTTTGCTGTGAATTCTTTTTTTTGCTTGTATTTGCCTACATTAAAGAGTATTACTTTTCATGCTGGTTCCTCTAGACCCACTTGTCTATCTCCTTCATCTCTCTTACCCCATGCTGGCTAAGAAACATTTTAAGTTGTTTATCAGTATCGTTTTAGCTGCTAAGACCCTTATCGCCAGGTGCTGGAAGAAATCCCTTCCTCCCTCTCAGTCAGACCTGCTCCTTCGGATTCGGGAAATTAGATCCTTGGAGTTTCTTACGGCTTCCTTAAACAACACTATGCCCTCCTTTGCGGCAGTCTGGGAGCCTTGGGATCGCTTCTCTGATAGGCAACCACCTTGACTCTTTCCTATTTCCTCCTCCCCTTCTCCTCCCTTCCTTTTCCTTACAGTATTTCCCCTCCTCCCTGTTGTCGTTTGTTTGTCTTGTGGGTCATTTGTTTGTTTCCCCACCTTACCCTTCCCTTGTTGTGAGTCACTATGCTATTTTAGCTATGCTACCTGATGGATATGTGCTTAATTGTTCACCCTCCTTCCCAGCTGTGGCCTTGGGGGGGGGGTGACTTCTGCTGGCACCCGGTGCTGCAGTTACTAGCGGAACTCTGAATTGTTTTTTAGTCAGCATGTTTTGCTTTATATTCTGGTGGCTTATTTTGAGCTCATGTTCTCATACCTTTTAGTTTGTGTTATCTTATCTGTTTGGAATGCATCCCAAAAATCTTAATAAAAAATTACAGTTTAAAAAAAATAAAATAAAGAGTATTACTTTTCATAGCAAATACATTCTATTCTGTTTATGATGAAATATTAGGACATTTTCTTAGATACTTTCTATATCAAATCCTCAGGATTTGTGTTTGCACCTACAGTGAATAAGAAATTGTCCTGGCCACACAGGTACTTGGATAGAGCTCTGATAAATGTGCTGTAAAGCCTTGTTAACACTGGGGAGGGGTTTTTCATGTAAATTCAGGTTCTGAATACGCATGAAAATCACATGGGATCCACTTCCCTTTGTTTTCAAATAAAGCATGGATTGAAATTTACATGGAAAGAAAAAAAGAGGTGAGATAACATTTCTTTGACACAGAATGGGATTCAGAGGAGGGTAGCCTGGAAGGTGAGGGTAGAATTTTAAGGAAAGAAGTAAACGAAAATGGTTTTATTCTGTAGAAATGTTTTATTTCTGCGTATACAGGGCTGTATGAAGTCTTTTTTTCTCCTGCTGCTGACTGCATTAGCAGATCCAATACGGCCAACACAAAGTAGTTCAGAAGGCCTCTGACCACCATATTAGCCAACTGGGAATAGCAAACTGCAGCGGTGCACCAATTATTTTGTCTTTCAAATGCCATGATCAGCATTGATTACAGCATCTAAAGGGTTAAATGATGGACATAAGCACTCTGTGCCGACACCTCTGTCCATGTCAGGAACTGTCCACAGCAGGAGATGCTTGCTAACAGGATTTTCTCATGTTCTTGACAGTTCCCGACACGGACAGAGGTGTCAGCAAAGAGCACTGTGGTCAGACTGGAAAGAACTACATAACTTTCCCCTTTCGATACACTTCTGACTTTGGCTAAAAAACTGCAGTGGCAGTTTTCCAAAAAACGACAGAAAAAAAACCTGTGTGGAAACCTAGCCTTATACTTTTTTTCATAATAGTGCATTTTTAATAGAATTTATTTTTTTGTTCTTCTTGTTAAATATATTCAACATTTTAAGATCCAGTCCTTACCCATCAAAAACTGCATTAAACTGCCCCACAATAAGACATGTAAGAAGCACTCTTGTTCCTGGTACAAGCCTCAGACAATGAATAACTCACAATTCTTAATGATTAAATCGGTAGAAGCAACATGACCTGCAGGAGCAAACTGAGGGCTCAAATGCAGTAATCCAGAATTAGTGCAGAGAAAAAGAAGCAATGAATGGAAAGTAGCACATACCTGGTCCTGGTTCTTCGGCACCCGAGCTGCTCTCTGCACAGAAATGGAGGGGCAACATGCATGGTTAAGTAGCCGCAAATAATATTTCCATAACAAAAACAAAAAAAAAAAGAAGAAAATGAACACTTAAAAAACTTGCTAGCAAATTAAGCATTGTAGTAGACAACACAGTATTAAGCTTGCGAAGAAACAGTGATAAGAAGCAGAAGAAAAGCAGCTTGCATATATACTTGTTTTGCAAGGGATTTGACCATTATATGTAAGTTCACTACAATGGTCAACTTATCAAGTCTCCGTGATACAATTATACCACTAGGTTCGGCAGAGAGGAAGATCTCTAGAGATCTTAGCATCATGGGACTTTAAGCCTAACATTTTGAGGAAGCATGCCAGTCTCTTAAAGACATGCTCCAGAAAGGTATCTGCTTTTAGAACGGTCACTCACATAAAATTAATCTCTCAATGTCAAACCTGGAAATTTAGTCACATATCAGCTATTTGGAATCACAGCTGGGGGGAGGGGCTGAGATACAGGTGGCCAGATGCCTATGGAGCTGCTTATTATGGGCAGAGCAATTGACTTGCAATGGTTATAATCCAATCTGTCCCATCCCCACCCCAAAGCAAAGAGGATGACAGTAGCTCTAATAAAATCAGCGAGATCCGCAGCCAGCTAAAGTATCCCTAAGGGTCTATTCACTATTGTATGACAATGACCTTATACGCTTCAATCTAGGGACACTATGACCATTTAATGTGTGGCACTTGTATTTTATCTTGGTGCTTTAGTGACACCGGTCATATTTGATTGTTTTGGAAATAGCTAATTTATCTGTAATGTAAGTTTCTTATTATTGCCCCTCCAGTTGGTGGTACTTTATGGCAGTACTGTTGCATCTATACTAAAATAATAAATCACATATCCCTTAAAACACACTTATTCTTATCCTCAGAGTTATAATGCGTGGTGTATTATATCCTATTAACATCATTGTCATGGATAGACACTGCTCAAAAAAGACAACACATCCTAGATCTGAATGAATGAACTAATCGTATGAAATACTTTCGTCTTTACATAGTTGAATGTGATGACAACAAAATCAGACAAAAATTATCAATGGAAATCAAATTTATCAACCCATAGAGGTCTGGATATGGAGTCACACTCAAAATCATAGTGGAAAACCACACTACAGGCTGATCCAACTTTGATGTAATGTCCTTAAAACAAGTCAAAATGAGGCTCAGTAGTGTGTGTGGCCTCCACATGCCCGTATGACCTCCCTACAATTCCTGATGAGGTGGCGGAAGGTCTCCTGAGGGATGTCCTCCCAGACCTGGACTACAGCATCCGCCAACTCCTGGACAGTCTGGGTGACCTTGGTGGATGGAGCGAGACATGATGTCCCAGATGTGCTCAATCGGATTCACGTCTGGGAGGACAACGGGCGGGGCAGTCCATAGCATCAATGCCTTCCTCTTGCAGGAACTGCTGACACACTCCAGCCACATGAGGTCTAGCATTGTCTTGCATTAGGAGGAACACAGGGCCAACCGCACAAGCATATGGTCTCACAAGGGGTCTGAGGATCTCATCTCGGTACCTAATGGCAGTCAGCCCTGGGGTATCATGTATTCTCAGTTAAGGGCCCCATAATTGCTCTGTGGGTACTTTTGTTTGGAATCCCATAGAAGTCTATCGGCTTTAATTGAGGCAGAATTTCACAAGCGGAATTCTGCAAGTTGAAATTCTGCCGTGTGAATAGACCCTAATAGTCATAGTACTTATTTTGTGACTTTAGAAATTATGGCCTTTCAATCTATTCATTTATAACAACAAGGCGGTGGGAGATTCAACAACACTAGTGCAGGGGGAGAAAGAAAGAACAGATGCCCATCGCAACCAGATAGGTTGATGCTGGTTCCAATCCAGTGCTAAAATATCCTTGGCATAGTAGGCGTTGTCAGAACAATGCAGTAAAAACAATGTATAATAACACAGTATTACAAAACCCAGTCTATTTGTCAATTCCCCCTTGTCAATACACAAACAAAAGTAATGTAATAATAATAGACTGGGGCAGACACACATGGAGCAGACACATCTCAAGCACACGGCACACAGTACTGTATTTACAGCAGGAAAATATGATAACTGCAATACCAGAAATAACCACAAGGGGAAAGTTCACATCTACTGATAACACAGATATATGACAATCAGTTAGGAGAATTAGTTATCAGGTAATATCTAATATTAACTTGATAAAATATTTTATATAATATACACATACACATATACACGCATTGCTCTTTATGTTTTAATGTTCACTGTGAGCCCTTCTGGTATTGTGAAGTCAGTGCTGAAGGAGCAAGTATGCTGAGGAGTAAAGTCACACTCATACGCACTTGTCAACTGGGAAGGATGGCATGCAGGATGGGATGGAGATGATGTAGATGATAACACGGCCTCGTCATCTGAGGCCTCTGGGTTTATCCAATATGCTCGCCGTCTCTCATTACCTTTCTTGCTAGTACAGCTTATCTCACATTGGAAGACATCTTCACAGCTGTCACTATGTAAACGCTCTTTCTGGAGAAGCTTGTCTACCCTCTGGATAATACACTCCAGGCTCTTCTCAACATTTGACCACACTTTCTCCTAGAACCAACAGAAATGTTTTGGTTATTATGATTGGTTACTCCAACAAAAGAAAACAGCCAGGAATGAATGTCACTGGGCCAAAAATACAACACCTTCACCAAAATACAAGGCTCCAGTCACAGATAGATCAGCATATACTTTAGTAGTCACAGTAAAGGTTAAAATATACATAGATAATGGAAGAATCGACACTGAAAACATAGATGCATATGAGGGTAGTACATACAACTAAAGTGCATACAATTATTGCATAATGATCCATAAATTGGATATCAATAGGTATTATAAGAGCCAAACCATGGCAACAACTGGACAAACCTAGTAAGGGCTAGGCAATGACAAAGAGGTGGAAAGAAGAGTGACGCCCCCGAGGAAGCAAGAGCGAAACGTAAGTAGGGGTAGGTGGTACAGAGCTCCTGACTGCATGCATTTTCTCTATTGATTTTTTTTGTGTGCCTATTTTTCCACCTCTTTGTCATTGCCTAGCATTTACTAGGTTTGTCCAGTTGTTGCCATGGTTTGGCTCTTACAAAGAGATGGAAAGATAGGCACAAAAAAGATAAAAATCAATAGAGAAAATGCATGCCGCCAGGAGCTCTGTACCACCTACCCCTACTTACACCTTACACCTACCTATGTATATTTTAACCTTTATTGTGACTAATAAAGTGTATGCTGATTTATTTGTGACTGGAGCTTTGTAATTTGGTGAAGTTATTATGATTGGTAGCAGGCAGTATTATAATGATCAGTGGGGCACTTCTTCCCTAGTAACAAGATAGTGGAAAAGTGTTTGAGTCCTACCACTGAGCAGCAGGATGCATACTTAACCGCCACCCAATTCAAAAGGGAATGTCAAACAGAGTAAAAATATAATTTCTTTCAAACATACTGTAGATCTACTGCAAGAAAAAGTATTATTCAAAGTTAAGAAAAGTTTAGCTATTACTTATATATATATTGTTTTACCGCTGTGCCAGACAGTTTTTCCAGGATTAAATACACACTGAGGGAGATATTCAAAAACTACTGTAATTTTTGTTACAGCGATATTAATGACACTTTTTTTTCTCTTGTGCTGCATCTCACATAATATTCCATGATTACTAGTGCCCAGACAAGCGATAACTGTATAAATAAAAACATTTCTAGGGCTCAAATGTGAGTTCAGGTGCAAAGAGCATGGAAAAAAAAAAAAAAAAAATATATATATATATATATATATATATATATATTTTTTAATAACCTTTTCCACTAATAGTTACCGTATTTATTTTTCAATAATTTATTAAATAACACCTTTTTCCCAAAAAACTAAAGAAAAAGAACAAAAACTAAAAACTACAACCATTTCTGTGATTTCTACACTAGCAAAAAACTGGTGTGAATTTTTATAATGTAAAATGGATTTTCATCCCTTTGACAATATCATGTAAAACATAAAATTTACATAGCCACACCCACTTTTGCAAAACCATTGTGAATAGTGTAAACCTTGGATAATTCTCATGTAAAACACTTTGAATATCTGATGTAAACTTTTTGGTGTGAAGAGTTTTGAATAAGACCCCCACTATGTTTGTCCACTTAGCTAACACAGACCTGCGTGGTCAGTTATTTAAAGGGGTACTCCACCCCTAGACATCTTATCCCTTATCCAAAGGATAGGGGAAAAGATGCCTGATTGCAGGGGTCCTGCCGCCCCCCTCCCATTGACTTGCATTGGTGGATGGGGCGTGACATCATACAGGGGCGGAGTCGTGATGTCACGATCTTCCGTTCCCGTGGCCGGGAGCCAGAACCTCCAGCGCTGCCGGAAGCAGATACAGGTGGGTGCTGCATGCTATATTGCTATCAGACATCTTATCCCCTATCCTTTGGATAGGTGACAAGATGTCTAGGGGTGGAGTACCCCTTTAAGCTTCCTGTCTGTTTCAGTGAAGCAAACATGGTTCCTGTCTGCTTTACTACATTTAAGTATACCACTCCTACAAAATCTACTTTGTCATATTTCCTGGACACGATTATTGTGGGGCAATGGTCCTTGTTTATAACCCTAACCTGCTGCAAAAAGCACGTGTCTGACATTAAATGGTAGTTTTTCTTTGAAATCTCAGGTATATATTACAAACATAATAATAATAATAATAATAATTTCCATACATTATCCCAGATGAAAAGATGCAATTATTGAAAAATGTAACGGAGTAGTCTCATGACGTGGCTTCTTCCAGAGATACCATAGGCTTCCAACTAAAGGCAAGTTGTGTACATTAAACAATCCCTTTAAGGTTGGACAATACTTTAAAATTGTTATATAAAACCAGGTTCTCACCCATTCCTCCTCATGCCAATCCACATGTAGTGATGACCTACTGTTTCTTCCAGTCCACCGTGCCACCAGAGTATCCTGGTCATTCTTCAGAACAACTTGGTCTGCCTCCCCTGATGTAGGAGAGGCTTTGGAGGCTATGTAGTCTGGGCGGGCAGCATTAAGTCCATGTATTGCATTGGCTAACAGTTTGCAGTCACATACTGTGACTAGCTGTCTTGTCTGTACACAGGATAAACAAAAAATAATAATAAATCAATAGGACCCACACATATACCCAGTACAGAGTACAGTACAAAATCCCTCACTGTTACCCATAAAGTTCTCCACAAGGCTGCACCTCCTTACATCCCTCTTATTGATGTCTTTCATCCTACAGATACTTTACACTCTGCTAATGATCTAAATCTAAGATCTCCCATAACCTGAACCTTCCTCACATCTCCAAGACTTTGCATGTACTGCAACAGTCCTTTACAATGCAATACCCCAAACCATCAGACTCAACATACACAGTTGTAAACGTGCCCTAGTCACAAGTCACATCTTTTCAGGTAGGCTTATGACGACATTTCCTACCTGGACTCCCTTACTATCACTACGTATCCCCCCCACTTGCTTTCAGCAGTGCCCCCTGTTGCTCTATACACTTCAGACATTTAAAGCTTGGTTGGTGACTGGTTCACCCACCTTTATGTAACCTACCCTATTTATTAAACATGGCTGGACCATTGTACAAACAAAGCCCTTTTAGTCTTTTGTCTCAACCCCATTCCTTATATAAATTAAGCTCTCGTAAGCAGGGCCCTCACTTCTCTTGTTTCATAAATAGTGTGTAATTGGGTAATGTCAGCTATTTGTCTTTATTTCTACCCTCAAAACTGTAAAGTGCTGCGGAATCTGTGTTGCTATATGAATAAATATTACTATTATATAAAGAACATTGCGTTCTCTCTCTTCCATACTACTCTCCATGCTTCCTCTAGACCTTTACTTAAACCTACTGCCCACACACTTTTTGCCAGTGCTCCCTTGTTCATGATTGTGAAGTATAGGTGCCCATACACCTGAGACTAAAGTCAAACGAAGCCACTGCGTTTCGGCAGTTTTCAGCTGGTTGTCTAAAGTGTATGGCAGCCTGCTGATGATGTCAGTAGGGAGAAGGGTTGAACGTGTTGGATTTTCACCACCTGACCCTATTGTTCTGGGAGGGATAAACCAATGCCAGAACTGTCTGAGGGGAAGTTGGGAGAGGCAACTGTTCGGCAGATAGGTATTGAAAACCTATAGCCCCCATTACTCCTGACCAGAAGGTAGGCTGAATGAAAGGGTTTATCTCATGAAGACAACCTTTGCCTTTATCCACTATTAGGGCATATGTATATGACAGAGGGAACACCCAACTATTAGCCAGAACTGAGAGCCACTTGGGGAGTCCTTATCTGTCTTCATCTGAATGGCCTCAATTTAGTACCACCTGGTTATAGCAATAGCTGGATGGCCGCAGGTTTTCACAGAGTTGTCTTTTAAAATGACTCGAGCACAGCTTGCATTGCTATCCTAAACCATAGTAAAAGAATACACACTCAAGACGCTAAAAGTGTAAACATGTATAAAATCTCACACTAACATTCCCTGGCAGCTTATATCCAAGACACATAAAAAAAATGGGTAAAATTAACTAAAGAATAATAAGGGACAAGATATTTGGAATAAAGAGATACAATAAGTAGAGCAGAAAAAGAGATGTATTTGTAAATCTGAAAACAGAAGAACAAAATAAAGCCTTACCTTATCTGCTAAAATGGCAAGCGTCCTCTCAATACCATTGGCCGATCGGTCCTTTGCTGCTCTGGAGAGCCTCTCAGCATAATAACTGACCTGTGTCTTCAGAGTATTAATATGGGCGATAATCTCCTTGGCTCGAACAATATCTTGTGGTATGTAAACAATGGACTGGGGGCAAGCTGTGGTGCTGGAAATAAGTGACACCATAGAGGATAAAGAAATTACCACAAAGTGAAAGACATATATAAAATGAATAACTGTGACATGTGCCAGTGGGTGGAGGGTGCTTGTTCTGTACTTAAAAAGCACCTGTCACCAAACTAAACTTTTAATATATTGTTCCTTATGTAATTATAAGGCACTTTGCTAATTCTCAACCTTTATACGTTTTTAATGCGATTGAAAAAATGGCCACTAGGTGGCTCTGTTCTGTTCCCTGCCACAAATCAACCAGTTAGTTTGCTCTTCTCCCCGCCTGGCAGGAGATCAAACTCAGGAAGTGCGTGCGGGGCATGGTGAGGCACAGCTCTCACAGGCTTCAGTGGTGTCGCGTCTGCTGGGGAACGCCCACTTACTCCTGCCAGGAGCTCACACAATGTGAGCAAAGGGAAAGGTATGATACACAGCTTTTTAAAGCTCGGAATTTTTTTTTTTAAGGTGTTAGGAGTATTAGGGAATATAATCTGAGTTAGTTTAGAAAATATGGTTTGATGACAAGTATTCTTTAAAGGGAATATCAAGCAAAAGAGCAGCACCTCCATTCTATGGGGGGCTGCATCTCCGGTCTCGGAAAGCTCTTTGTTTCCAGGACTGGAGACGTGACATAACACCACGCCCCTTGTGATACCATCACGCCCCCTCCCATAGACATTAATGGAAGGGGCGTGAGGTGACGTCACATCCCCAGTCCCAAAAAAAAAGAACTTTCCAAGACTAGAGAGGCAGTCCCGCATAGAATGTGGGTGCTGCACGGAGATCGCGGAGAGTCCCAGCGGCGCCCCCCCCCCCCCCGCAATCAGACATCTTATCCTTTGGCCAGATAACCCCTTTAATGTGGTTCAATGACATTGATTCTTTATATTATGTTATTGTGATATGTGAGCAGATAAGAGCAGTGGACATAATAGGAACCACAAATACTTTTCATCTTCAGACGCAAAGCAAACGTCATTGCTGTAACACTATAGTGCATTCTAAACATTGTATCTACTAGATGTTTTTCACACCAACAACAGGAGAGCAGGCAATGGTAGCAATAGCCTTGTGAAAGTAGCATGCAGTGTTCCTTGTGATGGTCATATATGTATATCTTATGGTAGAGAAAACTCCTGTTTTACAGTCTCAAGAGCAGCACGGATGAAAACAATTATAAATCATGAATATTAGAGTCATCGCTCCGTGCTTGATGACTGGCGATGCAGGGGCCAGAGGATCGTGACATCACGGCCCCGCCCCCTAATGACATCACGACCCTCCCCCTCCATGCAAGTCATCACGACCCCCTCCCATAGGCTTACATTAAGGAGGCGGAGTGTGAAGTCATGAGGGGGCGGAGCCATGACATCACGATCCTCCGGCCCCTGCATCGCCAGTCATGAGGCACGGAGTGAAGCTCACTCCATGCACCAGATGACAGGGGGTACTGCAGCAGAGATCCCTGGGGGTTCCCAGCGGCAGGACCCCGCAATCAGACATCTTATCCCCTATCCTTTAGATAGGAGATAAGATGTCTAGGGGCAGAGTACCCCTTTAAGGTTCATGGAGCAGCAAGGATGGTTGTGCTCAATGTAGTAATGTACTGCTAAAGCATCCTGCACAACTCAATCATTTTGACTGTCACAGAAGTATAATGAGGTTTATCTTGACAGTTCCATAAAACATTAAGTAAACAGATAAAAAATAAAATAAAATACACTACAGTACAAAAAACTTACCATAATACAATGCTTTCAATAAATTATCTATGTTTTAAATGTAATGTTGACATGGCATACATGCTTCAAAATAAACCCAGCCTATACTAAAAGCACACAAAATTATGGGAAAGAATATTCCATGTCCAGGTGTGGCTATAGAGAGAAGCAGCAGCGACATTCTGGTGGCCTCTGCCCATTCTAAAAGCTGCAAGGCTACAAAAGGGTGTTAAAAAGAAATTCACCACAATGCAAGAATGGAAACACATCCACACACAGACAGTATTACAAAATGCATGAAGGAATATATATATGGCGTCATGAATGCTGCAAAGCCAACTCACCAACTTTCCTCAAAACTGCTATAAGGAGCCAAGAAACAAAGCGCAAAATTAGATCATAAAAGTATTTTTATTATTTAAATAAATAAGAAATAAATTAAAAAGCTCTATGGGAGATGCTAAATTGCAGTGGAACCTTAGCCTGATATTTATGTTACTACAGACAACAATTAACTACACTGGGTTGTGTAAGCAGCAAGTCAACTCATATCAAACTATTAAGGTGTTTTATTTTAAAGGCTTTCTGAATGTCCTGTAAGTATTCTAGAATTACAACACATTTGGGGGTTAACATTCAGTGTTTTACAAGTGATGCTTAAAAAAATAAAAAATAAAAAATAATTCCTTTTGGAATATATTTGAACGTTATACAATCTTATACCTCTGTCTCATATTTACAGATCTGCATACCGTACTTAACTACATTTTTCTACAACACATTTTTGTTGTTAGAATAAGGATCATTGACTAATGTATGTAACTATACAGGCAGTGCATATGCCTGGAAAATGCATTGGATGGACTTTTTGGGGGAGAAGAAAAACGGACTAATAGTAAAAAGGTCTTTGTTGCCCATAGCAACCAGAGTTTACTAAAGTTTACAGAGCTCTGATTGGTTGTCATGGGTAACAAAGAGTATTACTGTTTGACAGTATTTCATTATCTCCCCAAATGCCTTTGGCTGATAGGGGTGAGAAGGGAACATAATAGGGCATATGGGCAGGAGTGCAATTTCTTAGACAACTGTTTTGTAAGGTGAAGCCACAATTAAGCATTTGTGTTAGTTATTATGGTGAGGTTGTTTCAGGATAGCTTGCCATTTAACCAGTTATGGCATTAGCTATATTAAAAAAATAAAAACAAAAATAACTAACTAAATAAATAAATAAATAAATAAATAAATAAATAAAGCTCTATTTCATCAAATTCCAATGTTATAATCCTATTATTAACATAATATTCAGTGAATGATGTAACCTTTAAAGGGGAACTTCACTGGAAAACACTTTTTTTTTTTAAACAGATTTGTAAATTACTTCTATTTAAGAATCGTAATCCTTCCAGCACTTATTAGCAGTTATATGCTCCACAGGAAGTTCTTTTCTTTTTGAATTTCCTTTGACTGACCACAGTGCTCTCTGCTGACACCTCTGTATATTTTAGGAACTGTCCAGAGGAAAGCAAATCCCCATATCAAACTTCTCCTGCTCTGGACAGTTCCTAAAATGGACAGAGGTGTCAGCAGAGAGCACTGTAGTCAGACATAAAGGAAATTCCAAAAGAAAAGAACTTCCTGTGGAACATACAGTAGCTGATAAGTACTGGAAGGATTATGATTTTTAACTAAAATTTACAAATTTGTTTAACTTTCTGGCACCAGTTGATATTTATGTTTTCCAGAGGAGTACCCCTTTAAGTGATCAATAGTAGGCAATGTTTGCAGAGGAATATGAGTACCTTCTAGGGAGAGCACTTTGTTATATTGTATAAGCAATTAAGAATGTTGTCAGTAATTTGGCCAGATCTTTTCTACTCATTTTGATATGATACATTACATCCTGTGTTTTAATCTTTTTTCAAGTTTCCCTTGAAATCTATTCTCCCAGCAAATCTGACGATACACAGAGGGCTGCAGATGTCTGAAGAGTCTTGTACATTAATCCTGTTCTAATTAATAGGAGTATAAACATCTTAAATGGTCACCGTCATTTCAAACAACTTCCCTCCATGTGACAGCCAATGTGATTCCTAATGTATTTGTAGATCCCTTTATTTACCAAAAATGACTCCTTACTGCAGAAAAAAGCCCTACATTTGTAGTCACAAGGTATCTTACTTTCCTGCAATTTGCTGTTCACTGTCTGTTGCTAGGCTCAATCCATCTCTAGTAAGAGAGATCAGTATAGTACATGGAAAATGGGAGAAGGCTCAGCTACTGCTATATGCAGGAAAGAGGGAGAAAAACCTGGGCTGTGTGCCTACAATCTGTGAGCCTATCCGCCTCCTCCAGAGAATCCACACTGTAAATAAAAGGTAAATCAAGGCTTCCCTCTTAACTTTGACCACCCTAGATTCTGGGCAGTATTCCTCTCCTTGTGTAAATACCAGTGTTCGCACAACTGTATATGTACAAAGTGGTTCCTCCAAAATGTAACCTCCCCCATTCCTTTTTGTCATCATCAGCAGTTCAGTGCTTAATGTAACCCTTTCCTTAGTGAGCTGCTACTGTTTTTTTTCTGCTCACATAGCACCTTGCTACCCAGTGCATCAATAATCCTCCAGAAAGTGAAAGTGCATGTACGCATTTGGGCTTAATATGGTTGTCTCTAAAACTGTACCACACAGAGTACTTCCCACATCTACCCATGTTCAATATCAGACTAGGTTGGAGAACTAAAATATAGTGACATTTTATACTTATCATTGGCAAATAAAGAGACCTGGTTTACTTGAAGCCAGTGTATGTTCAATAACTATTGTCAAAATTATAGATAAAATATATATATCAATAAATAATGAAAACACAATAAATATGTACTAACTTTTTTTTTGCTTCTTCAAACTTGTGTAATATTTTCCGCAATCCACCAGATTTGAAACCTTGGCAATGTGCAGCCGGTGCTCCTATAGTCACTATATCATAGTTCTGATCTGAAATTAGAAGTGGAAAGTAGAGTATTGGTAATTGTAATAATGAAAACATTTAGCATATTAAATGATATGATAATTCCCATAAAAACAATTGTAAAAAAAATGATGCAACGGTACACACATCTGTTACAATAGCTTTATTGTAGAAATTGTGCGTATTACCTTAAACTGCAAGTTATTAGTTTAAAGGGGTATCCCGGGCAAAAACATTTTATTTATCCCCTATCCAAAGGATAAGGGATAAGACGTCTGATCGCGGGGGGCCCGCTGCTGAGACAGCGGGCCCCCTGCAATCTCCCTACAGCACCCGCATTCTATGCGGGGACTACGTCTCTAGTTTCGGAAACCTCAGGGTTTCCAGGACTGGGGACGTGTTGGCACGCCACGCGCCCTCCATTCATGTCTATGGGAGGGGGCGTGACGGCCGCCATGCCCCCTCCCATATACATGAATGGAGGGGGCGTGGCGTCACGTCCCCAGTCCCGGAAACCTGGAGGTTTCCGAAACTGGAGATTAAGCAACCGCATAGAATGCGGGTGCTGCAGGGAGATCGCGGGGGGGTCTCAGCAGCAGGCTTCCAACGATCAGACATCTTATCCCCTATCCTTTAGATAGGGGATAAAATATTTTTGCCCAGAATATCCCTTTAATGGAACACACTGAAAACAATGGATACCTCATACACTGTGTTATGCTTGTGCAGGTCCTTTGAGACTGTGTATTAAACATGTTGGTAGATTTTACCCACAGCATACCTTTACCTACTGTTTCATTCTATTCTATTAAGCAAGGTAGAAATGCTGGTTTTCATTGAGAAGTGCCATATTTTAAAAAGATTCTCCACCAAATATTTTACAGATAAAGAACGACATGGACTGTATATAGTGACAAACTTTCTTTCTATGCCCTTCATTCAGTGACAATTATGCCTAGAGCAAGGGTAAGCGGAGAAAAACTGCTTGCTGCCAAACAACCCCACTAAAAAGACTATGGTTGTTAGGCACTTTATCCACAGTAACCAGGACAGAAAGCAAAGCAAGTCACCACCTACCCCAAGCTACAGTATTAATCAGATTATTCAAAGAGTACCATTAAGTTTTATACATGAAATTGATACCTGATGTGGACTCATCTTGAACTCTCATTCTTTGGATGTGTAAATTGGTAGGAACAAATTCTAGCTTCTTGTCTGCTTTTAGACTACTTGCTTTAAAAGAAACACCTAGAACAAAACCAAGACGACATACACAGTTCAAAACACAGTACTCCGAATTTGCCACTAGTTTCATGCTGTCTGAACATGAGTAGTATAACACGGACAGGATCCCTTATCACAATGATATACCATCCACTCTGAATGGCTGTGCCATTTTAGAGAAATAATACCTATAACTTTGTTCGGGTTCCAATTCATTGGGGGTATTAATGATGATTAAAGTGTACCTATTGATTTAAAAAACTTTTAACATGTCCTATAAACATGTGAGGCCGGGTGTCTATGAAAGCTAGATGGTCCCTGACTATGTCAATGTGAGTAAGATGGTTGAACAGACTTATGAGAGGGTCTCTGTCAAGTGACACAAAGCCAGATAAGAAGGTGTTAAGTGCCCACTTCTCCCAGATCACTTTACTGACCAGTCAGTGTCTAAACAATATGACCCCACTGATCAAAACTTTCAAAAAAGTTTTTATGACAGTGCCCATTTCAACTTTATTTACTTAAAGAACCACTGTCATTTGTGACAACTTTTGACATGTT
The DNA here is from genome assembly GCF_029499605.1 of Hyla sarda. Lineage (NCBI taxonomy): Eukaryota > Metazoa > Chordata > Amphibia > Anura > Hylidae > Hyla > Hyla sarda. Next base: position 187,405,024 of record NC_079190.1, read on the forward strand.
GGCCAGACATGTCAAAAGTTTAGATCGCACCGGGTCTCAGTCCTAAAAACCCGCTGTGGTCACAAGTTACAGCGGGCGAAGTGTGTGGCTCACTCCCCGGCTGTCACTTAAATCAGACTTATTACTGTGATGACTTGCTCTTGCAAATAGGTGCGGCTGCAGTATAGAGGCAAGGAAGCAGTATTTTCCTGTATCACCTGTATTCCTTAGATGTTTGTTCACACCTCAGACCATGCCATGCGGCATCAAGCAAGTCTTTTCCAAGCCCCTAGGCACTCTGCTTAAGAGCTTCCACACTCCACAAGGAAGATCTCAAAATTCAACTCTCTGGCAGAGTGAGCTGCCAATAGCAAATCCCCCTCAGCTGGTGTAACAAGTTGCCTTTAAGGCCAACAAAAGTGGCCTGGTTTGTGTGGAATGACCCCCACCCTGCACTTGGTTATTCCCAGAAAGAGCCGTCCCAGATTGGTCTTCCAGCCATACTACGGCCATAGTGTCAGTCTGCATTGCAGCACAGACACTGATTGAATACCGGCTCTTACTTCACCAAAGCCAGGAGCCTTGGTAACACATGTCGCCCATCCACCATGATACCTTTCACCTTCTCACATTACCCATAGACTATAATGGAGTGAATGAGACAAATTTGGCGGGTGTGAGGTAGTGGTGGATGGGTTTGTGGAGACATGAGTGTCTTTGCCTGCAGGGCAGAGAGCAGCCCCCCCCCCCCCCCCCCCATGACTAGTTACCCGGTATGGCAGCACTTTTGAACAAAGAATTCTCTGAAAGACCCGAGCATGTGAGAGTGAATCATAGTGTGTCAGGATCGTGCTGCCTGTACCACTTTTAAACTGCCCGCATTTTGGGCAGCATAAAACTAGTGACAAGTTCCCTTCAATGGCATTATGCAGGGATTCAATTGCAAAATAATATGATTGGTCTAACCTCTAAAAACTAGGTCTAGTATACAGTTTTATAGGAATAAATGCATTTTTTACTGGAAGCTATTCTTACCTAGAAGCTGATGTGGTTGACAGTCAACAGTATTAACTCTTTGGAAAAAGTAGTGAAATTAGAAAAATACAGAAATTACTGATTTAATCTTCTGTGTAAAATATTTATAGCTACACTGGGGACTTCTGCTGTTTATAATACTTCCCCGTTTTCTCTCCTGCCTCATATTCTTCCACTTTACTTCTTACTAGATTCCCCCTTCTGGGTTTCTCCTTTTTCTCATGACAGTAACCTAAGCCTAGTTTTGCATATTCAGTACAAAGCCGTTTTGTATTCCATACATTAAAGAAACAATCACATTCTCCGAATGGTAATGTTAATTTCTTTAGCTGACCTTTGTACTGATGCAGATTAGTCAGATTATCCTGGTATGTTAGAATGATCGTCTGATACTGAGTTACTATCTGTCGACGCAGATTCTCCCAGCATGGAGACAGTTCACCCAATTCTTCCAGTTCACAAACTCTGTGGTAAACAAGATCAGGAAAGCCTCTTTTACTATGTAGTAAACACCTCGACATAAAAGTATATCTGGAATTGGCTTTATTTACACAGAACATTCAGTAACATCTATGGATTAAATACACTTGGAATAAAAGTTAGTAGCAAGTTTGCCACAGTATATAATACACATATTGAAAGAAAAACTGCAAAAACACACTAAACAACGCACAACTAAAAAGCATAAAACTAGGTCATGTCGGTAATATATGTCTAACTTGCCGTCCATCCCGAGAATCTACATATTTTTATTTGATGCATTTCAGGGGTGACTGACATAAGTAATAGAGTCAGTATCTCTATATTGACATATATACACATATATGGTATCTTACTCCCAGCAAGCACAACACAAAGTGGACAATGTTTGTTGCTTAGCCCAGATTTCAAAATACTTTTTTTCTCCCTTGCAGAGATAAAACAGGTGGTCTAAGGCTAGGTTCAGACTACGGAATTTCCGCCTGCAATTTCGCTTTGAAATTGCAGGCGGAAATTCCGCTTGCTAAAATGTATAGTGTAGTGAATGGTTTTCTGTTCACAAATTCACACTTCGGAATTTGTGAAGCGGAATTTGTGAACGAAAAATCCGCTTGGAAATTTCCGCCTGAAGAAAGGCGTTGCTCTTTCTTCAGGCGGAAATCCGTGCGGAACACATTGCAGTCTATTGGAGACTGCAGTGTCCGCGCAGTCGTAGCGCCGACTGATTCAGTCTCCGGGCGGAAATTTTCTGCCCAGAGATTCCATAGTCTGAACCTAGCCTAACACATCTTGCAGCTCAGCCCTGGTGACCGCATGCACAGGAAGAGGAAATGGAAGCAGACAGCTCTGTACATTGTGTAGTGGCTGAATTGGGTTACTGGAGCCGGGCTCTCGTTCACTTCAATGTCAACTGAGGATGGGTCATTAAAAACCCCTTAAAGGGTACTCCGCTGCTCAGCGTTTGGAACAAACTGTTCAGAACGCCGGAGCCGGGAGCTTGTGAAGTCATAGCCCCGCCCCCTCAATGCAAGTCTATGGGAGGGGGCGTGACAGCTGTCACGCCCCCTCCCATAGACTTGCACTGAAGGGGGCGGGGTGAGACATGAGGGGGCAGGGCTATGGTGTCACAAATGAAGTCACATGGGTTAGGGAGTTAGGATGTCAAGATTTGACAAAATCTACATTCCTAAATTCCTCTTATGTGTTTTATTTTATGCTAGTTCCTTAGGAAAAAAAAAACTTGTCCTGAAAAAACTATTCAAATGAAAAATTAAAGCATACATCTGATGATGGCTCTGGTGGCAAGATATTTTACATTTTCACAGCAACTTCCAAGCCCAAGGCTAGCACAAGGCTTCAGTGATAAGGATACACATTTACCGGAAGTCCTTCAGATCTGCATGGGACTTCTGGCAAATCCATATCTGGATAACTGAGGCTTAGCGCAAGTGTCGGGCTGCGAAACACAAATCCGGTTACCAGAACCTTCATCAGATGTATGGTTTAAATAAATCCAATAAGTTTGTGTGTGCATATGCTAATCACATCTCACCGTGCTGCATCTTCTTCAAGCAGGAGTTTTACAAATTGCCTAGGTATGTGCAAGCAGAGGACACTCTCAGCCATTTGTTCCAATATACGTAGGTGGTTTCCATCTGTTGTAGGAAAGCGGTACATGCGGCAGATTGCACCACCAAAGACTGAAATGTAAAGGGAAGAAGTGATGAATGTAGAATAACAGCAATGTATTCTAAATGTATCGTGCTGGAAAATGACTACTCTATACCGAATAAAAATGGGCTACAGCTCCTGCAAATTCATTACTCACTGGGATACGTCATCACTTATGATAGCTGGGGGTTTAGCTTATGGGACCTGCACTGATCCTAAGAAGAGGGGGGCGGCAGCCCTCGTTTGGCACAGTTCACTGTTTTCCCTACTCTCCCAGCCACCCACTGGTGGGTTACCAGGTGCCATTTAGCAGGAAAAAACTGTAAAGGTGCAATATATGCAACATGCCTTCTATGCAGCCCTTGAAACTCATATGAAGTCATATAAAATCTGAATAGATCTAAAGAACATTTAGTGATTGGGAAGTTTAGGACTGGTAAAGAGTAGAGTTGAAAGGGTTAGGTAGCCTAGTTTATTTGTATGAAATTGCACCTATGGCCCAATTCCATTTTATCAGGCATGCTAATCCACATCTGCCAAATCCTAAAGAATGTACAAAGGCACCTATTACTGTAATAGATACATTTCCAGATGTATGAACAACTCAAACAATGCAAGCAGGGGCGTGTAGATTAGGTACACATAAGCTGTAAGTATGTAGGTGCACCAACAAAAGCCACATAACATTGACTTTTAGGTAAGTGTAGGTTTGAACTTTGGAAACCAATGTACTTACCAGATTTTAACAGTGTATCTTTTCTTAGTGATGCATATTTTGAGCGAATTCCTAAAGATTCTGTTAAACTTTCATCAACGGGAATTACAGTCTACCGAAAAAATAAGCATAACTGTAAACCGAGCAGCTCCGTAAATGTTATAGTTATCAATCAGACATCAGCTTAAAAGGAAAGGCTGTCTTCAAGACAAGATAAAGAAATGGACTGACACGTCTTACATCAATTTCCTTTCTCAATCATATTGAGTGTCGTGTGAAAAAAATACATATATTAAATTAATCAACTACGTTTACATTTAGTTTCAATATTTTTTATCCACAATCATTTTTTTTTTACAGTGTCTTTAAACAATTATTTAGCTAGATGGGGGTCAATACTCTGAGACTCCCACTGTTGCAGAGTATAAAGGTGTCCTTGCCTGGTGAGCAAGGTTGAATAGGAGCATTGGAAGCAGCTAAATGCAGTCATTCTGTTGTTTCTATTCCCTAGTGAGGATACTTCCTTTTATAGCCTGTTTGACAAAAAGATTTTGAAATTAAATAAAAGGTTTGACAATGAAGAGCTCCTTTAAAGAGTAACTGCCATGTTTGGTAACTTTTCAGCATACGCTGTAGCAATATGTCAAGCCATTATATGACAAATTTTTTAACAAAATTTCTGATCTGCCAACTCCATCTCAACTTTTCGGTTGTCCCTTCGGATCTCCTATACACTGCACACAGAAGCTGAGATTATAGTACAACCTAAGAACAGCAGAAGTAAGAAGGACATTATACAGTAGTACTGAGCAGTATAAGCTGTGAATTCTCTTCACTTTTGTACTCCCTTTTCTTTCTCTTTGTGTGCTTCGGGCTCTCTCCAGCCACTCCTACCTCCCTTCCCTCTTGCCTTCCCATAGACTTGTATAGGCAGAATGTAATCTGATTCCTCAGAAAGCTGACATTAAAAGAGTTTCTTATATTTATTGGAACAGTTGATTTATGCAAAATTTGTTGAATCTACAGGGGCCACTTCATGTACTTGTAGCAACAGTAACATTTCTTTTACTGGACAGATGGATGATGATGGTTCAGCATGTACAATGTCAATTCATGATAGCATTTGGTTTAGAAACCTGATTTCAATGTGATATTATGAATACTCACTCTCCCATTAATAGTATCTGATGATCTGGACACTGGTGCTTGCTGATCAACTTTTTCCTCCATTTGCCAGCCTATTACTGTAATATTACCAACACGTTGTTGCTCAGCAGACCTGTGAAGGAGAATACAAACTTTACTTTCAACAACATTCATCATTTCATTAAAAGGAACACAATTTTCAGATTTCTACTGATGACTGGAGATGGATGTAGGCTCTACTGCTGATGATATATATGGGAAGACATTTAAGCTATGGTTCCTTAAGCAAATTGATTGTGTCTCCCAACTCTACCTCATCCACAAGGTTTACAAAACACCAGAGTTTCTTTTTACAAAAATTGAACTAAGGCAGGATGCGGCAATGGGGACAGCACATGTCCGTGCGCCCATAGTTCCGGCAGTGCCTGATACACATGAATGTTCATCCGTAATTTTCAGGGCGGATATTCTCTAGTGTGCACATACCCTTACTTGAGAAGTCTTGAGGGCAGTGGGGGATTTTGGGGTCTGTTTGTTAAAGAAAAGAGAGAGAAGCAGCAGCATAGAGAACAATATAGTGCAGTACTGCTCAGTCTAAGCTGTGAGTCAAGCCCAGGAGTGAGATCTAATACTCAGAGAAAGCTCTTGACTTCTGGCTCTCTCCAGTTCACCCCCCCCAATATCCATTCCATTGACTTGAAATGAGCTTGATAAGAGGAGAAGGAAACATTATTCTCTGATAATATATCCAACAAAGTTTATTATATTCACATGTACTATTGATTTATGCACAGTTTGTTGAAATGATAGAACTTGACAAGTAGAATAAATCAGAAAGTAACACTGACCATAAAGGCAAGTGTAACCTGTGGCTTGTCTCTTGCAGCAAATCTTTCACAATAAACTTTCCTGAGCCCAGCAAGTACATCTGTACAGAAAAAAAAGACAAAAATATTACATGTATCATATACTTTCAAGCTCATAGTACAGTCAGAATTGTGAAGGAGTGGATCATAAAAACAACAAGGAGAGGTTTTTGTTTTTATTTTCTCTATAATGTTAGTGTAGGGACTCACAAGAGACTGAGGACCCTTGACATGGGTTGCGTGCTTGCATATTTTGGCCAAAGTATAAAATATCAACTAATGCCTCATGTTTATCATATAAGTACTGTATATATAATATATTTTATGTGGTTTGGACTTGTGATGCTGGAGGATCCCGGGGTGTCAGTGCCTTGTGGGGTGGACATGACACTGATGCTGGGCATCCCGCCTGATCGAATAGTATGGGTGTCACTAATAGATTGTAAGCCAGCATGGTGCACTACACGTTATGTTACAGGCACTGTGTATATTGCCATATCTATGTGCAACTATAATACTAGGAAACAACCCCCCTCATGAATAGTAGGCGTGCAAGTGGTTGTTCATCAGTATTTTGCACCTGTCCGACCTCCCATTATATATAGCATTGTGGTTGATCTGCATCATAATGGGAAGGTGCCTAACCTGCCCTTGTATCAGTAACCAGTAAGTGGCCTTTTTTTCTGCTTTTAAACAACTTTTTCTTTTTAACTAATAAGGTCTTTTTATAGTGAAATCAGTACTATGTACTTCTGCCCTCATGATATTGTTTTGTTTTTTTAAGAGAAACTATCAAAGGGTTTCATGCTGCCTGAACCACAGGCAGCATGGAGGATAGACAAGCTCCATTTATGACAACTATGATTTACTCTGCAACAATTAATAGAAATCAGTTTTAAACCCAGGTGGGAACGGGTCTTCGAGTCACCTGGGCTGTCTCCAGTGACTTCTTTCCATCCCACCAGTATGTCAATGCATACTGGTGGGGTGGGAAGAAGTCACTAAGAACAGCCCAGGTGACTCGAAGCCCCATTCCCACCTGGGTTTAAAACTGTGATTTCTATGAAATGCTGCAGTGTTGCAGAATAAATCCTAGTTGCTATCAATTGAACTTGTCCATCTTCATGCTGCTTGTGGTTCAGGCAGCATGAAATCCCTTGATAGGTTCTCATCAAAAACCGAAACAATATCATGAGGTCAGAAGTAGAGAGTACTGATTTCACCATAAGGAATCCTTATATGAGTTCTTACAGTAGTCATAAAATGCTACAAACATAAAGCGTTTGGCCATTACATTAGCTATGAGGTATCATAAGAGAAATGTTTCTAAATAAATGCCTCAAATTTATAAATCCATATGCAGTGATTTGATACATTTGCTGAGATTTGGGCTTACTTATACATTTTATCATTCAGCGTTCAATTAAAGAAGCCTCACCTACAATAAGATATTGATAAGATGGTCCCATAAAAACATATTGGGAAAGGGACTTATGTAGTTATTAAAAGTAAATAATTAATGCAAATTGGGGTAATTGGGATGCGGGGGGGGGGGGGGGGGGGGCGCTACACAACAAGTTTAAATAAAGTTCAGGTGGACAATAAACAAGGTGAATAGTCTAAAATTATGTCAACCAAAACAATTGTTCTTGAGTGAATTTAATAAGGAATGACTGTTTTAGATACCAGATAACACACTGTCATAGTCTGAAAAGATATCAGGCATGTCTGAAACTTTCTAAGAACATAAGAACAGTCAGTGAAAGATCATTCATGGAGGAATTTTTTATCTAAGGACTAAAAGTATGGCTGTGTCTGCAAAATTTATATTTATCAGACAATCATTTCTTCAGCGGAGGTTCAACCATTAACCTACTTTTCTACTTATCTAATGTGTATGGTCGCCCTAAAGGGGTTGTCTGACAATAAAGCCTATTTTCAACTGTCTAATAAATGAACATATATTGGTTAATAAAGTTACTTCATTCCCTTCTGCTCTGTTGTCTAAATTAGCACAACATTCCGACTGGTATACATACAATAAACAGAATTCCTGTTTCTGTGGATTCAGCCTACTCTATCTCCCTCCCACAACGTGGAAAGGGGTAAAGTCAAGAAAGTGTAGTGGAAGGGAAATAGAGTTGGCTGAATTCCTGGCTAAGGTGTACACAGGAACCGGAAGATCATCACTGGATGTCCACTCTACAAAGTTGGGGCTAAAGAAGCAGACAGTTTGCATCAAAAGCAGATACAAAATATGAAGGGCCAAGGAGAAATAGCTTTATATGATAATATATATTAATTTATTAGACTTCTGAAAATAGGTTTTATTGTCTGACAACCCCTTTAAGGCTCTGATAAGTCCGATAATATATTAGGGAATAATACTGATATTTGCTGATATAAGCTGTGGTGTGCTGATAAACAATATCTTGACTGAATGTGCAAGTTGTTTCGGACCTTCCTTATTTTCTTTTCCTTTCATTTAAGACACTTACAGTTCCCTGAGATCTGTCCTTGACATCATACACAGACAGCTTAATCTGGGTCATCTGATTAATAAGAGAGTCCTGGAAGAAGGCAATGCTGCTAAGAAAGATAGGATTACTTGTTCCCTGTAAGACAAAGTAAATGCAAACAATGGGTTCATGTTACACTTCTGCAGGCAAAGAATCTATAGTGATTTATTGCAAACATATACTGGGATACTCTCAATGTTATCTGTAATATTGTATGGAATAAACTAAGCAAATGTTTACAAGGGTACAATAATGCCACAAATGTACACTACTTTTTAAGCACATAGTAGTTTATAGGACAAAAGAAGTGGTACAGTGCCAGTCAAGGAAAATTATTGAGCTTAATAATTTATAATTACTAGTACTATAGTAACACAGAATATAAAGTTATCTCACTGTACTTAGAGCAGCTGATCTTATGGGGGGCACTACTTACTGTTACACATTAGTGCCGTATAAAGAACAAACCTCCCAGGGATCCCTGTTTTCTACTATAAGAATAAAGAGCTGTACTTATGCTAGTAAGGTCAATCCAATGTAGCTAATGAAGCTATTCTTAAGAATCTTCATTCAAGGGGTTTATCCCTGTCCCTGCTTGATAGACAGTCATCTGGAAGCCGAGCCCTGACTGGAAGTATAGCAAGGACAGGGAGGGAATGAGGAGCCGTTATGATATGATATGCTTGAAAAAGGCAGTTTGTTGCCGAAACGTTGCACATGGATAGCAAATAAAGTCTCATTCCATCTACTAGCTTGAGTCCTCAGCTATTTGGTGCTGTATCCACTTTGGACTTTTGTATGGTATGAACAGAACTACAAGATGAATTGAAAAGGAATTGCAGAACAGCACTCACCCGGGATGAAGCAAGCAGGGGAATCTTTATTTCATGTTCTTGGACAGTAAATTAACGGGAGGGAAGAGGAGAAAGACATGAGCTTTGCGGAGCTCAATGGTCCGATGGTACTTTTTTGTGGCTGATCAGCTGGGTCACGCCCTATGTGGATCAGACGCAAGTGCTGTACTGCAATTTCCTTTCAACTCAACCTAAAAAGGTACCATGTATCTCTGTGCCCTAACATCTAACACTGTCAGCAGTTTAAAACATGAATTGCAGCTGAGAGGCTACCCTTAGGGGTATGCTTACATGAACATTATCTGCTGTGGATTTAACGTAGTGTGAATTTAGTCTAAGGGTCTATTTACACGTACAGTATTCTGCACATATTTGATGCACTTGAAGCTGCAAATTTTTTGTTGCCGATTTCAATGTAAACTAAATAACTGAACACAACATCAAATTTGCAGCTTCAAATCTTGTGCATTAAATATGTGCAGGCTACTGTGAATAGACTCTAAAGGAGTTTTTTGGGGGGGAGGAAAATGTAACTTATGGCTGGGGGTAGATTTAAAATAATAAACATGTTATACTTACCTCCTCTGGTCCCATACAGCTTCTATGCAAACGTTCTCAGTCCTCCGCTGGTCTCTGCTTCTTCTGGGTTCCTTTGACGAGGCAGGACACCGATGCCGCCAATTCCTGTGGGATCAGGACGTCATAGAATCCTGGAAGAAGCAAAGACCAGGGGAGGACCGAGAGCATCGGTGTGGCGGAGGTGAATATAGTGTGTTCATAGTTTTTACGTGGCGCATCTCCATACCACCCCTTGAAGGTTAGGGTGTCTAACCGCTGGGAGTTATAGTTTTGCAAAAAGTTAAGAGTGACAGATTAAACACTGCCTTACAATATAGCAGGAAAGCAGCTATAGGATATGGGAACAAAAACTGCCAAATAAACTCTCTAACAGTATTGTAACAAATATGTATAAGCATCAGGAAAGTTACATCTGAGGCATCAATCTGCAGCTAGAGCAGCAAACTGAGAAAGAATTTAGGGAAGCAGCAGATCCCTCCGGCTACTGAGAGTATATTAGTAAAGAGCACAGTTCAATTTCCTAAACTAGGCTACATACTGCTCCAGGGATCTCATTTGTTACGTTGTAACTCTCTGAAAGATGCAAACAACTCTTTAAAGAAAGAAAATGAATTGTCACAAGCAAAGGCCACCATAGTAGAGATTTCAAGCCTAGGCGCAATTCTCATTGTTTGTGAGACATCTGGCCTTTTATGGAGAGCTTAAAGGGAATCTATCAGCTGTATTTATTAAGAGCTGCAGACCCAAATGGGTAACTGTTAAAGTATAATGGCGAAACGTACCTTTCCTGAAGCATTTTTTTTTTTTAACCAATTGCAAAGGAGGTGGGGCCAAGCTGCTTAAGTGCATGCCTCCTCACCCATCGTCATCTCCCAGCCCCTCCTTGACTGACACAGAGCCCTGTACATCAGTCAAGAGAGGAGAATAGGCATCAGTGTATGATTGGAGGAGGTCTAAACGCTGCAGCAATCGAGTATGAGTATTGCCACCCTAATAAGATGGGAGCTTCGAGATTCTAGAGATTGTGGGGAGTCCCAGCAAGCAGATCCCAGAGCAACCATAAATTGTATCCCCTATCCTCTGAATAGGGGATAAGTGTTCATGTTGGCAAAATCCCTTTAAATTGCGTGCATATCAGATGACTGTTTTAAGGAAGTTGGTTTGGGAAGATAAACAAATTTGGGGAATCTATTAGGCCATGTAAGCCAGTTTTCCGGAGTACACAAGTCACAAATATACATGCGAGACACATTCTGTGCAAACATGTGCAACATTTTAGAAGTTTGCATGGTTCTCAAAAATGGGTGGAGGCTGGCAGTACAGGCATGCTCTCTTGTGGCCTGTCAAATTTACTTTATGTCACAAATTAGCATAAACTTTAGGTAAAATTTGCACAAGTCTTTGCTAATATAAATTTTAGTTTAGGGACACATACAGTCACAGATGAACCAAAGGTATCAGGAGCCACACAGTTCTTGTAAAATGATGGTCTTAGTAAATTCCCCCAACTAGTGTCAGTGCACTTGTAAACTCCTTATTTCTGCTACTTTCCAATAACCATTTACCGTATTTTTCGTCATATTAGACGCTCCGGCATATAAGACGCACCTAATTTATAGGATAAAAATCTAGAAAATAAAGATTCTGAACCAAATACAATGTAAAGTATAGGACAGTGATCTTCAACCTGCAGACCTTCAGATGTTGCAAAACTACAACACCCAGCATGCCCGGACAGTTGTTGGCTGACTGCCGCGATAGGTGTGTATTCGCCTTATAAGACGCACCAACTTCCCCCCCCCCCCCCCCAGTTTGGGGGAAGAAAAAGTGCGCCTTATACAGCGAAAAATACGGTATATACAGTCAGTTTTCTATCTTGCTTGTCTTGTTTATTGGGTTTATTGTACCCAACTTCACTGTAGGTTTGTGGTTTTAGTACAGGAAACCTTCTGTGGTATTTTAGACTAGGTCCTTCTCACCTCTATGATCTCTGTCTGTGCATGCTTTGTCCAGAAAGCCTGAGGAGGGGTTGTGACACTAACAGCCACAAAACTATTCGGCTTCCGTTCAAGTGATGGAGTAGTAAGCTCGCTGCATGCTGTAAGACAGACAAAAACTTACACAACACCTAATAATGCCAAAACTGGGAGTGAGACAAAAAAACAGAGAAATACATAATAGAAAGACTTGGCTCTAGAGGAATGCACTTTTATGTACCCTACTAAAATGTGCAATAAAAACACCAACAGAAGTACTAACAGTATTCTTCAGAAGAATTTTATTTATGAAATCCACCCCAGGTTATTAGACTATTCATGGAATAAAACTGTAAAATCAGGACACATAAATTGAAGGGACATACAAAGGCGTAAACTGCACATGTGCTACTGTGATATCTTTGTAATCATCATACTCCTATTGCTGCACTAAATGGTGCAAAGATGTATTATCTCTCTATATATATCACACAAATGACTCATATTAACAATGACTCAGGCTAACTTTTTTTATTATTATAAAAAAATTGAAAAAAAACCTGAGGGCACAGTCAAAATTAAGCAGACTTTATCAAAACAATATAACACAGTCCCATTCGTGTTCAGTAGCCGAAGCTGCTAAGTGTAGCTACTGCCGGGGTGCTAAGTTCCGAAAAAAGCAAAGATAAAAATCCAATATATAAAATAGAAAGAGGTGAACTTGCACTCACCGTCCATGTAGTTCATTCACGGGGCCTCGGTGCGGCAGGGAGACATTTAGATGAGAGCGCTCAGAGGCTAACAGACGTTTTCGCACACAGCTGTTAGCCTCTGAGCGCTCTCATGTAAATGTCTCCCTGCCGCACCGAGGCCCCGTGAATGAATGAACTACATGGACGGTGAGTGCAAGTTCACCTCTTTCTATTTTCTATTTTTATTATTAGTTCAAACCATGTGAACTTAAGAAATACATATAAGGGCATTCAGTACAACTGAAAAGCTGCAAAACTGGAGTGAACCACTATAAAAAACACCTTACTAGAGTATGGCGATCCCAAGTGTGCACCCCAACGAATACATTTCAGGGTGGAGTTTAGGGCCTTGTCATTTTATATACCCCACTGCAACAGTGAAACACATTTTATGGATATCAGTAAACGTAATCACCCTTACTGAGATGCGGTCTGCTCATCTTACAGAGAACGGCAGAGAATGAAAAGAAGGAGCTATGTGCATCAGCTATGATACCAGCACGTGTGGTTCTGATTTTGTCAGCCATTTTAAAGGGGTACTCTGGTCAAATCAACTGGTTCCAGAAAGTTAAACAGATTTGTAAATGACTTCAATTAAAAATCATAATCCTTCCAGTACTTATCAGCTGCTGTATACTACAGAGGTAGCTCTTTTCTGTCTGAGCACACTGCTCTCTGCTGACACCTATGCCTGTGCCAGGAACCGTACAGAGCAGGAGAGGTTTGCTATAAGGATTTGCTCCTGCTCTGTTCAGTTCTTAACATGCACAGATGAGTCAGCAGAGAGCAGTGTGGTCAGAAAGAAAAGAATGACTCAACACTTCCTCTGTAGTACACAGCAGCTAATAAGTACTGGGAGGATTCATATTTTTTAATAGATGTAATTTACAAATATGTTTAACTTTCTAGCACCTGTTGATTTAAAAAAATATATATATTTCCACCGGAGTACTCCTTTAAGTAAGGGAATGGCTATGCTCTAGCTCTAAGCGTTTACCCATTCCCTATGTCATTTTTGGTCTGTGAGGTTCACATGTAAGAGTAATTACTACATATTATTATAATATGTGCAATACTTTTACTGTGGGGCATGTAAAATGGTAGCAGAAGGTCCTAAACTCCCCCCCCCCCCCAATGAAGGGTTCAAAACAGGCACGACGGGGTGCACACTTGGTATCTTGGTACTCTGGTATTTTGTATAGTGTCTTACTTCAGTTGCTGCTTCTCTGTTGCACTGAATGCATTATTGTTATACGGTCTTTCTCCATTCTTTTGTCCCCGCACATTTCATACAGCCATGACCGTAAATGTTGGCACCCCTGAAATGTTTCTAGAAAATTAAGTATTTCTCACAGAAAAGGATTGCAGTAACACATGTTTTGCTATACACATGTTTATTCCCTTTGTGTGTATTGGAACTAAACCAAAAAAGGGAGGAAAAAAAGCAAGTCGGACATAATGTCACACCAAACTCAAAAAATGGTCTGGACAAAATTATTGGCACCCTTTCAAAATTGTGGAAAAAAGGAGATTTTTTTTATGCTTACCGTAAAATACCTTTCTCGAAGGATCCATTGGGGGACACAGACAAAATGATGAACTAACGCTCCAGTTGTCTGTGCAGCCCAAGTCTGTGACCCCAGGGCAGCTGCTGTGAGGAGAACTCCGTTCTAGTGGAGAAATGCCGGCCAATAGCAAAAGAGGGGCGGGCCAGGAGCAAGGGCACTACTGATTGGCCCCTGCCTCTCACAAACGCGCGCACAGCGCTGATTGGAGGCTAATTTGCGCCTCTTAGAAGCCCCGACAACAGAGGGGGTGGAGCTATAGTGCCCTCAGCTTCTGACAAGAAGGTCAATAATGGCGCCCACGCCTGCTCCTCTCCCCGAGCGCAGGTGTCATTCGCATATGCGCTTGCGGGGAAGCGAGCGAGCGAGACGCTGCCGGCAGCCGACTGCTGCTGAAAGCGAAAGTAAACCGGCACTTCATGCGCCCGCATAGTAAAACACCGCGGCTGTCAGCCGCTTAAAGAAACACACACACCACACACACATATCGTTCATGAAAAGTATGAATAAAGCTGTGCCCCAGTCCAAAAATGCTCCTGCTCACCCCAGCAATAAATATAGAAAAAAACCCTGTCCAGGGCAGCCCATGAGAAAAAGTGGGCAAAAAGTGAGGGTCTCCAGAGGTTGCAAGGCTGTTACCTAAGGGAGAAAGGGAATATACTCACCTCAGTCAGAAGAACTTACCCAATGAAGTCTTCTAGGAGGTCTTCAGTCAGCTTTCTGTCACCTGCATCACGCCGAGCTACCATGTGTGAGCGAGTCGAGCAGGGAAATAGGGGGACCCGGACCCATGAGGTACAACCCCAGGCGCTGACCGTTGGCGAGAGGGGGTTAACAGCGCATATACGCAATGTCTGTGCCACCTCAATCGCAATTGGGAGACAGTGAGCTGCAGTAACTGAATCCCCACCTGAAAACATGAAAGAAAAAGGAATAAAAAACTAACACATTCCCTAACTAGGAAAATAATAAAACATAAGACCTGGTCTGGAGAGAATGTCCAGACCATGTCCACCTCCTTAAGACACTAAGCTAACACTGATTACCTCAGGTGTCTGGAGGCGGGTATACCCTGCTGGGAGGAGCAGACTTCTCTTGTTGCCAAAGTGTCGAACCTCCTAGTGACAGCAGCATACACCCATGGTCTGTGTCCCCCAATTGAGCCGATAGATAAATAAGATTGTTTCAAGAATGTGAAGCTCCTTTAAACTCACCTGGGGCAAGTAACAGGTGTGGGCAATATAAAAATCACAGCTGAAAGCAGATAAAAAGGAGTGAAGTTCACTTAGTCTTTGCATAGTGTGTCTGTGTGTGCCACACTAAGCATGGACAACAGAAAGAGGAGAAGAGAACTGTCTGAGGAATTGAGAACCAAAATTGTGGAAAAATATAAACAATCTCAAGGATACAAGTCCATCTCCAGAGATCTAGATTTGCCTTTGTCCACAGTGCGCAACATTATCAAGAAGTTTGCAACCCATGGCACTGTAGCTAATCTCCCTGGGAGTGGACGGAAGAGAAAAATTTATGAAAGGTGTCAACGCAGGATTGTCCTGATGGTGGATACCAGAACAACAGGAAAGCGCTCCGTAGTGTGATAACGTGATGGCAAGATATGAATAAAACCAGAAAAACTGGTGCTCACCAACGGTGGTTGTACTGCACCAACTACGTCAATGGTAACCGCGTGTGAAATATAGACAGACGGGAACCTTCAGACGCTCCTGAGACAATATACAGCAATCAAACCTACACCTCCAGGGGGGATCCCAGGATCAAGCAAGGCGCATGGATCTCTTCAAATGTATGAAAGATTAATACCCATAATGCAATGGGTTTCGCAGAAAACCGCTTCATCAGGCATATTGGGTACAGGGAGGGTCAGAGGTTTATACAACACCATTAACCCTCACAAAGATAAACACAAAAAAAAAAAATATATATAATATATACATATTAAAAAATTATAAACATATATCAAAACAAAAATCTACCATATATTAACACGCAAAGGTGTGAGAACCGCCAAATGTTACCGTGCATTTTCAATGGTCTCATTCAGACCGCTCGGAAAAAGCATATCAAGCGTAAATATCCAGAAAGACTCTCTAATAATCAATTTTTGAAATCTATTATGTACATGAGAAGGAATCATTTCAATAACAACAAGATTTAGGATATCAAAATTGCCATAGTGTTTCTGTGATAAATGACGAGACGCTATGTAGCGGTTCTTAACATTCGATCTATGCTTATTCATGCGGGACCGCTCCGTCTGAACGGTGCTGCCCACATATTGGAGACCGCATGAGCAGGAAAGGAGGTAAATTGGATACATACGGTCACAATTACTAAAAGTATTAAAAAAATATGTTTTGTAGAAATATAAGAAATAAAAGAGTGTTTTACACACCCAATCATGGAGCAACATTTACACTTGATTTTATTACAAGGAAAAGTACCTTTTTTTAACTACAGTACTGGAATCTATAGTGTTGGTGGATCTATCATATTTTAAACTACTAGGAGCAACTAAATTTAGCAGGTTCATAGACCTGCGGAAGGTGGCACCCGGTTGTGCTGGGAGATGATCACCTAATATACGGTCACCTTTTAAAATGGACCAATATTTTCTCAGAATCCGCTTCACATCATTAGTTGCACAATTAAAATTGGTAATAAAATGATATGCATATTTATTAGGGTGACCTAGTTTATTAATATTTTGGGGCGAAGAATGTGGTTTGGGGATACAAGGTCAGATTGCTTGTTTGTTCTTCACTTTATTAAATGCCTGGGATAATATTGATTTGGGGTAGCCCTTTTCTAAAAAAAAAAAAACGGTCACATATGATAAAGGGATTGTTTGGAAAAATCCTCAAATAAAGTGCAATTTTTACAAATCCGAAGATATTGCCCATAAGGCACATTGCGGATCAATTTCGGATAGTGTGAACTATTATATCCAAGTAGACTATTAATATCCACTGGCTTGAAAAAGGTTTGAGTACAATCTTTCCCTGCAGAAACCCTTCTGATCAATAGATCCAAGAATTCCATCTCAGTGGGAGAACAATGTAAAGTGAATTTCAGACCCCACTAATTTTTATTAAGTTGTTCTACAAAATCATGGGCTTGTAATAATGATTCTGTCCAAATAATAAACAGATCGTCAATATATCGCCTGTAAAACTGACTATAAATGGGAGACTGTGCAATGTGAAGGGACTCTAAACGCCCCATAACCAAATTAGCATAGCGAATCGAGTCCCCATCGCACAGCCTCTAATTTGTCTGTAAATATCATTCAAAGAAAAAATATTATGTTCCAAAATGAAAAGTAGAGCTAATGATGTGAAACGGATTCTGAGAAAATATTGGTCCATTTTAAAAGGTGACCGTATATTAGGTGATCATCTCCCAGCCAACCGGGTGTCACATTCCGCAGGTCTATGAACCTGCTAAATTGAGTTGCCCCTAGCAGATTAAAATATGATACCGGTAGATCCACCAACACTATAGATTCTAGTAATGTAGTTAAAAAAGGTACTTTTCCTTGTAATAAATTCCAATGTAAATGTTGCTCCATGATTGGGTGTGTAAAGCACTCTTATTTCTTACATTTCTACAAAACGTATTTTATGAATACTTTTAGTAATTGTGACAGTATGTATGCAATTTACCTCCTTTCCTGCTCATGCGGTCTCCAATATGTAGGCCGCACCGTTCAGGCATAGATCGAATTTTAACAACTGACACATGCTACATAGCGTGTCTCGTCATTTATCACAGAAACACTATGGCAATTTTGATATCCTAAATCTTATTATTATTGAAACAATTCCTTCTTATGTACATAATAGATTTCAAAAATTGAATAAAGGAGTATTCCAGAAAAAAACTTTTTATATACATCAACTGGCTCCAGAAAGTTAAACAGATTTGTAAATTACTTCTATCAAAAAATCTTAATCCTTTAAGTAATTATGAGCTTCTGAAGTTAATGTTGTTCTTTTCTGTCTAATTCCTCTCTGATGACACCTGTCTCGGTAAACGCCCAGTTTAGAAGAGGTTTGCTATGGGGATTTGCTTCTAAACTGGGTGTTTCCCGAACAGGTGTCATCAGAGAGGAATTAGATAGAAAAGAAAAACCTTAACTTCAGAAGCTCATAAGTACTGAAAGGATTGAGATTTTTTTTTTTTAAATTCGTTTTATTGAAAAGTAAATAACTGTAGACCACAGGCCCATTAAAGTGAACATAAAGCATATCCACAGTACATAGAAAAGGGTCATGAGACCATACATCAATTTACAGAATGTAAGCGACAGGATACTCCAGGTTACATCACATGGTAAACGTCGAAGTCATAAAACACTACCCAACTGAGGTAGGGAAACTGAAAACAAAATAGAACAAGAAGGCGAACATTCGCCAAAATTAGCAATCGTATACCATCCCGCGAGGAGCACCAATACTATCACTAGTTAGTGGTACCATCAAATAACCCATGATAAATAATCCCGAAAGGCACCCACGCATCCAAAGAGGTAGAAAAAGAATCGACAAACGTACACAGAAAGAGAAACGAAGGTTAGTAGAGACCACAGATAGCAAGCATAGCATCAATGTATCTTACACTGTCCCAGAGGGGGTCACAGAATACGAGCATTGAGTCAAGGGAGAGGAACACCAACCACCCCACACAGAATAAAATTTACCCGGGCACTTCCTATTTTTGTACACTATGTGTGAGAAAGGCAATGTAGCATTTACCATAGCCTTCCATTGAGTCAGGGTAGGAGAGCCGGGGTCCATCCATTTAAGAGCAATAGCCTTCCTGGCCAAGAACAGAGTTTCCCGCAAAAACGTACGTACGTGATGTGTCCATATCTCTTCATCTAAGATACCAAAAAGGCAGATCAAAGGATCAAGAGATAGGGAAGGTTGAGCCAGAGTAGCTAAAAAAGTGAGCACTGCATGCCAGAAAGCTGCGATATATGGGCAAGCCCAAATCAAATGCCAAAAGTCTGCCCTGGCAGCGCTACAACGATGACAAGCATCGGAGTCTGAACGACCCATTCTATTGAGCCTTAAAGGAGTGATATAACTATAGTGTATAATGTTCAATTGGATCAATTTATTATTCGCCGCCGGGGACACTAACATGTGGGAGGAAAAAATGTCCTCCCATACGTCCTTAGTCAAATTAGGGATATGGGATTCCCAATGCCGGACCGCCGGTACTGGATTGCGGGAGTTCTTGGCCTGAATAAGGTGCGTGTACAGGATGGACACCAGCCCCCTGGGACCCTGTGACTTCAGAACCCCAATGAGGGGAAACGCTGATATCAATGGGCTCCCCATTGGGAACTGGGCATTCAGGGCGTGTCGGAGCTGGAGGTATTTAAAAAAACTGTTTCTGGGAAGAGCATGACTGGATTGCAACTGATCAAATGAACAGAGCACATTGTCACGATAAACATGCCCCAAGGTGAGCACCCCCGCGTTCTGCCAGAAGACTGGGTCCAGAGCATCGCTCACTTGAGGAAGTTGAGGATTATGCCATAGAGGGGTATCCTCAGCGATGTCAGTATATCCATATATCCCCTTAACAGCCCGCCACACCTTTATAGCCAGCTTATGAAGTTGGAGATAGGCTCTACCACCCAGGACAGGGCTATCTAGCAGCATCCTAAGGGACATTATCGGGACAGACCTAGCTAGGGACTGTTCGGAGTCCGGCACCACATCCCCAGAGATCCAGTGCCTGATATACCGAAGTTGACCGGCCAAATAATATAAATAAAAATCAGGGAGTGACATTCCCGCCGCCAACTTGGGGCGTTGTAACGTGGTTAGCCGAATTTTAGGTCTATTGGGGCCCCAGATAAATGGTGAAAGAAGGGAGTGAAGAGAATCAAAGAAGTGTCTAGGTACAGGCACTGAGGCATGCTCCAACGCATAAAGGCACTTAGGTAAGACAATAAGTTTAATAAGATTGATACGGCCAGCGACCGACAATGGGAGCGTGGTCCACACCCGGAACTTCGCTTTAACATAAGGAAGTAGAGTGAGTATGTTGGCGGACAGGTCAAGCAAAGGATCTCTGTGAATGTGCACCCCCAAATACTTAAATGAGGAAACCACCGGGAGGCCATTCATTACCGGGGGCCAATCCCTAGACAGAAGCGGCATCACTGCAGACTTAGTCCAGTTGATGAGTAGACCAGAGAAATACCCAAATCGGTCCATGAGTGTCATGACATAAGGTAGCATCAATGTAGGGTCAGAGAGGAATAACACCATATCATCGGCATAGAGGCCTATGCGCTCCTCCCGGCCCCCGGATTGAGATTTTTTAATAGAAGTAATTTACAAATCTGTTTAACTTTCTGGAGCCAGTTGATATATATAAAAAAAAAGTTTTTTCCTGGATAACCCCTTTAAGGCCCCTTTACCACTACAGGTATTATCCTGCTTTTTTACTGCCGTTATTTTACAATAACGGATGAAAAAAAACGGATGCAATAACTGGTAATAACGGATGATAACTGATGATCATCATCAGTTATTTTTAATGTTTTTTTCTTAAAAAAAAACCTATGTTGTTCATCCGTTATCATCCGTTATTACCAGTTACATCCATTTTTTTTATCAGGCATTTAACCCATTTTTTGTTAAAGCTGTAATGAGCAGGCTCAGTAAAAAAATGGATGTTAAAAAACCCGACAGTAACTGATAACAGATGTTTTCATTGAATATCCGGTTCCCATAGACTTCAATGTAAAATTTTAACAGCCGCTTTTTCCAAAAAAAATTTGCTGGACCAAAAATTTGTGCATGCACCGTCTTTTGTGCCGGCAAAAATATCTGACATTAGTAAAAACGGACATAACTGATGCAAAAGGATGTTCAAAAAATCCCATTGACATGAATGGGATTTTTTGATGGCCGTTTTCAGGACTAATAATGGAGGTTTTTTACAGGATGATACCTGTAGTGTGAAAGGTGCCTAATAGAGAGTCTTTCTGAATATTTACGCTTGATACGCTTTTTCCGAGCGGTCTGAATGAGACCATTGAAATCGCACGGTAACATTTGGTGGTTCTCACACTTTTGCATGTTAATATATGGTAGATTTTTTTTGATATATGTTTATAAATGTTTTATATGTATATTTATATGTATTTGTATCATTTTTATATTCTGAAATTTTTTTGTGTTTATCTATTTAAGGGATAATGGTGTTGCATACATACCACTGACCCTCCCTGTACCCAATATGCTTGATCAAGCAGTTTTCCGCGAAACACGTTGCATTATGGGTATTAAACTTTCATACCTTTGAAGAGATCCATGCGCCTTGTTTGATCCTCAGATCCCCCTGGAGGTGTTCGTTTGACTGATGGTGGATAAGCAGCCCCAAACAAGGTACAAAAGATATTCAAGCTGTCCTGCAGGCGCAGGGAGCATCAGTGTCAGCGCAAACTATACGTCAACATCTAAATGAAATGAAACGCTATGGCAGGAGACCCAGGAGGACCCCACTGCTGACACAGAGACCTAAAAAAGCAAAACTACATTTTGCCAGAATGAACTTGAGTAAGCCAAAATCCTTCTGGGAAAACATCTTGTGGACAGATGAGACCAAGATAGAGTTTTTTGTTAAAGCACATCATTCGACTGTTTACCGAAAACGGAATGAGGCCTACAAAGAAAAGAACACAGAACCTACAGTGAAATATGGTAGAGGTTCAATTATGTTTTTTTTTTTTTTCTTTTGCTGCCTCTGGCACTGGGTGCCTTGAATGTGTGCAAGGCCTCATGAAATCTGAGGATTACCAACGGATTTTGGGTCACAATGTACAGCCCAGTGTCAGAAAGCTGGGTCAGAAAGATCTTGAGTCTTCCAGCAGGACAATGACCCCAAACATATGTCAAAAAGCCCCCAGAAATAGATGGCAACAAAGCGCTGGAGAGTTCTGAAGTGGCCAGCAATGAGTCCAGATCTAAATCCCATTGAACACCTGTGGAGAGATCTTAAAATTGCTGTTGGGAAAAGGCGCCCTTGCAATAAGAGAGACCTGGAGCAGTTTGCAAAGGAAGAGTGGTCCAACATTCCGGCTGAGAGGTGTAAGAAGCTTATTGATGGTTATAGGAAATGACTCATTTCAGTTATTTATTCCAAAGGGTGTGCAACTAAATATTAAGTTAAGGGTGCCAGTAATTTTGTCCAGACCATTTTTGGAGTTTGGTGTGAAATTATGTCCAATTTGCTTTTTTTACTCCCTCTTTTGGTTTAGTTCCAATACACACAAAGGGAATAATCATGTGTATAGCAAAACATGTGTTACTGCAATCCTTTTCTGTGAGAAATACTTCATTTTCTTGAAAATTTTTATATATATAAATAAATAAATATATATATATATATATATATATATATATATATATATATGGCTGTTGCCTACTATAACATAGTAAGGCATTAAGCGGTCCATTTTTTGGTTTGTAGAGGAATGCACTAGCAGCATTTTGATGGGACCTTTACACCGCCACTCAGCATCAAGTTACATTTAGTGTCATAATAACTACCTTAAAGCTGTTTTCCAGTGGATAACAATTTTTTTAAACGGTGCCAGAAAGTTAAACAGATTTTTAAATTACTTCTATATAAAAATCTTAATCCATCCTTTCAGTACTTATCAGCTGCTGTATACTACAGAGGAAGTTCTTTTCTTTTTGAATTTCTATTATCAGCTACTGTATACTACAGAGGAAGTTCTTTTCTTTTTGAATTTCTATTCTATCTGACCACAGTGTTCTCTGTCGACACCTGTCCACGACAGGAACTGTCCAGAGCAGGAGCACATCCAGTTTCTGACACAGACAGAGGTGTCAGCAGAGAGCACTGTGGTCAGACTGGAAAGAACTATACAACTTCCTCTGGAGCATACAGCAGCTGGTACTAGACGAATTACGATTTTTAAATAGAAGTCATATACAAATCTGTTTAGCTTTCTGACACCAGTTGATTTAAAATAAATTGTTTTCCACCAGAGTATCCCTTTACCTGTCTTTTCCAAAAACTTTTCACATGTGAAAAGTTCTGATCAAACTAGACCTCAGAGACCCCCTGCAGTCAGTAGAATGAGCAGAGAAAAGAGCATCACTTCCAGTCTCACAGCAATCTCTGTCCTGCAGCATCATTATACAGTAACCCCCCTCCGACCTACGATGGCCCCGACATACGATCATTTCAACATACGATGGCCTCTCAGAGACCATTCCATGTTGAAGGCAGCATCAACAAACAATGCTTTTTTATGTCGGGGCCATCGCATAAAAGGCTATCCGGCAGCGCAGACTGCTTCAGCTGCCACCGGATAGCCGTTTAAGATGCCCCGTGTGGTCCGGTGAGTGTCACTCACCTGTCCCCGCTGCTGCGGACCGTCCTCTTCGGGATCCCCTGCATTGCCGGTGCTCTCCATCTTCGTCATCGCGCACGCCGTCCCATCATCCAATAGGAGCGGCGTGCGCAGCGACGTGATGACGGCGATGAAGAGACGCAGCAGAGACGGTCCGGGGACGCGGCAACAGCGATGGAGGGCGACATCCAGGGAAGCTGTGAGCGGCGGGGACAGGTGAGTATTAACCTCCTATACCAGTGGTCTTCAACCTGCGGACCTCCAGATGTTGCAAAACTACAACTCCCAGCATGCTGGGAGTTGTATGTTTGAAACATCTGAAGGTCCGCAGGTTGTAGACCACTGTCCTATACTTTACATTGCACGGATCCCTCAACATACGATGGTTTCAACTAATGATCGTTCATTTGGAACGGATTACCATCGTATGTTGAGGGACCACTGTAAGTCTATGGAGCATGACGTCGTTTACTGTGAGAAAGGGAGCACACTACACCAAGCTCGTTTTAAGGATTGCTGGGGACTCAGAGCCCGACCAATCAAAAAACTTTTAAATGTCTGTGTGACTGTTTACGTTTTTTTGAAATTATAGGGACATTTTACCTTAGATACTGAATGTAAATTAAAATGTATTATATGGATACAGTTTAACAAATAAGCACAAATTATAACACTTACCCAAACTAAACTCCAAAATTGGTTCATCTGGATCTTGGAAATTCCCTAGAAACAGAGAGTAAATAAATTTAGATTAACTTAATAGAAGGAAAACACAATATAAAAGTACTGAAGGATCAAACAGAAGCAAAAGGTCTGCAGCATTTCTGCGTTATTGATGTTGATTTCCTCTTCCTAGCCTTTATAGAAACATTTATAGAAACATAAGAATTCCAGCCAGGCCTATTGTTTGTATTGCTGTACGAGCCTCTGCCACAATGGTCCTATTGTTTTTAACTAAAGACGCCCAGCATGGCTCCATACTGGCAAAGTTTCTAAAACATACCAATCCAGACAAGCACATCTCTTATAAATTTTGCCGAGGGGCCAACTAATTATTTTTAAACAGCAATTCCTGATATATGTTCTTGTAGTCTGAACTGAACAATAATGGCCAGTCACTAGCCCACATTTGCGTTCCAACAGCTTAGGTCTTCCTGATCTAGTAGAGGACAGAATGCCAGGCTAACCACCAAAAGGATAAACAAGAAAAGGATACCGCGGGCAGCAAGGTCCTCGGTGACCTTTCATTAAAGTCTCCTGCGGGGTGCACGTACACAAGTGTAAAGCATCAAATATGGAACAACCAAAGAACACCTAAGTGCACTCACCGCAAAGCAGAGACTGTCGAGTCTGGAAGTCAGATGACGGGACGCCGGATCACGGGACTGGGCGCTGGTGATGTGTGGCGCTCGAGTGCCACACATCACCAGCGCCCATGCCGTGATCCGGCGTCCGGTCATCTGACTTCCAGACCCGACAGTCTCTGCTTTACGGTGAGTGCACCCATGTGTTCTTTGCTCGTTCCAGATTTGTAAATTACTTCTATTAAAAATTTTTTAATCCTTTCAATAATTATCAGCTGCTGAAGTTGAGTTGTTGTTTTCTGTCTGGCAACAGTGCTCTATGCTGACATCTCTGCTTGTCTCGGGAACTGCACTGAGTAGAAGAGGTTTGCTATGGGGATTTGTTTCTAAACTGGGCGGTTCCTGAGACACGTGTCATCAGAGAGCACTCAGACAGAAAAGAACAACTCAACTTCAGCAGCTCATAAGTACTGAAAGGATTAAGATTTTTTAATAGAAATCATTTACATATCTGTTTAATTTTCTGGAGCCAGTTGATATATATAAAAAAAAGTTTTTTCCTGGAATACCCCTTTAAGCATGCTTAAATATACAATTTGCCTATATAAGCATTATATAGTATTTCATGTTTTTGTTTTGCAAATATAAGGCTCATTTAATATTGTTTATATTTTTTGAGTACATGCAGGGGAAAAAAGGTAAGTCGCTTTGGATTTTCTGCAGGTTTTCACTGCAAAGTTCGCCCTTTGCAATGCATAGGGTAACATCAGTGGCAAAATATGCCACAAAAATTCTGTTGATCAAATGCAAATTTATTGTGGATTTGTGGCACAAAAAAGTCTTTATAAGGCCACTGTAGTAAATTAAGTACCGACACATTACCCTGTTTCTATGGGAGACTTGGGAGCCCAAAACCCTGTGCAAAGGCAGATGATGAAAATCTAATTATTTGGACAGTATCTGCTACAAAGTACAGTGATCCCTCAACTTACGATGGCCTCAACATACAATAGTTTCAACATACAATGGTCTTTTCTGGACCATTGTAACTTGAAACCAGACTCAACATACAATGCTATGGAATCTGTGAAACGTGTCAATGGCTGGAAGAACTGACCAACCGGAATGGGCATTCACTGGTAAAACCCCTGTATTCCTAAAGTGTATGCACTGACTGGCTGTCTGGTAGTGCCCCCTACAGTACAGGGAGGTACTACATGGTCTGTACTACTTTTAACCTCTGCCAGGGTTACCTGCTCCTTTGGACACCAAGTAAGGGAGGCTCCATTTAATTTTTTAGAACACTGTGTACTGTACAGGACCCTGAAGAAGCTCCTGTCCTCTACATAGACCAGTGTTTCCCAACAAGGGGGCCTCCAGCTGTTGCAAAACTACAACTCCCAGCATGCCCGGACAGCCAAAGGCAGACAGACAGTAATTTATAGCTCCCAGCAGCTCTTTCTTACTTTTATATGTAAGGATTTGCTTTATCTATATTAGTTATCTACTTATTTTTCTTTAATCCTCACTTTTTTCCTATTTTTAAATAACATTTTGGTGGCTTCAGAACCAATTACCAGCTTTCTATAGAGTTATGGTCTCAACATACAATGGTTTCAACATACAATGGTCGTCCTGGAACCTATTAATATTGTAACTTGAGGGACCACTATACAAGGGTTTCCAGGTTTAAATATTAGTGGTTTATCCTTAGCACAGGCCATGAATGTGTCATCTTGGGATGTCTGACCCCAGCAATAGGGCTGCAGTGCTCCGTCACTACTTGGCTGGCGGCCCTGGCACAGTGATGTCATAAACCATTTTTAAATACAGTTTTTAGTGTATAGGTCTATTGTCACGTGGGGAACAATTACTAATACATCCTAAATACTGTGTCTGTGCTGGGTTTATTATGTCCTACAATCTAACCACATTAACCACATACCTGCCAGTGACAAACCTAACATTTCAGAGGTGACATCAATGGTAGAATGAGGCCTGGCCGCATGGCGAGGGCTGCGTTGTCTTGCGGTCATTTCGGCATAAGGAGGGCGCTCTCACTATCTTCTAGGCCTCATACAAGACGTTTGATTCTTGGAGAGTCACCACTTAAAAAAAAAATAACTGAAGTATTAAAAAAAGGAAAAAAGAACATTACAACGCAATAAAATGTATAGAATCTGGTAAGTGTAGTTTTAAGTATCATACGAAGCTTTGCGACCATGTAAGCAGACTGAAAGGAGATCTGACACTACTGAGTATACAATGTCAGGGGTTAATTTAGGATTCAGAAAATGCAAATTATAATTCTAGGAATCAAGCAAGAGGACAATAACATTTATGTGTGGCTACCAATCCACCCATATGACAAGCAGAAAACCCAATGTATTATGTTTTGTCTTCATTGAAAGTGCAAGGATTATAACCCAAATTGGCCCCGGACACACCCAAGTTATCTATTTATCTCCAAACTACAGCCACCAAGCTTTAAATAAGGGTTTAAAGATAGAGATCGTCTACATACAATCCAGACATAACAGGGTTACCTAAACCAGTCTTTCCCAACCCAGTCCTCAAGGCACACCAACATTCCGGGTTTTTTCAGTTACTCCATTGGAATAGAACAGGGAAAAATGTAAATCCTGGACTGTTGGTGTGCCTTGAGGACTGGGTTGGGAAACACTGACCTAAACTACTGCTTTCTCTCCCAATCCACCAAATTCAACTGACAATCCATCCCTTTTCTTGGAGGAATCTGCAGAATACAGTTGTTAGGCTCCATTCATAAAGCACAAACATTTGAGGGGTGCCACTGAATGCATGTTTTAGAAATAAAATAAAAATAAAAAACACATGCATACTGTAGCAACAGCCCTCTGCACACACAATAAAAAAAAATCTAATCAACTGGTGCCAGAAAGTTAAACAGATTTGTAAATTACTCCTATATAAAAATCTTAAAGGGTACTGCAGCCGGGACACAGACAAGCTCAACATTGCTCCCTGGCAGTGAGCAGTGGTGAGTTTGTCTGTGTTCCGGCTGCTGTCTGAGATTTAGGACTCCAGCAT
This sequence comes from Hyla sarda, assembly GCF_029499605.1. Taxonomy (NCBI): domain Eukaryota; kingdom Metazoa; phylum Chordata; class Amphibia; order Anura; family Hylidae; genus Hyla; species Hyla sarda. The sequence goes on from NC_079190.1 coordinate 187,432,964, forward strand.
GAGTCTGAAATCTATAAAAAAGGAGACCCCTAGTGGTCATTTTTTTCAAAGTGGAAAATTAAATAGAAAGAAGCATATTTTTTAATAACATGCTATTGGAAAGTTATTCTGAATACATTTATCTATAATATATCAAAAGTTTTTTTGATGAAAGGTACCCTTTAACCCTTCCAGTACTTATCAACTGCTGTATCCTCCATATGAAGTTCTTTTCTTTTTTCATAAATTTTTTTGTCTGACCACAGTGCTCTCTGTCCATGTCAGGAACTGTCCAGCACAGAAGAGGTTTGCTATGGAGATTTGCTTGTACTCTGGACAGTTTCTGATACAGACAGAGGTGTCAGCAGAGAACACTGTAGTCAGACTGAAAAGAACTCCAGAAAGAAATTCTACTTCCTCTGGAGCATACAGCAGCTGATAAGTACTGGAAGGATTAAGATTTTTAAATAGAAGTAAGTTACAAATCTGTTTAACTTTTTGGCATTAGTGTATTTGAAAAAAAAAAAAAAAAAAACGTTTTCCACTGGAGTACCCCTTTAAAGGCTGGTGATGTCTGGGAGAGAAGCGCGCCAAACCAGCACAGCTCCAAACCCGCTGGCCACTGCCTCCAGGACACTGGTAACAGACTTAGAAAGTCCTGATTTTGCTTATTTCAGCCACAACTCTATAAAAATGTACATATATTAGGACATAGGAGTGAGGAGAATGTGCTTGTGGGCCTACATTACAAAGGTCAATAAGTTATAAAGAGGCCAGTGATAGGTATATCATAGATACTGTAGTAGGTTACTAAAACAGTGCACTCACACCACGTTTGTGCAATACGGCCATGGGGGAAATTTAAAAGCCGTCCGCCGCCGTACCCCCGCCACACCACATTCATTTGTATGATCTGAACAGAGTCTGATGGTGACTCCAGTTGACTCATTTTTTAACCATATCAGTTTAATCACCAGACTAAAAACCATGGCAGACCACTGTTTTCAGTCTGGCAACAAAACCGGATACGGCCCAAAAATGAGAGGCCCTATGTTACTCTATTAGGCTCATTCAAAAGGCGGTGTGGTGCAGGATACAGCAGTTATAATGCACAAACGTGATGTGAACGTAGACTAAATCTGCTGTCAAAAACCTACAATACATTAGCCCAAAAAAGTTTTTAAGGGTGGGTAATTTTATGGGTGTCTTTTCTACCTGTTGTTATAGTTTAATAAAGATTGATATTTTGGTTAAAACTTTTTTGGGCTAATGTATTGTAGGTTTTTGTAGTGATCATCATTAGCCTTTTGGGCTTGTAGGTAATAACTCTGCTGTCACCCTGGGTAAAGTGTAGAAAAGCAAATCTAATAGGATTTTTTTTTTTTTACGGTATTTTCACAGGTGCCGAAATTTCAGCAATACATAGACATTCATATGCATTGAATGGATTTTTTTCAGTCACAGTATATACCCTATATCCTGCTTTATTCCTTTTATTTGTATATAGACAATATTGGGAATGCAGAAAGTAAAATGAGGACACTGGTGAAAGCAATGTTGTGATGACTCAACACTTTTTAGTGGTGCCTTAAGATTTCTACATAAGTCTGGAAAGTCAGTACTATCGCTGTAGTCCTATAGTGGCGAGCATGCTGCAGATTCTTTATTCCAATGGATAAGTAACCTGGTGCAATGCGTGATGACACACTTAGCATAGACTCTGCTCCTCAAGGTAATTCTCGTGGCCACACTATCCTACATACCCAATAATGAGTCAGATAAATGTAATAAATAGGTCAGCACCAGTAGCTGTAGGAAAACATCAGAGCTGCTCGCCAAATAAACTGGCAAGGCTCTTTCCCTAAGTAAAAAAAATAGTAAATGTAATCCCTCTAAAAACAGCTAGCTTGCGTAGGTCATGTAAGCGATCTCATGGTGTTGTAGATTTATAAAATACATTATGTCATTGTATTGTAGCTTTACAAAATACATTATAATAACTTCTGATCATACTGCGGATTGCACACTCAATTTTACTGCAGGTCGGAAGATGCCTAGAGTAAGCCGTGTTGTGCAGACATCTATTGGCGAGTATAAACACAGTTCCTAATTTTTTTCTACAGAAAAAAAAATAACAAATCAAAGAGAAAAAAACGAAAGAACGGAAAAGAAGTTGTGTAAGCATGTTTGTTGGCCTTATTTTAATTTTATTTTAATGACAACTTAAATAGGTACTGTCAACCCTTGTATAAAACCAATAGTACAAGCCAATATAAGAAACTTTATAAGGCTAGGATTCCACTTGAGTTTTTTTCTGGCTGTTTTTGGAATACTGCCACTGAAGTTTTTGAGCCAAAGTCAGAAGTGGATCCATAAGGGAGGAGAAGTGTAAGTCCTTCCTTTATATGTCCTATTCCTTTTGAAAACACTTCTGGCTTTGGCTCAAAAACTGCAGTGGCAGATATCCAAAAACTACAGTGGCAGTATTCCAAAAACTGCCAGAAAAAAAACAAGTGGAATCCTAGCCTTATACATCTTATCAGACAAAAGTGCTTTTTTTCTCCCATTAAACTTCCCCTTCCTGATAGACTATTTTCCTCTCTGAAAATCAGCTCATTTTAGTCGTGGTCTGCTCAAGGTTTGATTTGCAGCTCAGTCAGGGATCAAATTACAAGCAATACAAGTCTACAGAGGGGAAGCAGGAAGCAGTGCCTGTGAACATACACAAGCTGCACCAAAGGGACAGCAAAGACAAGTGTGTCAGTAAGAGATCTCCCCCCAGGGCTTTATACACAGTTTAGACTGCTCACTACTGCTTTATCATGCCTTCCATGCTGTGGCTGCTGCTGTTTAGGCTATGTGCAGAGATATAGAAATGAAGGATACTCTCTCCTGCATGTGTGTGTGTGTATAGTGTAAATGAAACAATATAGACATTATATTGCCCCAAAGTAAAGAGGAAGGGTGCTACTATTTCTTAACAACAACAAATAACCCCTAGGGGTTACTTATACCTTTAAGTTCCTCTTTACTATTAGTAAAACGTAATGTTTGTTGATGTGCACTAAGATACAGGTGAGTAAATAATAAGGCAAAACTACCGTTCCTCCACTGGGACCGATTTATTGATCCCATGACCTGATACAATAAACCACTAGTCTCTATTTACAGTGTTTATTAAATCACGAGATGCTATATACAGTTGTCCTGGAGCAAAATCTAAATTTGAAACCTATTTACCTGAGGTGGTATTATGTGATTATTGGAATTGAAAAAAAAACAATGCTGGAGTTAGAATAAACCAGTGAGTGTGTGCTAGAGGTGTCAGAAAAAAATCGATTCTGTCAAATATTGCGATATTTCATTAGACAATACAAGTATTGATTCTAAATAAGTTTGAAACGATCTTTTATAAACCATTTATAAGTAACATTTACTGTATTTCACCGTCTTACTTTTGTTTAACACTTAAACTCCTGACCACTAGTTGGCAGCACACCGCACAAGAGCCTGTTATTCACCCGCCCTGTCCCACCCTCAGCAGAAAAAAGACATCCCGCGAGAGTCGTCCTGCATATGATCTCCCGTCTGTTTGCTCTGTAATCTCGCGGTAGTAGCTGCAGAGTGAATGCTGCTTCAAACATGGCTGGCAATGAGAAAGAAATACGGGAAGCTCCTGGAATTTACAAAGCGGACATTTGAACTCATTTTGGCTTCTATAAACCAGAGAGTAAGGACTACGACAAGAGCCACGCTGTGTGCAAAATATGTCATGCCAGAATCAAATACTGCGGGAACACGACAAACCTACATGCCCACATGGCCAGGCATAATGGCGACATAGAGGTAAACACAAAACAAGCAGCTACCTCCGCGTCTCAGATGACTCTTGAACAAGCTAATTCAGCCAAGTTTCCACCAGGCTCGATTCGTGCTACAAGAAAAACGCATTCTGTCCTCCATTTCATTTGCAAAAACATTCACCCTCTTAATGTGGTGGAGAACGAGGGCTTTCATAGTATGGTGAACAAGATGGAACCCCGCTACGCCATACCCTCCCGACAACACATCACTGACATCGCCTTACCCAAGATGTACAAAGATGTAAAAATGACTGTGCTGGATGAACTGAGTTCTGCCGGGAGAGTGGCTTTGACATGAGCAATATATCGTCTTTGAGACAGAATCAGGATATATCGGGATATATTGTACCGTCATATGTGTATCGTGATACATATCGTTTCGCCAGATTTTTGCCAAGTCACACCCCTACTGTGTGCAAACAATAAAGGCCACTGCTGTAACACACTGAACCAACACTGCCTATACACAGATTGTCTTAAGGTGATTGATTCTTTGTAAACAATTATGAGCTGCAAAGGTAATTATAGCTATATGTCCATAGCAACATCCGTGGCACTCATCATAGGGACTGTGATAACTACATACGGCACAACTTCAGTCTGTATCACACTTCCAGATCTAATACCCAGAGAGGAACAGCTAGCTAAAAACTAAAGCACTCCACCACTCCTACCTGTTTCGCTACTGGACTGGATATATTCCATGAACTTTGTCTATGACCTCATAAGTCCCTATACCACCAATCAGTTACACTGTTTCTACCAGGGATAACAATTGTCCAATAGGAGAAATCAAAATGACCCCAAATGGTCCAGCCAATCAGCTGTTCCATTACGTACTAACTCTTGCTTCTCCTTAATACGACATCACATTCAAATGCCAACAGAAAACCCAAACCCAATTACCATTAAGGGATATCAGTAATAGACTTCTCAGTATGCTGATCAGGACACTCCACTCATCACATAACTCCACCATATGCATCTATCTCTTTTATGGACACTGGCAAATAACTCCTATTATTAAAGGCTGTTTATAAATTTATGGACATACATAACACCATGTAGGAATACAAATAACTCCCTAACTTCTTTCAAATAAAATATGATACTTATATTAGGTCATAAAACAGATATTAAAGATAAATAAATATTATTTCAGCTATTGAGACCAAAAACAAGTACTTACTTTCATCTTGTGTCAACTCCACAAGATCGAAACACTTCCTTCTGTGATCCAATCCGACTTTACCACTGCAAAACAAACCATAGATCAAGATTTATGATAAATTACAAGTTCAGCACAAACAACAACAAAGACAAGTAACCATCACGTCGGTCTAGTCACACGGGTCTCTGATGGATATCAGCTGAACGTGCAGGAATAGTTATACATATTATTATATAACTAGCAGTGAATCGCAAGCACAGTGAATTAATTTGGCATATACTGCAATCCTTAGTTAACAGTAGGGGATGGCATTTCCATTCCCTTCTGAACTAATGTTCCGGCTGTTGTTTGGGTTATTTTTAGATCTTCAGCAATGGACATTAAGTCCCTCAACACATATGTAATTCTGCTTGAAATAACAGGAGCCATTACCATCCTGGAAGCAGCACTATATAAATGTGAGCCTCACGTAACCCTTGCACAGTATAGACATTTCACAAATGCTTTTATTGGGGATCCTACCACTTCCGAAGGACTGGCTGCTATCACTTTCAAGAAGATGAATGATGTCAATAAATACACATATAATTGAAATGTTGTGGCATATGTGCCAACTGGTAGTAAAAGATCTTGAACCAAAATGCATGTAACCATGTTAAACAATTCTAAACATGAATAAATACATGCAGGTAGCCCAACAGAAGCATATAGAGTACTAAGCACTCCGTGTGCTTCCGTATAGTATAGTGTCTCCGTACAGCAGCACATTACCAGGTTATTCTTCCATAGAAGAAATACCAACAGCCATAGGTTTCCCTGGACTCATACAGCTTCTGTATACCGCCATATCATTTTTTTGTATTTTCTATACATACTAGCACCTATAAGATACTGGCATAGTTAATAAGTGGTATCTTCGTATGAGACAAACTATACATTTAAACCACACAAAAGAGACTGTGAAGGCATAAAAGGTTGTGCCTCAGTATGACTGGAAAGAGTAAGCATATGCTAAAGGACACAATAACAGATGGTAAAACAACTATGACAACTGCCAGAAACATGCTTATATAAAAGGACTGTGGGCAGGCTGAGAATCAGCAAATAGAAATATACAACTCAGTGATAAGTAGGTAAGAGGAGAATATATTTAGCAGAACTGCTGGGACCCATGGCCCTGATCAGTAGGTTGGACAGATGTAAAGCTACACTGGGTGCCTCAAGATAGGTAACAAAAGGTCATTCAGTTTATCAATGAAGTCTCGGGCAGTCATATATTTCCCCTCCAGTGGTCAGGCCAGGTCTGCCAGAACAGGAGCCTCCCCCTTTGATGCTCAACCACATTAAAGGGGTATTCTCACCTGGATGATTACCTCTCTCTCTGCTTCTCCTGTTAGCTCACACTTCACGATGGACGGGGCTCGGGTTAGAGACAGGTCATTTGCTTCGCTTTCTGACAGATCCCAAGCTAAATTACTATGCCTGAGATAGCACAAAGCTCCGGCCGGGGAGTGACGTCACCACTGCTTTTAAAGCAGAGCTGGTGGATCGGAACCATGACTACCAGATGGCAACAAGAGGGGAGATATGAAGAAATATCTACAGAACAAGACAAGTTTGCTAAATAAAGCCAACTGCAAACTTGTCTATGCTGCCAAGCTCTACACAGAGACAAGATTAAGAAGGTGGGAATACCCATTTAGGCTGAGTTACCCTTTAAAATAGAGTAGAAAGCTTACAATATTTACAGCTAAGCTCCGGGCCAGGAAGTAATCCATGTGGCAATATGCACTTTTCATTGGTTGTTCCTGTGTTTTACCTATATACCTGTGTTTTTACAATAAATTTGGACATGGACATTAGATTAAAAAAAACAGCCAAACCTGTCAATTATGAATGGAATAAGGAATAGACTGTAAGCAGCTTAACAAATAAATACATAGACAAACAAAACAACAACACGCACCCTTAGTCAGTCCAAGTACACACATTTATGGGAACAATAGCTGTCACCTGCACGCTATGTAAAGTGGACAGCTTAAGCTGCAGTAGAACCCATTCCTTTCTACTTGTCGTATTTTACTTCGCTACATGTTGTTAGTTTTTTTAGGCTTTTTCATAGCTATCTTGGCAATTTGTAAAAATTATAATAAAGGTGTAAATGCCCTAATAAACAACATAGTATATATCTGTATGTATTGCAAACTCATACAGACTTAGCCTATACTGTACTCAGACTTCAAAAGCATGTTTTACTGGTTTACATCTAGACTATTTAGAACAAAACCACAATGTTTTCATATACTATTCTTTGTGTTAGCACCTTTATCTCTATCTTTCAGTTTAAATAAACTTGTAGTCCTGTATTTGCATAGGTTGTGTGTTCACCATCCTCTTTGCTTACTTCATTTTAAGGTATTTAGACTCTAAATATTGAAAAGCTGTAATACATGACATCAGGTTAAATGTAAGGCTGGGTTTAAAGGTCTCCGTCACAGATTCCATTCATGGTTGGAAAACAGAGCCAGAAGGTCCATAGTACAATGGACACCAGCTAATCCTGAAAGATTCCATTGACTTCAGAGGTCCGTCGATTTTCGGTATGGTGTCAAATCCTGCTATATAAATGGAATCTGTGACAAAGCCCACCTAAACAGAGTTCCTATGTAAATGTGAACTCAACCTGAAGTGCACCCTAACACTAACTGGAAAACTGGATTCAATGTTTGTTGTGTCAATTACAAAAATTTTAGCACATTAAATGTGCCATACCTGAACACGCACACACACATTTATATATATATATATATATATATATATATATATATATATATATATATATATATAAGACAGTGAGGGTGGTGGTGGTGGTGGGGGGGGGGGGGGGATTTACCATTGTCTGTGTAAATCAAACTGGGTTGCAGAGTCCAAGTGATTCCCTGGTTTTCACCCCTACAAGAGGTATTAGCTTTGGCTCCGGGAGACCACAAGATCACAGTCTCCGGAACAGCCAGACCCAACATCAATGAAGAGATTAGAAACTGGAACCAGGAAAACAGAGACTACGAACAGACCAGGAACTGGAAAGAACAGGGTTCAGGGTAAGATAGGGATATAACACCACCAGGGATCAATGTCGAGGAGTAGGCCATAAATAGAAAAAGAAACACAGGAACAGTCAGTAGGAATAGGCCTTGGAAAGAATTAGGTTGTACCAGAAATAGCCCTTGGACAGAACCAAGAGATACCAAGAAAAAAATGGAACATGTGCAGAAACAGGACTAGGAAGTCAGTGCAGGAGTGGAAACCAATAACACCAGGAGCAGACCGGTCAGGACCAAAGCAAGGCAGAGTCCAGGAGCAGTCCGGTAAGAGTCTGCCCCTTGCCTAGTTAAATAAACCATTAGGATTAAATGGTGTCTTACTCCCATAGGGAACGGGGTAGTGCTTTCCAGTGGCTTTATCAGCGTGCATTAGTTTCCTAGCAACATAAAGCGACCGGTAAGAGAACACAGGAGTATGGCACTAGGACGTGGAGCAGTGAGTAAAGAGATGTCAGCACTGTTTGCAGCAATGTATAGATGCCATATCTAGTCTTTACTTTGCAACAGTGTATTTAGGATAACCAATATTCCCTTTAGGGTAAGGAGAGAAAAATAATTTACACTAAGTATTTCAATTTTCCACGAAGAGATAAAAACCTGCGGGGAATGGAAAATTTAAACTGAGAAATGATTTGTCTTGTCGCTAGAGATTCACAAAATGAGGGCAAACCTTTAAAAAATCCCATTTATGCAGTGTGAAGGGTGTATGTATTCTGTCTGAGCAGGTTAAGCAGGTTGATTAAAAGGGATCTACGTAGGCTCATTTTACACTGGGGAGGCCACTAGATAGTGTTACATGTTACATCTAATTGAGCCAATTGTCAGAGGAAATACAAGAAAAAACACTGCTCAAATAGATCAAATTCTACATAAGACATATATTAGACTTTGCACAATGTATTTCTGCTTATTGGGCAAAAAATTTAACGGGCACTGTCAAAATCAAAACCTTTTTATATGTTTCACATCTTGGCAAAACATTAACCTTTCTAATATACTTCATACATTTTCTAGAAAGCATTGTTCATAAAAAAAAGACCACTAGGGGTCCCCATATTATCCAGAATATAATCCTGTCCAAAGTGAGGGTGGGACAAGCACTGCTCTCTGCTCACTCCTGTCCTATCAGACTCCTGTCTGAAAAAAGAGAGGAGGGGGTTACTAGCAGTCTGCAGTTACTAGATGAAGAGACCCAACACAGCACAGCAGACTCAGGGAGGAAGTGAATGCATGGTGAGGGCTTAGTACTTGCCTTGGACATGCACACAGACGTTTGCATTAAATACAAGGGTCCTCTACCACCCAGCCACTGACCAACTTATTTCAGCACATAGGAGACACATATAGAAAGTGTCGACAGATAAGAACCATTTGGCCCATCTAGTCTGCCCAATAATCGGAATACTATGAATAGTCCCTGGCCCTATCTTATATGAAGGATAGCCTTATGCATATCCCTATCTTATATGAAGGATAGCCTTATGCCTATCCCTATCTTATATGAAGGATAGCATTATGCCTATCTCTATCTTATATGAAGGATAGCCTTATGCCTATCTCTATCTTATATGAAGGATAGCCTTATGCCTATACCTATCTTATATGAAGGATAGCCTTATGCATATCCCTATCTTATATGAAGGATAGCCTTATGCCTATCTCTATCTTATATGAAGGATAGCCTTATGCCTATCTCTATCTTATATGAAGGATAGCCTTATGCCTATCTCTATCTTATATGAAGGATAGCCTTATACTTATCCCATGCATGTTTAAACTCCTTCACTGTAATTGCAGCGATCACTTCTGCAGGAAGGCTATTCCATGCATCCACTACTCTCTCAGTAAAGTAATACTTCCTAATATTACTTTTAAACCTTTGCCCCTCTAATTTAAAACTACAGTGGTCCCTCAACATACGATGGTAATTCGTTCCAAACGACCCATCGTTTGTTGAATCCATCATATGTTGAGGGATTCGTGCAATGTAAAGTATAGGAAGTTATACTCAACTGTCCCCGCCGCTCCGGACCGCATCCTCACCGCTCCCGATACTGTCCCAGGGGCTCCCGATGCTGTCCCACTGCTCCGGCATCTTCCTCGGGATCCTCCGGTGTCTTCCGCATCTTGTCCAGGGTCCGGGCCTCGCTTTCTGGGGACATTATTATGCTGCTGTGCCGGCGCGGTGTGCGCACTGACGTAATAACGACGCCGGAAAGCAAGGCCCGGACCCTGGACAAGATGCGGAAGATGCCGAAGTGGCCCCGGAGCAGCGGGGATAGGTAAGCGAACCTGTCTGGGATGCTTAAACTGCTATCCGACAGCAGCTTAAGCATTTTGCGCTGTCGGATAGCAGTTAATGCGATGGCCCCGACATATAAAAGCATCGTATGTCGATGCTGACATCAACTTGTGATGGCCTCTGAGAGGCCATCAAATGTCAATTTGATCATATGTCGGGGCCATTGCATGTCGGGGAGTTACTGTATGTCCTCTTGTGGTAGTTTTTCTGCTCTCCTTTACCGTGTTGATTCCCTTTATGTATTTAAAAGTCTCTATCATATTCCCTCTGTCTCTTCTTTCTTCCAAGCTATACATGTTCAGGTCCTTTAACCTTTCCTGGTAAGTTTTTTTCCTGCAATCCATGTACTAGTTTAGTACCTCTTCTCTGAACTCTCTCTAGAATATCTTTATCCTTCTGAAGATATGGCCTCCAGTACTGCGCACAATACTCAAAGTGAGGTCCAGTGTTCTGTACAGCGGCATGAGTACTTCTCTCTTTCTACTGCTTATACCTCTCCCTATACATCCAAGCATTCTGCTAACGTTTCCTGCTGCTCTATTACATTGTCTTCCTACCTTTAAGTCTTCTGAAATAATTACTCTTAATTGCCTTTCCTCAGATACTGAGGTCAGGACTGTGTCAAATATTCTATATTCTGCCTGAGGGTTTTTACACCCCAGGTGCATTATCTTGCACTTATCCACATTAAATTTCAGTTGCCAGAGTTCTGACCATTCTTCTAGTTTGCCTAAATCCTTTTCCATTTGGCATATCCCTCCAGGAACATCAAGAGTATGCACTGAGGAAACCACTTGATAACTACAGTACATTCGATCCATTAAGTCAACGGGCCCACTGTGTATGTGCCACAGTAAGTCTGCACACCAGCAATGTGGCCCTAAAACATGACATGAATGGGGAATTAAAGGGGTACTACGGTGGATTTTTTTTTTTTAATCGACTGGTGCCAGAAAGTTAAACAGATTTGTAAATTACTTCTATTAAAAAAATCTTAATCTTTCTAGTACTTATTAGCTGCTGAATACTACAGAGGAAATTCTTTTCTTTTTGGAACACAGTGCTCTTGCTACAGTGTTCTCTGCTGACATCTCTGTCCATTTTAGGAACTGTCCAGAGCAGCATATGTTTGCTATGGGGATTTTCTCCTACTCTGGACAGTTCTTAAAATGGACAGAGATGTCAGCAGAGAGCACTGTGGTCATGATGTCAGCAGAGAACTCTGTGATCAAAAAAGAAAATAATTTCCTCTGTAGTTTTCAGCAGCTAATAAGTACTGGAAGGATTAAGATTTTTTTTATAGAAATAATTTACTAATCTGTTCAACTTTCTGGCACCAGTTGATAAAAAAAATAAAAAAATAAAGTTTTCCACCGGAGTACCCCTTTAATGCAAACTAGGGATCTGATGTTATTAATATGATGTTGCACATATCTTATTTAATTTAATCAATGCCCTTATAAAATAATGCTTTACAACTAAATTCAGCGATGTATCACAAAACATTAGTGTCATTGTGGGTCACACTGCTTGTTCGCACCCTGACAATCACACACACTTAGATTGGCATTCTACCATTCCATGCTCACAAAGAATTTGAATTGCAAACAGCATATTGTACATAGTTTGTACTGCTTGTGACCCTTGTGCTGATACCAAGCAAGCACCTGTAGACAAATGATGGAGGAGTATCCTATGGTAACCCCATCTAGAAGCAAATGTGTATACCAGAGCAGGAGCAAAGTGGAAACAATAGAAAGAAAATGTTTTTAATGTACTATAGTCATTTAAAGGAGGAGTAGTCCTGTGCTGAACAACTTATCCCCTATCCCAAGTTTCAGATCACGGGGGTACGACCGCTGGGATCCCCTGTGATCTCCTGTACGGGGACCCGGCAACCCGCGGAAAGGTGGCGTGTTGACCACCGCACGAAGCAGCGGCTGACACACCCCCTCAATACAACTCTATGGCAGAGCCGGAGCGCCGCAATCTCTCTGCCATAGAGTTGTATGGAGGGGGCGTGTCGGCCCCCTCTTCGTGCGGTGGTCGACACTCGCTATCTGGCCGCAAACCGGGGCCCCATACAGGAGAACGCGGGGGGCCCCAGCGGTCGGACCCCCGTGATCTGAAACTTATCCCCTATCCTTAGGATAGGGGATAAGTTTTGCAGCACTGGACTACTCCTTTAAATGACAGCATTTTTTTTAACAACTACCATAAGAAATACATTAAAGTCCCCTTTGTTTTCTGTTATTTTATAATTAAAAAAAAAAAAAAGAATTTTTGCGCAAATTTTGGGTGGAATATCTTTCAAGGTTATCTACTGTTTGGTGCACCATACACCACTTTTAGCAGTTGAGCTGTATTTATTATTTGCGCAAGTGTACGACAGCTAACAGGACACGTACAAATGTGTCAGAAGCTAGAGCACAAAACTTAAACCTAGCTCTGAAGCCCACTGGTTCCTATAACTGTGCACCATTTTGGAAAATTTTGAGAAACTGGTGTAAAAATTACACAAAGCAAACTGGGGTAAAATCTCTACTACCTCACACCAGCATTAATAAATGTTCATCATAGAGTTTAAAGGGGTACTCCGGCCCCAAGACATCTTATCCCCTATCCAAAGGATAAGGGATAAGATGTCCGATTGCGGGGGTCCCGCTGCTGGGGACCCCCCGCAATCTAGCATGCAGCACCCACCTGTAACCACTGCAGGAAGCGCTGGAGTCTCTCAGTGTTATGCCTCCCGACCACGGGGACGGAGTATCGTGACATCACGACTCCACCCCGTGTGATGACACGCCACGCCCCCTCAATGCAAGTCTATGGGCGGGGGCGTGACGGCCGTCACGCCCCCTCCCATAGACTTGCAATGAGGGTGCAATGAGGGTGCGGAGTCATCAGGATACTCCGTCCCCGTGGTCGGGAGGCATAAGACTGAGAGCCTCCTGTGCTTCCGGCAGTACTTACAGGTGGGTGCTGCATGCTAGATTGCAGGGGTCACCAGCAGCGGGACCCCCGCAATCAGACATCTTATCCTTTGGATAGGGAATAAGATGTCTTGGGGCCGGAGTATTCCTTTAACATTGTGGCCCCAATTCATGGCCACCTAAGAGCAAAGATACCTTCCTGGAAAGGAAAATGGATCAGAGATGGCTTGTGGTGTATAAGGAGGCTGGCATCAGGTGTGACTCCATACCTGAGCTGTGATTGGTTGTTGTGGGCAGCAATGCATTTAACTGTATGTGTAAATACCATTTGCTGCTCTTTTATAGTGTGTGTACTGTTCCTTTAAGAAATCCTCTCTTTCCATTGACAGAATCTTCATTTAAAAAGCCCCTTTCTTATTGTTAAACAGGTCATTATTTTCAGTGACACAATTAAGCAAAGTATCTACATAAAATGGAGTCAAATAAACAATACTAAATATTTTTATAGAACTTGTGTTTAATGAGAAAGAGGAACATATGATATGGATTGGAATGTTAATCCTCCTGAGCCATGCGCTACACTATAAAAGGAAAATGTGTAAGAGCAGCTTTACAAGGTAAAAGGATTTATTATAAGACACACAAGGACTATAACTACCACAACAAAGTGTGTGTGTGTGTGTGTGTGTGTGTGTGTGTGTGTGTGTGTGTGTGTGTGTGTGTGGGGGGGGTTATTATATTGTATTTTTTTAGAATACATTCTTCCTAGGGAAGAATATGGATCCATAGAGCGGCACAACACAGACTGAAATATAAATTCATACTGCAGTCCGTATGCCTCTGCACCTCTGATCTTCGTACCCATATCCTTAGCTTAGAAGAAGGATCTGCCAACGGGTACAAGGTAGGGATCGACCAATTATCTGTTTGGCCGATATTATCGGCCAATATTCACGATTTTGGACGTTATCGGTATCGTCAATTACCTTGCCGGTAATCCGACAATGCCACGCCCCCCGCACCGCCCCCACCCACGGTGATAGGACTCAGGACCCCAGGACAGGCAGGGGGAGAGAAGCGGGTGGCGGTGACGGTCTCTGGCCCCTCAAAAGCCGCTGAAGTTCATTGATTTAGGGTACGTTCCCACACGGCGTATTTTGCTGCGTATTTGGTGCTGCGTATTTTCCTACCCATTGACTTCAACAGAGAAAATAAAATACGCAGCAGCAAATACGCAGCAAATACGCTGTGTGGGAATGTACCCTTAAAGCGCAAGCTTTAAATCAACGATCTGCAGCGGTGTCGTCGGTGGGTGGGTGGCGGGAGTTAACTTATACCAGAATATCAGTATAAATTTATCGGCCCTAACCTCAACAGAGTATCGGTATCGGCCCTAAAAAAAAAATCGATATCGGTCGATCCCTAGTACAAGGTATCTGCATATAGAATATTTTATAGATAGGTGCTTAGAGTATTAGAACATTAAACATTATGGATAATAGATTTATAGGGACAGAATGTTGATCCAGGGATTTATTCTGATGCCATACTTTGAGTCATGAAGACATTTTTCCCCCTAATATGGGGCAATTGGCATCAGCCTCATAACAGGTTTTTGCCATATTCTGGAAGTAGGGACACAGTAGGGATATAGGTTAATCTTTATGGACTCTGGTCTTTTTTCAACCTTATGAACTTTCTATCTAGATCTATGTATCTAATGATACTTCTATGAACTCTGGGATAAGACTTTTTTTTTATGAAATCCATTAAAACATGGAGTGCCTTAAAAGGGGTTCTACGGTGGAACATATTTTTTTTTTAATCAACTGGTGCCAGAAAGTTAAACAGATTTGTAAATTACTTCTATTTAAAAATCTGAATCCTTCCAGTACTTATCAGCTGCTGTATACTACAGAGGAAGTTCTTTTGCTTTTGAATTTCTTTTCTGTCTGACCACAGTCCATGTCAGGAACTGTCCAGAGCAAAGCTCTCCTGCTCTGGACAGTTCCTGACATGAACAGCGGTGTCAACAGAGAGCACTGTGGTCACACTGGAAAGAACTACACAACTTTCTCTGTAGTATACAGCTGATAAGTACTGGAAGGATTAAGATTTTTAAATAGAAGTAATTTACTGATTTGTTTAACTTTCTGGCACCAGTTGATTTAAAAAAAATAATAATAATGTTTTCCACCGGAGTACCCCTTTAAATGTAAAATCTGAGCCATAAAAAGATTCGGTACATGTCTTCAGTCCTCTACAGCCTTTGGATTTCGTATCCGTACCTGCAGATTTCTTCCTCATTCACGTAACCACTTTCACCTCTGGATTTATTGCTTCTAGGAGAATATCTATGCACAAGGGACTTGATAGAAGTTGTTTTGTAGCACATGGAGCCTGTGGCTCTGTACTAGGGAGCCTTATAGCTTTACAGCAATGCTGCTCATAACACACTGCAGAATAGTAATATGTAAATCTATCCACTATGGATTTTGTCCAGATATTTCTCACTGTCTTTAATTGAATGGGGAAATCCCCATCTAAATCTAAATTTTTGCACCAATTAAAAATCTGGGCTGAAAAATCCCATCATACATAAGTTTGTGAGATATCGTTATTGGATTCTTCAAAGACGTCATTCAGGTTTATGGTTCCTGCTCATATGGCAGAAATGCTTAATAATGTATGCAAAATCAATGTCAAGCATCACCAATAAAGAAAATTTGCGCAATTTACTGTGAATTATGTAACTCGCAGTAAATATTGAATTTACACAGTGATTTGTCATTTGCTGTAAAAATGCAGTAAGACACATGCCGTATCCCAACGGTTCTGCAAAACCCATACATGCAGTTCCTGCTCATATGGCTAAAATGTTTTTTTTTTTAAATATGCAAATTAAACATTTTAAGCATTAACCAATAAAGAACATTTGTACAAATTTACAGTAATTATGCAAATCTTAGTTAATCACAGTGATTTTGGTGATTTGCTGTAAAAAAGAGGTAAAAACACAACACACTGGCAAACCCAAACATGCCTCCAGTTCAAAGGAAGCCACACCAGGCTGTATGTTCAGACCCACTCTAAAAATAAATAAATATAGTTTGAAAATATTTATAATAGTATTTTGCAATGTCAAGGAGATCTACCATGCAGAAAAATGTATCCCCCCTATCCAAAAGGATAAGGGATAAGTATCTGATCGCGGGGGTCCGACTACTGGGACCCCCTGCAATCTCCAGCACAGCACCCTGGCAGACCCCAGGAACAGAGATTCGCGAAGTGGCGGCCGTCATGCCCCCTCCAAGTATCTCTATTGAAGAGCCGGAGACTCCTGAACGCTGTATCTCCTGCTCTCCCATAGATATTCGTGGAGAGTGTCGTCTGCCGCGGCGGGGGGGGGGGGGGGGGGGGTTTATACAATTACAGATGTAGTGTAATTTTCATATAAAAAGTATCAGCCTTTGCAAATGTCCTGTAATCTAGACTAAATCCGACACCATGTTGTCTTTTGCAAAACTTTAGTGCGTCATATAAACTTAAAGGGGTATTCCAGGCCAAAACTTTTTTTTATATATCAACTGGCTTCGGAAAGTTAAACAGATTTGTAAATTACTTTTATTAAGAAATCTTAATCCTTCCAATAGTTATTAGCTTCTGACATTGAGTCGTTGTTTTCTGTCTAACTGCTCTCTGATGACTCACGTCCCGGGAGCTGTGCAGTTCCTATGGGGATATTCTCCCATCATGCACAGCTCCCGGGACGTGACATCATCATTGAGCAGTTAGACAGAAAACTTCAGAAGCTAATAACTATTGGAAGGATTAAGATTTTTTTAATAGAAGTAATTTACAAATCTGTTTAACTTTCCGGAGCCAGTTGATTTATATATATATATATATATATATATATATATATATATATATATATATATATATATATATATATATATATATATATAAGGTTTTGCCTGGAATACCCCTTTAAGCTTTTTTGTTGTGAGCTCTTTTGAAAATTTAGTGATTTTCACGCCACTTTGTACCAAGTTTCACGCCAAATATTTAGTGAAACATGGTAAAAATTGCCACAAAAAATAAATCAAATAAAATATCACACTACATTTTTAAATGTAAGGAAATGTTTTGAATATGTCCCCCACTGTGTATGTGAGAAGAAAATGTGCCTTCCAGCATTATATAAAAAAATCATTTGGTTTCCTGAATATGACTGCAATAATTCATTGTAGTTCCCTGGAGACATACAATCCATACACCTTGGCTCCTGAACCATAAAGATACATCTAAAGATACAAAAGTTCGAAGAAAAAAAAAAAAAGAATTACATATTTTTGCAAGAATTGGCAACGTGCCAGAGCCCTAACAATACTGTCCAAATGATAGGGGTTGTGTGAGGCTTCAGAGATGTAGACGCTGCCAGGCCTAATGTTGGCATTCCCGTTAATTACCCACAATTAATACATAAAGATGCAGTGAAGCTGGTAAATCTCTGCCGCGGAACAGCTGTACACCTAAAGCGTCTGACTCTGGGTGTATGTAAAATACAATGAATTTATACTTTGGTTATTGTCCTGGAGACAAATAAGCTGCTATAAATAGACATCACAGGGAGCGGAGTGGCTTTGGAGAAGGTCAGACGATGGCAGGATTGCTCAGTTTCCACAAATTCCATTTAAAGAACTGCTTTGGCTCCGCATGTGAAGTCTGACGTAGATGGTAGGCATCACTATCAACAGAAAGAGAGCCATATTAGGCTGGGATCCTATAAAATTGCTGGCCTCAAGGGATAAAGTGGCCTTGTTGACCATGGCAACCAGTTACACTTTCATGTACAACTTGAAAATGCCCAGGATTTTAACATACACTGTGAATGAAATACAATGGGGAAATGTATTAAGACTGGTGTAGATCCCTACTATAATTCGACAGTTTCTGGTGTAAATTAAGGAGACTATCACATAGTAAGTGACCACACACCCCTCCCTCTATGCCAGTCAATTTTTTTACATCACTTTTGAAATGTGACAAGGGATGTAAAAAGTGCAAATTATAATACGTCAGAATATGCAACTTTATAATACAGAAGGCTTAAAAAGGTCACGGTTGTTTCAACAAACTCTGAATAAAATTTATAGCAGAAGAGAATGTAAGAAAACTATGTAAATGTATCTTAGCAGAGAAAAATTTATCTTTTTTCCTCCTTATGTTGCTTACCCCAACTTACCATTAATTTTGAGAACACAGCTCAAATGTGTCTTAGGGGAAGAGATTGAATATCAGCTCACTGAGGGATCAGTTAAATGCTATACATAGAAACCTAAGAGAAAGCAGCTAGGGAGAGCCATGAGGAAAGAGACTGCAGAGAGGCTACAGAAGCTTTAAGTGTTAGATCTCGCCCCAGTGCTATATTGAGAGACTACACTGCTTAGTACTGCTCTATATTGTCCTCCATGCAGCTGATTCGTCGAGTATACTCTAAAGATTTAGGGGAGCAGGATCCCTTCTTCTGTAGGTGCGCAGTGATTGGGAGAAATCATACAGTGCTCTTTACTGGGCCTTCAGGTTCCCTGCCTCCCTCTTGGGACGCAATTGTGAGGGGCTCCCCCATCCTGCCCCCTCTACTCAAGCACTGTCTGCTCCTTGCCAGACCCATCTGGACTTGCTCAGGGTCCCCTGCCAGCCACTCTGTACTGGACCTCTCCCCCTCCATCTCCACCTGGTCCCTCACTGCTCCCCCTGGCCGGTGCTCCCAAGCCACCTAGGAGCATGGCCACTGCTAAACCTTCCTCTGGGACCCCCAGCTCTGTGGCCCTTCCTCTGTGCCCACAGCCCCTGCTGCTCCTGCTCAGGCAGGTGGTGGATCCTCCTGGGACACCTTTTCAGACTTGAACCTGGAATGTTCTGGGGTCCCTGGTACTCCTCCTGCATCCCATGATTGGAGCCAGCTTTTGTCGCAGATCCCTACTAAGGAGGACTTCCATTCTCTCATTGCGGAGGTGAAGGATACTAGCCGTGCTGAAATCTCCTCTCTCCGACAGGATTTGCAGCATGTTTCTGATAGGGTGGAGGGTTTGGAGCAAGCGCACTATTCTACCAGGGCATATGTCGCTCAGCTTCAATCTACTGTTGCCTCACAATCGGAATTCCTTTGTGACTTGCATAACCACATGGAGGACTTGGATAATAAGGGGCACCATAACAACATCCGGATTTGTGGCCTCCCTGAAGCAACCCCAGAGGAAGATTTTTACGCCACCTTGCAAGCTGTCTTTAATCTTATTCTGGGCGAACCTCAGAATTAAGTTGGGCAGAGCTCACCGAGCCCTTCTCCCAAAGTCCTTTGATGTCCCTCCTAGAGATGTTTCAACTTTCAACTCAAGGAGGCTATCATGGCCAAAGCTCGCTCTCTACGGAATTTTGATTTCGATGGTGCTCCTATCCAGCTTTATCAGGACCTTTCCTGAATCACCCTACGGAAGTCACACATGCTACAACCTCTGCTGACTGTCCTCTGGGAACATCATGTGCCTTACTGCTGGAACTTCCCTTTTGCCCTGCATGACCGCAGAGATGGACGCTCTCTGTTTCTCCACCCACACTCAGGATATCCCCTCGTTCTGCCCTGCTCTCGACATCCCTGCCCCTCAAGTGCTGGACTAGATTCCTGACTGTGCATGGGTGAGTGCCCTGTTTCCTCTTGCTCTTCCCTTTTCTCTCTCTTTCTCTTATACTATAGCTAAGTGTGTTTCCTTGAATGTGAAGGGCCTCAACTCCCCCACAAAACGACGCCTCTTGCAACGGGAGTTGGTTTTGCAGAGGGCCAATATAGTTTTTCTTCAGGAAACACACTTTGACCGCTCAGGTTCTTTTCAGTTTCTTCAACATCTTTACCCGCATGCCTTCTCTGCTTCTTCGGGCAGGAAGTTAGCCGATGTTGCTATCTTAGTCTCCCGATCTTGCCCCTTACAGGTCTCTTTTCCTATAATGATCCCCTGGGATGCTGTGTTATTGTGGAGGGCTCTCTCGCTGGTAAACCCCTGCTTCTCTGTAAAGTCTATGCGCCTAATTCCTCTCAAATCCCCTTTTTGTGGTGGGTTCTTGCTCGGTTACATAAGTATCCCCCCTCGGCTTGGCTTTTTGGCAGCGACTTTAACCTTATTTTTTCTCCCTCTATGGATCGCTACTCTCCGCTGGGTAGTGGTCCCCCTCCCCATCTGCCTAATTTCGTCTCGCCTCTCTGATTTGCAGTCTGATACACTCCACCTCCTTGTATGACCTATGGGGAATTAATCATCCTACTGATAAGTATTTCTCCTTCTATTCTCATTCCCATAAGCTGCACACCCGTATAGATAATTTGTTTGGTAATTTGCCCATGGTTTGCATGCTTTCTGCTGCCTCATTAGACCCTATCTCCTGGTCTGATCACAGTCCGGTCCTCCTTTCCTTCTCTCCTTTTTCTTCCTCTCCCAGATGCTGCCACTGGCAGCTTAATGACTCCTTACTTAAAGGGAACCAATCATCAGATTTTACCCTATATAACGCTTGGTAAAGCGTTATATAGGGTAAAATCTTTATTTTCACCATTCCCGGGGGATGCTCCTGCCCCCAGGAATGGTGAAGATATGAAGTTATAAACTAGTCACCGCCGCCGCCGTAAGTAGTCACCTGGGCGGGGAGCTCTTCTCACTTACTCCCGTTCTTCGGCCGGGAGCGACGCCCCCTCCGCTTGATTGATGGGCCGCGTCATTGTTCCGCTCACTGAACAGACAAAGCAGAGCGATGACGCTGCCCATCAATTAAGCGGAGGGGGCGTCGCTCCTGGCCGAAGAACGGGAGTAGGTGAGAAGAGCTCCCCGCCCAGGTGACTACTTATGGCGGCGGCGGTGACTAGTTTATAACTTCATATCTTCACCATCCCTGGAGGCAGGAGCATCCCCCGGGAATGGTGAAAATAAAGATTTTACCCTATATAATGCTTTACCAAGCGTTATATAGGGTAAAATCTGATGATTGGTTACCTTTAAATCCTTTGGGTTCCCGTTTGAAACGCAATGCCTTGGCTCGCTCCAGGGAGTTGCATGCACTAATTCATAGGCTAGAATCTACTTTGCTTTCTACCCCCTTGCTTTCGGTGCTGAGATGCCTGGCTGCAGCACATTCTCAGGAGAGCTCGCGCTACAGCTACTTTATGCTAAACAGCGGTTTTACAAAAAGGGCAATAAGGCCCAAACTATGTAGGCTAGATGCTTGCGTGACCGTGCTGCTACCCAGATCCCGCAGTCCTTTTTACATTCTCTACTTACTCTAATAGGCCAATCGTCCTGCTCAATACTGACCTGAAACTGAGATTTTAGCTACCCGCCTCGGTTGTTTCCTCCCCACACTGGTCCATAAGGATCAGGTGGGCTTCAAACCTTGCCATCAGGGGCCGGCAACATGAGGCGGGTGATTGATCTGGTTAATCGACGGTCAGAGCAGGCTGTTGTCCTTAGTTTGGATGCTGAGAAGGCCTTTGACAGGCTGGGTTGGCCCTTTCTTTTTACTACCCTTAGGAAGTTTGGGATTATTGGTAATTTTCTCACGGCACTGCGGGGTCTCTACTCTTCCCCTACGGCTTCACTCAAACTTCCTCATGCATCTTCTACTCCTTTCCCTTTGTTCAATGGCACTCGACAGGGATGTCTGATGTACCCTCTGATTTTTGCCTTATGTATTGAACCCCTTGCTGCTATGATCCGAGGGGACGCGGACATTTCTGACATCGCTCTTCAGGAAAGGGAGTTCAAGATCTGTCTCTTTGCGGGTGATGTTCTCCTTACTCGTCCTTTGACTTCCCTCTCTAATCTTTATAGGGTACTCCACTCTTATAGTACTGTCTCGGGCTACAAAATTAATCTCTCTAAAACTGAAGTTCTCCCCCTGAATCTTCGTCTGTCTCTTTCCATTCCTACTCTTTCTGTTGGTCTCCCTCGGCCATCAGCTACCTTGGTGTACACCTTACTCCTCGCTACTCTTCACTCTATACTACCAATTACTTTCCTCTTTTCCCACATCTTAGGCCCTTATAGATAAGTGGCAATCCCAATATAGCTTTTTTCAGGAGTAATGCGGCGGTTAAAATGACTATACTTCCAAAGCTACTATATTTTTTTGAAACACTACCCGTCCGAGTCCCCTTGTTTGCCCTTCATGCTTTTCAGTCCGCCATTTTTCGGTTCATTTGGGATGGTAAACGGTCATGATGGCTATAGAGTCTATGGGGGGGGGGGGGGGGTCTGGCGATGCTGGATGTCACCAAGTACTATTGGGCTGCCCACCTGTGACACTTGGTTGCTTGGACCACTTACCATGCTTATAGTCACTGGATGGAACTGGAGAAGCTGTGGTTGGCCCCGATACACCCTAATACCTTCCTGTGGAGTCCCCTTCCTCCTTCTGTCTCCCCGGGTCCGTTCCTGGGACCTATGTCTTTTTCCCGTTACGTATGGGAGTACTGCTCCAGAAAGTTCAAGCATTTTTCTTCTCCCCACTGCAATACTTTCTCTATCATCCTGCTTTCCCCTCGGGTCTCACCTCCCGCATGGTCAGGGAATGGGGTGGTAGAGAGCTCTTTTGCTGGGCTGATGTAGTAGACCCTCTGGGAACTTCTGTGGTTTCCTGGAAACTTCTGTGGTATCCTAACCAACAGCCTTTGAACGTTTGTGCCGTAATGGCCCACAGACGAAAGGCCTTCTTTCTGATATTTATTCCATTCTCAATGCAGCTTCGGATAGGGGAGCTCCATCTCCTCATGGGAACAAGCTTCTAAGGGCTTCATATGCACGGCTTATAAGGAGACTAATACAAAATGATCATGGGTTGGTACCATACCCCCGAATTGCTGAATAAACTGAACCCGGATATTCCTCCTCAGTGTTGGCATTTTGGAGTGGGGCTGGGTACGGTTTTCCAAATTTTTTTGGTCTTGTTCCCTGATTACTGCTTACTGGGATACGGTGAGATGTTTGGTTTCTGAGGTGCTGGGGGTCCTAGTTCCCTTGGATCCCCTGGTTTACTTGTTATATCTCTCTAGTAGGGCCTTGTCAAAATGACCTTTTAAGTTATTTATGCATATATTGTCCTGGCGGCTAAGACTCTGATTGCGAAATGCTGGAAGCAACTCTTCCACCTTCTGAGATGGATCTCCTGGCAAAGATTCAGGAGATTAGGTCTCTCGAGTCCCTTACCGCTCCTCTTAAAAATACCCTACCTCTCTTTCATCCTGTTTGGGAGCCCTGGGACCGATACTCTGATAGGCAGCCTCCTTAGTTCTCTCGCTTTGCCCTAATTTTTTCTTTCTCCTCCTCCCTCTCTTTCTTCTATGCCCCCCCCCCCCCTTTTAACATCCTTTACTTTTTCTCTCCTCCCGTTTCCCTCGTCCACTGTTTGTCGGGTCTCTATGGTGTTTTCAATTTTGATGTTTTGCCCCCTAAGGGCCTTGTGAAGCCGCTTCCTTGTACCAGTTACTGGTTTCAATAAGTGTTAGTTTATTGTATGCTCGTGGGAGGCTTGCTAAGGGTGGTTTACATTTACATTGTTGCTATGCCCACATATGGACCCTCACCTATTACCCTGTAACCCTTATTATGTTTCTGGAATCATTGTCTGATTCGTTTTTGTATTGTTAAACTTTAATAAAAATTTACAGTTGAAAAAAAAAAATAAGAAAAGAAGAAATCATACAGTGGGCTTCAGCCACTAGCCCAGGGACAACTTAACACTAAAGATAATGCCCACACACAAGAAATCTAATAAAAATGCAATTTACAAGTTCTACAATAGCCAGAATACTACTTTCATATGTACATACAGGACAGCTTATCCTGAAAAGTTACTGTGTGAATTCTGCACTGTCATCACATGATCAGAGGTCACACCGAGTCAGTGAACAAGAAAAGCAGCCAGTGTGCGCACTACAGTAAGGAGACTCGTGTAACTTAGTGGACTACAGCAACCAAATAAGAGATGCCATTCCAGGACAACAGGTTAGAAAAATGAGAAATGTTAGCAGCAGTTTTCCTTTGTGCCATTATTTATGCACGCCACTGAACATTAATCCACAGCAGGATTCTCAGCGCAGTCCACAAATGGTCAATAGACACTAAATTTTCCTATACAGCATAACAAAGGAGGCATTGCTTATTCTTATTTGCACTAAAGGGGCACTTCTAGATCATTTTGGCTATGTTCTGAGGTGGAACAGACATGGGAAGGAATTTATCAATAGGTTTAGAGCCTGTAGTTAAGTCGCAGAAATGTCTCTGTTGCACACAATTTGTGCAACTTTTTACTAAAGTTATTTTGACTAAAATGACTTTGGTGCACATCAACTAATGGAATAAATCTCTGATGAACAACCACACATGACAAAATACAGTTTCATTATTAATTTAACAAAACCTAGGCCACAATGCAGAAGCGATGTGTGAAAAATACAGTGGGAAGAAAAGAGCAGCTCTGACATCACAATGACGTGAAATCTTCTATTGTGACATTGTACAGTACAAAGCACAGCAGTGTTTTGACATTGTTGCTTTGTAGAATGTTGCAATAAACTATTTCATTTCATTGGGATGCTGGACTTGCTCTTTTCTTCAGAATTGTATGCTGGGTCAAGTCCATCCAACTTAAAGGGGTACTCCGGCGCCAAGACATCTTATCTCCTATGCAAAGGATAGGGGATAAGATGCCTGAGCGAGGGGGTCCCGCCGCTGGGGACCCCCGTGATCTTCCACGCCGCACCCAGTTAGAATCAGCCCCCGAAGCGTGCTCACTCTGGGTCTGATTACTAGCGATCACAGGGACAGAGCATAGGGACGATCATGGGGGTCCCCAGCGGCGGGACCCCCGCGGTCAGGCATTTTAGCCCCTATCCTTTGGATAGGGGATAAGATGTCTTAGCGCCAGAGTACCCCTTTAAGGCACGTGCAATCATCAACTGTTAATGCAGTACTGTTCCAATATGGTTTATGTAGTAAACACAGTAGGGTGAATTTACCAAGACCAGCATTTCATTCCATAGTCTTAAAGGGGTATTCAAGGGGAAAAAAAATGTTTATATATCAACTCGTTACAGAAAGGTAAACAGATTTGTAAATTATTTCTATAAAAAAAATCTTAATCCTTCCAGTAGGTATCAGCTGCTGAAGTTGAGTTGTTCTTTTCTGTCTGGCAACAGTGCTCTCTGCTGACATCTCTGTTTGTCTCAGGAACTGCACAGAGTAGAAGAGGTTTGCTATGGGGATTTGCTTCTATTCTGGACAGTCCCCAAAACAAGTGTCATCAGAGAGCACTTAGACAGAAAAGAACAACTCAACTTCAGCAGCTCATAAGTACTGAAAGGATTAAGATTTCTTTATAGAAGTAATTTACAAATCTGTTTAACTTTCTTGGAGCCAGTTGATACATAAAAATAAGTTTTTTCCTGGATAACCCCTTTGAATCCAAAAACACTAGAGAGCAATGCAGCAGATGACACGGGGTGCTGCAGGAGAGATCGCAGGGGTCCTCAGCGACAGGCCCCCCGCTATCAGACATCTTATCCCCTATCCTTTGGATAAGGGATAAGATGTCTAGGGGAAGAGTACCCCTTTAAGAGGTGCACAAGGAAGAGCTTTGCTATATTTGGAAGGTGGTGTTAATGTTTATGCTATATGGTATATGTCTATTACTGTACAGACCTCTTTTACTATACATCCCATTACTAAATAAAGGATGTTCTATGCTAATAGCTAAGCAGCTGCCCACATGGTTTCTTAGAAATGAAGTACACAGGATATGCCTACTATTCAGTGTTGTCACCTAGGGCCCAATACAAGTGGGGATTTTTAGCCAAACAGATGATGTGTAGCCAACTAATGGCAAAAGTAAATGGCAATCGTTCGTGCAGCCTGATAACCGAGACTTGCATATCAGGAAGATGTCGGGCTGAATAATTAAGCCCCTACATTGAGATGAGTGACCAGACTTGTGGCAAGAATTTATTAGCGTGTTCAACAGTTGTGGTCTTGGCTTCAATGAATATGGAGATGGAAGCTGGGACTCCCCTCTGGATCTTAGCTTGTTACCAACTTCACTTTTAAACAAATACTCTGGGGGAAAAAAAAATTTCTTTCTTATAAAGTGCAGCATAGACTATTATTAGAGAATAATGCCTACATAGGGCTGGGGCGGTACACCCGTTCATACCGAATATCGAAATTTTTGTGCTGCATGATATGAATTTTAACCCATCTACTATATATATATATATATATATATATATATATAAATCCCATAGAGATGGCAGCAGTATACAGATAGAGCTGGGAGGGGAGGGGTCTGTGAGCTAGCAGGGATGATCTGATAGGTGATGTCGTCATCCTGTAGTACACTTCCTCTGACACATTCACTACTACCGTGTTTCCCCGAAAATAAACCCTACCCCGAAAGTAAGCCCTAGCAGTATTATCAGGGTAGGCTGCAATATAAGCCCTACCCCGAAAATAAGACCTAGGCCAGGGGTAATCAACTGGCGGACCGCGGTCCAGATCCGGACCGTGGCCACCAGTAATGCCCGCAGACCCGACACCCCCCCGCCCTCCCTTGGCTGGTCCCATATCTAACTATCTATCTTACACCTTCATACCGTACGGAAGCTGCAGCGGGATCTCCTTCTGTTGCTTAGCAGCCGGGGCAGGGACGCTGTCACTTTAAAACGTCGGCGCTTATGCACGGCCGATGTCACGGACATGTCCCTGCCCCCGGCTGCTAAGCAACAGAAGGAGGTCCCGCAGTGTGGAGGATGTGTAGCAGTGTGGAGGATGGGGGGCTGTAGCAGTGTGGAGGATGGGGGGCTGTAGCAGTGTGGAGGATGGGGGGCTGTGGGAGGATGGGGGGTGCGGCATCCTCCACACTGCTACAGCCCCCCATCCTCCCACAGCCCCCCATTCTCCACACTGCTACAGCCCACCATGCTCCCACAGCCCCCCATGCTCCCACAGCCCCCCATCCTCCACACTCCTGCAGCCCCCGATAAATAAATAAGCCCTACCCTGAAAATAAGCCCTAGTGTGTTTTTTGGGACTAAAATTAAGACCCGGGCTTATTTTCGGAGAAACACGGTATGAATTTTTGTGGGTCAGACTGGTGATCACGTGACCCAAATACAGTAATGAAACAAATGGTGCTGTACGACTAGTGATGAGAAGTGTGCATGATATGAGAAAAAAATAAAATGGTGGTTACAAATGGAATAAAGTCCTAACCATATAAAAATATCACTTGAAAACCACAAATGAAAGCAAATGTGGGTGGAAAAGGAACTAACATTATGCTACAGCAAAAAGGAACTTTTATACGTTGCTTCAGTAACTGCTCTGTATTGCAATGATGCCATTACATTTCTCAAGACAGGAACAAAACTATGAATCTACTGTAAAACCTTGAAAAATACAGATTATCTGAATGGCCACTTTAGGTGCTTCTTCAGGATAGATAAGAAGGCTGAAGCACTAGCCAATACACTTCACTCCCTTGTAAAAATGTTCTTAAATTCTCCAAAAAGCCAAAAGCATGTTTCCAATTTATCAGTGATAAATGCTACATTGGTGGGGGTCTGACAGCCTTTGTCTAAATAAACCTTAAAGGGTTACTCTGCCTCTAGACATCTTATCCCCTATTTAAAGGTCGAGCGATGACAGCCCGAAGCCAGAGTTCTGAACATAAATGTTCAGAACGCCGGGGTGGCGGCCGAACCTCCTGCGATCGGAATCTTATTCCCTACCCTTTGAATATCCTATGGGATAACAATGATCAATGTAAAAGATCAGTGTGTGCAGTGTTATAGTCCCCTATGGGAGCTATAACATTGCAAAAAAAAAAAGTTAAATAAATAAAAAAAAAG
Source organism: Hyla sarda (assembly GCF_029499605.1). Taxonomy (NCBI): domain Eukaryota; kingdom Metazoa; phylum Chordata; class Amphibia; order Anura; family Hylidae; genus Hyla; species Hyla sarda. Next base: position 187,461,266 of record NC_079190.1, read on the forward strand.
TTAAATAAATAAAAAAGATTAATAAAGATCATTTAACCCTCCCCCGATCTACAGGCCTACCTGTTGAGGACGCAGCTGCCTTCTCTTTCCCCCCACTCCCTCTTGGACTTGGAATGCCCCTTTTCCCAGGAAGAGGTTGCAGAGGCCATAAGGTCTATGCCCTCAGGGAAGGCACCTGGCCCTGACGGGTATACTGCCAAATTTTATAAGCTTCTTGCTTCAGATTTGACTCCGTCACTGATGGCCTCCTTTAATTCAGTATCCGCCACGTCCCCATTCCCCAGCTCCTTTCTCCAGGCATTTATTACTGTGATCCCGAAGGAGGGTAAGGACCCGAACCTTTGTCAAAGCTATCGCCCGATATCCCTTATTAATGTGGACACGAAATTATACGCTAAATTACTGGCCCTCAGACTGAACCCATTATTGGGGACCCTCATCCACCCTGATCAGACCGGCTTCGTACCTGCTAGAGAGGCCAGAGATAACACCCTGAAGACTTTCTCTGTGATCCACCACGCTCAAACTTCTCGGTTGCCATGTGTTTTATTGTCCCTGGACGCCGAGAAGGCTTTTGACAGGGTGGCGTGGGGGTTCTTGAGGGGTGTCCTGTCTCATCTGGGTTTAGGCCCGCTAATGTTGTCACGTATCTTTGCCTTGTATACTCACCCACAGGCTAGGATAAGGATAAATGGTTCCCTTTCCCCTCCTATCCCTATCCGCAATGGCACGAGACAAGGGTGCCCCCTGTCCCCTCTCCTATATGTCCTAGCCATGGAACATCTCTTGCAAGCTATCAGACAGAGTGAACAGGTTCGGGGGGTGCCGGTCGGGGGAGAAGTTGTCAAATGTGCTGCCTTTGCTGATGACTTGTTATTGTTCCTGTCAGACCCTTGCGGTAGCCTCCCTGCCCTCTTCACTCTTTTGGATGACTATGGTCGTTTTAGCAATTATAAACTAAATATAACTAAGAGTGTAGCCCTAGACGTGTCATTGGGTCCTGGAGGCGTCGCAGAGCTCAGGAAGCAGTATGCCTTCCGTTGGGCGTCCAACTCCTTCAAATACCTAGGGATCCAGGTCCCCAGTGACTTGACCCGCCTGTATGACTTGAACTTCGGCCCCCTACTTACCTCCTTTTCCTCTGACTTGACCAAATGGGACAGACGAGACTTTTCCTGGATCGGACGAGTTAACATACTTAAAATGAACCTATTGCCCAGACTGCTTTACCTCTTTCAGACTATCCCTATCCTTCTTCCCCGCTCCTTTTTTCTGATCATTAACAAACTATTTACTAAATACGTGTGGGGCCTCCGAGGTCACCGCATGGCCCGGAGGGACTTGATTCGCCCCAAATCGAAGGGAGGTCTGGCTCTGCCGGACCCTCATCTTTATTACATGGCTTCTGTTGCAACTAGAATAATGGACTGGTTTCACCACCCCACCGATAAGCTGTGGGTGCGTTTGGAGGCCCTCCTTTCCCCTATCCCGCTCACGTCCCTACCCTGGAAGCGTGCGTCCTATTGGACCCCAGCACTTCAGGCGAAACTCCCGTATGTGGCGCGTTCCGTGCTTCGGGTGTGCCTGCGCCATTTGGGCAAGGCGGGTCTCCTACGCCCCAATGGTCCCCTGACGTCTATACGTGACAACCCTGACTTTACACCGGGTGGCCGGGTGGGACCCTTCCTAGGTAGGTCCCGTGGACAGATTTTTTTATTTGCTCACGTTCTTCACTCGGGCTCCTTGAAACCATTGGCGGAGGTCCTACGGGAGGAACATCATACACCTGCTCAGGTTTGGCAATACACCCAGCTCACCCATTTTTACTCTTCTTGGAAACAGTCCCTTGACCTGCATAGGCTTCCCCTCCCATTTGAATCTTTATGTCTGGCAGATGAGTCTTCGGGACACCTGATATCTGTTATCTATGCTCTTTTGATGTCTGCATGCACCACACAGGTCCCGACTCATCAGGAGGGGTGGTCGCGGGAGCTGGGTCGCACCCCTGATCCCTTAGACTGGAGCAAGGCATATGCCTTGTGCCATGGGTCCTCGGTTTCTGTCCAGTTGCAAGAAACTAACTTCAAAGTCTTGTCCAGATGGTACCGTGTCCCAGCTCTGCTGCATCGGTGCTTTCCATCTGTGCCTAATGTCTGTTGGAGGTGCGGCTTGGCCCCCGGGACCATGCTTCATGTTTGGTATGACTGCTCGCTTTTGCAATCTTTCTGGTCCGGTGTCTTGTCTGCCGTGTCCAGGATTTCAGGTTCCGTAGTACCCCATACCCCCCAAGTAGCCTTACTGTCGATGGTGCCGGGCCAATTGAAATCTCTGAAAAAGGGTCTGATCGGCATATTACTCTCTGCTGCCCGAAGGGTGCTCCCACGCAAATGGAAGTCAGTCCTGCCCCCGACCTTGGCTGACTGGATAGGTGAGGTGCAATTTATCTACGGGATGGAGGAGTGCATGGCGGACATGGCGTCCAAACCTGAGCGTTTTCTACAGCGCTGGACTCCGTGGACCGACTTCCTGTCATCCCCTGAGTATCGGGCCATGTCTCTGTCGTCCCCCCATTTAGTTTCGCTACCATCCACCACTGATACTGCCCTCCCTCTCCTGTGAGGGTCTCCCCCCCTTTTTTTTGTTAGTCTCCCTTCCTTTGCTTTGGGCTTCCTCCTTCCTTCTCCTCTCCCCCCCCCCCCGGACTATTCTCTTTGGCCTTTGTGGCATCCTTTACCCCCACTCCCCCTCTCCCTCTCAACTCTATTCCGACTGCTTCTGCTCTGTTCCTTCCCCCTCCATTCTCCCCTTTTGTGTCTTGTCTATGTGTGGTTCTTTTCCTTTTTTTTTTTTTTTCTTTTTTTTTTTGGTTTACATTGGTAGTGTATTAGGCCTCCCCGCCAGCCTGACCCATTTAGACTTCGGTTGTAATATGCTAGTTTGAGTGGCTGGGGCCTGGTTTGGAAGGCATGGGTTCCAGCGATTGCCTACTCTAGACCCTTAAATGGATACTCGAATGAGGCATCGCTCCCCACCACGTTGGCTAGATGTCCTTGATTGTTTGTTTATTTCTTTCACATTGTCAAAGGTTCCCCCGACCTTGCTAGTTATACGTTATCCCCGCTGACTCTCTCTATCTGGCCTTCACCTATGGCATCATGGCCTACGTCAGTGTACTGCATTGACTGGGTCTTACTAGCCTGCCTATTTAGTACTATCCAGCGCATGATGGTGATTGTTTATGTTTCAGTACTGATTGCATGGAATCCTGATACCAGCTATCTGTATCCGACTGCCCGCTTCTACCGCCCTGGGGCGGATGTTGTATATGTTATCAATGTTTAATAAATCTTTTGAACCGTAAAAAAAAAAAAAAAAAAAGATCATTTAACCCCTTCCCTAATAAAAGTTTGAATCACCCCTCTTTTCTCATAAAAAAAAAAAAAAAAAAAAAACTGTTGTAAATTTAAATAAACATTTGTGGTATCACCGGATACGGAAGTGTCCAAATTATAAAAATATATTGTTAATGAAAACGCACGGTCAATGGCGTACGCCCCAAAAAATTCCAAAGTCCAAAATAGCATATTTTTGGTGACTTTTTATATCATGAAAAAATGAATAAAAACTGATCAAAAAGTCAGATCAATACAAAAATTGTACTGCTAAAAACTTCAGATCAAGGCACAAAACATTTGCCCTCATACCGCCCCGTATGCAGAAAAATTTTAAAGTTATAGGGGTCAGAAAATGACAATTGTTGACAATGTATACATTTTCCTGCATGTAGTTATGATTTTTTCCAGAAGTACGACAAATTCAAACCTATATAAGTAGGGTACCATTTTAATCATATGAACCTACAGAATAAAGATTAGGTGTAATTTTTACCGAAAACTGTACTGTGTAGAAACGGAAGCCCCCAAAATTTACAAAATGGCATTTTTTCTTCAATTTTGTCACACAATTTTTTTTTTCTGTTTCGCTGTAGATTTTTGGGTAAAATGACTGATGTCATTACAAAGTAGAATTGGTGGCGCAAAAAATAAGCCATCATATGGATTTTTTGATGCAAAATTGAAAGAGTTATGATTTTTTAAAGGTAAGGAGGAAAAACGAAAGTGCAAAAACGGAAAACCCAGGGTCCTTAAGGGGTTAAAGTGGACCTGTTGGCAGAAAAACAGGTGTAAATTAAAAACAGGTGTAAACAGGTCCATGGCTGGATAGTACTAGTTGTCAGAATTTTTCTAAAATAGTAAACACACTCACAATATTACAACATGCAAATGAAAAGAATGTTATATTTGTTCATTCAGATAGTTTATCTCCATGCAAAGCAGCTGGTACATCTATTCCCTTATTAATGCCTAAATAATGCCTAAATAATGCAGGGCTCTGTGGCCTATTTTTCTGAAAATGACTAAAACATGAACATTTTTCTAAAGTGATTAAAAACATGAAACTAAAGTAAACTATGTATAGGCACTGAACAAGCAGGGATTGTCCAAAGAATTGTGAATGCTGCTCTAGATTAGACTGGGCCATGAGACAAACGTGGACAGAGCGGATCCCAGCAAGGCATCGTCACGCCACGCTCTCTGCCTGTACTGTGACGCCACGCCACGCTCTCTGCCTGTACTGTGACGCCACGCCACGCTCTCTGCCTGTACTGTGACGCCACGCTCTCTGCCTGTACTGTGACGCCACGCTCTCTGCCTGTACTGTGACGCCACGCTCTCTGCCTGTACTGTGACGCCACGCTCTCTGCCTGTACTGCGACGCCACGCTCTCTGCCTGTACTGCGACGCCACGCTCTCTGCCTGTACTGCGACGCCACGCTCTCTGCCTGTACTGCGACGCCACGCTCTCTGCCTGTACTGCGACGCCACGCTCTCTGCCTGTACTGCGACGCCACGCTCTCTGCCTGTACTGCGACGCCACGCTCTCTGCCTGTACTGCGACGCCACGCTCTCTGCCTGTACTGCGACGCCACGCTCTCTGCCTGTACTGCGACGCCACGCTCTCTGCCTGTACTGCGACGCCACGCTCTCTGCCTGTACTGCGACGCCACGCTCTCTGCCTGTACTGTGACGCCACGCCACGCTCTATCCCTGTACTGTGACGCCACGCCACGCTCTATCCCTGTACTGTGACGCCACGCCACATCCCTGTACTGTGACGCCACGCCACATCCCTGTACTGAGATGCCACGACACGCTCTATCCCTGTACTGTAACGCCACGCCACGCTCTATCCCTGTACTGTGACGCCACGCCACGCTCTATCCCTGTACTGTGACGCCACGCCACGCTCTATCCCTGTACTGTGACGCCACGCTCTATCCCTGTACTGTGACGCCACGCCACGCTCTATCCCTGTACTGTGACGCCACGCCACGCTCTATCCCTGTACTGTGACGCCACGCCACGCTCTATCCCTGTACTGTGACGCCACGCCACGCTCTATCCCTGTACTGTGACGCCACGCCACGCTCTATCCATGTACTGTGACATCACGCCACGCTCTATCCATGTACTGTGACGCCACGCCACGCTCTATCCCTGTACTGTGACGCCACGGCACGCTCTATCCCTGTACTGTGACATCACGGCACGCTTCATCCCTGTACTGTGACATCACGGCACGCTTCATCCCTGTACTGTGACATCACGGCACGCTTCATCCCTGTACTGTGACATCACGGCACGCTTCATCCCTGTACTGTGACATCACGGCACGCTTCATCCCTGTACTGTGACATCACGGCACGCTTCATCCCTGTACTGTGACATCACCGCATGCTGTATCCCTGTACTGTGACATCACGGCATGCTTTATCCCTGTACTGTGACATCACGACAAGCTTTATCCCTGTACTGTGACATCACGGCATGCTTTATCCCTGTACTGTGACATCACGGCATGCTTTATCCCTGTACTGTGACATCACAACATGCTTCATCCCTGTACTGTGACATCACGGCACGCTGTATCCCTGTACTGTGACATCACGGCACGCTTCATCCCTGTACTGTGACATCACGGCACGCTTCATCCCTGTACTGTGACATCACGGCACGCTTCATCCCTGTACTGTGACATCACGGCACGCTTCATCCCTGTACTGTGACATCACGGCACGCTTCATCCCTGTACTGTGACATCACGGCACGCTTCATCCCTGTACTGTGACATCACGGCACGCTTCATCCCTGCACTGTGACATCACGGCACGCTTCATCCCTGTACTGTGACATCACGGCATGCTGTATCCCTGTACTGTGACATCACGGCATGCTTCATCCCTGTACTGTGACATCACGACAAGCTTTATCCCTGTACTGTGACATCACGGCATGCTTTATCCCTGTACTGTGACATCACGGCATGCTTTATCCCTGTACTGTGACATTATTGTTATGCCTGTACTAGAACACTTCTTTGTGAGTTATTCATGTAGTAGGACATCATTTAGTGAGTTCTCCCTGTATGACATCAGTTATTATTATCCTTGTAATGTTACTTTAGCATGCATGTTATCCCTGTAATAGGATAGTGCTGTGTACATTTCTGTATTGTGTGCATGTCCATACTGTGACATTACTATGTATGTCGCTCCAATACTGTGACATCAGTGCTAAATATCACTGTAACTACCCTGTGCACACTCTCTCTATACTACATATATATCTCTCTCCTACATTCCGAGACGTGCTGTGTGGTTCCATTGTATGCCTCCATGTGACTTTTTAAGGCACATGGACAGCATAGTGGGGAATCCTGTGTAATGTGCAGCCACACACTTCACCCAATAATACCAGCTAAAGCATTGCCTGCTGGAAAAAAAAACACCCCTGAGGAAGTCGCATGGGAGCGATGGAACGCGTGGGGTTCCGTGGCCCCGTCCTGATTATATTGCCTGATTACCTCTATTTGTTCTTCCATCCATTCCGGACTGGTGACTATTACTGTTGCACTATAACTATGTGTATATGTGAGGAATCAATTGCATGTAGTCTGGACTGGATGGGATAGGTGTGTTATCATTATTATTGTTGTATATCCATCTCTGGACGGGAGCTTATCTAGTGGAGGGGGTTCATGGCCCCTCACTAGGGCTGAGTTTGTGCTCTAAATTAGTTGTTTTAATTGTTTATAACCCTTTTTCTCCCAAAGTCCATTTGTTGTGTACACTGTCTGTTTTTTTTGTAATAAAATTATTTTGCATTATTCTATGCATGATTTGGTGTGCTCTATTTTCAGTGTACCACTTGCTTTCTCTCTTTCTTGATTCATTGCTGGACCGGCTGGACTGGCGCTGAAATCCATTGACTTTAATGAGCCGAACGAAGTTTTCGACCTGGATCCGGTTTTCTGACCGGATCTAAAACCATAGTATACTATGGTTTTAGGTCCGGTCACAAAACCGTATACGGGGCAGAAATGAGCCAACCGGAGTCAAACGGTGACTTCGTTCGACTCATTAAAGTCAATGGATTTCAGCGCCAGTCCAGATGGAGTACGGGAGGGCACGGTTTTCCCCTCCGCCAGCTCGATCCGGAAGCTGAAAACATGGTGTGAGCACCCTTACTAGGTCCTTATTTATAGAAGAGCTATCCAAGTAGGCTGCCACACCAAGTTTTTGCAGGTTTTTGATTATAAACAGATTCCTCAAAACCTGACTAAACTGTATCAAAAAGTGTGTACAAATTTTAACCCGTATACAGTTTGAAAAATTATGTCCGGTTGCATCCGTTTTTTAAGAAAAAAACATATACTTTTTAACTTTTCACTCCACTATGAATAAAGTTTTACTTGTTTGATTGAAATTCCAAGAAACAAACTGAGCAAAGTAAAAAAATCATATGGTGAAAACCGGATGGAACCGTATGCACATACGGTTTTCTATGGTTCCCATTGACTCCCAAGTCCAAAAAAAAAAAAAAACACATACGGTTTCAATACGGTTTTTCACACTTGGACCAAAAACCATGGCAGGCTACGGTTTTGGGTATGGGAAAAAAACAAAACTGTACAAGACACAAAGTGGATGCAACCGGATGCATGGTTTGGCATACAGCTTTCAATGGAGAATCAATGCATACGGTTTTCAATTCGGATCCATACGGTTTTCTAATTAAAAACATGTACAGGAACTGTATTGCAAAAACTTGCTTTACACACTTTATTTATACACTGCAGAATTGTTGAGCATTTTACATCAATATTTTATAGCAACAAACAACAGTAAATATAATAGAAAGATTTATCCTTATTCCCTTCACTACAAATACTGAACACATCAGGTGTCATCTTACCCTAATATTTTAAATACAACAGTGATAAGCCAACCTGAATATTAACAAAGGAAAAAGCCCATAAAAGATCTGTGTTACTAGGACCCGCTGCTGCCTGTGACTACTGATGTCAATCCTAGCAACAGTCCCCACATGAGAAGTGGCCGTGAAGGGGTATTCTTATCATAGACATATAGGACTTATCTATTGGACAATGTCTGATGCCCACCACGTCAAGGAAGGAGGTCATCTGGCCTACATCACACCCAGGGATGTGGTCACAGCGTCCTCACAGAAACAATGGAGAGGGGTCTGCAAATGTGTATGGATCTCATAATTTCATTCTATAGGAGGTATAACCACATCATACAAGTATACAGGGCAGCACCATGTATAGGTTATTGCCCCCCCCCCCCCCACACACACACACACACACACACACACACACACATATATATACTGAGCAGCATTCTGTATAGGTTAATGCCCCCTCACACACATATAGTGGGCAGAATCCTGTATAGGTTAATGCCCCCTCACACACATATAGTGGGCAGAATGCTGTATAGATTAATGCCCCCTTACACACATATAGTGGGCAGAATCCTGTATAGGTTAATGCCCCCTCACACACATATAGTGGGCAGAATCCTGTATAGGTTAATGCCCCTTACACACATATAGTGGGCAGAATCCTGTATAGGTTAATGCCCCCTCACACACATATAGTGGGCAGAATCCTGTATAGGTTAATGCCCCCTCACACACATATAGTGGGCAGAATCCTGTATAGGTTAATGCCCCCTCACACACATATAGTGGGCAGAATCCTGTATAGGTTAATGCCCCCTCACACACATATAGTGGGCAGAATCCTGTATAGGTTAATGCCCCCTCACACACATATAGTGGGCAGAATCCTGTATAGGTTAATGCCCCCTCACACACATATAGTGGGCAGAATCCTGTATAGGTTAATGCCCCCTCACACACATATAGTGGGCAGAATCCTGTATAGGTTAATGCCCCCTCACACACATATAGTGGGCAGAATCCTGTATAGGTTAATGCCCCCTCACACACATATAGTGGGCAGAATCCTGTATAGGTTAATGCCCCCTCACACACATATAGTGGGCAGAATCCTGTATAGGTTAATGCCCCCTCACACACATATAGTGGGCAGAATCCTGTATAGGTTAATGCCCCCCTCACACATATAGTGGGCAGAATCCTGTATAGGTTAATGCCCCCTCACACACATATAGTGGGCAGAATCCTATATAGGTTAATGCCCCCCTTACACACATATAGTGGGCAGAATCCTGTATAGGTTAATGCCCCCTCACACACATATAGTGGGCAGAATCCTGTATAGGTTAATGCCCCCTCACACACATATAGTGGGCAGAATCCTGTATAGGTTAATGCCCCCTCACACACATATAGTGGGCAGAATGCTGTATAGATTAATGCCCCCTTACACACATATAGTGGGCAGAATCCTGTATAGGTTAATGCCCCCTCACACACATATAGTGGGCAGAATCCTGTATAGGTTAATGCCCCTTACACACATATAGTGGGCAGAATCCTGTATAGGTTAATGCCCCCTCACACACATATAGTGGGCAGAATCCTGTATAGGTTAATGCCCCCTCACACACATATAGTGGGCAGAATCCTGTATAGGTTAATGCCCCCTCACACACATATAGTGGGCAGAATCCTGTATAGGTTAATGCCCCCTCACACACATATAGTGGGCAGAATCCTGTATAGGTTAATGCCCCCTCACACACATATAGTGGGCAGAATCCTGTATAGGTTAATGCCCCCTCACACACATATAGTGGGCAGAATCCTGTATAGGTTAATGCCCCCTCACACACATATAGTGGGCAGAATCCTGTATAGGTTAATGCCCCCTCACACACATATAGTGGGCAGAATCCTGTATAGGTTAATGCCCCCTCACACACATATAGTGGGCAGAATCCTGTATAGGTTAATGCCCCCTCACACACATATAGTGGGCAGAATCCTGTATAGGTTAATGCCCCCCTCACACATATAGTGGGCAGAATCCTGTATAGGTTAATGCCCCCTCACACACATATAGTGGGCAGAATCCTATATAGGTTAATGCCCCCCTTACACACATATAGTGGGCAGAATCCTGTATAGGTTAATGCCCCCTCACACACATATAGTGGGCAGAATCCTGTATAGGTTAATGCCCCCTCACACACACACATCGTGGGCAGAATCCTGTATAGGTTAATGCCCCCTCACACACACATCGTGGGCAGAATCCTGTATAGGTTAATGCCCCCTCACACACACATCGTGGGCAGAATCCTGTATAGGTTAATGCCCCTTACACACATATAGTGGGCAGAATCCTGTATAGGTTAATGCCCCTTACACACATATAGTGGGCAGAATCCTGTATAGGTTAATGCCCCCCTCACACATATAGTGGGCAGAATCCTGTATAGGTTAATGCCCCCTCACACACATATAGTGGGCAGAATCCTGTATAGGTTAATGCCCCCTCACACACATATAGTGGGCAGAATCCTGTATAGGTTAATGCCCCCTTACACACATATAGTGGGCAGAATCCTGTATAGGTTAATGCCCCCCTCACACATATAGTGGGCAGAATCCTGTATAGGTTAATGCCCCCTTACACACATATAGTGGGCAGAATCCTGTATAGGTTAATGCCCCCTTACACATATAGTGGGCAGAATCCTGTATAGGTTAATGCCCCCCTCACACATATAGTGGGCAGAATCCTGTATAGGTTAATGCCCCCTTACACACATATAGTGGGCAGAATCCTGTATAGGTTAATGCCCCCCTCACACATATAGTGGGCAGAATCCTGTATAGGTTAATGCCCCCTTACACACATATAGTGGGCAGAATCCTGTATAGGTTAATGCCCCCTTACACATATAGTGGGCAGAATCCTGTATAGGTTAATGCCCTCTTACACATATAGTGGGCAGAATCCTGTATAGGTTAATGCCCCCCTCACACATATAGTGGGCAGAATCCTGTATAGGTTAATGCCCCCCTCACACATATATAGTGGGCAGAATCCTGTATAGGTTAATGCCCCCTCACACACATATAGTGGGCAGAATCCTGTATAGGTTAATGCCCTCTTACACATATAGTGGGCAGAATCCTGTATAGGTTAATGCCCCCTCACACACATATAGTGGGCAGAATCCTGTATAGGTTAATGCCCCCCTTACACTGTATAAAGGATATAGTATACACATATATAAGGCATTATACTGTATACATTAATGCCCCCCTTACACTGTATAAAGGATATAGTATACACATATATAAAGCATTATACTGTATAGGTTAATGCCCCCCTTACACTGTATAAAGGATATAGTATACACATATATAAAGGCATTATACTGTATAGGTTAATGCCCCCCTTACACTGTATAAAGGATATAGTATACACATATATAAGGCATTATACTGTATAGGTTAATGCCCCCCTTACACTGTATAAAGGATATAGTATGCACATATATAAGGCATTATACTGTATAGGTTAATGCCCCCCTTACACTGTATAAAGGATATAGTATACACATATATAAGGCATTATACTGTATACATTAATGCCCCCCTTACACTGTATAAAGGATATAGTATACACATATAGTGGGCAGAATCCTGTATAGGTTAATGCCCCCCTTACACTGTATAAAGGATATAGTATGCACATATATAAGGCATTATACTGTATACATTAATGCCCCCCTTACACTGTATAAAGGATATAGTATACACATATATAAGGCATTATACTGTATACATTAATGCCCCCCTTACACTGTATAAAGGATATAGTATACACATATATAAGGCATTATACTGTATACATTAATGCCCCCCTTACACTGTATAAAGGATATAGTATACACATATATAAAGCATTATACTGTATACACTGACTGTAGCACAGGACAGCCTACAGAGCACTGTGCCAGGATGAATGGAGCAGATGGGTATATGCCCAGCCATATAGAGGGCAGTGTGGGGCAGGGGTGCCGGCAGACAGCTGCCTCAGGGACTGCACTTTGTCTCCGGGCCAACAAGACATCCATCTGCAGGCCAGCGCGATCTCCATCATCTGCATCACAGAGCACACAGCCCGCCTGTCACCGTGCAGCACCTAGCCACACACACCCGGTGCCAGGCGGGCAGCGCACCTCCCAGCAGATGCCCGGGTACGTACCTCCAGGTGTGCGGCTGCAGGGGCGAGCAGGGTGTCTTGCAGCAGGGTACAAGCAGCAGCCACTCCTTGCAGGTTGATGATGCGTTCTTCTCAGCAGCATTACAGCCACAGCACAGATTCCTGCTCCGCCCCCTGACGTCACTGTCCCCGCCCCCCGACCGGTCCTGTTGTATTGAGGTCAGAGGCCGGTGTGGCGGGTGACAGCTGTGCTGTGCTCTGCCTCATGGCTCCTGTGGGGGCTTGTTTTTTGTGGGATGAGCAGTAGTTTTTATTGGTACAGCTCTGGACAGCATTCCATTATTTTTATTCCATTTTTTGGAGGCAATACAGGCATTGTTTATGAAGTTTCAAGCTCAAGGTTTGAAGCTCAAAAAATGTGGAAAAATAGCCTTAGGGTGCGTTCGCACCAAGTTTTTGCATTACAGTTCCTGTATACGTTTTTAATGTGGAACCGTAGTGAAAACTGTATGCATTGACCCGCCATTGAAATGCCAAAAGAGGTATCAGGTTGTGTCCGTTTTGCATCCTGTACGGTTTTGTCAGTTTTTTCCCGTACCCAAAATCGTAGTCTACCACGGTTTTTTGGTCCGTGTGAAAAACTGTATTAAACCGTATACGTTTTTTTTTTTTAAAACATGGGAGTCAATGTGAACCGTACAGAACTGTATGTGCATACGGTTCCATCCGGTTTCACCATGCGGTTTTTGACTTTTGCACAGGTTTTTTTCTTGGAAATTCAATCAAACAAGTGAAACTTTAGTCATAATGGAGTGAAAAGTTAAAAACGTATATATGTTTTTTTCTTAAAAAACAGATGCAACCGGACATCATTTTTTAAACCGTATACGGTTTTTAACTGTATACAGGTTAAAATGTGTACACACGTTTTGATACAGTTTAGTCAGGTTTTGAGGAATCAGTTTTTCATCAAAAACCTGATTACGGGAACTGTATTGCAAAAACGTGGTGTGAATGAGCAGTGTTTTCCAAACAGTGTGCCTCCAGCAGTTGCAAAACAACAACTCCCCACATGCCCGGACAGCCTTCGGCTGTCCGGGCATGTTGGGAGATGTTGTTTTGCAACAGCTGGAGGCACACTGTTTTAGGGAAAAGGTAATCTAGAGTTCTTTTTACTTTGACTTCTTTATTTTTACAAAATTATTTTTTTCTTTAACAGGGTACTCCAGCCTATTAAAACTTGTCCCCTATCCACAGGATAGAGAATATGTGATCGCAGGGGTCCGACTGCTGCAACCCCCAATCTCCTGATTTCCAGACCTGGGTCCGAATCAACACACACCCTCTATGTACTCCATGTAGATATGAAAACGCTGTACTTGTGCGACTCCAGTGCACCCATAGAGAGTGCATGGAAATCAGGTGCCGTTTTGCAAATCGGGGGAGTGGGGTCCCACCGGTAAAGGTAAGCTGTAAATTGATGACAATACAGATCACAGTGACCTGATAAAGTATCAACAGTCTCAATAAAAAGATTATTTTTGCAATGAGTTTTTCTTTCTCCAACACTGGAAGAAAGTCGCCTATTTTTACAGACAGTCCAGGATTTTTTTTTGCTTTAGTTTTTTTGTTCATTCTTTCAGCAGAATATTGAGTGGAATGCATTGTTGGCTAAAGGGAACCGTCAATGCCTGTGTGATCCTACTACCTACGGAGCTGCCTGCCCTTGGGATCTCCACCTCGGGATCTCCAATTTATCCGGGAGGAGATTCCGTAGTGTGCATGGACCCTTAACCTCTTAAGGACCAAGGACGTATGAGTACATCCTTGGTCCCGCTCCCGTGATATAACGCGGGGTCCCACGGCGGGCCCGGCGTCATAGTGAAGCTGGGACCCGCCGCTAATAGCGCGCAGCACTGATCGCGGTGCCGCGCGCTATTAACCCTTTAGCCGCGCGCTCAAAGCTGAGCCACGCGGCTAAAAGTGAAAGTAAAAAGTGCAGGTTAGCTCAGTGGGCTGTTTGGGATAGCCACGGCGAAATCGCGGCATCCCGAACAGCTTACAGGACAGCAGGAGGGTCCCTACCTGCCTCCTCGCTGTCCGATCGCCGAATGACTGCTCAGTGCCTGAGATCCAAGCATGAGCAGTCAAGCGGCAGAATCATTGATCACTGGTTTCTTATGAGAAACCAGTGATCAATGATAAAGATCAGTGTGTGCAGTGTTATAGGTCCCTATGGGAGCTATAACACAGCAAAAAAAAAAGTGAATAAAGATCATTTAACCCCTCCCCTATTAAAAGTTTGAATCACCCCCCTTTTCCCAAGAAAAAAAAACAAAGTGTAAATAAAAATAAACATATATGGTATCGCCGCGTGCGGAAATGTCCGAATTATAAAAATATATCGTTAATTAAACCGCACAATCAATAAGTCCTATCAATGCAAAAATGGTCTGTTAATAACTTCAGATCACGGTGCAAAAAATGAGCCCTCATACCGCCCCATACACGGAAAAATAAAAAAGTTATAGGGGTCAGAAGATGACAATTTTAAACGTATTCATTTTCCTGCATGAAGTACGACAAAATCAAACCTATATAAGTAGGGTATCATTTTAATTGTATGGACCTACAGAATAAAGATAAGGTGTCATTTTTACCGAAAAATGTACTGCGTAGAAACGGAAGCCCCCAAAAGTTACAAAACTGTTTTTTTTTTTTAATTTTGTCTCACAATGATTTTTTTTTCCGTTTCACCGTAGATTTTTGGGCAAAATGACTGACGTCATTACAAAGTAGAATTGGTGGCGCAAAAAATAAGCAATCATATGGATTTTTAGGTGCAAAATTGAAAGAGTTATGATTTTTTAAAGGCAAGGAGCAAAAAACAAAAGTGCAAAAACGGAAAACCCCCGGTCCTTAATGGGTTAAAGGGACTCAGCAGCAGTGTCACTTGCACTAACATGTTGGTACAAGCAGTAGTGTGGGTGACACTGGTGATTAAGATCAGGGCTCAAGTCCTGCAGGAACGCGTGGGAACTTTTTCCACAGCAGGAACACCATTCCCATGAGACCAGTAGGACCAGTCCTTGGGTGAGTTCCGACACTTTTTTCCCCATGACTTGACCCCTGATTACGATACTTATCTATCCCCGATCCGTGGTCCTGGTCATTTGTTATTTTCTTTATTTCGGCGGGAGGCTTGGTGCACGGCAGCTTGCAGAGGGGCCCAGTGGAAAAGTAGCAGGGGTGGAGTCAGCATGCTCCTGTCGTGCACCAAGCCTGACGCCAAAATAAGAAGGATAACAGACAAATGGGACCACGGATTAGGTGTAAGTATCATTATCATCAGTGTCACCTACACTAAACACCTGTACCAACAGGTTACTGCAGGTGTAACTAAGGACAGATTCCCTTTAAAAGGAATATATCAGAGTGAATAAGCAGTAAGATCTATAGTTTTGTGGGGAAAGTTCCAGGATAACTGGTCATTTATTAATGGAAATCTTTACTCATTTTGGGCTAAGTAGTCAAGTGGGCGGTCCTGCTCTGTGATTGACAGCTTTCTATATATGCATACATATACAGATAGCTGCCAATCACTAAGTAGGACCGCTCACTTGAGTACCTAGCCCTTAGGATAGCATTACTACTACTCGCCCACGCCAGCATATTTAAAAGCCCTACTGCGCAAATCTGTGTATGTGCAGTGCTTCCAAAAGTGGTGTGTAAAAATACGCCAACGCAGCCTCTTGAAAACAGCCGACAAGTTGCGTAGCAGAAGAACAAAATATCATAAGTTGCAGGGGTTAGTTCATCACCCTCAAGGTATGGTATTTCATCATTCCTTACTGACTCATAGCTAACATCTGGCTGCAGCGTTTTTGGCCTAGAAAAACTATGCACTGAATATGGCCTTTATTGGGGCATTTCTTAACACAACTGGATGGTGGTTTAGAGTGTTTTTAATTGTATGAATTGTTTTAAGTGCATGGAAAAATCTTAAAGCTTTTGTATGGTATTTTTTACAAGTGCTTTTTTGGTGTTACTTATTTTGTGTAGTTCTTTTTACTATAGACTAGCATCTAGAGAAAACCTATGTTGTGAATTAAAGGGGTACTCCGGTGGATACCTTTTTTTTTTTTTTTTTTTTATGAACTGGTGCCAGAAAGTTTAACAGATTTGTAAATTATTTCTATTAAAAAATATTTACCCTTCCAGTACTTTTTAGCAGCTGTATGCTACAGAGGAAATTCTATTCTTTTTGAATTTCTTTTTTGTCTTGTCCACAGTGCTCTCTGCTGACACCTCTGTCCGTGTCAGGAACTGTCCACAGCAGCATAGGTTTGCTATGGGGATTTTCTCCTGCTCTGGACAGTTCCTGATACAGGCATCAGGTGTCAGCAGAGAGCACTGTGGACAAGACAAAAAAGAAATTCAAAAAGAATAGAATTTCCTCTGTAGCATACAGCTGCTAAAAAGTACTGGAAGGGTAAATATTTTTTAATAGAAGTGATTTACAAATCTGTTTAACTTTCTGGCACCAGTTCATTTAAAAAAAAAAAAAGTTTTCCACCGGAGTACCCCTTTAATTCACAACATAGGTTTTCTCTAGATGCTAGTCTATAGTAAAAAGAACTACACAAAATAAGTAACACCACTAAAGCACTTGTAAAAAAATACCATACAAAAGCTTTAAGATTTTTCCATGCACTTAAACACTTAAAAACACTCTAAACCACCATCCAGTTGTGTTAAGAAATGCCCCAATAAAGGCCATATTCAGTGCATAGTTTTTCTCGGCCAAAAACGCTGCAGCCAGATGTTTTTAATAGAAGTAATTTTTAATAGAAGTAATTTACAAATCTGTTTAACTTTCTGGCACCAGTTGATTTAAAAAAAAAAAAAAAAAATATGTTTTCCACCGGAGTACCCCTTTAACATTAGATTGACAAATCTGAACATATCACGGTAAACTGAAGTTAGACATAATTCCTGACATTTTTTAGACACTACAACCTGAATAGTATTCATAATGAAAACCATATCTGGAAAATAAAAACATCAGATTCACACACACATTTATGAAGCTCACAGCAAGGTTTTGGAAGTCTGACTACACCTTTGGTAAAATGATATTATACTGGTAGGTGTTCTTCATACAGAATATTGTGGAACAGGTATATCATGTCAATACCCTTAGAAATTCCACTTACAGAACTCAAAAAATGCGGAAAATTTGTATGCAAATACATGTCTGTTTTGTCATGATCTAGCTCATTTAACTCCTTCCCAACCCTGCTAGTTTTGCCTTTCATGTCTGCCATGTGTCTCTTTATGTAAAATTGTAACACGATTTCACTTTAGTACACAAATCAGCCAATCACACAGCGGCAACTCAATGCATTTAGGAATGTAGGCATGGTGAAGACAACATGCTGAGGTTCAAAGCATCAGAAAAGCATAGAAAGGATTTTTAAGTGACTTTGAACATGGCATGGTTGTTGGTGGCAGGTGCACTGGTCTGAGTATTTAAGAAACTGTTGATCTACTAGGATTGTCACGCACAACCATCTCTGGAGTTTACAGAGAATGGTCAGAAAAGAAGAAAATATTTAGTCCTTGGAAGTTGTGTGGATAAAAATGCTTTGTTGATGTCAGAGGAAAATGGGTTTGAGATGACAGAAAGGCAACAGTAACTCAACTAACCATTCGTTACACGTCAAACTTTGAAGGAAGTTGCCTACAGCAGCAGAAGACCAAACCAGGTGCCACTCCTGCCAGCTAAGAACAAGAAACTGAAGATACACAGGCTCACCAAAATTGGACAATAGAAGACTGGAAGAACATGCCGGGTCTGAGGAGTCTTGATTCCAGCTGTGACATTCAGAAGGCAAAGTCAGAATCTGGCGTAAACAACATGAAAGCATGGATCTATCCTGCCATGTATTCACAGTTCAGGCTGATGGTATAATGGTGGACATTTCCTTGCCACATTTTTGTCCCTTTAATACCAATAAGCATCGTTTACATGTGACATTCTACCTGAGTGATGTTGCTGACCATGTCCATCCCTTTATGACCACAGTGTTTCCATCTTCTGATGGCTACTTCTATCAGGATAATGCACCATGTCACAAAGCACACATCATTAAAAACTGGTTTCTAGAACATGACAATGAGTTCAATGTACTCCAATGGCCTTCACAGTCACATGATCTCAATCCAATAAAGCCCCTTTGGGATGTGGTGGAACAGGAGATTTGTATCATGGATGGGCAGCCAACAAATCTAAAGCTACTGTGTGATGTCATCAGGTCTATATGGACCAAAATGTCTGAGGAATGTTTCCAGCACATTGTAGAAAGTATTCCACAAAGAATGAAGGCATTTTGAAGGCAAATTTGGGGGATGGGGTAGGGCAACCTGGTAATAGTGTCCTTTCTTATCACCCTTTTCTAACAGACTTTGCACCTTTTAAGGACCTTTACTACTTTCTAGTGGAGGGCATTTCATTGAGGAAATGCTGCTAAAATACGGCTGAACCTTATTGTTGAGGCGCTCCTCCTCCTCCAGATTTGCATAAATTAGATCCTTAACAACCACCTCTAGAAATTGAAATACAGCCTTTAAAGGAGATATATAATGAACAAAAACATATTCCCTATCTGAAGAATAGTGGATAAATATTAGATTGCGGAGGGTCTGACCGCTGGGGCCCTCTGCGATCTCCTGTCGACATGCCCCTCCATATATCTCTATGGGAAAGCCGTTCGGCTATCTTCATCTCTCCAATAGAGATATGAAGGGGGCATGTCACAAGCCACTCACCATTCCCAGAGAGAGCCGGGGCTCATACAGGAGATTGCAGGCGGTCCCATCGGTGGAACCATCCGCGATCAAATACTTATCCCCTATCCTGCAGATAGGGGATACGTTTTTGTTCATGATACTTTTCCTTTAACTTCAGGCACAAATAATCCTTCTTGTCCAGTGCTTACTACACAAAATCTTTCCTCTCTATACAGGTCACTTACTACGCACCACCCAACAAAACAGTCCCTAAAAATGTGTTACTCACACAAGGTAAATGTTCCCTTTTGAGGCTGTAAACCTCTAGATTTTCTTCAGGGGTTACTTACAGGATCACTTGTAGAGTGATTCTCACCTCCAGTGACAAGCTATCTTCAACACCTGAGCTGATCTGGGCTAGTCACTAGAAAACCTGGAGTGGCTCAGAAAGGGGATAAATGGCCCCACTACCAAATCATCCCATAAAAATTTGGGCTAAATACTGTAACATACCAGAGATTTAAGATTTAACTGGTTCCTGAATTCCATATCTTATTCAGCTTTAGGGTATGTTTATATGGCAGAATGTCCCTGTGAAAGTTCTGTTGTTTTTAATGGGATTCTGTTGTGCATATGGTGGAATTTCCACAGCAGAAACATCTGCTGATACCGGCATCCACAGAAAGGGTAGACATGCCAATTTTTGCTGCTGATATCGCTTGGAAATGCATTGCCATCTATGAGATGCACCGCCAGAACATATCCTTACCCTGATAAGGTATGGGCTTTCTGAAACCTGGTATCCACATATGAAAGGTACTGTGTGGAAACGTTGTGGTGCCTGATGACAATTTCAACCACTGTCTCACAATAAATAGCTGATCAAAGAGCTGAAAACGTTCCTCAGAGATTTTGGTCCATATAGACATGATGGCGTCAGGGATTTGCTCTAAATTTGTCAGCTACACATCGATGATGTGAATCTCCCATTCCACATATCAAAGGTGATCGAGTAGATTGATATCTGGTGACTACTGAGGTCATTGGAGGATAGAGAACTCATTGACATGATGTGAGGTTTGTGGCTATGTGACATGGTGCATTATCCTGCTGGAGGCAGCCATCAAAAGATGGGTACACTGTGGTCGTAAAAGGATGGACAGGATCAGCATATCACATGCCGAGTCAGTACCAAGATATAATAGATATGCCAAATCAAAGAAACAGGAGAAGAGTCAGAAAGCAGAGCCAATGTGTCAAATATGCCAGAAATACAAGATACAGTACAAACGCTAGATAGGAGTAGGAGCTCTTTTGCAGGCAAGGTATGAGAGCAGACCCAGACTAGTGCTCACATCAAGGTCAGCTGACCAGTCCAGGCAGCTCGGCATTGCCCAAAACAGAGAGAACTGTCAGAAACATTTAACCCCATGGGTTCTGACATGCAACGAGTGATTATTTGAGTTACTGTTGCCTTTTTGGGAATATGATATGTAGGGGAGAAAAAAGAGAGACAGATGCGGCGCTAATAGTGCCGGTTATCCGTGGATAACGGATGGTAGATAGACAGGTAGATATGAGCCTGCTCACCTTTGTTGGTTGCGCAAAATTCAGGCGCAACGCTGATAGAAAGCCTTGAGCAGGTATCTTTTCTGTAGGTGTGCCGGGAGCAGCTGGCCTCGGTCCCGTCAAAGACGGTTGGGTAGCAATATAGTAGCATGTTCGGGAGGGAGGAATCCCGGCAGGGGTCTCCTATTCTTCCCGTGGCTAACAGTTTCGGCGCTGCAGCGCTACACCAGCAGAGTGGAAATTCGCTGTGGAAATTACTGCGAATTTCCACTCCGCTGGTGTAGCACTGCAGCGCCGAAACTGTTACCCACGGGAAGAATAGGAGACCCCTGCCAGGATTCCTCCCTCCCGAACACGCTACTATATTGCTTTTTGGGAATATGGCACTCACTGTGTGAACACAGAAGACGCAGGAGGCCCCAATAGCTCACTGCAGCTTGAAGCTAATCTCCACCAATAATTTTCTGGTATGGCTGGCTCACACTACAGCAAGGACACAGCTCTGCTCGCTGAGCTAGGTCAGAATGCCACAAGCAGGGTGGTGTCCTCTAGTTAAAGGGGTACTCCAGGGAACTAATCCCATAGCCCATACTGTCTTAATATCATTCATTAGCTATATAGAGCAGTTTCCCTCTTTCAGCTGTCACTTACATGCAGGGTGTGAGAGAAAGATGTCATATTCAAATCCTGCTTGTTTTTGTGTAAACCTTTCACTGACACCTAGCCCCCACCCTCCTGCAAGACCAACACCACATGATTTCTGGCTTCACAGCCACACCTCCCCCCTTCTCCCTGTGTGAGGACTTTGCGGCAGAGAAACCCAGTGAAGATTCTCAGTCACAACTAAGCACTGTTACATTATGCGCTCCGTCTGCACATGCTGGCCGTGAGCGTATGGTCCTTTACCTGCTGCTGCCGATGGGGCTGGGACTCGCATCGCGGGAGGCGCCCGCATGCGAGCCCCAATCCGTCACTCACCAGGTGATTCTCCTGCTCCCGCCTCTGCTTTAAGATTTAAAGGGCCAAAGCGCTCATTAGTGTAATTCACCTGTGGTTCATTGATAAATTACTCCACCCTCCTCACTTCCCTGCTGGATCTTTGTTGCCTTGTGCCTGGGAGAAAGCATTCCTGAGAGTTGCTTTACCGTGTATCTGATCCTTTGCTCTGTGACTTGACCTTGCTCCTCTGCCGCCTGCCTACTGACCTCCTGCTACGTCCTGACTACGCTACTTTGCCGTCTGCCTTGACCTTCTGCTATCCTGACTATGAGCTGCCTTATCCCTCCTGTGCCTCGCATCTCCTCAGCCGCCTGTGTGGTTGAGCCGTGCCAGGGATAGCGACCTGGGTGCCGCCTGCCCCAGCAAGTCCATCCTGCTTTGCGGCGGGCTCTGGTAAAAACTAGCGGCACCTTAGACTCCACTCCCTGGTACGCTCCGAGTCATCTGCCACACAGGTCCAGCGGATCCACATCCACCGGGGTTCCTGTCTTCTGAAATGTGAGTGTTACAAGAACATAACATTGCTCTTTTCCTGCTGCAGATGTTATCACTAGGCGGTATGACCAAATATGTGTATCACGTTTTTTTTTGTAACTTATGGCGGTTCTACGGTATATAACGGTATTCCCCCCCTCCCCAAATTACTTATCTGCACAGCGCTGCACTGTCCCCATTGCGGTAAATACTCACATATCACCCACAAGCGCTGCCCTCCTCGTCCTTCTGTTTGTTGCGGCCGCCGGCGCTGACACTCTATACTGTACACTGTATCCCTATGCCCGGGCTGTAAAATGTAAACAAAATAAACTTTAACGCATGTTCCTACGTCAGCCTTATGCTCTTCCTGGGGACGGGAACGTCGGAGAGCTGTCAGCATATCACAGGCCGCAGCGATGTTCCGCCTCGGCCGTTGATAGGCTGAGCCCACGGTCATGTAAGAAGCCGGCTTCTTACATGACAGTGCGCTCAACCTATACCGGCCAAGGCGGAACATCGCTGCGGCCGGTTATAGGCTGACAGCTGTCAGACGTTCCATTCCCTAGGAAGTTCCCTAAAAGTTTAAGTTTATCTTGCTTACCTTTTGCAGCCCGGGCATAGGAATACAGCATACAGTATAGAGTGTCTGTGTCGGCGGCCCGCAACAAACAGGAGGACGAGGAGGGCAGCGCTTGCGGGTGATATGTGAGTATTTACCCCGATGTGGACATCGCAGCTCTGGGCTGATAATTAATTGGGGGGGGGAGAACACATATGATTAGTTTCCTGATGGGGACAGCGCAGCGCTGGGCTGATAACTCATTCATCGGCGAGGGGCCAAACCGGTATTGCGGTATGGGGAAAAATGTATATTGTGCAGGATAAAAATTTCAGTATCCGGTATGAACCAGTATACCGCCCAGCCCTAGAGGTTCCTCTTTCTTCAATAAAAACTTTTTTATTGAATAAAACAAAATGAAATAACAGATTACATCAAAGCAAGACGCATTTCGGGTGTTATACCACCCTTCCTCAGTTGCAGTTGGGAACTCAGAACAGGTATTGTGGTGACTTTGGGGCATTTATATCTTTCTTAACTTCCCTGGAGCATCCTTTAACACAGCCACCTATACTGGCAATTCGTCAGTCACCCCACACTGGCCAATCACAGCCAAGTCTGCTGGTAATCTCATAATGTAAACATGGCATTGATTGATGCTGTGTTCCTTTGGTTATTTACATACATTTGCTTTTCTCTCTTTTCTTACTAAAATCTACAATGGTATTTTTTAATACTGTGTGTGTATATATCTCCACCATTTTACATGCTCAGTGCATATTTCTCTTTATGCAAAGCACACTTGAAAAAGGCTCAGAAGGACCAAAACATTGGCCCTCATTTACAAAGCCTTTTCCGATTAGGTTTTGCAGGGTTTTTGTGTTGTGTCAATTCTGCAATATTACTGCGCCATAGAAACCACAAAAATCCGACCAAACCACTTTAAGACTGAGAAAAGGGGTGTGGCTTTAAATCTTTTACTCAAACCCACAAATTTACAAAGCTTTTTCACACCAAAATGGTGTTTTTTTTTTTGTTTTTTTAACAGTAACAAAACTCAGTTAAAGTTAATTGCCTGTTTTTTCTCACATCAACCAATCACAGCTCAACTTTCATATATATCTTAACGAGCTCCGGTAAAGTGAAAGTTGAGCTGTGATTGGTTGCTGTGATGAAAACCAGACAATTAGGCAATTAGGGTTTCAGGCAGATTGATAAATCTGGGCCATTATGTTAACTATATTTTTAAAGAATTTTTGATGATTTTTTAAAAATAATTTTCAATTCTGCTATCTATATTATATAATAATTCTGAAATCTTCCCGTTTACTTTCTGCCCACTAGAGCTAAAACTAAGCATCTCTACTTTAAAAAGGTCTCCAATTCATGTGAATGGGGCAGGTCCTATCTATTGGTCTCTATGATCCATGGGGCCTGCAGTAAAGCATATCACTAAATGCTGTTAAAACAGCTCAGGTAAGATGGCAAGTCACATAAAAAATGTAAACACAGGGTGTATATGTTGTGCATTTGCTTCCTATATTTTGGTCAGGAAATGCTATGGATTTTCCACTGCAGAAAATCTGCAGCATATCCACCCAGTGTGAACATACACTTTTGGATGGCTCAGGGATGTAGAAATCCTATTGCCCAACGCCCTGGACATGTAGTTCTGGGCGCTGGGCAGGTTAATTTTTCATAGATTTAGCCTTGTATCGGGCAAGCAGGGCTGTACCGACTTCCCCCTTTATTTTTATAATGCAGGGTGTGCGATGCAAGTCTGCATCTCACACCAGCACTCAGGGTGTAAGGAGCAAGCTCATTACTTGAACCCACTCCATACCCGGCGGCCCCCAGCTGATTTCAGTAGCTGGGGCCGCCACTAATAGCCCGGCATGTGGCGATCGCCGCGGCCAGCTATTAACCCTTTAGATCGCCACCGTCAAAGTTGACAACGGTGTCTAAAGGGACCTGTTAACCCTCCCTGGTGGTCTAGTGGCGGTAACCGAAGGGCTTACCTCTGCATTCATGGCTGCCCCCCTGGATCTGCTTTTGATTGAGCCTGCCTTGAGCAGGTCCAACCAAATGAACACAGATCAAAGGAATTTAATAGAACTACATTGATCTGTATGAGGAATCTAATGATTCCTCCTAATAAAGTGTATTTAAAAAAAAAAAAAAATAAACATTCAATTGACCCCTTCAATATTAAAAGTTCATATCACCCCCCATTTCCCAAAAATATGTAAACATAATAAAAATAAACATATTTGGTATTGGCGTGTGCGTAATTGTCCGAACTATTAAAAATAACTTTACATATCCCATATGGTCAATGGCGTTAACGTAAAAAAAAATACTAAATCACAGAATAGCATTTTTTATGTTTATAACATCATATCTCAGAAAAAGAATAAGTAAAAATTGTTCAAAAAGTCCGATCAATACCAAAATGGTACCGATACATACAGCAGATTACGGCCCAAAAAACTAGCCATGATACAGCCCAGTATACGGAAAAAATTTTATGTTATAGGGGGTCAGGAATAAAAAAAATATATATATATTACATATAAAGTTAAAAAAATATAATATTTGGTATTGGTGTAATCAGGGTGACCTAAAGTATTAAAATAGAAGTTTGACCACAAGGTGAATGGCGGAAAAATAGAAAAACCCCAAATTTGCATTTTTTTCACCTCACAAATAATTTTGTTTTGTTTCCGAGCATAAGTTATGGAAAAATGAAAGGTGTCATTACAAAGTATACTTGTCCCCGCAAAAAAACAAGCCTCATATGTGTCTGTAGATGGAAAAATAAGAGTTATGGCTATTATAGGACGAGGAGGGAAAAAAAATGCAGAAAGACCTTATTTATGTACTATTTAGGTAGAAATTATTACCAGGACAAGTGGATTTTCATGAGGGACAAGTAGATTGTGTTTTGTTTAAAGGGGTTCTCCAGTGCTTAGACATCTTATCCCCTATCCACGCTCCAGGGACTGATTACAAATGGGGTGCCACATGCAAGATCACGGGGGTCCCCATCGGCGGGACTCCCGCGATCAGGCATTTTATCCCCTATCCTTTGGATAGGGGATAAGATGTCTATGCACCGGAGAACCCCTTTAAGTTCCTTGGACAAGTAATTTTTTTTTCTAATTTCCCCACCCCTGTGGCTTATCTTAAAAATTCTAAAATTAGAATTTAGCAGGTATTCCCTATAAATGATAACCAGAGGAATGGTGGATGAAGCAGCACGTCAAAGTATTGAGTGACATGTGAACAGATTTTTGGCAATGATATATTTGTATACCATGGGACAATATTGTGATAAGCATATAACTGAAGACTCAGGAGTGCTGTTTTATCCTTGCATTGTTACCATTGAGTCCGAAGCTCTGTGCCCACTTTTTAAGGTATAGTCCTTCCCACATTGCTCCTCCATTCATTGCAATTGGATTAGACTTTACAGGGATACTTGCCAATGGTAGAATACACCAAATGTATGTGTATTTTCCTGTCTCTTCCTATTTATTTTGAGCCAAGAGAGAAGAAACTAAGTACTGCCCTTTACAGATCATTTATAGTGGGACATCCTCCCCACTTCTGGTCTATACCTGGGCCTGGCACAGAATCCGAATCCTAAAACACCTCAATCCATGCAATTCCCTTGCAGTGACATTGATTCTTAAGTCTGTTCTTAGACAGTGGGTGTGCGGAGTATCTATGAAGTCAGCATGAAGAAGAGCTGCTAACTGACAGGGATTTACTGAGGCTCTACTACTGCTGTCTAACTTTATCTCCAACACAAGGGCATCTTGTAGCCTCTGGGTACATTAAAGGGGTATTCCAGGATTTTTATTTATTTGACTATGCTACAGGGGCTGCAAAGTTAGTGTAGTTCATAATATAGTGTCTGTACCTGTGTGTGACGGTTTTCTCACAATTCTTATGCGATTTTCACCCCAATATTTATTTTTAACAGCATACAAAATTACTGTTGTCTCAGATTTTTCCCAGGTTGCAATGCGGCCGAGACCTGACTCACTATTCAGCTGATGACAGGGAGCCTGTCTGCTTCAATGGGTGGAGGGATAGCTTGGTGGGAAAGAGATCAATCAGCAACTAATGCAACAGCTGTAGGCACCCTGATTAAAAACAACAGGTCTTTTGAATGAATGCAGCTCATTGCAGCTCATTTATGTTTCAATGGGTGGGGTGGCTGATGTGTGGGAGGGGGGGGGGGAGGAAATGGAATTATGGGATTTTTAGGCAAAAGAAGAAAACTCTAACAGGAAATACCAGTTCACAAACAGATAGCCACAGTGTTATGGTAATCTCACAACATAGCCATTTAGCCCCAAGACAAGTGCAGATCCTTCCTAAGCATGTCCATTACTGTCTGCCAGGTATGTGCTAAAATCACCTTATAGTGGATGACCCCTTTAACAGAACACACAGTAACCCTCATATATTTTCTTTCTTTTTAAGCTGCAGTGATTTATAACCAGCTTTATGGAGTTCCCAGAAAAAGACCTCAAATAGAAGCTCTTCTAAGTAATAGTATAGTAAGTGCTGTTTTTCACATGTATATGGAATATGTTGAGGCTATATAAACATTGTTCTCCTCCTTACAAACCCTCTGCTACACCACTACCTAAACACATGAACATATAACAACATCACACTCAAAAAAATAAAAACCTTGGAAACAATATTCAAAAATGAACAAGTGATTAAAAAAAAGACTCATCTATATTTTATTAAGAAGAATTGATTATTAAACTTAACAACTATTTTTAATAATGCTCTTCTCTCCATTCCAGAAGGAGCGGCATTGTGGTACATATCTTCACAGTGCGGAACCTATACAACAAGAGAACTCTTCTGATTGGAGCCAGGATACCCCATTATCTTCCTCACTTCAGTAGCCCTTCCTTCCACGAAATCGTGCTCTGTTGTCCAACTATGAAATATAGATAGATAAGACACATGAGAACAGAGGGAACATACCAC
This sequence comes from Hyla sarda, assembly GCF_029499605.1. Classification (NCBI taxonomy): domain Eukaryota; kingdom Metazoa; phylum Chordata; class Amphibia; order Anura; family Hylidae; genus Hyla; species Hyla sarda. Next base: position 187,489,215 of record NC_079190.1, read on the forward strand.
CAGGAACGAAAACCTGATACAAGGTTCAAGTGGGCACTGTCATTTGGAAAAGCTTTTTACATGTACTAGCGACATGTCAAAAGTTTTGATCGGTGGGGGTTTGAGTGTTCAGACCTCCACCTATCAGGAGAACGAGCCAAGAGATGGTTGTGCTCAGAGTGTTCTCTCCCAACTTCAAGTGACGCGATCAAGACCGTTTTATAATGTAAGTCTATGGAGTGTGTCTTGATCATGTGACAGAGCAGGGAGAGGAGTGTGCAACGGTGAGGACATCTCCCGGCTGGTTCATTCTGATCGGCGAAGGTCTGAACACCACTGGAAAACATGTTTTTTTTAAATCAAGTGGTGCCAGAAAGTTAAACAGATTTGTAAATGACTTCTATTAAAAAATCTTTACCCTTCCAGTACTTTTTAGCAGCTGTATGCTACAAAGGAAATTCTTTTTTTATTTTTTATTTCTTTATTGTCTTGTCCACAGTGCTCTGTGCTGACACCTCTCTCTGTGTCAGGAACTGTCCACAGCAGCATAGGTTTGCAATGGGGATTTTCTCTGGACAGTTCCTGATACGGGCTTCAGGTGTCAGCAGAGAGCACTGTGGACAAGACAAAAAAGAAATTCAAAAAGATTCAAAAAGAAAATAATTTCCTTTGTAGCATACAGCTGCTAAAACGTACTGGAAGGGTAAAGATTTTATAATAGAAGTCATTTACAAATCTGTTTAACTTTCTGGCACCACGAGCGGATTTTTTTTGCGGGTTTCTCGCTGCGTATTTGAAAGTGGGCGGGCTCTTCTCAGCTGTCCGCAGCAGATTTTCCGCGGCGGAATTTCCGCTGCAGAATTTCCGCTGCGGAAAATCCGCAGCAAGCCCCATTGAAGCCAGTAGGCACTGCGGTGGATTTTCTGCAGCGTGAATTCCACTGCGGAAAATCTGCTGCGGACAGCCGAGAATAGCCCGCCCACTTTCAAATACGCAGCAGAAAACCCGCAAAAAAAATCCGCTCGTGTGAACATACCCTAATACTCTTGACATGTCAAAAGTTTTTTTAAGAGACAGGTACACTAACTGAATTCATTTTAGGTGCAACTAAGGATCAAGGAGTGACAGGTTCTAGATGGGTTCAGAAACAAATGGACCTATTACAAGTATAATGGATCCATCTAGATTTTTTGCAAAACTAAAACTTGTCCATCAAAAAGTAAAAGCCATGATCCCAGTGTAAACAGAGCAGTATAAGGATCCAGCCACACAATAAATTGAAATGCACTATAAAAGACACATAGGACAAGTCTAAACAAATACAGTGAAAAGAAATGTCCTGTATATTGGGGACATAGAGGAGGCACTTACTATTGATCTTTTACACTCAAAGAAGGTGACCTGCAGAGCCTTGCAGTAGCCTTCCCTCAGACACTCCTTGGGGGTCTTTCCTTCCTGTATGAGGACACAACATTTAAAATGGTAAAAATGGTCCATATACTGTGTCATTCTCTAAAACTGTGGTTACGCCACATTTCGGAGGGGACGTAGCTTATGGCAGAGAATACCTGAACTAAAAGGAAATCTAGGAGAAAAGACAACTCCATAACATAGATACTTTACAAACGGTGGACTTCCAGATGTAGGGAAAAAAAAACTACAACTCTCAGCGTGCCCGGACAGCCGTTGGCTGTCCGGGCATGCTGAGAGTTGTAGTTTTTTTTTTTACCATCTGAGGTCTACAATTTGGAGTAGCAATGATATAGAAAATGCTGCAGTAAATAAATAATACTATAAATGATAGCTCATCTGCCACATATATTGAAGTACAAGATAGCAGCGGAAAAAAGAAATAGAGGTTTGCATAAGCGGAATTGGAAAAGCTTCGAAACCTACACTATGGGGTTATGTGCCAGTTAAAGGGGTTCTCCGCCCCTGGCATCTTATCCCCTATCCAAAGGATAGGGGATAAGATGTTAGATCGCCACGGTGCCTCTGCTGGGGACTCCGGGGATCGCCACTGCGGCACCCCGCCATCATTACTGCACAGAGCGAGTTCGCTCTGTGCGTAATGACGGGTGATACAGGGGACGGAGCAGCGTGAAGTCATGGCTCCGCCCCTCATGACATCACAGCCCGTCCCCTTAATGCAAGTCTATGGCAGGGGGCGTGAAGACCGCCACGCCCCCTCCCATAGACTTGTATTGACGGGGGGCGGGCCGTGACGTCACGAGGGGCGGAGCCTTGACGTAACGATGCTGCGGCCCCTGTATTGCCCGTCATTACGTGCAGAGTGATCTCGCTCTACGCAGTAATGATAGCGGGGTGCTGCAGCAGCGATCTGACATCTTATCCCCTATCCTTTGGATAGGGGATAAGATGTCTAGGGGCAAGTACCCCTTTAAGACCACAGCCATTGGAATAAATGTGAAACGCAGAAAAGGGGTACTCCACTGGAAAACTAATTTTTCTTTTCTACTCAACTGGTGCCAGGAAGTTAAACAGAATTGTAAAAGACTTCTATTTAAAAATCTTAATCCTTCCAGTACTTATCGTCTGCTTTATACTCCAGAGGAAGTTGTATTTCTTTTTTAATTTCTTTTCTGTCTGACACCTCTGTCCGTGTCAGGAACTGCTATGGGGATTTGCTCCTACTGTGGACAGAGGTGTCAGCAGAAAGCACTGTGGTCAGACAGAAAAGAAATTCAAAAAGAAAAGAACTTCCTCTGTAGTATACAGCAGCTGATAAGTACTGGAAGGAGAAAGATTCTTACATAGAAGTCATTTACAAATCTGTTTAATATTTTGGCATCAGTTGATTTAAAAAAAAAATGTTTTCCACAGGAGTACCCCTTTAAGACTGCTCTCTTCCCTACCCTCACCATGAACATGCACAGTCAGCTCAGTTGAGCATGCAGGTTTACCTAGCAGAAGAGAGGTGGGCAAGCTCTACACTTATCTCCTGGCAACTAAAAGGTCAGACATGTTGAATTCTCTTTTGTGGGGGAGCCAGGAGCCCCCCATACACAATTCCTTGTTGATTTCATCTGACTACACTTATGGACAGGCAGCGTGGTTTACTAGTAACGTGGGATCTTTACTCCGCAATCTAAACGTCTGAACACAGGGTGCCATTATAAATTCTAATGACAAGTTTATTACTAAAGAAATGATTATCCTTAATAAGGAGCTGTCTTTGGTAAGGTGTGACCCGCCTGTGGCTGGCAGCTCTCGTCACATCCTGGCACTGATGGAATTTACTGACAGGCACTGCTTATGGGGACTCTTCACTGCTGAGGGTGCACTCTGGCTTTATTCACTGCTAGGCTATGAATGATCATTCTACAAGCTTTTCACAGCCCTGGCACATGACTGGCACTGCATATGGGTACACTATATGGGGCACACCCTGCCCAGAATACTATGCATAAGGGCACACTCTCGCTCTAATCATTGGCAAGCTATGAATGATTATCCTATATGTCTTCTTCAGTCCTTGCACATGACTAGCACTGTTTATGGGTACAATGTATGGGGCATTAGTTATGGGGGCATTCCCCTCAGGATACAATTTATAAGGGTGCACTCTGGCTTTAATCACCTTCAGGCTATGAATGATCATTCTACAAGCCTTCATCAGCCCTGGCACATGACTGGCACTGTTTGTCTTGGAGGCACTCCACTGCTCAGGGTCCCGTGTATAAGGGTGCACCATATAGGGCATTAGTTATGGGGGCACTCCACTGCTCAGGGTTCTGTGTATAAGGGTGCACCATATAGGGCATTAGTTATGGAGGCACTCCACTGCTCAGGGTCCTGTGTATAAGGGTGCACCATATAGGGCATTAGTTATGGGGGCACTCCACTGCTCAGGGTCCTGTGTATAAGGGTGCACCATATAGGGCATTAGTTATGGGGGCACTCCATTGCTCAGGGTCCTGTGTATAAGGGTGCACCATATAGGGCATTAGTTATGGGGGCACTCCATTGCTCAGGGTCCTGTGTATAAGGGTGCACCATATAGGGCATTAGTTATGGGGGCACTCCATTGCTCAGGGTCCTGTGTATAAGGGTGCACCATATAGGGCATTAGTTATGGGGGCACTCCACTGATCAGGGTCCTGTGTATAAGGGTGCACCATATAGGGCATTAGTTATGGGGGCACTCCTCTGCTCAGGGTCCTGTGTATAAGGGTGCACCATATAGGGCATTAGTTATGGGGGCACTCCACTGCTCAGGGTCCTGTGTATAAGGGTGCACCATATAGGGCATTAGTTATGGGGGCACTCCACTGCTCAGGGTCCAGTGTATAAGGGTGCACCATATAGGGCATTAGTTATGGGGGCACTCCACTGCTCAGGGTACTATTTACAAGGGTGCACTCTATAGGGCATTAGTTATGGGGGCACTCCTCTGCTCAGGGTAATATTTATAAGGGTGCCCCCTATAGGACATTAGTTATGGGGGCACTCCACTGCTCAGAGTACTGTTTATAAGGGTGCACCCTATAGGGCTTCAGTTATGGGGGCACTCCTCTGCTCAGGGTCCTGTGTATAAGGGTGCACCCTATAGGACATTAGTTATGGGGGCACTCCTCTGCTCAGGGTACTATTTATAAGGGTGCACCCTATAGGACATTAGTTATGGGGGCACTCCTCTGCTCAGCCCTGGCACAACTGGCACTAGAGTGATGACCTACCAGCACACAGGCACTCTCCAGCAGGCAGCTCTTGAGGTCCTCCTTCACCCCAGCACAGGGATGCCCATCCTCCTCTTTCTCCTCATAATATTTAGGCATGGTTACTGTTTCGGTCAGCTGCTACATTTGACACTTTATTGCCACCTTTACATGGACAGCGCCATGTTTCCCCCAGAATGCAATGCGAGAAGTAGACCTCTCCGGTGTCTAGTGAGTCATGACGTCATCACAGTGCGATGATCTTGGGAACCCTCCGCTTCCTGATGCTAAAGGACTACATTTCCCGTGAGGCCACGTACCGGAGCTTCCGTCACCACACTTCCGCTTGCTCATGACGTCACTGGGCACTACGTGTTCTGGGTTGTGTTGCAGGAAGCTGCGGAGCTTACCAGGTGAGATGTGGAATGATGTGCCCACCACAGCAATGAGTCTATGACGTCATATATGAGGGGCACAGTCACGTGACATACTGTCTGTAGTTATCAGCAGGTGATGACGTCACACAGTGGTGGGTTCACTGTCCATGTAGTTGTGTACATGTAATGTCCTCCATCTTCTGGATTGTGGATTTGTCAGAGTCTGGAGACACTGAGTCTATATAAACCATGCTACATGGAGCTGACTGAGTGATATATACCTTATATATACTGGTCTACAGCTGGGGGGTCCCCTCACCCTGAACTATTGTGCTTGCTCTGTGGTTGTCATGGTAGCATCAAAGCATTAACTGAGTGAACTTCCTGTCCAGTGCCCTTCCCTCTAGTAGCCACTTAAAGGGGTTATCCAGGATATATATATATATCAACTGGCTCCAGAAAGTTAAACAGATTTGTAAATTACTTCTATAAAAAAATCCTAATCCTTTCAGTACTTATGAGCTGCTGAAGTTGATTTGTTGTTTTCTGTCTAAGGGTGCGTTCACACTGAGTAATTCAAGAGGAATTTACTTGAGTCATTCCTCTTGAATTCGCAGCTTAGAAATAATTAACATCTGCTTTGCCATTGACTTCAATGCATTTTACTCTGCACTGTTCACACATGTTCATTCTTCTTGCGGAATACGCGAGCAGAAGTCCATTGGATTCAGTGATAAAAAAAAAATTCTGCTTGAAATCCAACATCTGGAGGTCCGCAGGTTGTAGACCACTGACCTATACTTTACAATGCACGGATCCCTCAACAGATGGTTTCAACAAACAATGGTCCATTTGGAACGGATTACCATCGTATGTTGAGGGACCACTGTATAATAAATTATATAAAACCAGTCCTTAAGGATAGTGAAATAAAGAGATAAAAAGAGATAAAATTAGCGAGAAAAAGGTGATGTGAAGAGATGAGCGAATTTACAGTAAATTCGATTCGTCACAAACTTCTCGGCTCGGCAGTTGATGACTTTTCCTGCATAAATGAGTTCAGCTTTCAGCTGAAAAAGGTGGATACAGTCCTAGGAGACTCTTTCCTAGGAATGTATCCACCTTTTCCAGCCCACCGGAAAGCTGAACTAATTTATGCAGGGTAAATCATCAACTGCCGAGCTGAGAAGTTTGTGACGAATCGAATTTACTGTAAATTCGCTCATCTCTAGTGATGTGGACCCAAATAAATGTAAAATCAATAAGTTAAATGTCATAAAATAGATAGTGAATAAATAATGATAGTAAATGAATAATGTAATGATAATAAAAGACCTGAATCAAGGATAATGCACCAGTTGATTAAAGAGAAAATGTTTTCCAGTGGAGTACCCCTTTAATACTTCAGCAGGTTAGTTATGATTATCCAGCACCTTTGAGCGTTAGTGTCATGTAAAAATGATGTCTTTTTCTAAAGTTAGAAAAACAATGAATAGCTCAGCCCTGGAGTTTCTCATCATCCATAGAAAATACATGGAAGGAAAGTCCAATCCCCAAAATCTTCTTTATTGATATAAATCATGTCCTACAGGTAGAGACACAACAAATGAAAACTAATATCCTGGTTCTGGTACAGTGGTCCCTCAAGTTACAATATTAATTGGTTCCAGGACGACCATTGTATGTTGAGACCAGAACTCTATGGAAACCTGGTAATTGGTTCTGAAGACCCGAAATGTCATCCAAAAATAGGAAAAAGTGAGGATTAAAGAAAAATAAGTAGATAACTAATATAGATAAAGCAAATCCTTACATATAAAAGTAAGAAAGATCTGCTGGGAGCTGTAATCACTGTCTGTTTCCTAAAGAAGGTGCCTCCAGCTGTTGCAAAACTAAAACTCCCAGCATGCCTGGACAGCCTTTGGCTGTCCGGTTATGCTGGGAGTTGTAGATTTGCAACAGTTGGGCACACCCTGCTTGGGAAACACTGGTCTATGTAGAGGACTGAAGCTTCCCTCTGTGTCCTGTAGAGAACACGCAATGTCCCAAAAAAGTAACATGGAGTCGCCCTCACCTGATGTCCAAAGGAGCAGGTAACCCTGGTACAGGTAAAGTGTACAGAACATGTAATACCTCCCTGTACTGTAGGGGGCGCTACCAGACACCAGTCAGTGCATGCACTTGAGTAATACAGGTGTTTTACCAGTAAATTGTCCATCCTGATTGGGCAGTTCTTCCAGCCATTGACACGTTTCACAGATCTGGACTGTCTGTACATTGTATGTTGAGTCTGGTTTCAACCAATGTTCCAGAAAAGACCATTGTATATTGAAACTATTGTATGTTAAAGGAGTAGTCCAGTGGTGAACAACTTATCGCGGGGGGTCCGACCGCTGGGGCCCACTGCGATCTTCTGTACGGAGCCCCGACAGCCCGCGGGAAGGGGACGTGTCGACCTCCGCACGAAGCGGCGGCCGACACGCCCCCTCAATACAACTCTATGGCAAAGCCGAAGCGCTTCCTTCAGCAATCTCTGGCTCTGCCATAGAGATGTATTGAGGGGGCGTGTCGGCCGCCGCTTCGTGCGGAGGTCGACACCCGCTATCTGGCTGGAGAGCCTGGCCCCCGTACAGAGAGATCGCAGGGGGCCCCAGCGGTCGGACCCCCCGCAATCTCAAACTTATTCCCTATCCTTAGAATAGGGGATACGTTTTTCACCACTGGACTACCCCTTTAAGGCCATTGTAAGTTGAGGGATCACTGTATTGAATTTGCTGGACTTTCCTTCTATGTTTTACTTTATGCTTGTTTGGGCCATCAGTACTAGCAGATGTGGTGGCCGAGGGTACAGGTGTGTGTGGGGGAGGGGGTGCTTCTGTTCTTCTGTGATGCACTTAGCATATGCACAGATTCATTAGATAACTTCTCGGCACTTACTTCACTGAGAGGGGTACATACGTCCGTTACCCCCTCAAATCCTGCCAGCCTTACTAATAGCCCCCCGAGGTCTCCTCCTCAAGCCGATCCTCCTTTCCTCCACACGTGCTGTTCCCCAATCGACCTCCACACACTTCTATTTCAATATGGATCATATATAAATAAAACTTCCACTTTTTGCACTACAAAAATAATAAAACCGTACTAGTACATCAAGATCTGAGGCGTAGCGGGGATTATTTCTTTATATCCCTGAGGAATGGGAACAGCACGTGTGGAGGAAAGGAGGATCGGCTTGTGGAGGAGACCTCGGGGGGCTATTAGTAAGGCTGGCAGGATTTGAGGGATTTGAGGGGGGTAACGGACGTATGTACCCCTCTCAGTGAAGTAAGTGCCGAGAAGTTATCTAATGAATCTGTGCATATGCTAAGTGGAAATCGTCTGCTCTCCAATCTTTTTATTTTTGGTATTTTTCTATTTTTTTCGGGGTGGCTTGGAGCCTGCCGCATAGGATTGAAGCGGATGAAGGATCCACATTAGAGATTGTGAGACACATGCGTTTGTAAAACACCACTCACCAAGTGTAAGGTTTTCTTCCAACCCTTTTTTGTTTTATTGAGGTGTGTTGGTGGGGAGAATTTTGAGACGGTTCCCAAGGGATTTTTTCTGTGTTTTCCTATATACCGTATTTTTCGCCGTATAAGACGCACTTTTTCTTCCCCAAAACTGGGGGGAAAAGTTGGTGCGTCTTATACGGCAAATACACAATAAAACCTGTCCTATCGCGGTGGTCCATGCGGCCATCAACGGCCGGGACCCGCAGCTAATACAGGACATCACCGATCGCGGTGATGCCCTGTATTAACCCTTCAGACACGGCGATCAAAGCTGACCGCCGCATCTGAAGCAAAAGTGACACTAACCCGGCTGCTCAGTCCGTCTGTTAGGGACCGCCGCAGTGAAATCGCTGCGTCCCGAACAGCTAACAGGACACCGGGAGGGATCTTACCTGCCTCCTTGGTGTCTGCTCCGTGCCAGGATCCCCTGCATGGCGGCAACGGAGAGCGAGGATACAGGGCAGCAGAGACGTTCGGAGCGACGGGGACGCGGCGACATCCAGGGCACGCGGCGACATCCAGGGCAGCGGTGACGAGCGGTGACGGGTCTGGCGCAGCGGTGACACGTGAGTATTACCTCCTATACCAGTGGTCTTCAACCTGCGGACCTACAGATGTTGCAAAACTAAAACTCCCAGCATGCCCGGACAGCCAACGGCTGTCCGGGCATGCTGGGAGTTGTAGTTTTGCAACATCTGGAGGTCCGCAGGTTGAAGATCACTGTCCTATACTTTACATTGTATTTGGTTCAGAATCTTTTTTTTCTAGATTTTCATCCTTTAAAATTGGGTGCGTCTTATGTGCCGGAGCGTCTTATATGGCGAAAAATACGGTACCCTCTGATGCTTTGGAGATGTCAGGTTGGCCATACCCTTAGTAGGGCGGAGCTATGTTTGTTCTTGTCCGCTCTTTACAGGCTGCTGTGTATATTACTTTGTACTATCTGTCTCCTTGTTCTGCCTGCAGGCTTTATGTGACCCATCTCATTGCCCTCACCATGCTGCCTACCACATCGGTGAATTCTCGGACACAAGGCAATGGCACGCTCAGTTCTCGGGATGCCGCGCGGCACACAGCCGGAGCCAAGCGCTATAAGTACCTGCGGAGACTTCTTCACTTCAGACACATGGACTTTGAATTTGCTATTTGGCAGATGCTTTATCTTTTTACTTCACCACAGAAAGTGTACCGAAACTTCCAATACAGGAAACAGACCAAAGATCAGTGGGCTAGAGACGACCCAGCATTCCTAGTGCTACTCAGTATTTGGCTATGTGGTACGTTCTGTTATGGCAATGTGGGGTGTAGGTAGGCCCATTCCTATTTAAGCATTTATTCTGCAGGATATGCCATAAATTCCTGATAGAGGCAGGTCCTTCACTTATTATTACTTTTTGTGTGTGTGTGTGTGTGTGTGTGTGTGTGTGTGTGTGTGTGGGGGGGGGGGGGGGGGGGGGTTCTTTGACCCCCCCGGCAGACATTTCTTGTTATCCAGGAAAAAAACTTTATATATATATAGTAGAATAAAGCGTCCCGCAGCACTCCAATAGTGATCAAATAAGGTTGAAACAGACCGTGGTGACGGTCGAAACGTTGTATCTTACCATGAGGAAATAAACCTTATTTGATCGCTATTGGAGTGCTGCGGGACGCTTTATTCTGCTATACATCACTGCTGCTGCCAGTGACCCGGGCTGCGATTGGGCCCGCTTGCACCCGCTACACCTTTGCATCCCTGGTGTGCTGCTCCTCCTTGCTATCTGGACATATATATATATATCAACTGGCTCCAGAAAGTTAAACAGATTTGTAAATGACTTCTATTAAAAAATCTTAATCCTTTCAGTACTTATGAGCTTCTGAAGTTAAGGTTGTTCTTTTCTGTCTAAGTGCTTTCTGATGACACGTGTCTCGGGAACCGCCCAGTTTAGAAGCAAATCCCCATAGCAAACCTCTTCTACTCTGTGCAGTTCCTGAGACACGTGTCATCAGAGAGCACTTAGACAGAAAAGAACAACCTTAACTTCAGAAGCTCATAAGTACTGAAAGGATTAAGATTTTTTAATAGAAGTAATTTACAAATCTGTTTAACATTCTGGAGCCAGTTGATATATATAAAAAAAGGTTTTTCCTGGAATACCCCTTTAAAGTATTTAAAAAAAAGTCTATAGAGAGCTCCAGAACCCCCAGATAGATGTCATTATGTGGTTCTTTGTATAAATCTAAATGTTTAGTGTATAAATATTTTTTTCTTTTTGCAGTGTCCACTTTATTGTTTGGGTTTGTTGTTTTACAAATGGGATTTGTGGAAACACTGAAGCTGCTGTTGTGGATTGTGTTTGTTGACTGTATAGGTGTTGGATTACTGATCGCAACCATTATGTGGTAAGTTATTCACTAAACTCAATGCATATCACACTCCATGTGGAGGTCTAGCACCATTGACAAGATAGCTGATTACTTTATAATCATGGGGGGTCTGATTGCATTCTCGGGGACAGGGACCCGCTTCTCCCATTAGAGTGGTGCATTTAGCTGTTTATTTGCTACCAAAAAGAATGAATGGAGCATTGATGTACGTCTGCCACTCCTGTCAGACATGACACTCAGGTCCCCTTTTTCTAGGGTTGGACGCGGGAATGGTTTGGGCGGCTGTAGATAAGGAAAACTTTACAAGATGGGGAAACCAATTTAACCCCTTTAACGCTCCAAAACATACAGTAAGGCTGCATTCACGCCTCGTTTTTTACATACGGGTGCCGGATCCAGCTGGGGAAGGGGCAAACCGGGCGCTCCCGTACCCCAGCCAGATCAGCCTGTGACTCCATTTACTTAATGAGCCAACCGGAGTCAAACAGTGACTCCGGTCGGCTCAGTTTTGACCCATATCTGGTTTTGGATCGGACCTAAAACCGTAGTATACTACGGTTTTAGGTACAGTCAGGAAACCGCATACAGGTCAAAAATGAGCCGACCGGAGTCAACGTTTGACTCCGGTCGGCTCATTAAAGTAAATTGAGTCACGGGCTGATTCGGCTGTTGTACGGGAGCGCCCAGTTTGCCCCTCCCCCAGCCGGATCCGGCACCCGTATGTAAAAAACAAGGTGTGAATGCAGCCTTAGTCTATGTTCACATGCCAGAATTCCTGCATGGAAAATATCTTTGTGGACATTCTGCAGACTGCGGGCACCGGCATGACATGCTGGCGCTAGGACCGCTCGGGAATGCATTCCGTGCGGAATCCGCAGAAAGAATGGGCATATCTATTCTTTCTGTAGACACAGGAATTTGAACTTTCGTGCCAGACATTTCCGGTGTAGAAATTCTGCTATGTGCACAACGTAGCAGAATCCCATTGAAATCATTGGGACTCTTCTGCGGCGGAATTCCGCACGGAAATTCTGGCATGTGAACACAGGCTTACACTCTTTAAAGATGTATCAAGAGGGCTTGAGAGCAGGGCTCTGCCTATAACCAGGAGCTGGAGCCCACTGCTAACTTAAAGGGGTCCACTGCTAACTTAAAGGGGTAACGTAAAGGGGTAACTTAAAGGGGTACTCCGCTGCTCAGCATTTGGAACAAACTGTTTTGAATGCTGGAGCCAGCGCCGGGAGCTCGTGATGTCATAGTCATGCCCATCCCCATAGACTTGCATTGAGGGGGCAGGGATATGACGTCACTAGCTCCCAGCTCCAGCTTTCGGAACAGTTTGTTCCAAATGCTGCACAGTGGAGTACCCCTTTTAAATGCCATCACTGTTGACAGCAGCATTTAAAGGGGTACTCCGCCCCTAGACATCTTATCCCCTATCCAAAGGATAGGGGATAAGATGTCAGATCGCAGGGGTCCACATGGGGCGGAGTTGTGAGGTCACGCTCTTCCGCCATTGTGGTCGGGATCCGAAGCCTCCAGCGTTGCCGGAAGCCGTACAGGTGGGTGATGCAGCAGAGATCCCTGGGGTCCCCAGCAGCGGGACCCCCGCGATCTGACATCTTATCCCCTATCCTTTGCATTGGGGATAAAATGTCTAGGGGCGGAGTACCCCTTTAAACACTTCCAGTGCATGTCGTTGTCAGTTCACGACTCGAGATTGGCTTCCTATGATACGATCGCTAGGAGACAATGCATCGTCATGGCTTGTACTAGGCCTCTGTAGCTGCCATGACCGATCTATTGCTGTGGCTGCAGCAGTACAGTGACATCAATATCATTACTATGGTAGCAGAGGGACTAAAATAAAAAAAAATTAAAAAAAAAAATTGTTATTCCCTCTTTTTTTCTATTTAAAAAAAATTCAAAACAAAAAAGAAAGTAACGTTTTGGTATCGCCATTTGTGACACTGTCTGAACTGCTAAATTATCACAATCCCGATCACATATGGTTAATGGTTTAAATGCAAATAATAAAAAATTATAAAAAAAATCACGTATACTCACGGTCAGGACATGGCAATTTTAAGCATATTATTAATATAAATATTCCTAAGCCATTGGGGACATCAGGCATACTGATAGGCCCTGGGCCCTAGTGCACTGGTGCATTTGACATAAAGTATGGACTGGGCTCAGAAAGCAACGGCATTTCCCCCATAATACGAATGTAACGCTACCTTTTATGTCCCCCCAAATGTCTTGTAAACTCACATAGTTTCCAATAGCTATATAGTGATGTAAAAAAATCGAAACATATTTTTGACTGTGGAGCCGTATATAGATTTGGTGGGTTTACTGTATTACTGGTAATCTAAAATGGTGTCCAGTACATTGCAAGTAAGTGTGGTTTAACAGAATAGCAAGCCTTTAAGCCGCAGTAAAATCAGCACATCTAAGTATAGTCTTTGAAAAAGGGAAAATTATCCTCAAGTGCTGAATGTCTGATCCGGTTGCATCTTTAAAGGGGTATTCCAGGCAAAACCTTTATTTTTTTTTTATTTTTTTTTTTATTTTTTTTATTTTTTTTTAGATCAACTGGCTCCAGAAAGTTAAACAAATTTGTAAATTACTTCTATTAAAAAATCTTAATCCTTCCAATAGTTACCAGCTGCTGAAGTTGAGTTGTTCTTTTCTATCTGGCAACAGTGCTCTCTGCTGACATCTCTGCTTGTCTCAGGAACTGCACAGAGTAGAAGAGGTTTGCTATGGGGATTTTTTCCTACTCTGGACAGCTCCCGAGACAGGTGTCATCAGAGAGCACTTAGACAGAAAAGAACAACTCAACTTCAGCAGCTGATGAGCACTGGAAGGATTAAGATTTTTTAATAGAAGTAATTTACAAATCTGTTTAAAGGGTTACTCTGCTCCCCGGCGTCCAGAACATTGAGTTCCTGAACGCTGTGTGCGGGCATCTGTTTTCATGCCCGCCCCCTGGTGACGTCACGGCCTGTCCCCTCAATGAAAGTCTATGGGAAGGGGGCGCGACGGCCGTCACGCCCCCTCCCATACTCTTGCATTGAGGGGGCAGGACGTGACGGGGCTTGATGTCATGAGAGGGTGAGCGTGAACAGGGAAGCCCGCACACAGCGTTCAGGAACTCAATGTTCCGGACGCTGGGGAGCGGAGTAACCCTTTAACTTTCTGGAGCCAGTTGATATATAAAAACAGTTTTTCCCTGGAATCCCCCTGCTGTCTGCGCATCCACTGCGGTTGCGCTGTGTGTGACACGACCCTAATAGGTTAACCTAGCTCAGTTCTGATTTACTGTGTATCTGTTTCGTGCTTTGTTGTAGGTTTGTTACTAACAAGTACCTGGTAAAGCATCAGGGGAGAGATTATGACGTGGAATGGGGTTATTCATTTGATGTCCACTTGAATGCATTCTATCCACTTCTGGTCATCCTGCACTTCATCCAGTTGTTCTTCATCAAATGTAAGAAAATTGTGGTATAATGTGTTTTTTATGTATTTTATTTTATTTACATTTTTTTTTTTTTTACAATGGCTTTTAACCCTTATAGGACAGACCCATTTTTTACCTTAATGACCAGGCTATTTTTATTTATTTATTTATTTATTTATTTATTTGAATGGGTCTCTTTAAATCGTAATAACTTCTGAGCGGAGCGATTCTGATATCCTTTTTTTCATGACATATTGTACTATATATAAGTGGTGCATTTTTGTTGACACATGCAGCATTTTTTTTGAAAAACTCCAAAATATTGTGAAAAACTGGAAAATTTGTCGTTTTTTAATTTTTTTATGGTGTACACTGTGCAGTAAAAGTGATGTTGTATTTATTCTGTGGGTCAGTACGATTATGGCGATACCCATTTTATATTGCTTTCTATGTTCTTTTTCCTTTTCTAAGCAAAATTATTTTCTGCCATTCATTTTCCAACAGTCGTAACTTTTTTATTTCTCGTCCGTCGCCATTGAGTGAGGGCTTACTTTTTGCAGGATGAGCTGTACTTTTCATTGGTATCATTGTTGCGATACCTGCTGCCTTTTGATCTTTTTTTTTATTCTGCTATTTGTACCAAAATTGTTGAATTTTATATATTTTTTTTTTTACGGTGTTCACCGTATGGGATAATTTACATTTTAGATTTTATAGTACATGTCATTACGGACATGACATTACCTATTATGTATATGATTTAGTATTTTTGATCTTTTTTGATGACAATACAGGGTTTTATTGGGAATGGGGCTTTTTCTTACACTTCATACATGTATTATTTTATTTTACACTTTTTACAGGTTCTACTATGCTGCAATACATTTGTACTGCAGCACAGTATGACCTGATCAGCTGCAGACACTACAGCCTGTGCGATCCAGCCTCTTGCTGGATCATAAAGGCTTCCGTAGCAGGCAGACAGGAGGCCATGATCTGACCTCCTGCTGCCACAGCAACCAACGGCGACCTGCGATCCTATCGCGACGCCCCCGCCGTTGATGAACAGGGGGAGCACACTCCCCCTGTCAACACCATAGATGCCGTGATCAGGATTGATCACAGCATCTATGGGGCTAATGCTTCAGGGACCGGCGTGATCACGGCTCTGGCTGCTGCGGCGGGACCCCGACTGTGATTGACAGCCGGGTCCCGCTGCTGATCTCCTATGCTGGATATGCATACGTCCCAGTGTGCGAACATGTTGGGATGTATGCATATGTCCTATAGCGGGAAGGGGTTAATGTTGAAATACAGAGCTCACAATGCTCTGTAGAGCAGTAATCTCCACACTGTGGACCTCTAGATGCCAACAGCTGTCCAGGCATACTGGCAGTTGTAGTTTTGCAACATCTGGAGGTCCACAGTGTTGAGCCCGCTGCTGTAGAGCGTCAGTAAACCACATCAGTATGTTGACAGAAATATTTGAGCAGTGCTCGGCACTCGAGATGGACTGTCATCCTACAGCAGATCCCGTATGTGTGAATGAACCCTAAAAAGCGATTCGTACTTTCCCCATGTCAGATCCAAGCAGAGTTGTTTGAGAGCTCTACACATTCTTATAGCTACATTGACTGTATTGGTCCAGTCTTACATTCTCTGTGTCATTTTGTTTTTCCCATATCCTTTTGCAGATGTTGTCTTGTCAGATTGGTTCATCGGTTACTTTGTTGGAAACACATTCTGGTTGGTTGCGATTGGATATTACATCTATATAACCTTCCTTGGGTATAATGGTAAGTTACAGGGTCAGGCTTTTATGTTATTGTGTGCTGTGTTTACTCCAGTCTAGGTCTATACCTTGGGTAAAATAATTCTGATCTTGTACTTGTTCTGGTTGCCATGGGAATAAACCAAGACGGAGAACTGTGTTTTATTTATGGATACCGCCAGGCTCACTCACCTCAATTCTGTCTATAAAGACAGGGGAGGACATTTATCATTCAATATAGACGTTTCTTTCCGTCTATCCTTGGCGCTTGAATGTCGCAGTTATGTTAATTTAGCGACTTATATGCGACTTTTTGAATAGAAGTTTCCTAGCGTTTTGTCTAGCAGTACACCATTTTCTGATTTAGACATGCACTGCACCCTCATTTATCATATGCAATAATAAGTCACAAAATATTGCGCAAAAGTACGCATACCAAAAGCACACGTACAAAGCCTCTCTACCCTGCGCAAAACAAATTCATTATCTATGGTAGAATCAGATGATAAATTACACGCTGCTAAGCAAAAAGTTAGAAGGAAACAGATCGGTAAAAAAAAAAGAGTAGCGTACACTTTTAATGATAAATGTCCCCCAGGATGCTTAGAAATACTTCTGCTTACGTTTAGCTAATGTAACAGGCATGGGGATTGATTTTAAGTTGGATTGCAATTCCATCTCTGTAGTGGTTCTGTAATGCAGCCTACATTTCCCAAGAATCCTCTGGCTATGGGTGTGGCATTTGATCACTGCAGCTGGTCATCTAATTAATTTATTTTTTGTTACCTTTACCTTTACAGTTGTTACAGTACTACAGTTCCCATTGTGCTTTTATGTCTGTGCATGATGGAAGTTGTAGTTTGCAACAGTCACAGGTTGGGAAACAATGATTTAAGTGTACAGTTCCTATGTGGGGGCATAGCGGCACAGTTTATATGGGGGGCATAGTGGCACAGTTTATATGGGGGGCATAGTGGCACAGTTTATATGAAGGGCATAGTGGCACAGTTTATATGAAGGGCATAGTGGCACAGTTTATATGAAGGGCATAGTGGCACAGTTCAAATGTGGGGGGCATAGTGGCACAATTCAAATGTGGGGGGCATAGTGGCACCGTTTATATGGGGGGGGCATAGTGGCACAGTTTATATGGGGGGGCATAGGGGCACAGTTTATATGCGGGGGGCATAGTGGCACCATTTATATGGGGGACATAGTGGCACAGTTTATATGAAGGGCATAGTGGCACAGTTAATATGGGGGGGGGGCATAGTGGCAGTCATCATTCAGGGGGTACAAACACCACAGACATTCATTGTTTTAAGGGACACATAGGTATAATTCGGTTTAGAGCACAGTATTTGGCAATATTATATTTGTGGACTCAGCATGTGACAGTATTACACTCAGGAGCACAGTGTGGCATTATTAGATTCAGGGGTACAGAGTGTGGCAGTATTATATTTAGGGGTACAATAATAATAATGTTGTTCTAGAACAGGCATCACCTATTTCTTGCATGGCATTGCGTATGCTAGATGTGAACCAGGTCTTAGCATTCAGCTCTGCCCTTCACCGAATGGCAGACCTGGATAAGCGGCCCCTATTAAAAATAGTTGGGTACCCCTGGTGTAGATAATCGAACAGTGTTATGGGGATCACCCACCCCCCTCACATTCCAGCTAAGAAATGTAACATTCTTAGTCATGACATGGTAAAAGACAGAGATAAACAAGGGCAAAATGAAGCCCATAAGGGCAGAGCATGAAAATGCAGGTAGACATAGGAAAATGAGTAAGAGAAAGAAAAAGATGAGCCATTCTTAAAAAGAACACTAGATGGCAGCAGAGTATATCCAAAACCCCAAGCAGCTAATAAGGCGCATTCTTTACATAACAGTGCGACATTGTGAAAAACCAAAACAATGAACAACAAAAAACCTCAGCGTCACATAGAGCAGGGAGAGCCACCAGTTCTCCATACAGCTATAGGAAGGTAACTGACAGCCGACAGTCCCACAGTGAAGAATAGACTGTGACTTTTGGGCTCAGTCATATGTAATCAGAAGGCAAAGCAACATAGAACACCCATTGGATGGTGTAGTTAGAGTGTACTTGCATCAAATCTATTACATGTGAATATGGGGCTATCCCCTATCCAGTGGCAGGACCCCCGCGATCTCTCCTGCAGCACCCATCTGTCTCAGCTGCACAAAGCGATGATCGCTCTGTATCTGAAGACTCAAGACCACGGGGCCGGAGTATTGTGACGTCACGACTCCACCCCCTTGTGACGTCACACCCCGCTCCCCCAATACAAGTCTATGGGTTTGGGTGTGATGTCACAAGGGGCCGTGGTCGTGAGTCTTCAGACACAGAGTGATAATCGCTTTGGATAGGGGGTAAGATGTCTTAGGGCCGGAGTACCCCTTTAAATGCTGTCTACAGCCAGGTTTGTAAGCCAGGTCTGGGCTGGTGTATGTTTGTAGTTTGAGGGCTATACCAGAAAATCACTGCGTTTTACGTTTTTTTTTTTTTGAAAAACCACTTTAAGAGTAGGGTCTGCAGCGACCCATAGTGTGTCTTCAGCTGTTGCCCTGCCCCCTGGCCGGCTCGCAGCGGTAATCCACTTTTTCGAGCAGCCCACTTAGGGGCCTGTGAGTCGCACAGTGCATGCGCAGTGTACTCGGGAACTTGCAGGCCAGGGGGCGGAGCAGCAACAGCTGGAGTCGCACTATTTTACCCTGCAGATCCGTTACGTGTGACCCTACACTAAAGAGGCTATCCAGTGGAAGCAGTTAATTTTTTACTGTCCCCAGACTGCCTACAAAAACAACAACCACTTTAGCTCACCTTCCGCTGCTCCCTCATAGCTCCAGTATTGGGGTGCCCAGATAATTTGGGAACTGACAGTGCCGCTTGCCAATCACTGGCCGAGGGGGGACACCAATGCAGCCAGTCACTGGCATTTACAGCTCCGGCCACCTCTGGTGAAGCAGACTACAAGGGAGCAGCTGAAGGGGGGTTAGTGTTTGTGTATGCAGCCTGGGGGAAACAATAAATGAACTATTTCCACTGATAACCTCATATATGAAGTTAAACATTACATATTTGAAGAATGTAATTTTTTTTTCTCTCCTCAGCGCTGCCATTTTTGAAAAACACAGTGGTCTTACTTTATCCCTTTGCAGCTTTGATATTGCTCTACGTCTTGTCCTTGGCTTTGGGATGGAACTTTACAGCCATGCTCTACGCTTTCTACAAGTACAGAGTGAATTGAAGATCATGTGGATTTCTTGTTGATTTTGTATAAATTGTAAATATTCCTTTTTGTTGTCGAATATAGTTAAAGTCCTTGGTTTAAGAAAGAACGAGTTGGTTTTTATTTTGGAAAAGGTGATGCAGTAAATGTTTCTTTTCATGTTGCTTGCACAGAGGAAAGGAAACAACTCAGGGCTGAACCATTTTTAGTTCATTTTAATTGAAAAGCTCATGGGGTCCATACACCTTTTATACAACAACTGACATGTTGTGTGTTATCCTTTATTGTACGTCACATACATGTTACATAGGGTGGGGGTATTTCATACTAGTGGTTGCAGTATCCACAAATAAAAGATGCTAAGTGACTGCTCTCATGTTGTATACTTTACCACAGATCAGTCCTAATATGGTACCTACAGTTGACTTCCTCTCACATTACTAGACACGTTTGCTGCTGTCAAATACTATGTTTACAATGGCATATTTATTATGTTCCATAAAATGTAACTTCATTCATGCAACATTTAGAAGGCATAAGAATAATGCTTACATGATGAACTCAGTGTGAATTTGTATTAATAAATAGTAATATTTGTATATTCGGCTGCTTCACAGTAGAATTACTAAGTTTTTAGATGAAATGTCCCTTTTTTACAGCATCATTATTCCCACTTCTGCACCAATTTCAGAAAAGGGTATGAGTTACAGGTAGATGCGGAGAATTAGAGATAAGCGAACTTACAGTAAATTCGATTCGTCACGAACTTCTCGGCTCGGCAGTTGATGACTTTTCCTGCATAAATTAGTCCAGCTTTCCGGTGCTCCGGTGGGCTGGAAAAGGTGGATACAGTCCTAGGAGACTCTTTCCTAGGACTGTATCCACCTTTTCCAGCCCACAGGAGCACCTGAAGACTGAACTAATTTACGCAGGATAAGTCATCAACTGCCGAGCCGAGAAGTTCGTGACGAATCGAATTTACTGTAAGTTCGCTCATCTCTACTGAGAATCTGTGGGAAAAAAAGGACTTTTTTTTTTTGATCAGTGGATTATAACATGGCCTTCCACAAATGCATTGCTGCTCTAAATCAGTGCAAGGATGTGGTGTTATTTAGAATATTGCCTCTGCTTTAGTTGCCTATAGGGCAGAAATATACATAAGACACAAATAGGAAAGTTGGAAAAAGCCTCTCCTGCAGTGTTAATCCAGACTTAAAGGGGCACTCCGGTGGATTTTTTTTTTTTAAATCAACTGGTGACCGAAAGCTAAACAGAATTGTAAATTACTTCTATTAAAAAAATCTTAATCCTTCCAGTGCTTATTAGCTGCTGAATACTACAGAGAAAATTATTTTCTTTTTGGAACACAGAGCTCTCTGCTGACATCATGACCACAGTGCTCTCTGCTGACATCTCTGTCCATTTTAGGAACTGTCCAGAGCAGCATATGTTTTCTATGGGGATTTTCTCCTACTCTGGCCAGTTCTTAAAATGGACAGAGATATCAGCAGAGAGCACTGTGCTCGCGATGTCAGCAGAGAGCTCTGTGTTCCAAAAAGAAAAGAATTTCCTCTGTAGTATTCAGCAGCTCATAAGTACTGGAAGGATTAAGATTTTTTTAATAGAAGTAATTTACAAATCTGTTTAACTTTCTGGCACCAGTTGATTAAAAAAAAAAAAGTTTTCCACCAAAGTACCCCTTTAAACAAAATTACACATGACAAAAAACAACCAGTCCAACTTTAGGCTGGGAAAAAAATAAAAGGAATATCTGGCCATCCTTTCCATATAGTCCATATGATGCCCTTTTGTACGTGCCACGCATTTAACGCCTGATCTGGTAGACAAAGGTAAGTCCAGAATGGTAGTGGTAAAAATGTAATGTTCTCTATGTTAAACCACACTGAGTTCTCACATAACCATTTTGTTTCTTGGCGGGAATAAATCATTACACTCAATCATAGAGCTGTGTTCAGAACAGGCCAGAGTGGATTCAATGGACTTACCTTTGGAAAAAGAAAAATAATGCTGCCAGAAGCATTTTTTTTTTTTTTTGTCCTTTTACAGCTGCAAAACATAAGCAAAGTTTGGCCTCCTTACTAGTTATTCAAGTATTTCCCAACCACGGTGCCTCCAGGTGTTGCAAAACTACAACTCCCAGCATGCCTGGACAGCCAAAGGCTGTCCAGGCATGCTGGGAGTTTTAGTTGTGCAACATCTGGAGGCACCCTGGTAGGGAAACATTGAGTTATTCACTACCCTGTGTGCATTGGTTACCTCCTCTACCACAATGACAGCAACTAGGCTGTAGTGTAATGTCTTTGAAGAGGACCCGTGGCCTCCCCCAAACATGCTGAGCTCTGTGTGTGTATATGTGAGTGCCCTGAGTGTAGTAATATTACCCCCTCCAAAGTGAGCAATGACTGAAAAGTACACAATGTTACGCAATTCAATGCGATAGCTGTACATATAATATAAATACACCAAAACCATCTGAACAAATGTTTCTTCAAGGATAAAGGGAGCTGGAAGTTAATATGGCAAACGTAAACAATGCAAAAAAAAAAAATGTCCTCACGCAGCAGCCTTCTTGCTCAGATCCAAACACGATTAAAAACAAGATTTCCCAAGGAAGAGAAAGTCTGACATTCAGAATGGTTAAAGGGGTTATCTGCCATAAGGTGATTTTAGTAGTATGTACCTGCCAGAACGGGGTATTTATTACCTGTTGAATTTAGTTCTCTCAAATACACATCCCATAGTTTGTAAGTACAAAGTCACTTTCCTCCCTCCCACCCATTTAAACACACCTGTAATCCCTTCAATACAATACACCAGTATTTTCTACACAGGGTGCATACAGCTGTTGCAAAATGAACTCTCCCACCTAGTGATGTCGGGTCTCGACGCACTGCAACTTGGGAAATCCCTAGACCTGAGTTATTTTGTATACTGTTAAAAATAAATATTAGGGCGAAAATAACAAGAATTGTGAGAAAACCATCACACACAGATACAGACACTATATTATGAACTACACTAACTTTACAGCCCCTGTAGCATAGTCAAATAAAAAAAAATCCTGGAATACCCTGTTGCAGCTTTATTCAATACAAAAAAGTGTACTGCATACACTACAAAATCTTCCAATGTGCATTAAACTGATTTATACAGGCGGGGGGTGTGGGAAATGTTTGATGACACCAGCAACAGCACACCTGCACCATTGGATCTTGGACAAAGACCCTACCAGTATTATATATAAAAAATAAACTAGATCTTGGGGAGGGTTTCTCCATGTGGATTTTTGATGGTAGAAATTTGAGAGATTTATTTGTTTCTGAACCAATATGTCTCATATTTCATTGCCTTCCGGGTCAGTTTTCAAATGACAGTCATAGTGATTAGACAGGTTATTACAGCCTCGAGTCGTTTATTAGTCTCCTTTTCATCTATGACCTTGCGTCCTGACATGTCTTGGTTCTCGTGTGACGTCACATCCTTATATATTGGCATCCCGTATAAGGCCTTAGTAACTTTACACTACCATTTATCCAAATACTGTAACAGTATAATGTGGATGTCACCGATTTAGTTTTGTCACAGAATTATTATTTTTTTTAATGTATGTTTCCCTCTCCAGGTCAAGGGTTGTCTAATGGGGGCCACATTCTCACCCTCACTAGCCAACCTTTATATGACCTGGTGAGAAGAAGGATCCATCTTCACATCTGATAATTTGTTTCTCTGCCAAATTGCCTGGTATGGACGTTGTATAGATGGCATCCTGGCGGTTTGACAGGGAACCCTGAATCTGGCTGCTCAGGCATCTTTTGTGCACTATGGTTTTTTGGAAATTAATTTAACCCCTTAAGGACGCAGAACATTTTATTTTTATGTTTTCATTTTTCCTCCTCGCCTTCAAAAAATCATAACTCTTTCATATTTTCTTCCACAGACTAGTATGAGGGCTTGTTTTTTGCGCGACCAGTTGTCCGTTGTAATGCCATCACTCACTTTACCATAAAATGTATGACGCAACCAAAAAAATACTGTGTGTGGGGAAATTAAAAAGAAAACCACAATTTTGCAAATTTTGAAAGGTTTTGTTTTCACACCGTACAATTTATGGTAAAAATGACGTGTTCTTTATTCTTTGGGTCAATACGATTAAAATGATACCCATGATTACATACTTTTCTATTACTGTTGCGCTTAATAAAAATCACAAACTTTTTAACCAAATTAGTACGTTTAAGATCCCCCTATTTTGAAGACCTATAACTTTTTCATTTTTCCGTATAAGCGGCAGTATGAGGGCTAATTTTTTGCGCCGTGATCTGTACTTTTTATTGATACCATATTTGCTTATATAAAGCTTAATACATTTTTTATAAATTTTTTTGGGAATAAAATGTTATAAAAAAGCAGCTATTTTGGACTTTTTTTTTTTTTTACGTTCACCGTACGGTATCATTAACATTTTATTTTAATAGTTCAGATATTTATGCACGCAGCGATACCAAACATGTAGTATATAAAATATTTTTTTAACACTTTTTGGGGGTGAAATAGGGAAAATGGGTCAATTTTTATTGGGGGAGGGGGTTTTTCACATTTTTTTAACTTTTTTGTGCTTTTATTTTTACACTTTAATAGTTCCCATAGGGGAATATTTATAGCAATAGGACATAGCACTGATCAGGGTTATCGGTCATCTTCTGCTCTGGTCTGCAGGAAGGCAGATCAGAGCAGAAGACTCCTGGAAGACAGCGGAGGCAGGTGAGGGGACCTCCGGCTGCCGTGCTGGATGATTGGATCGCCGCGGCAGCGCTGCGGGCGATCCGATCATCCAATTAAGTGACCGCGATGCTGCAAATGCCGTGATCGGTATTGATCACGGCATCTGAGGGGTTAATGGCAGACATCCGCGGCGATCAACAGCCGGGACCTCCCGCGCATGATCCAGGCATCGCTCCGATGCCTGCGGTTATGCTTAGGACGTAAATGTATGTCCTGGTGCGTTAAGTACTGCATCACCAGGACGTACATTTACGTCCTTTGTCGTTAAGGGGTTAAAGGAGTACTCCAGGGAAGTTAAGAAATATAAAAATTCCCCAAAACCACCACAATACCTGTTCTGTGTTCACTGTAGTTATTCATGTGGTTTTGGCAGCTCATTTGGCCCCTGATGTCTCCTAAATATTCTTTTTTCTTGCTTACAGCAGACTACAACTCCCAGAAGTCAGTGCAGCTCTGTGTAATGGCTGCCAGCCAACTGCTTTCACTATCTGTGTGCATGTTCACACTGCAACTCACACACTGTACAGGTCTTTTCTTTCAGACTATCCTTCCTCCAGCAATAAATCATGTTGTGCTCTGAATGGCAGCAGTGATTAGATCTTCAGCAGAAAAACAGCAGCTATTTGCTCAGTTGTGACTGAGAATCTTCACTGCTCTTCTCTCACAGCTCACAAGCTCTCAATGGGGAGGGGAGGTGTGGCTGTACAGTCAGAGCTCTAGACCAGACTGAAATCAGTTAGTGTTGTCCTGAAGGGAGGGGGCTAGGTCTCACTGAGGAGACAGGGTGGATCTGAGAATGACATTTTTCTCTCACTCCCTGCATGTGACAGCTGAAAGGAAACTGCTCCATATGGCTAATGAATGATATTTCGACAAATACATAGGTTGGTGAGAGGGAAAAGATGGGCTATGGGTTTAGTTCCCCGGAGTACCCTTTTAATAAGACAGGAATTAAAATTGAGATAAAAAGTCAGGAGGAGATGGCAGCGCCTCGTGTATAGGCAGAGGTGAATCTTCTGTGAGGCACGTTGTTAGGTAAAGGTGAGGTGTGTAGATAGCACGCCAGCATTGTATATAGTGTATAGCAGTGTCTGTAGTAGTATAGGTGAAGAGGATCTGGAGAAAAATTACTGCAGCATCGCTTTCATCCAAGCAGTCGAAGATGCAGAGTATATTTGTTTCAATAACTTATTGAAAGCTTGGTAAAAAACAGCAAATAAAAAAAATTAAAAAAAAACATGAAACAACAATTAGAGATGAGCAAAGTTACAGTGATTCGATTCGTCACAAACTTCTCGGCTCGGCAGTTGATGGCTTATCCTGCATAAATTAGTTCAGCTTTCAGGTGCTCCGTGGGCTGGAAAAGGTGGATACAGTCCTAGGAAAGAGTCTCCTAGGACTGTATCCACCTTTTCCAGCCCATCGGAGCACCTGAAAGCTGAACTAATTTATGCAGGAAAAGTCATCAACTGCCGAGCCGAGAAGTTCGTGACGAATCGAATTTACTGTAAGTTCACTCATCTCTAATTGAAACCAATATACTCTGCATCTTCGACTCCTTGGATGAAAGCGCTGATGCAGTAATTTTTCTCCACATCCTCTTTAGGAACTAAAATTATCTTGCATACAATGCTGTAGACCTAGATGTTCTATATGTCCATGATAAAGACAACCTCCATATAATGAATAGTTACACATCACGTAACGTGCACATTAATAAAACAAACCCATCACGTGAATCTACTTATGCAGTTTGTTGAACCTTGTGTATTTCAGAAAACTGAAACAGCATGTGACAGGTGTCCAGTTTGTAGACGCTGTTGAGCTTCAAAACCCGATACCCTAACAATGATCACGAAAGTATCTTCTCTAAGAGTTTTACCCATAGGACAGGTCAGTAGACTGTTACCATGTGGTGACTGGAGAAGAAAGCTTCTCAATAGTAGAAGCCTTTTGGACATTAAAACTTGACACTGGAGTTCTGAAAGAAATGAATTATCGTTCTGATGTAATGGTAAAAGTTTTTATAATAAATGTGGTCCACTTTGTCATCAAAGCATTTGCAGTATGATGCCCTTTTAAAAAGTAGTTGAATTAACCCCTTAAGGACTGAGCCCTTTTTCACAATTCTGTCACTTTAAGTGTTAATAACTCTAAGACGCTTTTACCGATTATTCTGATTCTAAGATTGTTTTTTCGTGACATATTCTACTTTATTTTAGTGGTAAATTTTCGTTGCTACTTGCATTTCTTGGTAAAAAATCCCAAAATTTCATGAAAATTTTGCATTTTTCTAACTTTGAAGCTCTCTGCTTCTAAGGAAAATGGATATTCCAAATACATTTTATTTTTAGTCACAAATACAATATGTCCACTTTATGTTGACATCATAAAATGGACATATTTTTACTTATTGAAAAAATTAGAGGACTTCAAAGTAGAGCAGCAATTTTCAACATTTTCATGAAAATTGCAAAAAATCTGAAGTGACTGATGTTACAGAACTACAACTCCCAGCATGCCTGGGCAGTCTTGGCATGCTGAGAGTTGTAGTTTGGCAACATCTGGAGGGCTACCGTTTGGGCACCACTGTAATAGTGGTCTCCAAACTGTGACCCTCCAGATGTTGCAAAACTACAACTCCCAGCATGCCCAGACAGCCTTTGGCTGTCTGGGCATGCTGGGAGTTGCAGTTTGGCAACCACTAGAAGGGCAGCAGTAAATATCGCTTTACTGCCACCTTCCTTCCTTACGGCCCCCCCCCCCCCCCCCCCCCCCCCCCCCCCCCCCCCCCCCCCCACCGTCGCCTCCCTACCTGCGCCGCTGATCTCCGCTGTCTCCACCGCTGATCGGCGGTCCCCACGGCATCTTGTCCTCAGGTACCGGCCGCCATCTTCTCCCCCCATTCTGCCCGACATCCAGGGGTGGGCAGAGCGGGGGGTTTCCATGGTAACCCCGTCGTGCACTGCCATTGGTCAGTATTAATTTCTGACTAATGGCAGGGGATAGGAGGAGATCGCACCATTGCGACCTCGCTCCTATCCCTCAGGATGATCTGGGCTGTCACTTCGATCATCCCTATTTTCCGGGTGATCGGGTCACCAGAGACCCGATCAGCCCGGAATACCAGAAAATCGCATGTCTGACTTGACATGCAATTTCCTGCGATCGCCGATATGGGGGGGGGGTGTGTGTGTGTGTGTGTGTGTGTGTGTGTGTGTGTGTGTGTGTGTGTGTGTGTGTGTGTGTGTGTGTGTGTGTGTGTGTGTGTCTCAGGACCCCCCTCGGTGATGTGCCGGAATGCCTGCTGAATGATTTCAGCAGGCATCCCGGTCCGGTCCCGGACTGGCTAGCGGCCAGGACTTTAAAACGGGGGCGTTTGGCTACGCCCGCCGTCCTTAAGAGGTTAAAGAAGATGTCCAGTGGTAACAAATTTGTCCCCTATCCTGTCTGATCGCAGGGGGTCCGACCACTGGGACCCTCTGCAATCTCCTGTACAGATCCCAGCTCGGCCCCGGCTGAGCTGCTGTATGTGACATTTCACACACAGCACGTGAGCTGGATGAAACATGCCCCCTCCATTCATCTCTTTTTGAGAGGCAGAGGAACAGCGTTTGTCGGCCTCCGCCCCTCGCATAGAGATGAATGAAGGGCTGACCTGCAGGGTCCAAAATGCGCTCTAGAAGCGCTCAGTTGGGGCTCCGTACGGGAGATTGAGAGTGGTCCCAGCAGTCGGACCCCCACGATCAGACATTTGTCCCCTATCCTGCAGATAGGGGATACATTTGTTACCACTAGACATAGTCTTTAAATCCACAGTCGTTTTTTCAAGAAATAGTCTTCATGTAAGAGCCATAATTCGTATACCATTAAATACTGTACATCATTAGGTGCCATGAAGAAATAAAAAAATTACAGAATAAAAATGTATATTTCGATCTGAAAAGCAAAATAGAACACATCGCTCAAACACCAGCCAATACTCCACACAATGAACTCAGTATCTTATATGTAGGCACTTCTCACACCCCGAGGTCAATAACTTTACCAAAGAGAAATTTTTTGCAAATAATACAAAACACTTTATTAGTACAGATTGCTATTATTGAACACTTTTCATTTGTTAACATTTAGGATGCATATGTAAAATGTACAAAAGCATTCTCTGCATATGTATCAACATTACATGATGTACCTGTCCATGTACAGGAGACATCACCAGCTGCTCTTAAGATGGGCAGTGCTAATCCAAACTTGTATTTACCAGTGTACCAGGACAATAATTAGGACTTGTGCAACTTCAGGAATTCATCTTATAGCCTTTGATGCCATGTTGAACGAGCAAAGCCTTAAAGTGGTACCCCGGTGAAAAAAAAATCTAATCAACTAGTGCCAGAAAGTGATACAGATTTGAAAATTACTTCTATTAAAAAATCTTAACCCTTCCAGTATTTATCAGCTGCTGTATGCTCCAGAGGAAGTTGTACAGTTCTTTTCTGTCTGACCACATTGCTCTCTGCTGACACCTCTGTCCATGTCAGGAACTGTCCGGAGCAGGAACAAATCCCCATAGTAAACCTCTCCTGCTCTGGACAGAGGTGTCAAATCTATAACTTTCTGGCACCAGTTGATTTGAAAAAATGTTTTGCCTCCAGAGTACCCCTTTAAAGCGTACTTCTCACCTGGCTTGGTTACATTAAAGGGGTAGTCCAGTGGTGAAAAACTTATCCCCTATCCTAAGGATAGGGGATAAGTTTGAGATCGCGGGGGGTCCGACCGCTGGGGCCCCCTGCGATCTCTCTGTACGGGGCCCCGGCTCTCCGCCGAGATAGCGGGTGTCGACCCCCGCACGAAGCGGCGGCCGACACGCCCCCTCAATACATCTCTATGGCAGAGCCGGAGATTGCCGAAGGCAGCGCTTCGGCTCTGCCATAGAGTTGTATTGAGGGGGCGTGTCGGCCGCCGCCTCGTGCGGAGGTCGACACGCCCCCTTCCCGCCGGCTGTCGGGGCTCCATACAGGAGATCTCGGGGGGCCCCAACGGTCGGACCCCCCGCGATCTGCAACTTATCCCCTATCCTTAGGATAGGGGATAAGTTGCTCACCACTGAATCACCACTGGACTACTCCTTTAATGTTTCAGAGTGTGATGTTAGTGGTCTTAATGCTGTCATAGAGCCCCCTAGAGCTTCCTCTCATTCTCCATTTCAGAGGCGGGATCAAGGCGGGGCTCTTTGCCAGTAGTAAACACAGTTACACCCTCCCTCCCATTTGCCTGTCCACTCAAAGTGCAGGACATACTCCTCACTGCTGTGCCATGACATAGTGCTGGTAAAAGTGAACTGAACTCAATGTCACTGTGCTAGTCTGTATATTCACACAGTATATTAATATAGAAGGAATATGGAGGGGAAATTGGTTACTGCACTGGATTTGCAAGGTGTTGTGTCAACAAAAAATAAACAGCACAGCAAGGAAGGGGTTATAAGCCTGCAGGCAAAAAAGGGAGTGGGAGGGGGGAGAGGAGTAGATACAAAAGGCAGGGCAGAAGAGTGGGAATTATGCTAGGCACTGAAGTACTGCTACCAAGATGAGAGGAAAGCTTTAATTTACCTTCCTGGAACAGTGCAGACCCTCTGAAGAACAGGCACAACTTGCAGGTACACAGACTTTCTCCTGCAAATGGGTAAGCCCAACTAACACTTCTTGTGCTTTGTCTTGATGTATCGGTTGCTAGAGACAATTCCCCTAACAACAGGCAGCAGACTACATGTGGCAAAAAAATAAAATCGCTAGAAGCCAAGACCTTAGAGCTGTTTTTTTTTGGCATAAAAAGTAATTTTTGGTAAATTAATTTTGCAGAAATGTTAGGAATATTATAAGCCCTCTCATGGAGTCAAGGTGTTTGAAATGACAGTGACCATTTAATTTAAATCTACATATTTCATATTTACTTATATTTCATCTTAATCAGGTTGAAATGTCTGTTTTTATTATTTCATATCTTTATCTAAACATCAGAGAAAGCCCAAGTGGTGGAACCGCCAGCTTTGCAGAAAAGGCTTTTGCCTTATTTAGTTCCCTTGCTCATTTTCCCAGGTGCAACTTCCATTCGCTATAAACATATATTGTATTTATAATAAGAAAAGTAGTATAGAAGTCCTGTTCCAGGAATATATGCCAACCTTCTCTGGCTGAAGAAAGGCTCTATGGTCCATTGTCCACGTGATCTTCACTCACAATGCGTTCACTATTCAGTGAAACACATAACACATGGACATAGTGCAATAAAGCCTCCAACCAATGAATTTTTATGGGATTTATTCATACCCACAAGCAAAAAAGTTATAAGAAAGCATATCAAGATACATAAAAATGAACACTGCAATATATATATATATATATATATATATATATATATATATATATATATATATATATATATATATATATATATATATATAAAAGCCAAAAAAGTATTGCAGCACTACTCAGCCTCAATGTGTGGGTGCCAGCGTCCAAAAAACTTCTTGACCAAAAGTCCTCAGTTTAAATAGGATCCAACAATAACGCAGCACTCCAAAGAACGGTGAAAAAAGTGTTGATTTATTCCTGTCACATCAGTACAAGCAACGTTTCTGCTCCTATGGAGCCATTTTCAAGCTTGGAAATGGCTCCATAGGAGCAGAAACGTTGCTTGTACTGATGTGACAGGAATAAATCAACACTTTTTTCACCGTTCTTTGGAGTGCTGCGTTATTGTTGGATCCTATATATATATATATATATATATATATATATATATAGATAGAAGAAGATATAGCAAAAAGTAGCACTCCTTATAGAAAATATCTCTGGTGCAAGCAACCAAATGGACCCTGGTCCCCAATGTAGAAGGCAAAAAGCGGCTGCAGCACACAAAATAAGTGAAAAAATGGTGGTAGCTTTAATCCATTATAAATACATTATATTATTTATAATGGATTAAAGCTACCACCATTTTTTCCCTTATTTTGTGTGCTGCAGCCGCTTTTTGCCTTCTATATATATATATATATATATATATATATATATATATATATATATATATATATATATATACACATACATATATATATACATACACACACACACACACACACAAAGACTTCTTTACTACTTTTTTTCATTTTGTGTACCATTAAAGGGGTACGCCAAGGAAGAAAAATAAAAATGCCCCAAAGCCACCACAATACCTGTTCTGTGTCCCTGTAGTTATTCATGTGGTTTTGGCAGCTCATTTGGCCCCTGATGTCTCCTAAATACTTTTTTCTTGTTTGCAGCACAGACTACAACTCCCAGAAGTCAGTGCAGCTCTATGTAATGGCTGCCAGCCAACTGCTTTCACTATTTGTGTGCATGCTTACACTGCAGCTCACACACACTGTGCATGTCTTTTTTTCACACTATCCTTCCTCCAGCAATAAATCTTGCTGTGCTTTGAATAGAAGAAGTCAGTGATTAGATTTTCAGCAGAAAAACAGCAATTATGTGATCAGTTGTGACTAAGAATCTTCACTGCTCTTCTCTTACAGCTCACAAGCTCTCACACGGGGAGGGGAGGTGTGGCTGTAAAGCTAGCACTCTAAATCAAACACAAATCAGGTGGTGTTGTCCTGAAGGGTGAGGGCTAGTCTTAGTGAGGGGTTAAAAACAAGACCAGGTGGATTTGAGAATTACATTTTTCTCTCATTTCCTTCCTGTAAGTGACAGTTGAAAGAGGGAACCTGCTGTATATAGCTAATGAATTATATTTAGACAAAAATATAGGTTGGTAAAAGTGAAAGGATGGGCTATGGGTTTAGTACCCCAGAGTACCCCTTTAAACAGCTGTTCTATAGTATATCTTTAAAGGGGTACTCCACTGGAAAACTTTTTTTAAATCAACTGATGACAGGAAGTTAAACAGATTTGTATATTACTTCTTTTAAAAAATCTTAATCCTTCTAGTACTTATAAGCTGCTGTATGCTTAACAGGATGTTCTTTTTAAATTTCTTTTCTGTCTGACCACAGTGCTCTCTGCTGACACCTCTGTCCATGTCAGGAACTGTCCAGTATAGCGACGGGATTCAAAGGCACTGGACACACAAGTAAGGATCAAGATTTATTCACCCATGATGCAATGCGTTTCAGAGTAAGACTGCTTCATCAGACTGCCAGATGAAGCAGTCTTACTGTGAAACGCATTGCATCATGGGTGAATAAACCTTGATCCTTACTTGTGTGTCCAGCGCCTTTGAATCCCGTCTATTGGAGGTTACTTTTGCATTCATATCGAATTGGACGTGGAGTGGCTGCAGGCACCTAACACTATTGCTTTTATCCATGGTTACACTTGGCAGAGTGTAACTCTGTGTGGTAAGCACCACTTCTACCATTTCTATCCCGTTTGATAACGGTATCACACCATAGAGCGCTGTCTGTTTCTTGGTTTAGGAACTGTCTAGAGCAGGATAGGTTTGCTATGGGGATTTGCTCCTACTCTGGACAGTTCCTAAAATGGACAGAGGTGCCAGCAGAGAGCACTGTGGTCAGACAGAAAATAAATTAAAAAGAAAAGAACTTCCTGTGGAGCATACAGCAGCTGATAAGTACTGGAAGGATTAAGATTTTTTTTTTATAGAAGTCATTTACAAATCTGTTTAACTTTATGGCACCAGTTGATTACATTTTTTTTTTTTTTCCAGCAGAGTATCTCTAACTACTGAGAAAATTGGACAGTCTTTTACACTGCTGCAGTACCTAGTTGTTTAAAAAGTACCTGTCATTGTGTAAAACTTTTGACATGTCGTCAGTATTCAGACCTCCGTCGATTAGGAGTAAGAGCCGGGAGAAGTCTGTGCTGCAGAGTTCCCCTCTCCCTGCCTCCCTCCACCTCCCGATTGAGACACTCATATCATAGACTTACATGGAGAGTTTGTCTTAATCATGTGACACAAAGCTTGGAGAGAATGCAGATAGTACAAACTTCTCCCAGCTTGTTCTCCGGATTGGTGGAGGTCTGAAATCTCAGACCCCTGCCGATCAAACCTTTTAATGTCACTATAACATGTCAAATGTTTTTGTGGTGACTGCTGTTTTAATGAACTTTGCATAAATCAATAGTACAAGCAAATTGTAAAAAACTGTTTTATCAAATAAAAATGCCTCTTTCACCACATATTAGACAACTTTCCCCACCACACCTCCTAAAGTCATATTTTAATCTGTAAAACAGTTCAAGTCTATCTTGAGGGAGGAAATGGACTGTCAACTTACTGAGGAATCATGTTATATGCTGCCTATAAAAGTCTATGGAGAGAAGGGGGGATGAGGGAAGTGGCTGGAGAGACCTGAGACACAGTACTGCTCTAAGGTTTACTCCATGCTACTGCTGCTTCTAAAAGTGTACTATTGACATACAGGAGACCAGGATCCCCTGCTTATTATGTAAGCAGTGAATGGGAGACATCATAGCTAGTCTCCTATATTTTGGTTTAGAATTGTTCAAATAATCTGAATTCTACTTAAAGGGGTACTCCAGGAAAAAAAAATGTTATATATATATCTCAACTGGCTCCAGAAAGTTAAACAGAATTGTAAATAACTTCTATTAAAAAATCTTAATCCTTCCAATAATTATCAGCTGCTCAAGTTGAGTTCTTCTTTTCTGTCTGGCAACAGTGCTCTCTGCTGACATCTCTGCTTGTCTCGGGAACTGCATAGAGTAGAAGAGGATTGCTATGGGGATTGCTATGGGAATTTGCTTCTACTCTGGACAGTTCCCGAGACTTCAGCAGCTCATAAGTACTGAAAGGATTAAGATTTTTTAATAGAAGTAATTTACAAATCTGTTTAACTTTCTGGAGCCAGCTGATACATATAAAAAAGTTTTTTCCTGGAATACCCCTTTAAATTAAAGTTTATGAACATCAGAAGACAAAAGTGGCTGGTGGCTGAGCTGTCAGAAAACCTGTCTGGCAGAACTTACACTGAACAGCTTTTAATGTACAAACTACAGAAAGACAACCAGTGCTTTCGTGCACAGGTCCTCTTCTACAACTACACAGCATGGACCCCTGATCAGATGATTAAGTGGAAGAATAACAGTGAAGGGACACTTTTTCCCCCAAAAAAGCACCATGCTTGTCTTATTATAGACACAGTGCTGCATGTGTCCATGGGCTGTGTCTGGTATAAAGCCCAGCCATAAATTAATGAATAGGCAAATAAGCGGAGCTACAATGCCAGACACAGCTTATAGACAGATGCAGCACTGATACTAGATTCTTTACTTTAATCTTGGACAACTGAGAAAAAAGAACATACCACTCAGAGGATCACTTCTGTCCTTTCCTTTTAGCCATCAGTGGGGGTCTAAGCAGCCAGACCCCCACCGATCACAACTTCAGAAATGTCTGGGATTCTACATGACCTACTTGCTTTGCCCATAAAAACCTTGGTCTAGGCACATCACCTTGTTCCATTATGACTTTCTTGTTCTTTTATCTACCGCCCTTCTTAAAACTATACTTGGAGTTCCATATTAGCAGAAAGGGGAGCAAAATACAGTTTTTTTTTATCACATGGAATCATTAAAACATCTTAAGACTTTTAAAAACCTAAAATTGCAAAACAAAGATTTAAAATGGGGTTACTACCAGTCAAAGCCAGCTTGTTTCTCCCCTTATATAGTAAATGTGTGTGTCATATATACAGACAAATGTGACAGTAAATAAGAAATATGTCATTAGGGGGACCTGTGGACTCTTCTGGACAGTTTTTTTTTTTTTTTTTAGTAAATACATATAATTTCCATAAAATAACAATTCTGGAGCATCTTTTCTTATATATCTGTGTTGTGCCATTCCTCCTTATAATTTACGAATAAATTGACAACTGGACGTTACCATTCTTTGATGTGAAGGGTCTGGCGCTGTGAGCTCTGATTGGATAGTCTTAGATAGTGTAGAGTAGGGCTGGGCAGTATGGCCAAATATGCTTATCGCGGCATTTTTGTAACTTATGGTGGTTCCACAGTATATATAACGGTATTTCCCCCCCCCCCCCAAATTAATTATTAGCCCAGCACTGCGCTGTCCTCATCGGGGTACTACTCAAGTCACCCACAAGCGCTGCCCTCCTCGTCCTCTGGTTTGTTGCGGCCGCCGGCGCTGACACTCTATAGCTGTATCCCTATGCCCGGGCTACAAAAGGTAAACAAAAATAAACTTTAACACATGTTCCTACGTCGGTCTTACGCTCTTCCTGGGGACGTGAACGTCGGAGAGCGAACAGTAACACCAGCCGCAGCGATGTTCCGCCTCAGCCGGTGATAGGCTGAGCCCACTGTCATGTAAGAAGCTGGCGCTCAACCTATAACCGGCCGAGGCGGAACATCGCTGCGGACGGTGATAGGCTGTCCGACGTTCCCATCCCCAGGAAGCAAGTCCGGACCGACGAGGAAGGTGAGTTAAACTTTATTTTGTTTACCTTTTGCAGTCCGGGCATAGGGATACAGATTAGAGCAGTGGTCTTCAACCTGCGGACCTCCAGATGTTGCAAAATTACAACTCCCAGCATGCCCGGACAGCCGTTGGCTGTCCGGGCATGCTGGGAGTTGTAGTTTTGCAACATCTGGAGGTTGAAGACCACTGGTATAGTGTCAGCGCCGGCGGCTTCAACAAACTGGAGGACGAGGAGAGCAGCGCTTGCGGGTGACATATGTGAGTAGTACCACGATGGGGACATCGCAGCACTGGGCAAATAATTTATTGGGGGGGGGGGGGTGGTTGCAGGACAGGGCTCTCGGGTCACATATGATTAGTTCTCCGATGTGGGGACAGCGCAGCGCTGGGCTAATAATTCATTCATTCCCAAGGGGGAGGGGCCAAACCGGTATTGCGGTATTGGGAAAAATTCATATAGTGCAGTACAAAAAATTCGGTATGAACCGGTATACCGCCCCGACTCCCACTTGTACCATCCAGCTGTCAACTTAGTCACATTTCTAGAAAGAACAAACAGATAAATGGAACAACACAGATATAATATAGAGTTGACAGGGTCCTGTTAAAACACTGTACAGCACCACAAATCTGATGCTTTCAATCATAAATATATTAGCTGGCTGTGTGTATATATTTAATATATATTTAACATATATTTTTTGTTTTATAGATTTATGTCTCTCATTATCTACAAAATACACAAGTAGTAAAACAAAATAGAATTCTTTTAATTACATCCCTCCCACAAAATGCATTGTTTGTGATATGCTTAAACGGCATTGTTCTTTCAGTCTCTATATAAAAATGGTACAAAGGGAACCCACAAACTGTATGTCCCAGCCTAATATTGCATTGGACAAGCAATCGTCTGAAGCCAAATTGTAAATGGTCTTATGGAATAAGTGTGGAAACAATAAACCCTTTGAGGAACAGACACAGCATAATGTGTAGGACTGGGGAGAATACTTACAATCTTCTATTAACAGTAGGTTACACAGAGGTAGAATTGAAATGAAACAAAACATTGAAATGAAGATGCATGCAAATGTATTTAACAGGCAGTGATGATATTGGGGTGGCAGTTCCCAATGGCAGTTCTTGAATAAGTCCCTCTACACAAATATGTGTTTCAGTCCGTTGGTACCTTTTTTATGTGGATCTAAAAACAAAAAAGCAGAATAAAAATAATGAGCAAATAAAATACTGAAAAACAACACTGGCTGTAGCTTCCAGACAAAGTAGATACCTATTTTATTTCTAAAAAAATGCAATGAACAAGCTCTATTGTACATGACGTCATTCAGCCCATACAACTGCAATAAAACAACGCAAAGGAAAATTGCTTTTTTAATACAGAAAACTCTTCCAAACCTGCTTCCTGTTTACAAAGGGCCAAAGAAAAATAAGAGCAGGAATTGGGTGGCTATGGGTGACATTTCTAGTTCAAATGCATTCATCTTGATTATTTCTTCCCATTCTGTGTTGACATGAGAGTCAGTCCACTTTTCCTACCAAATTTCGTTACTACAGTATCTAAAATAGCATTTTTTTTTAATAGATATTTTTAATATGAAAGTTTGAAAATAGTCCTTATAAAAAATATGCCACCTACAGCTCCTTTACAAACACGTGTCTCCATGGTTACAGACTACAAACAGACCCTGTGCAGTCAGATCCTGCAGCAGACACGCAGCTGTAGGATAGTTTTAACAAGCGCTAATAGAAAAGCATCTTTATTTTATACATGCGATAAA
This sequence comes from Hyla sarda, assembly GCF_029499605.1. Taxonomy (NCBI): domain Eukaryota; kingdom Metazoa; phylum Chordata; class Amphibia; order Anura; family Hylidae; genus Hyla; species Hyla sarda. Next base: position 187,526,758 of record NC_079190.1, read on the forward strand.
GAAAATAGAAACATTATAAAACACAGTTTTATCACTTAAAGGGGTACTCTGTTGGAAACATCTTATCCTCTATCCAAAGCATAAGGGATAAAAGGTTAAGTTACAGGGTCCCTCCGCTGGGGACCCCTGCGATCTCCGTGCAGACAATGGCGGCGTCCGGAACACAGAAGCTTGCAGCTTCCGCGTTCGTGACGTCACGTCACGCCCCCTCCATTTAGGTCTATGGGAGGGGGCGTGACAGCAAGTACATAGCCATCACGCCTCCTCCCATTGATGTGAATGGAGGGGGCATGGCGTCTTGCATTGCCAGTCATTGGGCACGGAGCAGAGTTCGGTCCGTGCACCGAATGACAGGGGTGATGCAGCAGAGATTGCGTGGATCCCCAGTGGTGGGACCCACATAATCTAACATCTTATCCCTATGCTTTGGATAGGGGATAAAAGGTTTCCAGTGGAGTATCCTTTAAACCTAGTTTACAATTAGAGATTAATAACTAAGATGGAGAGTCAGACCTGCCATCAGGAAAATAGGTGTAAATAAGCATATGGCTAGATTGGATCCTGATAAGTAGCCCTGGCATACCTTTTTTTAAATCTTTAAAGTTCTTTCTTGTTGATATTATGCAAATTAGGCTCCAAAGTCCAGGGGGCATTCCCCAGCATGGCGAAAGCATGGCGAAAGGAATTGAGTCCACTTTACAGACTTTTGTCCCACCACCATATTAGAGGTACTCACCTCATTAAGGATAATCCAAACCGCTGAATTCTGCAAAACTGAAAGTCGGAATGCTGAAATAGGATTTAGCCCAGGATCTACAGGTCCTTCTGCAACTCCATCTTCAAATTTTCCTTAAATAAAATTACAGAAACATAAGTGTCTTAAGTATTTAGCTTATCCCTTATTTAAGGGGTTATCCAGAATTAGTAGAATATATCTACTTTTTCCCCAAAACAGCATCACTCTTTTCCTGTGTGGTATTGCAGCTCAGTCCTATTAAAGTGAATGAAGATTGCAATACCACACATATCCTGAGGACAGGTCTGGCACTGTGATGGAAGAAAACAGCTATGGTTTTCTAGACCTGGATAACTGCTTTAAGAAGGAGTTAAAAAAACTTCATACATGGGCCGTGTCTGGTACTGAAGCTTTTCTTAAATAGGGCTTCTCTGCAGTGCAATATGTAATCCAGTCCCTAAGCTTTAAAGCCAAAAATATCTGGTAACCCCTTATCTTTTCCAAATAAATAAAATGATTTTTTGGCTGAGGTCAAAAGACAAACTTAAAAAGTATGTAAATATTGTGGTCTATAAACACCTTAAAAGGAAGTATGTCATCAGAAAATAACCTATTGCTTTTGTATAAAATCTATTTATATAATTTCTGGTGATTGTTTTTCTACCTATATTTTAGAATAATCCTGAAATCTTGCCATTTTTGGTCTTGCCACTACGCCTTATAATATGTCACTTCCTGTTCTGTAGAAAAAAAAAAACTTTTCAGCAGTCTCTTCCTTGTCACAAAGACCTGAATTAAAACAGGTCACAGGGCATGCTTAGAAAACTTTCCAACAAAAGTCAGCGCCATCTCCAGACTATTGTTTCCTGTAGCCTATGAGGCTGCTGTAAAGCATCTCTCTATATGCTGTTAACAAAGCAGAAGCTCTGGCCATATGGCTGCCCACCCTAATATAAAAGATTACAACCAGAAAAACAGATTACAAGTTAAGAACAGATTTCAGTATTTTGCTCTAGTCAGCTAAAAAAATAATAATAATCTAGGTGACACATTAAGGATATCAGTATGAATCAATACTTGCAATGCAGAGTAAACTGATAATAAGTCTGTACAATAAAAGAAAACAAGAAAAAAACAAAAATTAACAATATCTTACCTATTCTGAAAAACCCATCTGAAAGGCGCTTGTCTTTGGTTTCCCTCCTTAAATCCAAAATATCTTTCTAAAAAGAAGAAGTACTATGTCAATGCTAATTAATAGGATACAAGCATCTCTCATCATGACAAATTGGAGAACCATGTGGGTTACAGTCCTTGATATCAGAGTGGCTGACAGCAGCTGGGCAAGGGCCCTAGTTCATGGTAAGCAGTACTCGTTTATGGAGCCTTAACAAGATTTGCTACTGGATCATTTGTGCCGCGCTTTAAAATAACCGTTATCAGCCACTGTTTACACAGGGGGATGTGCCGCATATAGCCATGATCTTACTGAACAACAAAAGAAGCCTTACAGAAAAGCAAACACTAGGCTGATCGCTGGTCCTTGTACTTGCCGATTATCCTGAACAATCATTTACTCATTCCCCCAATATTTGGCCTGTGTAATATGGCCTTAACAGACATCACAATGCTCCTCAATTGTCCTTCTCATTTGGGTGAGAACAAGAATATAGTCAATATACAATTCTACTGGAAAAAGTAGACAGTCAACAAACTTACACCATGGCTGCGCTTATACAATGCTGCGACAAAGTCTGCTTTTCTTCTATAACAGAGTTGTAAATATTTACCAAGTCGATCAACATTTTGGGGGAGATTTATTAAATCTCGTACAGAGAAGCAGCTGCCCATAGCAACCAATCAGATTCCAACTTTTTTTTTTTTTATCGGTATCTGAAAAGTGAAATCTGAAATCCGACTGGTTGCTATGGTAAACTGCCCCACTGGGCCTCTGCCAACGGCTGTCCGGGCATGCTGGGAGTTGTAGTTTTGCAACATCTGGAGGTCCGCAGGTTGTAGATGGTTTCAACAAACGATGGTCCATTTGGAACGGATTACCATCGTATGTTGAGGGACCACTGTATAGGATTTGGTTACTGCCGGTGACAGCTGATTTTAGGAGGGAACTAGCGACGGAACTTGCTAAACGGAGTAATTTGCTAGTGTGAAAGAAGCCTTCGTTCTAAGGTCAACTGTGCCAATGGAGAATATACACTTTAAAGTGAAATACTCATTAATACATAAAAAAAAGCTTACATACAGTTACCATACCTGGTAAGGTAAAACCTCCACAGAAGTGTTTGTTAACAAGTCTCCAGGATGCTCAGGATTTCCACTACGAAAGAGATACCTAAAAAGGAAAGCACATCTAACTGCAGCCATTATTCCCAAACCCTAGAAAGCAATATATTATAATATAATAGATCACACTCAGAAATTAACACAAGTCCTTATATCCTGCCATAGATCCAGTGTCCATATTTCACCTGCATTTCAATAGGTTTGTGTGAATGGCAACTCATATGTAGCACACATAAAGATTAGCTGAAAAAATTAAATGGGTAGTCCTGTTTTAGAAAATCTATCCCGTATCCAAAGGATTGGGCACAAGCATCTGATGGCGGGGAGTCTAACTGCTGGGGCTCTCCTCATGTATCTCTGGCTCTCCCATAGAGATGTATGGATGGAGGCGTGTCTGCCTTCACTTCTTGCACAAGAAGAGCCGGAGTGCCATACAGGAGATCGTGGGGGCCCAGCGGTCAGACCCCTCATGATCAAATAGATTTTCCTAAATGGGACTAACCCTTTAAACTAGGACGTGCTGAGCGCTAGCTAATCAGAAAACAACTACTAACCTTTCAACATGCATCGGTTTATCAAACTTGAACAGAACGTAGTCTCCAGCCATTGGGGTTATGGCCCAGAAGAAGTCCTCCCCCAAATACGTCTTTTCTAGAGTGTGACCTTGATATACTTTTAAGGAAGTTGACACTTCGGCCGGAGGATTGACGTGAATTTTATGCAATAATGGTTTTAAGAAATCTTTATCCTAAAAGGAAAAGCAGATGTAGATATCTAGTATCATTGCACATCAAATAAGTAGCGTTCATATAGTGCTGGCATATACACTGGATATACTGTCACTTTCTGATCAGCATAGATGCAGTCTCTGGACCCACAATGATCCTGAGAATGAAGGGGCTGCAGCACTAACTCCGCTCTGCTGCCCCTTTAGTGTATTTCTGAGCACAGCAGCACTCCCGGCCTCCGGGCTGTGTCAGTCTCATACTTTCCAGCAATTTCCCTGCACAGTGTGTGAATATTAATCATTCTTAAGAAAACTGAAGATCCCAGAGATCAGATTACCAGCAATCATAAACTGATATGCCCTAGTGTAACGCCATCATAAAATGGAAATATATACAAGCAGTCTATAGGCTAATGTAAAAGTCACAAAGCCTCATTTATTTAAAGAGTTCCTACAGACGATTTATTATATTTATCCCATATTTTAACTTACCTTCTGCAGCATCCCTCAGTGCCACCGATATTGGTCTCCTGTCCTCCGACCCAATCTTCTTCCTGGTTTTGTGGCCCAACATGTCACACTGTGCTCACCTAATTGCTGGCCAAGGCGAAGTCCCGCCTCAGCTGGTGATAGGCTGAGCAGCAGTGTCATGTAGCAGCCTATGGCGATTAACTGAACGACCGTGTGATGTGTCGGGCAACAAAACCAGGAAGAAGACCAGGGCCAAAGGATGAGAGACTGATATTGGCGGCACCAGTGAAGCAGTGGAAGGCAAGTTAAAGTTTAATATTTTAATGGAGGCAGCCCTCAAATATAGGAAAAATAAAAAAAAATTGGCGGGTTGTCCAACAGGGTTTTTCTATTTTATTTGCGAAGCAGCTATTTGTTAAAAAAAATTATGTAAAATAAATAAATTAAAATACTACTTTTCAGTGGATACCTCCTTTAAACTGCCCATAGAAACAGTATCAGTGAGCAGCTTTTCTTTCTAAAACCACTATCATTGGTTGCTGTAGGAAAGTTTTCTGTTATGCCTATTGAAAAATAAGGCCCACAATTACCCACCTATGGAGACTTCTGAAGCAGCTTGTTTTTAAATGCAAATAATCAAACAAGTTTGCAAGGTGGTTTTGCCCACGAGGCCTCTACTAGTGAAGGATGCCAGACACACATCTCTACACCATGGTAAATCAGTATAAAGCGTACCACATGGCACACTGAATGCTACTTCTTTTTCTTAAAACTGACAAGCATAGCTTGTGCTTAATATATATATATATATATATATATATATATATATATATATACACACACACACATACTGTGCTTCTACTTACTGTAAGTTTCTGTATTTTCCCTGCTAAGGAGGAGTGCAGACCCACGTGCTGGAAGAGGGAAGGTCTGAAGCGGATTCGAAGATTGGATTTCTGTCTGTCACAATGTTTCTAAAAAAAAATAAATAAAAAATAAAATAGATCACCAATGAAAAAAAGAAATAAAAATACAAATATTGAACACATAAAAAATATGTTCTCCAATAGAAAACAAAGCGAGGACAGGCGAGTTCGGGACCTCAGACCCCAGTTATTGGCTGTGCTCAGTGATGACTGTGCAGATACAGCTGAATTGAGGAAACTCAGCTATACGTATGTAATTCAGAAAATACCTATGTTCCACTTTGTAGTGATCCCATGAGAAAGTACCAGAACGGTTTGCGCAATTTGTTGAGATGTGCCATAGAGAAAGGTTTGGTAACAGAGAGATTCGCTATGAAACTCATTTGGCCCTCTCCAAAGCGCCTGTACTGGTACTTTCTCCCAAAAACTCATAAATCTATGTCCTGTCCACTGGCCGCCCAATAATAGCGGGGAGAGAATCAGTCACAGAAACACTATCCCACTACTTAGATTAGGTACTACGTCCTATCTTGAATACACTTCCTTCATATATTCAAGATACAGGAGACTTCTTCCGTCACATACAGGCATTAACCTGGCAGAAAGACTGGAGACTGGTCACATAGGACATGGAGGCTGTCCAACCTCAGATGTGCCACAAAAAGATGGATGACTGACAGATTGAATTTGTCTGTCAGGCCCTCTCCTTTGTCCTGAGCCACAATGCTTTTACTTTTAATGGGTGTTGGTATTGGCAACGAGCCGGGACCGCGATAGGGACCCCCGTCGCAACAACTTTCGCCAGTATTTTTTGGGGGGATTCTGAGGAACAACTAGTTTTCTTTATGGTCAATTGGTTTTTGAGACACATACGTCTATATGTGCCATTTATAGACTACGGTATATACCGTATATACTCGAGTATAAGCCGACCCGAGTATAAGCCGAGACCCCTAATTTCAACCCAAAATCCCAGGAAAAGTTATTGACTCGAGTATAAGCCTAGGGTGGGAAATACCTCATCCCCCCCTGTCATCATCCAGACCCGTCATTAACATCCTCATCATCATCATCCCCTTGTCATCATCCCACACATCCCCCCTTCATCATCCCCTTATCATCCCACACATCCCCCCTTCATCATCCCCTTATCATCCCACACATCCCCCCCTTCATCATCCCCTTGTCATCATCCCACACATCCCCCCTTCATCATCCCCTTATCATCCCACACATCCCCCCTTCATCATCCCCTTATCATCCCACACATCCCCCTTCATCATCCCCTTATCATCCCACACATCCCCCCTTCATCATCCCCTTATCATCCCACACATCCCCCCTTCATCATCCCCTTATCATCCCACACATCCCCCCTTCATCATCCCCTTATCATCCCACACATCCCCCCTTCATCATCCCCTTGTAATCATCCCACACCCCCCCCCTTCATCATCCCCACCCCCCTTCATCATCCCCACACCCCCCCCCTTCATCATCCTCTTCTCATCATTCGCCCTCAGTGGTCTTCAACCTGCGGACCTCCAGAGGTTTCAAAACTACAACTCCCAGCAAGCCCGGGCAGCCATCGGCTGTCCGGGCTTGCTGGGAGTTGTAGTTTTGAAACCTCCGGAGGTCCGCAGGTTGAAGACCACTGCGGCCTTCAACATCATCCAGCCCCCTCTCACCCCCTTTAGTTCTGAGTACTCACCTCCGCTCGGCGCTGGTCCGGTCCTGCAGGGCTGTCCGGTGAGGAGGTGGTCCGGGCTGCTATCTTCACCGGGGGCGCCTCTTCTCCGCGCTTCCGGCCCGGAATAGAGGCGTTGCCTTGACAATGACGCAGAATTACGTTGGCAATGAACGCACCTCTGCGTCGTTGTCACGGCAACGTGACTATTCTGAGGCCGGGCCCGAAGCGCTTAGAAGAGGCCTCCCCGGTGAAGATAGCAGCCCGGAACACTATCCCACCGGACCACCTCACCGGACAGTCCTGCAGGACCGGACCAGCGCCGAGTGGAGGTGAGTACTCAGAACTAAAGGGGGTGAGAGGGGGCTGGATGATGTTGAAGGCCGCAGTGGTCTTCAACCTGCGGACCTCCGGAGGTTTCAAAACTACAACTCCCAGCAAGCCCGGACAGCCGATGGCTGCCCGGGCTTGCTGGGAGTTGTAGTTTTGAAACCTCTGGAGGTCCGCAGGTTGAAGACCACTGCGGGTGGGGGAGTTCACTCGAGTATAAGCCGAGGGGGGTGTTTTCAGCACGAAAAATCGTGCTGAAAAACTCGGCTTATACTCGAGTATATACGGTATTTATGGTATGGGCCGGGACAAAGGAGGACTTTGATGATTTTGTGACATATCTTAATTCTAACCCCAATATGCGGTTCACCTGTCAGTATAGTGACAGTGAGATTAATTGGATGTTAGAGTGATTGTGAAGGAGGGTGCAATTCAAACTAAGACATTCACAAAACCTACCGCTACTAATGCTCTGCTCAGTTATGCAAGTTATCACCCTGAACATACAAAACATGCTTTATTTTATGGACAATTTATCAGACTTCGAGGGATTAATAGTGATGATATATCCTTTAACCAACAGGCAGCACTTTTAAGTAAGAAATTAGAAGATCACGGTTATCCCCCACATTTCATCAAGAGGGCTTGGGATCCTCGAAAGAAAGAGAAATATAATGAAGGTTTTTCTTTTGTGTTTAAACATGGTCCTATGAATGACATTATTAGGTCTGCTATTCTGAAAAATTGGCACATTATTAAAGGAGAACTCCGGAATATAAAAATTGTCACCCATACTGCCGGCAGTAAAAAAAATAAAGAAATACATACCTTCCTCCGCTCCCCCGGGGCCTCCGGTAACCTGCTCCGGTCTCCGCCGTGATCCACTTCCTGGTTGCCGGTGGTCGGAGAATCATACTGCGCTCAGCCAATCACCAGCCGCAGCGAAGTCAGACTAGGCCGGCGATAGGCTGAGCGGCAGTGTGAGAACGTTTCAAGACACAAAATTCTTCACTACACCGGCACCTGCTGCCGGGGCCGAAAATGTCACACTGCCGCTCAGCCTATCGCCGGCCGAGTCGGGACTTCACTGCGGCTGGTGATTGGCTGAGCGCAGTAGGACTCTCCGACCACCGGCAACCAGGAAGAGGATCGCGGCGAGACCGGAGCCGGTTACCGGGGGAGCGGAGGAAGGTATGTACATCTTTACTTTTTTACTGCCGGCAGTATGGGGGACAATTTTTATATTCTGGAGTTCTCCTTTAAAGGTGACCCCATGGTCAAAGAGAAAGCAAATCAGAAGCCATTGGTCTCCTTTAAGGGATGCTCTAGTGAAGGGAAGGTTGGGAGAAAAAAAACAAACAAACACAGGAGGAAAATTGGATTAAGAAAATGATACCAAAAGGGAACCATAGATGTGGTAGTTGCAGATGTTGTAATCAGTTGATCCAGGGATCATATATACGTCTAGGACAGCATGAAATGATTATAAAAGATTTTGTTACCCGACGCACCAATTTTGTAGTCTGTGGTAGTCTGTGATTGTGGCCGATATATTGACTATTAGGTCCATGTTCACATGTTTAGGTGAGCACATGCTCTCCCTGAGAACACGGATTGGATCAACCATATGATAGAAGCCCCTGGGGGGATCCCACATGTATGCGCTTTTGTGGACTGTTAAGAGTTAATACATCCAGTCAAGGAGGTGATCGTAATCAAGAATTACTGAAGAAAGAAACAGAACTTATCTTAAGAACAGAAGCCTTGGGCCAGCTAGGCTTGAATGAACATAGAGATATTATTAACCTATTGTGCTAAATAGTCATCTTGGTACATTGTAGTATTATATGCATTGCAAAGTAAATGTTGATTTTACTCCACATGTGAATTTAAATGTTTGTAATGAAGCACATTTTGTAAGTTGTTAAAGGAGTAGTCCAGTGGTGACTCTTTACAACTCTTTACAACTTACGGATAGGGGATAAGTTGCAGATCGCGGCAGTCCGACCCCTGGGGCCCCCCGCGATCTCCTGTACGGAGCCCCGACAGCCCGCGGGAAGGGGGCGTGTCGACCTCCGCACGAAGCGGCGGCCGACACGCCCCCTCAATACAACTCAATGGCAGAGCCGAAGCGCTGCCTTCGGCAATCTCCGGCTCTGCCATTGAGATGTATTGAGGGGGCGTGTCGGCCGCCGCCTTATGCGGGGGTCGACACCCGCTATCTCGGCGGAGAGCCGGGCCCCGTACAGAGAGATCGCAGGGGGCCCCAGCGGTCGGACCCCCCGCGATCTCAAACTTATCCCCTATCCTTAGGGTAGGGGATAAGTTTTTCACCACTGGACTACCCCTTTAATAAAGTTGTCTTTGAATATTGATGTATTTAATGGGTGGGTTTGAATCATGTGACAGGGCTGTGAAAAAGCTATTATTATAGTGAAACAATTGTGAGTCGCCTGTATCCAGTTGAACCTGCCAAATAAAGCTGTTTAAAGGGGTACTCCGGCACTTAGACATCTTATCCCCTATCCAAAGGATAGGGGATAAGATGCCTGATCGCGGGGGTCCCGTCGCTGGGGACCCCCGTGATCTTGCACGCCGCACCCTGTTTATAATCAGTCCCTCTGGGTCTGTTTATAACCAGTCCCTCACGTTCGCTCTGGGTCTGATTACCGGCGACCAAGGGGCAGGCGGCGTGTGACAACACTCCTCCGCACCCGTGTGACGTCACGCTCCGCCCCTCAATGCAAGCCCATGGGAGGGGGCGTGACATCACACAGGGGCGGAGGCGTGACGTCACACGCCGCCTGCCCCGTGGTTTGCCGGTAATCCGACCCGCAGCGAACATGCTCCGGGGACTGATTATAAATGGGGTGCAGCGTGCAAGATCACGGGGTCCCCAGCGGCGAGACCCCCGCAATCAGGCATCTTATCCCCTATCCTTTGGATAGGGGATAAGATGTCTAAGCGCCGGAGTACCCCTTTAAGATTGGACGTGTGCTGCTGCTACTTCTTCGTTTTTGCTAAAAAAAATATGTTATTGCTTTACATAAGTCTCTTAAAGAGAAGAAAAGCATGATTTTATAACTTTGCAAAGAGCCATTAGCTAAGAGACAGGCATCATTTGTTATATCTTATTATCAGCTATCTGTGCATGTTTGCAGCTCTGGGCATGATATAGAGCTGACATCTTTGCCTTAAGGTAGTTTAGACCAGGGGATGCTTCATCCATAACAGAACACTCCAGTGCTGTGGGAACCCAACAATCGTAATGTTCCTGCAGCACGGGAGTGTTCAATTATGGCTCAATATAAAGATCTCTGGTCAGGTCACAGTGACCTGGCAGATCTTAACCAAACTTAAATGATATACATAACTTACTGCATCTTTTTCTGGGTTACAGACTTTTACCCATAATATGTGATCCAGGAGCCAGTCAATAGGCTTCTCTTTGTAAAACATGAGGATGAACTCAACAATAAGTGTAATGTCAGGAGCTTGAAACATTTTTCCTGGGACAACAGAAAAAAAATTAAAAAAACACGTGTTAATCATACATTAAAAAGAGCAAACAACTTCAGTAATATAGTAGTTGTGGAAAGTTAAAAGTGAAACTGACTGGCTGTTCACTAAAAGGCAAAGTAACGTACTTGTATTAATGAAGTAAACAGAGGCAGAGGTCTTTATTCTTGTAGATATTTGGGCAGTTCTGCACAATGAAGGTGGGAGACGGCTGGCCACACTCTCCCGCCTCCTCCATATTCCCCACTCTGGCCCACCCCCTTAATGAATATTCAAAACTATTACCTCTAACGTTGCCAGGACGTTCCTCAGAGGAGAGTGCAGGCTCCCATGTCCTGAATATTCATTAAGGGGGCGGGCCAGAGTGGGGAATTTGGAGGAGGGAGGGGAAGGCAGCCTGCAGGTTCCCCACCTCCATTGTGCAGAGATGCGCAATACAACTTGAAAAATAAAGACCTGTAATGCTGCCATACTTCATTTATACACGTAAGTGACCCCACATTTAAATGCTGCTAACCCGCACAACAGCCTGTAAGTTTCCATATATATTTAAAATTACATATGTTAAGATACTTTTCTTTAGCCACATACAGATATAAGACTTGTGCCAATGCATTGTCAATAACTGGTGTTTAACAACAGGTTACATTTTCAGGATTACTACTGCACATGTGAGTTAGGGTCACTTTCTTAAAACCACCAATAAAAAATTCCTTCAGGTGTTACCTTGATATGACTTTAGAAAGACTGGCCCAGATTCATCAATGCTGTCTACTACTTAGACAACGTAAACTTAAACTACACCATGTTAAAATGAAATGACACCATGTAAGGATACCCCAAATATATCACAGTCTCCCATGCTGTTTTATTAACTTTGTGTCCCATCTTCACACATCAGTAACTTTTTAGCCCCACATAAAACTCAGATGTAATATTTCTAGAAAAACCTCAAAATGTGACCAGATGGGGGCACCTAAGGACTGAAGCTATCTCGGTCCGGCTTCACTAGACAGCACCACAGACTTCTAATGGGGCAGTCTAGAGAAGCTGGACGGAGGTCGATAGGAGCTGTGGAGTGAAGCGCATAACCACGTGCCTCTCCCTGCTTGTACTAATTATCGGTGGGGACTTTGACATGTCTCTGTGATATGTCAACATTTATTTATTTTATTTATTTATTTAAATGACAGGGACACAATAAAACTACAGTTTAAGGTGGAGAGTTATCATAAGTGCAGAGACGAAGAAAACCTTTGTTGTTTAAGGCAAGCTCCCATTTTCCAGCAGTCTTCAGAAAAACTCAAGCGTTGTCTGGTTGCAATGGGCAACTCCTCTAATACAATGGCTACTGTAGATGTAAACTAGCAGTCTTATTTACACACTATAATCACAGTGGTCATGTGCAGCTCTCACAGAGAATGATTGGCGCTGACACTATTTATATAGTATACTAGGAATCCATTATAGAAGTTACCATTTCCTTACCAATGAATCCCAGCTGGGAAAACTCCAGTATCATCCACTCTTCATTTGACAGCTGAAGTGCAAAGTTCTTTATTGTACTGAAATAATTCAGCTTGGCAACAATATCATCTTCTAGCTGTAAAGAGATAAAAGATTATTCCCACTATTTATTCATATTAGAAAATAGGTAATAAAACATATTAAAACAACAATTCCTGATAACAGGAAGATAAGAGAGACTTAGCCAGCACAACACTGGACCAAGGGAAGGCTCACAAAGGATGTTACAGACAAATTATATTAGTAAAGTGCAAGTGCACATACTAGTTCACATACATAGTGTAGCAGCAAAGAATATAATCATGACATATACAGATACCCAGTGGTAACAGACGTAGGGGATCGTGAGCCTCCGCAGCCCGACGTTTCGCCAGAGGTCCCTCTGGCTCACGACCCCCCTACGTCTGTTACCACTGGGTATTTGTATATGTCACGATTATATTCTTTGCTGCTACACTATGTATGTGAACTAGTATGTGCACTTGCACTTTACTAATATAATTTGTCTGTAACATCCTTTGTGAGCCTTCCCTTGGTCCAGTGTTGTGCTGGCTAAGTCTCTCTTATCTTCCTGTTATCAGGAATTGTTGTTTTAATATGTTTTATTACCTATTTTCTAATAAAGTTTATGAATATTATCCCATTCACGTTTCTTCTTTCTTGTATATGATATATATTGTTTAACGTGGGATTGTTTCACAGTCTTAGGGAACCATAGATTTATTGCCACTATTTATTCAGCAAAATCAATCGGCAACCATTATTAATATGTGCAGGCCGAATGGATTAAAGCCTAGGTTCTCAACCTGTAGTACAAGTAGCCCAGCAGGTAAATGTCATCTCACCAGGGGGTACCTTAACTAATATGGGAAAAGGGAATAGAAAGGGAAAGATATGTGGTGGTGTTAGAAATTAAATCTTAAAGGGGTACTCTGCCCCAAGACAAATTATCCCCTATCCAAAAGATTGGGGATAAGAGGGGGGACCTGCCGCTGGGGACCCCCGCAATCTCCCTGCTGCACCCGGCGTTCGTTTAGAGCGCCAGGTGCTTTGCCGGAGGCTCGTGATGTCACGGCCGCGCCCCACTCATGACGTCATGGCCACTCCCCCTCAATGCAAGTCTATTGGAGGGGGCGTGACAGTCATCATGCCCCCTCACCTAGACTTGCATTGAAGGGGCATGGCTGTGACGTCAAGAGCCTCCGCCCCGCATCCCCAGTAATCTGTCCGTGCACCGGATGTCTGGGGTGCTGCAGCAGAGATAGCGGGGGTCCTTAGTGGCAAGATCTCTGCGATCAGACATCTTATCCCCTATGCTTTGGATAGGGGATAATATTTCTAGCGGCGGAGTAGCCCTTTAAAATCTTCTTGTCCCTTGTAAAACAAAAGAGACCCCCATGATCACTAGATGTCCATATAAGCGTGCAGCTGAGTATTTTACTCCCCAGCTCGCTGCTCTCCTGGTCTCGATGTATGAAATGGATTCTGCTTTAAAGGACAGCTGCAGCTTAATATACACTTATCCCCTATCTACAAGATAGGGGATAAGTGTTTGATCACGGGGGGTCCGACCCCTGGGACCCCCCACGATCTCCTGTACGGGGCCGCGGCTCTCCCGTGCAGGGGGCGTGCCTGCCGCAGCATGACGTTGCGGCCGGCACGCCTCCTCCATGCATCTCTATGGGAGAGGCGGGGAGGCAGCGTTCGTGCCACCCCGGCTCCCCCATAGAACTGTATGGGGACGGGGAGGGGACGGGGCGGAGACGGAGTGTCACCGTCGACCTCTAGGTCGACGCTACGCGCCTTAGTGCTCACTATGAGCGCTAATGGCAGCGCCCCGTTAGGGAGATCTCGGGAGGTCCCAGCGGTCGGACCCCCCGTGATCAAACACTTATCCCCTATCTTGTAGATAGGGGATAAGTGTATATTGCGCTGCAGTTGTCCTTTAAGTCTATGGAGCAGTGTAAGGCAGTGTAAAATATACACTATGACATCCGGAGTCTCCAGTAATTTGATATCACAGATCTCTCCCTTCAATACGTTTAATGGTGTATTTATCAATACAGATTTGTTCTTCTCTCACTATGGTGCTTGGTATAAATTTACTTGCAGTGCTAGAGACTGTTCCCTGCATGAAATACGACATTCTTCCCGCTCAGGGACATGTCAAGCTGTGGATGCCGATCACTCACTGTTTGTAGTGAAGTAAGCGTTTAGAGAGCTTGTTCCCATCAGCGGTCTTGCTTGCTGGTCAAACACCACAATAACCAATCAACCAGATGTCTAAACAGTTCTGTAGACAAGCATAATCTCCTGCCTGGAAAATTCGGAATGGCAAGTGGCATTGCTTATCTAGTGAACTTACCCTATTCTGGGACAGTGGTCATGTACTAAAAGGCTATGTTGAATTAGAAAGTTAAGTACAGATGTGTGTTTCACCAAGCACGATCCCAGCATCTTCCTGGGGCCTTTATCACATCTTCCAGAAAAACATACCAGACAATATACAGTAGTGCGATGTGTCATTCTGTCCTGTAAAATGCTGGACACCATGTCAGAAGTCTGACAGACACCACTAAAGTCATTGGGTTGCATTGGACACTGTTGGTTTCTGGTGTACAGTAGTTTTTTTCTTGTTCTGTTCCAATGATGAAGCAGAATAATAGAATAAAAAGTACAGGGTGACCCCAGCCTAAGGGGTGCTTGGCTTAGGAGCGCTGAGATACAGCTGTAAAGTATGTGCTAGTACATTTATATAATAAACTTCCATTTTAGTTTAGAATGAGAAAACATTTACATATTATTTATAATAGTTTATTTACCTGGATGTAATAAATACCCTTTCTTTGAGCATACATCATTAGGAAACAGTAGTCTAAATTTTGTTTGGTTCGCCATCTGTAATAGAAGAACAGCACAAATCTATTATCCACAACTGGCGAGTGGTAGAGAACAATATTGTCAGTCCAGTGAGTGAGTTTGATGATTGATATATATAGAAAATAATATTTTTCAGGCTGCACTAATTTAAAGGGATACTTTACTGATCAGCGTTTGGAACAAAAATGTTCCAAACGCTTAGAGCCGGCGCCGGGAGCTCATGATGTCATAGCCCCTCCCCTCATGATGTCCCGCCCCGCCCCCCTCAATGCAAGTCTATGGGAGGGGGCGTCGCAGCCGTCCCGTCCCCTCTCATAGACTTGGATTGAGGCGGCGGGGAGTGACATCATGAGGGGCGGGCTATGACGTCACAAGCTCCCGACGCCGGCTCTAAGCATTCGGAACATTTTGTTCCAAGCACTGAGCAGCAGAGTATCCCTTTAAGATATAAAGACTTTGGGAGTCATTGTAGGATGACAAGAGGCCAAATATCAAAATCAGATAATCCTAGGTTTCAGATATCCAGGAGCTTTAGTTACATTCACAAGTGCGGATATCATGCTGCAGATTTTTTGCTTCAATTTTCATCAACCTAAATTAATTGCATAAAATCCGCAGCATGAAATTCACAGCAGGCTGTGTACATGGAACCTACACGTACATTACTTACTGCGGATTTCACAAACAACAATCCCCAGGTAATCTCATAGCATGTGATCCGCAGATTTTTGTGCATAAAATCACCATTGAGGGCAGCGTATGAGTGGGGATTTCACATAGTAAATTAGCAGATTTCATGCTGTAATATTATCTATGGAATTTCGTGTATGATCAAACAAACAATCCAGTGTCTATTTCTATGGCAGAAAACAGAAACAGACCCTCAAGGTTTCTCCTTATTTCTACAGTGGAAACAACAGATATTTCCAGTTGCCTAGGAACATGGTTGCAGACAACCCCCTCCCCATGGCATGTAGACCTTCATGGGACTGGCAAGTTTGATTCACATTTCAAATCTGACACAGGGGTCTGAGGCACCCTATTTAGCATATACAGTCGTATGGAAAAGTTTAGGCCCCCCCTAACATCTTCCATGATTTTCATTTATAAATAATTGGCTGTTTGGATCAGTAATTCAATTTTGAGCCATCACATATCTGAAAGACACAGTAATATTTCAGTAGTGAAATGAGGTTTATTGGATGAACAGAAAATGTGCAATCTGCATCAAAACAAAAGTAGACAGGTGCATAAATTTGGGCACCCAACAGAAATATCACATAAATATCCTTTAGCAGAAATAATAGGCTCTAGACACTTCCTGGAGCCTGTAATAAGGGTCTGGATTTTGGACCGTTCCTCCTTGATCTCCAGATCAGTTTGGTTTGATGGTCGCGGAGCATGGACAGCCGCTTATCACAGCACAGATTTTCAATGATATTCAGGTCTGGGGACCGGGATGGTAATTCCAGAACATTAGACTTGTTCCTCTGCATAAGTACCAGAGTAGATTTTGAGCAGTGTTTTGGGTCATTGACTTGATGAAATATACGGCCCCGGCACAATTTCAACTTTGTGACCGACTCCTCTACGTTACTCTCAAGAATCTGCTGATATTGAGTTCAATCCCTGTGACTCTTAACTTTAACAAGGCTCCCAGTACCGGCACTGACCACACGTCCCACAGGATGATTGAACCTCCACCAAATGTTACTGTGGGGAGCCAGTGTTTGTCCTGGGCTACTGTGTTCCTTTGACACAAAATATAATGCCCCTTGTTATGAACAAATAACTCAAACTTTGTTTCATTAGTCCAAAGCACCTTCTTCTGAAATGAAGCTGGCTTGTCCAAATGTGGTCTGCATACCTCATCACTCTCCCATACAGCTTCTCCTTGTGCAAAGTGCATTGAATTGCACCACCTGCAGCAAGATGAGGTTGTAGGTCTTTGGAGGTGTTCTGTAGGCTGTTTTTGACCGTTCTCATCATCCTTTACCTTTGGCTCTCTGATATTTGACTTGGTCTTCCATTTCTTGACTATGTTCCTAACAGAGGACACTGACAGCCTTAATCTCTGTGATAACTTTTTGTAGCCTTCCCCTAAACTATCACTTTGTTTGTTTTCAGGTCATTTGAGAGTATTTTTGAGGCCCCCGTGTTGTGACTCTTTAGAGGAGAGTCAAAGGGAACAACAACTTGCAATTATCCCACAGTGAAAGTGTTAATAAAAACAGGAATAATTCATAATTACATCAGCTGACATTATTAAATAATCAACTTATTAGTTGATTTAATAATGTCAGCTGATGTAATTATGAATTATTCCTGTTTTTATTAACACTTTCACTGTGGGGTATTTTATCTTCACATGTAATGCACTGTCACTATATAACATTGCTGGAACACTTTACGAATGCACTGCTATTTATTGATTTTGTTTATTTATGTATATTATACCTTAACTATGTTATTACTTGTATCATGTGCACATATATATTTAAACTGCTGCTATTCACTTGCACTGTGACTTGAGAAAAGTGGTGTGAGACCACAGAAACATTGTCTTATTTTTAGCTGGAATAAAACACTTTTCATTTTGTGATACTCCAGTGTGCTGCAGCCGCTTCTTTTCCTCTGCAAATTTTTGGACACAGGATCGAGGTCCCTGAGACTGCCTGCACCCACAGATTTTTTGCCTCTGATAGTGCTGCTCCATTTTCTCATATATATATGGACCGAGGTTCAGAATATGCGGGCACCCCGACTTCTTTTTTTCTACACATTCCTGGAGGTGCTGTTTTTATTGGATATAGATAGATATATATATATATATATATATATATATACACACACATACATACACACACACACACACCTAACACACCTATCTATTTAGTGTAACCTCCAGTTTGCTGAAAGCTGTACACTGGTTTTGATACCTGGATCATTTTGATCCTTACATTATCACATCCAACCAAGATCACCGTAGTTCCTGACACTACCAAAACCATTGAGCTACCATATACAATTACAAGAGGTGCCCTCCCATCTATTTTGCACAGACTGGAGACGCAGCTGATGCTGGGTGATACAGTAGGCAATGATCCGGCGCCCAACAATTTCTGTGCATGAGTCCCGTTCATGGTACTATACCGTCCAGCATCAGCTACGTCTCCAATCTGTGCAGAATGGGTGGCATCTTTGGGCTTAGACTTTAAACAGGACTCTTCAGATAACTCTTTACAAATGGATTTTGCTTAAACATTGTGATTAAAATACCACACATATAAATATAAAACAACAAAACATAAACCTGTATCTGAAGCGACATGAGGTTTGAAGTCTAGTAACATTACAGTGTAACTTTGTATTACATACCTAACCCTTTCCTTGGAGTCTCCAAATGTCTCCTTTAAATTTGTTAAGTCTGGATAATATGTAGCAGGCGGAGAAATTACTTCCACTAATCCGGAGCTGATTTCTGTGGAGAACCTAATAAAACACGTAAGACATTTAGGGTTACTGACCCTGGATCTGATGTTTCTGTATAAAACTAGATGTATAATTGTCATGACTCAACCTGGTTCAGGCAGAAGGGTTACGTTGTCTGCTGTTTGGCTATAGCATCATGTGTTGTTGTGAAGACGGCCGGGCCTATCACATCACACTGAGAATGATCCAGCTGGAATAATTCCGGCTGGAGATTCCGAGTGCGGCCAGCGCTGACTAAATCAGTTGGCAAAAGGACCACGTGGACATTGCCATCCTCATAGATGGCAATGCCAGCAAAGTAGATTTCTCCTAAAGAATGGACAAGACCGTTTTTTCGACAGCGGAATTTCATCAGTGGAATATCCGCCACTAAATTAGTGTGCACTGTACAGTGTATTCCCATTGCCTGCACCGGAAAACGGCGAGTCTAGCTTTATACTGCTTGTTCTATTCTGGGTATTCTGACATTGGCTTGATACACATTTATTCTCTGCTAAGTGATTTGATACCTTTGCCGTGATCTCAGTTTGGACCTGACTTGTTTACTACACTTTCTCTGTTTGTCTGTTTATACAATATACAAGGATTTATTGACAACTTCCTACTTGTCAGAAGGCTTGAAACCTCAAACAGATGATTATTGATTATATTTTTTTCTCTTTTTTATTTTTAAACCTACACACTTGCCCTTATGTGAGTGTTTGAAAAATGAAGTATGAAAATGATTTATAAAAGTTCTAAAGACAAAGCAAATATAATTAAAAACAAAATAATAAAATTATACAGCTATGAGTTAGATCTAGTGGCTTCTGTAGTTATAGAGATTATCATAGGGGTGGTGGTGGTGGTGGTGGTGGTGATGGGGGGGGGGGGGGTCAAAACTATCCCCATTGTGTGGGATATAAAAATGTAAACCTCTACTCCCCTCCATCGCCTCCGCAGTTCCTTTGGTGTCCTGCTCTGGTTCCCGGGCTGTAATTGTCTTCCTGCGCTGCAGCGTGATGTGGGAGACCCAGGAAGTGAATTGCTGGTCGCTGTGATTTCCTGCCTCAGCCAGCAATCCACTGCCTGCAGTCGGACACACTTACGGGGACAGCAGTCATGCTGCAGCTCAGGATGTTGATCAAATTGAGGGACTGGAACTAGACACCTGAGGCTGGGCAAGGGCGCTGGGAGTGTGTAGTTTTGAAACCCCCCCCTCCAGCCCCCCTCCCCCCCCCCCCACCAGATGACCCCTTTAAAGACGACAAGAAACCCTGCAGTTAGATCCTGAATACATGTCATGTTAATAATGACAATGGAAAAAGGCATGGAAGGCAAAAAATAAAACATGTGTCGTTTGCCTTTTTCTCTTCACCAATAAAATTAAATATAGAGTTGCGCTATATATAGCCAAAAGATTAAGTGTAGGTGACAGATCCACATCAATAGGGAGTATGTGCATAGTACTTAAGTATTCATAATAATCCAACCATTGTCATGGATCTACATGGCATCACTAAAATAAAAAGAATGTAATCCGCCCACAAAGGGAAAAGCTCACTCAGAATCATAATAATTACCAAGTCCCCATCAATATCCTGCCTGATCTGTGATCAGTACATATGCTATATAGTTACATGCAGAAGGAACTTACTCTTTCTCCAAGCTGCCAACCACACTATGCACATATTCAAGGTCAGTCTAGAAAATAAAAGGACATGTCAGAGAACAAAAAGCACATGGGGGGTCTTTTATATGGCAAAATTAGTCCCTTAGGATCCATTCATATACTTCTCTTTGTTTGGCATACGCATTAGTAAGCATAGTATTTCCTGACATACTGTATATCTCTCACTGTATATCTCTGCATGCTACAGTGTGAACACAGTCTTAGAGTGCATTTACATCTCGTTCTCACTCTCCGCAGCTGGATCCAGCAAACAATTTAAAAAAACGCTAGCTGCCATTTCCATTGCATACTCCATCTATTTCAATAAGCCTCTGGTGACTCTGGTCAACTCCACAGCAGCCCCGACCAGAGTCACTTTTGGACTCCAGTCAGCTTATTGAAATGAATGGAAGATTTGGCAGCAGGCGGTTTTGAAATTCTCCTGCCGGATCCAGCTGCTTGAGAGCAAAACCAAGATGTGAATGGACCCTAAGATGTATACATTCAACTTGTACTATTTGATAATACTCTAAGAAATGTCATACTAATAAACAAAGCATACTCACTTGCCCTGATCCCTGCTGTTACCGCTCCTTCCTCTGATGTGTCAACACATTAAGAAAGGTCATCTCAATCAGTCACTAGCCACAGCATTGACTGGTCCTGATGTGTTGACACAGAGGAAGTAAGGAGTTTTTGGAGAGAGGTAGGAGTTATTAATGGGTTAGAGACAGGCTCTTACAGACGCATATTGGTCTGCTTTCTTTTGCTCTGTGCACGTAAGATTATAGTGATGGCCTGGAAGGATGTGTCCTCTCCCCCTCTGTCCCGGTGGATAGCCTTAGTGAATAAGTATGTGCCTTTATATCATGCCCTTTATGTCAAAATTTGATAAGGTTTGGGTGCCATGGTTAATGCTGGATGTTTCTACTGATCCTCCAGTTCGGGGTGCCTCTCAGTCTTGAGGTGGTCTGTTGGACTTTGGGAGGTCTTGTCTGTTATGTGGTCTTCATGTGTTGCTGTTCTGGGTGGGCCTGCCCTTCCCTTGCGCATTTATGCCCGTTTAACTATGTGTACTTCAGTCCCTTTGAAATGAATGTATTGGGGTGCGTGTGGGTCTACCGGAACTGTTTATTTGTTTGTTGTTTCATTGCATTGAAAATTAATAAAAATATGTTTAAGGAAAAAAAAAAAAAAAAAAAAAAGAGGAAGCAGGGTGTAACAGAAATCCATCAGAATAGCAGCTTTTAGGTATCAGGGTAGGAGAGTACTGCTGCCTCCCATAGACTTGCATAGAGAGGGCGTGGTGAGATGTCACAAAGAGGCATGGCCATGATGGCACAAGCCCCCGATGCCGCACCCAGTGTTCTAAACGAACCCCGGGTGCTGCACAGAGATCGCGGGGGTCCCAGCAGCGGGACCCCCACAATCAGACATCTTATCCCCAACCTTTTAATAGGGGATAAGGTGTCTAGGGACAGAGTACCCCTTTAAATCCTATGTCACACAGACAAACTTCTGAAACAATTTTATAAGAAGTTGTGTGAGTTTACCAAAATGTAATCGACACTAATATTTCTACATGTTGGATCAAGTCGTGCAAGTCAATATATATCATCAGGTAAAGAGATGCACTTACTTCTCCTACGAAGACTATTATAACACAGTCAAGTTTTTCTTCTGGAGACAATTTATCTATTAATGAATGTAGAGTTTCGGTCAAATACGACTTCACTTTTCTTTTCACAGTTGGGATGCCCATTACAATTGACACTAGAACAATAGGAAAAACAAAACTATAAATTAAAAAGTAACCAAAAAAGAAGGAATTCTTTGACTACCAACAAGTCCCTCAGTGGCTTGTTAGGTCTCTGTCAAGTTAAACTGTTTGCTTCACACAGATGTCACAGTCTATGGATTCTGACAACAGACATCTCACACATATTTTTAGATTTTATAGGCAATATATAAAAACAAATATTTTTCTACATGATATCACAAATTATTTTGGAGATGAACAATGCCCAACTATTAAAAGGAATGGGGAATGTTTATTTAATCTGTATAATCCCTATTAAATTATGCTGGTATTATAATTAACATTTATCCAACCCTATTGATTCCAAAACATGGACTTTTACTTTGACATCTGAAACCTAATTTAATTCTTATCTAGGCTAAATAATACCGAAGAGCCTCCCCCTGAAAAAACCTCTTCATCATTACATTCATCATCACATTTTATCTGACAAAAAGAACCTTTAAGGTAGAAGTTGAGCCAGATACATTTCCCCCCAAAAGGTTAGAGCATTTTAATAGATGACATATATGTAAGCATGCCCCTACCTGAGTGAGTGTAGATGTCATATGTAAGCATGCCACTGCCTGAGTGAGTGTAGATGTCATATGTAAGCATGCTACTGCCTGAGTGAGTGTAGATGTCATATGTAAGCATGCTACTGCCTGAGTGAGTGTAGATGTCATATGTAAGCATGCCCCTACCTGAGTGAGTGTAGATGTCATATGTAAGCATGCCCCTACCTGAGTGAGTGTAGATGTCATATGTAAGCATGCCACTGCCTGAGTGAGTGTAGATGTCATATGTAAGCATGCCCCTACCTGAGTGAGTGTAGATGTCATATGTAAGCATGCTACTGCCTGAGTGAGTGTAGATGTCATATGTAAGCATGCCCCTACCTGAGTGAGTGTAGATGTCATATGTAAGCATGCCCCTACCTGAGTGAGTGTAGATGTCATATGTAAGCATGCCACTGCCTGAGTGAGTGTAGATGTCATATGTAAGCATGCCCCTACCTGAGTGAGTGTAGATGTCATATGTAAGCATGCCCCTACCTGAGTGAGTGTAGATGTCATATGTAAGCATGCCACTGCCTGAGTGAGTGTAGATGTCATATGTAAGCATGCCGCTGCCTGAGTGAGTGTAGATGTGATATGTAAGCATGCTGCTGCCTGAGTGAGTGTAGATGTCATATCTAAGCATGCTACTGCCTGAGTGAGTGTAGATGTCATATCTAAGCATGCTACTGCCTGAGTGAGTGTAGATGTCATATCTAAGCATGCCACTGCCTGAGTGAGTGTAGATGTCATATGTAAGCATGCCACTGCCTGAGTGAGTGTAGATGTCATATGTAAGCATGCCACTGCCTGAGTGAGTGTAGATGTCATATCTAAGCATGCTACTGCCTGAGTGAGTGTAGATGTCATATCTAAGCATGCCACTGCCTGAGTGAGTGTAGATGTCATATCTAAGCATGCCACTGCCTGAGTGAGTGTAGATGTCATATCTAAGCATGCTACTGCCTGAGTGAGTGTAGATGTCATATCTAAGCATGCCACTGCCTGAGTGAGTGTAGATGTCATATCTAAGCATTCCACTGCCTGAGTGAGTGTAGATGTCATATGTAAGCATGCCACTGCCTGAGTGAGTGTAGATGTCATATCTAAGCATTCCACTGCCTGAGTGAGTGTAGATGTCATATGTAAGCATGCCACTGCCTGAGTGAGTGTAGATGTCATATCTAAGCATTCCACTGCCTGAGTGAGTGTAGATGTCATATGTAAGCATGCCCCTACCTGAGTGAGTGTAGATGTCATATGTAAGCATGCTGCTGCCTGAGTGAGTGTAGATGTCATATGTAAGCATGCCCCTACCTGAGTGAGTGTAGATGTCATATGTAAGCATGCCACTGCCTGAGTGAGTGTAGATGTCATATGTAAGCATGCTACTGCCTGAGTGAGTGTAGATGTGATATGTAAGCATGCCACTGCCTGAGTGAGTGTAGATGTTATATCTAAGCATGCTACTGCCTGAGTGAGTGTAGATGTCATATCTAAGCATGCTACTGCCTGAGTGAGTGTAGATGTCATATCTAAGCATGCCACTGCCTGAGTGAGTGTAGATGTCATATCTAAGCATGCCACTGCCTGAGTGAGTGTAGATGTCATATGTAAGCATGCTACTGCCTGAGTGAGTGTAGATGTCATATGTAAGCATGCCACTGCCTGAGTGAGTGTAGATGTGATATGTAAGCATGCCACTGCCTGAGTGAGTGTAGATGTCATATCTAAGCATGCTACTGCCTGAGTGAGTGTAGATGTCATATCTAAGCATGCCACTGCCTGAGTGAGTGTAGATGTCATATCTAAGCATGCCACTGCCTGAGTGAGTGTAGATGTCATATCTAAGCATTCCACTGCCTGAGTGAGTAGATGTCATATGTAAGCATGCCACTGCCTGAGTGAGTGTAGATGTCATATCTAAGCATGCCACTGCCTGAGTGAGTGTAGATGTCATATCTAAGCATGCCACTGCCTGAGTGAGTGTAGATGTCATATGTAAGCATGCCACTGCCTGAGTGAGTGTAGATGTCATATGTAAGCATGCTACTGCCTGAGTGAGTGTAGATGTCATATCTAAGCATGCCACTGCCTGAGTGAGTGTAGATGTCATATGTAAGCATGCCACTGCCTGAGTGAGTGTAGATGTCATATCTAAGCATGCTACTGCCTGAG
The DNA here is from genome assembly GCF_029499605.1 of Hyla sarda. NCBI lineage: Eukaryota > Metazoa > Chordata > Amphibia > Anura > Hylidae > Hyla > Hyla sarda. The sequence goes on from NC_079190.1 coordinate 187,551,538, forward strand.
TGAGTGTAGATGTCATATCTAAGCATGCCCCTACCTGAGTGAGTGTAGATGTCATATGTAAGCATGCTGCTGCCTGAGTGAGTGTAGATGTCATATCTAAGCATGCTACTGCCTGAGTGAGTGTAGATGTCATATCTAAGCATGCTACTGCCTGAGTGAGTGTAGATGTCATATCTAAGCATGCTACTGCCTGAGTGAGTGTAGATGTCATATGTAAGCATGCTGCTGCCTGAGTGAGTGTAGATGTCATATCTAAGCATGCTACTGCCTGAGTGAGTGTAGATGTCATATGTAAGCATGCTGCTGCCTGAGAGTGTAGATGTCATATCTAAGCATGCTACTGCCTGAGTGAGTGTAGATGTCATATGTAAGCATGCTACTGCCTGAGTGAGTGTAGATGTCATATCTAAGCATGCCCCTACCTGAGTGAGTGTAGATGTCATATGTAAGCATGCTGCTGCCTGAGTGAGTGTAGATGTCATATCTAAGCATGCTACTGCCTGAGTGAGTGTAGATGTCATATCTAAGCATGCTACTGCCTGAGTGAGTGTAGATGTCATATGTAAGCATGCTGCTGCCTGAGTGAGTGTAGATGTCATATCTAAGCATGCTACTGCCTGAGTGAGTGTAGATGTCATATCTAAGCATGCTACTGCCTGAGTGAGTGTAGATGTCATATGTAAGCATGCTGCTGCCTGAGTGAGTGTAGATGTCATATCTAAGCATGCTACTGCCTGAGTGAGTGTAGATGTCATATGTAAGCATGCTGCTGCCTGAGTGAGTGTAGATGTCATATCTAAGCATGCTACTGCCTGAGTGAGTGTAGATGTCATATGTAAGCATGCTGCTGCCTGAGTGAGTGTAGATGTCATATCTAAGCATGCTGCTGCCTGAGTATTGGGATCAGCTCATAATCTAATAATAATGTTTCCATAACCAACCAAAATCAGGATTGGCTGATAAATCTCTATACCTGTTATACATAAATAAGAAAGTAACATGCTAAAGAAAATCCAGAAATAAGAAGGGAAAACAAGGGGGGGGGGGGGGGGGGGAAGACTCAGGGGATGGAAAAAAAAAAAAAAAGAAGAAGAAGAAATGGGAAAACACAGTGCATTGATGGTTTTGGCACATATAAGTTATGCATTTGTCTTGGAAGTTCATACCTCCTGTTCTTCCAAGACCAACCTGCACAGCAGGCTGGAGGCTTCCTTCATGGTTTAATAAATGAGGCATATGGTAGTATATATTTGGCACTTGAAGAGTTTTTCTGTAATTTAAATCCTTTAACAATTTTTGAGCTTCATCTGAAAAAAAGACAAGGAGCATTGTAGTTCAGTACAAGAACAATGAAATATCCACAAATGTAACAGAGGAGATTTTCATTTAAGCTACAGTAGAAGACTTCAGAGCTGCTGGAAGTTCTAAGAGTTATATTTATAAGTCACTCCAACCGTGAATATCCTATCGTTTATGTCCTAAATTATATGCTGCTAAAAGGAGAACTCCAGCCAAATGAAGTTATCTTTTATATACCTGCACATGTTAAAGTTATATAACTTTGCGATGTACAATAATATGTACTGTAATCGTTGCTTAGCACATACCCCATTTCTCTCTTTTCCTCTATGCAGAAAGTTCAGTAGTTCTTATCACACATGATGATGCCTGATGCCCAACATGTCACATCGTAAAGTCACACTCCCAACTTGTTCACTCAGAGAGCCAGCCCTTCAGTGTGCAGTATGTGATTGTTCCAGATTGGCTGGGGCTGCACACAACTCCCTCATCTATATTTACTGCTTTTCTAACCATGTGACCTGCTCAGCTCTCTGAAGGAATCTCCTCCCGCAGTTGACACAGGAATAAAGTGCAGGGGCCCATGGGTTATGTAGTCTTTTGCAGCTTTCAGGTGGATTTTCAAAGGCTAATTATGGGGACTATTGGGGTCCGATTTTTAAATAATCAGTTGGGATGCCTTGTGGAGTCATATGGGGAGATTTATCAAAACCTGTCCAGAGGAAAAGTTGCTGAGTTGCCCATAGCAACCAATCAGATTGCTTCTTTCATTTTTTAAAAAGGCCTCTGAAGAATGAAAGAAGCAATCTGATTGGTTGCTATGGGCAACTCAGCAACTTTTCCTCTAGACAGGTTTTGATAAATCTCCCCCATGGTGAGTATATGATTTGTATTACAACTGTAAATCATATACCAATGGTACAAATAGACTTGTGCAACACGTAGAAGTTCTTAATAGCTCACCAAAGAAAAAATTATGTTTAAAGGGGTACTCCGGTGGAAAACGTATTTTTTTTTTTTTAAATCAACTGGTCACAGAAAGTTAAACATATTTGTAAATTACTTCTGTTAAAAAATGTTTAATCCTTCCAGTACTTATTAGCTGCTGTATACTACAGAGGAAGTTCTTTTCTTTTTGAATTTCCTTTCTGTCTGACCACATTGCTCTCTGCTGACACCTCTGTCCATGTCAGGAACTGTCCAGAGCAGGAAAAATTCACCATAGCAAACCTCTCCTGCTCTGGACAGTTCCTGACATGGACAGAGGTGTCAGCAGAGAGCACTGTGGACAGACAGAAAGTAAATTCAAAAATAAATCAACTTCCTCTGTGTTATATGGCAGCTAATAAGTACTGGAAGGACTAAGTTATTTAATAGAAGTAATTTACAAATCTGTTTAACTTTCTGGCACCAGTTGATTTAAAAAAAAAAAAAAATAATGTTTTCCACTGGAGTACCCTTTAACCTCATCTTCACCGATTAGCTATAACATTAACCCATTCCTGCCATCGGTATTAGGCCCCTTTCACACTGTCGTTGCGCTCTGTCAAAAAAACATGTTAGGCTCTTTTTTTTTTGCGGACGGGGCACAACAGGCAACAACGGGGCCGACAAATCTCATTTACTTTTATGGGGTACGCCAGGTGCCGTTTTTTTAACGGGAGTAGCAGGAGAAAAAGACGTTGCATGATTTATTTTTTCTCCCGCTATTCTCCCGTTTCCCGGGTGGGAGTTGCAATGCCGTGTTCAAACGGCAGTGTGAATGAAGCCTTATAGGTATGCCAGAAGATGGGAGTGCACACACCAAGCAGGACAGGGAAATGATTCCACTCCATATACAGAGGGTAACAGCTGTTTACTCTGCCACATCAGCTGGCATCAGAGTTACCATTCAACCACTTAGATGCCAACCATAGCATCTAAGCAATTAGACAAATAGAGGGGTCTTTTTTTGTCGTCTCATCATAGGGCGCTGCTGGGTTGTTAGGCCAGCCCGAGGCTTACTAGAGGACCCTAAGCCTAAGGAATAGGATAAAAAAAGCGCAATACTGAAGTATTGCAGAATACTATACAATCTCGTAATCACATGTTCAGGTCCCCTAGGGGGGATAAAAAGGACTAAAAAGTTTAATGCATTTTTAGAAAACATGATAAAAAAAAATAATAATAATAAAAATAAAAATGAAACAAATATTAGAAATTCAATTCTAAACAAACAATAAAAAAAAATAAACAGCTACCAGATCATCAATGTTATTCACTTTCCCTATTATGGCTGATGTGTGTACGTTTGACCAAAGCGCGGATGTTGCAAGCAATATTTCGATATTATGCCATACTTCTATAGTTATGCTCCCAAATAATGATCTCCTTTTATTCTGCTCAGTCAGAAAAGAGATCCCCTTAGATAAATCCAGGAATGCCAAGTGAATTTTAAATAATGGCCTACAGGGCATTCCTAGTGTATGTCATGGCGGATCACTGGCCTGTACATAACATGACATCTGTAGATACATGGAATCTCCAGTCAGTATACGCTCCGGAGACTGCAGGCAAACACTGGCCCATTTCTCACGATGTTCAAAGCAAAGAAACATCTTAATGGAACCCCTCTCTCACATCTATACACAAACACAAATGAGTCAAACAGACGGGTATTATATGAAGAGCATAGTATACATATATCAGAAAATAACATCTGGATTCTGTAACGTGACATAAAGGCTGAAGTCCGTGGAAAAGCCAGGCCTGGGATAATATTTATTTATAGAAAGATCAGTGAGTGAGAAAGTATAAAACAGAACACAAAGCATTCAGAAAGCAAAAGCTGAAATAATACAGAGCACTGGACCAGGAATATAAATATATTATTTAGACATACTTACTATATATATATATATATTATATATTATATATTATATATATTATATATTATATATATATATATATATATATTAATATATACATATACATATATATATGTACGGCCTTAAAGGGGTACTCCGCCACTAGCATCTTATACCCTATCCAAAGGATAGGGGATAAGATGTCAGATCGCAGGGGGTCCCACTGCTGGGGACCCCCGGGATCTCCGCCGTTGGGGACCCCTGGGATCTCCGCCGCAGCACCCCGCTATCATTACTGCACAGAGAAAACTCGCACTGTGCATAATGACCGGCGATACAGAGTCCAGAGCATCATGACGTCACGGCTACACCCCCTAGTGAAGTCACGGGGGCGTGATGGTCGTCACACCCCCTCCTATAGACTTGTATTGAGGGGCAGAGCTGTGACGACAGGATGCTCCAGACCCTGTATTGCCCGTCATTACGCACAGAGCGAGTTTGCTCTGTCCAGTAATGATAGTGGGGTGCTGCAGCGGAGATCCTGGGGGTCCCCAGCGGCGGAACCCCCGCGATCTGACATCTTATCCCCTATCCTTTGGATAGGAGATAAGATGCTAGGGACAGAGTACTCCTTTAAGATCAGCCCTTGAGGGGCCAAATACGCTCACCCCTTTAAAAAGATTTTTCAATTTCATAAAATAATAGCATTTTACTAGGACAGAGTTCTTCTAAGTGTGGACCTCCAGATGTGATGTAGCGAAACTACAATTCCCAGCATGCCCGGACAGCCAACGGCTCTCCGGGCATGCTGGGAGTTGTAGTTTTGCTACATTTGGAGATTCACACTTTGAAGACGACTACACTAGGATATGCCATCAATTGATAAATAGTGAAGGACCAACATTTCCGATAGATTAATAAATCTGGGCCATTGTGTATTTTTCAATTGTTTTCCCTCAGTACACAGGACCACAGCCATTTGTATGTAGGGTACTGCGGCAAGGCCCTATACAAGTAAGGCTAAGTTCAGATCAAAATGACGCGCCGTTGTATCTGTGCTCCATTCATTTCAATGTAGTCAGCTAGTGACTATGTTCATGCAATTTCGGAGCGTACACAAATTTGAGATATTTGGTTTGCGGTGATTTTCAGTCCGAGACAAAACTATGATAAATTGGAAAAGGACCCATAAGTAGTCAATAACTGTCTACGCTCAAGCCATTGAAATGAATGGGGCTGGTGCCTGTCAGAGATAAGATACTTTGGCATTTTATTTTGACATTTTCCCTGACGTATCTGTGCCTCAGACACACCAATCATAATGTGAACAAGGCCTAAGGGTGCAGCTGTGCAGGTAAAAAGAGACTGCACCAGCACTGCATCACATTCATGGTCATGATTGGTAGCGGTCCCAGAAGTTAGACCCTTCACAAGTCATAAAGTCGTGGCATTTTCTATTGATCGGAGATGAGAATGCCCCTTTCACAAGATTTTCAGCTTCCTTAATTGGGCACTCATTAAAACTAATTTTTGCTATTGCACTCCTTATGGAAAATCAAAAAGATTTCTAATGTACTTTGTTTAAATAAAAAAAAAAAAAGTTTTTATGTTTTATTTGTGTTTAAAAAAGCTGCCACTAGGTGTCTCCCTACTTGTCAAGAGCACATTTTCCCCAATCTTTTTCACAGACTTTGGACTCCTGCAAGTCCAAAATCAGGAAATGCTGGGGGGATGCAGTCTTATCCAATCATAGCTCACCTCACACTGAACTGCTCTGGGCTGTGTGTAGCATAGTGAGGGAGGAAGTTTTCCCCTGTATGGCTTCAGATGAGGTAACACCTGCTGGGTAATGCCTCTTCCCAGTCTGTGAATCTGACTGAGATTGAGCAGAAAATACAGAGTAATATCAAGGTAGAAAACTAACAAATAATAAAAATAAAGGGGGTGGTTTATCATGATGGGGGCTGTGAACTGGGAGGATTATAAAATTTAGCAAGATCATGAGAGGTACTCTTTAAATAGTTTATATACGGAAATTCTGGAAAAGGAATATAAAGCAAGTCAGGCCTGTTTACCTGAAAAATGACTTAATGCGTCTCTGCTTCCATTTGCCTCTGACACTGCCTTCCGGAATTGTTCCAGAATAGCATGGAGCTCGGATGAGCGCTGGAGAGTTCTATGTTCTGCAATGCGTAGGCGTTCCTTCAAAGCATGAAATTCCCGCTGATAAGCAATCAATTTCTCTGCGGAAATAAAGTAATGCCAATAGGTTACATTTATACAGAAAAGGGTAATAGTTTTCCTCCTTCCCCATCACTAAGGAGAATAATCCAAACCACCTAGTCTCTCTAACAAATTCTGTTCAAAAAAATATAACAACATAAAATGGAACACAAAACAAAAGAGACTTAATTGGTCCTCCAATGATTATGTTGACTACTCAAAAAAATAAATGAATAAATTCCTTCCAATGTTTATAGGAATACACTAAACAATGACAAAGTATAGTGTTGGACATCCACTTCAGAGATTGCATTTGGCCTTTCCTGACCTGTCGGCTTTAGTAAATACATTAAAAATTTAGATCACCCCTTTGAGAAGACCACTCTCTTATCCAGACCAGATTATATGTGACGGATTTTCAGTCACCCATACATTATTTTCTTTGAGAAGACCACTCCCATAGAAAACAATTTTTGAATACATTTATGGGTGGTCTTCTCAAAGAGTACACGTATTCCCCAGGAAGAACAATTTTTAACATACTTTCTTATGGCTATGTGTTGTGTTATTCATTGTAGAAATGTATGACTAAAATGGCAACTGGGTGGTACCAGTTGTGGGCTTGTCTCTACATTGTCAAGAGTTGTCACCTGTCATTGGATAGTGTCAAACAGTTAAGGGACACACCTGAAGTTGGTAACACCCAGTAGGATATTTAGTCATACATTTCTAGAATAGCTGATGAATGGCACAACACAGAGCAATCACAAAACGTTCTAGAATTGGTATTTGATGGGCAACACAATTTACCAAAACAGACAGGTCAGAAGAGGCTGTATGTCCTTTTTAAGGCTTGTTACTCTATAAAAAAAATATCTAGTGGTGCCCCTGACCTTGTTCTAGATCATAAATGGGATCAGACAGGTGGTGGATTCAGATTATTGGCCAGTTACACAGTAACCTGAAAAGCTAGAGGGACCATTCAAAATAAAATACATGAAATACGCCACTATAAGATTAAGGGAGGATGTAAGTTTTGCAATTTATTAATTACTTGGTCTTAAGATTCCCGATTGTTCCCATGTTTAACCAATCTGAATGACTGTCACATTATTGGTATTTTGCTGTATTTACTGTTTTTAATAATATTAAGATATTCCATATGTAGTGTGATATGCAGGGTGTTTCCCCCATCTCTCTAGTCCACTTGCGGTTTCAGATCCAGTTAGTACATGGTTAATTGAGTGTCCTATGTGAAATTCCCATTATTTGCCAGCGTTCCTCTTTTTGTCTTTGAGGTTTATAAATATTCTCTGTAAGCAGAAGCAGAACAAAGTGGACGATTTTCGTTTAGAATTCTGTGATCAGCGACTTTCCAGCTTAGTGAATAAAGCCGCCTGCAGACCCGTATTAATGAGAATTGTAGCAGTTCTGTCCAGTGGGAATAGTGGCGGCTGCCTGCACGCATCAAACAAGACTAGCTGGAGAAACGTTTCAAAAACAACAATGAAAAAAAAACTAACGCACATTTTTTATTGGGTTGAAAACATTTGTGTAATTTCCTGAAAGATGTTATGGACGTAATAAGATTCAAAGTTTTAAAGAAACCTCTATAATGTAATCTAGGTTTACAGAGGTTGTTAATACTAGAGGTATGTTAGATAGTAGTGATCGTGATGGAATTGATTATTCTGCACATCCTGTCAATCACTTCAGTAAAAAAGCAACTTCTAGAGTCAAAAGCTAATAGGATCATGAGAATGGAGGTGAAATGCCCCCCGGAATGAACAGAGCACACTGCACATGCATGGCCTGCTCTCTATCCATTCTCTATGAGGCTTCTGAACATTGCCAAGCTCGGAGCTCCATTCATTCTGTGGTTCATTTCACCTCAGTTTGTATGACGGGTGGGGGGTGGGGGGGTCCATGCAGTCACACCTCCACTGTTCATCTAGATCACCTCTTTCCTATGGATAGCAGATAACTATTGATTGTGGGATAAGCCCTATAATGATGATAACAGAGCAATGAAGGTCCCATCTAGTGAAATTGGATAGATATCCCAGCAAACAGGAGAGTGAAGCGCACAGAACGCACTTCTTCCCTCTTGTTCTAATGATGGATGGTGTCCTCATTATCAAAACCTTTGACATGCTTCTAACATGTTTAAAGTATTTTTAAATTAAAAGGACACTTTAAAGGGGTACTCCGGTGAAAACCTTTTTTCTTTTAAATCAACAGGTGGCAGAAAGTTAAACATATTTGTAAATTACTTCTATTAAAAAATCTTAATCCTTCCAGTACTTATTAGCTGCTGAATGCTACAGAGGAAATTTCTTTTTTGGAACACTGATGACATCACGAGCACAGTGCTCTCTGCTGACATCTCTGTCCATTTTAGCAACCATGCATAGCAGATGCATAGCAGATGTATGCTAAGGGCAGCATGGTGGCTCAGTGGTTAGTACTGCTGCCTTGCAGTGCTGGGGACTTGGGTTCAAATCCCACTAAGGACAACAATAAATAAAGCATTATTATTATTATAACGTCAGCAGAGAGAATTGTGCTCGTGATGTCATCAGAGAGCATTCCAAAAAGAAAAGAATTTCCTCTGTAGTATTCAGCAACTAATAAGTACAGGAAGTATTAAGATTTTTTAATAGAAGTAATTTACAAATATGTTTAACTTTCTGCCACCAGTTGATTTAAAAGAAAAAAGGTTTTCACCGGAGTACCCCTTTAAGGGAATGCTCATACAGAGGAATCACAGACCAATTTAGTGCGGAATTGCAGCAGTGGAGTACTCTGTTCACTTTTTGCACGGAATTCTGCGAGCACTGCATTGCCGTCAAGGGCCGCATGGTCCTACCTCTGAAGGATTTTGGCGGCCGCTGCCAGATGGAATCTCATGAGCAGAGAATCCGATAAAATTACTCAATGTGAACACACATTAAAGGCAACCATCTTATGCATTTTTATTTTTAAATAAACATAATGACATCTGTAACATTTTGAACATGCATTTTTGTAGCATTATAGAGAAGCCTATAAATAAAAATGCCTAGAATATACAATGTTTCAATAAAAAAAAAAAAAAAAAAAATACAACAAAAAGAAACCCAAAAAAAAAACAACAACCCCAAATATGCCTAAACCTTGAGTTGGACGACTTTTATGCAAGCAGAATTTCAGTTAGTACTTAACTATTTGTAATATCAGACAATGGAGCTTCCTCAAGGGGCCCCCTGAGGAAGCTTCGTTGTCAGAGCAAAACATACGTTGGGGTTTGTACACATATTGTTAAGGCTCGTGTGTATGTAATGGATGCCGGGACTAGTTAATTATTATCTAATACCTGCAGTCTCGTTTTGTACTGATATGCACTAAGCATTTTACTGTTACTGATTGGACTTCCATGATTTTTAGGATATCATGATTATGTATATGACATACAGTCTTGGCTGTAAATGTTGGCATCCCTGAAATTTTTCAAGAAAATGTATTTCTTTCTCACAGAAAAGGATTGCACTAACACATGTTTTGCTATACATGTTTATTTCCTTTGTGTGTATTGGAACTAAACCAAACCAAATTGGACATAATGTCACACCAAACTCCAGAAATGGGCTGGACAAAATTATTGGCACCCTTAACTTAATATTTGGTTGCACACCCTTTAACCAAACCATCAATAAGCTTCTTACACCTCTCAGCCGGAATGTTGGACCACTCTTCCTTTGCAAACTGCTCCAGGTCTCTCTTATTGGAAGGGCGCCTTTTCCCAACAGCAATTTTAAGATCTCTCCACAGGTCTCCAATGGGATTTAGATCTGGACTCATTGCTGGCCACTTCAGAACTCTCCAGCGCTTTGTTGCCATCCGTTTCTGGGTGTTTTTTTTTTTACTTATTTTTGGGGTCATTGTCCTGCTGGACGACCCAAGATCTCGGATGCAAACCCAGCTTTCTGACACTGGGCTGTACAGTGCGACCCAAAATCCGTTGGTAATCCTCAGATTTCATGATGCCTTGCACATAGTCATATTGCTATAAAAAGGATACCCTAAAACCCTGGTAGAAAATGCATTCCAGAAAGCACTTAAACTCACTCAGGAATCCTGCTTACCATCCCCTCGAGTGCCGTCAACAACTCCGAATGATGCAAACCCAAAAGAAGAATGTAAAAAGGAGAAATTAGAAGAAAAATCGAGGGAACCCAAAAAAATGTTTGAAACACAACACGGAGAGGAAGAACAGTAGTTTTATAACAACCTACTACTCAGGCCACTACAACATAAGAAAGATACTACAAAAACACTGGGGTCTTTTAAAAAATGACCCCTACCTGAAAGAAATCCTGCCCTCTCAACCTATGCTTACATTCAGGAGAGCTCCCTCTCTTAGAAATATGATAGCGCCCAGTCGCTTGAAAAAACAAAGACCAGCCAAACGTTGCACTAAGGAGACCACCCTTAAAAAAGGTGTGTTCAAATGTGGCAAGAAGAGGCGTCTCTGCTGCAACATCATAGCAGATCACAGCACCGACTTTAAGAGCCACCACACAGGTGAAACTTTCCAATTGCAATTCCACCTGACATGCCAATCCCAGTTTGTCATCTACCTCATCAACTGTTGTTGTGGAAAACAATACGTGGGGAGGACCACGCGAAAATTACACCAAAGACTAAATCAACACAGATGCAATGTGAAAAAGGGATTCATGCTCCATGGCCTATCACGGCACATCACAACTAAACACAATGGGATCAAAGAAGCCTTTTCCATCATGCCCATTGATTACATCCCAGAACACATTACCAATCGCTTGGAAGCTTTGGGAAAAAAAAAGAAATGTATTGGATTTACAGATTGGAATCTCTCCAGCCTCATGGATTGAATGAAGCCATTGAATTAATCCACTAAAGCCAAACACTACAGACCCACCTATTCTGACTGCCGCACCGCTTCTTTTCATCATATCATCCTCTCCTTAGGAACTTCAGTCAGGCCATATATCCACGGGATCCTCTCCCAAATGGCCACACCTACATTGGAGGATAATATACCACAAAGGGTGAATCTCACTAAATGTTCCCTCACCGTAGCAAAAACCTCCGGGAGTCGCGATCCTGCTACATCTCTGCCACCAAAAATTCCCTTACCCAACCTCAAGGGACTACGACTTGGCTACATCTCTGCCTTCCCACGGGGCCGATTGTTGGAGAGGTAGCTCTATACGTTACCCCTACAAAAACACCACATCGAAGAAAAAGAAAAACAGCCCTTCATTCTAGCTCGGGCCTGTTCGGAATGTAATGTTAACATGTGGTCCACATGGGAAACACTCACCCAGGTCTCCCATACCATGGACAGCCGCGATCCTCCCGCACATCTATCTCTGCATGTCACCGGACTACAGGAAGCAGCACTCTATCACTCACACCTACACCGCCTCTCATACGGAGGGCAGGGCCAATGGTCCCAATACTTTTAAGTATCTTTATTATGGGAGATGTATCTGTGTATTTTCAGAATTTGTTTTACCTCCGCCAGAGGGTTGTAAACACTGCTGACACGGTACAGCCCATATGTATATTATAATTATGGTCATGTTTGCATGTATGTTCTTGCCGTGCACCCGGTAATTTGCGGTGATTTTCGCGGGCTTTTTCATGTATAAATCAGTGGCCTCTGCATACATGCCACATCATTGGATCTGACGAAGAGGGGGTCCCACCCCTCGAAACGCGTTCTGTGATTTTTCTCAATAAAACTCCAACTACTAAACTACTCCACCGAGCAAGGCTATTTCTTTTCATGACCACCATTTGTATCCGATACCCGCGAGCTGACGCAGAGGAGAGAGCGCTTTTTTGGACACAGATTTTTTTTTTCCCTGAGCACGATTGTCTCGGAGAAACTATCCATTGCACATATTCAAGGCACCCAGTGCCAGAGGCAGCAAAACCACCCCAAAACATCATTGAACCTCCATCATATTTCACTGTAGGTTCTGTGTTCTTTTCTTTGTAGGCCTCATTCCATTTTTGGTAAACAGTAGAATGATGGGCTTTACCAAAAAGCTCTATCTTGGTCTCATCTGTCCTTAAGACATTTTCCCAGAAGAATTTTGGCTTACTCAAGTTCATTTTGGCAAAATGTAGTCTTGCTTTTTTATGTCTCTCAGCAGTGCGATCCTCCTGGGTATCCTACCATAGTGTTTCATTTAATTTAAATGTCGACGGATAGTTTGCGCTGACACTGATGTTCCCCGATCCTCGGGACAGATTGAATATCTTTGGAAGTTGTTTGGGGCTGCTTATCCACCATCCGGACTATCCTGCGTTGACACCTTTCTTAAATTTTTCTCTTCCGTCCACGCCCAGGGAGATTAGCTACAGTGCCATGGGTTACAAACTTCTTGATTATGTTGCGCACTGTGGACAAAAGCAAATCTAGATCTCTGGAGATGGACTTGTAACCTTGAGATTGTTGATATTTTCTCACAATTTTGGTCAAGTCCTCAGACCGTTATCTTCTCCTCTTTCTGTTGTCCATGCATAGTGTGGCACACACAGACACACACAATGCAAAGCAAGTGAACTTCACACCTGAAAGTAGATAAAAAGGAGAGATTTTTATATTGCTCACACCTGTTCCTTGCCCCAGGTGAGTTTAAAGGAGCATCACATGCTTGAAACAATCTTATTTACCCACAAATTTGAAAGGGTGTCAAGAATTTTGTCCAGACCATTTTTGGAGTTTGGTGTGACATTATGTCCAATTGGCTTTTTTTCCCTCCTTTTTTGGTTTAGTTCCAATACACACAAAGGGAATAAACATGTGTATAGCAAAACATGTGTTACTGCAATCCTTTTCTGTGAGAAAAACTTCATTTTCTTGAAAAATTTCAGCTGTGCCAACATTTACGGCCATAACTGTACACTTGCTCTTATGTCCCCTGGTTGTAATCGGGTTAGCCTGCCTATTCCACTAGTGTACTCCCAGTTGAGATCTATGTTTAGTGCCAATTGATGTATTTGCTGTGTTTTTAACTTATTTCTGTATTTTGGATTAATAAAGATTAATGTGCTTTATTATAATTTTTGGTGTTAGTGTTTGAATTTGGAGTAATTTGATATTGCTAGCACTACACCAGCGGGTGTTGGTTTGTAGGCACAATATTACACAGTTCCCTTTTTTGGTGTATCACTATTTGTAAGCCAAAACTAGCAGTGTCTCCAAAATACAGAAGAAGCAGTGTAAACCCCACCAAAAATGCAGGTAAATGCTGTGTGTAAAAAAAAAAATGCGGATAAATTACAAAATAAAAAAAATCCCATTGCAGTTATTCATTAGGGAACAATTTAGTCATGAATAATCTGTGAAAAAGCTGGACTAGACAACTCCAGAATGAATGTGAGTGTCTGGTCATCTCCCGTTCTAAGGATGGGTCCATACAAGCGGCGTCATGGAGCAGTCATGAATGGGAATCCTGGATGTTACAAGCTGAATTTTTGCATTCGACATCCCATCCATTAGGTTGAAATGGGGTATGGCACCGGATCTGTGGACAGTCAAGCACAGATGGCATGGTTTGGCCAGATCAAAGCACGTTTTATGCGGGATGGCAACAATGCTGGATGACCAGATGAATGGAAACAAGCCCTTAAAAAGAAGAGCAGGTGGCACCCATTGGCAACACTTGCACCAATTGCATACATTTTTTTTTTTACATTGAGTTTGTCTGTGAGATCTTTTTGAAAAGTAACACAGGAACACGATTGGTTCTTATGGGCAACAGTGCGGGGCCAATCAGCACCAACCTTCAGCCATGGGCCACTCTTGGAAAACACAAGTGGATTCTAGCAACTTGATGCAGAACCAGTTATATGCTATTTACCAGAATTAGGAAGCAAGAAAATATGATATTTTCCATTTAGTAAGCAGAGAATGTGTTGTTTGCTGTGAACTGGACAGATCTGTGTCTAGACAGCAGCGCTGTGCTTTACTCCAGGATGGCCAATACAAACAATATTCAGCAGTAATAGCGTATTGGCGATTCATCGGGAGGATGCTGAAAGGAAAAACCGTGACAACCTGACATATAAAACTAGTGTAGGCAAAAAGGAAAGGTGCTGCCCATTGCAACCGATAATGATTTGTAATTAAGTGCATCTCCTTTTACACACAACTTACTGTAAATCAATAGTACAAGATAAGAAACGTAACATGAAAATGCTTGTTTGTCCACTTATCAGACTCCTTACTACCATGCCTTAACTGGAATACATGGATCTCAATGGTCAGGAAGCCAATGTGCCTAAAAGTATAAATGCCAATGCCTGTATTCTAGAATTTCTATTGACGTCAATAGATATTTGATATCCTTCCATTCCATGCATGTCTTCTAATAAAATGTGATTTATATTTATTTCAAGAAATCGCAAGTGCGCCAAAGTGGGTATCTGGTGTTGACATACTGGCAGATAGTGCGCCCACCAGCGCTGCTCAGGCTCCAGCTCCTAGCACGCCGTATTAAGAAAGTCACAGCATCGATTTTCCAGGAAATAAGCATGTGATGTTTGCTTTTCTGCCCTTTCAAAAGCCGAAGCAGAAAGCTTCCAGAAATGAAGACTTTGCCTTTGGAACATATTTTTGTTAAGTACTAGAGTTTTTCTATAAAAACAGAGGGCTGAAAGAAGCTCTTTATCCAGCGCACGTCAATAGGTTGATTCATTTCACATTCTGCAATGTTTGCATTTCCACTCTGAAAACGCGCACTCTTAGAAAGAAACTTGTGTACAGTAGGACGCAGGACGCTTTCCCGAGCTGCCCCACACAGGATCACACACACATCTCACAGCTGGACATGGTACCCACCGGCCACGAATAAAGAAGTGCTTTCTACTCCCTCCCACACATGTACAGGGAGGGGCTGAAATAGAAGATCTGAACACCAGCCTAAAATATTAGTTATGGGCCATGAACAGAGAAAAGTTACATTTAAGGCTATGGACAGAATATCCTGGAGGGAATCCTGATGTTTTAGACAGCAAAACACAGATTCTCACAAAGTAATGTAAAGCACATACATAAAGCACATACTGGGGGTAAAGAATATGTGTTAACTCAGGTGACTAGGTGGACAAGTTTTCTTTTTCTTTTTCATAGATGCTCTGTGGGTATAGCAATTTCTGGTGTCTTTCTTATAAGGTTCTCTATAGGATTTAAAATGTCAGAAAAAAAAGCACATGTAACTAAAAAAAACAGCCAAAACACTTGTACAATGAAAAATGCTTAAAATTTATGACAAGCAAAGAAAATGCTGGAAACACTGTTAGAGGTGCAAGAAACCCTATTCCGCATTTTAGTCATGATGCCAAAAGCCTAAAAACACAAGAAAGTCTTAATAATTTTAAAGTTTAACCCCCCATCAGGGACACAGTTCTGCACACACTTGGTGGGGTTTCTGTCATTGTTTGGCTGGGTCAAGACAGATCACTGGGGACCTAAACACCTTTGGTACCCCAACAGTGGGAGATCGGGCACGGTATAGTTGCTTTAGCTGTTCCTATGAGCGCCAGTAAGCAGTGGTCTCCAAACTGTGGACCTCCAGCTGTTGGAAAACTACCGTACAGCTCCTAGCATGTTCAGTCAGCCATTGGTTGTCCAGGCATGCTGGGAATTGTAGTTTTACAACAGCTTAAGGTCCACAGTTTGGAGACCTAGGGCATAAAGGGTACTTTGCTGGGTATGGCAGTCAACAATTGTATCACCCAGGGAAACAATGGAAAACAAGGCTGTTCCTCTAATGCCAGCTCTACAGAGTGAAGACCCTACTAAGCACTTCCTCATATCTCAGCTTCATGGGTCCTCGTGAGTGTCACAGAAGTGGGTCCCCTGCAGTCACACCTGAAATTACTGTGTTATTCTGGAATTAGGCTTTAATACCACTGTTGTAGCACAAAGGAACATAAGTGATTAAAGATGTAATCTGTTTGCCTATTCACATCCAGCACTGCCAGTCTTTACCCTTAATGTTACACTATTATATGAACACTATTTATTGTGACATAACCAAAGGCAGGGGTGTAACTATAGGGGGTGCAGAGGTAGTCACCAGTATTATAAATTACACACAGTAGACACCGGGCCCTGTTAAAGATTTTGCATTGGGGCCCTGAAGCTACAAGTTACGCCTCTAATCAGAGGCATCTGAAAAGGGGCAAATATATGGGAAAGTAGCCCCTGCCACTAAATGGTTACAGAAATTCCCTAATGCGATATAAAGGATAGGCTCTTCTTGTCTATTCAGCCTTATATGTGTGTGGTACACAAAAATAGGACAACACAATAATTCATCTAATTGAGATATTTGTGGCTTCTAATGTGGAATACTATGGATTAAGTTTACCGTGAACATACTTATCCAACAGAAGTTCTAAGGACTTGCCAAGAAAAATCTTCAATGACTGCCAACACTGCTGTCAAACTAAATTTCACCTCCCGAATATCTGTTTGTATATATTATGTGATATTACCTAATCTGTAATACATTTAAAGGGGACGAGTGCTTCTGATGTATGCACTGAAAAAGCTGCAAAATCTACAGAGAATAAGAGCATTGCAGAATACATTTTATCAATGGTGGGCCATTCTCTCAACTGGCTTATAGAGGGAGGTCCAAAGCAGGGAACCCCCCCTAGGCTAAAACTACCATCTCACTGCCCCTTCATCACTCCCTGTGCCACATCATCCCCACTCTGATTCCCCGGTGTCATTTGATTACCCTCTTATAACTCCAGTACCATTTCATGCACCCCTCCAACCCCCCGTAGCATTTCATCCCCTCTTATAACCCCAGTGTCATTTCATTCACCCCTACAACCCCCCGGACCATCTCATCCCCTCTTATAACCACAGTGCCATTTCATTCACCCCTACAACCCCCCGGACCATCTCATCCCCTCTTATAACCCCAGTGCCATTTCATTCCCCCTACAACCCCCCGGACCATCTCATCCCCTCTTATAACCCCAGTGCCATTTCATTCACCCCTACAACCCCCCGGACCATCTTATCCCCTCTTATAACCCCAGTGTCATTTCATTCACCCCTACAACCCCCCGGACCATCTCATCCCCTCTTATAACCACAGTGCCATTTCATTCACCCCTACAACCCCCCGGACCATCTCATCCCCTCTTATAACCCCAGTGCCATTTCATTCACCCCTACAACCCCCCGGACCATCTTATCCCCTCTTATAACCACAGTGCCATTTCATTCACCCCTACAACCCCCCGGACCATCTTATCCCCTCTTATAACCCCAGTGCCATTTCATTCACCCCTCCAACCCCCGTACCATTTCATCCCCTCTTATAACCCCAGTGCCATTTCATTCCCCCTACAACCCCCCGGACCATCTCATCCCCTCTTATAACCCCAGTGCCATTTCATTCACCCCTACAACCCCCCGGACCATCTTATCCCCTCTTATAACCACAGTGCCATTTCATTCACCCCTACAACCCCCCGGACCATCTTATCCCCTCTTATAACCCCAGTGCCATTTCATTCACCCCTCCAACCCCCGTACCATTTCATCCCCTCTTATAACCCCAGTGCCATTTCATTCACCCCTACAACCCCCCGGACCATCTTATCCCCTCTTATAACCACAGTGCCATTTCATTCACCCCTACAACCCCCCGGACCATCTTATCCCCTCTTATAACCCCAGTGCCATTTCATTCACCCCTCCAACCCCCGTACCATTTCATCCCCTCTTATAACCCCAGTGCCATTTCATTCACCCCTCCAAACCCCCCCCCCCCCCCGCGTATCATTTCATCCCCTTATAACCCCAGTGCCATTTCATGCACCCCTCCAACCCCCACGGTACCATTTCATCCCCTCTTATAACCCCGGTGCCATTTCATTCACCCCTACAACCCCAGGACCATTTCATCCCCTCTTATAACCCCAGTGCCATTTTTTTCACCCCGCCAACCCCCCGTACCATTTCATCCCCTCTTATAACCCCAGTGCCATTTCATTCACCCCTACAACCCCCCGTACCATTTCATCCCCTCTTATAACCCCAGTGCCATTTCATTCACCCCTATAACCCCCCGTACCATTTCATCCCCTCTTATAACCCCAGTGCCATTTCATGCACTCTGCAACCCCCCCGTACCATTTCATCCCCTCTTATAACCCCAGTGCCATTTCATTCACCCCTACAACCCCCTGTACCATTTCATCCCCTCTTATAATACCAGTGCCATTTCATTCACCCCTACAACCCCCCGGACCATTTCATCCCCTCTTATAACTCCAGTGCCATTTCATTCACCCCTCCAACCCCCCCCCCCCCGTATCATTTCATCCCCTTATAACCCCAGTGCCATTTCATGCACCCCTCCAACCCCCACGTACCATTTCATCCCCTCTTATAACCCCAGTGCCATTTCATTCACCCCTCCAACCCCTCAGACCATTTCATCCCCTCTTATAACCCCAGTGCCATTTCATTCACCCCTACAACCCCAGGACCATTTCATCCCCTCTTATAACCCCAGTGCCATTTTTTTCACTCTGCCAACCCCTGTACCATTTCATCCCCTCTTATAACCCCAGTGCCATTTCATTCACCCCTCCAACCCCCCAGACCATTTCATCCCCTCTTATAACCCCAGTGCCATTTCATGCACCCCGCCAACTCCCCGGACCATTTCTCTCAAAGGACATAATAAAAGCAGGAAAAAAAACATATGACTCTATGGGGAATGCACAGAATTTGACTGCAAACATTACCAGTTTAGCTAAAATAGCTATGGAAACATTAAAAAAAAAAAAAAAAAAAAAAAAAGAACTGCCAGTGGATCAATGAACGGAAATAATGCTAAAAAAATGTGCTCGCTTCCATATATGAGATAATTATTTGCAGGAACCATTAGTTTGTTTCCATTTGTGCAATAAATACAATAAAGCGAGTACACTCCACGCATTAGAACAGAGCAATATTCCCCCAAGGCAACCAACCTGTCAGCATGCTAGTAGCAGCTTATTCTTCTAGAGCAGTTTTTCCAAACAGTGTGTCTCCAGCTGCTGAAAAACTACAACTCCCAGCATGCCCTAGGAGTTGTAGTTTTGCAACAGCTGGAGACACACTGTAGAAAATGTCCAAGGGGTCTGACTCACAGGTAGCTAAAAGCCTGTAAAAAAACAATCATATGGACTGACATTATAAGGCTGTGTTCACATGTTATGGTACCGCTGCATTTTTATCAAGAATTACCAAAATCAGGGTAAAAATGACAAGTTGAAAAACCTAATTAAAAATAGGGATCGACCGATATGGATTTTTCAGGGCCGATACCGATAATCTGTGGAGGTTAGTATAAGTTATCGGCTATTTATCCCCATACCTACTGGGGATGGGGGAGGCAATGGGGGTGTGCGGTGCATTATCGGCAAGGTAATTGCCGATACCGATAACGCCCAAAATCGTGAATATCGGCCAAACCGATGATCGGTCGATCCCTAATTAAAAACACAAAAGTTTTGCCAAAAATGCAGCATGTGAACATAGCCTAAAAAAGTATAAATCTTTATTTAATCCATCCAAAAAAGATTGCCCAGTTTCCCCGCTCTCCACAGTGATTATCTACTGAATGGAGCAGGGACTGAACATGACAGGGGATCAGGGCAGGTGTATATAAGGTGTTGTTTTTTTTTTTTTTTTTTTTTTTTTTTTTTTACAAGACCTTTTGTTTTGCTGGGCCACCCCTTTGAAGGGGTACTCCTCCCCTAGACATCTTATCCCCTATCCAAAGGATAGGGGATAAGATGTCTGATCCCGTGGGTCCCGCCACACCCCGGCAGCAGCACCCCAGACATCCGGTGCACAGAGCAAACTTCATAGACTTGCATTGAGGGGGTGTAGCCGTGACAACATCAGCCTCTGGCACTCTAGACAAACGCTGGGTGCAGCAGGGAGATATCTAGGGGCGGAGTACCCCTTTAAGCTTTAAGACATGTAAGTTTTAGAAAGCGGCCAACCCTTTTAAATAATTGGCACAATCAGAATCAAAAACTTTTTATATGTTGTACATCTTGGCAAAACATTAAGCTTTCTAATATATTCATACAATTGTTTTTAAATTAAAAAAAAAAAAAAAAAAAAAAAAAAAAAAAGACTACGGTGTCCATACAGTCCGGCTGCAGCATCATTTTTGTTCCAGCTAAAGCACAGGCTGGGACAAGTGTGGTAAATAAGGGCAGGACTAGCACTCCTCTGTGCTCACTCCTGTCCTGTCTATCAGACTCCTGTCTAAAAAGAGAGAGGAGGGGTTACAGAGCAGCCTGCTTTGATTGGATGAAGAGACCCAGCACTGAACAGCAGACTAAGGGAGGAAGTGAATGCTTGGTGAGTGGGGGCAGGCTCAAAGCTTGCCTCGGACATGCCCCTTCCTGAGCAGTGGATGTCAGAATGAGCGAGCAGCGGAGGGATTTGTGAGCAAATACAGAAGCTAGACACATAAAACATGTAAAGCATCTGTGTTAACTAGTAAGTAATATATAGAAGCAGTATTTTTTTCCATAATATTACAGGTATGCTTTAATTATCTAAAACAAGTACAGATAAAAACTTCTGTGATGTTCTATTTAATATAGAACTGCAAACTCTATGGTAAACAATCACTAAAAATGGTGGAAAGTGGAGAGTAAATATGGATCATCGGTATAGGGGAAAAGTCACAAAGGTATTAAACCAAGAGAATTAGGCTGGGTTCACACTACGTTTTGTCCCATACGGGAGCGCATACGACAGGGGGGAGCTAAAAGCTCGCGCTCCCGTATGTGACCGTATGCGCTCCCGTATGCCATTCACTTCAATGAGCCGACCGGAGTGAAACGTTCGGTCCGGTCGGCTCATTTTTGCGCCGTATGCGCTTTTACAACCGGACCTAAAACTGTGGTCAACCACGGTTTTAGGTCCGGTTGTAAAAGCGCATACGGCGCAAAAATGAGCCGACCGAACGTTTCACTCTGGTCGGCTTATTGAAATGAATGACATACGGGAGCGCATACGGTCCCATACGGGAGCGCGAGCTTTTAGCTCCCCCCTGCCGTATGCGCCCCCGTATGGGACAAAACGTAGTGTGGACCCAGCCTTAAAAGAAACTGCCCCAGTCAATTATGTTGCATAATATACATTTTTGTTTCTCTTTTTTAAAGATGAAACCAAAAACAAAAAGATCTACTAAAAACTACTTTGCATGAACAAGGCCTTATTGTTATCATTGCTAGATACTGTATCATTCACAACTGCAGACTACATGAAGTGTGTGATTCCCAAGGCATGGGAAGGTGGAAATGTCAGAAGACTAATAGGCACGCTACAGTCACAGGCCTGCATGCTCTTGTACTGACCTGGCCAATACTGAGCGAGTGGCAATACATATAGGACTATACGCAGTGTCACTCAGTGCCTACAGAAATAGAAGTCCAGTGATGGTCCCTGTTCCTGTACATTCCATGGCACACTATTCCAATAGTGTGGTGAGTATCGTGGTGGCAACCGCTACATCTGTAAGCTAAAATAAAATAAAATGCTCTTCACATTATTTTATGTGTGTTGTATTTTAGCGCTAAACACTTTTTTTACAGGACCAGACATAACTGCAATAAGAGAGGTTACTTTACAACACAAACAAACTTGAATAACCTTCATTTTATCAAGATTCCCAAGACACATAACAGTAAACATCTACTACAATAAAAAAAGAACAGGAGACACTGGGGGAGGGTTGCGACAACTGTGTAAAAGACAAACTGGCTTTGTTGCCCATAGAAACCAATCACAGCTCTGCACTATAATATTGGTCTTGATAAAAAGATATGCTGGGGAACTCATTTATTAGAAAGTGCATCTCTCTATAAAAAATAATAACGTTGCTGCTTCTTTCACCACCACATGCTGAAATCTTTGCCAGTTACGAGCTGGCATGACTTACTGATCTCATTTTTGCCATTGTTTTACCCATGAATTTTAGTAAATCCCAATGTAGGAGGCCACATCCCTCTTACGAACCACAAATGGTGAAAAGTCACAAAATATTTGGGCAAAAAAGGGGTCTTGCACAAAATGTAGTAACTTCTGAACGCAAGCTAACTACTGTAATACATTAGGAATATCAATGATATAGACTTAATGGGGGAGATTTATCAAAACCTGTCTGGAGGAAACGTTGCCGAGTTGCCCATAGCAACCAATCAGATCGCTTCTTTCATTTTTCAGAGCCCTTTCAAAAATTAAAAGTAGCAAGCTGATTGGTTGCTATGGGCAACTCAGCAACTGTTCCTCCGGACAGGTTTTGATAAATCTCCCCCAATATCCTAAAATTTAAAGAACCCCTTTTAAATGGGCACTGTCACTTTAAAGGAAAACTGTCACCCTGATCACCCATACTGAACCCAATACACAGGGTTATAGTGTGGGTGACAAAGAGTGCAAAGAGGTGTTACTTACCAAATTCCATCCAGTGGCTCCTGTGATATTGCCTGACAAAAGTCCCGGCCTCAGAGCGCAGCGCAGAATTTGAATATACTAATAGAGGCAGATTGTTTCAGCAGGCAGAAAGAAGCAGGGGGCGGACAGCCATCGAGGCCCCGCCCCCTGCGCGCAGGTAACTGAATTGAGAACGGGACTTTCCTCAGGTAATATCACAGGAGCCACTGGATGGAATTTGGTAAGAGACACCTCATTGCACTCCTGGTCGCCCGCAATATAACCCTGAGCTTTGGATTTAGTGTGGGTGATCAAGATGAGTGTTTCCTTTAAATAACTTTCGATTTGTTGTAGAGACATGTCAAAGGAGCGCATTATGCAAGACAAACTTACAATGTAAGTCCCCTTCCCGGCACACGCCGAGAAGGGGATATATGTAATGGGGATGGTGTGCTGGACCTTCCTCCCGGCCCCAGAAACCTCTTCCCGGCCCCTGGACCATCCGTCCTCCCGGCCCCAGGACCATCCTCTGGGCCCCCTGCAGAAGGACATTGAAAAACAGCTCAGCTCAGCTCCCCCCCCCCCGTGATCTATAACTTATCCCATATCCTTTGGATAAGTTATAATTCACTACACTACTCCTTTAATGTATTATATGCAACCAAAAAACCAACAATAAATTTTGGCTTAAAGGAGATGTCCGGCGCAGACTTTTTATTCCGTCCTGCCCGGGCTGCAAAAAAAGACAAAACAAACTTTCACTTACCTCCATGTGTTCCCCCGGAGCTTCGCAACAGCTGATCAGTCGGCTGGGCTGTTTACTTCCTACTTCCTGTTAGCCCGGTACGTCACATGGCGCTTCAGCCTATCACCGGCCGAGGCAGGACATCGCTGCGGCCAGTTATAGGCTGAAGCGCCGTGTGACGTACCGGGCCAAAGGAAGTAGGAAGCAGACAGCCTGGCTGACCGATCAGCTGTTGCGGAGCTCCGGGAGAACATATGGAGGTAAGTGAAAGTTTTGTCTTTTTTTGCAGCCCGGGCAGGACGGAATAGAAAAAGTCTGCGCCGGACATCTCCTTTAAACTGTGCAATAAGTGTTTTATCAAAGTGACCTATGAGTCCAGTGCCATCTGAAAGAAAAGATGTTATCTATAAAATGGTTGGCTAACCTTATGTTAACCCATCAATCACAAATATCTATACGCATCAGAATGTCAAATTACTAATATAGAACTCCAGTACTCCTTACCTTTCCCATTTTGCCAGGCTGTGTACCAGGACAGGCTCAGGAAAGAAGTGATGAACACTAATGCGGTGGCCACAGTTCCATTTCGGAGCCTCATTTCATTGCACCATCACAGTGGTTCTGTAATGTCTGCTCTAGGTATCAACGATGAAAACTGGAAAAGGTCTGCTTGTATTTACACAGCGCCGTGTCCACATCAATGGCGTAGCTTCAGCTGGCAGCACAGGGCACTCTCTGCTCCACTGTTTACACACAACATAATGACGTTCTTTCACATCTCCAAGTCGGCTCCTGCCAACTTCACCTTGAGATTAGCACTGTCTTTTCTCTCCTATGTGAAGACAAGAGAAATGATATCCTCAGTAAAGGATGGTCTGGAGCTATGGTCAAGATGATCTAACAGATTCCTCCTAAGTGGGAAAATATGCCATAACTTCTTACAAGGTTATTATTCACATCCATACTTCTCAGGCTGGACATTGCTGTACAATACCATTAGACAAAAATTCCCTATATTACTAGTAGAGCAGGGCGGTATGACCAAAGATGTGTATCAAAGTATTTTTGTAAATTATGGCGGTTGCACGGTATTTCTCTCCCCCCCCCCCCCCCTCCGGTTTATCAGCCCAGCGATGTGCTGTCCCCCACATCGGGGAACTAATCATATGTGAACCGCGAGCGCTGCTACTCTCTCCCCCCCAAATAATTATCAGCCGCTGTACTGTACTAGCCTGAGCCCGGGCTTCAAAAATAAACAAAATAAACTTTAACTCACCTTCCTACGTTCCCCCGTTGCTGCGATACCGGCCTGGGTGTGTGTGAGAGGAGCAGCGCTCACGGGTCACATATGATTAGTTCCCCGATGTGGGGGACAACACGCTGTGGCTGATAATTCATTCGAGGGGGAGGGCCCAACCGGTATTGCGGAATGGGAAAAAATTCATATCGTGCAGGAAAAAAAAATTCGGTATTCGGTATGAACCGGTATACCACCCAGCACTAATTACTAGTACAGTTACATTTATACTGTAAAAAAACCAATGGTCTAGAAACTGTGGTGTAGAAACTCTGGTCTACAAAGTCCCTATTTGAGGCAGAATGGAGGAGATCAGAGGAAAAGTTACTCGGTTGCCCATAGCAACCAATCAGATTCCTTCTTTCATTTTTAACAGGCCTTTTAAAAAATGACAGTAGTAATAAGATTGGTTGCTATGGGCAACTCAGCAACTTTTCCTCTAGACAGGTTTTGATAAATCTCCCATAATGAGAAGAAAAAAACATTGCCCAAATTGAAGCACTTCACCTTTGAATAACTTTGAAGAATATCAGAATTTCACTTTATATTAAAAGTTATGGGTTTCTATGTTATACTGGAAGGCTACAGGTTATAAGGGCGGCCCTTGGCATGCTGAGAAGAGGAGATGTGCATAGACCCCACAGAATACAGATCGCTAGTGGTTTATTACTAGATTTAGTTGGTACTAGGGATGTCCTGATACCATTTTTTAAGACCGATACCGATTACAGATACTGTTTTCTATGTCACGTGACAAGGTTTCTTTTTTATGGAAAAAGGGATTTTTTTTATTTTTTTTTTTGTTAGAGGAAGGGCGTTTTTATACACTGCTCAAAAAAATAAAGGGAACACTTAAACAACACAATGTAACTCCAAGTCAATGACACTTCTGTGAAATCACACTGTCCACTCAGGAAGCAACACTGATTGACAATCAATTTCACATGCTGTTGTGCAAATGGAACAGACAACAGGTGGAAATTATAGGCAATTAGCAAGACACCCCCAATAAAGAAGTGGTTCTGCAGGTGGTGATCATAGACCACTTCTCAGTTCCTATGCTTCCTGGCTGATGTTTTGGTCACTTTTGAATGCAGGCAGTGCTTTCACTCTAATGTTAGCATGAGACGGAGTGTACAACCCACACAAGTGGCTCAGGTAGTGCAGCTCATCCAGGATACCACATCAATGCGAGCTGTGGCAAGAAGGTTTGCTGTGTCTGTCAGCGTAGTGTCCAGAGCATGGAGGCGCTACCAGGAGACAGGCCAGTACATCAGGCGACGTGGAGGAGGCCGTAGGAGGGCAACAACCCAGAAGTAGGACCGCTACCTCTGCCTTGGTGCAAGGAGGAGCACTGCCAGAGCCCTGCAAAATGACCTCCAGCAGGCCACAAATGTGCATGTGTCCACTCAAATGGTCAGAAACAGACTCCATGAGGGTGGTATGAGGGCCCGACGTCCACAGGTGGGGTTGCGCTTACAGCCCAACACCATGCAGGACGTTTGACATTTGCCAGAGAACACCAAGATTGGCAAATTCGCCACTGGTGCCCTGTGCTCTTCACAGATGAAAGAAGGTTCACACTGAGCACATATGACAGACATGACAGAGTCTGGAGATGCCGTGGAGAACGTTCTGCTGCTTGCAACATCCTCCAGCATGAACGGTTTGGCGGTGGGTCAGTAATGGTGTGGGGTGGCATTTCTTTGGGGGGACCACACAGCCCTCCATGTGCTTGCCAGAGGTCCCGGACTGCCATTAGGTACCGAGATGAGATCCTCAGACCCCTTGTGAGACCATAAGCTGGTGCGGTTGGCCCTGGGTTCCTACTAAAGCAAGACAATGCTAGACCTCATGTGGCTGGAGTGTGTCAGCAGTTCCTGCAAGAGGAAAGCAGTGATGCTATAGACTGGCCCGCCCGTTCCCCAGACCTGAATCCAATTGAGCACATCTGTGACATCATTTCTCGCTCCATCCACCAACGCCACGTTGCACCACAGGCTGTCCAGGAGTTGGTGGATGCTTTAGTTCAGGTCTGGGAGGACATCCCTCAGGAGACGATCCCACACCTCATCAGGAGCATGCCCAGGCATTGTAGGGAGGTCATACAGGCACGAGGAGGCCACACACACTACTGAGCCTCATTTTGACTTGTTTTAAGGACATTACATCAAAGTTGGATCAGCCTGTAGTGTGGTTTTCCACTTTGATTTTGAGTGCGACTCCATATCCAGACCTCCATGGGTTGATAAATTTGATTTCCATTGATAATTTGTGTGTGATTTTGTTGTCAGCACATTCAACTATGTAAATACAAAAGTAATTCATACGATTACATCATTCATTCAGAATTGTTGGTTGGACACAATTGGGATGAAATCTTGTGATGTCAAGACAACAGTCTATAAATAGCAGGACATGCACGTGGCAAGCTGTGTTTCCTACAATCCTCCTGATGACGGTGATTATTCACTGAAACATGTAGAGGGGGCATGTTATTGTTCAATTTAATAACATGCCAATATATGCTCTATTCTTGTGGGATTTCAGATTATATCCCACTTGTATATGATATTAATAAGTGGGAAATCCACTGGATGACAAATTATTTATGGCATAAGGCATGGGATTTAATGGTCACTTTTGAGCATCATTTCAATTACATAGTTTATTTTAATAGTTCTAATAAATCATAAGTTTTAGGGCTGTCTCCTAAAAGGGAGTTCTGTACCCCTGACATTGCGTTCTGGGGTAATTGTGTTTATGTGATTATCGAATCCCAGATTGCCCTGGGGAATATTGTGTGTGGTTCATTCAGATCTAGGATGTGTTATCTTAGTCTTCCTTTTTTTTTTTTTTTTTTTTTTTTTTTATACACACTTTTTAGTCCCCAGAAGGCACTATTACCTGCAATACGTAGATTGCATACACTGATCAATGATATGCCATAGCATAGCAATGATCAGTGTTATCGGCTATGCAATGGCTAGCAGCAGTAAAGGAGTGACGATTGGACAGCACGGAGCTGGTAAGGGACCCCCTGGCCATCCTCACAGCTGATCAGGACAATTTCAACGCGGTGATCCTGATCAGCATCCCTGAGCTAACTGGCCGTTAAATTCATGACTTTTAGAGGCCGCGATCATCTTTGATCACAGCGTCTAAAAGGTTAATGCCTGACATCACCGCGATCGGTGATGTTGGACATTAGCCACAGATCCCAGCTACGACACGTGCTTAGCTGCTGGGCTCGCTGCATAGTTCGGCACCTCTGTGATACCTGCCAGTGAGTCTCAAATTAGGTATTGGGGACATTTGCACAAGTACTCGTGCAAATGTCCAGTATCGGTTCCAATACCAGTATCGGAAATCCCTAGTTGGTACGTACACTGTTCAGATGAAAATGGCCTAGTTTCTGAACATTCGGTGAACTGATAAGTGGCCTGTGCAGCACCTTTCATTTTAGTACAATGGGTGACCATAGTTGGGCCGAGTGGGCATCACTCTTTGTTAGTGTCTCTGCTCTGGGTAATAGGGCATATGGACAGCGCTGGTCTCATGACACAACCCCTTCAATGAAATAACTACTTTTACTAACAAAGCCACACTTAATGATTGAAGAATACATCATACAGCTAAATACTCTGGAAATAAGCCATACTTCCCTGGGAAAACAAAATAGCCGTCATTTAGCAGGAAATCGTACAGCGGGGGAATAAACAGTGCAAACCAGAATAGAATAGACCACATTTGGTAAATATAAAAACCGCATCTTTACAAGCAAATAGAAGAATGGTCTGGATCCAATACAGGAAAGAGAACATAGAGCATCAGCATAAAGGAAAAGCAGAAAGTGTATGAAGCCCAGCGGGGTGACAGCGCTGGCACTACAGATATGGTTTAGTATTTACTAGGAATAAGGCTCAACCTTAGTCTCTCTGGTAAGGCTCAGGCATAACATTGGTCTATTTCAGTGAGTTCTTCTGAGATTAGTTGAGGGGGAGATCAGAAGCAATATGAAAAAAATATTATTTCACTAAAAAGAATAGAAGATGCTTGGAACAAATCTCCAGCAGTGGTGGTTGGTAAATCCACAGTATGTTAATGTAACCATGTCTGGGATAAACATATATCTATCCTAAGGTAAAACATATTAAAGGGGATTTTAGTACTTTCCTGCCAGAAGTGGGTATTTCCTGTTGGATTTTGTTCTCTAAACTACACATCCCACAGTTCCATGCTTGCAAGTATGAGGTCACTTTCCTCCCTTCCACACATTAGCCACCCCACCGATTGAAACACAGTGTTTTCTAACCAGGGGGCCTACAGCTGTTGTAAAATTGAAGCCACGACAGGCTCCCTCTGATCACCTGACTAGTGATGTTGGGTCTCGATGCACTGAAACCTGGGAAATCCCGAGACATGAGTAATTTTGTAGGCTGCTCAAAATAAATATTGGGGCGATAATTACATAACAATTGTGAGACCACCATCATACACAGTTACAGACACTATATTATGAACTAAACTAACTTTACAGCCCCTGTAGCATAGTCAAATAAAAAAAAAAGTCCTGGAATACCCTTTTAACCTCTTAAGGACCCAGGACGTACGTCCTGGCGTTTTCCGGTCCCTGCCGCGCGCCGGGCAGAGATTGGAAGCGGATGCCTGCTGAAATGCTTCAGCAGGCATCCAGGGCAAACGCTGAGGGGGGCCATGTCTGCCCCCCATGTCGGCGATCGTCGCAAATCACAAGGGAAATCGCCCTTGCGATCTGCGGAGATACCGGGCTGATCGGGTCTCTGGGACCCGACCACCCGGTAATTTTGCATGATCCCGGTTGTCACAGACAGCCCGGACCATGCTGCAGTATAGGTGTGAGGTGGCAAGCCTGCCACCTCCTCCTATCCCCTGCGATTCCTCGGTTAGCTAACCGACCAATCGCAGGGGGGGGGGGGGGGCGGTTACTTCCTCCCGCCCTGCCCGGCTCCTGGAAGTCCGGAGAGAACGGGAGGAAGACCGGAGGACGAGTAGGGGGACGGGGGAGTGCTGGGGCTCGGCCCTGGTACTTACCTCATCCCTGAAGACCCGGATCCCGGCGGCGGTGGCGACAGGCGAGTTGATCTTCGCCGGCGGTGTGGGACCTTTGCAGCAGTCCAGACCGCCGTAAAGCGATCTGGACTGCTCCATCTGGTCCCCTTACACTACAACTCCCAGCATGCCAAGACAGCCCTTGGCGTCTGGGCATGCTGGGAGTTGCAGTTTTGCAACATCTGGAGGTCCACAGTTTAGAGACCACTGTGCCCTTCCAGATGTTGCAAAACTATACATCTTCAGCATGCCCTTACTGTCCAGGCATGCTGGGAGTTGTAGTTCTGTAACATCTGGCCCTTCAGATGTTGCAGAACTACAACTCCCAGCATGCCTGGACAGTCTTGGCATATTGGGAGTTGTAGTTTTGCAACATCTGGAAGGGCACAGATTGGGAACCACTGTATTAGTGGTCTGCAAACTGTAGTCCTCCAGATGTTGCAAAACTACAACTCCAAGCATGCTGGGAGTTGTAGTTCGGCAACATCTGGCTCTAAAGATGTTGCCGAACTACTACTTCTAGCATGTCTCAGAATGTTTGGGAGTTGTGGTTTTGCAACAACTGGAGGCACACTGGTTGGGAAACCTTGTCTGTTTTCTAACTCAGCGTTTCCCAACCCGTGTGCCTCCAGCTGTTGCAAAACTATAACTACCAGCAAGCACTGATAGACTGTGCATGCTGGGAGTTGTAGTTTTGCAACAGCTGGAGGTCCCCCCCCCCCCCCCCTGTGAATGTACAGGGTACATTCACATGGGCAGGGGGCTTACAGTGAGTATCAGGCTGCAAGTTTGCGATGCAGCAAATTTTGCGCGGCAGCTCAAACTCGCAGCGGGAAACTCGCTGTAATCCCCCGCCTGTGTGACTGTACCCTAAAAACACTACAAAAATAAAATCAAAAGTAAAAAAAACACTGCATATACACATACCCCTACACAGCCCCCCTCCCCTCCCCAATAAAAATGAAAAACGTCTGGTACGCCACTCTTTCCAAAATGGAGCCAGTTGATATATAAAAAAAAAGTTTTTGCCTGGAATACCCCTTTAATGTTTAAAGTGACAGTGGTAAGATGTACAAAAAATGTCCGGGTCCTAAGGTGTAAAATGGCTGGGTCCTTAAGAGGTTAAGGACCTAATATAAGGGCAGGATATATGGACCATGCAGCCTTATTCTGTGACTCCAGTAGAAAAACCCTGCAATACTGCACCTCTCGATGTCCTTATTACAGTGTTTCCCAACCAGGGTACCTTCAGCTGTTGCAAAACTACAACTCCCATCATGCTATCCTGAAGTTGTAGTTATGCAACAGCTGGAGGCACCCTGGATGGGAAACACTGCCTTATTGTAAGGCAGATCTGCCAACTAAGTGTGCAGTCTGTGCAGGTCCAGAATCCTAGTACCAAAGCAGAAAAAAAAAAAGTGTTGTGCTGTTTGGTTAACGGGAAGTGAATGAACATAGTAGTAAGTATTCATGATAGGAGCGCTCCCCCACCCCACAGGATGGTGACTCACAAGCTGCTATGTATATACTGGAGGAATACTCCCAACGTGAATACCCCAAGCACATAACTGTATCCTTTCACAGCTCCTATTAGCTGAAAAGCACAACCTTTTATAGTGTCACTACTAGGCGTACACATCTGTTGCTGTAATATGCTGCCCTTACATAGGGCACTCAATCTGACAGATCTGTTTTAGTCTGTCTGTTAGGTACTTTTAACCCCTTAAGGACACAGCCAATTTTATTCTTGCGTTTTTGTTTTTTCCTCCTCGTCTTCCAATGGTACAAATTACATGTTTTCTTTATTCTCTGGGTCAATACGGTTAAAAGGTTACCCAGGGTTACATACTTATCTATCATTGTAGTGCTTTTAAAAATTTTTTTTTTTTTTTTTTTTTTTTTTACAAAATCAGTACGTTTAAATTTGCCCTATTTTGACCATACGGGGATGTGTGAGTGCTAATTTTTTGCTGTCGTTTTTTTAAGTACCACTTTTGCATACATGTGACTTTTTCATCACTTTTTATACTTTTTTTTTTTTTTGCAATGTGATGTGACCAAAAAGCAGAAGCTTGGGATCTTATTTTTACGGTTAAGCCGTATATCATAGGGGATCTATAACATTATATTTTTATAGTCCGGACATTTACGCACGTAGGGATACCAAATATGTTTATTATTATTATTTTTTTTTACATTTTTATTAGCATTTTTCAATATTACAACAACAGATAGGAGTTCACGCTCCCAAAATGCGACAAAAAACAATAACATTAGTAAAAACAATCCAAAAGAGAACATAGTAAGGTGGGTACCTGTCATAAGAAAAGACATTAGCCACGGTCACTTTTCATTAAACCCTCTTCCCCCAACCCTAACCCGCCCACCATCCTTGGTTCTTTAAAGGGGTATTCCAGGAAAAATTTTTTATAATATATAATATATAATATATATATATATATATATATATATATATATATATATATATATATATATATATATATATATATATATATCTATCTATCAACTGGCTCCAGAAAGTTAAACAAACAGATTTTTAAATTACTTCTATTATAAAAAATCTTAATCCTTTCAGTACTTATGAGCTTAAGGTTGTTCTTTTATGTCTAAATCCTCTCTGATGACACGTGTCTTGGCGGTTCCCCAGACACGTGTCATCAGAGAGGATTTAGACAGAAAAGAACAACCTTAACTTCAGAAGCTCATAAGTACTGAAGATTAAGATTTTTTTAATAGAAGTCATTTACAAATTTGTTTAACTTTCTGGAGCCAATTGATATATAAAAAAAAAGTTTTTTCCTGGAATACCCCTTTAATGTAGCACGAGAGCGAATCACCCAACAGGTATTTATAATGGCTAGACAAAGTAGATCAGTAAATCACCTCACAGAATCAGGGTCTCAACATTGAAGTCAGGGAACATTCAGTCTACCCAAAGTGCCAGCTATGGACTTTCGTAAGTACCACTCAGTATCCTAAAAAAAAGGGTTACCACTTGGGCAATTTTCTCATCAGATAAGAATACCACTATGAATGTCTTCCATTTTTTTAAAGAAAGATCTAGCCGTTTTATTAGCCACCCGACCACATTCTAGTTTGTCCATAGTAAGGTAACGTTTCAGAAGATGCATTACATCCGCTATCGAAGGCATAGCTGCCACTAACCAGCACGCCAGGAGACATCTTTCCTACCAGGAGAAAAATATGGAACAAACAGAGTCCACGTCAGACCTTCTCTAGGGACAGGGTAGCAAGATCAACAATGGATCTACAGAAATACGGATCCCCAGTTTATCCGCCAGGTAAGAAAACAAAGTAGTCCAAAAAATCCTAGACCTAGGACATGTAACCAGACCATGGAGAAGATCCGACCATTGCAGTCCACAATTCGGGCATGCTTCAATAAGATCAGGCTTCTCCACCGTCTTGGGAAGGGTGAAACCGTAAAGAGCATGATGCCTGATCTTATACTGGGTTTCCCGCGAAAACCTCACCTATCACCGCTTTACGAAATTTAGCCCATCCATCTAAAATAGATTTAAATAAGTCAGTAGTATTGAGTTTAGATTCCCAGTAGGTAAAAAGGGAGGAACCTAAAGCATCACTACCCTTATGCTTAATCTTCCAGTTAGATAGGAGAGGGAATGCAACGTGTCCGTACTGTGTAGGAAGCTATTGAAAGGGGGGTGTCCCCTCAATACATGAACATCTATCAGTCTAGGTCTAAAAAACGCAATTAGTTGATTGTATTGTAGGAAATGGGATGGGCCAATACTGTAACGTTCCCCGAGTTCCTGTAAGGTAAGGTATCATGGTTAACTAGAATGAAGTAGCTGTCGGACCGTCTCCATACCAGCCGACATCCAGCCTCAAACAAGGCATTCTGTCGCCCCAGTGGAAATTCCGGGTGGGACCACAAAGGCATCTCGTTACTGATCATAAAGGGTAACTTCATAGCCACTCTGCAAGGTTTTCAAGCTGCAATGGTGTCTTGTAAAAGCAGACTACCTTTAAATGGGCACTGTCAGATACAAACACTTTTGATATGTTGTAACGCATGCAAAACCAATAGGTTTTGCAATTGCTTTCATTAGAAAATTTTCTGTATTTCATACTGAAAAAGCCAGTCAAACAACTGCCCCCCCCTGCCTGCTTGGACACATTCTAGTCCTGCTGTGTCCATGTTTCATCACCATGTCATGGACACACTTCTTTGATTGACAGCTGTGAGCACAGGGCTCACAGCTAGAGGAAAAATCCTCCCAGTGTCAGCTTGTGTCCCACTACTGTCAGTGAGGACAAGCTGGGAGTTGTAGTTTTGCTAATGCTAGGGAAGATGTGAGCAAACAGATTACTGAGGGAGGGGGCGGAGACCTGCACAGTGAGGCCACGCCCCCTCCCTTTGTGAGGAATTTAGACTAGTGAGCTAAATTAAAAGTGTAATAAAAATAAAAATAAAGGTGCTAGATACATAAAAAAAATAGATGTACATGGTCAGGATTATGTACTGAGTGATATAGTTAAAAAAATAAATAAATAAATAAAAAAAAGCTTTATTGTTGGATCTGACGGGTACGCTTTAACTTGTCTCGGGAGGGATGAATATCGGGTATGGAGGAGAGTCGAGAGCGACCATGGACAAGCCATCCCTTCTTCTAAGGGCAACACTGAATAGGATGAAGCACCTTTCAGCCAGCCAATACCGTGACGTAGAAGACAAGCCAGATTATAATGTCGGATATCAGGGAAGTTCAACCCTCCCTGTTCCCTTGGCAACATCAATTTCTAAAGCGAAATTCGAGGCCTCTTATTAGCCCAATTAAATTTTGTGAATTAAGAATTTAATGATACCACATCTCTATGTTTTAATAACACAGGGATAGTCTGCATGGGATACAAAAGTTTCGAAAAACTCATCATCTTTAGCAGATGACCGCGTGCCATAAAGGGAAGAGGAAGGGATTGCCATCTTCTATGTTCCATCACTATTTTCTGAAATAATGGGGGGTAATTTAAGGTATAAAGGGAACTAGACGTACAACCTACATGAATCCCCAAATATTTTATAGAGGAAAATGAAATCGATGCTGGGATATGTAAGGATGCGTCAGGCGCCCTACGGGTAACCCCCCTAATGTCTAGCAAGACACTCTTGGTCTGATTAATTTGAAAATCAGATTCATATCCGAAGTCCATAAGAGAAGCAAACACTCCCCCATTATCTTGCCGCGCACGCAACAGGTACAACAATATATCAACTGCAAATAGTGCGGTATATAACGTTGTGGAACCCACTGTAACTCCAGCAGCGACCGAGGACGACTCCAACACTCAAGCTAGAGGTTCTATCGCTATATTAAACAACGGGGGGAAAGCGACATCCCGCGATGTAAAACAAAGGTGCGGTGGGGGCGGGGCATTATCGGCAAGGTAATTGCCGATACCGATAATGCCCAAAATCGCGATTATCGGCCGATAATATCGGCCATATAGGTAATCGGTCGATCCCTAACCTGCACTACACCCCACCGCTGCAGAACCAACAACTAGGGATCGACCGATATCGTTTTTTTAGGGCCGATACCGACACAGATATTCTGTGGAGGTTAGGGCAGATAGCCGATAATTTATATCAGTATAAATTAACGGCTATTTCTCCCCAGCGCGACGCACCGCACCACCTGCAGCCCCCCACACCGCGACGCGTTTCCACATACGCGGTGCGTATCGGAAAGGTAATTGCCGATACTGATAACGTCCAAAATCGTGAATATGGGCCAATAATATCGGCCAAACCGATAATCGGTCGATCCCTACCAACAACCTCGCCAACCCACCACTTACGCATCCTGAAGAAGTCAGATATATCTATTAGGGATCGACCGATTATAGGTATGGCCGATATTATCGGCCGATAATCACAATTTTGGGCATTATCGGTATCGGCAATTATCTTGCCGATAAGCCGATAATGCCCCGCCCCCCGCACCGCCCCCACCGCACCGCGACCGCCACCCTCCATCCTTCCTGTAGTGTCCGGGGGCGTTCCGGGTGGAGGGTGGTCCGGTCCGGGCTGTCCTTCCCGGCGGTCATCTTCTCCACTATGGGCAGGCTCCGGCCTAGTACACTGCATAGACGCCGCTACGCCGTGACGTCAGGTGCGTCGCTGCGCACGGGCGTCACTGCGCAGCGGCCGCTATGCAGCGTACTAGGCCGGAGCCTGCCCGGAGTGGAGAAGAGGACCCCCGGAGAAGTACAGCCCGGACCGGACCACCCTCCACCCGGAACACCCCCGGACACTACATGAACGATGGATGGATGGCCCGGACCACCCTGACAGGTAGGGGAGAGAAGCGGGTGGTGGTGGCGGCGGCCTATGGCCCCGCAAAAGCCACTGCAGATCATTGATTTAAAGCGCCCGCTTTAAATCAATGATCTGCAGCGGTGTCGCAGGGGGTTAAATAGCCGATAACTTATACCGGAATATCGGTATAAGTTATCGGCTATCGGCCCTAACCTGCACCGATTATCGGTATCGGCCCTAAAAAAACGATATCGGTCGATCCCTAATATCTATATGCGTTTCCTGCAATAGAACGACATTTTAAATGTCTCAAGACCATATTTGGTTTATGACGTGACCTCAGACCCTTTACATTCCATGATATAATGTGCATAATAAAATAACTGACAACATGGATATGAAAAAAAGAACAACTAGAAGCATTTGCAAAGAAGTTGAAGAACCATAATGCGGTGGTGTGGCGGGTGATCAGCTCAGCTACCGGTATTTTAAGTGCTGCACATGCTGTGATCTCTATTGATCATGAAATACCAGGGGTTAATGGCAGACAGTAGCGCAATTGCGAATGTCTGCCATTACCGGCGGGTCTGTGGCTGCTGACAGCCGTCAGGACCTGCCGTGCATGAAACTAACGCAGCTCCTATCCATCTATCATTACTTTTATGCTGCCTGAATCATGTCTCATGGGGGCTTCTTGCCACCCACCAGGCTTGACAGATCCCTTCCTGTTTGGGTATATATTTGGGAATATATTTGGGAATATATATTGCCCAATGAGGCATGATTCGGGTGCCATGAAAGTGATGGTAGGTTCCCATGAATGTTTAAACTTCTTATAGAGAAAAAGAATGAATGCACTCACCACACAGGTTCATCTGCGACGTTCTTTTTTTGTGAGATTTGACCACGAAGTCGACAGCAAAGATCAGGGGGGTGCAGCAAAAAGGTACAGGAGCTCATGCAGGTGAGTGGAAAATAGGGATCAACCGATTATCGGATTGGCCGATATTATCGTTTTTGTAAGTTATTGGTATCGGCATCTAACCTTGCCAATAATGCGTCCAGCACGTGCACCCCCAATGGATATATTTGCAGCCCGGACATCCCATTGTCCCGAAAGATGTTTTCGGGACACAGGGATGCCCCTGTCAACTCTCTGCGGCCCCGAGTTAAGTTTAAAAACGCAGGTACCGCCGGGAGATAGAGCATGCCGGGACATCACTGACATCCTGTGCTTGCACCCATAGCAAAGGAGGCGGAGGAGGAGCAGAACATGGAGGTGGAAGACGTTCGCTGGCCAGCATAGTAAGTGACCAGCGGCACGTCAGCTTCAGTGCTCAGACCACCGCTCCTCCGGTCCCGTGACCTACTGCTATGGCCGGAGTGGAGGAGTGGTGGTCAGAGCACTGAAGTGGGGCAGTACACAGGCATACAGCCATACACTGTATATGGCTGGAGGCTGTATGTCTGTGGGGGAACATACTGCACCTAATGTGGGGAACTATACTGCCAACCTAATGTGGGGAACTATACTGCCAACGGAATAAATCGGTATAAGTTATAGGCTATCGGCTTGAAAGTTCACAGGTTATCGGCTCTAAAAAAATCAATATCGGTCGATCCCTTGTGGAAAACTGACGACAGACTGTTTCACTTCACTGGAACGTTTTTTTCTTGTCTCGTTTTCCTACAGGTGAACAGTGGTTATGTGTAAAATACATAATGAGGGAGTGTGTTCATGTTAAAAACAACATTATACAAAAATATGCACTTTTTTCTCAAATATATGACCCACTATTATAGAAATGAGGATAGATCGTGCCGCTCATTTCATCCAAGCAGACCTAACGCATTAAGATGGCTGATCCATACAGCCTCCCTATTCAATAAGAGGCGGTCACGATCTATGCCTATTTCAGTAGGTTCCAAGCATTCTATGCCTGCTAATTTTACCATAGCTGGATCGCCTGCATGTGGTTTATAAATCTTGTGGCTGATAGGGTTCTTAGTGAATATAAATGATCGTAAACTTGTTTATATAAATTCCTTATAGTCTTCCCTATATAAAAATAACCACAGGGGCACACAAGACAATAAACCACGTGTGCTCTTACATGTAATAAACTGACGGACCTGCACTTCACTGCCGCCTAGTGTGAATACCTGTTTGCCTATATTGTTCTGACAACATGAACAATTTTTACAGGGTTAATATCCTTGAGGGGCTGTCCAGTCTAGCCATGTTCTCTTATTTTTCGAGTATTGCTTTACAGTGACGTGAAACAGTCTGTGGCCTGTTTTCCACTCCCCTGCACGAGCACCTGTACCTTTTGCTGCACCCCGCTGATCTTTGCTGTTGACTTCATGGTAAAATCTCACAATAACGCAGATAAACAGCATTCCTGTGTGGTGAGTGCATTCATTCTTTTCCTCTATAACAAGTTTGTACGGGATCTCTGCATCTGTATGGATAGCGACCCACATGAGAAGCGGGATTCATCCAGCTCCAGTGAAAGTGTAATGGCCAGCAGTGCCTAGTGAGATTTTTCTTCTACTACATCCACATGTCCCATTAATGTTTAGTAGACATCGCCTCCAATTCTTCAGCCTATTTTTATGGCATGGACAAATGCTTCTCAGCCAAGAGAGAGAAAACTGTCCGGCATGGGGCATTGGTTGTGTACCATATTCTATCTAGAAAGGTCAATGACTTCCTGGACCTTTTTCCAGGGGATGGTGAGGTAATAAACTGCTACTGCACCGTAATGGATTGTCTACCAAGTCCTGAAGACATGTTAAAGGGGTACTCCCGTGGAAAACTTTATTTTTTTCTTAATCAACTGGTGCCAGAAAGTTAAACAGATTTGTAAATTACTTCTATTAAAAAATCTTACTCCTTCCAGTACTTTTT
Organism: Hyla sarda; assembly: GCF_029499605.1. Taxonomy (NCBI): domain Eukaryota; kingdom Metazoa; phylum Chordata; class Amphibia; order Anura; family Hylidae; genus Hyla; species Hyla sarda. The sequence goes on from NC_079190.1 coordinate 187,590,797, forward strand.
AGGGTCTTCATACTACTAGAGATGAGCGAACTTACAGTAAATTTGAGTTCAGCTTTCAGGTGCTCCGGTGGGCTGGAAAAGGTGGATACAGTCCTAGGAAAGAGTCTCCTAGGACTGTATCCACCTTTTCCAGCCCACGGGAGCACCTGAAAGCTGAACTAATTTATGCAGGATAAGTCATCAACTGCCGAGCCGAGAAGTTTGTGACGAATCAAATTTACTGTAAGTTCGCTCATCTCTACATACTACGGAGGAAATGGTTATCTTTTTGGAACACAGAGCTGTCTGCTGACATCATGACCACAGTGCTCTCTGCTGACATCTCTGTCCATTTTAGGAACTGTCCAGAGCAGCATATGTTTGCTATGGGGATTTTCTCCTACTCTGGTCAGTTCTTAAAATGGACAGAGATGTCAGCAGAGAGCACTGTGGTCATGATGTCAGCAGAGAGCTCTGTGTTCCAAAAAAAGAAAACCATTTCCTCTGTTGTATTCAGCTGCTAATAAGTACTGGAAGGATTAGAAGTAATTTAAAAATCTGTTTAAAAAAAATATATATTTATTTTCCCTGGGAGTACCCCTTTAAAAAGGTTATTACCCAAACCAACAATATAAGACAGTGTTTCCCAATAAAAGCGCCTCCAGCTGCTGCAAAACTACAACTCCCAGCATGCCCGGGCAGCCGAAGGCTGTCCGGGCATGCTGGGAGTTGTAGTTTTGCAACAGATGGAGGCATTCTGGTTAGGAATCACTAATCTAATATGGGTCATGACACAATTAAAGAGGAACGTGGTACAAGGTCACCCTCCTCAGATACTACCCTCAAAAGGATAATGAGATGACTAATGAGCCTGTCTGGGGCTACACAGCAATGCTGGCGAGGGATAAAATGATACTTCAGGATTTTTTTTATTTCAGTTAATAGTTATAGAAAAATACTTATTTTTTAACATTCCATGTACAATTAAAGCCTAAACTAAGCCATCCAAGATGCTGTGTGTCACATAGATGGGCATTAGGTCTTGTCTTCAGTGTACACTTCTCCCATATAAGAATAGAACAGATGCCTTTACCACTGCCGTGATGACCTCAACAAGACAAAGGCCTAAATGTTATCTCAGACCGACACGAAGAGCTAAAGAGCGCGCCTGGGAAAGCCCCCAAGCCTACACAAGTGTCAGCGTATTGCAAGGAGGCATCAATTATTAACCCCCGAGATGTCTTTGCTGTGCTCAGCTAATGCCAAGATAAAGGAAAGCGTTTAGTGCCCAATTGCAGTGCCAGTCACTGGGAATGACAGGGAAATGACATCTGTCATCGCTTTATGGTGGGAAATTGCAAGCGCTGATCACTGCTTACCGTACTGAGACAGGAAGAGAGCGCTAATGCTACCTGCAAGCGATGATGGTAATGGAGCAAAACATACAGGGTGCAGCAAATGTGTCCCTAAGGGGGTTTAGCTTTCCAATGACTTCACTGTACTACACTCTACAAGACCATTACTAAGCGGAATGATGTCTTGTTACCGCTTCTTCCTTGGCGTTTTAGCAAGGTGCTAGATTTCTTAAAGGAATTTCTTTCTGCCGTCATTAACCCCGGTGCACTGCTACCTTTTCTATATAGTTAGAGTTGTACATACACAACATTCCTATTTATTCTTTTCGAATGTTCAGAGATACAGCCTGTATTTTTATCCAGGTTTACACACAACAGGGTTCTCATCTAAGGCACAACCCTGCCCTGACTAAAGGGGGCAGCATCTTTTAATACAGAGCATAGACAGAATTTCTTATACAGTGATCCCTCAACTTACAATGGCCTCAACATACAATAGTTTCAACATACAATTGTCTTTTCTGGACCATTGTAAGTTGAAACCAGACTCAACATACAATGCTACGGACAGTCCAGATCTGTGATACCTGTCAATGGCTGGAAGATCTGACCAATCAGAATGGACATTTACTGGTAAAACCCTTGTATTACTGAAGCGTATGCACTGACTGGTGTCTGGTAGCGCCCCCTACAGTACAGGGAGGTATTACATGTTCTGTACTCTACCTGTACCAGGGTTACCTGCTCCTTTGGACACCAGGTGAGGGCGACTCCATGTTACTTTTTTGGGACATTGCCTGTACTGTACAGGACCCCGAAGAAGCTCCTGTCCTCTACATAGACCAGTGTTTCCCAAGCAGGGTGCCCCCAGCTGTTGCAAAACTAAACTACCAGCATGCCCGGACAGCCTTTGGCTGTCCGGGCATGCTGGGAGTTGTTTTGCAACAGCTGGAGGCTCCCTGCTTGGGAAACACTGACATAGGCAGCGATTTACAGCTCCCAGCAGCTCTTTCTTACTTTTATATGTATGGAATTGCTTTATATTGGTTATCTACTTATTTATCTTTAATCCTCACTTTTTTTTTTTTTTTTTTATGACATTTTGGTGGCTTCAGAACCAATTACCAGGTTTCCATAGAGTTATGGTCTCAACATACAATGGTTTCAACATACAATGGTCGTCCTGGAACCAATTAATATTGTAACTTGAGGGACCACTGTATACCCCCCCTAGGGATGGGGAGGTATCTCTTTGTGGGCGGCAGAGAGTATAAAAAATATATGTGTACAAAATGAAGACCACGAACAAGTCTTACAGAAATCATGTATAATAGGAAACCAAATTGGAGGTGCCATAAAACATTACTTTTAATAGGATGAATTCTAAAATACACCACTCAAAGAAAATTTTAAAAAAATTACAAAGACAGGCCAGTCAACTGAAAGACTAAAAGTACCAAACATAAAATAGAGATGATCCAGCAAGGTATTCTTTATTCCATCACAAATGAAAGAAAAAAAACAGCATTGACGGTACAAACATACAAAAAAAGTCCCAAAACCTACATGTTTCAAGTGAAGTCGCACCCTTTGTCATGAGTTTGAGCGGCAACTGCGTCTGTGCAGGAGGATATTCACCATTCACATAGGTCAGCGGATTTCTCTTTTCTATTACCTTAAAAGTACCACAATAGATGGATTATATATATATATATATATATATATATATATATATATATATATATATATATATATTATACACACACACACGCACACACACACATACCATAAATCAGTTCAACACAAATGAGCCACTAGAAATGGAAATCCCTCTGAGCAAATATTTACAAGGATATAGAAAATGAATGTTCCATACGTGTTTCTGTCCACATTTAAATAACATCAGAATGAGGACGTCTTCAGGGGAACCGAATTGCTTGGTCCCTAAATATTATTACAAAGTGGCTAGAATGCAAGATGTGGTAAAGGCAAGGGCACTGTTCACACCGTACTATGACTGGAGCCAAAAGTACATTAGTGTCCCGTAACAAGTATTAGCACCCCCACCCTTGTTCATCCCAAAACCAAGTAGATAAGGACAAGGTATTGTATAGGTATATACAAATCTATTGTGTAACAACACCAGTTCAATTGGTAAAGCATGTCCAGTTGGTACAAACACTGCCATCCTGCCACTGCAGGCTACTTCCCGCCTAGCCATCTAACGGTCACAAGGAGCCTTTTGGAATATCACTTTCTTTAATGATATCCAGACATTCCAAGGGGAATAAACCTTAAATTAGGACTATGCCTGATAGAATGATCATGTGCCTGGTATTTAAATGGGCACTGTCAGATTCAAAAACTTTTTATATGTTGTACATCTTGGCAAAATGTTAACTTTTCTAATATACTTCTTAAGTGATATTATTTCCTTTTTATAGAAATTATGGCTTATAAAATCATTGCTTTATCCAAGCTAAAGCACAGGCATGGACAAAGTCCAGTAAGAGAGGCTGGGCTAGAGCTCCTCTCCCTCGTGCTCTCCCCTGTCCGATAGCACTCCCCCGTGCTCTCTCCTGTCCTATAGCACTCCCCCGTGCTCTCTCCTGTCCTATAGCACTCCCCCGTGCTCTCTCCTGTCCTATAGCACTCCTCTGTGCTCTCTCCTGTCCTATAGCACTCCTCTGTGCTCTCTCCTGTCCTATAGCACTCCTCTGTGCTCTCTCCTGTCCTATAGCACTCCTCTGTGCTCTCTCCTGTCCTATAGCACTCCTCTGTGCTCTCTCCTGTCCTATAGCACTCCTCTGTGCTCTCTCCTGTCCTATAGCACTCCTCTGTGCTCTCTCCTGTCCTATAGCACTCCTCTGTGCTCTCTCCTGTCCTATAGCACTCCTCTGTGCTCTCTCCTGTCCTATAGCACTCCTCTGTGCTCTCTCCTGTCCTATAGCACTCCTCTGTGCTCTCTCCTGTCCTATAGCACTCCTCTGTGCTCTCTCCTGTCCTATAGCACTCCTCTGTGCTCTCTCCTGTCCTATAGCACTCCTCTGTGCTCTCTCCTGTCCTATAGCACTCCTCTGTGCTCTCTCCTGTCCTATAGCACTCCTCTGTGCTCTCTCCTGTCCTATAGCACTCCTCTGTGCTCTCTCCTGTCCTATAGCACTCCTCTGTGCTCTCTCCTGTCCTATAGCACTCCTCTGTGCTCTCTCCTGTCCTATAGCACTCCTCTGTGCTCTCTCCTGTCCTATAGCACTCCTCTGTGCTCTCTCCTGTCCTATAGCACTCCTCTGTGCTCTCTCCTGTCCTATAGCACTCCTCTGTGCTCTCTCTTGTCCTATAGCACTCCTCTGTGCTCTCTCCTGTCCTATAGCACTCCTCTGTGCTCTCTCCTGTCCTATCAGACAAGCCAAGATGTACAACATATAAAATGTTTTTGTATCAGACAGTGCCCATTTAAGTCTCACTAGTTGGTACAGGACAAGAATTAGGTTCCCCTGAAGACGCCCTTATTCTAATATTTAAATGTAGGCAGAAACCTGTAGGGAATGTGTGTTTTTCCTTGAATATTTGTTTAGAGAGATCTATATTTCTAGTGGCTCAACTGTATTGATCTGTATTGTGGTACTGTTACGGTACGTTGTGGCTTTCAGGTGGCTGGCCTTTTTTTTTTTTTTTTTTTTTTTTTTACATTTTGTAATCTACTTCTGGGATTGCACTTTTTCTTTGAGCAGTGGATTTTAGAATTTCTCCTATTAAAAGTAATGTTTTACAGCAACTCTAATGTGGTTTCTTATTCTTTGTGAGCAGCAGAGAGGCCAAGATGTAGACAACAGCAAATCTCTATTGCAGTGTTTCCGAGCCAGTGTGCCTCCAGCTGTTGCAAAACTACAACTCCCAGCATCCTCGGACAGCCCAGGTACTAGCAAAGAGCATGAATAGGATTTAACATACACAATTTATATGCGACTATGACAAAAAGGGGGGGGGGGGGGGGGTGCACCATCTTATCAAAAACAGTTTATGGCAGCACTTTTCAGCTCCCAATCCCTGGGGGGCGCACGCATATAAACATCAAACTAGATCACAACCAAGATGGGAGTTGTAATTTTGCAACAGCTGGAGAGCCACATGTTTGGAGAACACTCTATTAACCCCTTAACAACGAGCGCCGTAAATGTACGTCCTGGTGACGTGGTACTTAACGCACCAGGACGTACATTTACGTCCTAAGCATAACCACGGGCATCAGAGCGATGCCCGGATCATGTGTGGCAGGTCCCAGCTGTTGATCGCAGCCAGGGACCCGCCGGTAATGGCGGACATCCGCAATCCCGCGGATGTCCGCCATTAACCCCTCAGATACAGTGATCAATACAGATCACGGCATCTGCAGCATCGCGGTCACTTAATTGGCTGCTGCAGCGATCTGATCATCCAGCACGGCAGCCGGAGGTCCCCTCACCTGCCTCTGCTGTCTTCTGGGAGTCTTCTGATCTGCCTTCCCGCAGACCAGAGCAGAAGATCACGATAACCCTGATCTGTGCTATGTCCTATACAATCGAATGACTGCTTTAAATAGTCCCCTATGGGGACTATTAAAGTGTAGAAATAAAAGTAAAAAAAAGTTTTAAAAAAATGTGAAAAAACCCTCCCCCAATAAAAACGTAAATTGCCCCATTTTCCCTATTTCACCCCCAAAAAGTGTTAAAAAAAATATTATATATACATATTTGGTATTACCGCGTGCGCAAATATCTGAACTATTAAAATAAAATGTTAATGATTCCGTACGGTAAACGGCGTGAACGTAAAACAAAAAAGTCCAAAATAGCTGCTTTTTATAACATTTTATTCCCAAAAAAATTAATAAAAAATGTATTAAAAGTTTTATATAAGCAAATATGGCATCAATAAAAAGTACAGATCACGGCGCAAAAAATGAGCCCTCATACCGCTGCTTATACGGAAAAATGAAAAAGTTATAGGTCTTCAAAATAGGGGGATCTTAAACGTACTAATTTGGATAAAAAGTTTGTGATTTTTTTTTTAAGCGTAACAGTAATAGAAAAGTATGTTATCATGGGTATCATTTTAATCGTATTGACCCAAAGAATAAAGAACACATGTAATTTTTACCATAAATTGTACGGTGTGAAAACCAAACCTTCCAAAATTAGCAAAATTGCGGTTTTCTTTTTAATTTCCCCACACAAATAGTATTTTTTTGGTTGCGCCATATATTTTATAGTAAAATTAGTGATGGCATTAAAACGGACAACTGGTCGCGCAAAAAACAAGCCCTCATACTAGTCTGTGGATGAGAATATAAAAGAGTTATGATTTTTAGAAGGCGAGGAGGAAAAAATAAAAACGTAAAAATTAAATTGAGTCCTTAAGGCCAAAATGGGCTGAGTCCTTAACGAAGGTGGATGAATAGCAATTCCTTAATTTCTTCTATTCTCATCACCCTGCTCTGACTAAAGGGGGGGGGGGGGGGGGGGGCACATCCACTGATCCATTCTCCACAATGGGACCCCTGATGGATTTACCTTCACCATAGACTTTTTAGGTCACGTTCCCTATTCCAAACATTCACAAACAAATTGAATTTAACCAGTGCAGTTCCGAATACAAAGACTGGTCTCTATACTGTAGATGGGGTCTACACCTGTGCGGACCCCCCAGACCTTTACCCTGATATAAGTCCTTGATCAGCTAGGGGCCCCTCATTCATCCTGACCTGACAGATCTGCTTAAAGGGGGACACTACTAGACCTGATAATGTCATAGACCAATGTTTCCCAACCAGGGTGCCTCCGGCTGTCCGGGCATGCTGGGAGTTGTGGTTTTGCAACAGCTGGAGGCACCCTGGTTGGGAAACGGTGCCATAGACATAAGTGTGGGTGACAATGCCCATAGTGTAGTGTGTACAGGGACTGAAGATCACACAGCCGCCGTGTAGGACTATTGTAGGACACAGGGTAACATTACAGGGCAGGCCGGGGGCCCTCCAGGTGTTAACCTTAGCTACCCCGGGTATAACAGCGCCGCAGGTCTACAGCACGGGCCCTGACTAGTACACACGCATGCCCTCTCTGTGCTCTACACCCTGCCCTGCATGGCTGCCAGCTCTCCTCTACATCCTATGTCACACACCGTGCGGCGGGTACCGACCACTCACCTCTTCCCTCCTCCCGGGACGGCAGCGGTCTATCCTCTCCACACTCCGCTCTCCATGCTGGGTCCCTGTACATCCCGTTACCTCAGCTCTGTCCCCTCGCCTCCGCTTACACCTACACCGACAGCGGCCGTGCTCCCGCGCCCCGCCCACAGATGAGCGGCGTCCAATCCCGGGCGGCCATGGGCGGAGCCACAACTGTCATCAGTGGAACCGACTTGAAGGTCTGTCAAAGACGCCACGCCCATCGGCCTGGAGGAGAATGATTGACAGCAGGGGCGGGGCTGGAGGATGATGGCTGGGAGCAAGGAGGGTGGGGGGTGAGCATCACATAGGCCCGGGGCTGTAGGAAGGTTGTCGGGGCCACACTGGCGGCCAGCCTCCTTTCATGTTATTGTAAGCCAGCTAATAAGGAGAACACCACCCCATAAAGAATAAGGAACTCCACCCTAATGACATGAAAACATAGGATACATAGTTTACTACACTTTATCAACAAGTCTAGTGTTTATATTCTCTTCAAAGGAAAAAAAAAGGCCTTCAGTATACCAGTGTTTTCCAAGCAGTGTGCCTCCAGCTGTTGCAAAACTACAACCCCCAGCCAAAGGCATGCTGAGAGTTGTAGTTTTGCAACAGCTGGAGGCACACTGCTTGACAAACACTGCTGTATACAGTGCAGTGCTAGAAATTTATATAGTCGAATTTTATAAAGCAGACGCAGCTATTTTTCAATTTTCTTTTTCAATTTTGCCCCTACAGACCCATATGAGGGTTTGTATTCTGCGCCGCCAATCGTATTTTGTAATGACATCACTCAATTTACCAAAAAATCTATGGCAAAGCAAAAAATAAAAATTGGTGGGGCAAAATTATAAAAACAAGAACACAATTTTGCAACTTTTTAAAGGATTTCGGCCCAGATTTATCAAACTGTGTGAGAGAAAAAATAGAGTGATTTTCCCACAGCAACCAATCACAGCTCAGGTTTCACTTTACCAGAGCTTGTGAGCTCATCAGACCCATCCCCCCCCCCATGTCGGCGATTGCCACAAATTGCCGGTGAATTCACACCGGCGATTTGCGGCTATTCCGGGTCATACCAGTCTACGGTGTCCCAGAAAATAAGGATCATCGGGGTTGTCCAAGACACCCACGATCCCCCTGAAGGGATAGGAGTGAGGTGGCAGGGGTGCCACCCCTCGTATCCCTACTATTGGTTATCTAGAAGCGACAACCAATAGCGGATAGGGGGCAGGGGGGTTAACTTTCGGTTTCCCCATTCTGCCCACCCACAATAGGCGGGGCAGAACGGGGAAACCGTCTCTAAACTGTAGCCCTCCAGATGTTGCAAAACTACAACTCCCAGCATGCCCAGACAGCTGTTTGCTGTGTGGGCATGCTGGCATTTGTAGTTTTGCAACAGCTGGAGGGCTACAGTTTGGAGATCACTGTGCAGTGGTCTCTAAACTGTGGCCCTCTACATCTTGCAAAACTACAACTCCCAGCATGCCCACACAGCAGTTTGCTGTCTGGGCATGCTGGGATTTTTAGTTTTGCAACAGCTGGAGGGCCACAGTTTGGAGATCACTGTGCAGTGGTCTCTAAACTGTGGCCCTTCAGATCTTGCAAAACTACAACTCCCGGCATGCCCAAACAGCTGTCTCAGCATGGTGGGAGTTGTAGTTGCGTATCTCCAGCTGTTGCATAACTACATCTCCCAGCATGCCCTTCAGCGATCAGTACATGCTGGGAGTTGTAGTTTTGCAACAGCTGGAGGCACACTGGTTGGAAAATACTTAGTTAGGTAACAGAACCTAACTGAAGGTTTTACAACCAGTGTGCCTCCAGCTGTTGCAAAAGTACAACTCCCAGCATGCACGGTCTGTTAGTACATGCTGGGAGTTGTAGTTTTGAAACAGCTGGAGTTTTGCCCCCCCCCCCCATGTGAATGTACAGGGTACATTCACACGGGCAGGTTTACAGAGGGGTTCCTGCTTCCAGTTTAAGCTGCGGCAAATTTTCCACCGCAGCGCAAACTCCTAGCGGGAAACTCAACGTAAACCGCCGCCAGTGCAAATGTAACCTAAAAACACTACACTAACACAAAATAAAGGGTAAAACATACATATACACCCCTTACACTGTCCCCCCCAATAAAATGCTAACTGCACCCCTTATTAAATTCTGTGAGGTGTGTAGTTTCCAAAATGGGGGTCACATGTGGGGGGGTTCACTGTTCAGGCACCACTGGGGGTTTGTAAATGCACATGGCCCCTGACTTCCATTCCAAACAAATTCTCTCTCTAAAAGCTCAATGGCGCTCTTTCTCTTCTGTGCACTGTAGTTCGCCAGCAGAGCACTTAACGTCCACACAAGGGGTATTTCCATACTCCTTACCCCTTGTAAAAATGTAAAAGTTGGGGAAAAAAGTTGTCAAACACCTGTGGGGTGTTAAGGCTCCCTGTACCCCTTGTTACGTTCCATGAGGGGTGTAGTTTCCAAAATAGTATGCCATGTGTTTTTTTTTTGCTCTTTTGGCACCATAGGGGCTTCCTAAATGCGACATGCCCCCCCAAAAACCATTTCAGCAAAATTTGCTTTCCAAAAGCCAAATGTGACTCCTTCTCTTTTGAGCATTGTAGTGCACCCCCAGAGCATTTTACGTCCTAACATCGGGTATTTCCATACTCAGAAGAAATGGGGTTACACATTTTGGGGGGCATTTTCCCCTATTACCCCTTGTAAAAATGTAAAATTTGTGGAAAAACCATCATTTTAGTGGAATTTTTTTTTTTTACATTTACACATCCGACTTTACCAAAAAGTCGTCAAACACCTGTGGGGTGTTAAGGCTCACTGTACCCATTGTTACATTCCTTGAGGGGTGTCGTTTCCAAAATAGTAGGCCATGTGTTTTTTTTGTTTTTTTTTGCTGTTCTGGCACCATAGGGGCTTCCTAAATGCGACATGTCCCCCAAAAACCATTTCAGCAAAATTTGCTTTCCAAAAGCCAAATGTGACTCCTTCTCTTCTGAGCATTGTAGTTCGCCCGCAGAGCATTTTATGTCCTAACATGGGGTATTTCCATACTTAGAAGAGATGGGGTTACAAATTCTGGGGTGCATGTGCTCTGGATAAGTAGGGACACACCTAGTGGCAGCTTTTTTAAACACAAATAAAACATAGAAAAATTAATTTCTTAGCAACAATTAGTTTTGAGAGTGCCCATTGAAAGAAAAACTGAGGAAACTATGATGGTTTACAACTGGTGTAAAATACCAGGCAAAATACTGCTGTGTGCAGGGACATATTTGCCATTAAACACCTATGGGCCTGTGCCTGGGGCAGCAGTCTTGAGGAAAAATAATAAACCCTTTTAATGCGGCTGCTGCCACCATGCTGAGGCCTGGGAAATCTATCTATTTCCCTCTTTAGTTGAATACATGTGGTAGCCTGGGGGTGTGTAGCGGTGCGATAACTAAAGGGTGCTTGTTTAACCCTTATCACCCGTGATGCCAGTGTGGGGCTCCTCTGTAAATGCTTGTCCTATCGCCACCCATCCCAAGAGCGATAGGGAGGTATTAAATAAATGATTGTCCACAACCGGAGATTTTGTAGAAAACTGTCAAAACTTTTACTGCAGCTTTTATGCAGCATTGAACAGGAACAGTCCATGTAACAAAGTCTATTTGGAGTTTGACAGTGGTTGGGACCTCGTGAGTTTTATAGAGCTTAGGAGGTTAATATACGCTATTCCACTGGATATAGGGGATTGGTATTAGGTCCAGTAGTCACGCTAGCTTTAGCGGGGATTGATATTTAAACTCACGGTTTCGCAAGTTGCAGAATTTTCAGGCTTCTAGCCTGTCTTTGTAAGTAACACAGATCTCTCTCTCTCTCTCTGATTGTCCGGCACCCAAGAGAGCGATCATTGGTTGCAGCTCCCTTATATGGGCAGGGGCTGGCCTTCAGCTCATTGGTGCATACCATATGTCAATTCTCCTTACAAAGGATTATGGTCTGACATGTGACTATATCATGTGACCTCGGAAGGTCCTTAAGCATAACCTAAAGAAGTAACATTAGTCATGTGACCTAAGGTCCTGCGACACTATATAGTACATTAAATATATGATTACTTATACATGTAAACATCATAGAATTAAAGAAGGAAGAGGTGACTAGGGGCTATTTCATCTGGAGGATGCTACTGGAACGAAGTAACTCTGACTTTGGGGACCACCATACAAGGTACGGTATACCATACGTACCGGGACACCACAAACCCCCTTACTTAAGATAAGTCGACCTCGACGTCTGTCCCCTAAGGCAGAGGGTCGAAGTGCAACAATTGTTTTTTTACAGTCCTGGGCATAGTCTTTCAAATGTCCATTATTCAGGCTGTATGACCGCAACAAGAGAGCCTTTGCATATGATAAGAATCCTTGCAAGCTCTGAAGAATTTTTGGTATTTACTATATATTAGTTTAGTTTTTCTAAGCAAACTTTACATACACTTTGATGTACAGAGATGAGTACTGATAAACTCATGAACAGGATTATGCTGTTCGCGAATTTAGTAACAGGATGACATTAGAAGGCATTAGATACATCCTAACACTTTTACTTACTTTATCATTTTTCTATTTTCTTTTGACTGACTAGAAACATTATATAACCATATTATAAATCTCACTTGACATTGTTATTACCATATTTGTTACCTGTCTAGTACACTGAAGTTATATTGGCTTGCCTGTGGCTATCTACCAATAACTAGCTACTAGGGTCCATTGGCTACACACACTTATCCCTAGAACTCAACAGATAAACCTTACCTAGGTTACCTTTATGAATACGTGTATATATTTAGGCATACAGGAGCGCCTTCTGGCCAGGAAGAGCATCCTGAACACGTAAAGGGAAGAAAGTTAGTGTACACAACAGTGGCAGGAATTGAATAATGACATAGGCTACAATCCCTTAAAGTTTTGTTTCTTTGGTTATTTAGAATGTGAGATATTTTTGTTTTGTGTACTAAGTTATAGTGAGTTAAGTACACTAGAGTGATTATTTGATGTACTATGTGTACATGAATTATGTGAAGAGTCAGTCTTGGTATCTGTCACGATCACACCCTATCGGTCCAGCCAAGACATTAGAGAGAGTGTGATGGTGCAAGGGTTAAAGCTGCCAGACCTCTGGGCATCCACTACTAGTCCCAGCAAGTCACCAAATTAACCCTTGGATAAACGTGTTTCCACCAGAGCTGCCTTCAGAAAGGTGAGCTCCTATATTTAGAGATCAAAGACCAGAGCTGATTAATTAAACATTTAATCTGATAAAAGGTATCACAGTGCTATATATATATATATATATATATATATATATATATAAAAAATACAGGAACAAATGACATACGGGACAAAAATATATAAAGAGTTTAGCAAGGCAAGTTCAGAAAACAAAAAATGAAGTTCTTACAGCATGATGGTATAGCCCTCCTTGTCAGCGAGAGTCCAGCTCTTGTCAGCCTTTGGCACAGCCTTGAACACCCAACTTTGAGTCTAGCATTGTTTTAAATATCATATTTGCTTTCTTGGGAGGGAGACTCCATTCCCCCCTCCCCTCTGATCCCACCAGGGGGTCTTCTCTCTTCCTGGCCCCCTTATCTGTGTGATTATATGATGGGACCAGAGTGCCCCTTACATCCTGCTGCTTCAAAAGAGCCTTTGACTTCAAAGGAGATGTAAACAAACAGCCAGACCCCCCAATAAAATGCAATACACAAGAAGGATACACCGTCTGAATGACCTCTCACCCATGTCTTTGATAATACATCACACACAGTTATAATTATAATACACATATAGGATTCAATAATCAGGCCTTGGGCCTGACACCTCCCCCTTTTGATGGGGACAGAGAGATCTGGCCTCTCCAGGCTGATAGATCTGTCTCCATTAACCGTCTATTTCTTTTCTTGACACCACAGGCCCTGTATTCCCAGGCAAAGATGGCACTGAAGGGGCCTATTTCCTCGTTTAGCTGCCTTTTCTTTGCAGCTAAGAGCTGTGGATTCATCTCTACATCCTGAAGGGATCCCTGGCTCTTAGCTTCCTCCACTAGGTCTAGTAGGGGATCACTACCCAGCCCTTCCTCTGGTGCACTGCATACACTGAGTACCACCTTCTCAGGGTCATAGTATGCCATATTAATGTGGTACTGTCTCTGCCTCTGACCTTTCTCATCAAGGGCAACTACATATGTGGTGGGTTCTAGGCACTGCAAAATGGGGAAGGGACCCTCACAGGCAGCCTGCAACTTATTCTGCCTGATGGGTTCAGAACCATTACCTTCTGTCCCACTTCATAGACCCGGTCCCTTGCATTGTGATCATACCAGTACTTCTGCCTGGACTGTTCTGCTATGAGGTTGTCCTGTACCAGCCCAGTCAATGCCTGCATCCTGTCCCTGAATCTCAGAACATACTCCATAACAGAAGTCTCAGGGGCAGGTAGGCCCCCTTCCCATTCTTCCCTAACTAAATCTTGGGGTCCCCGCACTTTGCGACCATATAATAACTCAAAGGGCGAGAAACTTGTAGGCTCTTGGGGTACCTCCCTGTAAGCAAATAACAGATGGGGTAAATACTTTTCCCAGTCTCTTCCCCCCGATTCTACAAATGTTTTTAGCATTTGTTTCAAGGTGCCATTGTTACCGGACACTCTGTCGAACCAATGTAGAGGGTTGTGATCAGTTATGACAGTAAAATCCCTGCCATACAGGTATGGCTGTAATTTTTGCAAAGCCCAGACCACAGCTAGACATTCCTTCTCTATGACCGCATAGGCCACTCCCAAATGTCCTGCCAGGGGGGTCTCATGGGCCAACCTCAGCAGCTCTTTCCTGTACTGCCTAGGAACCACTAACGGCCTTTCTCCCTCATGGGCCCCTAGCATGCCTTTGGAAAGGGACTCCCAGTACAAGATATCATTTTCCCAATATACCCGATGCCACTCTGTGTCAACATCTGTATGCTCAGCACGTTGTCTCAGCCCTTCAAGGGAAGGGTCACTGCGCAGAGCTTCCCAGAAATGCTCATTTCCCTCCCCCCATCTCATGGTATCAGGGAGCACATTTCCCCCAGGTGAACTAGCATCCCCACCTTCCTCTGCTGGGGCTTGCAAGTCACACAGCTTGCCCCTTGCATCACCATCCTACCTTCCTTTTAAAGCTGCAGCTCTGGCATGCTGCTGACGCGTTACCACTGCCACCATTGGTATGCCTCTCCTGGGTTTACCTTCTTCCCCCTCAGTTCCAGACATAACAATACAGGCATCATGCACAGGGATATCACTCCTTCCCTCCTCCTCCTCAGGCTCACAGGATTGGGATATATCACTCACTGCTGGTCCCTCATCCTTAAATGTCACCAGGTGCACACCAACCCCTCCCCCTAGCCCATCTTCACTAGGTTTTGGCATTGGTAATGCATTGTCACCACATTTTACAATACACCCCATTTCACTTTTGGAAAACATTACTGGTTCAGTCACAGGTAACCATTTATCAATCCCCTGCACCCCCTCCCAGTTACCACATTTCACAGTGTCTCCCAAAGTCTCGCACAGTACCTCAGAATGAACAAGGCTCTCTCCTAGCCCATCCGGTGTGCAGGTAGTGTCCTCTGGAGCATAATAACAGAGCATCCGACCCAAATAATTCCCCAGCAGAACATTAACAGGGATGTCCTCAGAGACCCCCACCTACAGCAAACCTTTGGCTGTACCCCAATCCAGGTACACACGGGCCATGGGCACAGCAGGCCGCACACCTCCAATTCCTTTTAAAGCCATGGTTCTTCCAGGGATGATGTCCTCTGTATCCACCACTTCAGGCCGCACCAAGGTAAAGGAGGCTCCAGAATCTCGCAAACCCACTGTCACCCGGTCACCCACAGTTACACTCTGCAGGTTATCCGCTCTTTTCTCCACCGCTCCGGACACCAGTAGAATGGCTGTGTGTCCTCCAGCTACTGGTGGAGAATTATTTTTGTTGGGGCAAGTGGCACTCAGGTGCCCAATATTGTTGCATCTGTAACATCGGCGGGTGTCCCCCTAACCCAATGTGGCTCCTGTTGCTTTTGGTAATGATGGCAAGAATTTCCCGGCTGACCTGGTGGTGCTTTGTGGTTGTGTGGCTCCCCTCCAGGTACTTGCTCCAGCTTGTGCAGATCCACGCTTTGCTGCTGGCGCACGGTTGTTGGCAAAGTCATCTCCAAGTTCTGCTTCTTCCATTGCTGTCTTGGGCTTGTGGTCCAAAATCCACTCTCTGGCTTCAAAGCTCCGTGTTTGGAGAAACTGATCCAGGACCATCAAGTCCTCCAGGGCCTCATAGGTAGTGACTTGTAGGACCCCAGTCCATTGCCATAATGCAGTCCTTAGCTGACCTGCATGTTAAGTGCAGCTTTCTGTGGCACTTTGTTGCAAAGTCCGAAACTTTTTCTGATAAGCCTCTGGAGTCAGATTAAAACTTTTTAGCAGGGCAGATTTTATTGCCTCGTAGTCCTGGTCACTCTCAGAGGGAAGCAAAGCAAACACATCCAGAGCTTTCCCTCACAGCTGTGGGGTTAGATATCGTCCCCACTGTTCCTTAGGTAGATGGAAGTGCCGGCAAACCTTTTCAAATCCCCTAAGGAACACATCCAGATCACAATCTTTCTCCAACATGGGGAAATGTTCCAAGCGGGGTTTGTGGTATCCTTGGTCCTGCACATCACTCCTGGGCCTCTCTTTCTGCGGCTCGTGCCTCTCTCTCTGCAGTTTGGTACTGGAGAAGCAGTTGGAGTTTCATATTGGCATCCACTTTCCCAAGGTGTTGTAAGGCAGTCCGCATATAAGAGTCCAAGGCCTCATGGGGAGTACTGTCCTGATGGGGAGTAATGTTATATTGCCCAGGAGATATCAGTCCTTGGATGGCAGTTCCAGCTGCAGGACTTTGCCTCATGTCACTCAGCTCTTCTGCATGGGCATCATACTCCACAAGATCAGCAATAAGTTGTTCCTTGTTCTTTCCTGCAGTAGGGATGTCCTTTTCTTGGCACATTAGCTCCAGTGCAGGCTTGGCGATATGCCTCCATATTTCTGAGATGAGACAGAGGAGGTAAAACAGGAGATGGGGAGGATAGAACTGTCTTGCACTCTTTTTGTATGTCTTTTAAACCAGCACTGAGCTCTGTCTTTGGAATTTACATACAAGAAGATGTATGCAATTTCTTTTTTAGTGCTAAGATTTCCTTACAGGTAAAATCCAGCAAGCACTAAAAATCTCTAAATATATCCCGACGCTGCCACCAGTTGTCACGATCACACCCTATCGGTCCAGCCAAGACATTAGAGAGAGGGTTAAAGCTGCCAGACCTCTGGGTATCCACTACTAGTCCCAGCAAGTCACCAAATTAACCCTTAGATAAACATGTTTCCACCAGAGCTGCCTTCAGAATGGTGAGCTCCCATATTTAGAGATCAAAGACCAGAGCTGAATAATTAAACATTTAATCTGATAAAAGGTATCACAGTGCTATATATATATTTATAAAATACAGGAACAAATGACATACAGGTACAAAAATATATAAAGAGTTTAGCAAGGAAAGTTCAGAAAACAAAAAATGAAGTTCTTGCAGCATGATGGTATAGCCCTCCTTGTCAGCGAGAGTCCAGCTCTTGTCAGCCTTTGGCACAGCCTTGAACACCCAACTTTGAGTCTAGCATTGTTTTAAATATCATATCTGCTTTCTCCATTCCCCCCTCCCCTCTGATCCCACCAGGGGGTCTTCTCTCTTCCTGGCCCCCTTATCTGTGTGATTATATGATGGGACCAGAGTGCCCCTTACATCCTGCTGCTTCAAACAAACAGCCAGACCCCCAATAAAATGCAATACACAAGAAGGATACACCGTCTGAATGACCTCTCACCCATGTCTTGGATAATACATCACACACAGTTATAATTATAATACACATATAGGATTCAATAATCAGGCCTTGGGCCTGACAGTATCTTAAGGGTAGGTTACCCCGAGTAGACCGTTGAGAAGGTGTTAGTGAGGGGTGACAGTTATGTTACTCTCAGTGGAGCTGAGAGAGCCACCTACTGACAACTACCACAACACCTGATATCTTATGTACACGTGTACAGAGTGAAATTTTTCGTGTACAAGAACCATTTACATTTGGTTCGACCTGAAAACAACATTTATGTCAGGATCCGGGCTGGCGGATGGTGAGGACACTGGAGATGGATCCTCTGTGCCAGAGAGGTGATGGTGTGGGCCGTACCAGTGGAATGGAGTCTAAGGGGTTACTGGTATTCACCAGAGTCCGCCGCAAAGCGGGATGGACTTGCTGCGGTGGTAACCCCCAGGTCGTTCCACCCGGTAGCGACTCAACCCCTCTGGCGGCTGAGATGGCGCGGTACAAAAGGACAAGGCTAGGCAAGGTCAGATGTAGCAGAAGGTCAGGGCAGGCGGCAAGGTTCGTAGTCAGGGGCAACAGCAAAGGTTCTGGAAACAAAGGCAATGGACACACGGGAAACACTTTCTCTAGGCACTAGGCAACAAGATCCAGCAAGGACAGAAAGGGGAAGTGGTGTTTTATATGTAAAACGGTACAGGTACCAATTAATGGTGCACTGGCCCTTTAACTTTAAGAGAGCCGGCGTACGCGCGCCTTAGAAAGCAGGGCCGCGCGCGTCGGGAGGACACAGAAGGCAGAGAGAGGTGAGTGGCGCCACGCGGATCGCATCCCCGCCGGCGGCACTGTAACAGCGCTCCCGATCAGGGGAACAGACCGGGGTGCTGCAGGAGGGCATACGCCGTGAGCGCTCCGGGATGGATGCGGGACCCGGAGCGCTCGGCGTTACAATTTATTAGAAATACAACAAGTTTCAGGTGCATTCACCTGATAAGTGCAATTAGGCAAGGAAATAATATATTACTGTTAGATTATGTACATTTAAATAGACACGCAAGGATCATCCGTCCATCTGCACTACGAGTCCATAAGACACGGCTACCACATTTAGCCGGGCATACACTTGCGAATCTCCTAAGGGTCTAGGAGTCTCTTGACCCAAGGGTCAGGCACAAGCTTGGTGGTTGCATGGATAACTCAAAATATCTTAGCAAAGTTCTGCTAGGTGCCTCCTTAAACAATTTCAACAGTCTGTGCAGACAAAATTAGGACAAAATCAAATTAGGATCAAGCAGGAAGGTTAACCCTTTAAAAGAAGCTCTTCCGTCGTCCAGCTCCTCTTGCAGAACCCCTGCCCCTCTTGACTTCAGAACTGGGCAAGGGATTGACGTTGGTGTCCCACACCACATTAGAGAAGGTAGAGTGGGTCACTGTAGGGTTAACATTGACCATATAATTAATGGCCGCTGCTGAAGATGCTAGTGGTAGAATGGTTGGTGCCGGTTGGTCCGGCCAAACCTCCTCAGTAGAAGTAGGCCACGGCACGGTGGTTGGTGCCCGCAGTTTAGGCCACACCTTCTTGGCAGTAGTAGGCCTGGGCACTTTGCTGAAATTAGGAGTATCCGGCTGCTGCTGTAGAGTCTCCTTCTCTGTAGGCTCATCAGTGGAAGCAACAGGAGCAGGCCATTTCAGCCTTAGCTGAAAGGGGACCTCCTCCCAATCGTCGGAGGGGTAGTACTGGAACGGAAGCTGGGTAGGAGCTGGGGGTCTGGTGACTGCGGCACCCCACTCTCCTTGCAGACCCTTAACAGGCGTATATTCAACTATTTCACCCACCTCCAGTGAATGGAACTTCTTGTCGATGTAAGGCCTTTGAACAGCTCGACAGTTTAGAAGAATGGTGTAGCCAGTTTGGCAATCAATGAGGGTGCCATAACCTCTGACCTTGTCGAACTTGGCCACCATGGCACGGCGGCGCTCTAAAGGCTTCTCCCCTTCTCAGGGATAGTCCCACATGCGAATAAAGAGTGCTTCCAATTCTTTAGTATTTTGTTGGTAGCGGATACTCTCCTCATAGGGCAGATGAACATGCTTGGGGGCATAAAGTTCTCGGTGTCGGGCCTTTAGTTTCTCCATCAATTCGGCCATTTCGGCTTCTCAACGGGCCCTTTGCCTCTGCACTCTGGGAACCGGTGGAAGTGGCTTCCCAGGCAGGGGTTGAAGAACATCATGCATATATTGACTCAACTCTGGTTCATCCCCAAATGTCCATTTAGGCAAACGTGGCGAGCGCGGTTGTGCACTCGGCAAATTTAAATCAGACAGGGGTACTTCTGGTTCTGGGCTGGAGGAGGAAGAGAAGGCAGCTTCTGGTGGGGTACTTACAGAAGATTCCTCCGTCGTTATCTCAGCCCATGAAGCCGATTCGATCCGGTCTGGTGGTGAGGGGACAATCTCACCGGTGAAGATGCTCCAGGTGTCCCAGCAAATTCTCCTGGAGGGGTGTCCGGCCAGTCGTCGTCATCGTCGGGCAACGGGGGAAGATTGCAGGCCCCCTCCGCATCCAACGATAACTGCTGCAGACGGTCGGCAAGGTTTTGGAATAGTTGGGCTGCGACCGCCACAACTTTCCTCTGCTCCGGCGCCATCTTGGAACTCTCAACGCGTGGAACGCTGCTCTCTGCCATGTCTGTACACTCCATCCCTTCCTCGTGCAGACTGAAGAGGTCGCTGTGCAGGGCTCCTTTTATAATGGGCTTCTCCAAAATGGCCGCCGGCCGGAAGGACATCATCGGTGCAGCCCCGACTTCCGGTCCCCCGGGAAACAACAGCAGTGAATCTAAGTTCCCTTTTGGCTGCGACACATTTACTTGGTAGCCACGCTCAGGGGTGGGTCGTTGCGCAGCACAGGCTTTTCTGGCGCGCTTCTCCGGCAGCGAATTAACTCTTGCAGCGCTGACCGTACCAGAGGATCATAGCATGATTCACCTCGTACTTTACACATCCTTGCAGCCAATAAATCTTTGCCTCCCCCCTTACTTTTCGTGTGCCCTCCTTGCACGCAACACCACACACACAGTCCTGTACACTTGAATGGTGATTTACAGCACATGAATAAAGTCTTTTACATGGGGGAGTACTCTGTAAATGGTGGCAACAGCTCTAGGCACACACCCGTATCCTGTTCGTAAGATGCCAAAAAGCTATGTGGTAGCCTGGGGGTGTAGGGTATATGGGGTGTAGCTGTGCGGTAACTAAAGGGTGTTTGTTTAACCCTTATCACTCGTGATGCCAGGGTGAGGGCTCCTCTGTATATGCTTGTCTTATCACCACCTCCGCTTCTCCATAGATTACCTCTCCTGTGCCGCCAGCTGTGACTTAAAACATAAAGCAACATCATTCACAAAGAAAACATATACCAAATAAGGAATGTCCTTTTTTTTTTTTTTTAGGAAAAAGGATTGTTACAAAAACAACATCAAAGCGGAAAAACACAGAAAAACAACCAGGGGCGGGAGGGTGGTCAGCTGTCTCCTCTGGCAGCCGCAGCAGGTAAGCTGAAAACGACCTGAGGAGGGGAGGATCTTTCTTTATAACGAAGAAGGGCCATTCTGCCTCCCCTGCACCATGTGACCTCCTTTGTATTAATTAATGAGCAATAACCACACCAACAACTATTAACTTTTGATGGACGTGAGGGTCGGCCACAGCTTTATTATTTTATAACAATTTTAACAACTGTAAAACCTTTTAACTCGTTCAACCTCCCATAAGTTTGCCAACCAGGGGAAGCACTCAACCAGCAACTGGCAACAGCCGACGGGCCTATCAGGCTTCCACCTCCGCTTCTCCATAGATTACCTCTCCTCTACCGCCAGCTGTGACTTAAAACATAAAGCAACATCATTCACAAAGAAAACATATACCAAATAAGGCACGTCCTTTTATTTTTTGAAAAAGGAGTGTTGCAAAAACAACATCAGAGCGGAAAAACACAGAAAACAACTAAGGGCGGGAGGGTGGGGAGCTGTCTCCTCTGGCAGCTGCAGCAGGTAAGCTGAAAAGGACCTGAGGAGGGGAGGATCTTTCTTCATAACGAAGAAGGGCCATTCTGCCTCCCCTGCACCATGTGACCTCCTCCTCTCCTTCCTTATTGGCCACAACTAGAAGCACCAATCAGAGGGGGGGGGGGGGGGGGAGGAAGGGCCCTCACTGTAACCCTTTCATTCCCTGTTCTGCCTGCTCCCCATACCCACAGTCCATGGCTCCTGAACCCAGTCGGCCTGGCACCACCCAGGCTGTGCGTAATGCCTACCTTGCCTTTCTAACTCCAGCTCGTGTCCCCTTTGTATTAATTAATGAGCAATAACCACACCAACAACTATTAACTTTTGATGGACGTGAGGGTCGGCCACAGCTTTATTATTTTATAACAATTTAAACAACTATAAAACCTTTTAACTCGTTCAACCTCCCATAAGGTTGCCAACCAGGGGAAGCACTCAGCCAGCCGCCGGCAACAGCCGACGGGCCTATCAGCCTTCCACCTCTGCTTCTCCATAGATTACCTCTCCTGTACAGCCACAGGAGGAGCTCAGCATCCTCATACTGAGCTCAGACCCCCACTCAATATATATAGGGCTTGCTCTATCCCATCCCGTAGGCCCGACAAAAAGATATCCAAGCCAGTATCATTCAAATGTACCCTATCCTGGCTCATGAGCCACCTGTTGTCCCCTTCAAGCTGTCTGTGCCTGACAACTACCCACCAATCTAGCATGCACAAAGTGAGCCATGCGAGAATTAATAGTCCTACTTGCCCGCTCAATGACTGCTGCATCCCGGTAGCCCTACCATGTGACCCTGGGGACAATCTCAGACTACACAATCACGACTTCGGAGAAAAAAGACACTATCCTCTCCAAGTCCATCCTCATGAGAATGATGAGCTCCGGAACACGCAGGGAACACAGGTCGTACCCAATTTGGATGGACTCCATCAACACACGAGACCAGGGCAGACCACCAATCCCTCATCAATGCACTTCGACCTGAAATCCTAGGGACCTACCGCCTGGCCGGCAGATAGCCCGTTGAGCAGCCCAATGGAAGTAAGAGTGACCCACAATGTGCACCATCGGAGAGCGAGGACCTGCAAAAGAAACACGTTAAAGAAGCACTAGCTGGAAACCTGGCCCTGTTCGCCTGAGTGGCAGCACCAATGCGTAATGAGTGCATTCCGTAGTCAAAAGAGGGAACCCCTGCCAACACCAAACAGCGCTTAAAAATAGAACTAAATTGATATCGAGTCAGAGGAATCCCAGAGAAGTGAACCAAAAACTTCTCCCCCGCAGACCTGACTTTCAGGAAATCTGATACTAAAAAGACAGGACAAGCCAAACCCCCAACCACCCCCAAGAGCAACCAACAGCCTTCGCCCAACTGATCAGTTTTAGATTTTCTAACCCTCAATTGAACAACCCCATTAGCTAGGAGAACATCATCCTGGAAAAGACCCCCTGGACCCCCAGCCGAGGCCGGCACCAGTTCCCCCACCTGCAAAGCCCCAAAAAAGGCAAGGCAGAAAGCCGTAGAAAATAAAAGCCCCTCATAAGGAGAGGAACAAACATCACCCATCACCCGTACAAAAACTTCCAACAATGCAAAAGAAACCAGACGCCTACTCTTCTTCCGAACGTGCAACTTACGCCATCCCTTCAACGCCTGTCGAATACAAAATCGTTTTGTACAATCAGTCCAGCCCCGTAGCTTCAAATGAAAACCCACACCCCCCAATCGTCGTCGCAGAAAAACCTGAACGCTCTAAACCCAACAAATAATCCACTGTGATAGAGAAACGAACCGACTCACTTGAGGCAAAATCCCTGTCCCCCGCCTTACCATGGCCTTATCATGAGCGGACCAAGTAGACCGAGCCACCAAGGAGGCGATTAAGGGCATCAAACTCCCGACACCAAGGTCCACAGGTAATATGGTCAAGACAGGCCCTCCAGGGCCGCCCCCAGACACAACGTGCGAAACTCCTGAAAACGAAAACGAGACAATAAATCAGCATGCACATTTTCAACATCAGGAACATGGCGGGATCTAAATCAAATGTTATACTCTAGACATTTGAGAACTAAATGTTGAAGCAGAGCTAAAAACAGAAGGGAGGCAGAAGAAAGGCCATTGATACAGTGGACTACACTTAAGCTGTCTGTCCAAAAACAAACTTTACGGTCCCTGAGCTTAGGCCCCCACAACTCCACCGCCACCACTATGGGGAAAAGCTCAAGGAGGGTAAGGTTACGATATAATCCAACATCCCGCTTCCGCGCTCCACTCGTCACCTAAAATGGCCCCATAGCCCACCGATCCCACAGCATCAGTGAACAAGGACAACACCGAATTGCTGACTTCAGGGGACTGAAAACAAGTGCGACCGTTGTAGCGGCACAAGAATTCAAGCCACACCAACAAGTCCCCCTTGAGGGAGGATGTCAGGTGAATCCGGTGCTGTGGTCTCTTGGCACCCTAAGTGGCCAATGAAAGCTGCCGGGAAAAAACCCGACCCATTGGCATAACACGACAGGCAAACACCAAAAGACCCAAGAGGGACTGCAACTGCCATAGGGTAACCTTTGAAACCCCACAAAAACCTTCAATCAAACCCAACAATTTCTCCAACTTGTCAGAAGGCATCCTGAAAACCATTCCCAGAGAATCAATTTCGATTCCCAGGTAGGATAAAGTAGCGACCGGACCTTCTGTCTTCTCGACGGAAAGAGGGAAACCAAATCTGCTCATTAAGGAACTAAATGAGTCCAACAAAAATTGACAGCGGGGAGAGCCGCCCGGGGCAACAAACAAAAAATCATCCAGGTAATGAATGATTGATTGACAGCCTGTTTCATAGCGCACCACCCATTCCAAGAATGTGCTGAACATTTTAAAAAAGTGGCTCGATACGGAACAGCCCATGGGCAAACATGTGTCAAAATAATACAGACTATCGACACAGCAACCCAGAAGGTGATAACATTCCGGGTGGACCGGCAATAGCCTGAACGCGGATTCAATATCCGACTTAACCATGAGCGCATGATTCACCTATGTGCTCCTGGGATATGACAGATGGTAGAGGATAGAGGAATTAAATATAGGCCTTTCGGCCCAGTGACAATGGGGTGCTATAGATCTGGAGTCGCTGCTCTGCCTTCTGGGTTGCAGGTATAGGCGGCACTGCTAATAAAACGAAATGATCCAGCACTTGGAAAAACGGCAATCTTATTGTAGAAATCCTCATAAAAACAGTACAAGACCGTGGCACCTCACCACCTCTGAGAAATCTTGACGCGTTTCGAGCGCATGCACTGCTATCCAGGTGTGAAGATGAGAGGTAGCTGAAGGAAAAAACCCTTGTAGAATGGCGCTGCAGACTCCCAGGTAAGGATGCAAATGGACCAGGTAATGGTACAAAGGTTCTCAGCAGGACCGTTTATTCATACAATAAAATAAAAAAAACAGGTGATGACGTGTTTCAGGAGGAGCCTTCCCTTCCTCAGATCAGAATGCATGATAGTTCACAAGTCTCCATAAATAAAGGTAAAAAGGGTGCCAAATTACAAAAAAAGGGGCGTGGCTAATGACATCATAACATACAGTCATGGCCGTAAATGTTGGCACTCCTGAAATGTTTCAAGAAAATGAAGTATTTCTCACAGAAAAGGATTGCAGTAACACGTTTTGCTATACACATGTTTATTCCCTTTGTGTGTATTGGAACTAAACAAAAAAAGGGAGGAAAAAAAGCAAATTGAACATAATGTCACACCAAACTCCAAAAATGGTCTGGGCAAAATTATTGGTACCCTTAACTTAATATTTGGTTTCACACCCTTTGGAAAAAATAACTGAAATCAGTCGCTTCCTATAACCATCAATAAGCTTCTTACACCTCTCAGCCGGAAGGTTGAACAACTCTTCCTTTGCAAACTGCTCCAGGTCTCTCTTATTGGAAGGGTGCCTTTTCCCAACAGCAATTTTAAGATCTCTCCACAGGTGTTTAATGGGATTTAGATCTGGACTCATTGCTGGCCACTTCAGAACTCTCCAACGCTGTGTTGCCATCCATTTCTGGGTGCTTTTTGACATATGTTTGGGGTCACTGTCCTGCTGGAAGACCCGAGATCTCGGACGCAATCCCAACTTTCTGACACGGGGCTGAACAGTGCAACCCAAAATCCGTTGGTAATCCTCAGATTTCATGATGCCTTGCACATATTCAAGGCACCCAGTGTCAGAGTCAGCAAAACAACCACAAAACATCATTGAACCTCCACCATATTTCACTGTAAGTAATGTGTTCTTTTCTTTGTAGGCCTCATTCTGTTTTCGGTAAACAGTAGAATGATGTGCTTTTCCTCCAGCTACCTCTCCTCTTTATAAGAGGGGCAGCTATTACAATCGCTCACTTGATCCTGAGGCACAGTAAAGACCAGACGTCTCAGAGCTAGTGTCCAGCATATCTGGAGGCCTCAAGCCACCTGCATCCACATTCCAGTAAGTCAAGTCTATGTCTGCTGTCACTATCTACAACCCAGTCCAGTCTCAAGTCAAGTCTATTTTAGTCTGCGTGGCTGAACTAAAGTCTATCAAAGTCACTACTAGTGTTGAGCGGCATAGGCCATATTCGAATTCGCGAATATTTGCGAATATATGGACGAATATTGGTCATATTCGCGAATATTCGCATATTCGTAATATTCTCGTTTTATTTTCGCATACGCGAATATTCACGTGTGCGAAAATTAACATATGCGAAAATTTACACACAAAAATTTACATAAGTGTAAATTCGCACATGCGAAAATTAGCATATGCAAATTTTCGCATATGCGAAAATTCGCGCGCCAGTCTCACACAGTAGTATTAGAGCCTTCTTACACCACATAAGCTGGAAGTAGAGAGGGATGATCACTGTGATGTGTACTGTAAAAAAAAAAAAAAAAAAAAGAATATTCGTAATTACGAATATATAGCGCTATATTCGCGAATATTCGCGAATTCGCGAATATGCGATATTCGCGAATAAAATTCGAATTGCGAATATTCGCGAGCAACACTAGTCACTACAAGTCCCAGAAAGCTGTGAGGTCCTTCTAGGTTACTGGCCATCTCTCTGGGATCCTGGCCTAGCTGTAAAGACTATTTCCATCTGTCTACCTCAGTAAAGCTACCGTCAACCCCTACCTGGTCTTGGACTATTATTGACCTGCCTAACATTGGGATAGCGGTACTACCGTTCGGGTGGTTACCGGGAAAACCACGCGCTGACGTCACAAACATTTAATAACACCTTGCCCCTGGGGTTAATAACACCTTGCCCCTGGGCTTCATCTGCCCCACACACCACACCATCGCACCCCGAGACACCCCGTGGCTTTGCCACATACATGCCTTTTTTTATTCTCATGACAGTAATAACAGACTGTGCCGACAGACACAAATTTTGTTTTCCCTTTCCTTGACCTGAAAAAATGGCATAAAACTGCCCCCTCTTTTTTTCTCCTCCATGATGCAGTTTTTTTAATGTCATTTTTACCCCCAGAATAGTGTGTTTTGGTATAGGTGTTTTCATATGGCATTTTCTCTCCTTCATTTTTTTTCATATTACAAGTCACGTAATTCTTTCATCATGTGACTCAAGGATTACTGTTTAAGAATTTGGCTGCATTTTTTTTTATATGGGAGGTCTATGGGAGGAAAATAAATAAAATCAGGAAAAAACAGCTATGGTGTTTCATATTTTCCTACTGACTCCCAGCTAACATTTGGACACAGTGTTTTTGACCCAAAAAATGCCATGCGGTGATTATGTTTTTTTTTTTTTAACAAAGCCAATGCGTCTTCTTCCAGCCAGATAGAAATTTTAACTTCAGTTACCAAGTCAACCCCTGCTATTTATACAAAGGCAGGCTCCGAATATGAATGGAAACACTGCTTTGTGACAGGAGACAGAATAGAGAGTGGGCTGTGATGGTTGTGTTACCGTGAGAACCAAATTACGAGATGTGTTTATCCCATGAGTATACTGTGCATTGATCTTTCCACATAAACCTACTTGTATACAACTTACTATCAGGCCCGGAAACAAATTTCCCAAGACATTGTATATATAAGCCTATCTACTGTTGTTTTCCAGATCTCACACATGATTTCAATAAGTGGCACTATGGCAGCAGTTCCGTATATGTTTCAGGTCCTTGTTCACCTATCAGAAGCCTCTCCTTGGTATGTGTTACATGAAACAGGTCCCTATAGTCTCATACATCTCACCATTTCTCTGGGAACGGTCTTTCCCTTGGTCCCTGCTCTCAAGGGCTCTTCACTGCCTCTCTAATGTACTGCCCACTATGGTATTCCCTCTACTGGCACCACAAAGTCTCCACTCAGCAATAAGAAAAGAGCATCCTTGCTACTGCTACATCTACTACAGCCTGCCCAGGTTTGACCACACCACTATTCATGCTGTACAGGTTATCAATACCGGGCAGACTTTCCTCCCACATTCCCAGCAGACTTTCCATCTTAATCATCTTAAACTGAGCTAATTACTCCAAAGCTGACAATACACTCACAGAGCAGTTCAAACCACCCTCCTCCATAGCTGGAGGAACAGACCTGAAAGATTGTCACAAGAAAACAGGTCTGGATAAACTTTGAACCCTAATGCCGAGTCAAAGTCGCAGAAAATCCAGACCTGCTTGATTTCTGGCCACTGTTGGGTGTTGGTGGTGGCAGCTTTTATTTTACAATGCAACCACATTCGGATCCCAAAATGTCATGTATCCATATTAAAGATTTGAAGAGGGAACGTTAAACTAATTCCCATTCCTCATTTTAGTCTCCCCCCTAAAAGGACACATCTGATGATGAGAGAGGTGTCACGATTCGGCTGGCTGGAGGTGGATCCTCTGTGCCAGAGAGGGATTGGCGTGGACCGTGCTGGTGGACCGGTTCTAAGTTGCTACTGGTATTCACCAGAGCCCGCCGCAAAGTGGGATGGTCTTGCAGCGGCGGTAGCAACCAGGTCGTATCCACCAGCAACGGCTCAACCTCTCTGACTGCTGAAGATAGGCGCGGTACAAGGGAGTAGACAAGAGCAAGGTCGGACGTAGCAGAAGGTCAGGGCAGGCAGCAAGGATCGTAGTCAGGGGCAACGGCAGGAGGTCTGGAACACAGGCTAGGAACACACAAGGAAACGCTTTCACTGGCACAATGGCAACAAGATCCGGCAAGGGAGTGCAGGGGAAGTGAGGTATAAGTAGGGAGTGCACAGGTGAGAATACTGATTAGGCCTGCTGCGCCAATCAGTGGCGCAGCGGCCCTTTAAATGGCAGAGACCCGGCGCGTGCGCGCCCTAAGGAGCGGGGCCGCGCGCGCCGGGACAACACAGACGGGGAACGGGTCAGGTACGGGAGCCGAGATGCGCATCGCGAGCGGGCGCGTCCTGCATCGCGAATCGCATCCCGGCTGGGAGTAATATCGCAGCGCACCCGGTCAGCAGGTCTGACCGGGGCGCTGCGAATGAGAGAACGCTGCGAGCGCTCCGGGGAGGAGCGGGGACCCGGAGCGCTCGGCGTAACAAGAGGCAGGAAATAAGCAGGGAAGGTGCTTTATTTCTGTAGGATCATAATGGAAATGATTAGTTATTTGTATTGTCTCCCTAGAGAGGGTTCCCAGAGGCATGGTAACGAATGTTTCATCATGCAACTGTTTTTTAACACTGTCATATCATTATTCAAGCCAAAAGGGTGTTAAGAAACTCTCTTGTGTCCACAACTAAATAAGCAAATAAATAAATTATAATAATCTATGTGGCCCTTGTCCATCTGTCTGGCACTGGGTGGCAGGAACCGTTATTGGGAAAACAGTGGAGTTGTAAGGGTTCTGTTTTAACTAAAGGAGGAATCAGGGCCAAACTATGATTTTTTCTTTATTTTTTTTTATTTTTTACAGTATTTTAGCAGTTTTTTGAGCTACAGAAAAAGCTATACCCTTATAAAATGGCCCTTTACTATAGAGACATATTTTGGGATGTGTATGCCCCATAATACTTTCCAATCTATGTAAACAAAAAATATGAAAAAAGAAAATAAATGATTAACACTTGGATATTAAGCTTGCATTTTTTTTTAAAGCATTTCTCTTTTGTAGCATTTTTTTTTCCAAACATGCCTATAAGTTTTGCGCAGTTCTGTACTGTTGATGTGTTATAAAAGTCTCAGATGGGAAACGCATTTAAGTCTAATGTAGCTCTTAGTACTATCTGACAATGTGGCTATTGGACCAGAAAAGGCTGTACACACCCTGCTGTAACTAAATGCTGGTCCATCCAACAGCTATTACACTGAACTTCAGGGACCAATGGTGGTAACTCTTGTTCATGTACCAGAAGAGCTTGTCCTATTTAGGGACCAGGCTATGTGTTGTGTCTAGCTCTACAAGACACTGTTTTCTGTCCCTGCACCAATTTACACTGAAGTGTGATTTGTACACTTCACCTGTTGGGTATATATAATATTTGCTTGCTAATAACCTTACATGTCTACTGTGCACAGATGAGCTATATACCAGAAGACTTGATAAAACAAAAAGGTGGGACCATGTAGGAATAAGTAGTTTGAACATTATCAGTATACTTGTATGTGACTTGTGACTTGGTAGTTTAAAGAAAATAACATTAATCTTAATACAGTTTTACTAAAATAACCAGTTTTTACTTCCCTTCCAACGTTCCTGATGCATACTGTAGATTATTACCATGCTAGATTACAGATGTGCCTTTAAGGGGATATAAACATGTTTCTTTGTTTTATGCTTGCATATTTTATTTTAAAAACATATTTTATTTATTAATAAAAAAAAAGTTATTTAGGAGTGTCTTAAGTCATTTCATTGCAAACAAGAAGAATATGTAATTGATTTCAGTGTTTGAATAAGGTATAACCAATGAAATCTAATAGATAAAATGTAGATAAAATCCAGAATAAGTTTTCCCTTTATAGCTTCCCAAACTTGGTTTTCACAGTGATGGTTTCTTTTGCAGGAATTGAAAAACAGACCTATTTTCTTTCAAAGACCACTCCCTGTCTGTCTTCAGGTTGTGTGTGGTATTACAACTTGGCTCCATTCACTTCAATGGAACTGAGCTGCAGAACTACACCCAACCTGGAGATAGACAAGGAGCGGTCTTTGAAAGAAAAAAGGTCTGTTTTTCGATTCTTGGACAACCCAAGTCTCCAAAGGGTGAAGCATAAGGGTTTGTGCTTTATCTTCTAAAGCAGGGGTCCTCAAACTATGGTCCGCACACCACATGCGGCCCGTTCAGGACATTTATCCGTCCCGCTGCTGCCTAAGGACATCCCTGTGTCCTGGGCCGCCGGGAAGTAGCGCATGCAGGGACTTCACTGACGTCCCGTGCGTACGCCCATAGCAACGGAGCGCGGAGGTGCGGAGCAACGAGCAGGACGTGCGCTGGACAGCTTAGTAAGTGTTACCAGCGTCACGTTAGCTTTGGTGCTCCGACCACCTCTCCTCCGGGCCTGGGACTTACTGCTATGGCCGGACCGGAGGAGTGGTTGTCGGAGCACTGAAGTGGGGCAGAACACAGGCATACAGCCTCCAGCCATACACTGTATGGCTGGAGGCTGTATGTCTGTGGGGGAACATACTGCACCTAATGTGGGGAACTGCACTGCACCTAATATGGGGAGCTATAATGCACCTAATGTGGGGGAACTACACTGCACCTAATGTGGGGGAACTATACTGCACCTATTGTGGAGGAACTATACTGCACCTAATGTGGGGGAACTATACTGACCTAATGTGGGGGAACTATACTGCACTTAATGTGGGGGAACTATACTGCACCTAATGTGGGGAGCTATACTGCACCTAATGTGGGGAGCTATACTGCACCTAATGTTGGGGAACTATACTGCACCTAATGTGGAGGAACTATACTGCACCTAATGTGGGGGAACTATACTACACCTAATGTGGGGGAACTATATTGCACCCAATGGGGAGAACTATACTGCACCAAATGTGGAGAACTGTACTGCACCTAATGTGGGGGAACTGTACTGCACCTAATGTGGGGGAACTGTACTACACCTAATGTGGGGGAACTATACTGCACCTAACACCTAATGTGGGGTAAATGTACTGCACCTTATGTGGGGGAACTGTACTGCATCTAATGGGGGGAACTGTACTGCAGCTAATGTGGGGGAACTGTACTGCACCTAATGTGGGGTAACTTCACTGCACCTAATGTGGGGGAACTGTACTGCACCTAATGTGGGGGAACTGTACTGCACCTAATGGGGGGAACTGTACTGCACCTAATGTGGGGGAACTGTACTGCACCTAATGTGGGGGAACTGTACTGCACCTAATGTGGGGGAACTTCACTGCACCTAATGTGGGAGGAACTGTACTGCACCTAATGTAGGGGAACTGTACTGCACCTGATGTGGGGGAACTGTACTGCCAACCCTAATGTGGGGGAACTATACTGCCAACCCTAATGTGGGGGAACTACAACCTAATGTGGGGGATCTATACTGCCAACCTAATGTGGGGGGGGAACTATGCTGCGTACTTAAAGGGGTAGTCCACTAATAAGATATATAAGTGGGCATAATAATTTGTTCTTGTTTTTTTTTTTTTATCTATAGTCCGGCCCTCCAACGGTCTGAGGGACCGTGAACTGGCACCACGTTTAAAAAGTTTGAGGACCCCTGTTCTACAGGTATATGTTTTATCTTTTATCAGATTATAATATTAAGCTTCGAAGCAGTATATGTAAAGGAGAAGCAGACAAAGGTATTTTATAGGCTCAATTGTATATGCTCAGGTGAATAAGTAAAGATACATTTCAAGCCAATACATTCACCTGGAAAGCTTGTGTGGGAAGGTGCAACAGTTTTAGGAAAAACTTATTTTTGCGTGGTTTGCTGCCATGGATCCTGTCTGGTTAACCAGACTGGAGGCAGTATTATACATGCAGAGAGCACTGGAGAAAGAGATGGACTTTATTTCACCATTGTCTCTAAAAATGATGTTCAATTTACAATAAGAAGAGATTAACATTTGATATGATAGTCTTAAAGGGGTTGTCCACAGGCTAAGGCATAAGTGTCATTGTGGGGGGTGGGAATCCGCTGCAGTCTCTAGAACGGGGCCTATCTCTTACATCTGAATGCTCCGGGCTCCCACCTTCCAAAACTTACTAGTCTTGGCAGTAATTGGCTTCCTGCCTCAGATAAGAACAGCCTCAGCTGGTGATTGGTTGAGCGGCCATCACTTCCGAGATCTGATCGTCACGGAATGTGGGGGCTAGCACGCTTAGAGCCCAAGGTGTCCCCTTTTATAGCGGTCCCAGCAGTGTTATTAGTAGGAACGTGTAAGATGCTAAAGTAAGATGTGTTAAAGGGGTATTCCAGGGAAAAACTATATATATATATATATCTCAACTGGCTCCAGTAAGTTAAACAGATTTGTAAATTACTTCTATAAAAAAATCTTAATCCTTCCTGTAGTTATCAGCTGCTGAATTTGAGTTGTTCTTTTCTGTCTGACCACAGTGCTCTCTGCTGACACCTCTGCTTGTCTCAGGAACTGTCCAGAGTAGGAGCAATTTTTGAAAATTGGCTGCCAAGGGGAACTTGAGCAAAGAAGTTTGGGTACCACTGACTTAGACCAGTTTTTCCCAACCAGTGTGCCTTTAGCTGCTGAGAGTTGTAGTTTTGCAACAGCTGGCAGGACACGTTGGTCGGGAAACACTGGCTTAGACATTCAGGGAATAATACTGAATAAAATACAGAAAAGGGACTACTTTATATAGGATTACATTAACATGTTAACACCTGGAAGGAAGCATACATGCATACAATTCATCAACAGATGCTTCTTTGCTTTTTGTGATATAATACATGTACATGAAAAGGTTAAGCTAAGGTAGGCAAAAGCACAAACAAGGACCTAAAGCACAAACAAGGGCCTGGGATTGATGAGTTCTCGGTAACACAATCTGATGATTAGTCATGCCCGTCTGACTCCCTTCAAAATGGCATTAAAACTTAATTATAAGACATTTATAGCTGCATTTATCGTCTGAAGAATGAGCCTTTAAATGAGAAAGGTTACTATGGCTCGAAATGATTTATATGATGACAATAAAAATATGGATTCAAAACCATTGCATTTTATAGACACAGAGGGGATGATAATCCCAAATCGGCTAAACCTTAGAAAGTCTAAGATTGCGCCCAATTTTTAACTGTGGCTCAGGCTGTTTGAAAAGCTGGCACATCTTTCACTGCCTACTCTAAATTTGCACTATAAGTCAACCCCCCCCAGGTGAGCAAGGTGCACAAGTGTTTAAAAATGGTGTACAACACATTGAAAATGTGATGCAAATCTTTTTTTAAGAAGGAGGGGGGGGGGGGGGGGCAAATTACTCTAGATATTTGGAGCAAGCAGTTTAGATTATCTCCCCCATTAACCTTAAAGGGGTTATTCAGGAAAAAAAATGTTTTATATATCAACTGGTTCCAGAAAGTTAAACAGATTTGTAAATTACTTCTATTATAAAAACTTAATCCTTTCAGTACTTATGAGCTTCTGAAGTTAAGGTTGTTCTTTTCTGTCTAAGTCCTCTCTGATGACACGTGTCTCGGGAAACACCCAGTTTAGAAGCAAATCCCCATAGCAAACCTCTTCTAAACTGGGCGTTTCCCGAGACACATGTCATCAGAGAGCACTTAGACAGAAAAGAACAACCTTAACTTCAGAAGCTCATAAGTACTGAAAGGATTAAGATTTTTTAATAGAAGTAATTTACAAATCTGTTTAACTTTCTGGAGCCAGTTGATATATATAAACATTTTTTTTCCTGGATAACCCTTTAATTGATGCCTGTGCTGTGGGTGTCTTTATTTATGGAAACACCCAAATGGGTTGGAATGGCCGAAGTAAGTGGTGTTGAGCTGCAATACCAGACTCTGCTTACTGTTTCTAGAAGAAAGCAGATGTGTTTTATTTTTATCTTATACAATCCCTTTAACCCCTTAAGGACCCGGCCATTCTTCATTTGTGCACTTTCAATTTTTCACTTACAGACCAGTATGGAGGCTTGTTTTTGCCCCACCATTTTTACTTTGTAATGACATCAATAATTGCACCACAAAATCTATCGTACAACCCAAAAAAAAATTTTTGTGGGGCAAAATTGAAAAAAACAAAATGCAATTTTGTAACTTTTGGGTGCTTTCGATTCTATGCAGTGCACTTTTGGGTAAAAATGACACCTTACATCTATACGATTAATATCATGCCCAAATTATATAGGTTTTATTTTGCTTTACTTCTTTTTAAAAATTACAACTCTTTGTACGATAATTAGCATGTTTTAATATGTCCTCTTCCAACCCCTATTCACCTGTATACAGGTGTGAGGGCTCATTTTTGCACCGTGATCTGTAGTTTTTATTGGAATCATTTATTTTATGTTGGGACTTTTTAATCACTGTTTATACATTTTTTGGGGGGTATACAAAATTACCAAAAATATTTTATTTAGGTATACACCATTAACCGTGCGGTTTAATTAACATGATATTTTTATATACTACATATACCACATGTTTATGTTTATTTTTGTTTACATATATTTTTTTTCAAATGGGAAAAGGGAGATTAAAGGAAATATGCAGCAAAAAAAACATCCCCTATCCACAGGATAGGGGATAAGTGTCTGATCGCGGGGGGTCCGCGGCTCTCCTGTGCAGGAGGCGTGTTGGCCACAGCATGAAGTTGTGTTCGACACCCCCCCTCCATGTATCTCTATGGGAGAGGCGTTCGTGCCTCCCAGCCTCTCCCATAGCATTGTATGAAGGGGGCGCGTCGGTCGAGCTCAGTGAGCGCGGCAATGCTGGGGTCCCATTCGGGAGATTGCGGGGGCCCCAGCGGTCAGACCCCCCGTGATCAGACACTTATCGCCTATCCAGTGGATAGGGGATATGTTTTTTTTTGCTGCAGGTGTCCTTATTTTTATTAGTGAAGTGGTTAATTCACATTTATTATCTTTTTTTTCAAACTTTTTTTACGCTATTTTTAGGGGACTATAACATGCAATCATTAGATTGCATATACTGAACAATGCTATGCCATATCATAGCATTGATCAGTGTTATCGGTGCTTGATTGCTCCACCCTGCCATGGCTGACTGGAGCATCGGAGCACCGATTGGACAGCAAGGAGGCAGGTAAGGGTCCTCCCGCTGTCTTGTCAGCTGATTGGGACACCACGGTTTAATTGCCGGGATTGATTTTTTTAACTTTAAGCAGACAAGGGGAGAAGGGCGTACATGTAGGACCATAGTGAGCACAGAGGAGTGCTAGTCTCACTTTCCCTACCTGGACATTGTCCCTGCCTTTGCTTCAGCTGGGACAAAGACAATGCTGCAGTCGGACAAGATTATGTTCTGCATAGTATGGGGACCCATAGTGGTCCTTTTTTTTGTAAGCCATGATTTCTATAAAAAGGAAATAAACAATTTGTGTAAAGTATATGAAAGAAGGTTTTTGATTCTGGCAGTGTCCCTATAAAGAGGTTGTTCAGACTTTTTTTTTTTTTTGGGGGGGGGGGGGGGGGTGGCGGGGTAATTTTTAAAGTTACATTCCTAACCAATCCCCCACTGCGGATCTTCCGATGTTCACCATGTCTCACTATGTTCACCTGCTCTTCACTTCGTGGTCCTGTCTTGACACAGAGGAAATGTCCACAAAGCCACTCACTGGTTCAGGCAGGTCACCTGTGTGTCCCAACCAAGCCTGTGGGCACTCCATGAAGGTCATGCTTGGCATAGCCCTTCTATCTAGAGCCTACACGGACAGCTAATGGGTGTTTGGGTATGCTGAGAGTTGTAGTTTTGCAACAGCTGAAGGTGCCCTGGTTGGAAAACACTGGTCTAGAGCCATAGAAGTTTGAAATTCAACACCTCTATGTTCAGAGCATGCAGAGCTGATTTCCACAGAATAAGCAGTGAAAGGAGATTTCCAGGATGTGATTAGTGAGGTTAATGACCTTCCCCAAGGAGAACAAAGAAGATTTACTTTAATTATTCACAGTGTCTCTTCTTCTGAGCTGATAACAATACATGAATATAACTAAAAAAAAGTCTCCAGCTGTAAGATAGTATCCTGTCAGCCATTGTCTGCACCTCTTTCTGAACTCCATCAGTAATATATCATTCTAATTTCTCATTTCAGTGCAGGGTTCCATTGGTCATCTTAAGAATAAGGGTATCAGTATGTGCCCCTTGTGCCTCTGAAGCCTGGCAGGTGACGGGTACACATAAACAGCACACAGTCTCAGTCTCTTGTGAATACACATTCTTAGTCCACATTCCCATTCTCTTGTGTCTGCTGCTAATGATAATTCTCCAAGCTTATTCAGGTGTTGCCTAGTAAACATAGACCGAAAAACACTCAATAAATAAGTCAAATAGAAAACCCAGTTTCCAGGATTGCTAGTCAGGAATTTGAGAAAACCCTTTTGGCAGTCGTAATGACTTGTATAAGGCTTGTCACCCACCTGTCACAAAATAGCTGGGACTTAGAAACAGCAGTGGATGACTCTAAGGCTGCTTTCACACTTTGCCGTAGCTCTGTTACAAACGGACGTTAATGTTAATGTAAATTTTTCAAACTTTTTCTGCCATTAACGTTCGTTATTGTAACGGAGCTAAACGGGTGTACTAACGGACAAAGAGGATCCCATTCACTTGAATGGGATTCCTCTAACGTCCGTTAGTACACCCTATATTGCGGACGGAACTAGCGTGAGAAAAAGACGGTGCAAACACAATTCTTTCTCCCGCTAGCTCCATAACGGCCGTCACACTAACGGAACAATATGTAGTGTGAAATGATACAGCATGGCACCCTCATAAATAGCTCGCATATAAGCGTATTCATTGTAGATCATTATAATTTCAAAGTCCATTTTACTTTGTTAAAAAATTTAAATACACAGACAGTTATACAGATTTGTCAAATTTTAAAGTTTAAAACCTTCATGTACTTATCAGCTGCTGTATGCTCCAGAGGAAGTTGTGTAGTTCTTTCCAGTCTGACCACAGTACTTTCTACTGACACCTCTGTCCATGTCAAGAACTGTCCCGAGCAGGGATGGTTCGCTATGGGCATTTGCTCCTGCTCTAGACAGTTCCGGACATGGATAGAGGTGGCAGCAAAGATCATTGTGGCAAGACTGGAAAGAACTACACAACTTCCTCTGAAGCATACAGCAGCTGATAAGTACTTGAAGGATTTAAGATTTTTAAATACTAGTAATTTACAAATTTGTTTAACTTTCTGCCGCCAGTTGATTTAATTTTTTTTCCTATGCAGTACCCCTTTAACTTCTTAACGACGCAGGACGTATATTTACGTCCTGAGCCGGCTCCCGCAATACAACACGGGGTCACGTGGTGACCCCGTGTCATATCGGGTCTGTCTCGGAGGCCATAAACAGCCGGGACCCGCGGCTAATACCGGACATCACCGATCGCGGTGATGCCCAGTATTAACCCTTCAGAAGCGGCGATCAAAGTTGACCGCCGCATCTGAAGTGAAACCGAAAGCATCCTGGCAGCTCAGTCGGGCTGTTCAGGACTGCTGCGGTGAAATCGCGGCGTCCCGAACAGCTTGCAGGACACCAGGAGGATCCCTACCTTCCTCCTGCGTGTCCGATCGCCGAATAACTGCGCTATGCCTGAGATCCAAGCAGGAGCAGTTCAGTGGCGATAACACTGATCAATGCCATGTTAATGCATGGCAGTGATCAGTGTAGGAAATCAGTGTGTGCAATGTTATAGTCCCCTATGGGGGGCTATAACATTGCAAATAAAAAGTGAAAAAAGTGTTAATAAATGTGATTTAACCCCTTCCCTAATAAAAGTCAGAATCACCCCCCTTTTCCCATAAAAAAAAAAACGATGTAAATGAAAATAAATATAACATACATTGTAGTATCACATATAGTGTATTTTGTAGTATAACATATGTAGTATCGCCACGTGTTTAAATGTCCAAACTACAAAAATATATTGTTAATTAAACCGCATGGTCAATGGTGTACATGTCAAAAAAATTCCTAAGTCCAAAATAGACACACACATAGTTACGACAGAGCGCGCTCCCATGTGAATACACCTTTAAAGCGAATTCTGATTTGCATGCAGAGTATTATTTCCATGGAGAAAGCCTTCTCTGTCCTTACTTCACAAGTTTAAAAGCTTCTTATAATCTGTCTGCAAAAACTGCTTCCACAATTGCCTCTGATTTCAGTCTTTCTTTTTAGTGCAGTTTTTCAAGTGTTTTTTTCAAACTCCCATTGATTTCAATGTGAGCTTCCAAGCAGAACTGCTCTGAAATGTGACATCACTTCTTTTTTTGTTTTTTAGACTGTTGATCATTGACAAGTAAAAACAAAACTACAGATTATGAAACAAAGCAGGTAGAGTATTGCCAGTATCATGGGTGCGGCACCCTTTACCCTTTATGATACACAAACTGACAGATGCCACCTTCTAACTTTACCAGGCTGCTTCCAGCCTACATAATGCTGAAGCCCTAAACATGCTGCTGCTGCAATCAGAATCAAACCTGGCACGGACTGCTTAAAGGGGTACTCCACTGGAAAACTATATATATTTTTTTAAATCAACAGGTGCCACAAAGTTAAACAGATATGTAAATTACTTCAATTTAAAAATCTTAATCGTTCCAGTACTTATCTGCTGCTCCACAGGAAGTTGCATTTCTTGCTGAAACCATTTTCTGTCTGACCACAGTGCTCTCTGCTGACACCTCTGTCCATGTCAGGAACTGTCCAGAGCAGGAGAGGTTTTCTATGGGGATAAGCTTGTACTCTGGACAGTTCCTGACATGGACAGAGGTGTCAGCAGAGAGCACTGTGGTCAAACTGGAAAGAACTACACAACTTCCTCTGGAGCATCCAGCAGCTGATAAGTACTGGAAGGATTAAGATTTTTAAATAGAAGTAATTTAAAAATCTGTTTAACTTTGTGGCACCAGTTGATTTAAAAAAAAAATTCCACTGGAGTACCCCTTTAAGTCTCTTTCTGTTACACAGTCAGACTGGAACTTTGCCGTGGGGGCAGTGCAGAAAACAAGCCTACCACTGACTGGCTGAGAGTTGGCCAACTATCACTAGGCTTGACTCCTACATGCAATCAGGACAGGGACTGGTTCACCACCTTTGCTGGACTAGAAATGTGCACTGAACAGATGAGCCAAGCAGGGCTATGCTTCATTTGTGCTCTGCTCCCTCCAAACACATCTGCTGGAAACATGTAGTTATGAACACTAGAGGGCAAAAGCCACACTGACATTTATACCTCAGCCCACTAATGTTCAATACTCATTGTGACAGCAGGGGGCCCACTGATCACCTGTCAGATACTGGCTGTGATGTCACAATAATCTTTTCTTCATATGGATTCACAATAATGTTTCCTGTTTTCTTGTGAGTTCTGTTGTGATGCTACAGTATGTTCTTTTCTGTCTAAGTGCTCTCTGATGACACGTGTGTCGGGAACCACTCAGTTTAGAAGCAAATCCCCATAGCAAACCTATTCTACTGTGTGCAGTTCCCGAGAAAAGCAGAGATGTCAGCAGAGAGCACTGTTGCCAGACAGAAAACAACAACTCAACTTCAGCAGCTGATAATTTTTGAAAGGATTAAGATTTTTTTATAGAATTAATTTTCAAATCTGTTTAACTTTCTGGAGCCAGTTGATATAAAAAAAAAAGTTTTTTCCTAGATAACCCCTTTAAGGCCCTTAGACCTTTCCTGTTAAGTTTTATCCTGCAATCCATGTACTAGTTTAATAGCTCTTCTCTGAACGCTCTCCAAAATATCTATATCCTTCAAGGGATACGGCCTCCAGTACTTCGCACATCCTGACCTTATATCTCAACCTCATATCCCGGCCTTGTATCCCATCCTCATATCCCATCCCCATATCCCGACTTTATATACCAACCTGATATCCCATCCACATATCCTGACCTTTCATCCTTTCTTCATATCCTGTCCTTAGTACGGCAGGTTGTTTAAAAGTCTCAGGCAATCTCTGTAGCCCAAGAGTAAAGCAATTAGTAGATTTACCAGAAGTGTCAGATACTTGTATGGGACTTCAGAGAAAACCCCCCTCCCTCGCATAAGGCTACTTGCACAATACTCCGATACGTTCAGGGTCCTATTTTTCTTAGCGCCGAACCGACTTTGAACAGATCTGAACACAACAGACACCAACGGGTCCCAATGACTGTGAATGGGGCCAAGTAGGAGTGGAGAAAAATTAGGACATGCAGGATTTTTTTTCTACACTCAACATCCGTGATTTAAACAGGCTTTCCTCAGAGCTCAATGCTAATGTGAACTCGGCCTAAGAGGGTGGGTTTTGGTTAATTTAACTCTACTATATTCTTAGGTCACATATAAGTAACATGTGTACCAAGTTTCATTGAAAACCCTTCAATAGGAGTGAAACAACTAATTGATTAATTGATAACTAATCGATTATAAAAATCGCAGTCAACTATTTTCATTAGTTCTAAAGTTCACATATACAGTCATGGCCGTAAATGTTGGCAACCTTGACATTTTTCAAGAAAATTAAGTATTTCTCACAGAAAAGGATTGCTATACACATGTTTTGCTATACACATGTCTATTACCTTTGTGTGTATTGGAACTAAGCCAAAAAAGGGAGGAAAAAAGCAAATTGGGCATAATGTCATACCAAACTCCAAAAATGGGTTGTAACATGTGTACCAAGTTTCATGCTAATATCTTTAGTTGTTCGGAAGTGATGCTGGAACATACACACATTGGCCCTCATTTACTATTGCAAACCCAACATGTTTTGTCGGGTTGTGCGCTAGATTCTGTCGCATTGCGCCAGAAATTCAGTCTGCACCAGAATTTGCGCCAGCATTGAAAAAACCCAGACTAACCCTCTGTTTTGCTATGAAAAGGGGGCGTGGCTGCCATGAAAAGGGGGTGTGGTCTCAAAAGGAGCATGTTCACGACATTTTCACAAAAAACCAACATATTTACTAAGGTTTTCACATAAAATGTGGTGGATTTGAGTTGATGAAAATCCCACAGATAAGAGCAAAGTGTGGGGAAAGTGGAACATTTAGGAAAACCTTAGTAAATACCGTGGAAAATAAATTGTAGAGAATTAAAACCCACAAGAAAACCTACACTCCACTCTTAGTAAATAAGGGCCATTGAGTTTTATATACAGTCATGGTCGTAAATGTTGGCACCCCAGAAATTTTTCTAGAAAATGAAGTATTTCTCACAGAAAAGGATTGCAGTAACACATGTTTCACTATACACATGTTTCTTCCCTTTGTGTGTATTGGAACTAAACCAAAAAAGGAAGGAAAAAAAGCAAATTGGACATAATGTCACACCAAACTCCAACAATGGGCTGGACCAAATTATTAACACCTTTTCAAAATTGTGGATAAATAAGATTGTTTCAAGCATGTGATGCTCCTTTAAACTCACCTGGGGCAAGGAACAGGTGTGAGCAATATAAAAATCATACCTGAAAGCAGATAAAAAGGAGAGAAGTTCACTGAATCTTTGCATTGTGTCTCTGTGTGTGCCACACTAAGCATGGACAACAGAAAAAGGAGAAGAGAACTGACTGAGGACTTGAAAACCCAAATTGTGGAAAAATATCAACAATCTCAAGGTTAAAAGTCCATCTCCAGAGATCTAGATTTGCCTTTGTCCACAGTGCGAAACATTATCAAGAAGTTTGCAACCCATGGCACTGTAGCTAATCTCCCTGGGTGTGGACGGAGGAGAAAAAGCGATGAAAGGTATCAACGCAGGATAGTCCGGATGGTGGATAAGCAGCCCCAAACAAGTTCCAAAGATATTCAAGCTGTCCTGCAGGCACAGGGAACATCAGTGTCAGCGCAAACTATCTGTCGACATTTAAATGAAAAGAAACTCTATGGCAGGAGACCCAGGAGGACCCCACTGCTGACACAGAGACATAAAAAAGCAAGACTACATTTAGCAAAAATGAACTTGAGGAAGCCAAAATCCTTCTGGGAAAATGTCTTGTGGACAGATTAGACCAAGATAGACCTTTTTGGTAAAGCCCATCATTCTACTGTTTACCGAAAACAGAATGAGGCCTACAAAGAAATGAACACAGTACCTACAGTGAAATATGGTGGAGGTTCAATGATGTTTTGGGGTTTAGCTGCCTCTGGCACTAGGTGCTTTGAATGTGTGCAAGACATCATGAAATCTGAGGATTACCAACGGATTTTGGGTCGCTGTGTACAGCCCAGAGTCAGAAAGCTGGGTTTGCGTCCAAGATCTTGGGTCTTCCAGCAGGACAATGACCCCAAACATATGTCAAAAAGCACCCAGAAATGGATGGCAACAAAGCGCTGGAGAGTTCTGAAGTGGCCAGCAATGAGTCCAGATCTAAATCCCATTGAACACCTGTGGAGAATCTTAAAATTGCTGTAGGCAAAAGGTGCCCTTCCAATAAGAGACCTGGAGCAGTTTGCAAAGGAAGAGTGGTCCAACATTCCGGCTGAGAGGTGTAAGAAGCTTATTGATGGTTATAGGAAGCCACTGATTTCAGTTATTTTTTCCAAAGGGTGTGCAACCAACTATTAAGTTAAGGGTGCCAACAATTTTGTCCAGCCCATTTTTGGAGTTTGGTGTGACATTATGTTCAATTAGCTTTTTTCCTCCCTTTTTTGGTTTTGTTCCAATACACACAAAGGGAATAAACATGTGTATAGCAAAATGACTGTGTGTGTGTGTGTATATATATATATATATATATATATATATATATATGTATATATTACTGTATGAGCAGGAGGCCTTTTGGTGCAGCACTGTGGCGA
Source organism: Hyla sarda (assembly GCF_029499605.1). Classification (NCBI taxonomy): domain Eukaryota; kingdom Metazoa; phylum Chordata; class Amphibia; order Anura; family Hylidae; genus Hyla; species Hyla sarda. Next base: position 187,634,356 of record NC_079190.1, read on the forward strand.
CTTTAGCAATTTCGTAATGTTAGGCAACCCCTGCGGTGCAGCACACAATGGACTTCTGCTCATATACTTTTAATGTCCAGTAGCTGCAAGACCCGGGGCTTTGAATGCCAGATTTAGGGTATGTTCACACGCGCGGATTTTCAGCGTATTTTACCCTGCAGATCCGCTGGTGAAGGCCTGCTCTATGCTGGCTTTACATGTGCCTGCTCGTAGTGGCAATCCCCACTACCAGCAGGCATACTGCTATGTGCGAGTTGCAGTATACTTGCACATCGCGGGAGTTCTCTGCCTAACTCACAGCAGGGAGAGCGGCCTCGATGTGCAAGTACGCCGCGCACATAGCTGCAGTGTGTCTGCTGGTAGCGGCGTATTGCCTCTACCAGCAGGCACATGTAAAGCCAGCTTACAGCGGGGCCTTCACCAGCGGATCCGCAGCTAAATACGCTGCGAAAATCGTGTGAATGTACCCTTAGGGCTTCAACCCCATTAGCTGCCCAAGAGACACCTCAGGTACCTTTGTTGGACTTAGTGGCAAATACAAACTTTATAAAGTCACCTTCATGTGGCAAAAAGGTGGTGCCAAGCAGCTGGAGTGCCTCTTCCCTCTCGTCCTCTGCTGATTGGCATACAGGGATTCTCTTACAATCATTAAAGGGGTACTCCGGTGGAAAACTTTTTTTTTTTAATCAACAAGTGCCAGAAATCAACAAGTGCCAGAAACAGATTTGTAAATTACTTCTATTAAAAAATCTTAATCCTTCCAGTACTTATTAGCCACTGAATACTACAGAGGAAATTATTTTCTTTTTGGAACACAGAGCTCTCTGCTGACATCATGAGCACAGTGCTCTCTGCTGACATCTCTGTCCATTTTAAGAAATGTCCAGAGAAGGAGAAAATCCCCATAGCAAACGTGCTGCTCTGGACAGTTCCTAAAATGGACAGAGATGTCAGCAGAGAGCACTGTGCTCATGATGTCAGCAGAGAACACTGTGTTCCAAAAAGAAAATAATTTCCTCTGTAGTATTCAGCAGCTAATAAGTACTGGAAGGATTAAGATTTTTTTTAAATAGAAGTAATTTACAAATCTGTTTACATTTATGGCACCAGTTGATGTAAAAAAAAAAAAGTTTTCCACCGGAGTACCCCTTTAATGCTACACTGAGTGTATAGGAGAAGTTGTAATAAAATGAATATGAAGTACTTACTCCAATAATATTCTTACATCCTGCCTTAGATTTAGGGCCTATACTACAGGTGTCCAGTGGTGCCCACTTTAGTAATGACAGGTGATGGACTCTGTGTGACCAGGTTACACACCCATAATACCAGGGCAGACATCCTTGAATTGCTGCAGTGCAACTGTCTATGCATTTCACATGGGTGAATAGAAACTTCTATAAAAAGTATTTATATGTAACATCATTACCAGCAATGTATGTATCTCCTTAAGACATTGCACAGTAAGCTCTGACAATTGGTTTTATTCTTTTTTGTATAAAGTGAAGTGATCTGCTAACAAATTCCGGCTAGACAATTATAATAACCACATATATACAGCACAATAAAAGCTGGCATACTTGTTATAAATTATTTACATAACAAATGTCTAACATCTACAACAAAATATGCATATTTTTGACATACGGAACTATATGAGGTCAGCTCACCCGGTCTTGTTTGGTCATATTCATACTGCCTCTTTAGTCCTAGAGTATGTGAAAAAGGCTAAGTTAAAGGGGTACTCCACTACCCCAGCGTTCGGAACATTTTGTTCCGAATGTTGGGTGCGGGCTGCAGGGGTTGTGACATCATGGCCACACCCATTGTGATGTCACACCACGTCCCCTCAATGCAAGTCTATGGGAGGGGGCTTGGCAGCCACCACGCCCCCTCCCATAGACTTGCATTGAGGGGGTGTGGTGTGACGTCACAACCCCCGCAGCCCAAACGCAGTGTTTGGAACAAAATGTTCCAAACACTCGGGCAGTGGAGTACCCCTTTAACACAATACCTACTCTATCTATTCTGTAAGGTAGTAGTTAAAGAGGACCTTCCATCTTTCTTTGCAAAGATTGTGTTTACATCATGCTACGTTAACATGTTCAGTCTGTGAACATGCAAAGTTCCCAGCACACACACACATATATATATATATATATATATATATATATATATATATATATATATATCTACTAGGGGTGTGAATCGCCAAGAATTTGGCGATTAGATTCGAATCGCGATGCCAGTGTGGCGATTCGATATATCCCGATATATCGCAATACTGTCTAGGTGACGATACATCGCGATATATCCCGATTCTGTTTGAAAAACAATGTCTTTTACGCTTTTATTAAAACTTTATTTTTATTATTTTTTTTTTGGTACATTTTATTAGTCTTTTAGGAATCATTAGATTCCTCTGACAGATGAATAGAGTTCTATTGAACTCCATTCATCTGCGATCCATTGATAGAGCCTGGTCCAGCCAGGATCTATCAATGACAGAGCCACGGAGAGCCTACACATCTCCCTTTAGACGCCGCTGTCAGCTTTGACAGCGGCGATCTAAAGGGTTAATAGCCAGCCGCGGCGATCGCCGCATGCTGGCTATTAGCGGCGGCCCCCGGCTACTAAGAACAGCTGGGGACTGCAGAGTATGGAGCGGGCACGAGTCGGGAGCCCGCTCCATACACACTGAAGAGCACCGCATGCTGGATACTAGCGGCGGTGATGCATCAGCGGCCCCCGGGTACTGAAATCAGCCGGGGGCCGCAGAGTATTGAGTCGGAGCCCGCTCGATACATCCAGAGCGCCGCCGCCGCGTCAGATCCGGCTGACAAAATGTGGAACTTGTATCTCCTGATGCCCGGGACATGCTTTCTGTGCATCAGGAGATACAAATTCCACATCACTAAAGCGATTTTTCACTTGCCGATACTGAATCGATTCAAAATATTTTTGAATCGATTCAGTATCGGCAAGTGAAAAATCGCGATAATCGCGGGAATCGATTTTTTCTTACATCCCTAATATCTACAAACCCCATCAACCTGAAGGAGGCCTCTGTCTGGCGGGTATGTGGCAGCATATTTTTTCTGAATTTAAGACACAGCAAATATACATTTATCTGAACATTGCGTTGCAGTATACATTTATTTAAACATTGTGTCCAACTGCCTACGTATGTCACTGTATGGCTATAAGGAGGCATACTGGGGCATATATCTGAGGTATAGGAGGATTACTCTGACATATATATAATGTGAGCACAAACATGAACTCTAATAAGACAGTGTCAGATTTTGTAGCGACTTTTACAAAAGAAATGGTACTGCCCAATTGTCAACTTATCCATACATTTCCAAGAGGAATAACAGAGGGACAACACAGTGCAGAGCTTTAAGTGGAATTGCTAGAGCACTGTTATTAGAAAACACAAGCACCTACTAAAGCAGTCACATAAGAAGAGCTGACAGATCCTCTTTAAATGTGCTCTATTTGCATAGTCTCAGGAGAACCTCTGACAACCACCTGTCACACCTGGTATTATTGTACAGATGTAAAAATAATGTATCCACATATGGTAAGCCCAGGGCTCAAGTCCAGCAGGAACTCATGGGAACGGAGTTCCTGCACTTTTTCCACAGCAGGAACGCAGTTCCCATTAGAAGGAGTCCTGCAGGACCAGCCCTTAAAGCGTTACTCCGCCCCTAGACATGTTATCCCCTATTCAAAGGATCGGGGATAAGATGTCTTATCGCGGGGGTCCCGCTGCTGGGGATCTCGACTGTGGCACCCCAGACATCCGGTGCATGTAGCGAACTTTGCTCCGTGCCGGATGACTGGTGATGCAAGGCAGAGGCTTGTGACATCACAGTAATGCCCCCTCAATGCAAGTCTATGGTCGTCACGCCCCCTCCCATAGACTTGCATTGAGGGGCCGTGACCGTGACGTCACGAGCCTCTGAAGCTGCACCCAACGCTCTAAACAAATGTCGGGAGCAGCAAGGAGAAGAGCGGCAGGCCCCCCGGGATCAGGCATCTTATACCCTATACTTTGGACATCCTTAAGATGTCTAGTACCCCTTTAAGTGGAAATCTAGGGTGAGTTCCCACACTTTTTTTCTTAGGACTTGACCCCTGGGTAAGCCTATACCAAGGTGTTCTCTAAATGTTACATGTGAACCATACATTGTATAATATAAAAATGTAAAACAGTTACTAAAGTAATTTTATGCATATGGCTTGAACCACAGTGAGTTTATAAAGGATAAACTGTACAAGAGACACATCAAATGACCAAAGATAACAATGATTCCTAAAAAAAAATATTCTCCCATAAGACACATTTTATGTTATAAAAGTTGTTCGGTTTTCTTTTCTGTCAAGCTGTTAAACATACTATTGAACCATTTCTAAATTATATTTGTTTCAGAGAAGGTTTGCTGACAACCAATATGGCTTTCCTTAAAGATGTATTCTCATTTTAGAAAGTTATCGCCTATCCACAGGATAATGGATAACAAGATTAAAGATGTGTCTCCAACTGTAGGGACCCCTGCCAATCCTGAATGAAAGAAGCAACAACGCTTAGGCATAGCCAGCACTCTGCTCATGTTCTATGGGGGATTCCTAACATTGGCGATCTCAGGGCTCAGCCATATTCAGAAGCCCCATTGAGAATGAATGGAGTGCTGGCAGTGCATGCACAGTGCACTCTGTTTATTCTGGGGCATAATTTTCCTGTACTCTGTTGGAGTAGATTTCTAAAGCTGCCATAAAGGCAGCCTCAAATGTGGTCCCACACTGGTAGGGATTTGCTTAAAGGGGTACTCCGCCCCTAGACATCTTATCCCCTATTCAAAGGATAGGGGATAAGATGTCTGATTGCAGGGATCCTGCTGCTCCCCGCAATCTCGGCAAGGGCACCCCAGACATCCAGTGCACGGAGCGAACTTAGCTCCGTGCCTGATGACTGACGATGCTGGGCGGAGGCTCGTGATGTCACGGTCACGCCCAGCTCGTGATGGCACAGCCTTGGCCCCTCAATGCAAGTCTATGGGAGGGGGCGTGACGGCTGTCACACCCCCTCCCATAGACTTGCATCGAGGGGGCATGGCCATGACGTCATGAGCCGCGGAGCACGGCCGTGAAGTCACGAGCCTCTGGTGCTGAACCTGACGCTCTAAACGAACGCCGCGTGCAGCACGGTGATCGTGATCGGACATCCTTTGGATGGGGATAAGATGTCTATGGCTGGAGTACCCCTCTAAGGCTTATGTGTGAAACACCGTTCTTAGTAAATTCCCCCCGCATGCATTTGTGCATGAACCCTAAGTATCTGCTCACTTTAAAGTGAGCATATATAAGTTGAGGGAAAAGAAAACCTAAAAAAAAAACTCAAACAGAAATACAAGAAGCAATATTAACGTCAATGCATAAGAAACTAAGGTCACCAGTTTGAAGCATGAACAGCTTTACTTAACATGATACATCATGTACATGTTTAAAACATAATAGACCTCTACAGGTGAGGACAGTAGAAATCACTCGTATAGTAACAGATTATATAAAGAACTGCCGGGGGTTCCTTTATTTCAAAATGTCGTATTTTGTGCTTGTAATAAGGCGCTGAAGCCGCTCAAGTATAATAGAAACAGACAACAGGCATTTCCTCATCTTATTTAATGATGTGAGGCTTGTCACTCCAGGCCTGGGATTTCTTTTTGGCCAATTCCATCCAAGAAGGTTCCTGTGAAACTGATATTGCTTGACGTTTGGGTAGGGTTTTTTCCTCCTTCTCTGTCAGTGAAGACAATTGTGTAGCTGCAAAGCAAATGAAACAATGAGAACAAAAGTCCATCTGGTGGATACAGTATATGTTATATGTAGGTGCCGAGTCATTAATAAAAAATAGGCAATTTTTTCAGCATTTTGCCAATTTATGGATTCGTTGACTGTTCACCAACACTTAGAATGTAAAACTGTATGACATTTTACTACTAAACAAATCCAATAGCTAGCTCACTTTTCACAATTGGGAAAATCTATACACCCCTTCCTTCAATCTATTCCTCTTTCCATCCTGACATATGACCAAAGCATGGTCCTTAAACAAAAAAATAACAGAAGAAGTCAGAGGTCAGACAAGTGATGCTTTCGTCCCCAAACAATTTACCCTGACAGCTTTCCTTGGATAGTGATTTGGCCTTTATGAGTCGTGACCTTTACTAGACTGTTTTACTCTGAATTCAAGTGCCTTGTAATAAGGATTTCTTGGGCTTGGTTTATATTTGTATAAGAAGCTCCATTTGGTGCCTCCATCACAGATACATTTCAGATTTCATGGAAAAAATAGTGTTGCATGCAGAGACCTATTCTTCCTGTAAAAACGACAGATACTGTTTTAAAGGGAATCTGCTATCTGTTTGTACAGGCTGGTGGTGTGGCTGACACTGATAATAATGATACTTACCTACCCCTGATCCATGGCGCCATTTACCTGTTATCCACCTTATTCAGGCACAGGCTTAGTGCACGGATGGAGGTCAAGGAGCACGCTGACCATTGCTGCTTCTTCAAGCCTGCTGGCAGTCGGGCTGGAGCGTCAGCGATGCACCAAGGGGTATAACAGGCGAACAGGACCCTGGATCTGGGCCACGTAAGTATAATATAAATCATCTATGACACGAACACTACCAGCTTGTGCCAACAGTGTGTGACATTGATGACAGATTCCCTTTAAGTCAACGGGGTCCAACAGCTGCAGGTGGAATCCGTCATTTTAACTAAAACCACAGTGTATATGTAGACACAGACTTACATGCGTATGTTATAGAACCTAAGCAGCACTAGTCTGTATGCATAACTATGTTCTGCGGACCCACTGAAGTGAACGGTAGCAAAATCCGCTACAGATTTTTTCAATGCAGGAAATCCACAGCAAATAAGCAGCAAAATATGCACCCTTAGAGTGCATTCACATGTATATTTTTGGTTGTGTATGATTTTCCACAGCAGATTTTGCTACCTACTGAAATTAGGAGGAAAATCTGCAACTATGGTAGATTTTCTGTAGATCCATTGGAGTCAACTGTAGCAAAATCCGCTGTAGAATTTCTACAGAAAATGCGCTACGGAAAATAAGCATAAAATCCGCCTGTATAAACGTACACTTCAGGATGCATTCACACATACAGAATCTGCTGCAGATCGCAGATTTCATGTTGTTAAATAAACACAAATGTATTTGTAGCAGATCCTATACATATGAATACACCCTTATATGCCGGTATTATTATTTTTATGATATATAAAACTTGAATAAATGAACATACAATTTGTATTCAATTGTATGTTCATAATAAAAAAGCCAGCTCTCAGATTTCAGAGGAATGAGAAACCTGTGTCTTAGACTGCTGCATTTTAACCCTTTCAGCCAATAAATAATTGTTTAAGTTTAGGAGACATGAGGTAAATGAGTCTTCACACATTGTCTGGGATGTAAGTGTACATGGAGGACATCAATGTGGAGAATAATAATGAGTTCTCCAAAAGCTCTTGTGCTGAAGCTGAACAAAAAGCCGCCTCATCTAGAGAAAAGCTCTTTCTCACCATGGACAGGATGTGGCAATGTGTTTGCTCTTTGCCTCTGCTCGCTCTTCTCCGCCTTGGTGTCTTGCCCATACGTTTCATGAAGAACTGAAACTGATGAACTTATTGTTTTATCCAGGATCAGGTCAACATGCTGCTTCAAATGGACCTTAAAGAAAAATAAGTTTTGTTAACACTAAACAAAAGGAAACATTTGAAGACATTTTTTTACACACAACATGTATTGGAGTGTTAAGAGCTAGTTACTTATGTATAGTGTGTATTGGTTTGCAAGAACATAAGGATTGTTTCTTTTTTACCGGAACATAAAACAGATATTTTATTATCTATACACAGAGACCCTCTTCACAAGCAGGTTGCCTCGGATGAGCTATATTATTTTCTGTTCTTGTATTTTTAATGTTTTTTATATTCTTATCTTAGGAGTTCTTTTTCCTTCACATGAGATTTTTCTACACCTTCAGTTACCTTTAGTTAAAGAGGCACTGTCATTTGTTAAAAACTTTTCATATATTGCAGGACTCCTTATAATATGACATTTCACAATATGCACCTGTTAAAAAAAATTTACATTTTCACCTAATATTCAAGCACAAAATAGCCACCACTAGGGGTCGCCTGTCTTTTAGCCAGACAGACTAGTCTAGATTTTACAGCATACTGGATACCGACAATAAAGCATACCGGTATCCAGTATAGGAGATTTCTATTGTGTATGCAAAACTACAGATAAAGGATGTGTGGACATGCTGGGAGCTGTAGTTTTAAAACAGCTGGAGGCAACACTGCTCTAACACAGTTATTTACAAACATTGCAGCTTCAGTTGTTACTAAACTACAACTCCCAGCATGCTGAAATAGTCAAAGCTTTCTCAGACTCCTGAATGACAAAGAAGTAGATCGGACATTCAGGAGTCTGTGAAAGATGAATGACACACATAGTGACAGCTATGCTGATTAGCATCCAGCTTTACTAGGAGAAGATAAAACAGAACATGTATTCATAAAAATGCTGTACTTTTATCTAAAAAATCCTTGCACTAATTATATAAAGATCTATTTTTATATTTATACATTTTATCCTGTTATGAATTCACCATAATGTCTTCTGATTACTGCAGGCAAGCTCCAAGTATCTTCCTCTGACACATGACACAGCATAAAACCAGAGAGGAAAGGGTTACAGAGTAGAGAGTACTGATTGGCTGACTACACAGGCTTGCTCCTGTGAGGGAGACAGACTGACACGCCCCCTCCAGCCTGCACATAGAAAAATTTACTCACCAGCAGATAAATGCTTATATCTCTGGATATATAGGTCTGAGACACATATAAATTATATGCACATGATCAGGATTGGGTCCTGAGTAACATATCAATGTTTTCCTTTTTTTTGCACTATGACAGGTACGCTTAAAGCAATCATCAGCCCTAAAAACCACCAGCCTAATATTGTGTAAATCATTTTCCTGTCACCAAAACAGCTTCGAATATTATCCCGCATAAAAGGCCACTGCCATTAGGAAATATCATTGGAATGGGTGTATCTGGTTCTGGCAGAAAGGTTGATTTATCCTGTGTTCGGCTGATGCATCCTTCTTTGCATCCTTTCCAGGCCAATCAGAGGGCTGGGATGATGAGCCAATTACATCTGGCCTCAGCGTCCATGCCCTTCTGAGGTGGGCTATATTACCTCCCTTAGTCTGTGACTAACCTGCCTGCATTAGAGTTCAATTTCTACACTCCTGACATGTGCCTTGCTTTAATTCTGTATATTCTGACCATGGCTTATTCTGAGACTACTCTTCTGCTTACCGTATATGTACTGCAACACTTAGTAACAACTGGCCTGTTTTGACTCTAATAATACATCTGTATGTCAATTCCCTGTCTGTCTTTTTGCTGTGCTGTTGTTAACCCTTTTCTAAATTCTGTACTGTGATTTTTTTATTACTGTTGTTACGCCCAGAAATTAAGTAGCACAGGGATCCGTGGTTAAGTAGCAAAGGAATCCTATTAAGGAGGTGGGTGTCCCAAAAGGCAGGGAAAGAGGCCTGGATGAACTTAAGGACACACATATCCCTGCCTGACGTGACAATCATTGTCATGAAGAAAATACTTCGGCTGGAAAAATTTTTAAGGTAGGTGGTACGTGTCAAAGTAATAACAACATTAATGCCAGGATCCAAGGATTCCCAATGGAACATTGCCAGAAGATCACAATGCCTCCACCAGCTTGCCTTCTTCCAACAGAGCATCCTAAAGCCATCTATTTTGATGTAAAAGAAACCATGATTCATTATTCCAGAATACCTTCTTCCATTGCCTCATGATCCAGATCTCATGCTCATGTCCCCATTATGGACAGTCTGTAATGCACTGTGTGACACCTTTCTATCATATCAAGCTTTAACTTTTTTAGTTTGTGCTACATTAGCTTTTTTTGAGACTGGAACAGACAGGATAGCTTTTCCATCCCATAAAGGCCCATGACCCTGCCGCTAGCTCACTGGTAGTCCTTCCTTGGACCACTTTGTAAGGCACTAACTGCTACTAGGTACATCACAAAAGACCTGCCGGTTTCACCTTTCTTTCCTGCACTGGTCTCTGAAAGTTGCAGAACACTTCCTTTTCTGACACAAGAAGTTTTCTATAGGTCAATAGAGAGGATAAATAGCTTGGTAAAAGAATAGAAACAATTGACCAATGGGTGCCAGATGCTTGTCATTATCCATGAAATTGATAAATGCAGAAATAGCGTTCGGCACAGCACTGCTAATTGTGGCTTTTGGCAAGTTCATATGCACCTGTGTTGAGAGTGGCAACTGCAGTAAATCCGACCTGGGGTGCTCAATTTATTTGAAAACAGTCCATATGAATGCAGCAATGAAAGAAGGTAAATGGCACTCACCAGTGTCGTAGTAAAACAAACTTGTTTATTCCATAAAGTGCAGCATAATAACAGACAGGGCAAGGGAGGACTTGGACGCCGTCCACGTAGCGGTGATAGCTATTTCGTGTGCGAGGCACACTTCCTCAGACCACTCCCCTACTACCGCCGGAACTCAGGTTAAATACCTGTGCTCCGGTGCAGGTGGGCGTATCTCTTAACTTACAACTGTGCAAAGGGACATAGAAAAAGAAACCCAAAGTGAAACACAGACAAGTTAAAAACAAGTACACCTTTGCGGAGAACCAGAAGGGGATGCAGGTAAAACCTTTTAAATAAAAATTGCTAGGTCTACCTTATCATTCAGCCCTAAAGTGCCTTGTGCCTTAGTGCGCAAAATCCATCTTGTTTCGCTCTGGAGTAATGTTTTTCTCCTATCACCGCCGTCTTTGGTGTTAACTCTTTCTATTCCGAAGAATTCCAATACTTTGGAATCCCCATTGTGTTCTTCTAATACATGATTAATTAATCTTGTAGAGCCCTTTTGCGTTTTTAAAGAATGGATGTGTTCTCGGAATCGTGTGTGCATGGGGCGCACGGTACATCCAATGTAAAAACGCCCACAAGAACACACGACTCCGTAAACTACATAATCTGTACGGCAGCAGATAAAATCCTTTACTTCAAAATCGCAGCCCCCTAAGGAAAAATTCCTCCCTTTTTTTAGGAAGCTACACCAATTACAACTTCCACAGCGGTGATTACCTACTAATGTGGATTTGTTTAACCAGTTGCGATTTTGTGAAACAAATCTGCTGTGTGTTAACATATCTCCAATATTTTTTGCTTTTTTAAAAGTGACAAATGGTTTTTCAATTGTAACATCTGATAAAAGGGGATCTTTTTGAACCAGAGGCCAATGACGAAAAATAGCTTTTTTAATGATGTTAGCTAGAGGGCTATACTTGAATACAAATGAGAAACATGTAGATTTTTTTGTAACATTAGATGCTGATTTTTTTCCAGTTTTTTCTACTGCTTTCTTTAACAGGGTATCTCTTTTCTGTATTGATGCTCTTTTTAGAGCTTTTTCCAAAACTTCCGGCGGATAACCCCATGAAATTATCCATGAAATTATCCATGAAATTACTAGGGTTTGAACACTTGCACCGTTAGGGAAGGGAACTGCGTACATGACCGTTTGCTACTCATGCTCTTTCATTCACCTAGACAATTGACTCTTGCTCAGACTAGAGATATTTTATCACTGGACCACTGAGACATGGATGATGGACCATTGAGCATCAAGGGTGTGACTCCTAGTTAGTTATTTTTAGGGGATCACCTCATAACAGACACAAGATCATGGGCTCAGCAAGCACTGACTACTATCTGAGGTCAGTTCCTTATTACATTATTTTTCATGCATATTTCCCATAATTCATACAAACCATTTTGGTATATTACCTCTGCTCTGTTTTGCTTTTCCGATTCCTGGGTTATAATGCTGTTTTCAGAGACTGGGTGATCTTCTTTAAGGCTTCTTTGTTTCTGTCGAGCCATAGACATCCACAAAGGCTCAGCTTTGCTTTCATTCATCTTAACAATTTCTGATGTCCCTACAGGAATGCTTTTATCTGGTAACATAAAATTTATAAAGGTAAGTAGAAAGTAGGTAAATAACAATGCACAGATATACAGTATGTGTATATGTATTCAGATAGATTGCATATTAGTATAGAATTGGATTTTGTTATAGTTGTGGGTGCCAAGAATAGTTATATAACAAATAATATAACAAATAAAATTGTCTGTATAAAGTACATCTGCTGTATGATTGAAAACTAAGCGACTAAATACCAACAATATATAAATCTGAACATTTGCATTAACTAGTAACTTCCATATTTTCAGTCTTTCTTTCTTTACTATACAGTTGAAGGATAAGTTCACATGTACATAATTATATCTGCAGCAGATTTGCTATAGACCTATTGAAGTCAATGGGTAACAACATAATCCGCTTGAGGAAATCAACAGTAGAAAATCTGCAAGCGGAATGTTCACAGCAGATTATGTACATGTGAATGGACTTTAAAGGGGCTATCCAGGGTAAGAAAAACATAGCTACTTTCTTCCAGAAACAATGAGGGACATTTATCAATGTTTGCTTATGTATTCTTTTTTTTAGTAATTTTTTCCTTACTTTTTTTTGCTTATGTGCGACTTATTTATCAACTGGTTTCAGCCTGTTGATAATTTTCTTTCACGTAAGCAATTTTTCCTTTTTTACTTTGGTAGTAGCTTTTTCTGCTCCAGGTTTGAGCTGGAGTAAATTTAGTAAATTTTTAACCCTGTTGCGACTTTTTGTTGCACAGTTGCGACTGTCGCAGTGAATAAATACCTGACTACCCGTAGTCGATTTTAAAATTATTACTACATAGTTAATATTTGGAAAACTTGCTTTTCTCGCTTTCCAGTCAAAATGTCGCACGAAAAATCGCGTAGTCGCAGTTGCGACAATTTTGCCACAATTATAGTAAAGAAAACCTGACTAAACCCGTTGATAAATGTCCATAAATATCACTCTGGAACTCAGTTTGTGTGTGGTATTGCAGCACGTAGCTTGAGTGGCACTGTTTTTTTTTTTTTTTTTTAAAGAAACCAGCTAGATTTTTTTTAATACTGGATAACCCCTTTAAGAATTCCTGTACACTTGTGTACCAGTCTGTCGCACAGTACTAAGCCTAGAGGTCCAGAGGTAGATTATAACTTGGATACTTGTGGGTAGGTCATTGACAACTTCTGACAACTTCTGTATATCTGTTATTATTAAAAAGAAACACATTTACTAGATGCCAACCTTCACTTAGCACTTTCTGCTGTGACTGAAGGGGTATAATATAGTCAGCAGGCTGCATATTGTTCTTGGATTTTACAAATACATTCACATTCTGAAAAACCTTTATGGAAATGTGCACCTTCTGTTGAGTGTGACTAATAGTACTATTTGCATACCCGAGAGTGGCGGATTTATATCTATGATCGCCAAGTATCAAGTATTCTGAAGAGATTTGAAATTGGCACTGTATAAAGTGTATTCATAATTCCTCCTCTAAAAAGGCCCTTAGTAATGCTCGAAAAAAAGGAATAGATTTGAAGTGTGTCATATTAAATACAAAATCCTAAAGCTGTGAAGACATTAGCATTTTCTAATGTACCCTTAGTGGCAATTCTATTAGGTACACCTGTTTTATTAATGCAAAAGTACAAAGCAGGTAAGAGTATATGGACTTATGGATCAAACACTAGAAATAGGAAATTAATATAATATGAGTGACCCTGACCATGAAATGACTGCTGGTAGCAATTCAGGTGGTTAAAGGGGTACTCCACAGGAACTGGTACCAGAAAGTTAAACAGATTTGTAAATGACTTCTATTTAAAAATCTTAACCCTTCCAGTACTTACAAGCTGTTGTATACTACAGAAAGAGTTGTGTAGTTATTTCCAATCTGACCACAGTGTTCTTTGCTGACACCTCTGTCCATTTTAGGAACTGTCCAGAGCAGGAGAGGTTTGCAATGGGGATTTGCTCCTACTCTGGACAGTTCCTAACATGGACAGAGGTGTCAGTAGAGAGCACTGTGGTCAGACAGAAAGGAAATTCAAAAAGAAAAGAACTTCCTGTGGAGCATACAGCAGCTGATAAGTACTCGAAGGATTAAGATTTTTAAATAGAATTAATTTACACATCTGTTTAACTTTTTGGCACCAGTTGATTTAAAAAAAAAAGGTTTTTAGTGGAGTACCCCTTTAAGCATTTAAGGAAATACTGATCTCCCTGTTCTGTCATGTACCGTGAATTTGTGATGTCTTTAAACATTTTCACACTTTTTTTTTAATGTTGTGGCCTTGTGCTAAAACCAAAGAAATGTATGCTTTCCCCATCGTTCTGCACTTAATTCCCCATAATTAGAATGTGAAAACAGAACAATTTTGCATGAACATAAGTATTCAGACCCTTTTCTATGACACTATGAAATTTAGCTCAGGAGGCCTCTCATTTCTCTTGACCACTGTGGGAATATTTCTACACCTTGAGTAGAGTCATCTGTGGTAAATTCAGGTGATTGGACATGATTTGGAAAGACACAGCCCAGTCTGTATAAGATTTCACTGTCGACAATTCATATTAGCGCAAACACCAAGCCATAAGGAGAAAAGAGTTGCCTGTAGAGCTCACAGACAGGATTTTGTGGAGGCACAGATCTGGAGAAGGGTACAAAAAATATTTCTGCTGCACAGAAAGTTCCCAAAAACAAAATGGAATTTTTAAATGAAAGAAGTGTGGAACAACCAGAACTTTTCCTATAACTGGCCACCCAACCATATTAGGAGAAAGGCCTTGGTAAGAGAGATTGGAAAAAAAACATATGGTCACTCTGTATGAGCTCCAAAGATCCTGTGTGCAGATGGGAGACACTTTTGCAGGGTCAACCATCACTACAGCACCCAATCAATCTGGGCTTTATGGCAAAGTAGCCAGAATGAAGGGTTTCCTCAGTAGAAGACACATAAAAGCCTGGAGTTTGCAAAAAAAAAAAAAACCTAAAGGACTTGCAGAGGAAACAAATATTTAACTTTTTGGCCTCGATTTTAAAGGGGTATTCCGGTGAAAAACGTTTTTTTTTTTTAAATCAACTGGTGCCAGAAAGTTACAGATTTGTAATTTACTTCTATTAAAAAATCTTAATCCTTCCTGTACTTATTAGTTGCTGAATACTACAGTGGAAATACTTTTCCGTTTGAAACACAGAGCTCTCTGCTGACATCACGAGCACAGTGCTCTCTGCTGACATCTCTGTCCATTTTTAGGAACTGTCCAGGGTAAATGGAAATCCCCATAGCAAACATATGCTGTTCTGGACAGTTCCTAAAATGGACAGAGATGTCAGCAGAGAGCACTGTGCTCGTGATGTCAGCACAAGCTCTGTGTTTCAAAAAGAAAAGAATTTCCGCAGCTAATAAGTACAGGAAGGATTAAGATTTTTTTAATAGAAGTAATTTACAAATCTGTTTAACTTTCTGGCACCAGTTGATTTAAAAAAAAAAAAAAAAAAAAAAGGTTTTCACCGGAGTACCCCTTTAAGTGTCATGTCTAAAGAAAACCAGGCACTGCTCATCACCTGACCAGTACCTTCCCTACATTGAAGCATAGTGGTGGCAGCATCATGCTGTGGGGTTTTTCAGCAGCTGGGGCAGGAAGACTGGTGAGGGTGAAGGAAAGCTGAATGGAGTAACGTACAGAGATATTGATAATGAAAGGCTGATCCATAGGACCTCAGACTTAGCTGAAGGTTCACCTTCCACCAAGACCATACCCCTACATACCCCAAGACAATACACAGGAGTGGCTTAGGGACAACTCTGTGAATGTCCTTGAGTGGCTCAGCTTCCACTGATTATTTCCATTTAACCTGATAGAGCTTGAGAGGATCTGAAGAGAAGAATAGCAGAAAATCCCCAAATCTCTGTGTGAAAACCTTGTGACATCATACTGAAGAAGACCGGATGCTGTAATCTTTGCCAATGCTGCCTTCAACTAAGTTTTTCCTTTTCAATAAATGAGCAAAGATTTGTCACTGTATTATTATGGGGTATTGGGTGCAGGCTGATGGTGATGATGTGTTATCTTAGCACAAGGCCACAATAAAACAAAATGTGAAAAAAGTGAAAGAGTCTGAAACTTTCCCCATGCACTGTACAACAGTCTCTAGAGTTCACAGGCAATGGTGCTAATGCCAGGTCAGAGGAGATGACTGGATTCATTTAAGCCAACAAGAAGGTGTCAGTAGGCTCAATAACCGAGCGTTTAAAAAGTGATATTCAGAGGAACATATGTAAGCACACAGAACATTAAAACCTAACAGGTAGCAGAAGACAACACTGGGTTCTAGCTATGCTCATCTTTTGAGGATTTATGCATATGTGACATGTCACAGTTTTGTAGCTGCAATGACTGTGCTGTGGGAATGAAGCCTAATGGCTACAAAGTAGTGGAGGATTAGGACAATGACATAAGTGTACTCCAAAGGCCTACAGGGTCTATAAATGTCATCTTCATAGAGAATCTTTTAGATATAGCAGAATGAAAGATTCAAAACAAAATCGTAGCTTACAAATTTGCAGCAATTTGCCAAGGCAACTGTGCAATGTCCAGTGAGTTCTGTGCATGAGCCCTTATCTAATTAATAGGACTCGTGCATAGAACTCACTGGGCATTGTACAGAAGACTCAGCAACTCTGACTGCCCAGGGTATGCAGGGTCTCTCCACCCTGAACTTTGCAAAATGGGCAGAAGAGCAATGCTGGAGTTACGCTTAAGGGTATGTTCACACTGCGGGATTCCACAAGTAGAATTCCGCGCTATGAACATTATTATCAATGTGAATGGGTCTTCCACGAGACCTGTTCACACTGCAGCATTTCAGTGGCGGACAATTCCGCCGCTGAAATTGTTCCGCGCAAAGAAAGAACATGTTAATTCTTTGCGCGGAATTCCACAAATACTACATTGCCGTCAATGGTGATGCAGAGCCACACGGTCCTACTGCCGAAGTGTCTTCGGCGGCGTCCGCCTGACGGAATTTACGCTTGCAGTCTCAACACTGTTCTCATTATAAGGATCCTGTCACAGTGGAAAAAAAAAAGAGTCCAATCTGAAGAAATCATGGTATAGAGCAGGAGGAGCTGAGCAGATGAATATATAGTTTTGTAGGAAAAGTTCAGGGATAACTTGCCATTTAATCATGTAAATTTCTGCTCATTCTGGGCTAAATAATTATGTTAGTGGGCCTGCTCAGTGATTGACAGCTCTCTATACAAACACTCATACACAGATAGCTGTCAATCACTGAGTAGGACCACCCACTTGACTACTTAGCTTAGAATAAGCAGAGCTTTACATGAATAAATGACAAGTTGTTCTGAAATTATTCCAACAAAACAATATATGAATGTAATTGACAAACAACTAAAATGTATTGCAATCTCTAAACATTCCTTAATACTGCAGGCTTCAGTGTAAACATATGACTAGCAGAAATCTCAATGTATTTGCTTTCATTAATGTTCTTTATTTGCACCTAACACGATAAAAACTTCCATAGACCTTGGATCTTAGTTGACAGGTTCTAGTTATTTTAACAAAATCCACCTACATTATAAATTGAAATGTGTCTGTTCATCTGTCCTTTCCTATTAGAATAACATGTGTTCAGTTAAGCTAATGTGCGCATCACTAGTAGTTATCCTATATCTATGACTGTATGTCATTTTAGTCATTACTGCTTTTTTGCAACAGCAAGTGCCAAAAAGATAAATAAAAAGAAAATAGATAAAATAAAAGATAAAATAACAACAGGCTGATGTATTTTTTGCTCTACCTCCACAGAGACATCAATATATATATTTTTTCTTTGGTTATCCCTGTAATGGAGTAAAATAGAAATGTGCTTGTTGATATGGAAACAGCACATCGAGGTAACATGGAGACACATACAGACTGACCTGCACAAAGCTGGATACAATTTCGGGAACAATTTATATCCAGACATGGAATCTTTTTACAACCATCTCAGTAGTGAGGCTTGTAAAGATGTATTTATTGCTATTTCTATTGAGTGGATATAAATATTATTGTCTCTTCTCCCTGTTGGATTGATCATTCTTTTACTTTCTTTCTCAATCTAACAGGGCAACATACGGTAATCTTCAAATACAAAAAAAAAATAATAATTTTTTAGTACCCAGCATTACTGAGTCTACCTACCTAAACCTTGTGGGAGAGGAAAAGCAACAATGACACTCTCGTCCTCATATACTGTTTTCATTTCCCACCCTCATATCAAGACCTCTTATCCTGTCCTCATATCCTGACTTCATATGCTGTTCTTATATCCCATCCTCATATCCCCACTTCATATCCCATCCCCATATCCAGTCCTCGGATCCCATCTTCATATCCTGCCGACATATAAGTAATGGGTACCAAGTTTCATCGTAATATCTCCAACCATTTGGAAGTTATCCTGGAACATTAGATTTTTGGAATTCAGAAAGTGACAACTTCATTGAACACTGATAGGTAGTGATCATATTGATCTCTCTGCTTTTTTACAAACAGAATTTTAAAAGTGTATTATTACCATAGACCTTTATGACATATCCACAAGATATGCCTTAAAGGTTTAAATAGGCACTGTCAGATAGAAAAACATTTTATACGTTGTACATCTTCGCAAAACATTAACCTTTCTAATATACTTCATAAGAAAATGTAATTTCCTTTTTATAGAAATCATGGCTTGTAAAATCATGGCTTTGTCCAAGCTCAAGCACAGGAATGGACAAAGTGATGGTGGGCTAGTACTCCTCTGTGATGTCTGAAAGGACAGGAGTGAGCACAGAGGAGTACTATCGGACAAGGGAGAGCACAGAGGAGTCTTATCAGACAGATGAGAGCACAGAGGAGTCCTATCAGACAGGAGAGAGCACAGAGGAGTCCTATCAGACAGGAGAGAGCACAGAGGAGTCCTATCAGACAGGAGAGAGCACAGAGGAGTACTATCAGACAGGAGAGAGCACAGAGGAGTACTCTCAGACAGGAGAGAGCACAGAGGACTCCTATCAGACAGGAGAGAGAGCACAGAGGAGTACTATCAGACAGGAGAGAGCACAGAGGAGTACTATCAGACAGGAGAGATCACAGAGGAGTGCTATCAGACAGGACAGAGCACAGAGGAGTCCTATCAGAAAGGAGAAAGCACAGAGGAGTCCTATCAGACAGGAGAGAGCACAGAGGAGTCCTGTCAGACAAGAGAGAGCACAGAGGAGTCTTATCAGACAGGAGAGAGAGCACAGAGGAGTACTATCAGACAGGAGAGAGCACAGAGGAGTGTTATCAGACAAGAGAGTGCACAGAGGAGTGCTATCCGACAGGAGAGAGCACAGAGGAGAACTATCAGACAGGAGAGAGCACATAGAAGTACTATCAGGCAGGAGAGAGCACAGAGAAGTACTGTCAGACAGGAGAAAGCACAGAGGAGAGCTATCAGACAGGAGAGAGCACAGAGGAGTGCTATCAGACAGGAGAGAGCACAGAGGAGTGCTATCAGACAGGAGAGAGCACAGAGGAGTGCTATCAGACAGGAGAGAGCACAGAGGAGTGCTATCAGACAGGAGAGAGCACAGAGGAGTGCTATCAGACAGGAGAGAGCACAGAGGAGTCCTATCAGACAGGAGAGAGCACAGAGGAGTACTATCAGACAGGAGAGAGCACAGAGGAGTACTCTCAGACAGGAGAGAGCACAGAGGAGTCCTATCAGACAGGAGAGAGAACAGAGGAGTCCTATCAGACAGGAGAGAGCAAAGAGGAGTCCTATGAGACAGGAGAGAGCACAGAGGAATCTATCAGACAGGAGAAAGCACAGAGGAGTGCTAACAGACAGGAGAGAGCACAGAGGAGTCCTATCAGATAGGAGAGAGCACAGAGGAGTGCTAACAGACAGGAGAAAGCACAGAGGAGTGCTATCAGACAGGAGAGAGCACAGAGGAGTGCTATCAGACAGGAGAGAGCACAGAGGAGTGCTAACAGACAGGAGAAAGCACAGAGGAGTGCTATCAGACAGGAGAGAGCACAGAGGAGTACTATCAGACAGGAGATAGCACAGAGGAGTGCTATCAGACAGGAAAGAGAGCACAGAGGAGTCCTATCAGACAGTAGAGAGCACAGAGAAGTCCTATCAGACAGGGGAGAGCTATCATTGCTTCAGCTTGGACAAAGCCATGATTTTATAAGCCAAGATTTCTATAAAAAGGAAATAAAATTTTCTTATGAAGTATTTTAGAAAGGTTAATGTTTTGCCAAGATGTACAACATATAAAAAGTTTTTGTATCTGACAGTGCCCATTTAAAAGATGCTTGACCCGCACACCAACCCTCGTGTTGTCTCATAAAGGGGCCGCCGTCTGCCCAATCACAACACATAATAAATGGAGACGTTTGGAACACGTCTGCGGCTCTCTCTATTCAGTTCTATAGTAATTGCAGAAGCAGCCAGGCACATACTTGTCTGTTTCTTTGACTCTCACAGAACAGAATGCTGTGACTGGCTCATATATGTGGCAGCTGCTGATACCTGAACATATCCTGGGAGTGACAACCATTACAGATCTTGTGCCAGTGTTGTTAATTATTTTACTTTAACACTGTATTAACTTGGTAGACAATCAGACTCGCAAACATGAAATGTCGGTACGACCTTACCAATCGTTTTGCTGAGGCTTGGCCTTCTATCGGACACTTTCTTTTCAATCTTTGTCTCTGAAGATTTTATCTTCTTCTCGTGATTGGAGCCATTTTCTGAAGCTTCTTTATTTGTGTTATTGTCAGCAACAGTAATATTCTGCAAGACTGGCTTCTTGGGCAGTGGTGGCTTAGCCTGAGTCCCTTCTGTTGACTCGGATTTAAATTTTGTATTCTCACCTTTTGAGCTTAGAACATTGTGATCTTTATTTTCTCCTTTTTCTGTGTTTAATTCCTCCGTAGAGAATGACGGATCAGCATTTTTTGCCAGTTTAAATTCTGCGCTGTGTCTCTTTACTAAACCTGACACTGGATTTATGCCATCCCTGTATCTCAAGGATAGAGAAACAGATCTTAATTTTACAGAAAAGGGGTTCTTTTCTTCAGAATCTCCTTGCGACTCTGTAACCACAGGTAAATCACTGACCGCTGGCACTACATTCTGGTTTGGGGTAATGTTACTAAAGCCTGCCTTGTCTGCAGCCATACCCTCAGGGTCAGGTAAGGACTCAGTCTTTCTACTAATAGGTTTATTTTCAGGGTTGGTTGCTGAAACTTTGGACTCTTCTTTTAATATCTCAGTTTTAGACATACCTGGTTTCAGGAGAGACAACTTTGTGGTTTTATAAACCTCACTCTCAACATTTCCTTTTAGTGAAAAGCTGCCAGTCCTTGGTCTCTCCCAAGCTGACGATACAGAAAACTTTCTTTGTGTAACAGTTTCTGTAGGTGACTTTTCTCCTTTTTTATCTCCATTTCCAAGCTGTTTATGATTTTCTTTATCAGACAGTGGTTGATCTTGGTGATTCAGATGTTTTTCAGACGTGTTTTGGTAAAGGCTTCTCTTACTATGCAAGGATTCCTGGGAATGTTCCAGAGAAGTAGTCCTTGAAGATTGGACAACTGTCTCCTCTACAGCAGATGGCTTTATGTTAGCTTCACCTGGTGCCTTGTTGGTGTCTTTAACTGTTTGCTTTTGAATATTACTACAAAACACAGGGAAGACTTGTTCTTCTACTATGGACAAGCAAACAACAGCATTTTCACTTGGCCTTCCACCAACCAATTGACTTTGATCTTTTATCTTTGCATCTAATTCTAGACTTGCAATATTTGAGGGACCAATTACATTTTCAGATTGTGAAGTTGTCACTGGATCTGGGTCAAGAGATGTGTCTTCTACTAAGTCGGGGAGATTCAAGGATTCATTAAACTCTGCCAATCCTGAAGAAGTTTCCTTGTCTCCTAAGCTTACATCAGGAACATAGTCAGCATCAGGAGTATCAGCTTCTATAGAATCATAGGCTGTCTGTTCTGGTCTAGGGGTTGTAACATCTTCCTCTTCCATACAGGTCATATTTTGGAATGATTCCTCTTGTAGTGTCTGAACAATCAAAAAGTAATGTTAGTTAGAAACCACAAAAAAAGGAATAAAACCAGATCACTACATACTGTGTATTGACTAGATATGAGTAGTTCCTTCTCCATTGATAGTAGGACCAAATTTTACCCTTTTTTGGGACTAGTGTGGGATCCTAGTACTTATGTTTATGGCAGCATGAAAAGTCAGGAACAACCATAAAACTTAAGAATATTGGGGGAGATTTATCAAATCCTGTGCTGAGAAAAAGTTGACCAGTTGTCTATAGCAACCACTCAGATTGCTTCTTTCATTTTTGAAAAGGCCTCTGAAAAATGAATAAAGCAATCTGACTGGTTGCTATGGGCAACTGGTCAACTTTTCCTCAGGTTTTCCACAGGTTTTGATAAATCTCCCACATTTTTTTCCTTTCCTATGTAAACGGTCTCCAATTATCATTAAAATCACTTGAACATAAGTGAATGGTACTTACAACTGGACAGTATTAACAGGCCTTAACATTTTCATATTGTAGTCAGGGCTTCCTCCTCCATCATCTTTCTCAGCTAGCAATAGGTATTAGGAAGCCATCACTAAATTGTTATGTACAAAGCAGGGTTACAGCCGCTACAGGATAAAGGTTAACCATTACATAACACAGCAAATTACCGTAGATGGTCTTCTATTCTTGCTTAACCTTTGATTTCTAGGCTTCACTGAAAGCCTATGTCTAGCAGCAGAATTGTCCAGGAATGTAGAATACTGGGGAGGAGTGCCAAAATCCGCCGATGGTGAGAGGTTGGTGCTGTCTCTTTTCTCTAAAGATCTTTTCTGAGATTCTTTAAGCTCATTTTCATCTGGAGATAGAGGTCGTGAAGATGTTTCTGAGGAGACCTAAAAGGGAACAAGAATATATTTTAGACAAAATATTTGGTCAGTGGGGATGGCTTAGATTATTTTCCATCAAAGATAAACATAAATTTCTGTTTGGGTGAGTCCAGATATAGTGGATTATGTAGAGGAATTTAATGCATATTTGTCATGTGTTTGCCACAAATCCACAGGCAAATCTGTAGGCAGGCGGTGGATTTTAAAGTCCATATATGTGGTTTTGAAGACCATGTATACTGTACAATGTATTGTTGCAACATTTTTTTTTGTACAGAATCGACAAATGCATTTATTTGGTTGTCACAATACATTTGCACTAAATGTTATGTTCTGACATAACACTGACATGTGTGGGGCCTTAAGTAGATTTAGCCTCACCAACCGCTAGAAGATATTAGTTAAGGTGTCCGTACATTTTAAATAACTGTCAGCTGACCACTCATTTATCTGACTCGCTCAGTTCTGTTATCTCTCTTGATCTACCCGTACAAATGAGCATTCAGCACTGCCAGAATAACAGGGTCGGGCGGTGAAATGTAAACATGCCAGACCCTTTTCTCCACCACCATCATATGTCAGTGGAGAGTTGAGAGGCCACCATAAACTTTAGACAGACGGCAGGCTTGGCCTACTTTACTCCAAACTGTATGGGCACTTTTTACAGTGGTCTTTACAGCACCATGCCCCTTCAATCTCTTGTCAGCTTTGCCCATCCCCATTGTTGGAAACAACCTTATTGAAGACTTTTATGAATTGATGCCAAGTTGAAAACACTTATAGGGGCATCACAACCTCTTAGTTCTACCTCGCAGGACCGGCATTCTCTTAATCATAATAATCCCCTTTGGAGATACACTACCTGTTCATCTTCCTCGCTACCTGTTCCGCCTAGGCTTAGTGAGCTGTGATGATGTCTATGGATGTCAGAAAACTGAAACAATATAAAAACAGAAAAGAATATGAATAAAATACTTAACTGAAGGTTAAAAAATAATTTTAGATACCTTCACCTATGTAACCACTCAACACTACAATTCAAACATCTGCAGTTACTAAGAGTAGGACCATGCCTTTTCATCAACAAGCCCTATCTATTTCTGAACAATTGAGATTAGAAGGGAAATATATCGACTGCAGTATTAGCAAAAACCGAAAGAGAGGGAATGCAATTTCTATCTTCAGAAACTTCCAAACTGGTCCCATTTCAATTTTTTTTATAAAAAAGAAAGAAAGAAGGACTAAAGATTCTTGTGAGAAACAGAGCCATTGGGATCATAAGCACTGTAAATAATTTCATCAAAGGAGAATCAGAGGAAACTCTCTGATACATTACATTGGACAGATAAATGATCTTTTATCTTTTCAGTGTCTGTAGATTACAAAGGCCCTTATGTAGCATGGTTAGGGAATACAGGCATGTATGATTAATGGATAAACCTAATGTACCGCATTACTCTTATGCTGTGCATTTGTCAAGATGCACTAGAGCAACACAGCTCAGCTATTCCATTAAAATGGTAAACAGCAAAATAGTTTATAGTGTATATAAATAGCAAGAACAAAAATCAGGGTACATAAGAGTACTCTTAGCAAATACATGTACGCATAGATTTCTCCAGCATGACTTCTCACTGGACTGTTAACTCTCCAGCGCCTAATGACATACAGTAATTGATATCTAAACAATATACAGCTTTGTTCCCTGTATGTGCAGCATTGCCAGTTTGATACAGTCCAGATCATGCAGAAAGGGCTTGTACAACAATAGTTCTCAGTTATACACTTTAAGTAATTGGAAGCTGTTCTAAATGTCCATAGCGCTGCCATTTTACATAACATCTAAAAATATACTTGCCCTGGTTTTAATAGCTTCATGTATGAGTGACATTTCTGGGGGGCTTCGTGGTAGACCATCATCTTCAGAACTGGCCCCGGCATCATCAGATCGCTTACTAAGGAGCCCAAAAGGAGGTGGTCCAACTTTGATATTTGACTTGAGTTTTAACTGAAATTGAAGCATTCAAGTGTTATGGTCTGAGACTAAATGTAAGTTGTCATTTAGGGCATTGTGTATTCTGTCAATGAAGTATCATGATGTTGTAAAATACCATGCGATGCATCAAACAGAAAAGAAGGATGTCGCACTCACCAGTACTGCAATCTTCTTCTTTATTGTGAGTTACTTATATAGCGGGGAAAGAGACTTACAAACGACAGCAGGGGTGTACAGATAAGAGGCAATCGCGATTTCGTGTCTGCCGGCACTTCGTCTGGTCTGTCTCGAGGCCAGATGAAGTGCTGGCAGGCACGAAATCACGATCGCCTATTAATCTATACACTCCCGCTGTAGTTTGTAAGTCTCTGTCCCCGCTATGTAAGTAACCCACAATAAAGAAGAAGATTGCAGTACTGGTGAGTGCGAGATCATTCTTTTCTGTTTGATGCATCTACTGGATTGTCTTGCACTATTGTCTGCACCCCCATAGACTGCTACAATAGGATACCACAGCAGTGGAGGGAAGTGCTGCGGTAGTTTCACCTGATATGAGCAGTGCCAGATAATTCTACACCTGTGCTGGACTGTGTGTAAAATACCATGCATCCGCTCACGGGCTGAATTAAAGGGGTGGTCACTAGACATGAACCACTTCACACTCGGAACCCAGCATATCCATATATTACACAGATGGATGTTTAAATAGCTATTTAAATGTAATGCTACATCTCCTCTGCACAAACTGCTGCAAAGGAAATGTAAGTCTAGAAGCTGTTTCCCCTGGTGACAACAGTTTACCGCACCAACTTATCTTTGTGAGCGCTGTCTTTGTAAGACAAAGGCCTTAACTGCACTGCACTATTACTATACTCATATGGCTTCAAATAGTAGAATGCTAAAAAAAAAATTATTAGAGGTATCTGCAATTCTCCACAGGTTTACTACACTCCTCAAAAAAATAAAGGGAACACTAAGATAACACATCCTAGATCTGAATGAATGAACTAATCATAAGAAATACTTTTGTCTTTACATAGATAAATGTGCTGACCACAAAATTATACAAAAATTATCAATGGAAATCTAATTTATCACCCCATGGAGGTCTGGATATGGAGTCACACTCAAAATCAAAGTGGAAAACCACACTACAGGCTGATCCAACTTTGATGTAATGTCCTTAAAACAAGTCAAAATGAGGCTCAGTAGTGTGTGTGGCCTCCACGTGCCCGTATGACCTCCCTACAACGCCTGGGCATGCTCCTGGACAGTCTGTGGTGCAACGTGGCATTGGTGGATGGAACTAGACATGATGTCCCAGATGTGCTCAATCAGATTCAGGTCTGGGGAAGAGGCGGGCCAGTCGATAACATCAATGCCTTCCTCTTGCAGGAACTGCTGACACACTCCAGCCACATGAGGTCTAGCACTGTCTTGCATTAGGAGGAACCCATGGCCAACTGCACAAGCATAGGGTTTCACAAGTGGTCTGAGGATCTCATCTCGGTACTTAATGCCACCCAGCACCATTACTGACCCACCGCCAAACCGGTCATGCTAGAGGATGTTGCAGGCAGCAGAACATTCTCCATGGCATCTCCAGACTCGGTCACGTCTGTCACGTACTCAGTGTGAACCTGCTTTCATCTGTGATGAGCACAGGGCACCAGTGGCAAATTTGCCATTCTTGGTGTTCTCTGGCAAATGCCAAAAGTCCTGCACAGTGTTTGGTTGTAATCACAACCCCCACCTGTGGGCGTTGGGCCCTCATACCACCCTTATGGAGTCTGTTTCTGACCGTTTGACTGGACACATGCATGCTGGAGGTCCTTCTGCAGGGCTCTGGCAGTGCTCCTCCTGCTGGGTTGTTGCCCTCCTAGGGCCTCCTCCATGTCTCCTGGTAGCGCCTCCATTCTCTGGACACTACGCTGACAGACACAGCAAACCTTCTTGCCACAGCTCGCATTGATGTGCCATCCTGGATGAGCTTCACTACCTGAGCCACTTGTGTGGGTTGTAGACTCCGTCTCATGCTACCACTAGAGTGAAAGCACCACCAGCATTCAAAAGGGACCATCAGCCAGGAAGCATAATAACTGAGAAGTGGTCTGTGGTCACCACCTGAAGAACCACTCCTTTAATGGGGGTGTCTTGCTAATTGCCTATAATTTCCACCTGTTGTCTGTTCCATTTGCACAACAGCATGTTAAATTGATTGTCAACAAGTGTTTCTTCTTGAGTGGACTGTGATTTCACAGAAGTGTCATTGACTTGGAGTTACATTGTGTTGTTTAAGTGTTCCCTTTATTTTTTTGTGCAGTGTATAATTTATTACTATACAGAAATAAAGGGTGGAAGGAAAAGTGCAGAACATGCAACTAACAAAATAATATCAATGTGCGTGTGATTCACTAAAAAGGTCTATAAATAGGGGTTCCAAAGGTGTAAAGAGTTTCCTCTTTTCCTTCATACATATGCATGCTCAGCTTTGCAGAGTCTGCATGTATTTTTTTTACTGGTGAGAAAAAAACATCAGGTATTAAAATTCAGCACATCTAATCCCTCTTTCTCCCAACATCATCTGAAAGGCAGAGTCAGGAGTTCCCTATACACATTAGATAGTTGGCTGATGCCACCAAAATTAGGGGATTTTTTTTTTTTTTTCTTAAAGCTCCTTCACATCATGTTTTGGGGATAGTGGCTCATTTTTGGACCGTATCCGGTTTTGTTGCCATACTGAAAACCATGGTCTGCTGAGGTATCAGTTAGGCAACAAAAACAGATATGGTCCAAAAATGAGCCGACCGGAGTCACAAGCTGACTCAGTCTGGCTCATTCAAATGAACAAGTTCCCTATGACAGCTCAGAGGTGCCAGTGCCAAGCACCACAGAACAAAAAAGCGCAATGGTAATATATTGTTACTTCGAAACACAGGTTCCAATATTAACACCCCATCCCTTTAATCCACTAAGTTTATATTGCACACAATTTCCATTCATAGAATATTGGGAAATGACTGCTAAACTATAGATGATCTAGTTATACAATGTTATGTAACATCTTCTGTGCAATACCTGAAGGGCTTTGATACGGTCGGACACGTTCTCTTGAGAGAAGACACGTATTGGCAGGGCTGCTTCTTGTGCAATCTCTGGAATGAAGATGCTGTCATGTGACACGGCTCTACTTCCCAGCACACCACTTGTGGCCCTGATAAAAAGTATGTCATTTTTCAATATACAATATCATTGAATATATATATGTATCAAAGTTATGGTAATCACATGTTGAAATAACAAGCTCACCAGCAGCTGTTTCAAAAATATCACAGAATAGTATATAGATATGGAATCTGTAACATATTGCCATTCTATTTCAAGTACACATGTAGTGTGGGGAAGAACAAGGCCCTATGTGGATGGTTAGTAGTATCCAATCAGATAACAATGTAGCCATGACATAATGTATACACCCACAAGTTAAATATATATTTTACACCAACCCGCTAGAAAGAGATATATACATTTAATAAACCATATTTGTATATTTATGGATAGTAGACACATGATCAATTAGGATAAACACGCCCACATTTATAAAGGACACACCTTCAATCATGATGGACACACCCCTCATTTGAGCATAAGTTGCTCCAGAGAAAGCCAGGATTGACATAAATAGAGAGAAGAACGGACAGAGGTCTCCAAGGAAGTCCTGTACAGCCCTCCAGCACAAGGAGGATGACAGCTAGAGGAAGCTAACAGAGGCGGCCATTTTAAAAGGACATTTCAAGATGGATCCATTATGCTGGATGAAGTACTTAGGAAGAAATCTCAGCTGGTCAGACAAGATTTATGGACATGCCTACATAACCCTCCTACATTATTTACTTATGCTAAGGACTACTGTCACGATGCCGGCTGGCAGGTAGTGGATCCTCTGTGCCAGAGAGGGATGGCGAGGACCGCGCTAGTGGACCGGTTCTAAGCCACTACAGGTTTTCACCAGAGCCCGCCGCAAAGCGGGATGGTCTTGCTGCGGCGGTAGTGACCAGGTCGTATCCACTAGCAACGGCTCACCTCTCTGACTGCTGAAGAAGCTGAAGATAGGCGAGGTACAAGGGAGTAGGCAGAAGCAAGGTCGGACGTAGCAGAAGGTCGAGGCAGGCAGCAAGGATCGTAGTCAGGGGCAACGGCAGGAGGTCAGGAACACGGGCTAGGAACAGACAAGGGAACGCTTTCACTAGGCACTAAGGCAACAAGATCCGCCAAGGAAGTGCAAGGGAGGAGGTTAGATATAGTCAGGGACCAGGTGATCACACTAATAGGTAATTGGGAAGATTGGGCCAGGCACCAACATTGGTGCACTGGCCCTTTAAATTGCAGAGACCCGGCGCGCGCGCGCCCTAGGGAGCGGGGCCGCGCGCGCCGGGACAGGACCGACGGAGAGCGAGTCAGGTACGGGGACCGGGGTGCGCATCGCGAGCGGGCGCCACCCGCATCGCGAATCGCATCCCGGCTGGAGGCGGGACCGCAGCGCACCCGGTCAGTGGATCTGACCGGGGCGCTGCAGCAACGAGGATGAGGCGAGCGCTCCGGGGAGGAACGGGGACCCGGAGCGCTCGGCGTAACAGTACCCCCCCCCTTGGGTCTCCCCCTCTTCTTGGGGCCAAAGAACCTGAGGAAAAAAAAGTCAATTTTTCCGTGATGAGGTCCGATGCACATTAGGAGGGGTTCTGTGCGGAAAAGCATGAGACAGTCCAATCTTTCATTGTTAATACAATAGATGTAGAGGGGTCTGGCGAGACTGGTCACGGGGACGTAGAACCTGTTGATGAGAGAGGCCAAAAAAAATTTTCCTGCAGATCCGGAATCCAAGAAGACCATAGTAGAGAAGGAGAAGGTAGAGGCAGATATCCGCACAGGCACAGTAAGGCGTGGAGAAGCAGAGTTGACATCAAGAACTGTGTCACCTTTGTGCGGAGTCAGCGTACGTCTTTCCAGGCGGGGAGGACGGATAGGACAATCCTTCAGGAAGTGTTCGGTACCGGCATAGTACAGGCAAAGATTCTCCATGCGGCGTCGTGTCCTCTCTTGAGGTGTCAAGCGAGACCGGTCAACTTGCATAGCCTCCGTGGCGGGAAGCACAGGAACGGATTGCAGAGGACCAGAGGAGAGAGGAGCCGGGGAGAAAAAACGCTTCGTGCGAACAAAGTCCATATCCAGGCGGAGCTCCAGACGCCATCCGGAAGAACGCATGTCAATGCGAGTGGCAAGATGAATGAGTTCATGTAGGTCAGCAGGAGTCTCTCGTGCGGCCAGAACATCTTTAATGTTGCTGGATAGGCCTTTTTTAAAGGTCGCGCAGAGAACCTCACTATTCCAGGACAACTCGTAAGCAAGAGCACGGAACTGAATGGCGTACTCGCCAACGGAAGAAACACCCTGTTCCAGGTTCAGCAGGGCAATCTCGGCAGAAGAAGCTCGGGCAGGCTCCTCGAAGACACCACGGACCTCAGCGAAGAAGGACTGGACTGTGGCTGTGGCAGAATCATTGCGGTCCCCATCAAACTTGTCCGGCAGGGACAAGCAGGGGTTAAGAACGGCCGGTTGCTGCGGAGGAGTTGCAGGAGCCGGCGGAGGAGATGGTTGTTGCAGCTGTAGCTGTGACTGAAGTTGCTGTATCTGCGGCAGCAGCTGCTGTGACTGAAGTTGCTGTATCTGCGGCAGCAGCTGCTGTAACTGTGACTGAAGACGCTGTGTCTCGGAAATCAAGTATGCCAGCTGTTGATCTCGTTGGGCGATCTTTACGCCAAATTTGTCCGGCAGGGACAAGCAGGGGTTAGGAACGGCCGGTTGCTGCGGAGGAGTTGCAGGAGCCGGCGGAGGAGATGGTAGTTGCAGCTGTAGCTGTTGCTGTATCTGCGGCTGCAGCTGCTGTATCTGTGACTGAATACGCAGTGCCTCGGAGGTCAAGTATGCCAGCTGTTGATCTCGTTGGGCGATCTTTAGCGACTGCTGGGCGATCTGACGAGCTTGCTGGGCGACCAGCGTAGGGAGGTCAGCGACAACAGGCAGAGGAACTTCAGCGGGATCCATGGCCGGATCTACTGTCACGATGCCGGCTGGCAGGTAGTGGATCCTCTGTGCCAGAGAGGGATGGCGAGGACCGCGCTAGTGGACCGGTTCTAAGCCACTACAGGTTTTCACCAGAGCCCGCCGCAAAGCGGGATGGTCTTGCTGCGGCGGTAGTGACCAGGTCGTATCCACTAGCAACGGCTCACCTCTCTGACTGCTGAAGAAGCTGAAGATAGGCGAGGTACAAGGGAGTAGGCAGAAGCAAGGTCGGACGTAGCAGAAGGTCGAGGCAGGCAGCAAGGATCGTAGTCAGGGGCAACGGCAGGAGGTCAGGAACACGGGCTAGGAACAGACAAGGGAACGCTTTCACTAGGCACTAAGGCAACAAGATCCGCCAAGGAAGTGCAAGGGAGGAGGTTAGATATAGTCAGGGACCAGGTGATCACACTAATAGGTAATTGGGAAGATTGGGCCAGGCACCAACATTGGTGCACTGGCCCTTTAAATTGCAGAGACCCGGCGCGCGCGCGCCCTAGGGAGCGGGGCCGCGCGCGCCGGGACAGGACCGACGGAGAGCGAGTCAGGTACGGGGACCGGGGTGCGCATCGCGAGCGGGCGCCACCCGCATCGCGAATCGCATCCCGGCTGGAGGCGGGACCGCAGCGCACCCGGTCAGTGGATCTGACCGGGGCGCTGCAGCAACGAGGATGAGGCGAGCGCTCCGGGGAGGAACGGGGACCCGGAGCGCTCGGCGTAACAACTACCTTTACATGAAGTTTTCTTGTTTTATGTACTGTCTGCCATGATGTCATGAAGATAACAATATATATATATGTTTTCTTATACAAACAAAGAGCTCTCATAGTAACACACTATGCCGCCAGGGACTCAAATCATGCAGTGCGAGATCTGTCCCCCTGCTTAAGCCAGTACATGTTCGGACCCATCGGAAGTTTGCTAGAGAGCATTTGGATGATCCAGAAGAGTATTGGGAGAATGTCATATGGTCAGATGAAACCAAAGTAGAACTTTTTGGTAAAAACTCAACTCATCGTGTTTGGAGAAAGAATGCTGAGTTGCATCCAAAGAACACCATATCTACTGTGAAGCATGAAGGTGGAAACATCATGCTTTGGGGCTGTTTTTCTTCTAAGGGACCAGAACAACTGATCCGTGTAAAGGAAAGAATGAATGGGGCCATGTATCGTAAATACATTTCAAGGTCCTGGAGTGGCCTAGCTAGTCTCCGGATCTCAACCCCATAGAAAACCTTTGGAGGGAGTTGAATGTCCGTGTTGCCCAGCGACAGCCCCAAAACATTACTGCTAGAGGAAATCTGCATGTAGAAATGGGCCAAAATACCAGAAACAGTGTGTTGTGACCAAATACTTATTTTCCACCATAAATAAATAAATAATTTAAAAAAATCAGACAATATGATTTTATGGATTTTTTTCTCATTCTGTCTCTCATAGTTGAGGTATTCCTAAAATTACATGTCTCTCTCATCTTTTTAAGTGGGAAAACTTGCACAATTGGTGGCTGACTAAATAATTTTTTGCCCCACTGTACACTGTCTATCACATGAGATTTTGGAAAGATTTGTAAAGTATTTCATGTGAAAAGGTCAATAATATGAATATTCCAATCTTAAATCTTTTCTTGATGGGCATGAACTAGAAGATGCAGACATGAAGAAGCTTGGGACATCCGCCACAGAGCACTGTCAGAGTGACAAAAGACAAAAAAATAACAATAAATATTGACAAATATCCACCAACCGCACATTATAACTTACTCAAGCTCCTCCTCAGACTCATAATCAGCATGTGAGGAGTCAGGCACGGTGACATCGCTGGCAGACTGACTCTTCAGACCGCTTGCACCCAATGATGGTAAAGTTTCTTTTCTCTTCTTTTTTCCAAACAATTTTTTGAAAGATTTGAACTTAAATTTCTTTTTAGCTAAAAGAAAGACAAAAATGTTACAAATATGTCATCTAAGTATATTATTGGACTCATAGAATTGGTATACCATTATGTATGGTATACCACAAGTATGCCTTATCAATCAATTTAAAAAGGGAACCTGTTATCACTTTTATACCACCTGAAGAATGTTCCATCCTTGTGGTCCCTGGGGACTTTTACCTGCCCCGTTGGCCTTGATTCGATTGATCTCTCCCTAAACTTAAACTGGAAGCGATCTATCAATTAAAGGTGCTCTGGCAGGAGACCACCCCCAAAATTTATGCTGCCCCATAGACAGCATGAAATCCCGAACAAGCACCTATGTTACAAACAACTATGTTCTACTCTAAAAAGCTGTAGCACTTCAAACAAAACATAGTTTAAAACTGAGCCATTCAGCAGGCTAAGTGGACAACTGGGCTTTTCTAGGATTAGATTGATTAATAGGTCTCTTTCTATACACAATGAGGGAAAAATTATCAATCAAGCCGCACAGGGGAGGAGTGAAGCCAAGGAGACCACCCAGATGGCACTTAACTGGTGCAGCAGTATGATCTTAAATAGAGATGAGCGAACTTACAGTAAATTCGATTCGTCACGAACTTCTCGGCTCGGCGGTTGCTGACTTTTCCTGCATAAATTAGTTCAGCTTTCCGGTGCTCCGGTGGGCTGGAAAAGGTGGATACAGTCCTAGGAAAGAGTCTCCTAGGACTGTATCCACCTTTTCCAGCCCACCGGAGCACATGAAAGCTGAACTAATTTATGCAGGAAAAGTCAGCAACCGCCGAGCCGAGAAGTTCGTGACGAATCGAATTTACTGTAAGTTCGCTCATCTCTAATCTTAAACAAAGTTTTCTCTTTTTGTTTTAAAAGTAAGACTTGCTACTTGGGGTTTGGGCAGCACAAATCTTACTGACGAACATCCCCTAAACCAGTGTCTCCCAACCAGAGTGCCTTCGGCTGTTGGAAATCTACAACTCTTAGCATGCCCAGACAGCCGAAGGCTGTCCGGGCATGCTTGGAGTTGTAGTTTTGCAACAGCTGGAGGTACCCTGGTTGAGAAATGTTGGTCTATACCATTCCACACTATAGTGCCAGACAGCACTGGGCACAGGTAAGTCTTATGGCTCACATTTATCAATGTAGGTGTAAGTGAAGCATTTTTTTACACCTTTTTTTTCTGTGCTGGTAATGTGTAGGATCACCAAATTTATTAAATGTTCACAGGGCATTTGATACATTTTGTGCAGGTAAACATTTTCTCAAATTTCTCTCTTCACATACACTAAAAAGCTACACCAGGTCTGGGCTGGTGTAGTTTTAGAGGCTTTTCAGTGGTTTTGCGCCTTTTTTCCGCCTTTTTACAAAAAGGCGCAGTTCCCTTCTATATCATGTGTATTGCCAAAATCAGTGGATTGCAACTCAAAATCAGTGGATTGCAACTCAAAATCAGCAGAAACGTGTAAACAAAAAGGCGCAAAAGAGGCGCAAATAAACCCTGCTTGCGCCTTCTTGTGCCTTTTGTAGACACAAAAAACAGTCTAAAGACAATGATAAATGTCGGCCTATATTCTTATTTTTTTATTTATTTATTTATTCATCTTATCAACATTGGGAACTTTTTTTTTTTTTTAAGATTTTTTTACATAGATTTTTTTAATGATAGACATATCCATTAAATGAAAGCCTCTAGGATATGAGAGCATACTGGATTCCTGAACCTGTACTTGATAGGAAAAGACTGCAATTTATAGACAAAAATGAAAACAGTGACATAAAAAAAAGAGGCAAACCTATGCAGGCTTTATTTATTCCTGATATACAGTATTTATTGTACAATGCATATCTATGTAAGCCAATTTTAACCTTCAAACAAGGAAGCTTTATTTATCAATAAAAAATGTAGCATACAATAATAGCATAAAGAACAGAAACATTCGATCCGAAGACCAACAGAAATCAAAAACAGTCAGGTCACAATTTAGTCATGTAGAAAACAAAGATCCCTTACATGTTTGCAGTGCATCATAAAGCGTTCCATGGGCAGGAGAGGATACATACGGTATGTAAACGGTGAGACATGGAAATTGGAAATGGAATGCACTCTCCCCCCACCCTCCCATGTGCAATTGTACTCGCAGCCCGGACATATGCTCAAAGGTCCCTAAAACCCTAAGCAAATTAGGGAGGGAAGTAAGCGGCTTAGTGATCGTTAATAAAAAATCATCCGCAAACAAATTGCACTTATATTCCCGATTCCCCACACCGGTGCCCCCAATATTTGCATCATACCTAATTAAAGCCGCCAAGGGCTCCATGACAAGAGCAAACAAGGCCGGCGACAAAGGGCAGCCCTGTCTAGTCCCTCGCATGATGTTCAGGGGCGCCGGTGTGGTGGAGGACAGCTTAAGGAAAGCCCTGGGAGTAGAGTACAGATGGTGCAATATCGTATTAAAAGAGCCCCCAAAACCAAATTTGCGCAATACCGCAAACATATATGGCCAGGTAACGCTATCAAAAGCTTTTTCTATATCGAGTGCCAACGCTAACATGGGGGTATTTGTAGTATTGGACCATTGGATAAGGTTAAGTATTTTCCACACATTGTCGGGAGCTTGTCGGCCAGGGACGAATCCCACCTGATCCGCCTGCACCATGGAGGGAAGTGAACGATTAAGGCGGACTGCAAGTATAGAGGTGAGCAATTTAGTGTCAATATTTAGCAATGTGATAGGGTGATAATTAGCCGGGTGCAAATGATCTTTATTAGGTTTCGGGATCACTGTTATGTGGGCATCCTCAGAGTCAAGAGTAGGTAGGTGTAGGGATGAGAGAAAAAAAGGAAATAGACGAGGATGAGGGAGAATTCTGGGGCGGGGCAGCATACAGAGAAGAATAATAGGTATGAAAGGCTGTGTAGATGTGGTCAGGGTTAGAGGTAAGTACACCGGGACGTAGTTGGATGGTATGTACCTTATTATAGGAGGTAGTATTGTGGAGCATATTAGCTAGGAGGCGGTCTGGCTTGTTAGCATAACTATTGTAAGTAGAGCGTGTCCAACACACCGCCTTCTCAACCTCCGTGGACAGCAACGCATCCAATTGAAGTCTAGTACGTCTGACCTCACTATAAAGGTACACAGACGGCTCTTGTTGATGAGCTACAGTAAGGTGGATCAATTTGGCTTACAACGCAACCTTGGTGGCTGAGCGATCCCTCTTGACACCAGAGGCCAGAGATATAATCCGTCCCCTCATGTACGACTTATGGGCTAGCCACAGCCAACAAGGTGAGCTACTGGTAGTGTTGTGAAGAAAATATTCAGATAGATCAGATTCCAGTTGAGAACGTATGCGTGGGATTGTGAGCAGTGACTCGTTCAATCTCCAACGAAAGGGAATCACAGTATGCCTAGCTAGGTGGAATGCAGCCAATACCATATCATGATCCGACCACACACATGGCACGTGACTGGCGTAGAGGAGAAACGGAATCATGACTGTGTTAGCCAATATCCAATCAATACATGAGTATGTGCGCTGTGACGGAGAGAAGTAAGTATACCCCCTAGTACGACCATTATGCTCTCGCCACACATCAGCTACATTACAATCCTTAAATAACCCCTGTACCTTACATTGCTGGGTCCCAGATCTACGAAGTGGGGCGGGATGAGACCGATTCAATTCGCTATGATAAACAAAATTAAAGTCTCCAGCCCAAATCAACCAATCGTAGGTGAGGGAGGCCGGTTTCGAGCATAGGCTGGTAAAAAAGGAAAGCGGAGCATCAGTTGGTGCATAAGAGTTAAGTATACAAAGTGTTTTATCATGCAACATCCCCACCAATATAACATAGCGGCTATCAGGGTCTATCAGGGTATGTTCTACAGAAAAAGGGAAAGAATCATGCAAAAGCATCAAAACCCCTCTACTTTTAGAAGCATATGTAGAAAAATAAAAACGCCTATATGACCTATGAAAAAATTTAGGGTGAGACGAGGGCGTGAAATGGGACTCCTGTATACAGATGACGTCAGGGTGCTGTTTAGCATAATCCCTAAACGATTTACTCCTTTTGAGGGGGGAGTTAAAGCCCCTCACATTATGAGACAATAGCTTACACATGTTAATACTTCACACAAGCTACAATTAAGCAATAACGGTAGGGGGAGTGCAACATAGATGAACGGTATAATACTACACCAGACTGAACATGGAGAGTCCACTGCAAAGGAGCCAGCAGTCAATGATGACCTGTAGGAACACGAAACAGAAAAAAATAGAAAACAACAAAACACACCAAAAACAAAAAACACGAAATAGCAATCCAAGTAAGGAAAGACTGGTCGGTAGAGATGAGCAAACTTACAGTAAATTCGATTCATCACGAACTTCTCGGCTCGGCAGTTGATGACTTATCCTGCGTAAATTAGTTCAGCCTTCAGGTGCTCCGGTGGGCTGGAAAAGGTGGATACATTCCTAGGAAAGAGTCTCCTAGGACTGTATCCACCTTTTCCAGCCCACCGGAGCACCTGAAAGCTGAACTAATTTATGCAGGAAAAGTCATCAACTGCCAAGCCGAGAAGTTTGTGACGAATCGAATTTACTGTAAGTTCGCTCATCTCTACTGGTCGGCTTCTTCCAAAACCCATCATTCTTCCCTGTCCCCTTCTGGGAAGTGAGGACACACTAATCCGGGCAGTGCATAGCCAGTCAGAAGACATTGTGGGTTCCAAATCAGGACAAGGAATCATTGGCATAGTCACAAATCAGTAACACCCCGAAATAAGGCATACAGGAATATGCTGGCCAGTAGGAAACAGTTCAGTCGGAGAACAGTCATCTCGGTAATAAAGGCAGACCGACCACCGAAACATAGTCATCAAGTTCAGGTACGATTCTGCGCTTTATCCCGGTGGGACACAGTCGTCCACGTATGTTGCGGACGATGCACTCTCTGCGGCTGCGGCGGCAGATCAACCGGTGCCAGCTTTTCCGCTTTCAAAGCCTCCAGAGCCTCCTTCAGAGTGCGGACAAGGTAAGCATGGCCATGGAGTGTAAAAGATAAAGAAAATGGGAAGCCCCACCTATATTTCACTTTTTGCTGGATGAGGGCTAGCGTGATGGGCCTGAACTCCCTGCGTCTGGCCAGGGTAGTAGGAGCCAAATCTGAGTACAGCTTTGCGGAGGGGGGCAGGCCCGGCAGGGCTGGTAGATCATGGGCAGCAAGCAAAAGAACATCACGGACCTCCGGGAAATGTAATTTAAGGACAACGTCCCTCGGGAGCTCCTTATTTTTAGGCCTAGCCAAGGCCCTATGTATGCGGTCAAATCGAAGCATCTCCGGCTCCAAATGAGGGGCCAGTTCATAAAAAAGATCCGTAAGTACCTTGTTCAGGTCAGTGAAGGACTTCGGCAGACCTCTTAGGCGTAGGTTCACCCTCCGCTATCTATTTTTGAGGTCCTCTAGCTTGAGTTCCAGGGCCGCCACCTTGCCCGCCTGCTTGTCCATGTCCCACCTGTCTGAGTCCATAGCGTCCGCCAACTCATCAAGTTTGGCCTCATTATCTGACACCCTCTGAGTAGTGTTGAGCGGCATAGGCCATATTCGAATTCGCGAATATTCGCGAATATATGGACGAATATTCGTCATATATTCGCGAATATTCGCATAGTCGTTATATTCTTGTTTTATTTTCGCATATGCGAATATTCGCGTATGCGAAAATTAACATGTGAATATTGGCATACAAAATTAACACGCGCGTAAATTCGCATATGCGAAAATTAGCATATGCTAATGTTCGCATATGCGAATTTCCGTATGTGCGAATTTTCGCACGTCAGTCTCACACAGTAGTATTACAGCCTTCTTTACACCACACAAGCTGGAAGCAGAGAGGGATGATCACTGTGATGTGTACTGTGAAGAAAAAAAAAAAAAAAAAAACGAATATTCGTAATTACGAATATATAGCGCTATATTCGCGAAATTCGCGAATTCGCGAATATGCGATATTCGCGAATAATATTCGAATTGCGAATATTCGCGAGCAACACTACCTCTGAGTAAGTTCCGCCTGCGACCGCTCGCTCCGAAAGAGTGACTGGATGTTGCGGAACATAGCCGCCGGTGTAAGATCCTCCGTATACAGCGGAGCTTCAACCTCTGAGTTGTCCTCCGATCTGCGCAAGCTCGCGACGGCCATCTTGGATTTAGG
This sequence comes from Hyla sarda, assembly GCF_029499605.1. Taxonomy (NCBI): domain Eukaryota; kingdom Metazoa; phylum Chordata; class Amphibia; order Anura; family Hylidae; genus Hyla; species Hyla sarda. The sequence goes on from NC_079190.1 coordinate 187,673,751, forward strand.
CCCAGTCCGGAACAAGTCTGGGATGGACTGTGAAAGACCTTGAGTTAGTGGCTGGATCTTTCTCCTAGAGGAGCAGGGAGTATTCATAGTAGGTCCAGCAGGAATTCCCAAGCAAAGGAGCCGAAATTCGGCGCTGATAGTGGCGATTAATGCACAGCTGGCACGGAGCTCACATGAGGTGCATCTGTCTCAGTGAGCCGCGCACATGCGCCCCTATGAAAGCCAATTTTAACACACATATGCTGTAAAACACAACACTTCTAGGCCTGCCTCCCCAATGTTACAAGTGTGAAGGCTAAATTAGCCTATATTTGTTGGAGGGGCATTAAGGGCTTAAATACCCACGTTGGCTCTCCCAACAGCAGGCATCCTGTCTCGTGACATACGCAACATTTTCTGGAATTGGCGGGAGGATCTTATCAGCAACACGGGATGGTGGCGTACATGCGCCTCGCCATGCTGTTTGGATCTGTCATGGCAGGCTCTGCCTGCAGCATGGCAGGATTCGGAAGCCAGGTGGAAGTACGAGGTGTAGGCAGGGGGAGAACTTAGGTACCCACTGACTAAGGTAACCCACCTGCAGTGTTAGTTTTTGCTGAGAGCTCCGGAAGTCGGCTGCTGCTACAGCCATCTCGCAGGATGAGGACATCGCCTCAGTGAAGGCACGCTTGTTTGGTATGATGATTTCTGCTGAAGTCTCAGCTACTTGTATTCTTTTGCTGATCTTAAGGATGCACTTAATTAACAGCTCGGCCCATCGCGCCTGGCCCACTGTAACGAGAGTCCCAGCGGTGGTCAGGTATCTTCGATAGGGATTGCTGCTCAGACTGTAGCTTCTTTGTCACTCTAGGTAAACTTGTTGTTTTCCAGTGCTATTATGGTTAATATTCTATCACATATTTACTGCTACTAGTGGAAATTCATGACTGTAGATATGATATAGAAACCCTTTCAGCTCCAGTACTTCCTTGCCAGTGTTTTTCACTTGACACTGACACTCTGTAACCAGCCCAATCTGTGGTCAGGGTATCTTCTGTAAGAATTGACTGCAGTTTTATTGGAGTTACATGTTGCACTGGTGGAATAGATAAAAAAAATTATAATAGTAATAATAATAAAAAAATAATAATAATGATATATATCTATATATATTTAAAACTCAACGTGTGTATGTATGTCCAAACGGCTAAAAATATTAACATGAAACTTGGCACACATGTTACTTATATGTCAACAACAAACATAGGATAGGTGATTTAACCCTTACCCACCCCGATTTGCCAGGGGCGGGGTTTATGTTTAAAGTCCCATACAAGTCAATGGGAAATATATGTTACTGCATAACTTCCAAACGGCTGGAGATATTTCCATAATACTTGGTCACATGTTACTTATATGTCCACTTAAAATATAGGATAGTTAATTTAACCCTTAACTATCCCCATTTGTGAGGGTCAGGGCTTTTGTTTAAAGTCCCATGCAAATCAATGGGAAATGTATGTTCCCACATAACTTCCGTACAGCTGGAGATATTGCAATACCTGGTACACATATTACGGGTCGGGATAGGAGGTCAAGATAGGAGGTCGGGATAGGAGGACGGGATAGGAGGTCGGGATAGGAGGACGGGATAGGAGGTCGGGATAGGAAGACGGGATAGGAGGTCGGGATAGGAGGACGGGATAGGAGGACGGGATAGGAGGTCGGGATAGGAGGTCGGGATAGGAGGACGGGATAGGAGGTCAGGATAGGAGGACGGGATAGGAGGTCGGGATAGGAGGTCGGGATAGGAGGTCGTGATAGGAGGACGGGATATGAGGTCGGAATAGGAGGTCGGGATAGGAGGTCGAGATATGAGGTTGGGATAGATGGACTGGATAGGAGGACGGGATAGGAGATAGGGATAGGAGATTGGGATAGGAGGTCAGGATAGTAGGTCGAGATAGGAGCAGGGGATATGAGGATGGGATAGGAGGTCAGGATAGGAGGTAGGGATTAGAGGTCGGGATTGGAGGACGGGAGAGGAGGTCGAGATAGGAGGTCAAGATAGGAGGTCGAGATAAGGATAGGAGGACGGGATAGGATGTAGGGATAGGAGGTCGAGATAGGAGGACGGGATAGGAGGACGGGATAGGAGGACGGGATAGGAGGACGGGATAGGAGGTCGGGATAGGAGGTCGGGATAGGAGGACGGGATAGGAGGACGGGATAGGAGGTCGGGATAGGAGGTCGGGATAGGAGGTCGGGATAGGAGGTCGAGATAGGAGGACGGGATAGGAGGTCAAGATAGGAGGTCGAGATAGGAGGTCAAAATATAGGAGGTCGAGATAGGAGGTCGAGATAGGAGGACGGGATAGGAGGTCAGGATAGGAGGTCGAGATAGGAGAACAGGATAGGAGGACGGGAAAGGAGGACGGGATAGGAGATCAGGATAGGAGGACGGGATAGGCGGACGGGATAGGAGGTCGGGATAGAAGGTCGAGATAGGAGGATGAGATAGGAGGACGCGATAGGACGGGATAGGAGGACGAGATAGGAGGTAAAGATAGGAGGACGGGATAGGAGGTCGGGATCGGAGGACGGGATAGGAGGTCGGGATAGGAGGTCGGGATAGGAGGTCGGGATAGGAGGTCGGGATAGGAGGACGGTATAGTTGGTTGGGATATGACAACAATATATGAGGATATGAAGTCAAAAGCTTCCTCCTTTGTTTATTTTCCTTCCTAACAAGGATTAGGAAGGAAAAACTGGGCAACGCCGGGTACTCAGCTAGTATATATATATATATATATATATATATATATATATATATATTAGGGATCGACCGATATCGTTTTTTTAGGGCCGATACCGATAATCGGTGGAGGTTAGGGCCGATAGCCGATAACTTATACCGATATTCCGGTATAAGTTATCGGCTATTCATCCCCCCTCGACACCGCTGCAGATCATTGATTTAACGCGGGCGCTTTAAATTAATGCACTGCGGTGGCTTTTGCGGTGCCATAGGCCGCTGCCGCCACCACCACCCGCTTCTCTCCCCCCTACCTGTCAGGGTGGTCCGGGCCATCCATCCTCCCTTCCTGTAGTGTCCGGCGGCATTCCATGTGGAGGGTGAACCGGTCCGGGCTGTCCTTCTTCTCCGGGGGTCCTCTTCTCCACTCCGGGCAGGCCTAGTACACTGCATAGACGCCGCTGCGCAGTGACGCCCGTGCGCAGCGACGCACCTGACGTCACGGCGTAGCGGCGTCTATGCAGCGTACTAGGCCGGAGCCTGTCCGGAGTGGAGAAGAGGACCCCCGGAGAAGAAGGACAGCCCGGAACGGTTCACCCTCCACCCGGAAGGATGGATGGCCCGGACCACCCCCATTACGGGTAAGTAAATTTTTTTTTTATTGACTCGGAGGGTGGGGGAGGGGCCCGACCGGTATAGCGGTATGGGCAAAAATCCATACTGGTATACCCCCCAGCACTACGGGGGGGCGGTCGCGGTGCGGGGCGGCGGATCGGGGGGGCGGTCGTGGTGCGGGCGGTGCACGGGGGCGGGGCATTATCGGCTTATCGGCAAGGTAATTGCCGATACCGATAATGCCCAAAATCGTGATTATCGTGATTATACTCTGTCATTACATGCACTAATCACACATTCATTGCTGCATTTTTTACTGTACATACGTGCATACCATTTATACTGCACATACGCTCATAGCATTTCTGTAACCCTCACGTTTCAGAAGACAGGAAACCCAGTGGATCTGGCTCTGCTGGACCTGTGTGGCAGATGACTCGGACCATACCAAAAAACGCTGGTTTACACCAGAGCCCGCCGCAAAGCAGGATGGGCTTGCTGCAGCAGGGGACACTCAGGCTGCTCCCCCTGGCATGGCTCGACCACATGCGAGGCACAGGAGGGATAAGACAGCTCGTAGTCAGGATAGCAGAAGGTCAGGGCAGGCGGTACAGTAGCATAGTCAGGAACGTAGCAATGGTCAGTAGGCAGTCGGCATGGAGCAAGGTCAGGTCACGGAGCAAAGGAACAGATACACGGCAAGGCAATAACAGGAATGCTTTCTCTCAGGCTCAAGGCAACAAAGGTTCAGCAGGGATGTGAGGAGGGTGGATGAATTTATCAATGAGCCACAATGAGCCACAGGTGAATACACTAATGAGCGCACTGGCCCTTTAAATCTTAAAGCTCCGGCGCACGCGCGCCTTAGGGGATGGGGACACACGTGCCGGAGCAAAGAGGCAAAGGCGGGGGCAGGAGAAGCATCAGGTGAGTGATGGACTGGGGCTTGCATGCGGGCACGTCCCGCGATGCGAGTCCCAGCCCCGCCGACAGCAGCAGGTAACAGGACCATGCGCAACCGTACCCCCCCCCCTTTGGTCTCCCCCTCCTTTTATTAGTTAGAAAACTCCTGAGAAGGTCACGGTCCAGGATATTCTCCTCAGGCTCCCAAGATCTCTCCTCAACCAAAAAAAATTGTTTACCTCTCACAGTTTTTGTAGCAAGAATCTCTTTAACCTTGAAGATGTCAGAAGAGCTGGAGACAGGTGTGGGGACAAGATTCTTCTGAGAAAACCGGTTTATGACAAGAGGCTTGAGGAGGGAGACGTGGAAGGAATTGGGAATACGTAACGTAGCAGGTAGACAGAGTTTGTAGGAGACAGGGTTGATTTTTTGTAGAATCTTGAAGGGACTAAGGTAGCGAGGACCGAGCATGTAACAGGGGATCTTGAAGTGGATGTACTTGGGTGAAAGCCACACCATGTCACTAGGAGAAAAGGATGGAGGAGGTCTTCTACTTTTATCCACTTGCGCTTTCATGCATGCAGAAGCCTGGGATAACGACTGTCGGGTCTGTTGCCAGATGGTAGAGAAGTCATGGACCAGCTCATTAACAGCAGGCACACCAGAGGAAACTGGGAGTGGAAGAGGAGGACGGAGATGGAGTCATAGACAACAAAAAAGGGGGACAATATCATGGACTCGGAATCCTTCTGATTATATGAGAATTCAGCCCAGGGGAGAAGGTCGACCCTATCGTCTTGGCGAGCAGAAACAAAATGCCGAAGATAAGTCTCTAGGATTTGATTAACCCTCTCCACCTGACCGTTGGACGGACGGTGGTAGACCGAGGAGAAGTCCAGATTGATGTCCAGAGGGTTACAAAGGGTTCGCCAGAACTTAGAGATAAACTGCACACCTCGATCCGAAACGATATGCTGAGGAAGACCATGTAAACGAAAAACATGCAACAAGAAGTACTTCACCAGCTTGAGGGCAGAAGGAAGACCTGGTAGAGGAATGAAATGAGCCATCTTGGAAAACCGTTCTACAACAACCCAGATGACAGTGTTATGAGATGGTGGCAAATCGGTGATGAAATCCATGGTGATATGGGACCAGGGAGTCTCTGGAATGGGTAAAGGCTGTAAGAGTGCTGAAGGTCTCTGTCGAGGAGTTTTATCACGGGCACAAGTTTCACAGGAATGAACAAAATCAGAAACATCACGTTCAAAATGGGGCCACCAGTAGTTATGGGAGATAAGAAGTATCTTACGTATTCCAGGATGTCCTGCTGTCAAGGAAGAATGACCCCATTTCAGGACCTAGCGTCTCAATCTGGCAGGCCCAAAGGATTTTCCCGGAGTAACTTGCTCAAACACTGAGCAGACTGAAGGTATAAAAGATTCTTATGGTCTAGATGCTGACCGGAAGAGTAGAACCTTCCAATTAATGTCAAAATTCCTCCAAAGCTAGCTTGATAGCGAGGAGTTCACGATCTCCAATGGAGTAATTCCTCTCAGCAGGAGAGAATTTCTTGGAGAAGAACCCACAAGTAACAGTTTTGCTCTTGCCGTTTTTCTGAGTAAGAACGCACCTGCTCCAATAGATGAGGTATCAACCTCCAAAGCAAAGGGCCACTCCAGATCAGGTCTTGTAAGTACGGGAGCAGAGGCAAATGCAGATTTTAAACAGGAGAAGGCCTCTTCAGCCTCTTGAGGCCAAGACATAGGATTAGATGCCTTCTTAGTGAGAACCACAATTGGAGCAACCAAGGATGAAAAATGTGGGATAAATTGATAATAGTTTGCGAATCCCAGAAAGCATGGAATAGCACGTAGGGCCGGAGGATGAGGACAATCCAATACTGCAGACAATTTATCTGGATCCATCTGCAGGCCCTGATGAGAGACAATGTAGCCAAGAAACGGAAGACTAGTTTTCACGAACAGGTATTTCTCCAGTTTGGCGTAGAGATGATTCTTCCATAATTGCTGAAGAACCAGACGAACATATATACAATACTCCTCTAAGTTGAAAGAGAAGATCAGGATGTCATCTAGGTATACGACAACACAGGTGTAGAGAAGATCACGGAAGATATAATTGACAAACTCTTGAAAAACGTCCGAAGCATTGCAGAGACCAAAAGGCATTACGAGATACTCAAAATGTCCGTCACAAGTATTGAAGCCCGTTTTCCATTCATCTCCCTTGCGGATATGAATGAGGTTATACGCTCCACATAAGTTCAACTTGGAGAAGACCTTGGCACCACAGAGACGGTCAAAAAGTTCAGAGATAAGAGGTAGAGGGTTAAACGTTAAGTCCCCTGTAGTCAATGTATGGACTGAGTGAGCCATCCTTCTTTCCAACAAAGAAGAAACCAGCTCCAGCAGGAGAAGAGGACTTATGGATAAATCCCTTTAGGAGATTCTCCTGGATACACTCAGTCATGGCTTTGGCCTCAGGAACCGATAGAGGGTATATCCTTCCACGAGGAGGTGTGGTACCAGGCAGAAGATCAATAGGGCAGTCATAAGGACGATGTGGAGGCAGAGACTCAGCCTGTTTCTTGAGAAAACGTCAGAGAAATCTTGGTAAGGTGGTGGCAGGCCAGGTAAAGGAGGAGGACGAGAAACAATTTTAGACTGAACTAATTGGAGGAAAAGATTTTGACAGGATTGTCCCCAACGAATAATCTCTCCAGTTTTCCAATCCAGTTGCGGAGAATGGCGTTGCAGTCAAGGAAGGCCAAGAAGAATCTCTGAAGTACAGTGTGGATGAACACAGAGTTCAATATTTTCCTTATGCAATACTCCCACTTGCATGACAAGAGAGTCAGTACGGAAGTGAACCATACAGTCCAGATTTTGTCCATTAACAGAGGAGATGAACAAGGGCTTGGCAAGCCGAGTAAGGGGAAGATGATACTTGCGGACCAAAGAAGCATCAATAAAGTCTCCTGCCGATAAAGAATCCAAAAATGCTGTAGCGATGAAGGAAGACCAGAAATAGTTATGCATGGAGAGGTAGTATTCACACCCAGGGACGCCTCTCCCACAAACCCTAGGTGCGAGCGTTTCCCGGACACTGTGGTGGCAGGCCAGGTAAAGGAGGAGGACGAGAAACAATTTTAGACTGAACTAATTGGAGGAAAAGATTTTGACAGGATTGTCCCCAACAAATAATCTCTCCAGTTCTCCAATCCAGTTGCGGAGAATGGCGTTGCAGTCAAGGAAGGCCAAGAAGAATCTCTGAAGTACAGTGTGGATGAACACAGAGTTCAATATTTTCCTTGTGCAATACTCCCACTTGCATGACAAGAGATTCAGTACGGAAGTGAACCATACAGTCCAGATTTTGTCCATTAACAGAGGAGATGAACAAGGGCTTGGCAAGCCGAGTAAGGGGAAGATGATACTTGCGGACCAAAGAAGCATCAATAAAGTCTCCTGCCGATAAAGAATTCAAAAATGCTGTAGCGCTGAAGGAAGACCAGAAATAGTTATGCATGGAGAGGTAGTATTCACACCCAGGGACGCCTCTCCCACAAACCCTAGGTGCGAGCGTTTCCCGGACACTTTGGGCGAGCTGTACAGTCCTTGAATAAGTGCTCCGGGCTAGCACAATACAAGCACAAATTCTCACTACGTCATCGTGACCTCTCCTGTTGCGTAAGACGAGAACGATTCACTTGAATAGCCTCTTCGGCAATAGGCGCAGGAAACAGAAGAGGTGGACGCTGAAACATTATAGACAATATCGGCAAGGTAATTGCCGATACCGATAATGCCCAAATTTGTGATTATCGGCCAATAATATCGGTCGATCCCTACTAAGATCACACTTGTGCGTGCCTGCGCAGTGCACGTCTTCAAACCTACTCCTGGCAACAACAGGCCTGTATCACAGAAACGCCGTCGGGGGGGGGGGGGGGCTCTGAGCAGCGCCCCCCGGCTACTGAAATCAGCTGGGGGCTGCCGCCCCCGCAATACACCCGAGCGCCGGTGTGAGGTGCAGTCTTGCATCCCATGAGAGTCTGCATCCGCTCCTGCGCCTCACGCTGGCGTTAAATAAAAATAAAGGTGAAGTCGGTCTGTCCCTGCTTGCCCCATACAGGGCTAAATCTAGGAAAAATTCACCTGCCCGGTGCCCGGAACTACATGTCCCGAGCGTCGGGGGATAGAATTTCCACATCCCTGATGTTCATTGCGTGCTGTTCGTGCACTCATGGCATTTACTTTACATACACTCATAGCATTTATACTGTATGTACGCTCGTAGCATTTATACTGTACATACACTTGTAGCATTTATACTGTACATACGGTCGTAGCATTTATACTGTACATACGCTCGTAGCTTTTATGCTGTACGTACGCTTGTAGTAATTACCGTTTCATATGGAACATTTTCTGTACATTGATTTTACTGTACATTGTAATCTGTATAGCTGTTATACTGTACATACGTTTTAGCATTCATATCATACATAGCTTTCATACTCTACACTCTACATATGGTCACAGCATTTTTAATGTGTATGCGATAGTCCTTAGCATTGTTAGCATGCATAAGTTAGTAGTGTTTATTTCATCTTGATCCTCAGCTTTCACTCTGTTCATTCGGGCATAGCCTTCAGCATGTATGTTAATTGTTAATTGCAAAAAAAAAAAATTATCTACGTGCCTACCATTGACACATGCATACGTTCGTAATATTTTGGTGCATATGTTTATAGTTTTATTTTTTGCAATGGTTAGTGCATCTATTAAGTGCATATGGTATAGCAGTTAATACGATATAGGGTGTGTTCAGTATCAGGAGGTAGCAGTGTTGGTTATAGAAATAGTCTGCGAATATGTTCGGTATTAGCTTGAGAATTTTTTTTTTTTATTACACGTTATACAATTTAGTCAGTGCTTACTGTTGGAACTTTTCCTGCATATGGTTAGCATGTTCTGTTGGTATTTATTTGTGCATATAATTAACATGTTGTATCCTGGGCTTACGGTTAGCATGTTCTGGTTGCATTTTGGTTGTCAGTTTTTCAGAGCGTTCAGTCGCCTAGCAATTGTATGCTTAGCATTCATTCTGGGTGGTTTCCTAGCTTTACCGCACATGCATTTATAATACATGTCACAGCATTTCATACAGGGCATATTTGCATAGCAGCTATACAGAGCATACATTTCATACCGCTTGTCACATCTGTAGGGGGAGATGTTTTTAGTTTTTGTTGCTCACATGTATCTCATGTTTTCACAGCTTTCATCAGGTATACGGTCATAGAAATTATACCGTGCTTATGTTCATGACATTCTATGCATACAACCATAGCAGTTATCATGTTATGGCTCATATCATTTTAGGCATACATATAGTGCTATGCATGTAGGGCAGTTGCATTGTTTTAGTGGTTGCTGCTGACACGTCTTCAAAGCAAACATGTCAACACATAGGAAGTTGTTTTCCTGTCATGCCTGCCACGTTGGCAGGGGTTTGTACTACAGTATTATTGTTACTGTCACGTCTTAGAGCAATACGCTTGTGAGAGATAGGTGGTGGTATTCCAGTCATGTCTGCCTCATTTACAGGCACGATGGTAGTGCAATGACCTGTCAAATCTACAGGCACGATGGTTACGCAAAGACCTGTTCCGTCTACAGGCACGAGGGTTCTGCAAAGACCAGTCATGCTTATAGACACAATGGTTATGCAAACACCTATCACGTCTACAGGCACGATATTTGCCCAATGTCCTGTCACAGCTACAGGCACAAGAGTTTCGCTAAGATATGTCACATCTACAGGCACGTTGGTCCAGTGAAGACCTGTCACATTTGCAGGCATGTTGATTTTACAGGGACCTGTCACCTACAGCGGGTTTTCCCTACCAAGATCAGTTGAGTCATAATGTTAGTAGTTTGGGTATGACTGACTATACAGTCTTAGTCTTCAGGTAAGGTACATACATGAGTCTCGACTTGGTCTACAGGGGATAGGACCTGCAAGATCTTTTGTCACCAAAGGTCTAATGTAGTCAGGTTCTTGTTTTGCATTTATCTGACAGGGTTTTTGGCTCTTAAATAACAGGGGGTAACACTATGGCATGCCTGACAAGCACCTGTTGGTGTCCCCTTTTGTAGTACTGTCACAGGTAGTATATCAGTTAGTATGTCAGTCCAGTTTTCAGTTTTCTCTCAGAGTGGATGATTCTACCACAGCTTATCAAGTACAGGCACCGCATCCAGCAGATGCAACTTTCTTGTCATGCAAGGTAGAGTCTAGTATAGTGTATGTGATACTTGATGTCTAGAGCATGGTTTGTTTGTTTATATTAGTTATGAATATTGTTATTCATCCTACTAAGTTGACTTTTGCCCTCTATAGGCATGCCCTCGGATGCAGTTCATGGCACACCTCTGATCGCTTTACTAAAGTTTAATGTTTTCTTACATGTATGTATGCAACGTTGCTTATTCGAGCACGGGTGGGGCACCAAGCACAAGTTTTAAGCCCATTACGGCTGTTTTCATGTGAAGGGCATGAGTATTTCACCTGTAGGTGGGGCATAAAGGAATCATGTGAGGGGTGTGAGCATATAAGGCCCCTGCTCCATACAGGCAGGGAGTAAGTGACGTGACAAAATCCCGATGATCTTTTGTTGCCTTTCCCTTCTTCAGCTATGTCAACTAATCAGTTTCTTCGTCATATATGCATGTTGGTATCTAATTTAGGTGTGAATCCAACTTGTATTACAGGCCACTTGTTTCGTATAAGAGCTGCCTCCGCTGCATCTAGGCACAAAGTTCCATCACACTTATCAGGAAACTCGGATGATGGAGAGCCTCATTTTTCAAAGGTTACATTCCAAATGCAAAATTAGAGAAGTCGTAAGCTTTTGAAACCTTGGCATTGTAATTGGTATGAAAATATTTTGTATAATTTTGTTGTGTTTTTGCCCCCTTAAGGCTTTTATCCTATGTGGCAGCTAAGGCAAAATTCAAGCCCTTTGGTTAGGTTACAGTGAGGAATTATTAGGGCTAATTTGTAAAGGTACGGGGAGCCCCAACCACAAGTGTGAAGGCTAAATTAGCCTGTATTTGTGGGAGGGGCATTAAGGGCCTAAACACCCAGGTTGGCTATCCCAACAGAAGGTGTCCTGTCTCATCCTGTCTCCCAGCAGCGGGCCCCCCGCGATCATACATCTTATCCTCTATCCTTTGGATAGGGGATTAAATGTCTAAAGCCGGAATACCCCTTTAATTTTGCTAACAAACCCTAGTATCCAAGTGCTTTCGGTCCTAACAACAAGATATTTTGGACCTGGGGTGTAGTTATCTCCTTCTTGTGCCTCAGTGAAGTGTATTATCCAGCTTTACTAGTGTGAGCTGAGCCCCTGTGTGATCCAGACAAGATCCCGATAGCTTGCAGTCTTTTCAGATGAGAAGCATTTCCATTCAAACTGACAAGCAATACAAGGTGCTAAATTGTTATTAATGTGCGAAATTATTTCTCTTTGGTCATTTTATTAACTTATTTCTTGTGTATTTGCACTATAAAAGTTCCATATGGCTGGTTTAAGGTTGTTAAAAAAAAACATGCACTGTGGGCAAAGCTTTGCAAATGTAAAAATGTTTATTTTTCAGCATAAAATTTTGGTTTTCTTGTGTATTTGTAACACATTAGGTTCCACATGCTGCATTAGAGTTTTAAAAAGCATGCACTTTAGGCACAAAGCTTTGCAAATGTAAAAACATTTGTTCAGACATCATGACAAGGGACAGGGAGGGGGGAGGAAATGAGCTCATCATGCTCCTGAAGAAACGCGTGAGCTAAGTAATACATAAATCCAAAGGTATTTTACATATAAAAACCACCATATTACTATATATAAAGGTCTTAGTGCACATTACTACACTTACTTAAGCATTTTCCTGAGAATTTTCTTACTAATGACAGTAACGCTTTAAAAACCTACAGCTTATATGACCAGTCTGTCCTGCTCCCTCTGTTGATGCTCTGAGCACATTGCTGCCTCAGTGATTGGCTGCAGTGGGTTTGGAACTTTAGCAGGAAGGCTAGAACTTTACATTATCAGGAATTGGTATGTAAACTGAGTATTGTTTTATTGTTGTAATTATAATTGGAAATAAAAAAATTGAAAAAAAAAAGTTACATTATTTTGACAAAGTGGATATTAGCAGGTAGATTAAAAAAATCAGATGTCCTAGTATTACATCAATTTAGAGACATTTAGTTCTGTTTTCCATGATCTGAGTAAAACGATTCTCAACCTGTGTTTCTGCTGCTGTTGCAAAACATGCTGGAAGTTGTAGTTTTGCAACAGCTGGAGACACACTGTTCAGAAAACACTGAGCTAGCGGTTTCCTTATGATCCAGTACCTAGGTGCACACTGCCACCTTGTGTTCATACAAGGGTACTATCTTAATCTTCATAGTATGAACTCTTTTACAGAACGAAGAAAAAAAATGCAGGGAATGCAGAGCGTGCATCCAGTACACAAATTCAACGTACCCGAATTATCATCTACAAGGGTCTCTCCATCTCGCACTTTTGGATCCATCCCAAATAAATGACCTAAAAAAAAAAAAATTATTGTTAAAACACAACATGCCCCTAACCAATAAGTCTTTCTTATACGGAGTAGACAATGTGAAATATACCAATACAAATGTCTCCAACATTTTTTGTCATATATTGGTTTCAGAAATTAATATAATGCTGACATATAAAAAATGGCAGAACACACTTTAAGGGATTTCCCGGTTTTATGTAACTCAAGCTGAATTACTGTATAATGAAAAGTTCTGCTTCTTTCTAATACACTGCTCAAAAAAATAAAGGGAACACTTAAACAACACAATGTAACTCCTAGTCAATCACACTTCTGTGAAATCACACTGTCTACTCAGGAAGCAACATTGATTTACAATCAATTTCACATGCTGTTGTGCAAATGGAACAGACAACAGGTGGAAATTATAGGCAATTAGCAAGACACCCCCCAATAAAGAATTGGCTCTTCAGGTGGTGACCACAGACCACCTCTCAGTTCCTAAGCTTCCTGGCTGATGTTTTGGTCACTTTTGAATGCTGGCGGTGCTTTAACTCTAGTGGTAGCATGAAAGGGAGTCTACACACAAGTGGCTCAGGTAGTGCAGCTCATCCAGGATGGCACATCAATGCGAGCTGTGGCAAGAAGGTTTGCTGTGTCTGTCAGCGTAGTGTCCAGAGCATGGAGGCGCTACCAGGAGACAGGCCAGAACAACAGGAGACGTGGAGGAGGCCGTAGGAGGGCAACAACCCAGCAGTAGGACCGCTACCTCTACCTTTGTGCAAGGAGGAGCACTGCCAGAGCCCTGCAAAATGACCTCCAGCAGGCCACAAATGTGCATATGTCCACTCAAACGGTCAGAAACAGACTTCTTGAGGGTGGTATGAGGGCCCGATGTCCACAGTTGGGGGTTGTGCTTACAGCCCAACACCATGCAGGATGTTTGGCTTTTGCCAGAGAACACCAAGATTGTCAAATTCGCCACCGGCGCCCTGTGCTCTTCACAGATGAAAGCAGGTTCACACTGAGCACATGTGACAGACATGACAGAGTCTGGAGACGCCATGGAGAACATTCAACTGTTTGTAACCTCCTCCAGCATGTCTAGTTTAGCAGTGGGTCAGTAATGATGCTGGGTGGCATTTCTTAGGGGGGGCCGCACAGCCCTCCATGTGCTTGCATAGGTAGCCTGACTGTCATTAGGTACCGAGATGAGATCCTCAGACCCCTTGTGAGACCATATGCTGATGCGGTTGGCCCTGGGTTCCTCCTAATGCAAGACAATGCTAGACCTCATGTGGCTGGAGTGTCAGCAGTTCCTGCAAGAGGAAAGCAGTGATGCTATGGACTGGCCCGCCTGTTCCCCAGACTTGAATTTGATTGAGCACATCTGGGACATCATGTCTCGCTCCATCCACCAATGTCACGTTGCACCACAGACTGTCCAGGAGTTGGCGGATACTTTAGTCCAGGTCTGGGAGGACATCCCTCAGGAGACCATCCGCCACCTCATCAGGAGAATGCCCAGGCATTGTAGGGAGGTCATACGGGCACGTGGAGGCCACACACACTACTGAGCCTCATTGTGACTTGTTTTAAGGACATTACATCAAAGTTGGATCAGCCTGTAGTGTGGTTTTCCATTTTGATTTCCATTGATAATTTTTGTGTGATTTTGTTGTCAGCACATTCAACTATATAAAAACGAAAGTATTTCATACGATTAGTTCATTTATTCAGATCTAGGATGTGTTATCTTAGTGTTCCCTTTGTTTTTTTGAGGAGTGTATATTGGGGAGGGGGGCATTTATCATTGTTTTTGGCGCAATTTTTTTGGTGTGTTTTGAGTGGTTTTCCAGTTTGGAAGGCTGTGTGCTTAATTTATGATTGTTTTTGTGCTATTTGTTTGCCATTTCTGCACTAGAGGGGGGGCGAGGCTTAGTGTGCCCACATAGATTTTTTGCATTTATCATCTGGGTAAAAATAATTTTATACTCCCTTTGCTAAGTGGTGAAGGAATGGGAGGTTCAAATATAATTGTCATTTTTAAACATCTACACAGAATTTAACACAGAAACTCCACCAGAAAAACTGTGCAAAAGAAAAGAAAATAATGCACAAATTTTCACACAACTGACCCCCGCCCACCCCCTAGTGTTTTAAGTCACCAGCATTGAAAATTGCAGTCAGCAAATGTAAAGGTATGTTCACATAGGAAGGCTGACAGTGAGTTTCCTGCTGCGGGTTTCAGCCGTGATGGATTATCCGTGGTAGATCATTTGCAGCAGAAAATCCACAGCTGATCCCACTGAAGTCAATGCAATCTGTTACGAATCTGCTAAACAATCCAATGAGAATAAACATTTTTTTATATATTGATGTACAAAATCACCACCTTTTCCCATTTTTGAAATAAAAGATCAGAAAAAATAATTGTAAAAAAAATGATCACAATGCTCCAGTAACATCAAATGGTATTGATAAAAACTAAATAGACAGCAATGCATTTCCGAGTGAAATCTGCAGAATGAATGGACAAGTCTGCAGCAGAAATTCTGCTGTGTACACAGTGCAGCAGAATCCTACTGAAATCAGTGGAATCAGTGCAGAATATTACTGCAGAATTCTGGGAAGATATTTTGCCTTGTGAACATACCTTCAATGTCAGCACTGATTGATTAGTGTTACGGTATGTTCACACAACAGAATCTCAGCCCAAAGATATTCCGGTCAGAGATCCATCTGAGCAGCCATCGGCTTATCCACACTAAACCCAATACACTAGGTTATAGTACAGGTAAAAAGAATTAAAATGATGGCTTATTTATATAATTCTGCAAAGCAGATAAAATGTTATCCCTCCCTGTAGCTGCATTGCTATACCACTGTGCCCATTGGATGCGGGGAGCCGGCTTGCTGAGTTCCCCTGCCTACCCTAT
This sequence comes from Hyla sarda, assembly GCF_029499605.1. Taxonomy (NCBI): domain Eukaryota; kingdom Metazoa; phylum Chordata; class Amphibia; order Anura; family Hylidae; genus Hyla; species Hyla sarda. The sequence goes on from NC_079190.1 coordinate 187,689,563, forward strand.
ACACAGCGCTATGCCCACCCATCTGATGAATATTCCTTCTTTCTCATACCCTAGTGATATGAAAACCTACTTGGGATGGGCATCTGCGCTTCAATAGAATAGCACTCATGGGCCTGCAGACTCTCCAGTCAGTAGGACATACAGTGGGGAAAAAAGTATTTAGTCAGCCACCAATTGTGCAAGTTCTCCCACTTAAAGGGGTACTCCGCCCCTGGCATCTTATCCCCTATCCAAAGGATAGGGGATAAGATGTTAGATCGCCGTGGTCCCGCTGCTGGGGACCCCAGGGATCCCCGCTGCAGCACCCCGCTATCATTACAGCACAGAGCGAGTTCGCTCTGTGCGTAATGACGGGCGATACAGGGGCCGGAGCAGCGTGACCTCATGGCTCCGCCCATCATGACATCACGGCCCGTCCCCTTAATGCAAGTCTATGGCAGGGGGCGTGACGACCGCCACGCCCCCTCCCATAGACTTGTATTGACGGGGCAGGCCGTTACGTCACGAGGGGCGGAGCCGTGATGTAACGATGCTCCGGCCCCTGTATTGCCTGTCATTACGTGCAGAGCAATTTCGCTCTGCGCAGTAATGATGGCGGGGTGCCGCAGCGGCGATCCCCGGGGTCCCCAGCAGCGGGACCCCGGCGATCTGACATCTTATCCCCTATCCTTTGGATAGGGGATAAGATGTCTAGGGGCGGAGTACCCCTTTAAAAAGATGAGAGAGGCCTGTAATTTTTATCATAAGTATACCTCAACTATGAGAGACATAATGAGAAAAAAAAATCCATAAAATCACATTGTCTGATTTTTAAAGAATTTATTTGCAAATTATGGTGGAAAATAAGCATTTGGTCACCAACAAACAAGCTCTCAGGCTCTCACAGACCTGTAACTTTTTCTTTAAGAGTCTCCTCTGTCCTTCACTCATTACCTGTGTTAATGGCACCTGTTTGAACTTGTTATCAGTCTAAAAGATATCTGTCCACAACCTCATACAGCCACACTCCAAACTCCACTATGGTCAAGACTAAAGAGCCGTCAAAGGACACCAGAAACAAAATTGTAGATCGGCACCAGGCTGGGAAGACTGACTTTGCAATTGGCAAGCAGCTTGGTGTGAAGAAATCAACTGTGGGAGCAATTATTAGAAAATGGAAGACATACAAGACCACTGATAATCTCCCTCGATCTGGGGCTCCACACAAGATCTCACCCCATGGTGTCAAAATGATCACAAGAACAGTGATCAAAAATCCCAGAACCACAAGGGGGGACCTAGTGAATGACCTACAGAAATCTGGGACCAAAGTAACAAAGGCTACCATCAGTAACACACCACGCCGCCAGGGACTCAAATCATGCAGTGCCAGAGGTGTCCCCCTGCTTAAGCCAGTACATGTCCGAGCCCGTCTGAAGTTTTCTAGAGAGCATTTGAATGATCCATAAGAGTATTGGGAGAATGTCATATGGTCAGATGAAATCAAAGTAGAACTTTTTGGTAAAAACTCAACTCGTTATGTTTAGAAGAGAAATAATGCTGAGTTGCATCCAAAGAACACCATACCTACTGTGAAGCATGGGGGTGGAAACATCATGCCTTGGGCCTTTTTTTCTGCAAAGGGAAAAGGATGACTGATCCATGCAAAGGAAAGAATGTACCACCTTCCATCAGCAAGGGCATTGAAGATGAAACATGGCTGAGTCTTTCAGCATGACAATGATCCCAAACACACCATCCGGGTAAAAAAGGAGTGGCTTTGTAAAAAGCATTTCAAAGTCCTGGAGTGGCCTAGCCAGTCTCCAGATCTCAACCCCATAGAAAACCTTTGGAGGGAGTTGAAAGTCTGTGTTGCCCAGAGACAGCCCTAAAACATCACTGCTCTAGAGGATATCTGCATGGAGGAATGGGCCAAAATACCAGCAACAGTGTGTGAAAACCTTATGAAGACTTACAGAAAACGTTTGACCTCTGTCCTTGCCAACAAACTAAACTAGTACATGGATTGCAGGATAAAACGTACCAGGAAAGGTTAAAGGACCTTAACATGTATAACTTGGAAGAAAGAAGAGACAGAGGGAATATGATAGAGACTTTTAAATACATAAAGGGAATCAACACTGTAAAGGAGGAGAGCATATTTAAAAGAAGAAAAACTACCACAAGAGGACAGTTTTAAATTAGAGGGGAAAAGGTTTAAAAGTAATATCAGGAGGGATAACTTCAATTCTGCAGGATAGAACTATGTAAATTACATCTCATTGTAATGCTGTTCTCCTGTGAACAGGTAACCAGGCTGTCAGTTTCTGTTTAAAAACAATGCTCTTTTAGCATGCATCAGTGAGAGTTTTGATCAATACTGCTTGCCAAGTAGTATCCAGCCAAGACTTGACAATATTATATAATTTAAAAAAAAATGTATCCCTACTGACATTATCTTACATAAGACAACAATGCATTTAAAATGACAACTGGAATTTAGCACATTAAAGAGCATAAATGCTGCTCGTCCACCACTTACTAGTATGAGAAAAGGTTTCTGAACAGTGTCCCTTATTTGTGTCCTGGCTAATAAATCCTTCTCCCTAGGAAATCATTTATAAGATGTAGCTCCATTTTTTACTGATTTAACAGCCAGTATTGATCTATACAGTAATCCCTCAACTTACAATGGCCTCAACATACAATAGTTTCAACATACAATGGTCTTTTCTGGACCATTGTAACTTGAAACCAGGCTCAACATACAATGGTATGGACAGTCCAGATCTGTGATACCTGAGGAACTGACCAATCAGAATGGGCATTTTACTTGTAAATCACCCGTATAACTGAAGTGCATGCACTGACTGGCTGTCTGGTAGCGCCTCCTACAGTACAGGGAGGAACTACAAGTTCTGTACTACTCCTTACCTGTGCCAGGGTTAGCTGCTCCTTTGGACACCAAGTAAGGGCAGCTCCATTTGGGACACTGGGGGACATGTATCAAAGATTTTACCCCTGTTTTGTGTGTATTCTTTTGCGCAAAATTTTGCGCAAGCCCTTTTTTTGCGCACGTTTTGGTAGAGCATGTCCTCCAGATGTGGCCGAATCAGGGTACCTTGGAGTGACATCTATAGTACACATGGATTTATTAACTGCGTACTTTTCCTGTACACCAAAAATGTTGCCGCAAGAGCTGCTTTTTTTGCGCAAATATAAGCCATCTTGGACTTAACGTAGCAAGATGCTCTAAATCATTGATTCTATTTTTCAAAGAGTGGATTGAGGAGATTACTACATTTACCCGCAATTTATGAAGCTCATTGCGCTTGATTGATAAATTTAGCGCTTCTGCGCATAATTTAGAATTCGGGAAAAGGGGTAAACTGCTTCTACCACACACGAATAATGATACATGTCCCCCACTGTGTGTACTGTATAGGACCCTGAAGAAGCTCCTGTCCCCTACATAAACCATTGTTTCCCAACCAGGGTGTCTCCAGCTGTTGCAAAACTACAACTCCCAGCATGCCCAGACAGCCAACGGCTGTCCAGGCATGCTGGGAGTTGTAGTTTTGCAACAGCTGGAGGCACCCTGGTTGGGAAACACTGACATAGACAGTGATTTACAGCTCCCAGCAGATGGCATTGCTTTATCTCTATTAGTTATTTACTTATTTTTCTTTAATCCTCACTTTTTCCTTTTTTTCAGATGACATTTTGGGGCTTCAGAACCAATTACCAGGTTTCTATAGAGTTATGGTCTCAACATACAATGGTTTCAACATTCAATGGTCGTCCTGGAACCAATTAATATAGTAACTTGAGGGACCACTGTACTAGCCATGCACCTGCAGCTAGTAATGTCATACCATGCCAATCTGTTTCTACAAGGAGTCTGTCTGTGGTTATTTATAGACAGGTAGGTAACTGCTGCCAAGTAACACCTGGATCAGATCCACAGAGATTACAATAACCTTGTGACTACAACCAGGATAAACCAAAGTGCTGGGTAACTGAGGGTAACATGCATAGTGCATTTAGGAGACACACACAATGCCTTTCATATCTATAGCAGTGGCAGCCACTGACTATTGGGTTAGCGATAATGTACGTCATTCCAGAAATCCTAAATCAGCCTCCTGCTCCTATTTTCCACACGTCATTTCATTAATAGGGAAGGAAGTCTATACGTTTTATAAATACACTAATAACAGTAATTAAAAACAAAGTTCATTGGGCTTGGCTGTAATACCAAACCAATCCTTTGGACAAAAGTGGTATTATTTCACAGAGAAAGCATCCGAATGACAAATGCCTTTTAGGCAAAGTAAAAAAGTGAAATAAAAGTGTAATTCTCATCTAGTAAATTGAAGATATATTGCTTTTATAAACCACTTCATGATCATACGTCTATTGTCTGGGGGCCCGAGTGATCATAAAATTATACTCTTACTTCTTTTTGTATCCATTCCTTTTGGCTCTAAATCTGTATCAAGAACTACCACAAAAACTACATGTGTGAAGCCAACTTTTAGCAAGCTTCAATTTATATACAATGCCCAATATGAAGGGGAAGAGCAGAAAGTGTACCTGTATATTCAAAAGATTATTTTAAAACTATTCTTTTATCTTTATGCTTAAAAAGAATGTTTTATATTATTAGTACCTTTTATACCATTTTGTGCCTTATCTTTGGAAAACTTTAATAAATCTCTTTCAAAGCAAAGGATTTTTAAAAACCTTCATTTATTTTTTATTTTTTAGATTTACCCTAGAGAGAGCTGACAAGGTGACTTCAGTGTTGTCACTGCTGTTACTTATCCCCAGGAAGCCACCTCCATCTTGCATAGCTATTTCTCATTGGGGGAGATTTATCAAAACCTGTGCAGAGGAAGAGTGGTGCAGTTGCCCATAGCAACCAATCAGATTGCATCTTTCATTTTCCACAGGCCTCTTTAGAGGCCTGTGGAAAATGAAAGAAGCAATCTGATTGGTTGCTATGGGCAACTGCACCACTCTTCCTCTGCACAGGTTTTGATAAATCTCCCCCATTCTCTCCATTTCAGGGGTAGGGGCAGAGATCTGGGTTGTTTGTTAGCAGTACTCCTAGATTTCCTTTCCCTTTCTTATCTGGCCAATCAGAGCACCTCCTCTCAAGCCCTCTCTACCATTCCATGACAGTGCTGGAGAACAGAGTACACTGGACTGAACAGACTGCACTGTGCTGAGGGATAATTTACAGTACAGTATTATGAATGGCATGTGTGAAGGGGGGAGGCATCTTAAATCTGAAGTACAAAAGTTTTTTTTTTACTGATGGGGAAACAAAGTCACAAAAAAACAAAACCGAGAAATGACAAAAAGGGGGAATTACATTATACGTGGAACAGCTGCCCAGAAATATATGGGTGGTCAAAGTGACAAGGGAAGCCACTTATCTTTCAGGTATAGCAGGGACCCTCTGGAGAAGGCAGACAGGCTCTGGATATACAAAGTCCAGCTCTCCCCCCTGCTTAACACTATATATGCCCTTTCCCCAATTCTGTATTCAGGCTTGGTCTCTTTGCTTCTAGTGATGAAATTCCCCTAACAGGCTGTGGACAGCGGATTGCAGGGAACCGAAACACTAAGGCCATGTGCACACAGGCAAAATCAGTGCCATTGTAGAACTGTGAGTCAACGGGAGCAGGATCTTTAAAAGGTGTCATTGCATGTTTTTTTCATGTAAAAAGTGCTGTGGTATCTGCACCAAAAACGTGCCATATGAACATATCCTTACTTTTTACAGCTATTATTTAGGGTAGGGAATCTTTTTCAGTAAATGAAGGGATTTACAAATATGTTATGAAGGCAATACATATCAATGTACAGTGAGCACACTTTACTATAATAAAGTAGAACAGAATTGGAGTGAAGAAAATGTCTTCCTCATGATATAATTATATCGTCAAATAATGTAGATCTATAAAGAAAAAAAATCAGAGGTGCTTATGTTTACGTGAAGATATAAGGTGGTTCATATGTATTTACATCTTTCATCCAGCCTATTTTTATATTCTGTTCTCATATTCTATTTCTACCAAGGAAATCCCTTGTTTTGCCAACCCTCAACAAAAGCAGATTTAGCCAGTCAAGCAGTAGAAGTGTAGTATTACAGACATTCACATGTAATATAATACCTTTTTGTCATTTCTCTGTTTTGTTTTTTTGTGACTTTGTTTCCTTATCAGTAAAAGAAAAAAAAAAATTTGTACTGCAGATTTAAGATGCCCATACACTTTTAACAACTGTCAGACAAACATTAGTTTGGCCAACAGTTATCTTTCTGGATTGCCCCATAAACATAAACGCTGAGCACACCAGAAGATTCTTGTGTTGTCTATGGGGAGGGGTAGGCCACAGCCAGACAGCTCTGACACTGGCTTATCTCTCCCAAAACAATAGAGTCAGACAGTAAAAATCTAACACACCTGACCCTTTTTTCCATTAAAATATTCTGTTGATGGAGAGTCAGAAGGGCACCATATACCTTAGACATTTAGCTGAACCCGCTAAAGATGGCAAGTTCAGATGCCTTTAATTAAAGGGGTACTCTGCCGCTAGACATGATATCCCCTATACAAAGGATTGGGGATAACATGTCTGATCGCGGGAGGCCTGGCTATGGGAGGGGGCATGACGGCTAGTACACAGCAGTCCCGTCTCCGCCCATAGACGAGAATGGAGGGGGCGTGGCGGCTGTGATCACCAGTCATCCGACGCGGAGCAGAGTTCGCTCTGTGCATCGGATGGCTTGGGTGCCATGGCATAGAACGCTGCCAAAGAAGAAATCCTAACAAACTTTTAAAAGAGAAGAATAATGGAATGGAGTTCGCTCAGTGCACCAGATGTCTTGGATGCCGCGGTGGAGATTGTGGGGGTCCTCAATCGCTGCCGAAGAAGAAATCCTAATCAACTTTTAAAAGAGAAGTTATTGGATAGGCGATAACATGTCTAGCGGCGGAGTACCCCTTTAAAGGTAGAAAGGTTGTCCGGTAAATCACTCAGCCAATCACTGATCGCATTGATCTCCTTCCTCAGTCAGTGACGGCTCTGCTATGCCACGTCTACAGCCTTATGAAGGTGAAGTTCGGTGGGGACCAGGTACCGGTAACAGAGGCTAAAAGGTTATTATTGTGTCCTGTATTATTGTGTCCTATAGTGTATCTCCAGCATATCTTTTTGTACTTCAATTCATTCTGTATATTCAAATTCATTTGTATATATTTATAATAAATTAGTCATTACATAACAATATTTATAAGCATGCAAAGTTTCAAAACATAAAATGTTTCAAAATGTTTCTTCACCACCAATTCAGCATTTAGAATATGAAGCCTCCATCCCATGAACTGTCATCTATTTTCAGCAACTATGTTAATTTCAAGAGAAAGCACTATAAGTAGTACCAAAGAATTGTGTACAATATCCCCACCCTGACACACACAGCCAAACATGAATAAAACTGCCAAGGAACATAAGCCATGGGAAGGTAATCAATATGCCCTGCCAGCCTGACATTAGAGGAGAAAAGAAGAAAGATAAAAAGAGCAAACACCAAGAAACAAAGGACTGCTCTCATTTCTCAGAACACAATTTCCAGCTTAGAGCTTATGTTGTTCGGTTTACTTAACACCAGTTGCCATATGGTCACCTAAACCACAAGACACATATATATCATATACTTTAGGGAGGAGTTGTATGTTGTGGCCATATTGCATTTTGCCGTTTTGCTGTGATTTACTAAAGATCTCTGCAAAAAAGCTTTTTGCACAGGGTCAAATGTAGTCTGTTGGTTTTTGCTGTAACCGATGGGGCAAAGAGCCGAGACTTTTTACTTAAAGGAAAACTGTCAGTAAACTCTTTCCGCACTAACCAGAGGAACTGGCTGGTAGTGCGGAGGACGCTGATCAATATGCTGCCTACCATGCCCGGATCCGCTCGCCCGTTATCTTCATTCTTCTGGATATGCAAATGAGCTGCTAACTGGCACGGGCGGGGTTACAAGGCTGCTTCTGGCACTCTGATGTCAGCGCAGCTCGTCCGCCGTGCCGCCTGGATTATGAATATTCATCCCCTCCCTTCGACTGTTCTTCCCCTCCCCGCTCTGTACTGGACTCCACTGAGGAGGGAGGGGATGAATATTCATAAGCAGGGCGGAGCTGCAAACGAGAGGCACTGACGTCAGAGTGCCAGAAGGAGCCTTGTAACCCTACCAGTTAACAGCTCATTTGCATATCCAGAAGAATAACGATAACGGGCAAACGGCGGGGCGGATCTGGGCAGGGTAAGCAGCATATTGATCAGTGTCCCCCGCACTACCAGCCAGTACCTCTGGTTAGTGCAGGGGGAGTTTACTGACAGTTTTTCTTTAAAAGAACTGCACCAAATTAAATTTACTGAGCCCATAGGAACATAAATATCTCTACACATATAACATTTATTGAGTTTATAGAAATATATAAATATCTCACACATATAGCATTTGCTGAGCCTACAGGAAAATATAAGTATCTCCACACATTTACTCAGCCTATAAAAACATATAAATATATATTGCACAAATAGCATTTACTCAGCCTTTAGGGACATATAAGTATATCTACCCATATAGCATTTACTCTGCCTATAGAAACAAGTATGTGCCAAAATTCAGGCTCAATTTGCACAAGTGGGAAAGAGGTTAAAGGGGTTATCCAACATAAGGTGACTTTTTTTTTTTTTTTCAACTGTAAATTTTTATTATATTCAGACAGAAAAATACACACCAGTAGGAATGATCGGGGTGACGTACCCCACAGTAATTGAGAAATGCAAGCAAGTAATAATCCAAATCACAACAATCAAGTCAGGTAATCACAACTGTGACACAGTAATGCAATAGTTAACAACCGCACATTTGGATCAAATAGTCCTAGACATGAGGGGGGGGGGGGGGTGGAGAGGGTGACTAAGACAACAACGTCAAACAGAGGGGCGAGGGAACAGAAAAGGAAACGTACAAAGAAATAAGAAAGTGGGTTGAGAGAAGCAAGAAGAGAGGAAAAGGTCCAAAAGCAGCTAAAAGATCAAGGAGGTTGCCTGTCCGTGAATCTGTCCCATGGGTCCCATACTGAAAGAAATTGTGAGATAGTGTTATTCAAAGAGGCAGTAATAGATTCCATAGAGCGAATTTCACGGACCCGGGCCAGGAGTTCACCCTCAGACGGGGGGGGGAAGTCTGTTTCCAATGTTTTGCAATGAGAGTTTTCGCTGCCAGGACGATGTGTAGAAATAACTTATATGGTCGACCAGACAAGGCCCTAGTTGACAAATGTAAGAGATAGATTAAAGGGTCTAGGGGCACCCCAACTCCCAATATGTCACGGATAAGCCGCTGCACCATTACCCAAAATTGAGAGATCAGCGGACAGGACCAGAATATATGGTAAGTGTCCCCCAGTCCCACACCACATCGCCAACATTGCGGGGGGATGTCAGGGTTCAATTTATTGAGGAGGACAGGGGTATGGTACCAACCCATAAGCAATTTGTATTGTGTCTCTTTGTAAGCTGTACATATGGAGGCCCGAGAAGCCCTATCCCAAATTACCCTCCACTGTGGGATTGTAATAGAAGTGTTAAGGACTTCCTCCCAGCGACCCATATAACGGTGGGAGGGGAGGGTTCCGTCCACGGGGGAGATTAAAAGGGAGTAAATACTCGAGAGCAGTCCCTTCGTCTGTGGCCCACTCCTACACAACCTCTCAAAACTCGTAGGGAGCGAAACCACTAGCGAGCCCCTCTGAGAGGATAGGTAATGTCGGAGCTGGGTATAGTGAGTGAACGCAGAGGCAGGGAGTTCCCAACGAGATTTCAGGTCATCAAAAGACAGAAGAGTCCGAGTAATAGGATTTACCACATCAGCCCAGCAGAACAAACCTCTCGAGCCCCATTCCCGAACCATAAGTGAGGTGCCTCCAGGAGGGAAGTCAGGGCGGTAGAGAAAAGACTGCATTGGGGAGAAAGAGGACAGGAGTCGGAATCGCCTGGAACAATAAGTCCAGACATATCTCGTGAAAGACATAGGACCTAAAAGGGTGCATGCAGGGGACGGAAGCGGGAAGGACCATAGGAAAGAATTAGGATGGACAGGCGCCAACCATAATTTTTCAAGTTCCATCCATTTACTATAAGCAAAGTGAGTAGACCATGCAGCTAGGTGACGGAGGTGTGCGGCCCAATAATATTTTGTGACATCTGGGACCCCCAGGCCTCCAGAAACTCGGTTCGCCATCATGACCGTCATAGGGAGCCTATGTCTTTTAGCGTCCCAAATGAACCGGAAAATAGCCGACTGAAAGGACCGTAGCATAACATAAGGTGACTTTAGTACCTACCAGACAGACAGTAATGGATATACTTAGGAAGGATCTGTGTTTGTCTTGGGAGTAAATGGCTGTGTTATGAGTTCACTGTAATGCTGCTGCTTTCTTTTTGTGAAATGGCTACTTCCTGTTGGAGTTCCTTCCCTGCAACTACAAGTCCCATGATCCCTTGTTTGTAAGTGTGAGGTCACTTTTCTCCCTCCCACATATCAGCCACCCCACCCATTGCAGCACAGCTGAGCTGCCTTACATGCTGTGCTTGAGACTACAATTCCCTGCAGCCCTGTGGAGAATGTTCTCCCTCCCACCCAGCAGTCGCTCCACCCATTGCAGCACAGACAGGCTCCTTTCAACATCTAACTAGGGATATAATGTCTCGGGCTGCACTGAAACCTGAGAAAAGCTGAGACAACACTAATTTCGTATGCTGCTTAAAATGGACATCATGGCAAAGATCACATATAGACAGTATATATGAGACTCTATTCCTTTAAGGTAGGGCCTGATTTTGCTGTGTATTGGCTGTTGAGTATCTTCCTACCCATTGAAGTCAATATTCAGCTGATTTTGCTACTAATTTTGCTACTAATCACATGTGACAAGCATGAAATGGTAAATGTTATACTGACAAGGGTAAGAAAACACGGGGCACTCACATGTCATAGATCAGATGCTGGCTTCTTTATTCAGATTCAAGGTGCAGTAGAAAAGATGTTCTGGCAGGGCGCCAGTAAAATGCGTATGGTCATGATAGCTATTTTGTGCCGGTTTGGCACGAAATAGCTATCATGACCACACGCTTTTTACTGGCGCCCCACCAGAACATCTGTTCTACTGCACCTTGAATCTGAATAAAGAAGCCAGCATCTGATCTATGACATGTAAGTGCCCCCGTGTTTTCTTACCTTTGTCACTTTGAGATTGCCTTTTCTCTGTATGGCCAGAGCACCTGTGGGATTGGAATTGGCAGGATTGCAGTCCTACTGCTGCTTGCACCGTGAGATCTTCAGCACAATCAATTCTGCTTTACCAGTGCCAGCATCTGTTTTCTATTGTGCGAAATGTTATACTGCCTGCAAAATCATGCAGCAAGACTGGTTTGGTGGTGGGTCAGTAATGGTCTTGGAAATACAGTAAAGTCTCCCTTAGTGGACACCTCCCAATAGGGGACAACTCCCAATGGCGGAAAGTTTTTTACTCCCCAGCAGAGTCCCATAAGACTTGATGTATTTGCACCCTCACCCCCCCTTAGCCCTTGTGCCACCTCACTTTTCCCCTTTCCTCCTCCCCCTGTTGTTCTTATTACCTGGCCAGCAGGCTCAGTTGCATGGGTTCTCAGCTGGGTTTGACATTCTCCTCAAGTCCTGTGCGTTGCACTTAGTGAGAGCAACAGTGGTGGCTGCAGGCACTGACGAGTGATGTCAGGAGCGTCACTAAAAACTGCTGGCAGTGGTCGCTGCTCACAGCTTCTCAGTGAGGATGTCAGGAGAACATCAAACACGCTGAGAGCCCTTGCATCTGAGCCTGCTGGTCAGGTAAAAAGAACAATAGGGGGATAGGGAAGGGAAAGTGATGTGGCACAAGGGGTGAGGGAAGGATGATTTGGCACAGGGGGAATAACAGGGAAATTAAATAGCACATGGGGAAAGAAATGGCACAGGGGATAAAGTAGGGAATGAAATGGCACAGGGTGGTAAAGAGGGGTGATAAATTTGCACAGAGGGAAATAAAGGGGGAATGAAATGGCACAGGGGGGTATAAAGGGGAAATTATGTGGCACAGGGGGTAAGGGGGTATGATTTGGCACAGGGCAAAGAGGCATAAAGTCAATAAAGTGGCACAGGGGGTTCAAGGAGAGAGGAATGAAGTGGCATTCGAGGGATCAAGAGGGAGACTAATATGGCATAGGGGATGAAATGGTACAGGAGTGCGTACAGTACAGTATTCAGTAATTTAGAAAAAATGTTTAGCCTTTTTTGACAACAGGATACATCTCTCAATAGCAGACAATTTTTTTTCCCCCCGAGAATGTCCGCTATTGGGAGATTCTACTATAATATCCTTGGAAGGTCACTCAAACCTTCATGTGATAGCCAACTGTACCCTGACTAATGTTAGGTACCTGAATGATATCCTCAGAGCCACTGTCATACCAGACACAGGGCCTTGGGTTCCTTCTGGTGCAGGACAGTTCTTAGATGATGAAGGCACTGATTCCACTGACTGGCCCTCACTTTCCCCAGACCTGAATATAATTGTGAACCTCTGGGGTTGCAGAATACCCATTCACATGATTTTAAAAGGTTTTCAGTGCAGAATCTGCTAGTGTGAAGAAGGCCTAAATCTATACATATGGTATAACTGTTTACATACAGGTAAATCACTTTAACAGCTCTCTAGGATAATTCAGCAATGCTTTCAATTGTCAAAAAAAAAAAAAAAAAAAAGGGAAATTGGAATGTACAGTAGCTTCTGGGATGTCAGCCAAAATCTAGATGCTCAAAGATTTTAAATGAGCCGGCCCTCAATTCATCTCTAATCCTGGCCCAGTTTTCCCAAACCTTTACAAAAGAGGCTTAGCACAGCAAAATCTCAGCTGATGTGTGAATCCGAATAACCTGGTCTATAGTGTCCGGGGACAACTATCATTTATGCACAGTTGTATGCTAAGTCTATTGCCCCATTAGCTAAGGATTTAATGACATCACACAGTCTATTGCAGAATTTCTGATTTTTCTAGGTCATAACAGCTGGGACTAGATGTTATTTTGAAATCTATAATGAAATATTGAATAGTTTTTATATACAGCATTTTATTTACAGTGTTTGTAGGGTCAGTGGCATTTGTTTCAATTTGTTTTATGTTTTACGTATGCTGTTCTTTAATGGAAAAATTATTTCAAATGTTTAAAAAAAAATGACACTAAAACACTTTGAAAAATTTCAGCACATCAAGGTTGTTTCATAAATATGCCTATGGTTGTCTGGGTATGGCTGTCTGAGGAGTGTCCCAGTATTAAGGAATTAGGAAATTTGGTGTTAAAAATAAAAAAATATGAATTCTTGCAGGCTTGTTCAACCCGTAGAAGGATGGTAAGTTATCAAAACATTTGGAAGGATTGGGAAAATAATTAAATAGGCCGTACAAGTATTTGGGCTCTTTTATTTTTATTTTTTGGCTCTACTTGGGTGGAAAATGTGTTGGTATAATGGTATATTGGTGTTATACTTTGTACTTGCTTTGTTTGTTAAAGGGGTACGCCGGTGGAAAACTTTTTTTTTTTTAAATGAACTGGTGCAAGAAAGTTAAACAGATTTGTAAATTACTTCTATTTAAAAATCTTAATCGTTTCAGTACTTATTAATAGCTGTATGCTTAAGAGGAAATACTTTTTTTTTCTTCTTTTTTGTCTTGTCCACAGTGCTCTCTGCTGACACCTCTGTCCGTGTCAAGAACTGTTCAGAGCAGCATAGGTTTGCCATGAGGATTTTCTCCTGCTCTGGACAGTTCCTGATAGGGGCATCAGGTGTCAGCAGAGAGCACTGTGGACAAGACAAAAAAGAAATTCAAAAAGAAAAGAATTTCCTCTGTAGCATACAGCTGCTAATAAGTACTGGAAGGGTACTTCATAAAGAAAACCTATTTCCTTGTGTCTATATGCCCTAATAGGGCCAATAGTGATCATAGAGGGTGTTTGCCCGCTTGGTAATACCCTTTATAAATAAATGTATAGTGAGGAGGCCAGGGGACTTACAGAGCCAGGCAAGCAGCACTTCAAAAACATTACCATAGAAAACTAAGAGGATAAATTAATAAAAAATTTGATAAGAAAAATAAGAGGATGTGTTATAAAGGAAGTATACCTCTACGTCCTCAAGCAATGACACATTCCATCATTTTTTATGACAAAACACAACGTACATGTAAGTACATAACCCATCAAATAGGGCTAATAAATAAAGCCTGTCATAATGTGCACATAACACAAATACATAAACCCAAAAAGACACACACAGACAAAAATGATTTAAAAAAAAATGTCAAACACTTAAATAGCACAAATAATACAAGACAAGACTGATTAAAAAAGAGATGTACATATGGTAGATCTATTTGATAAGGTTTGGCAGCCTTGGTGTGCCTTGGTCTATGTTCCAGGTAAGAAGTACTATGTAAGACTTCAATTGTTTTTTAGATCAAGTTAGGCCCTCTTTTATTTTATCTAATATGAAGAGCTTGTTCTTGTGCCTAAGCATTTTGTGATATGCCAATTTTCAAAGTTTTCTGTACCCTGTACTACTATTTTTTGCCAATACCCATGGTTTCTACGTTTATCTGAGGAGAATTATCAAAACCTATGTAGAGCAAAAGTGGAGAAGTTGCCCATAGCAACCAATCAGATTGCTTCTTGAATTTAAAAAAAGGCCTCTAAAAATGAAAGAAGTTATCTGATTGGTTGCTATGGGCAACCCCCTTTCCCCAATACCATAATAATCTACAGTGCCACCTCCAAGGCCAGACAAGCAGGTCCTGACATTGCGTGTGCCTCAATACATCTCCCTCCATGAGGATTAGGTTTGCTACATTGAGTCACTCCAGTAGTAAGGTGGGGTGTGTCAAAGGGCGGAGTAAATGGGCGAGGTCAATGGGTGTCAAAATTAGCTTTCGTCTAGGGTGACAAAAATCCTTGCAACAGCCCTAAACAGAACTAGGGTGGGCCAGGACCTTGTAGACTGCCAGTTCACTCCTGTAGAGACAAACAACTTAAGACTATGCTATTGCAATTGAAGATTAATAACACTATATATATTACGTTAATGCAATGCACATCTATAAGATGAAAATAGTACACGTATTACAGGAGAAAGACCTAAAGTCTATCACCTGTTCAAGTGGACTCTCCCAGATATGACATCACTTAAACAAAGCGATGAGCGTCACAGCTCAAAGGAAAGATACGGAAAAATGTTAACAACACAGAACAAAACCAGTGCCAATATTGACCAGACATGTGGAACACCCCAATGTATGTTTCACCCACTTTGCTTCAGCAGGGGAAAATGACTAAATGGGGGATAGCATGTATTTATATAGAAGCTCAACCAATCAAAAATGGCCCTGCAGTGCTTGAATTACTTCCTAGGTCATTTGTGATGTCATTACTAGCAACCCATTATATATATTGTAGTGCTCATATGCTCACCTGATTGGGTCTGAGTGAGCTGAGGGCATGTAGGTACACTATGGGCCTTACAGAATTCTAGTCACATGGATCTTTAATATATGGCCCTTTACATAAGGCCTTAAAGGGGTTATCCACCATGAAGTGATTTTAGTACTTACCTGCCAGATTTGGTTATTTCCTGTTGGATTTCTTTCTCTAAACTACATATCCCACAGTTCCATGCTTGTAAATATGAGATCACTTTCCTTTCTCCCACACATCAGCCACCCCACCCATTGAAATACAGTGTTTTCTAACCAGGGCGCCTACAGCTGTTGCAAAATTGAAGCAGGACAGACTCCCTCTGAATACCTGACTAGTGATGTCAGGTCTCAACGCACTGCAACCTGGGAAATCCTGAGACATGAGTACTTTTGTATGCTGTTTAAAATAAATATTGGGGTGGAAATCAAAGAATTGTGAGACCACTGTCACACACAGGTACAGACACTATATTATGAACTCCACTAACTTTACAGCCCCTGTGGCATAGTCGAATAAAAAAAAAAATCCTGAAATACCCCTTTAACCTCAGTTATCAGTCATATTTTCCCCCATATTGTAGACACAAATACTGTTCAATTACAGACGTAACATACAGATGTAACATATAGATCTATCTTAAAATCCTAATTTTAGTCAAATGACTCTTACTGGGAGAAAACAGCAATACTGGCAGTAACAGAAAGTGATACATACTTACAAATGATTAAACTGATGTGAACATTTTAGTGGGCGATGATGGTTAGCGGGACCGCTATACACCTGCAGTGGCAGGATGCTGGGCAGGTCTCCTGACACGTGTATAAACTTGTAGTGAAGCACAAGCTTAGGTACTAAGCTTTAAAGGGGTACTTCACTGGCCAGCGTTCGGAACATTTGGTTCCGAATGCTGTGTGCGCACTGCGGGTGACATTGCTCTTTCACTTCAAGCTCCCCATTGCCTTATTCCCTTGTTGACACACTGTCAATATATTAAAGCAGCTTTCTCCAGGCTGGGTTTTGAGGGAGCATGACATGGCATTTCACAATACGTAGACAGTTCAGGGATGAAAAGTAGTCCTTTATAGGAAAGCTCACAGTTCTGCACAGCTCCAACAGATGGCTGTTTTGACTCCTAAATAGTGATACGGATTTCTGCAATAACATCATCACTAGAGATAAACAAATTTTTTGGGGGAGGAATCACTTAAATTGGCCATTGAATTTGATTCAGATTTGTCAATAAGCAGGTACTTATATCTAAAGTAAGGTGTCCCTGCTGTTCAATATTGGAGCAGATAGACATTCATTGCATGCCTCACGGCTCAGTTAATATTCACAAAGCACTGGTCCAGCGAGTGCACTCAATATCTGCAGGGCACCCCATAAACCACATACAGGAGTCAAAGACCTGTCAAAGACCAGAGTCCCTGCACCTGAAGGTACTGAGTGGCAAGACACACACTGTATGCCTTGCCCTGAGTTAACATTCGTTGGGCTGGGTGCAGAGCAGTATAGCTGCTTACTTCAGGGCAGCACACACTAGCTGAGTGCTCTGTTCCCAGTACAAGGATTTTGCATGGAACACCAGATTACATCACAGCTAACTAGTGCCAGAAAGTTATGTAGATTTGTAAATTACTTCTTTTTTAATCCTTCCAGTACTTATCAGCTGCTGTATATGTGGTGGCCCAGTACGGGAGATGTTACCCCGTACTCTTGCTGCCCTGTCAGGCAGCCTCCTTCAGTGTCCCCAGGGCCCCTTGCACCTGTTATCCCCCTGTACATATGTTCTGCAGTGTATTATATTATAAAATATGTTGTATCTTTAAGAGTTATGTCATGAGATTGTTACCCAGGAGGTACCAGTGACCAGGTGATCCCAAGAATGACCTATGGGCTCCCTGCTAGTCTCCCCCATATAAGCCCTGGGTGGAGGTAGCTTCTTGTCTTCTCTCTTGGAGCTTAGAGCTCTTGCTTCCCGCTGAGGTCCAGTGCAGTCGTGCCAAGAGTGTGTGTGTCCAGAGTGTTGGAGGCCTCAAAGTCAAGTCCTGCAGCCACCATCAATGATCTTAAAGGGGAAAGCACCTTATTCTTCTTAAAGGGGTACTCCGCCCCTGGCATCTTATCCCCTATTCAAAGGATAGGGGATAAGATGTTAGATAGCCACGGTCCTGCTGCTGGGGAGCCCGGGGATCGCCACTGCGGCACCCCGCCATCATTACTGCACAGAGCGAGTTCGCTCTGTGCGTAATAACGGGCGATACAGGGGCCGGAGCAGCGTGATGTCATGGCTCCGCCCCTCATGACATCACGGTCCGTCCCCTTAATGCAAGTCTATGGCAGGGGACGTGACGACCGCCACGCCCCCTCCCATAGACTTGTATTGACGGGGGCGGGCCGTGACATCATGAGGGGCGGAGCCGTGACGTAACAATGCTCCTGCCCCTGTATTGCCCGTCATTACATGCAGAGCGATCTCGCTCTGCGCAGTAATGATAGCGAGGTGCTGCAGCAGCGATCCCCGGGGTCCCCAGCAGCGGGACCCCGGCGATCTGACATCTTATCCCCTAACCTTTGGATAAGGGATAAGATGTCTAGGGGCGGAGTTCCCCTTTAAAGCAACAGCGCACTCAAAACTCAACAAGATGTCAGAACCCAGCTCTCCAGAGCAACCAGGCGACAGTGCCCCTTCATCTCCAGCAGCGAGGTCATCACCTGCCCCAAAAGCCAGGTTCTTGCCAGCTCTCCCTGCAGTCAGCATTAGCAGTCCTGGTGTTCCAGCATCTGCACCGGTATTCATGGGGAACCCTGTCCTCCCTGCCTACAATGGAGACCCCTTCACCTTGAGTAATTTCAAAGAGAGGATCCAGAGTTTGTCTTTTACTCTTTCCCTTCTAATCAACAGGGGCAATTGCTCACAGGACAACTCCAGGGACCAGCGCTAGAGGAAGTCCACACCCGGTCAGCCTCCGAGAACACAACTGTAGAGCAGATCTTTGAAGGACTGCATCAGGTATTTGAGTCACATACTTCATCAGAGGTACATCTCCAGCTGTATGAAAGGCGACAAAAGCCAGGTGAGACCTTAAGAGCATATGCCGTAGCCCTACAGAATGCCCTAGAGACTGTCCAAAAACGATATGGTATAAATCCTGTGCAGGGTAATTAGGTGTTAATGGACAGATTTATTAATGGGGCTCCTAATAAGTGGGACAAAGCCCAGCTGAGAATGTTAGCGGTCTAAAAGCCCAACTTGTCCTTCCCCGCTTTCAGAAGACTGGCTATCCCAGTGATTGAGTCCGGGACAGAGTTAGAGGAAGCTTGTGCGCCCCTTACACCTGTTTCAGAGCCACTAGGGGCGGTAGCCAGATCTATACCACCTCCGTCACCAGCCCACACCCCAGTGTCCTCTACTTTGCCAGTCACTGCAGCCTCAGATTTACAGAGTGATAGGCAGAACATTGAACAACTGACTAAGGCTGTGAAGGAGCTTGCCACCCGGGCTGCTCCACCTGACCGAGAACCGCCCCTGCCTAGAAAATCTGCCCCGGCTCCCTGCAATTTCAATTACTGCAATCCTCCATCCAATAGACCCTTGGGACTCAAAGACCCTTTTGCACTTACTGTAACAAATCAGGACATTGGAAAATGCAGCGCTGGGATTTAAACGGATTTCCCCTGAGGTCGCGGACCGGCCCTCAGGAAAACAGACATCAGGTCCAACCCCTGAACGACCTAAGTCAGGACTCTCACTTTATGTCGCCTCCTGCCCCTATGTAAAAGTTATTGTAGAAGGTGTACCGTTGGAGGCATTGATAGATGCAGGGTCACAAGTGTTTACTATACCTAAAAGTGTTTTCTATCAGCATTGGGATGCTAGTTTATTGTGTGAGCCTGATGATGTTAACTTGCGAGTAGTTGCGGGTAATGGGCAACCAGTCCCCAGACATGGATACTGAGAGCCAACCATTCAGTTGGGAGAGCATGTACTTAGCGGGCAGGGAGTGATTGTAACTAATGTGACAGATAAGGGGTCTGCTGAGTTTATATTGGGGATGAACATTATGAAGAATTGTTTCACTGAAGTGTTAGATGCCTTGCATGCCTCTTTTCCCCATATGTCCCCTTCAGGCCAGCAGGCTGTGCAGCACCACTTGAAAGTTCTACAGGCAGAGCAGAAGTCTGCCATCAAGCAAGGGGAAATCTGCAGAGTATGAGTTCAAGACATCAGGTCGGTGACCTTACAAACCAACAAGGAGACCATCATCTGGTGTTGTGCTCGTCCCGGAGTCAAGAATAGGGACTATCAAGCCCTGCTGGAACCTATGCAATTGGAAGATCATCCTCTTGTTCGATCTCTGAGAAGCCTTGTCACTGTCACCAACGGGAGAGTCCCACTGCGGTTAGCAAACCTGTCTGCTTCTGCTAATTTCTTGCCCAAATACATTCCTGTAGCCCAGCTGTACCTCCTAGAGTCGAAAGACATTGTGACAGAATGTTTGGTGGCCCGACTGCGTGCAGCTCAAGTGGCCGAAGGATCCAGTGTGAGCCCTCCAGAGCCCTGGTGGGTGCAACTCCAGGTTGAAGATGACACTACCCCAAGGGACCAAGTTAATGGAATCATCAATGTTGCCAAGAGGTACCATGAGGCTTTCAGCAAGCACCCCACAGACTTCAGGCAGACTTCAATGATTCAGCACCGAATCCTCACAGGGGACAGCTCACCTATCAAGGAAAGACACCGTCCGGTCGCGCTGGGCATGTATCAGACTGTCAAGAAGATGCTGGCCGACATGAAAGAGGCAGACGTAATCCAGGAAAATCAGAGCCCCTGGGTGGCGCCACTTGTCCTAGTCAAAAAAAAGGACGGAACCATCCGCTTCTGTGTCGACTACAGGAAATAAAAAATTGTCACACATAAGGGTGCTTATCCATTGCCAAGGATCGAGGAGCCACTCACCGCCCTCAGGATGGCTGCTTATTTCTCAACCCTGGACTTAACCAGTGGATATTGGCGAGTGCCCATGACTATGGAGAAACAGGAGAAGACCACTTTTGTGATACCCATGGGACTGTTCGAGCTTAAAAGTATGCCGTTTGGGCTGTGCAATGACCCTGCAACGTTCCAGCGTCTGATGGAAAGGTGCCTGGGCCATCTGAATTTTCAAAGTGTCCTATTGTACCTGGACAAAGTCCTTATGTATTCCAAGTCCTACCAAGAACACCTTATCCACCTGTCAGACATCTTCCAAGTCCTGATTAAGCATGGGCTGAAGATCAAACCATCAAAGTGTAATTTGCTCAAACCTCAGGTCCACTACTTGGGTCATGTTGTCAGCGCAGAGGGAGTCCAGCCTAATACTGAAAAGGTGGAAGTTGTCAAGAACTGGCCAACCACGCGCACAGTGAAAGATGTCAGGAGCTTCCTGGGGTTTGCTGGCTACTACCGCCGTTTCATTCCCCACTTTGCCAGATTGCAGAACCCTTCACAGCTCTCTTACAGGGTACGGCGAAGGAGAACCAAATGGAAGACTACCTGTTGAATGGGCCGGAGCAAGAGACGGCGTTTCAAGTTCTCAAAAGTCTTCTGACAGAACCACCCATCTTGCCTTATCCAGACTACAGTCAGTCATTCTGGCTGTATACTGATGCCAGTTTTGACGGTCTGGGAGCTGTCTTGTCCCAAGTCCAGCAAGGGCAAGAGCGAGTAAATTGCCTATGCCAGTTGTAACCTGCGAGGAGCAGAGAAGAACGATGCGAATTACAGCTCATTCAAGTTGTAACTTATCGCCCTGGTGTGGGCCATGACCGAAAAGTTCAAAGACTATTTGGCCACCACGCCATTTACTGTCTACTGCCAAGTTGGGTGCAATCAAGCATCGTTGGGCTTCAAGATTAGCCAATTACAGTTTCACCATCAAGTACAGAAGCGGCAAGTTGAATATCAATGCCGACGTACTGTCTAGGATGAACCCCATGTTGAAGACATGTGGGAAGATGTGGAGATGCCCCCATTCTACCAACAATTCGTAAACCAGGGTGAAGAACCCCCTGTCGAAGATGTGGAAATGCCCCCAGTCTACCAACGGTTCGTGAACCAGAATGTTGTAACCGCCCTCATGGACGGTGAACCCAAGTCCGAAAAGGTTAAAGAAGACCTATACACCTGGAAGACTCTTCAGGACGAAAGTTGAGTCATGGTGGATCTGTTGGAATACCTCTGGCAAAAAAGGTATCAACCCATCTACGCCGGGCCAAGCTGAAACGTCTGTGGCGACAGAGGAAGCGACTGTTTGTGCACAAAGGACTGTTGTACCGAAATTCTTTGGATCCGGTCTCTGTTGATCGACTTCATGAGATTCTGGTTCCCCAAAGAGATGATGCGTACCATGATCAGTCGGGACACTTTGTAGTCCACAAGACCTAAGCTACTGTCAGGCGAAGATTCTATTGGATCGGAATGCGGAGCGACATTGAGAAATGGTGCAGTGAATGTGCTGTTTGTATCGTCACCAAGAATGTGTGCAAGGATGCAAGAGCTCCCCTCCATTCCATCCAGAGTGAAAGGCCTAACCAGTTGATCACGCTAGACCATGTCAAGTTGTCTCCTACCTGGTCCAGGTACACTTATGCTCTCACCATGGTGGATCACTACTCTAAATGGGTTGTCGTTGTCCCCCTCAAATATCTCACAGCCAAGACAGCGGCCCAGATGTTCTACTACAATTGGGTGCAAACCCTTGGCAGTCTGTCCTAATGGACCGTGGAATGGCCTTCAAGGCCCAACTCTTCCAAGAGCTGTGTCAATTCCATGCCTGCAAGAAACTCCGGACTACTGCTTATCACCCCCAGGGGAACAGGCTCTGTGAGCGCATCAATCAAGTTTTTATCCACATTTTGCAAGCAGCCTCTGTGTCAAGACAAGAAGAGTGGCTCCGACTGCTGCCTGAACTATTGGAGATCTATAATAACACAGTCCACTTCTTTCTACTTGATGATGGGGCGATATGGACAGCTGCCTAAAGACCGAACTCTGGGCTCCAAGCTTTGTTCAACAAATTTCCACAAGCCTCCCTGGAATGGGTCTCTGACCACCAGAGAAGAATCCAAGAGTCCAAGAAATTGTCAGCAAGAAGATGGGCGAGGCACAGCAAAGACAACGACAGGACTATAATCGTCATGCCTCTGCCAAAGCACTTCAATTGGGCGACAAAGTGTGGCTGCGGAAGTTTCCAAGAACCCATAAGTTAGACTCTATCTGGGACAAAAGCATGGGTATGAACCACAAGTTGTTCACCGAAACCGAATCAAGTTGTGTGTAAAAGAAGATCTGCTAGTGCTCCCAGCCGTCAGACCTGCGAGAGAGTACGTCCCATACAAAGGGATCCATTCATCTACAGATTTCCCCATGTTTTCTCAGAGTCAACCTACGATCTTCTGTGTTTCACCAACCCCGGGGCCGGTCAAACGGACACTAATCTCCACAGCAGTCCCAGTCTTGTCACCAGCTGATACCCCTTATTCTAGAGTGCTGACCCTGTCACCAGTCTCTCCACCACTGCTGCCAGCGACTCCGAATCCAACTAGTCCTGGACTAATATCAGCTCCTGAGTTTGCTGAGGGAGAGCCAGCTGCCATTCCAGAGGTTCCAAGAGCTCCCGAAGATGAAGGCGTTCCAGACTCTCCAGAAGTCGAGTTGCGCAGGTCCCAAAGGTCAACACAAGGACAAATTCCCGCAAGGTACAAAGATTAGCTCACAATATAGTGTACAAGGTTATGTACCACACATAGTCAGTTCATTTGTAAACACTTAAGTTAGGACTATAACAATACTTGTAGTCCCAGTCCACAAAAGTCCAATGTTTATATATCTGTCTAACATTTTTCTGTCCTCGTGTACAGGGTACTGCACTAGCCAGAGGGCTCCCCTGAAACTAAAAGTAAGAAACGTGTAGAGGCAGAGTACATTATGCTGAGGTAAAATGGTTATATATTATCACACTACTTGTTGAGTTCTGGGAAGAAGTGTTAAGAACCGAAGGGGCCCCAGCAGCCAAAGCATTGGGTAGATAGCCTCCAGCAGCCCAATCTGCAAACATGTCTGTATTATGGTCTAAAATGTGTTCCTAGAGCAGTTACAAAGCTCATTAATCCCACCTTTACCAAACCAAAGAGCATGTATGGATATTTACAGTGCTACATGGACTCGTTTCTACCTTGTTCTATAACCAGATCTGTGAAGGACATTTTGTATAATGCCCCAGAAACTGTCACTAGGCCCCAGTGGCCACTTCAGTCCTCCGCCCTCCAGGACTGGGCGTCGAGGACGACTATATTTAAGAAGGGGAGTTTGGTGACCCAGTACGGGAGATGTTACCCCGTACCCTTGCTGCCCTGTTAAGCAGCCTCCTTCAGTGTCCCCACGGCCCCTAGCACCTGTTTCACCATTGTACATATGTTCTGCAGTGTAATTGTATTATAAAATGTGTTGTATCTTTAAGAGTTATGTCATGTGATTGTTACCCAGGAGGTACCAATGACCAGGTGATCCCAAGAGTGACCTATTGGCTCCCTGCTAGTCTCCCCCATATGAGCCCTGGGTGGAGGTAGCTTCTTGTCTTCTCTCTTGGAGTTTAGAGCTCTTGTTTCCTGCTGAGGTCCAGTGCAGTCGTGCCTAGTGTGTGTGTCTAGAGTGTTGGAGGCCTCAAAGTCAAGTCTTGCAGCCACCATCAATTCACGTAAGCTAAAGTCACAGCTTTAGGAGTCAAGTCAAGTCAGTTCCTGTCATCTGTCGCTCGGCAGTCTACACGGGCGGATGTTGTCATTCGTGACGTACTTCCGCCAGTGACGCCGACCGGAAGCCGCGCGGTGCTCGGATCACGCTCATGCGCCATTGGAGGGCATGTAGAATAAAGGGCTAGTAGTTCCTTACTCCCATAAGCCTCTTGAGAAAGGGATTTGCCCGTAACACGTGTCGAGGTGGCAGTAGCTCCCGGGAGACGTATTCAGCATGTCGCAGACAGGTACAGTACTTGATGTGTATATAGTATAATAGCATGCTGATAGGATTGTTATACACAGCATATAAACTTATTAATTAGGTTCCCCGTGATATCCTGCTATTTTTTGTATGGGGGGGGGGGGGGGGGGATTTTAAGGGTGGGTATTTTTTAATGGGGTTTTTCTACCTGGTTGTTATTTGTGATCAATAAAGTGATGTTGGTTGAGATTAATTTTCTGGGCAAATTTTTTGTAGGTTGCACATCTGTCAAGTCAGCGTGTTCTGCATTCAATTGTCCAGTCCTACTACAAGTCCCAGCAAGCCCTTAAGGTCTCTGCGTCACTGGTCACCTCCTTGGGCCCTGGCTGAACTGTATAGACTTTACCAACCGTCTACCCTCAGTAAAGCTACCGTGGTCTGTAACTTGGTGTCGTAGTCTGTATTGCCCCCGTGCCTAGCCCAGGATCCAGTGGTATACCTTCGGGTGGTTTTAGGCTAAACCACCCCCTGGCATCACAAATCCAAGGGGTTAATGCCATCTGCCCCTAGGGTAACAACATCTGCCCTCATCACACACCCCTACCACATATACTACAGAAAGTTGTGTAGTACTTTCCAGTCTGACCACAGTGCTCTCTGCCGCCACCTCTGTCCATGTCACAAACTGTCCAGAGAAGGAGAAGTTTCCAATGGGCATTTGCTCCTCCTCTGGACAGTTCCTAATGTGGACTAATGTGACATCAGAGAACACTGTGGTCAGACTGGAAAGAACTACACAACTTCCTCTGGCGCATACAGCAGCTGATGAGAAGGACACGGAACAGAAGGGCACTTAAAGGGGTGATGAAAACATTATCTTGTGAAGGTAATTCCCAGACACTTTTCTGCAAAAAGTCAGCCATAGGTAGTTTTTTTCTGAGATAAGATTTTTTGCATTGGTTCCCTAATGCCAAAAAGTTGGACAAAGTAGTGTACTATGAAACATAAGTCAAGATGTTTGAAGGGAGAGGGGTACCCTAAGTAACAGACTGTAGGATTATGTTCTGACAGTTATTGTTTTATGTACACAGATTCTTTCTGCACACTTATGTAGGTATAATGCTTATGGGCTAAGTGCAATATACTGTACAATATATGATCAACTATTATACATGTGGTGTACCTCTGTTTTTTGGGGCTACTTGTTTTCTATGGGTTTGGAGGATTTTGCCTTTATCTTGAATTATGTAATTTATTTGTTTAGGTTAATTAATAAAATTATTTATTTGGTGTATTTATTACTATTTGCTAGCAAATTTGTAGGTTTATACTAAACACTTTAAACCTCATAGTTTCTTTGCAATTTTGAGCAATTTTGAGCAATTTTGTGCAATTTTGAGTGGTCTTTTCATAGGTTTTTGCAGATTTATTCCCCTTTTTACATTAATTTATATATTCAGTCCAAATTGGTGAAGGGAGCCCCTGCTATCAGCTTATGGTATGGGCATCTGATGCATTGAGGTGCCCATACAACATACACCGACCGACAGTATGTATGGTAGCCTCCTGACTCTCCAGCGACAGATGTCGGTAAAGTGAAGGGTCAGATAGGCTGGCTTTTTTCTCCATATCCTATTGACTTCAGAGGAATAAGACAGAGCTGTCTGGCCGCTGGTTACTTCTCCTTTCCCAAGAAACATTATTCTTATGTGATATTTGCCCCAATGTTCATTTTTAGCAGCATACATGAGTGACGTCTCAGTTTTTCCCAGGTTGCAGTGTGGCCCAGAACATAACATTACTAGTCAGGTGCTGAAAGGGAGCCTGTCTGCTTCTATGGGTGGAGTGACCACTGGGTGGGGGAAGGGAGATCATTCTCCACAGGGCTACAGGTAATTGTAGTTTTAATCACAGCATGCATGGATGGTAGCTCAGCTGTGCTGCAATGGGTTTGGTGACTAATGTGTGGGAGGGAGAAAAGTGACCTGGGACTTGAAGTTGGAGGGAGGGAACTCCATCGGGAAATAGTCATTGCACAAAAAGAAAACCGCAGTGTTATGGTGGACTCACAACATAGCCATTTAGCCTTAAGACAAGCAAGGATCCTTTCTAAGCATGTCCATTACTGTCTGGCAGGTAAATACTAAAGTCAACTTATGTTGGATAAAACCCCTTTAAGGAGATATGTAATACAAAAAAAAATGCTTTCCCTATCCACAGCAGATAACCCAAGATAACTAAAACAGATTAACTAAATTAAACATTAAAAAAGTTAGTTAATGTATCTGTATCAACTAACACAAAACATCTGAAAAGGTCTTGAGTCCATGCCTTAAGAGGCCAGAAATATTTTGGCAGCACAAGGGGGGACCTGCACAATATTAAGAAAATGGTTTTAATATTTTGGCTGATCAATGTATATTATTGATACAGTAACATGCAGAATATCGCTCTGACTCATGAGAAGAAAATAGTAAAAAACAGATACGGCTCAATTGATACTAAATGGCACTGGCTAGACTGAGCAACCCAACTCAACACCTATACCCATGGTGTAAAAATGCACAGAAGGTAAAATAATAATATGTTGGAACTCAAAAGTCTATAGATATTGGGATAATAATTTATTTAATATGTATAAAATAACATACATAAATGGGTGGTTCACAGGGCCCTTGTAAAACTACCCCTTAAAATAGCCACAAATAAAATCACATGAATATTGCACTGTGAAAGTATGAAATATATAGCCAATATGTAGAATAACACCAATTACAGCCACTAGTTAGTGGAATTAGATACAGTAGTCTATGATAGCTGAGCTGGTCTTATACGGAATGACTGGAGTAACTTTAATTATTCCACAATAAAGTGCATAACTCCAGATAATTGTATTATATCCAAGTAAATGTTTGTAACAGTTCCAGGCTTATCCTTATATCGCACATTCTGGGAAAGATAAATATCCAAACAGACAAGGTGTTGTACAGGGCGATCTCTGCCCGATATCTCTTAGTGATAATATTGTCCGACACAGCGATAAATTGTATTCAATTCACCCTCCAGAGGATCAATAGATCTGGTGCTGCACGCCTCTCAGCTCGTGGGAGCTCCGGGTGTCTGGGAGTAGACAGTTGCGCT
Source organism: Hyla sarda (assembly GCF_029499605.1). Classification (NCBI taxonomy): domain Eukaryota; kingdom Metazoa; phylum Chordata; class Amphibia; order Anura; family Hylidae; genus Hyla; species Hyla sarda. The sequence goes on from NC_079190.1 coordinate 187,717,285, forward strand.
GTGTAACTGTAGATGTTAGCGGCGTAGCCGGCTGGATTAGCGATCCCCGTATGCTTGCGCTCTCAGTATTTGGCAGCTGTAGATAGCGTGAAGACTTCACTAGCAGCACTTGGCTAGCATCCTCAAGGACCCTATGGCTGGTTCTGAAACGCATCCGGTTTCTAGCACTGAATACTAAGTCTAGCAATACCACATATGGCTTGATATTTTATCGCTACCATCCACCTCTACTGAGCTGTTGTCACCTGGAACAATCCTCTGTCATCAGAGTGATCCAAGCGCATCATTGAGCATTATCCTGCATCATCCTCTGTCATCAGTGTGATCCAAGCGCATGCTCGGCATCCACGAGGACGCTAGCCCAGTGCTGCCATGGCTTCACGCTATCTACAGCTGACAAACACTGAGAGTGTGAGCATACGGGGTTTTCTAACCCAGCCGGCTGCACTGCCAACATCTACAGTTACACAGCGCAACTGTCTACTCAGACACCCGGAGCCCCCATGAGGTGAGAGGTGCGCAGCACCAGATCTATTCCTCCAGAGGGTGAGTTGAACACAATCTATTTATCACTGTTATACAATCTATTATCACCAAAGAGATATCAGGCAGATATCGCCCTGTATAACACCTTGTCTGTTTGGATTTTTATCTGTGCCGGAATGTGCGATATAAGGATAAGATATATATAGACACTCATTGCACCTTAATTCCAAGCTTGGAACTGTTACAGACATTTACTTGGATATAATACAATTATCTGGAGTTATGCACTTTATTGTGGAATCATAAAAGTTACTCCAGTCCTTCCATATAAGACCAGCTCAACTATCATAGACTACTGTATCTAATTCTACTAACTAGTGGTTATAATTGGTGTTATTCTATGTATTGGCTATTTAATAGCTACACAGTACAATATTCATGTGATTTTATTTGCAATATAGCATGCGGCACCCACCTGTTTCTGCTCCGGAGGCGCTGGAGGGTCTGGGTCCAGACCACCGGAACGGAAGTCCGTGATGTCACGACTCCGCCCCGTGTCACGTCATGTCCCGTCCCCTCAAAGCAAGTCTATGAGAGGGGGCGTGACGGCCGTCACGCCCCCTCCCATAGACTTGCATTGAGGGGATGGGGCGTGACGTCACATGGGGCGGAGTCGTAACGTCACGGTGGTTGGGAACCACGTTCCGGTGGTTGGGAACCAGACCCTCCAGCACTTCTGGAGCAGAAACAGGTGGGTGCCGCATGCTATATCAGACATCTTATCCCCTATCCTTTGCATAGGGGATAAGATGTTTAGGAGTGGAGTACCCCATAAGGGGTGGTATCAGGTTTTAGGGGTAAAACATACATACATACATAAATGGGTGGTTCAACCATTTATGTATGTTATTTTATACATATTAAATCAATTATTATCCCAATATCCCTATAGACTTTTGAGCTCCAACATATTATTATTTCATTTTCATTAGAAGAAAAGACTGGTGATTGTGGAATCACTGGGTGTCTTCAAAGTTTCTGAGAAGTAGCTCTTTTTTTGAGTAAAAATGATCATAAATGTTATCATATAATACCTGACATGGTATAAAAACGCTTGGGTCTGCTGAGGCAAGGTGAAGATAAATTGAAGCCAACTCAACTGCGGGGTAAAGTCTGTGGGATTTGATCTCCAGACTCTATGAAGCAGAATGGAATGTCTGATTATATTGTTTTCCTTGTCGCACTGGAGGCTCGAACAGGAAACAAACATCCAGCAGTACACTACTGTATTCTTCACTGCTCATGTCTACACAGTTCTTATTTGCATAAATGGATCTAATGTACTATATACACAGCCCTTATAACATACACAGCCTTTGCATAACTGGAACTAATAAAATATATCAGTTTTTGAAAAGACCAGACCAGATGTTTTGAGATTTTTTTTAGATCATCCCCAAGTCCTCTATTCAATGAAATTTGATGGTGTTTCCAATGAGTTTTCAGCTTTGCAGCAGAACATTGCAGCAGAACAGCACTGGAACAGGACAATGCCAAAAAATGTGCCTGACGGACCACACTTATTTTAAACGGTACTTTGGATTACAGATTTGTAAATTACTTCTATTGCAAAATCTTAATCCTTCCAGAACTAATCAGCTGCTGTATGCTCCAGAGGAAGTTATGTAGTTCTTTTCAATCTGACCACAGTGCTCTCTGCTGCACCTCTGTTCATGTTAGGAACTGTCTAGAGCAGGACCAAATCTTTTAAGCGAACCTTTACTGACATGGACAGTGGTGGCAGCAAAAAGCATGGTGGTCAGAAAGGAATGAACTACACAACTTTCTGTGGAACATACAGCAGCTGAGAAATACTGGAAGGCTTTACATTTTACAAATCTCTAACTTTTTGCCATCAGTTTATTTAAAAAAATAAAAAAAAATTCCTTCCAGAGTTCCCCTTTAATAGGGGTTGTATGGTTTCTGGGATGGTGTCCAGCATTTTATCAGGCAAAATAGCACAGCATTTTGTTTGGTATTTGTGACAGAACCTGCGAGGGCTCCAAACCAAGTGTGTATTCAAAGTAACATTTCTCATTTGATTATCTTCTAAAATGCCATAACGACTTGACCTGGTTCTTGCGGAATGGTAAAGTTTTCTGATGTTTGGCTGAAGTATCATGTGTAACTGTGGCGATGCCTGGTCCTATCAGAGGGCTTGGACTTAGAGCCTACCACATCTGCTCTCAATGTTCACACCCCTCTTAGGTGTCCCAGCCAGCCTGTCATTTATTGCTTGTGTTTGTTTGTATCTGCACTAGCTCCTGTTATACTCCTGGCTTGATCTTCTCTGAGTATTTTTGACCCTTGGCTATAGTGACCTGACTATTCAGACTTCCATATCAGTACTATTTGCTCTCTTTAGAAAATACCCAGCCTGTTAGACTCTGATTTTATGTTTGTTTGTGCATTCTCTGTCTGTTTGTCTGTCTTAGTTCTGTGCCTGTAAGCCCATTGTATCCTGACCTGTTTTCCTCTCTTTCGTATAGTGTTGTTTATTGTTTTGGACTGAACCACTGTCCAGCTGAAGATCTGTCACTTAGAGAGAATACTCAAGTAGGCAGGGAAAATGGCTGTGGGTGAGCTAAGGGCTACACTTACCCCTGCCCTACCTGACAGAGCATCTGTGCCATAGGATCCCATGTATTGGTCATGAGAATGATGTGACACTCATCCAAGTGTTGTATTCCTTAGTTTTATATGACTCAGATATCAAGCCTGTCACTGGGTTTTGCCCCTAAAGTTGAAGTTGTACATATACTTCAAGAGAATCTGTCAGCTATAGTTGCTTATGAGTGTTACAGACACTGTTGGATAGCTGTTAAGGTATAAAAGCAAGCTGTACGTTTCCTGGAGCTAATGGAGAATGCCAAACTTATAAAAATGCCTTTTATTTCAGAGCAAAGTGTCAAGGAGGTGGAGGTATGCTACAGTCTGGCATGCCTCCTTTCTCACCCTCACCTCCCGGCCTCCTCTTAACTGTAAACAGCTTTGTATGTCAGTCATGGAGGGGCTAGAGGGTGGGGGTAAAAGAAGAGGGGTGGCAGGTTGTATCACTTAATCAGCACAGCTCCACCTCCTTGACACTTGGCTAATAAAAATGGCTATTTTATGAGTTTGGTAACCTGACCATTCAGTCTTCCATATTAGTACTATTTGCTCTCTTTGCAAAAGACCCAGCCTGTTAGACTCAGATTTTGTTTGTTTGTGCATTCTCATTCTGTCTTTTGTCTTAGTTCTGTGCTTGTTAACCCACTGTATCCTGACCTGATTTCCTCGCTTATTTATTGTTTTGGACTTTTATGCTCGCAATCGCATCCTCGCAATCGCAGCGCCCCGGTCAGACCTGCTGACCGGGTGCGCTGCGATACCTCTCCCAGCTGGGATGCGATTCGCGATGCGGGTGGCGCCCGCTCGCGATGCGCACCCCGGGTACGGGCTCCCGTACCTGACTCGCTCTCCGTCGGTCCTGTCCCGGCGCGCGCGGCCCCGCTCCTTAGGGCGCGCGCGCGCCGGGTCTCTACGATTTAAAGGGCCACTTCGCCACTGGCGCAGTTGGCTTAATTAGTGTATTCACCTGTGCACTTCCCTATATAACCTCACTTCCCCTTCCCTTCCTTGCCGGATCTTGTTGCCATTGTGCCAGTGAAAGCGTTTCCCAGTGTGTTCCTAGCCTGTGTTCCAGACCTCCTGCCGTTGCCCCTGACTACGATCCTTGCTGCCTGCCCCGACCTTCTGCTACGTCCGACCTTGCTCTTGTCTACTCCCTTGTACCGCGCCTATCTTCAGCAGTCAGAGAGGTTGAGCCTTTGCTAGTGGATACGACCTGGTTGCTACCGCCGCTGCAAGACCATCCCGCTTTGCGGCGGGCTCTGGTGAAAACCAGTAGCAGCTTAGAACCGGTCCACTAGCACGGTCCACGCCAATCCCTCTCTGGCACAGAGGATCCACCTCCTGCCAGCCGAATCGTGACATGGGGTCTGTAGCTCTTAGCAGTTTCTCTTTAATGCAGTCTCCTTGTAAGGGCAGTGATCTGCAAAGATTTCCACCTTTCTAAGTTGTAATATTACATTATTTTGTGCACATTTAATTGTGATGATACTGTGAAGCTGAATGAATGAAACTGTATTGTAATGATTATACCATTGTGCTTGCAGAGTGTAGGCACACCCTGGCTCATGGAGTATAAGCTGGGGGACCATTGTTTCAATGGTGTTCCCATTCAAAGCGTGTCATTTAGAGACTGTGACAGAGCCATTACTTGTGACAGAGAATGACTTGTACGGAAGCCAGGGGCAATGTATTACCCCGAGTATTGTGAGGCTCCAACAAGTTAGCAAGAGAAGTAAGAGAACTTATTATGCTTTAGTGTGGTAGAGGCCTATGAAGTGAGATTCTGTCTGGTAGTGGGCATCCACTGCTTGTGAATAAAGAAGGAATTGTATGCCTTTGGCTGTCTGGGGATCCGTGGAGTTGTGGTTTTGCAACAGCTGGAGGCACCGTGGTTGGGAAAAACTGATCTTTAGTAATATTCCTCCTGCTAGTAAGAAATGGTGCAAGTGGCACAGGAAGCTAGTAAGGTAAATATAGAAGTTACAGTAGTGTAAATGCAAAGTTAGTGTTGGGAATTTATCAATGTTGGTGTGGGTGAAGTGATTTTCTACTCGCTTTGAAGTTGTGCTTTTTCTGTATACTTGCGCCAAATTGATCAAAAAGGTACCATTTGATAAATAAGCGTATTATCATACCAGCTTCAAGGAGTAGTGGGATCTAGCTGGTGCTGACAGGACCAGGACAACAGCAGGATCATGCCTGATAAAGCTGCGCTTGCGCAGTGAAATGCATTGCATTCTGGATAATAAACTTGATTTTACTTGATCTTGCTGTTGTCCTGGTCCTGTCAGCGCCGGCTAGATCCCACTACTCCTTGAAGCTGGTACGATATTACGCTGAACTATCTCGAGAGAGGTTTGCAGATGGACCTATCTACAGTACGCGATTCCCATTGTTGTGTATGCTGTTACACAACCACCCTGTCTCCGGTGTTATTTACCCTATGGAGCGCCTCCTATCTCTTTCACAGATATGATAAATAAGGCATAAGTCCACACGCCTTACCTTACTTCAGCAAAATTATGGTGTATGTTTGCACTAAAGATTTCATGCATTGCAAATTTTTTGTGTTTTTGATAAACAAATGACCACTACAAAGCCAAACAGGAGAATCAAGGTGATTTTAAAAACAGGTAGTAACTTCACCTCAGACACCCCTGGAGGAGTTAGGGTGTTGTACAAAAGTGGCTGGTATACAAGCCCCTAAACAATGCTATGGTGGAAGGGTGAGCTCTCCTTGGACCCAGGGTGGCATGGATGGTTTTGGCAAAAGTTGTTGAAACCTAAATGAAGACCTTTTAAGCAACTATCCTTTTGTTTTGTTGCTCAAGAGAATCGGCTCACCAAGTATCAGAGAAACTAACAAGCTGTTTACCTTTTCTACAGAGTATAACCACTAAGCTTGAGTACCACTTGAAATGACAGTGACTGCCAAGTATGTTGTGCCACTACATGAGAAAATAAATGTCTGCAACTTTACAGTAGGGCGGTACACCACACCCCTTAAACATCAACGAACTGTAAGCAAGTTCACCCACACTAAACCCAATACACTGGGTTATAGTGTGGGTGAACAGGAGTTCATACAGGTGTCACTTATTTTTATTGGTCCATCAGCATGCGCAGTGCCACTGCGCATGCCCCGGTCCCTCACTACACCCGGGAGTAGCGAGGCTTCAGTATCGACGTACATACGGGATCAGGTGCATGAGCTCTGCAAACAGAGCACTGCGCTCAGGGGATATGTGACTCCACATCACTAGGACGTGGAGTTGAAGATAATGAATATTCAAACAACAGGGGTGGGCATAGAAACTTCAGTGCAGGAGGCAGAAGCAGACGGTCGGTGGGGGGTCCTGCCTTGAAAGCGCTAATCACTGAAGAAAGGAACTTTACAGGGGCATAACTAGGCAGCTGATGGACCAAAAAAAGTAAGTTACCCCTGAATGAACTCCTGTTCACCCCCACTATAACACAGTGTATTGGGTTTTCCTTTAAATGCACAGTTTTCCTTTAAATGCACCCAAGATTTTTTCCCCATACTTACAGCAAAAAGAGATCCTAAAAAGTCTGGGATATAAAAAATAATTGGTATTAGAAAATTGTACAAGTTTAGTTTTCTACAATGAACAAAATTTTATTTCATAACATGGCTAAGTCCGTCAATTATGTTTTTACACAACACCAGCACCATTATGCAATAAATGGGATTAAAGGGGTACTTCGGTAGAAAACTAAATTTTTTTTTAATCAACTGGTGCCAAAAAGTTAAACAGATCTGTAAATTACTTTTATTTAAAAATCTTAATTCTTCTAGTACTTATCAGCTGCTGTATGCTTCAGAGGAATTTTTCCAGTCTGACCACAGTGCTCTCTGCTGACACCTCTGTTCGTTTGAGGAACTGTCCAGAGCAGGAGAGGTTTTCTGTGGGGATTAGCTCCTACTCTGGACAGTTCCTGACATGGACATAGGTGTCAGCAGAGAGCACTGTGGTCAGACAAAAAAAAAAACTACACAACTTCCTGTGGAGCATACAGCAGTTAATAAGTACTGGAAGGATTAGGATTTTACATAGAAGCAATTTACAAATATGTTTAACTTTTTGGCACCAATTGATAAAAAAAATTATTGTTTTCCACCAGAGTACCTTTTTAACCTGCCCACCGCGTTTCTATTGATGATAGTGTTTTATTCCTCATAACAGTTGCATTGCAGGAAAGCAGGTCACTGTTCTTGTAGCTCTTTACACGGTGGCAGTGACGTGTTAACAGGACAGAAGAAACTTTATGACACATCAGGCAGTGAGATCCACACCCATTATGTAATTAGAGCTCAAACAACACAAAACAGTATGTAATATGCCCTAAACACCTGCATGCTATAAATCCCTAACCTGCCCCTACCAATCCTTTATTGAATCAAGTCAAGGGAGGGGAAATGAAAAGGAATTAAGGGAAATGCTACGCTAAGCAACTTGCCAGCTTATACGACATTACTTGGAGTAAATACTTTTTAGCTACGGAGAGTGACGCTCCAATTTTCAAGTTCCCATCATAAACTGACATCCTAGTTTTTTTTATGTGAATGCTATCTAGATTCTTCCCATTAAACAAAGGGAGATCAAATCAGTAGCAAAATCTGTGAAAAATCTTTGTGTTACTGGTATGATAACTGGAGCAGAAGTGCTTATTTTGCATGGAATTTACAGTGGAGCTCAATTGACAAAAACAATTTGCGAAACGCGTCAGGTATGGTGAAGGACTAAGGTCCAGGGTCTGGTTTGGCTCACGCTGTATGTACACATCATAAGCATTTTATTGGTCTTTGATATGCACTTTGTACCTTATATTTTGTATCTGCATTTATATACATTGCAGCAGAATCCCATTGCTGGCAAAGGGAGCTGAACAGTGCACAGTTTGCTTATTCTTTAAGTGCAATCTGCCTGCAGACATTGCCTTCTAAGGGGACAGCAATGTCCCCGTAGTCCTAGCACCGACTGAGCTAAACCTTCAGTACCACCAGCATTTTTTCATAACACAACAAAATCTTTTAGCTAAGAGCTGATAGCATGAAATAGCTTTTAAGTAGTTGATGGTGGTTGCCAAACTTATAAAATATCCTTTTTATTTATCAGCCAAGTGTCAAGGAGGTGGGGCCAGGCTGCTCAAATGCTACAGCCTAGCACTCCTTCTCACTGACCCTCATCTCTCAGCATCACCTTGACTGACATGAAGGCATTATCTTGCAATAAAGGAGATGTGGGAGGTAAGGGCAGGTGGTGTCTGCAGCTCTAAGCAGCAAATATATCTCACAGATTCCCTTTAAAGAGGTACTCCCCTCCCCACACCCCTCAATACATCACGCCCTGCCCCCTCAATGCAAGTCTATGGGTGGGGGTGTGACGTCCCTCCCATAGACTTGCATTGAGGCAGCGGGGCGTGACATCTAGAGGGGCAGTGCGTGATGTCACGAGGGGGCGGGGAGTACCCCTTTAAAGAGCTTATCCACCTGACAATATACCCTACTATGACCATAAACTGACCATAAAATGTCCTTCAGATGGGACCGCTAGCAATCTGCTGGCATCTGTGCGCAAAAACTGGCAATAATGTTCATTGTTCTTGCAGTACCACCACCGAGGACATTAAACGTTTCACAATGCCCATTACTATCAATGGTTTGTCTGTGTAATGCAGGAAGGAAAGATCTTCCAGAGCAAATGTGTTCTTCGTAACTTAGATTCTGACCAAATGATAAGGATGCTGAACAGTGGACCCCTTGTATGCAGAATTCCCTAAGCGGATTTATAAAATAGGTTTTGGAAACTAGACAACACTTTTAATAGAAAAGGTGAATTTTCTTAGTGTAGGAGCGAGATACCGGACCCAAATTACTCATCATTCATCCGTGAGGTTCCCTATTGGGTGATGTGATACCTCCTGCTTTAACTCAACAGAAAACCAGTTGCCACAAATTGACAATAGATTAGGTTTCCAGAGGATAATCTGACCTGGTGTAATTTGGTTACATTACTCTAAATGCACTACCAGGGACAATTAGTAGCAACCGGCCTAAATACACAGTGTGAACACAACTAAGCCTGAACAAGAATGGAAAATATTATGCAATGCACAATCCCACTGGACGTGTGACATGACACATCTAATTTCTATGTGAAGTCGTAAGTGTATAATGGATGATGTACTGAGAATAATCTACAGCTATGTTTTTAAAGCTGCTGCCAACCAATTTATGCATTCCAAGTTGTTATTTCCATATCACAATGTATAATATAGACAAATTAATTCAGCATACAGAGTGTCTGTGCATTTAAAGGGGTACTTCGCTCGGAAAAAAAAATTAAATCAACTAATGCCAGAAAGTTAAACAGACTTGTAAATTACTTCTATTTAAAATCTTAATCCTTCCAGTACTTATCAGCTGCTATATGGTCCAGGAAGTTCTTTTGTTTTTGAATTTCCTTTCTGCCTGACCACAGTGCTCTCTGCTGACACCACTGTCCATTTTAGTGTCCAGGGCAGGAGCAAATCCCCATAGCAAACCTATCCTGCTCTGTACAGTTCCTGACATGGACAGAGGTGTCAGCAGAGAGCACTGTGGTCAGCATACAGCAGCTGATAAGTACTGGAAGTATTAAGATTTTTAAATAGAACTAATTTACAAATTTTTTTTAACTTTCTGGTATCAGTTGATTTGAAAAAATGTTTTCCAGCGAAGTACCCCTTTAAGGCTTCTGTGGTCCTCCATTAACTAGCAAAGAAGGAGACTTAAACAAAAGATGAAAAGCTTTCCTGATCTTAGAGGACAGGGTCTGCCCCAATCCGTTGCACTACATATACAGCTCATTCACAGAGCCATGATACAACTCACCTCTACATATTATTTTATTTACATCTAACATTCTCCCCTTTTCTTCAACAACATGCTTGATAAATGGTTTAGTAGATTGTGCAAAGTAAGAATGATCCTGCTATCTAAAATACATACATACATATACAGGGCTCAAGTCCTGCAGGAACACATGGGAACATATTTTCCATTAGTATTTGAAAACCAGAACCAGAAATAGAACCTACAGAGAAAGAACATAATGGAAAGATTTGTACATTTTCTGTGTTTTAGATCCACTTCTGGTTTTGGCTGATGTTAAAAGCCAAATGCTTCCGTGTGAAACCAGCCTTACTTATATGTCAGAATATAAACTCAATTGGGCCCCAGGGCTTCTCCACCAATAAAACACTACCTTATATTCTACACCGGACTATCCTTTCTCCATTTACCTTTAAAGGGGTACTCCACCCCTAGACACCGTGGTCGAGACCCAGACCCTCCAGCGCTTCCAGAGCAGTAACAGGTGGGTGCCGCATGCTATATTGCGGGGGTCCCCAGTGGCGGGACCCCCGCGATCAGACATCTTATCCCCTATCCTTTGGATAGGGTATAAGATGTCTAGGGGTGGAGTACCCCTTTAATGTATTTATGGCTCAACATGGACCATGGTTTTCCAAAATCCAAATCCAAGCCTGAATTAATCTCAATCTTAAACAAAACTCTAACTCACTACCCTGCTAGGCATTTACATGTGATATACTGGAAACAGGTCCCCTTGGCCCTTACAGTGAGACAGACGACTGAGATTCCTTCTGGGATCTAAAATCACATTTTCTCAAAAATGTCAGACATACATAGTGCTTACTCCCTGGGATCCGGTCCCAAATAGGATATTTTTAGGCAGACAACCTCTTTACCAAGTATTCTGTATGATACTGGAGCCAGACATGCTACCGTTGGGCCACAAAGTCTGCATTCAATATAAAACAACTAGTTGTAGCCATTTTTGGATGATAAACACCCCCCCCCACCACCACCACTACCACTTATATCAGGATTGGGCCAGGTGAGTATTATATATATATTTTTTTTACATTAATTTTTTTCTATTAAGCCAGCTTTAGCCCTATAAAAAAAATCTAGTTCAGTCCCTAAATAACAAATAAAAAATTACACAATGATCCTCCCCGGTGGTTTCCTTGCCCATGGGCTTTGAACCATTATGCCGTCAGGGACTGCAAGTGAAGGGCCTTCTATCGGCTATTTATTCTATTCTCAACTCTCCTCTTGGAGGAGCCCCACCTACACACCGTTATATGAGCCGCTGGGAGGAGGTTTTGAATACCTGTATTACGGTTCCTCAATGTAGGGCGATTTGGGAGAGGGCCTCTAAGGCTTCGATTTGTACAGCTTATAAGGAAACCCAGTTCAATAAGCTTATGGGTTGGTACAACACTCCTCAACTCCTCCACAGATTGAACCCATCCGTTCCTCCACAGTGCTGGCGTGGGGTGAGAGTTGGGTCTATGTTTCATATCTTTTGGTCCTGTCCGCTCATAGTGGGATTCTGGAGGGTAGTAGCCCGTGTAATTCTCAATTTTTGGAGGTTGCTGTCCCCCTGACCCTCTTGTGTATCTCTTGCATTTGTCTTGGCCGCAAAAACGTTGATTGCTAAATATTGGAAGAGAGCTCTTCCCCGGGAGAGCGCCCTATTGGCCAGTGTCCATGAGATCCGATCCCTAGAGTCTTTGACTGCCTCCCTGAATAATACTGTGCCACTGTTTCTGTCTGTCTGGGATCCGTGGGATCACTTTACTGATCCTCAACCTCCTTGAATGGTTTCCCCTTCTTCCTTCCTAATGATCTCCTTTCTTTGTTGTCTTGTGTGTTTTTCTTGTGATCTTTTTTTGTTTGTTTTGTGTTCTTTTTGAATGTTATTATGTATTTTCTTGGTTTGCACTAGTAATCGCATTACCCTTTTACATTGGTTGAGCCCGGATATTGTATACTTCAATTGTTTTATTTTCTGGGATTTCCTGATTTGTGTTACTTTGCTTTTCGCAGTACCTGCGTTATCCTTGCCGAATTTTCCTTGTTTGATGAAAATTACGCAATGATCATACACATTAGATGGTCCAATTCAGACAGACCAGCTATCATGGAATATTTTTATGGATAACAGTTATGACTAATGCTTACACTATTGGTGTGTATACAGGACGTTATTTGTCAGTTCACAGTCAATGGCTTATCAAAAGGCAAAGTTCTGCCAATATTACATGTCTGGACAACACCTTTATTTGCTGACCATACAATTACAATACTGTAACTAAAATGCAACAAAATAACAAAACAATATACATATGGAATTTATAAAGTCTTTATAAAGACCCACAGTTGTTGAGAAAATAATTGAAAAGGGACAACAAATAATACCGCCCTAGCTTTCTACAGTACTTTCCACTAAAACTCTATCCCTCTTTATTTTTAACCTATGAAAGAAAGACATAGCAAACAATAGTTTCATATGATATGGATACAATGGAGATAGATAAATATTTAATATTAGATTCCAAAGCTTTTTCATGACGGTTAACAGTATCCTTAGAATCATGTCTGAAGTCATTTCCCATCTACAAAGTGAATAGACATCCAAAAAGTATTAGCTATAAAATGACTGGACAACCGTGGAAATATTTTAATCCAAGTATGAAAAGAGTGCTTAGAGATGTAGTCTTGAAGTGGCCTGTTCCAAACCAGGATTCTCTCAATACCTCATATTTTCATTTAGATCAAAGTTATGTAGTCAAACAGTCTTATAACATTTCAGAAAACTAGAATAGTTCTCAGTTTGAAAATCTTCTGCTGTTTCCTTATTTGATAAAGGATTGTATGGCTGTTAAAGTGTACCTGTCGTTTTCAAAAACTGTAGATAATAACATTATATGTATATTTTCAATATAAATTGGTTAAAAATGTGTGTATGTTACCAGGGCTGGTGCAAGGATTTTTGCCGCCCTAGGGCTAAAAAAAATCATAACATTTTTGTCGGATCTTGTTCCCCCAATACTGCCATACCGTGACTGTATAACAATGCCATGCCTAAACAGAACAATACTGCCAAGCCGTGAATGAACAACAACGCCATACCTGAACAGAACAATACTGCCATACTGTGACTGAATAATTATGCCATACCAGAAAATAGCAATACTGCCATACTGTGACTGAATAACAATGCCATACCAGAACAATACTGCCATACCATGATTGAATAACAACGCCATACCAGAAAAGAACAATACTGCCATACCGTGACTGAATAACAACGCCATACCAGAACAGAACAATACTGCCATACCGTGACTGAATAACACCACCATACCAGAACAGAACAATATCGCCATACCGTGACTGAATAACAACACCATACCAGAACAGAACAATATCGCCATATCGTGAATGAATAACAATGCCATACCAGAACCAGAACAATACTGCCATACTGTGACTGCATAACACCACCATACCAGAACAGAATAATATCGCCATACCGTGACTGAATTACAACACCATACCAGAACAGAACAATATCACCATACCGTGACTGAATAACAATGCCATACCAGAACCAGAACAATACTGCCATACTGTGACAGAATAACAATGCCATACCAGAACAGAACAATACTGCCATACTGTGACTGAATAACAACACCATACCAGAACAGAACAATATTGCCATACTGTGACTGAATAACAACACCATACCAGAACAGAACAATACTGCCATACTGTGACTGAATAACAACACCATACCATACAATACCACCATACCAGAACAGAACAATACTGCCATACCGTGAATGAATAACAACGCCATACCAGAACAGAACAATACTGCCATACTGTGACTGAATAACAACACCATACCAGAACAGAACAATACTGCCATACTGTGACTGAATAACAACACCATACCAGAACAGAACAATACTGCCATACTGTGACTGAATAACAACACCATACCAGAACAGAACAATACTGCCATACCGTGAATGAATAACAATGCCATACCAGAACAATACTGCCATACTGTTACTGAATAACAACACCATACCAGAACAGAACAATACTGCCATACTGTGACTGAATAACAACGCCATACCAGAACAGAACAATACTGCCATACTGTGACTGAATAACAACACCATACCAGAACAGAACAATACTGCCATACTGTGACTGAATAACAACACCATACCAGAACAGAACAATACTGCCATACTGTGACTGAATAACAACACCATACCAGAACAGAACAATACTGCCATACCGTGAATGAATAACAATGCCATACCAGAACAATACTGCCATACTGTTACTGAATAACAACACCATACCAGAACAGAACAATACTGCCATACTGTGACTGAATAACAACGCCATACCAGAACCAGAAAAATATCACAATGTATGCAATCCTTGAACAGCAGTTTGAGGGTGCATATTGTTGTGCAAGATCTATACGAGTTGTTAATTTGGAAACCCAGATCCTAGATCTAGAGGAGCAACTGGCAACACTGAGACGCACTGACAACTTGGAGAGGAGCCTCCTGCTCGCTGAGCAAGTACTCTCTGTGGTAGAGGTGGGAAAGGATAGTGGGACGGAGGTGCAGGACAGTCAGGCAGTTAGCTGGGTTACAGTAAGAAAACAGGGTAGAGGGAAAAGTGTCAGGGAGGCTAGTCCTGATCTGGCACACCCCAACAAGTTTTCCCGGTTGGCAGATGAGGGGGATGCCATTTCAGAGCTAGCAGTACTGCAGCGGGACTCCGCCTGACAGCCAGGGGGGTGTCTGCTCCAGTAAGGAGGGAGGAGTGCAGGGCAGGCCAGACAGGTACTGGTAGTGGGGGACTCAATTATTAGGGGGACAGACAGGGCGATCTGTCACAAAGACCAGGATCGCCGAACAGTGTGTTGTCTTCATGGTGCTCGAATTCGGCACATCGCGGATCGGGTTGACAGGTTGCTGGGTGGGGCTGGAGAGAACCCAGCAGTCATGGTACATATTGGTACTAATGACAAAGTAAGAGGTAGGTGGAGTGTCCTTGAAAATGATTTCAGGGACTTAGGCCACAAGCTCAAGGCAAGGACCTCCAAGATAATATTATCTGAAATATTACCTGTACCACAAGCCACACCAGAGAGGCAGCGGGAGATTAGGGAGGTAAACAAGTGGCTCAGAAGCTGGTGTAGGAAGGAGGGGTTTGGGTTCATGGAGAACTGGGCCGACATCGCTATCAGATACCGGCTCTACCATAGGGATAGGCTGGACCTCAATGGGGAGGGTGCAGCTGTGCTTGGGGAGAAGATGGCTAGAAGCGTGGAGGAGTGTTTAAACTAGGGACTGGGGGAGGAGGGAACCTACAACATAGAGGGGGAAGATAGTGTAGATAGAGAGGGGGAACTAAATAATGTACCTGGGGGTGGGGCGGAGGGAGGGGTTAGAATAGTTAATAGGGATAGGCGTCATAGGAAAAAAAAACATACACAATTGAATTGGATGTTGACAAATGCCAGAAGTCTGACCAATAATACTGACGCACTGGAGTTGAAAATGTCTGAGGAGAATTATGACATAGTGGGTATAACAGAGACTTGGTTGGACGATAGCTGTGACTGGGCGGTCAACATGCAGGGTTATAGTCTATTCAGGAAGGATCGGACAAAACGGAAAGGGGGAGGAGTTTGTCTTTATGTAAAGTCCAGTCTGAAGGCCGCACTGCGGGAGGATATTTGGGAGGGAAACAGAATAAAAAAATTCTGATAGGGGTTTGCTATAAGCCACTAAACATAATGGAAGAGCCAGAAGATCAATTACTGAGTAAAATAAACAAGGCAGCAAATCAGAATGAGGTGATAATAATGGAGGACTTTAACTATCCTGATATCAACTGGGAGACTGAGACCTGTGAATCTCATTAAGGAAACAGGTTTCTGACAATTATTTCTAAAGACAATTATCTGTCCCAAATGGTGCAGAGCCCGACCAGAGGGGGCGCCCTACTAGACTTAATATTAACCAACAGACCTGATAGAGTAACTAATGTGCAGGTAGAAGGACACCTAGGAAATAGTGATCATAACATAATACATTATAACTTGTTCAATAAGGGAATCTCTCGAGGGGCCACAAAAACAATGAACTTTAGGAAGGCAAAGTTCAATCAACTCAGAGAAGCCCTTAACAATATAAAATGGGATAATGTCCTCAAAAACAAGAATACTGACACTAATGGGAGACTTTTAAAAATATCTTAAACTCTGTTAGATGTATATACCTTATGGGAATAAAAGGGTCAGAAATAAAAGAAAACCAATATGAACGAATAAGAATGTTAAGGGGGCAATAAATGACAAAAATAAAGTATTTAAACTACTAAAACAGGACGACAGTGAAGAAGCATTAAAAGCTATAGAGGAAAATCTAAAATATGTTAAAAACAGATAAAAGCCGCAAAAATAGAGACAGAAAGACTCATTGCCAAAGAGAGTAAAACTAACCCTGCTACCCCCTAACTCCCGGGAGTTAGAGGGTAGCGGGCAGGACGGGACGGGGCTGAAGTTTGTTTGTTGTGTGTGCCGCTAACAAAGTAGATGGGAGGGGGGCATCATGCACTAAGTACAGTAGCATGCCGGGGAGGGGCAGGGAGTAGGGGGTCTGCTCTTGCACGCCTAATAGTAAATGAAGGGAGCTCTTCTGCCAGCAAAGGGACTGTGCGCATACAATACATTTTTTGCAGCAGACAGGGCAGCCCCCCCATGAAGAGGGTGCTCTAGGAGGCTGCCTATCCTGTCTATAGGTGGCGCCGGCCCTGTATGTTACATATTTGAATTATTTAAATTTATTGGGCGTGTTTTTCATGATCCCGCTTCACTTCCACAGGGTTTTATGCAAAGAAAAAGGTCTACTGCCCCAAATGCTCGTACATGTATGTGGAAATCCTATTGCCCGGGTGCCGGGCAGGTCAATTTCTCTGACATTTAGCCCTACTTTGGGCAAGCAGGCCCGGATTGACTTCCTCCTCTGGTTTTATTACAGTGGTGCGCAGGGTGTATGGAGCAGGCTCCTGACTTGATTTCTGTAGCTGGGAACCGCTGCGAATAGCTGGCTAGCCTCGGCCGGCTATTAATCCTTTAGCTGACAGCAGCATCTAAAGGTACCTTTTTAACCATCCCTCATGGTCTAGTGGGGGTAGATTGATCCACTGTGGAGGTAGCCAGAGGGCTTACCTCTCATCCCATGGTGGCTGTGGATCTGTATTTGATTGAGACTGCCTGGAGGCGATCAGACAATCAAACATATCAATGGGGTTTAATAAAACTGCCTCTATCTGTATGAGCAAGCTAATGATTTCTTCTCAAATTCCTCTAAGGGGCTAAAATGTTTAAGAAAAAAAAAAAGTTTAAGAAAAGTTTAAAAACCCCACATTAACCCCATTTAAAAAGTTCACATCACCCCCCTTTTCCCATTTTCCATATAAAAAAAACATGTAAATATGTTAAAAATAAACGTATTTGGTATTAGCACGTGCCAGAAAGTTAAAGGGGTATTCCAGGAAAAAACTTTTTTTTATATATCAACTGGCTCCAGAAAGTTAAACAGATTTGTAAATTATTTCTATTAAAAAATCTTAATCCTTTCAGTACTTATGAGCTTCTGAAGTTAAGGTTGTTTTTTTCCATCTAAGTGCTCTCTGATGACACGTGTCTCGGGAACCGCCCATTTTAGAAGCAAATCCCCATAGAAAACCTCTTCTAAACTGGGCGGTTCCCGAGACACGTGTCAACAGAGAGCACTTAGACAGAAAAGAATCTTAACTTCAGAAGCTCATTAGTACTGAAAGGATTAAGATTTTTTAATAGAAGTAATTTACAAATATGTTTAACTCTCTGGAGCCAGTTGATATATAAAAAAAAGTTTTTTTCCTGGATAACCCCTTTGTAATTTGTAAATTACTTCTATTAAAAAATCTTAATCCTTCCAGTAAGTCAGTTGCTGTATGCTCTAGAAGAAGTTGCGTTGTTCTTTTCTGTTTGACCACAGTTCTCTCCACCTCTGTCCATGTCAGGAACTATCCAGAGCAGGATCAAATACCAAAAACCTATCATGCTCTGTAGTATACAGCAGCTGATAAGTACTGGAAGGATCAAGATTTTTAAATAGAAGTAATTAACATATCTGTTTAACTTTCTGACACCAGTTCATTGTAAAAAAAAAAAAAAAAAAAAAAATTCCACCGGAGTGTACCTATCTAACTTTTTATATAATGTAGATAATACCATTATATGTATATTTGTAATATACAGTGGTTAAAAAGGTGTATATTTTTGGGTGATAAAATTCTGTCTTGTCTCTGCAGCTATTGCCTGTGTGTCTCTGTGCAGAGGCAAAATACAGGAAGTGTGGGTGGACAAGCAGGGCTCTGTGCAGTGAGGACAAGCAGGAGTCTGTACACTGAGGACAAGCAGGGGTCTGTACACTGAGGACAAGCAGGGCTCTGTACACTGAGGACAAGCAGGAGTCTGTACACTGAGGACAAGCAATGCTCTGTGCACTGAGGACAAGCAGGGCTCTGTGCACTGAGGAGAGGCAGGGCTCTGTGCGCTGAGGACAAGCCGGAGTCTGTACACTGAGGACAAGCAAGGCTCTTTGCAGTGAGGACAAGCAGGAGTCTGTACACTGAGGACAAGCAGGGGTCTGTACACTGAGGACAAGCAGGAGTCTGTACACTGAGGACAAGCAATGCTCTGTGCACTGAGGACAAGCAGGGCTCTGTGCACTGAGGACAAGCAGGGGTCTGTACACTGAGGACAAGCAAGGCTCTGTGCAGTGAGGACAAGCAGGAGTCTGTACACTGAGGACAAGCAGGGGTCTGTACACTGAGGACCAGCAGGGATCTGTACACAGAGGAGAAGCAGGGCTCTGTGCGCTGAGGACAAGTAGGGCTCTGTACACTGGGGAAAAGCAGGGCTCTGTACACTGAGGACAAGCGGGGCTCTGTACACTGAGGACAAGCGGGGCTCTCTACACTGAGGACAAGCGGGGCTTTGTACACTGAGGACAAGCAGGGCTCTGTACACTGAGGACAAGCAGGGCTGTGTACACTGAGGACAAGCAGGGCTCTGTACACTGAGGACAAGCAGGGCTCTGTGCACTGAGGACAAACAGGGCTGTGTACACTGAGGACAAGCAGGGCTCTGTACACTGAGGACAAGCAGGGCTCTGTGCACTGAGGACAAGCAGGGCTGTGTACACTGAGGACAAGCAAGGCTATGTGCAGTGAGGACAAGCAGGGCTGTGTACACTGAGGACAAGCAGGGCTGTGTACACTGAGGACAAGCAGGGCTCTGTACACTGAAGACAAGAAGGGCTCTGTGCAGTGAGGACAAGCAGGAGTCTGTACACTGCGGACAAGCAGGGGTCTGTACACTGAGGACAAGCAGGGCTCTGTACACTGAGGACAAGCAGGAGTCTGTACACTGAGGACAAGCAATGCTCTGTGCACTGAGGACAAGCAGGGCTCTGTGCACTGAGGAGAAGCAGGGCTCTGTGTGCTGAGGACAAGCAGGAGTCTGTATACTGAGGACAAGCAAGGCTCTGTGCAGTGAGGACAAGCAGGAGTCTGTACGCTGAGGACAAGCAGGGGTCTGTACACTGAGGACAAGCAGGAGTCTGTACACTGAGGACAAGCAGGAGTCTGTACACTGAGGACAAGCAGGAGTCTGTACACTGAGGACAAGCAGGAGTCTGTATACTGAGGACAAGCAAGGCTCTGTGCAGTGAGGACAAGCAGGAGTCTGTACACTGAGGACAAGCAGGAGTCTGTACACTGAGGACAAGCAGGAGTCTGTACACTGAGGACAAGCAGGGCTCTGTGCACTGAGGACAAGCAGGGCTCTGTGCAATGAGGAGAAGCAGGGGTCTGTGCAGTGAGGACAAGCAGGAGTTTGTACACTGAGGACAAGCAGGGGTTTGTACACTGAGGACAAGCAGGGGTTTGTACACTGAGGACAAGCAGGAGTCTGTACACAGAGGAGAAGCAGGGCTCTGTGCACTGAGGACAAGCAGGGATCTGTGCGCTGAGGACAAGTAGGGCTCTGTACACTGGGGACAAGCAGGGCTCTGTACACTGAGGACAAGCAGGGCTCTGTATACTGAGGACAAGCAGGGCTCTGTACTCTGAGGACAAGCAGGGCTCTGTACACTGAGGACAAGCAGGGCTCTGTACACTGAGGTCAAGCAGGGCTCTGTACACTGAGGTCAAGCATGGCTCTGTACACTGAGGACAAGCAGGGCTCTGCACACTGAGGACAAGCAGGGTTCTGTACTCTGAGGACAAGCAGGGCTCTGTACACTAAGGACAAGCAGGGCTCTGTACACTGAGGACAAGCAGGGTTCTGTGCACTGAGGACAAGCAGGGTTCTGTGAAGTGAGGCTGTGTGACATGGCCCTTAGCTCACACAGCAGGATGATTGACAAGCCAGGAGTCTGTACAAAGCACTGCTTATTCTGCCCTCACTTCCTGTGTTTTGTCTCACAAGCAATAGCTGCAGGGACAGCATATTTTCACCAAGGAATATACACATTTTTTAACCACTGTATATTACAAAAATATAGCGTTATTATCTACATTATATATAAAAAAAAATTGCAAACAATACGTACACTTTAGGGTATGTTTACATGCAGCAGATGACAGAAATGTTTGTGCATCATGCTAACAACAAACCTAGTCCTGTAGCTGCAGTATGCTGCAAAGTCTAAACACAAGAATCTGGTGAAGTGCTAGGGAACAGCAGATCATTAAATTTCTGGACTCTGAAACCCAGACTCAAGTCCATCCTAAGTTTATTAGAAGTTATAAATACTTTTGAGAACTTCCTTTATACAATCCAAATAGTTTGAGTGATAATTCCTTATAAACAGCACAGCGATTCCAAACCTTCTTACGAGAGAACTGATACCAAACCTGTCTCAAAGAAACTTGGCTAGTGGCAGGTGGAGCACTTCATAATTCTTGCCCAGTTCTATAATTCGGCTCCCTATTTAGAGATGAGCGAACTTACAGTAAATTTGATTTGTCACGAACTTCTCGGCTCGGCAGTTGATGACTTATCCTGCATTAATTAGTTCAGCTTTCAGGTGCTCCTGTGCTATCCCTATTGTAAAGGTTACATACAAAAGTAACTAAACCACTGTCTGGTTAAAAGAAGAACTTTTAATATATTACTCCAAAGACCTCGTATAAGAATGTAGACAATATAATATAATTTACAATGGACACAACTCATGGCATATTTTTAGGAGGCGCCATCACTTTAGCCTTTGGGCTCTGCATTGAATCTGAGAATAAAGGGGCCACAACTATAGTTTAGCACTGTATCCCCTTAAAGGGATATTCCAATCTGGAATATTTATGGCCCCTGAAGTCACCTTTGCCAGGGGTGGGCATAAAGCTCAAAACTATTGAAGAAGTAATGGGAATCGCATAAACAGTGTGGCTTGCAGTGCTGTGCTGGTTATGCAACCTGTATTAATGTCAAAGGAAGATTTACAAACTGTAAAGTTTATGACTTCCCAAACACCTTCATCAGATGCAACCAGGCTGGAAGGGGTTGTCATTGTGCAGTTCACTTCACTAGAACTGCAGCCCCTTCATTGTTAGAATGAATAAGGTTGGACCCTACCAATCATAAAGGGATGGATATCATAGAGAGCCGCCATCAGATTATAAGAGAAGTTGTAGTATGCACTGTGCAGCGGAATTCCATTGCCAGCGTGTGGTGCTAGGACGACACGGACTACATTGCCATCCAGTAAGCAGATTTTTGGGCGGATCCACTCAGAAATGCATTACTGTCTATGGCAATGCACTCCGCCCAGTCCTAGCAATGCCCGTGAGATCTCTGGTGGCAATTCCGTCTGGAGATTTCGCAGTGTGAACCTGGCTTTAAAATTCCTGTCCGTAATTCTGTAGTGGGAACCTAGCGTTAATAAAAAAGAGTGTATTTGTATATGTGTTTTTTTTCTGTGTGTTATTTTTTAACCAGGTTTGATCATATGAGCATGCTGCATTTTAGAAAAACTATCACTGACCCAAAAATGCCACTCAAGGGAGAAATATGCCACAAGCACAGAAGCCTTTTTATATTTCCAGCAGGCTACCAGCTAACTTGTGAACGTGGCATTTTTTTTTTTTTTTTTAAGAAGAAATAATGTTATGTATCGTCCTAGAGTTGTTGCCTGACATTTTTGAGGAAAACCCACCTTAGGTCTCATTTAAGCTGGTTTCCCACAGCAATTGTTCTTTTAAAGGGGTAGTCCAGGGAACTGAACTTTTTAGATACTTTTCCCCTCTCCATAGGATAGGGGATAAGTGTCTAATCACGGGGACCCCCTGACATCTCCTTACAGGGCCCTGGCTACTTACACGTCCTCAGAGCAGAGCAGCCCCTACCTTGCTGGACAAGTGCAAGTGATGGCCTGGTTAGCCAATCACTGGCTACAGTAATGTCCTGCCTTACTGTCACTTGTGTCCCGTTAGGAAGATGGGGGCTGGAGTCCGCCGAGGTGGGGGCAGTAGGCTAGGATCCTGTGGATAGGGGGGAATAGGTGTCTACAAAGTTCCATTCCCTCGAATACCCCTTTAATGCTTTAAAACAATTGTTGCACAAACAAAATTAGCTTTTTCTGCCAATGCTGCTGATGCTTCTAATAAGTTAGGGTGGTATATGGGTGACTTATCCCACCCATGTTTTTAGAAAGGAAAGAGGTTGCAGCCTTCTGTCTCATATATACATAGGGCAGTGTTTCCCAACCAGGGTGCCAGCAGGTGTTGCAAAACTACAACTCCCAGCATGCCTAGATAGCCTTTGGCTGTCCAGGCATGCTAGGAGTTGTAGCTTTGCAACATCTGGAGGCACCCTGGTTGGGAAACACTGACATAGGGAGTACTCCTGAAGGATACCACAAAAGACATGTTAGGTATTTGCGGAATATTTGCGGAATATTTGCGCAATGTCCATTCGGACAGGACCACTCGGAAATGCAAAAAAGCATCCCCAGTATACTGCTACTACTGTGCAAATGAATACAATTTTAAAATCCAGATACAGCAACAGTTACAGATTTGCCATGGAGTTTACAGTAGATTTGTGATGGATTTTACCTTTTTTTGAAGCTTGGAATCCATGGAAAATCAGCATTTAGCATGACATATAACACAGCATAGAATCCATAGCAAACTCCACAAACCTGCAGCTGCATTCCAACATATGGATGGGTAAAGGCAGGTGAATAAAGGAGATCCAAATAGCTGGATAGTATAATTTGCTGTCAAGTATTGCATTGGTTGATGATACTATTCACCTCTTTCATTATATTTCAAAATGCACAAAATGTAAAAATTGATATAACTACTAACTACTTCTGCCCTTAAAGGGGTACTCCGCTGCCCTGCTTCCGGAGCTCCACTCCCCAGCGTCCGGAAGTTTATTGTTCCGAACGCTGTGCGCGGGCTTCCGTGTTCAGGGCCGCCCTTCGTGACATGGCAGTCGTGCCCCCTTCCCATAGACTTTCGTTGAGGAAGCGGACGTGACGTCACGAGGGTGCAGGCGTGACGTCAAGAGGGGCGGTCCTGAACACGGAAGCCCGCGCACAGCGTTCGAAACAATAAACTTCTGGATGCTGGGGAGCGGAGCTCCGGAAGCAGGGCAGCGGAGTACCCCTTTAAAAATGTTCCGAGCTTTAAAAAGCTGTGTATCATACCTTTCCCCTTGCTCACATTGTGTGAGCTCCCGGCAGAAGGCATTCACTAGCAGGCGCATTGTCACGGAAGCCTGTGAGAGCTGTGCCTCACCATGCCCCGCACCCACTTCCTGAGTTTGGTCTCCTGCCAGGCCGGGAGGAGACCAAACTAACTGTTTGACTTGATTCACACCAGCAAAATATGGCTACATTTCTGCAAGTCCTGGCTGTTGGCAGTTCTATGATTCTAGATCCCAATGATGCTTAAAGGGGTGATCCAGGAAAAAACTTTATATATATATATATATATATATATATATATATCTCAACTGGCTCCAGAAAGTTAAACAGATTTGTAAATCTTAATCCTTTCAGTACATATGAGCTGCTGAAGTTGTTCTTTTCTGTCTAAGTGCTCTCTGATGACATCTGTCTTGGGAACTGTCCAAAGTAGAAGCAAATCCCCAAAGCAAACCTCTTCTACTCTGTGCAGTTCCCGAGACAAATAGAGATGTGGCAGAGAGCTGTCAGACAGAAAAGAACAACTCAACTTCAGCAGCTTATAATTATTGGATGGATTAAGATTTTTTAATAGAAGTAATTTACAAATCTGTTTAACTTTCTGGAGCCAGTTGATAAAAAAAAATAAAAAAAAATAAAAGTTTTTTCCTGGAATACTCCCCTGGAAAACATTTCAATTGAAATCAACTGGTGCAAGAAAGTTAAACAGATTTGTAAATTACTTTTATTTAAAACTCTTAATCCTTCCAGTACTTATCAGCTGCTGTATGCTCCACAGGAAGTTATTTTCTTTTTGAATTTCCTTTTTGTCTGACCACAGTGCTCTCTGCTGACACCGCTGTCCATTTTAGGAACTGTCTGGAGCAGGATAGGTTTGCTATGGGGATTTGCGCCTGCCCTGGACACTAAAATGGACAGAGGTGTTAGCAGAGAGCACTGTGGTCAGACAGAAAGGAACATACAGCAGCTGATAAGTACTGGAAAGGTTAAGATTTTTAAATAGAAGTCATTTACAAATCTGCTTAACTTTTTGGCACCAGTCGATTAAAAAAAAAAAAAAAAAAAAAAAAACATTCCAGTGGAGTACCCCTTTAATACAAACGCAAAGGGGGCAAATGTGTAAGAAATCTTTCTAGATTTTCCAATATGTTTTTTCTTTATATGCTAGATCAGTGTTTCCTAATTAGGGAGCCTCCAGCTGTTGCAAAACTACAACTCCCAGCATGCCCGGACAGCCAAAGGCTGTCTGGGCATGCTGGGAGTTGTAGTTTTGCAACAGCTGGAGGCACCCTGGTTGCGAAAAACTGTGTTAGATATACTCTGTTAGATAGGATCAGAATAAAAACAATTCTAGATTTAGAGTGCATTCACACTTGCACTTAATGGTGCAACAGGCGTCCCATTGCCACATTGTAAAAACAGCAGCAAAACCATTTGAAAAAAAAACACAAAAGTTTTATGGATAGTTTAAGATAGTTTCTTAAACTGTTCCTATGGAAAGTACATATTGGTACTACATGTAATAAAAAGAAGTTTACAAAGTTGTGGTTTTATCCACATAATCATCATCTGGCAGCTATGGCAAACATTATGTTCATATAACCTTTTGTACAAACTTAAAACTATAAATATACAAAACAAATTAAGTTTATCCCTCATAGTGATACACTATATATATCAGTGTTTCCCAACCAGCGTGCCTACAGCTATTGCAAAACTACAACTCCCAGCATGCCCGGACAGCCGTTGGCTGTCCGGGCATGCTGGGAGTTGTAGTTTTGCAACAGCTGGAGGCACCCTGGTTGGGAAACCCTGTGGTACAGGTTGAGAACTACTTTAGGTAATCCCTCAGCAGGTATACCCAATTCACAGGTCTCATTCCCATTCCCAGAAACCAACGGCATTGTGTCACCTAGTTTATTTGGAAATACAGAGTCTGCGTCACTTACTGAAGATTTACAAACAATGACCAAAGTCGCCAGCGAAACCCAGACACTAATGAGACTAACGTCAAAGGTGTATTGTTTCCTGCTTGGCTCGGGTTCCATATCCCATAATACATTATGGTGGCTGCTGAAACAGCTTAACAGTAAATCAGTCATGATGAGAAATCTGCGTACAAGAATAACGTCTGAAGAAAGCAGAATGACATGTGACACGACGTTACCTGTGCCTGGGTAGCATATACTACTACAGGGATAATGGGGAAGACTTTATCAAAACCTGTCCAGATGAAAAGTTGCTGAGTTGCCCATAGCAACCAATCAGATCGCTTCTTTCACTTTTGAAAAGGCCTTTATTAAAAATGAAAGCAGCGATCTGATTGGTTGCTATGGGCAACGCAGCAACTTTTCCTCTGGACAGGTTTTGATAAATCTGCCCCAATGACTATAGATTATCGACTAGAAATTGGTTTGTTGGCTTACGTTCACACACAGGGGGTGACTTATCAAAACATGTGAAGAGGAAAAGTTGCTGAGTTGCCCATAACAACCAATCAGATCGCTTCTTTCACTTTTTCTTTCAATAGTTTTTTATTGAATTTTACCAAAATAGAAAAACAAACATGTATAAAGGACAGGCGCAGCTGTCAACTTATTATTTTACAACAACAAAAACAGTGAACATTTGTTTACTGCGGCCTTTATTAAAAATGAAAGCAGCGATCTGATTGGTTGCTATGGGCAACTCAGCAACTTTTCCTCTGGACCGGTTTTGATAAATCTGCCTCAATGACTATAGATTATCGACTAGAAATTGGTTTGTTGGGTTACGTTCACACGTAGGGGGAGATTTATCAAAACATGTGAAGAGGAAAAGTGCTGCAGTTGCCCATAGCAACCAAATCAGATTGCTTCTTTCATTTTTCAGAGGAACTTTTAAAAATGAAAGAAGCGATCTGACCGGTTGCTATGGGCAACTGCACCATTTTCCCTCTGCACAGGTTTTGATAAATCTCCTTCATGGTATTTTTTTTTTTTTTCAATTGGTTTTTATTAGATTTTCAAAGAAATAAACATGTAAACAATCAAGCACATCACTGAAAATGATATGAATAGACAATGATCATAAGCCGACATTCAGTATGTGGTTCTAGAAACTAACTATATAATGAACCAGAAGGAACAAATATGGTGTAGATAACTATAGTAACCTATGGCTCTCAGTATGAGTTAAATACACGTAGACAATTACAGCCCCAGAAGGGGGCTTTTAAAGGATATCAATATGTACATGTACAGGTATCTTACCCTTATTTTGCTCAGTATTTTTAAACAAACCCTGGAGTTGAATCAACATAGAAAAAGGTACATTTTTCTCTCTAGCAGTTCCACTTTTGGTTAAAAATACTGAGCAAAATACTAGAAGATTTATCAAAACCTGTCCAGAGGATAAGTTGCTGAGTTGCCAATAGCAACCAATCAGATTGCTTCTTTCATTTTTCAGAGACCTTTTAAAAAATGAAAGAAGTGATCTGATTGGTTGCTATGGGCAACTCCGCAACTTTTCCTCAGGACAGGTTTTGATAAATGTGTGAGCATAGCCTTTGAATCTAAGTGGGTACAGCATCTAATACATACTTGGACCTATTCTACCATGGCACTAGTGCTTGTATTATAGTGCTGGCTATGCAGGCAGTTCAAACTTTCGCCCACAAAAGCTGGTCATAGAAATTGTGATAGAGCACTGTAGATCTATACAATCTATAACATTATAGAGATCTACAAAACTTCTGCTAAATCTAAAAGGTGTATCAAGGAGTAGAAAAACAGTGAACATTTCTTCCAAAAACAGCCCCTACCCTAAAGTTATATGAGGCAACACAACTTAGATCCATTCACGTCAATGGAACTGAGCTGTAATACCGCCTATAACCTGAGGACAGGTGTAGTGCTGTTTTTATAATACTGGACAACCCCTTTAAAGGCTTACAGCCATCTCCAACATTGACGGCATATCCATAGGATAGATATGGGTCCCTGGAACCTTCACCCATTGAATGGCAGCCGCCCCCACCACCATGTCTGTCCTGCTCACAGCAGCCAGAGGTTGTAAGAATTCTGAGCACAGCCAAGCACACTGTTTTTCACTGTTTCCACCCCACATCTGTCAGATATTAGTGGCACATCCTTGAATAAGCCGCCATAAACGTGTGAGAGGGCAATAACCCTCAACACAGCACCTGTCACTTTCAATTAAAATGTTTCAATTATTATTAAAAAATAATTATATAAACCCTAGCATTAAAGAGGTGGCCTCTCTTTATCTCCTTGTCTAGACTGTCAGAGGAGAAGAAGCTGTGCAAGAGCTGTTCCTGCAGACAATGCACAGTGTTGGTGTCATCCACATGGCAGCGCTCTCAACCAAGTGGAGAAGAGATTGGATGTGTCAGGGTCTTTCATTCATTGTGCATGTTACCGCAACCTGTATACTTTTACCATAACACATATCAGTGGGTCTTATTACGTGTGCAGATTATGGTCAGCAACCGGTTATAACTCCCCATAGTTTTATTTCCATTGCAGTCAGTGGAGCATGGAATGGGCAGTTGTTGCAAAAGAGTAGTGTTTCCCAATGAGGGTGCCTCCAGCTGTTGCAAACTCCTGATCTAGTCTACAGGGATGACACAAAGATCTAGTGTACTGGGATGACAATCAGGTGAGATCTAGTTTACTGGGATGACACTCAGGTGAGATCTAGTATACTGAGATGGCACTTAGGTAAAATCTAGTGTACTGGGATGACACTCATGTGAAATCTAATGTACTGGGATGACACTCATGTGAGATCTAGTGTACTGGGATGACACTTGTGTGAGATCTAATGTACTGGGATGACACTCATGTGAGATCTAGTGTACTGGGATGACACTCATGTGAAATCTAATGTACTGGGATGACACTCATGTGAGATCTAATGTACTGGGATGACACTCAAGTGAGATCTAATGTACTGGGATGGCACTCAGGTGAGATCTAATGTACTGGGATGGCACTCAGGTGAGATCTAGTGTACTGGGATGACACTCATCTGAGATTTAGTGTACTGGGATGACACATGTGAAATCTAATGTACTGGGATGACACTCAGGTGAGATCTAATGTACTGGGATGGCACTCAGGTGAGATCTAATGTACTGGGATGGCACTGAGGTGAGATCTAGTGTACTGGGATGGCACTCAGGTGAGATCTAGTGTACTGGGATGGCACTCAGGTGAGATCTAATGTACTCGGATGGCACTCAGGTGAGATCTAGTGTACTAGGATGGCACTCAGGTGAGATCTAGTGTACTGGGATGACACTCAGGTGAGATCTAGTGTACTAGGATGGCACTCAGGTGAGATCTAGTGTACTAGGATGGCACTCAGGTGAGAAATATTGTACTGGGATGACACTCAGGTGAGATCTAGTGTACTAGGATGGCACTCAGGTGAGATCTAATGTACTGGGATGGCACTCAGGTGAGAAATAGTGTACTGGGATGACACTCAGGTGAGATCTAGTGTACTAGGATGACACTCAGGTGAGATCTAGTGTACTAGGATGGCACTCAGGTGAGATCTAATGTATTGGGATGGCACTCAGGTGAGATCTAGTTTACTAGGATGGCACTCAGGTGAGAAATATTGTACTGGGATGACACTCAGGTGAGATCTAGTGTACTAGGATGGCACTCAGGTGAGATCTAATGTATTGGGATGGCACTCAGGTGAGATATAGTTTACTAGGATGGCACTCAGGTGAGAAATATTGTACTGGGATGACACTCAGGTGAGATCTAGTGTACTAGGATGGCACTCAGGTGAGATCTATTGTACACAAGCTGGCATTAGCATCACCAGGGGCACAAAGTAAAAGCTGCTTACTACCCTGCAGGCTGGCATTAGCTACATGCGATTGTTTCCTGTCTGCTTATAGATAATCGGCTGAAATAATAGCTGTCTAGCTATGGCACTTATATAGGCATTATAAATCTTAGCCTTGTCTGCTAGAGCCATGTAGAAGTGTAAACTGCCTTACCTTATTTTCTGTACGTATCAGTCCTGGAAAATACGGAGTAGAATCCGGGTTCACACTGCAGACAAGTACATAGCAGGACGATCACAAGGAGGATGACGAGCAGTGGGAGAGTGGGCACCGTGCCCACAGGAGAGCTTCCCTGGCCAGCAGGGACTGTGTGTGCAGCACGGGAGGATTCAGCACAGCTCAGAGTCCGGCAGCAGGCGGGGCCAGCGGCTCCCTATGACACATACTGGACTGTGAGGAGTGACCACGGGACCCTCTGCTGGTGAAACTGTGCATCTGCAGGCACCTGTTAGGTATTAGGACAGGAGCTCTGGGTCAGGCTATAAGGTATATGCAGTGTATGGGCGTGCTTCACAGGTGATAGTGTCACCTGACCCAGTGCAGTGTATGGGGTGCTTCACAGGTGAGTGTCACCTGACCCAGTGCCGTATATGGGGTGCTTCACAGGTGATAGTGTCACCTGACCTAGTGCAATGTATGGTGTGCTTCACAGGTGATAGTGTCACCTGACCCAGTGCAGTGTATGGGGTGCTTAACAGGTGATAGTGTCACCTGACCCAGTGCAGTGTATGGGGGTGCTTCACAGGTGATAGTGTCACCTGACCTAGTGCAATGTATGGTGTGCTTCACAGGTGATAGTGTCACCTGACCCAGTGCAGTGTATGGGGTGCTTAACAGGTGATAGTGTCACCTGACCCAGTGCAGTGTATGGGGTGCTTAACAGGTGATAGTGTCACCTGACCCAGTGTAGTGTATGGGGTGCTTCACAGGTGATAGTGTCACCTGACCCAGTGCAGTGTATGGGTTGCTTCACAGGTGATAGTGTCACCTGACCCAGTGCAATGTATGGGGTGCTTCACAGGTGATAGTGTCACCTGACCCAGTGCAATGTATGGGGGTGCTTCACAGGTGATAGTGTCACCTGACCCAGTGCAGTGTATGGGGGTGCTTAACAGGTGATAGTGTCACCTGACCCAGTGCAGTGTATGGGGTGCTTCACAGGTGATAGTGTCACCTGACCCAGTGTAGTGTATGGGGTGCTTCACAGGTGATAGTGTCACCTGACCCAGTGCAGTGTATAGGGGTGCTTCACAGGTGATAGTCACCTGACCCAGTGCAGTGTATAGGGTGCTTCACAGGTGATAGTGTCACCTGACCTAGTGCAGTGTATAGGGGTGCTTCACAGGTGATAGTGTCACCTGACCCAGTGCAGTGTATAGGGGTGCTTCACAGGTGATAGTGTTACCTGACCCAGTGCAGTATATGGGGTGCTTCACAGGTGATAGTGTCACCTGACCCAGTGCAGTATATAGGGTGCTTCACAGGTGATAGTGTCACCTGACCCAGTGCAGTGTATGGGGGTGCTTCACAGGTGATAGTGTCACCTGACCCAGTGCAGTGTATGGGGTGCTTCACAGGTGATAGCGTCACCTGACCCAGTGCAGTGTATGGGGGTGCTTCACAGGTGATAGTGTCACCTGACCCAGTGCAGTGTATAGGGGTGCTTCACAGGTGATAGTGTCACCTGACCCAGTGCAGTGTATGGGGTGCTTCACAGGTGATAGTGTCACCTGACCCAGTGCAGTGTATAGGGTGCTTCACAGGTGATAGTGTCACCTGACCTAGTGCAGTGTATGGGGTGCTTCACAGGTGATAGTGTCACCTGACCCAGTGCAGGGTATGGGGGTGCTTCACAGGTGATAGTGTCACCTGACCCAGTGCAATGTATGGGGGTGCTTCACAGGTGATAGTGTCACCGGACCCAGTGCAATGTATGGGGGTACTTCACAGGTGATAGTGTCACCTGACCCAGTGTAATGTATGGGGTTGCTTCAGAGGTGATAGTGTCCCCTGACCCAGTGCAGTGTATGGGGTGCTTTACAGGTGATAGTGTCACCTGACCCAGTGCAGTGTATGGGGGTGCTTCACAGGTGATAGTGTCACCTGACCCAGTGCAGTGTATGGAGTGCTTCACAGGTAATAGTGTCACCAGATCCAGTGTAATGTATGGGGGTGCTTCACAGGTGATAGAGTCACCTGACCCAGTGGTGTGTGGGGGTGCTTCATAGGTGACAGTGTCACCTGACCCAGTGCAGAGTATGGGGGTGCTTCATAGGTGAGTGTCACCTGACCCAGTGCAGTGTATGGGGGTACTTCACAGGTGATAGTGTCACCTGACCCAGTGTAATGTATGGGGTTGCTTCAGAGGTGATAGTGTCCCCTGACCCAGTGCAGTGTATGGGGTGCTTTACAGGTGATAGTGTCACCTGACCCAGTGCAGTGTATGGGGGTGCTTCACAGGTGATAGTGTCACCTGACCCAGTGCAGTGTATGGAGTGCTTCACAGGTAATAGTGTCACCAGATCCAGTGTAATGTATGGGGGTGCTTCACAGGTGATAGAGTCACCTGACCCAGTGGTGTGTGGGGGTGCTTCATAGGTGACAGTGTCACCTGACCCAGTGCAGAGTATGGGGGTGCTTCATAGGTGAGTGTCACCTGACCCAGTGCAGTGTATGGGGGTGCTTCACAGGTGATAGTGTCATCTGAACCAGTGCAGTGTATGGGGGTGCTTCACAGGTGATAGTCACCTGACCCAGTGTTGTATGCGGTTGCTTCACAGGTGATAGTGTCACCTGACCCAGTGCAGTGTATGGGGCGCTTCACAGGTGATAGTGTCACCTGACGCAGTGTATGGGGGTGCTTCACAGGTGAGTGTCACCTGACCCAGTGCAGTGTATGGGGGTGCTTCATAGGTGATAGTGTTACCTGACCCAGTGCAGTGTATGGGGGTGATTCACAGGTGAGTGCCACCTGACCCAGTGCAATGTATAGGGGTGCTTCACGGGTGATAGTGTCACCTGACCCAGTGGAATGTATAGGGGTGCTTCACGGGTGACAGTGTCACCTGACCCAGTGCAATGTATGGGTGTGCCTTATGGG
The DNA here is from genome assembly GCF_029499605.1 of Hyla sarda. Classification (NCBI taxonomy): domain Eukaryota; kingdom Metazoa; phylum Chordata; class Amphibia; order Anura; family Hylidae; genus Hyla; species Hyla sarda. The sequence continues at coordinate 187,750,101 of NC_079190.1, forward strand.
TGACAGTGTCACCTGACCCAGTGCAATGTATGGGGGTGCTTCACAGGTGATAGTATCACCTGACCCAGTGCAGTGTATGGGGGGGGGGGGGGTGCTTCACAGGTGATAGTGTCACCTGACCCAGTGCAGTGTATGGGGGGGGGGGGGGGGTGCTTCACAGGTGATAGTGTAACCTGACCCAGTGCAATGTATGGGGGTGCTTCACAGGTGATAGTGTCACCGGACCCAGTGTAATGTATGGGGGTGCTACACAGGTGATAGTGTCACCGGACCCAGTGTAATGTATGGGGTGCTACACAGGTGATAGTGTCACCGGACCCAGTGTAATGTATGAGGGTGCTACACAGGTGATAGTGTCACCTGACCCAGTGGAGTGTATGGGGGTGCTTCATAGGTGATAGTGTCCCCCTAGTCAATGCTTGGTAGAGCTGCAATTACAGCTGCAAGTCTTTTTGTGTTATGTCTTTACCAGCTTTGCCCATCTAGGGATGAAACTGACCAATCGTTTGGCAAGAAAGCTGAAGCTTAGTCACATTGGATGGAGACATCTGTGAACAGCAAAATAGGATAAGTGCATGAGCATTGAGGGGGAGATTTATCAAAACCTGTGCAGAGGGAAAGTTGTCCAGTTGCCCATAGCAACCAATCAGATCACTTCTTTCATTTTTAACAAGGTCTCTGCAAAATTAAAGAAGCGATCTGATTGGTTGCTATGGGCAACTTTTCCTTTGCACTGGTTTTGATAAATCTCCCCCTGAGGGGGAGATTTATCAAAACCAGTGCAAAGGAAAAGTTGCCCAGTTGCCCATAGCAACCAATCAGATTAGTGTCTGTGTAGAACCGAATGTAACCAATATACTGTCAATCTACAGGATATAACTATACTATTTAGTGAATCTACTGCTGTATTTTTTAGTCCCAGTATAGTGGTAATAGTTAATTCACTGTGTTTTTTTAGTCATTTACAATGTGATGGTATTCTTCAGTCACCATGTTGTAGAAATATCCCTCATATTATTATGTCTTAAGGTAGCACTGATAATTCAGTCAGTGTATGGCAGTAGTATTTGGTCATGGTGTGGACTATGTAGATATTAAAGTAGATCCAGTAGGAAAAAGACCTTTCTTTATGTTTCCTATTCCTCTCGAAATTCTGTTCTGGCTTTGACTCAAAGAACTTAATGAAAAACTGCCACAAAATGCTGTATGCTTGGAAAGGTAAAATTCAAGTTCTTAGGCGCTGATCAGATGCAGTAGATAAGTACGGACCCACGGTTATTGTCCAAAAAGTTGATTTATTAGCACAATTGTAACGTGTTTCCGGTCCAAAATGGACCCTTCATCAGACAGGTGATGCACCTGTCTGACGAAGGGTCCATTTCGGACTGGAAACGCGCCTACTGCATCTGATCAGCGCCTACTGCATCTGATCAGCGCCTGAGAACTTCAATTTTACCTTTCCAAGCATTTTTCACCGGACCAGTGTCCCTGATTCCGGACAAGCTACGGCTGCAGATCGGAGCATCATTTAAAACCAGACGTCTACTGAGGTGTTGTGCTCTTAGCACAACCCTATATGGTGAGTGAAAAATCGCTTATCATTGCATTGTTATTTACCCTTGACATATTACACTAGGGGCGCGTATCCCTTTTTTTCCCCTGCACAAAATGCTGTAAGTCAACCTTTCGCATAATTGGATTATATGGTCTTCTATGGCTCTATCTACTATGGATACAGACTCTACCACAGAGTGACTTATGCACTATATATATAATACCCTTGGGTACACTACTGAACCCAAGGGTATTATATATTGTTTTTAATATAGCTTTTTCAACTACATCATAGCTTCTTTTAAAAAGGTATAACATTGTTACAAATATGCAACAGGAAACAACACTGCATAGCCGAAAAAAAATTAAATACATTTTATTGAATAGAAAAAATCTGTATAAAAAAAAACAAAAAAAACTTTAAAACAATGGATGAAAACTGAGGTTGTAACACGGGTTGGTGCCATGGCTATATAGTAAGAAATCCAATCTCTAAATAAATAAATGATGTGTTTTTCATTATTCAAACCAATGTCTGTTTACAAAATAAAATACAAATTTGTTTAATTGTTAAAAAAAAAATCAAAATACAAATATCATTATTGTAAAAAAAAAAAAAAAATCTTAAAACATATTGGAACACACATATTTGTAAACCCTTCAAATTATGTCGACAGGTTTCTGGGTATTCAAGAAAGGAGCTAAGAAAAATGAGGACATTTTGTTTTTAGAACTCCTTTAGCACTATTTCCATGTTGCCAATCTGCTTAGTTCTCCTTGGTTGTGGCCAGAGAACTATAGACTGAGATTTATGACAGCGGGTAAATAGGATCCTTCTCTAGAGCAACTGAAAGTAGCAAATACCAGAGAATAACACTGGAATCATTGTTTCCAAGATTCCGTAATATAATCTGTTTCGTAGCCATTTGATGAAAACTATGAGGAGTGAAAGCCTTGGTACAGTCCAATGAGGCTCCCAGGTAACATTCAACAAAAAGTAGGCTTGCCACACCTTACAAGTAAATGTTTACAATAGGTCTTTATACAAACCCAATGAGAAGTAACTGCTTATTTATTATGTAACAGATCTGTCATGACGAAATTAAATGTATTGATGAAATGTCAGGGGACATGAAATGAGATCTCAGCACTCATATTTAATGATGATTTTCAATAAGATGCTGCACAAAGAAGATGGAATACGCCTTTTTACCACAATGAACATGGGTCTTGCAAGAATCTTACATTTTGAATCCATTGTTCAGTAGTCTCTAAACAGAAGACTCCTACAAGAGAAATCATACAGTTAGACAGAACATTACGGGCAGGAATATGGGGTTCTTCAAAAAGGATGGTGCCAAATTAAAGGCCTAACTTTAGTATCGGTCTCTAATCAGAAAAAAATGCTATATTTTATTGCTACAGTTGCAGCATTAAAAGCCATCCAGCAGACACCTATAGTGTCACATAGGTAGGGGTCAAGTTAATCTGTCTGATCACTGTTTTGCCCACTGGCTCACCACCATTAACATGAACGTGTCTGAGGAGCTTGCTAACATACCGTATATACTCGAGTATAAGCCGACCCAAATATAAGCAGAGGCCCCTAATTTAAACCCAAAAACCCAGGAAAAGTTATTGACTTGACTATAAGCCTAGGGTGGGAAATACATCATCCCCCCATGTAATCATCCAGACCCCCATCATCATCCCCCCCTTCATCATCACCGCCTGTCAATCCCTTCATCAGTGGTCTTCAACCTGCGGACCTCCAGATGTTGCAAAACTACAACTCCCAGCATGCCCGGACAGCCATCGGCTGTCCGGGCATGCTGGGAGTTGTAGTTTTGAAACCTCTGGAGGTCCGCAGGTTGAAGACCACTGTGGCCTTCGTCATCATCACTGCCTGTCAATCCCTTCATCAGTGGTTTTCAACCTGCAGACCTCAAGATGTTGCAAAACTCCCAGCATGCCGATGGCTGTCCAGGCTTGCTGGGAGTTGTGGTTTTGCAACATCTGGAGGTCCGCAGATTGAAGACCACTGATGAAGGAATTGACAGGTGGAGAGTTCACTCGAGTATAAGCCGAGGGGGGCGTTTTCAGCACGAAAAATCGTGCAGAAAAACTCGGCTTATACTCGAGTATATACGGTACTAAGAAATACCATGCACAAATACAAAAGCAATAGAAAAAAAAACTAAACTCTGCAAGTCAGCTCACCACCCGTGTGAACACAGTCCGAACAGAAAAGCCAGGTCCAATATGCTGGAGCACTGAATGGAGTCAGCGGGCCGGATCTCGTGTAGCGATGCAGAACTAATAGATGACAAATGAAAAACAACCCAACTCCAAAGGAAAAAAAATATTAATTAATGACTAAAAAGCAAGACTTTAATTAATGCATGCTAAAATCCAAAAAATAACCCCTGTGACATGTCAATAAAAAGGAGCCTCTGACGTGTTTTGAGCAACAAGCTCTCATGGTCATGATTAAGAGCTTTTTGCTCGAATTGCATTGGCTTTTTCTTCCTTTTTATTGACATGTCACAGGGGTATTTTTTTGGATTAATTAAAGTTTTACTTTTTAGCCATGAATTAATATATTTTTTCCTTTGGAACTGGATTCTTTTCATCTATTAGTTCTGTAAGAAATACCATACCTACAGTAAGTGTGGTATCATTCGTTATTCACAAAAAAACAAAAACTGATGACAAATTGAAGAGAGTCCAGGTCATTCATAGGAGGCTCACCTATGCATTTACTGTGGCCTGCCAGATGCATACAAGTCACTAGGACTATAAACTGTCAATGGGCATTTTGACAAATGTACATAGGCTCATAGCATGTAGCATCATCATTTGAGGTCATGCTCAGTGCAGGTTACAGTGTATGGGCCTAGACTATGGGATTGCACTCTGTAATACTCGGCTTGTTGTCCCAGCACAATCTATAATAACTGGTAATGAAGATAGAGTCAGACAAATGGTAGAATGTGCAGAGGCAGCTTGTAATGTTTTACTCTATACGACTGCACTACAGGAAACTGTATCAGGACAATTGTCTCTTATTCTATTCACAGCTGAAGTCCCTAACAAAGAGAAGAGCTCAAGTGATGCTCCATCAGCACAGTGCTGTGAAACGCATCAGCCTAAGCTGGTATCATAATACCCCAAAATGTCCACAGGTTATACTGTAGATAAACTATTTGTATAAACAATAATAGCAAACAAGTAACATGTGTATAATTGAAGTACAGCACAGCTACAAACAACTTCAACAATTAAAAGCTGAAATGTATTGATATAATTAAGAGGTGGAAAGCCATATACTGATAGGCTACGCTTCAGACTTTTTCACATGTAGTCGCCGTTATAATACCAGCATTCCTTAGGAATACATGTGATACTGTTATGGACTGGTGACAGCACAATTCACAAAATGTCTGTGACACAATTGTGAGATGGATGAAAATGTACCTGAAAGTTTAAAAGGGGTACTCCGGCGCTAAGACATCTTATCCCCTATTCAAAGTATAGGGGATAAGATGCCTGATCGCGGGGGTGCCGTGATCTTTCATGCAGCACACCGTTACCACGCCCCCTCCCATAGGCTTGCATTGAGGGAACGGAGCGTGACGTCACACGGGGGCAGAGCCGTGACGTCACAATACTCCGGCCCCGTGATCGGGAGTCACCCCCGCGATCTCTGCTACGGCACCTCAGACATCCGGTGCACGGAGCGAATGACTGACGATGCAAGGCTGAGACATGTAACGTCATGGTCATGCCCGCTCGAAACGTCACGGCCACCCCCTCAATGCAAGTCTATGGGAGGGGGCGTGACGGCCTCCCATAGACTTGCATTGAAGGGCTGCGGCCATGACGTCACGAGCGGGGCACAGCCATGATGTCACGAGCCTCCAGTGATGCACCTGAGGCTCTAAAAGAACGCCAGGTGCAGCAGAGAGATCACAGGGGTCCCCAGTTGCGGGACCATCACGATCAGACATCTTATCCCCTATCCTTTGGATAGGGGATAAGATGTCTAGCGGTGGAGTACCCCTTTAAGATGTTGTGTTTTTCTCTTGTTATAATCATCTTTCTATAGGACACAATTAAGTTTTTGCTGCAGTGTTTCATCACCATCTCTTCTAGGTCAGGTCATAATCCAACATTAACACTAATGGTAGTTGCTAAAATAGATTTTTTTTTCTTCTGACCATGTTTTTTTTCTTCATCCTTAGGGTATGTTCACATGTACAGAATCTGCTGCATATTTTCTGCAGCTGATTTTGCTACCCATTGAAGTTAATAAGGTGCAAAATCCGCTGCACAAAATATGCAGCAGATCCTGTACGTGTGAACGTACACTTAAATCTGCACATACATGCATGTAGTAACTGGACCATGTGAGGACTTTATTTGTCTTACCAAAACAGGATTGGGTACTTTCAGATGAAAGCAGGAAGACTTCCCCACTTTCTTCTGAGGAGATTCAATGGAGTTTTGGGCAACAAATAGTCCTCAAACAGAAGCATGATTTTACAATAAACACTTGCAGTCTGAAGTAAAAGCAGATCTATTGGTAGTCTCTCTTTTTACACATAAGAGGCAGGATGTGTCGCTTAGTATCACCCAATATACTGCCCTTGCAATTCACAACCAAAAAAACCCTTCCCCTATAAACCCATTGTTCTAAGTGTCAGGAGGTGCTCAGCAGGATACAATTTCCCTCTTAAACCAGACAGATACTAAAAGTGTGTTTTTAGGAAAAGTAAGAATGCTGTAAATCAGACGACCACAAATACGTCCTATTGTTGTAAAATAGGTACAACAGAAGAGTGATCTAAAGTGGCCCTCTGCCTTCACATCTTGTAAAATGTACAGAAGCTGCTTACAGTCAGAGATCTTTGTCTGAATGTAGCATGCCCTTTTATTTAAGCTGAGGTTTGGAAAGCTGCCACTGAGTTTCTTACCAATACCAGAAGTGGATCCAGCAGAAAGAAGTAGAAGTCCTTCCTTTCTATTTTGGCTTTGGCTAAAAAACTTCAGGGGCAGTTTTCAAAAAAACTGCCATGTGTGACACTGGCCTTAAAGGGGTACTCCACTGCCCTAGCGTTGGAATGCTGGGTACGACTGTGGGGTCGTGATGTCACGGCCACACTACGCCCCCTTAATGCAAGCCTATGGAAGGGAGCGTGGCAGCCACCACGCCCCCTCCCATAGGCTTGCATTGAGGGGGTTGTGGCGTGACATCACATGTGGTGCAGCCTGCGCCCAGCGTTCAGAACAAAATGTACCCTGGGGCAGTGGAGTACCTCTTTAAATGGAAATTGGGGGCAAACAACCTTATTCTCAGTAAAAATCAAAGAGAAATGGCACATTCCAACCTTTGTATTGTGACAGATGCTTTGGGTTTCAATTTACCCTGCCTCTGCTATCAAGTCTTGGCACCATTTTATGAAGTTTTTGAACAGAGTTCTGTAATTGTACTTTACTGTAGTTTTTTTTTTGCAGAATGTTGGTGAAGATTCTGCACTAATAAAAAAATGCCACATGCAGTTATATGTCTAGCGTTTATATGTCTTCTTTATATGTATTCCCATTTTCTCAAACCATACTCCAACTTTTAAACATAGTTCACCGGGTAATTATAGCTGTCATGATTAGAGCCAGTTGTTGATCCAGTATTGATGTGTTTTTTTTTTTTTTTTTTTTTTTAAATCAACTGGTGCCAGATTTGTAAATTACTTCTATTAAAAAATCTTAATCCTTCCTGTACTTCTTAGCTGCTGAATACTACAGCGGAAATTCTTTTCTTTTTGAAACACAGAACTGTTGGCTGACATCACGAGCACAGTACTCTCTGCTGACATCTCTGTCCATTTTATGAACTGTCCAGAACAGCATATGTTTGCTACGGGGATTTCCTTTTACCCTGGACAGTTCCTAAAAATGGAAAGAGATGTCAGCAGAGAGCACTGTGCTCATGATGTCAGCAGACAGCTCTGTGTTTCAAACGGAAAATAATTTCCACTGTAGTATTCAGCAGCTAATAAGTACAGGAAGGATTAAGATTTTTTAATAGAAATAATTTACAAATCTGTTTAACTTTCTGGCACCAGTTGATTAAAAAAAAAAGTTTTTCACCGGAGTACCCCTTTAACAGACAGAAGAGAGGTAAGTTGCTGCCAGGCTCCTCTAGTGGCAGCTTATTTCTCTGAGAACAAGAGGATTGGGCATTTGAAATCCAACATGCACGATCCTTCTCTCCCCTGACACCAATATTCAGGGGAGAGCTGGGAGCCCCCATACACAGACAATTGGCCAGACCTGCCAAAATCAGAGAAACTATTTTTTATTATATTTATTATATATATTTATCAATTTTACCTGTTGTCAGTTTCTTTTTACCCGTTATTTTTTTTTTTTCCTTTGGTTTTTATGGTGCATGTCCTTTAGTAAATTTTGGCACAAACGCGAAATTCAGCTGTGGACAGCATCTTTTACACAGAAATAGCTGCCACAGAGGACAGCCTCTTTAACGAGTGTAAAGCAGCCATGCCCGAGTCTCTCCCGCAGCTGTTCAGCAAGCGACGTGAGTGCTTTTTTGGGGGATTTGAATCTACCTAGTCAAGTGGAGTATCCTTTTTACATTTAAAATATTATTTACGAAGTCCACAAAATTTAAGCAATGGACGAGTGAATGATTTTGGATAGATGCGATCATGTTAAAAGCACCAACCTTTTTAATAGTAGAACTGAGCCTTGCCATATTCTCCCTTTGGTATGTGTGTTTTCAATGTCAGAATATTGTTGGCTGTGATATTGGTGCCATTTACCGCCAATTTATCGCCAAAAAACAATTGACGCAATTGATAAATTACTGACCACTGCAAAAATCATCTACAGGACTGTCAAAGTCCTAGCAAGTTTACAATTTGACAGAGGAGAGAATGTACCAAATGGCACAAAAAGACACTGCCCCAAAGAAATGCTCCAAAGAAACGCACTAAAACACACATAAATCCGTTGATAAACACCCCCCCCCCCCATGTGTATATGTTTTATTTTCACCCACCTGTCCACAGACTTTTCAGGAGATCTGGAACTGCGCTCAGGTGAACGAAAAGAACGCTCTGGTGAGAATCTGGTAGGACTTGGGGTTCTCCTAAAGGTTGAAGTGGCCTGAAAATTCTGGCGTCTGAGCTCCTTGACAGCAAATTCTCTATAGATAAAGTAATTATACTTAATAAGAGCAATTATTGCAAATCATAAAAGACTTAGTATTCCTAAGGACATGAGCAGTATATATTATATATTATATATATTATACATTTTGTGGATTGGCTTGTAGCATAAACAGATTTGCCAGCAAAAAACACCAGGAAGAGTTATTTCTTATACAGGTCATTACAGGCGACCCCCCCCCCCCTCCTTATATCTCAGAAACAAGAGACCCAGGTGGGTGAGTGGCCTAAATAGAATTTTGCTTGACGTTCTTGATATACACACGTCCACATATACACACTTGCCTTTCAAATCGTTCTGTTGAGAGCTGCCTTTTTGTAATTTCAAGCTCGGCCTCTTGTTGAGCTATCTTGTTTCTTAGTTGTCCTGCTTCTCGGCTCTGAGTTCCTCTGCATGAAGCACAGATAATAAAGAGAATTAAAACCAAACTAAGGTTGAATAAAAGGTTTATTATTTTCATTAGTTTACATGTTTCTTCTAAAATGAATTACGATGAAACCTCACCAAAAAAAAAAAAAAAAAAACAAGTCTTTGAGAAGACCACCACATTATCGAGAACTTATTTTGTGTAACAGATCTTCAGGCCACCATATATTATCCTTTAGTAGCTATTTTCTTTGAGAAGATCACCCCCTAGAAGACTAAACATTAAACTTAAAGAGAAAATGACATCCTGTTTACCTGCACTAAACCTAATATACTGGGTTATAGTACGGGTGACCAGCTTAAAAAAATAAAAAAGGGTTTGAATCGATGTAGTACTTGCAGAGTTATAAGTGTTTATGTAGTACTTGCAGCGTTATAGGTGTTTATGTAATTCTTGCTATTGCGCTACTTGGGTTTATTAAAACACAGTGCAAACACAATATGACGCGTTTCGGCCAAAGCCTTTATCAGACTGATGTCAGTCTGATAAAGGCTTTGGCCGAAACGCGTCATATTGTGTTTGCACCGTGTTTTAATAAACACATTTCCCTTGGCAGAAGACTAAAGTGAGTGCCGGGATTGTTCTTTCTACCATTGCCATTTATTCCACGTGTACCACCAAGGGACTCGAGTGCCGACCCTTACCCATTTCTTACCCATAGTGCAGGTGAACAGGCTGTCAGTTTCTCTTTAAGGTGTCCCTGTCATTTATGTCACAGAGACATGTCAAAAAACTTTTGATCGGTTGGAGTCACCCAACTAATAGTAAGAACAAGCAGAAAGACACAAACAGCTGCGTGTTTCACTCCTTATCTCACTGCACACCTCCTGAAAGTTGCGTATAACTGTGGCATAAGCTGACATATGTCTGGTCTAATGGTAACATTGCTGAGGCAGTTTTTTAGCCTTAGAACATTTGTTGGGTTTTAATTAATCCATTCATGATTTTTTGCACAAACACTTTTTTGCCCAAGAAATATTTTTGTCATAGAAGTGCAGCAAAGCATATTAAGTGCCTCAGTGGTAACTGGTATGTGATTTTAATTTTACTTGGGAATGAAGATATAGACCCAAACAGCAAATGTTGTTCATATCTATATATCCTGTTTTATTCCTTATACAGTTGACAGGTGCTCTGACATCAGAACTGATCACTTTATTACTTGCAGATTCTTATGTAAATAGTCAGTGTAATTGAGAGTGTGTTATCTTTATCATAGGCTTCTAACTGTAGTGTTTTGCATCTATATCTGTTTAGCAAACCCCTCCCATCTGCAACTGTTAGACTGTGTGTACAGCAGGATGGCTATAGTTATATTGGCTATAGTTATAAGGTATAGCTACATTATGTAATATCAGCTACACTATATATTTAGCATCTACAAAGAGCGTTTACTTACAGTTTGCTCTCTGCCAACATCAGCCTATCTCCAAGCAGCTTATATTCTGCTTCAAGTTCCTGGACCTGCACTTGGGATTGAAATTCTTTGTCTTGATTGGACACTAAAATGGCTTCCAGGTTCTTCACAGAGATTCTTTCACTGGCTAGCTGCTTCCTCAGGAGTTCTATCTCCGAATGACACGATTCCAGTTCTTGCTGCAGCTGAACAAGCAGTAAAAATAGGTTGAATTTACAATACTTTGCTTATTGTTGACAAAATGTTTTACTTTACATTTAAATCATTACATCAATGACAAACCTAAAGGTCTGGGGCTCCACAACAAGGAAGTCTTGTTTCAGGTGCTGCTTCACACTAAAAAGGAGATTTTTTAACACTTACCGTAAAATCTCTTTCTCGAAGGATCCATTGGGGGACACAGACCGTGGGTGTATGCTGCTGTCTCTAGGAGGTGTGACACTATAGTAATAAAAAAAGTCGGCTCCTCCCAGCAGGATATACCCGCCTTCAGGCCCTGAGGTAATCAGTTTAAGTTCCAGAGCAATAGGAGAGGACCAACAGGTCAAAGAAAACCCAAACTGTCCGAGAACCAGAAGAGAAAAACATAACTGAACACACCCTCGGACAGAGAACCAAAGGAAACCCCAAAAAAGGGCGGGAGCTGTATCCCCCAATGGATCCTTCGAGAAAGAGATTTTACGGTAAGTTTTAAAAAATCTCCTTTTCTCTATCGGCTCAATTGGGGGACACAGACCGTGGGACGTACCAAAGCCGTCCCTTGGGTGGGCAGATAAGCAGTCAGGCAGACGGCCGTTCCACGGCCACCTGCAACACTTTAAGGCCCAGACTAGCATCAGCCGATGCGAAGGTATGAACTCGGCAGAACCTCGAGAAAGTGTGCAAAGACTACCAGGTAGCCCCCTTGCAAATCTGCGAGGCCGAGGCTATATTCTGGAGAGCCCAGGATGCCGCAACAGAACGGTAGAATGAGCCACAACCCTGAAAGGAGGAATCTTCCCCTTACAGCGATAGGCTTCCGAAATGGCGGATCGAATCCACCGAGAAATGGGGCCTTGGAAGCAGACTGTCCCTTACGACGAGCTTCCGTAAGGACGAAAAAAGGAATCACACTGACGAAATGAAGAAGTGATGGAGAGATAAGACCGAACAGCCCGAACTACATCTAGCTTGTGTAGTAAGCGCTCCTTAGGATGAGAAGGAGAAGGGCAAAAAGACGGGAGGACATTGTCCTCATTGAGATGAAAGGCCGAAACCGCCTTAGGCAAAAAGGAAGGATCTGACCGGAAAACAACCTTCTCCTGGTGGATCACCAGAAACAGAGAACGGCAGGAGAGAGCTGCCAATTCAGACACCCTCCGGATGGAGGTGATAGCCACAAGAAACGCCTCTTTCTAAGAAAGGAGGCGGAGAGACACCTCTCTAAGGGGCTCAAAGGGTTCGCCCTGGAGGGCACTCAGAACCAGACTCAAGTCCCAAGGGGGAGAGGGTGACCGATAAGGAGGAACAGCATGTGCCACTCCTTGAAGGAAGGTCCGGACATGAGAATAGAAGCTAGGGGCCGCTGGAAAAGAATAGCAAGGGCCGAAACCTGACCTTTAAGGGAACTGAGAGACAACCCTAGTTCCAAACCGACTGCAAAAAGGAGAGAAGATGGGGAACCGAGAAGGTTACAGGGGATAAATCCTGAGCTTAGCACAAATGAAAATAAGACCGCCAAGTACGGTGGCAAATTCTTGAGGAGGAGGGCTTACGAGCCCTGAGCACGGTGTGAATGACTTGGGAAGAGAACCCGCGGGCACTCAAAACCACGATCTCAACCGCCACGACGTCAAATGCAGCGACTGTAATTTGGGGTGGCCAAGAGGACCCTGGGAGAGCAGGTCCGGACGGAGCGGAAGGCGCAGTGGAGCGTCGTCCAGGAGCCTGACTACGTCGGCGTACCATGACCCTCGGGCCAATCTGGAGCTACCAGAATGGCGGGGATGCCCTCTGTTTTGAGCTTTCTCAGAACCCTGGGAAGGAGCGGAAGGGGAGGGAACAGATAGGGTAGGGCAAACCCCGCCCAAGGAATCACTAGGGCGCCCACGGCAGAGCCTGAGGGTCCCGGGACTTGCTTTCCGCCCAGATGAGAATCTTGGTCACCTCGGCCAAGGCTGCCGAGCTGCGAGAGCCGCATTGACGATTTATGTACACCACGGCCGTGATGTTTTCCGACTGGACGCGGACAGGACGGGACTGAAGATGGGACTCCCAATGAAGAAGACAAAGAAGAATCACCCGTAATTCCAATATGTTTATCGGAAGAAGAGTCTCTCGGGGAGACCAGAGTCCCTGAACCGTCCAATCCCTGAACACGCCGCCCCAGTCCGACAGGCTGGCATCCGTTGTAACTACCTGCCAGTGAAGGGGAAGAAATGACCGCCCTTGGAGAAGAAGGGGGGACCGGAGCCACCAGAGCAGAGACTGACAGACCCTGCGAGGGAGAACAATCTGACGATCGAGGGACAGAGGAGACCTGTCCCATCGAGAGAGAATCGCCAGATGAAGGGGGCGGTAATGAAACTGGGCAAAGGGTACGGCCTCCATAGTTGCCACCATCCGACCCAGGACTTACATACAAGTGCAGTTGGGAGCTAACCTGGGTCCGAAGGGAGCGGACCCCGACAGAAGCGCCAGACGTTTGTCCGGCGGGAGGCAATTCGGGCAGAGGCCGTGTCGAAGCGAAGTCCCAAGAAGGTTATAGACTGGGTAGGACAGAGGACTGACTTGTCCCGGTTGACTATCCACCCGGAGCGATCCAGAGTGTGGAGAGTGACGTCCACATTCTCCAGAGTCTGGGCTCTGGTTGGAGCCTTGATGAGAAGGTCGTCCAGGTAGGTATCACCGAGACTCCCGTCGACCGTAACAGGCCCATCACTGGTGCAAGGATCTTGGTAAAGACCCAAGGAGCCGAGGCCAGACCGAAGGGGATGGCTACGAATTGAAAATGCCCCTCTGGAACCGCAAAGCGGAGGTACCGATGATGGCCTGGAAATATTGGCACATGGAGGTAGGCATCCTTGATGTCCACCAGTGAAGTAAATTCCCCTTGTTCCAGGAACGCCACCACCAAACGGAGAGATTCCTTTCGGAAGAGACGGATGAGAAGATGACGGTTGAGACGCTTGAGGTCTAGGATTGGACGCACAGAACCGTCCTTCTTGGGAATCACAAAAAGATTGGAATAGAAAACCCCGGAACCGTTTCCCTGGAGGAACGGGAACAATAAGCCCCTGGAGAAGCAGAGACTGGAGAGCCTCTCGAAATTGCTTCGCCAGAGAAGGCGACCGGGGGTCCAGGATTCGAAAAAAACTGATCCCCCGGAAAGGGAAGCGAAGTCGATTCGGTAACCATTGGACACCACGTCCCTGATCCAAGGTCCAGATGTCTCGAAAAAGTAAGAGACGACCTCCCACCCGAGAAAAGAGCTGCAGGTGGGGGCCTCACTTCATGCAGAAGTGGGATTGCGGTTGCCTGATTTGGGCGCAAAACTGCCGGACCGGTTGGAGTCCGACTTCCAAGACAGGCGTGCCCGTAACGAGGGAGCCATCTTGTCCCGCGAAGGCGCCTGCCCGGACCCTTTGCTGGAGCCAAAGGTCCGAAAGGAAGAGGACTTCCTTTGGTAAGTAGGGCGAGCCTTATTTTGAGGCAACAAGGAACTCTTACCTCCCGTCGCCTCAGGGATAATCTCATCAAGGCGCCTGCCAAAAGGACGGCCACCCGTAAAGGGAAGCACAGTGGGAGACCTTTTGGAAGCGGCATCCGCATTCCAAGCTTTAAGCCACAGAGAGCGGCGGAGAGCCACTATGTGACCCACAGCAAGGCAGAACAACGGGCTGACTGCATGGAAGCTGCGCACAGGAAGTCCCCAGATTTAGAGCATTGGAGAGCCAGGACAGATAGATCCTCTGGGGGGATCCCGCTAAGATATCCTGATAGAGCCTTTGGCACCGCTCCTACAGGGCCTTGCCCATGTCGAGGCGAAGATGGGAAGAAGAGAAGAGCCAGCTGCTTCAGAGGCAAACTTCGCTAAGTATTCTGCCTTCTTGTCCGTGGAATCCTTGAAGGCAGCGGCCTCTGCCAGTGGCAGTGTAGTCGCCTTAGAGATCCGGGAGATTGGTGGATCCAGAGGGAGGGAAAACCACCTAGGTGACAAAGGCCTTGTCAAATGGATAAACGTTCTTGAATCGTCTTGATTCCCGAGAACCTCTTGTCTGGATGTTTCCATGCAGATTCCAGAATGTCCTCAAAGTCAGTGTGAGAGCTGAACCTTTGAGGTGCTGGCTTAGTACGATGAAAGGATACTCCTGGAGTGACATCCCAAGATCCTGGGTCCTCTAAGTGAAAGGTGTCTCTTATGGCTGTCACCAATGAGTACACCGTTTCAACTGAATCCGAGTGGTCCTCTGAGTCAGATGCCGGCTCAGAAGCCTCGTCCGCCAGTTCACCAGGAGAATGTAAACGAGTAGAGGCAGTCCTGGAGGGGGGCGACCCTGACCGGGAACGCGGCTCTTGCGTGGCAGAGCGGCGACTCCGAGAACGTCCTCTGGAGGAGCGACGTGTGTGCCCAGATGACGGGGGGGGGGGGGGGCGGCGGGACCCACAAGGGGAACGCCCACGTCTATCTAAAGACACAATGGAAGAGTCAGACAAGGCACCCCTAGTACGCTTGTGAGAGCGTGAAGTATGTGGAGACGAGGAGCAGGCCCTCTCCTGCTCAGGGTAGACCCCTTCAAGGTGGACATCACTTCCCGGGAGGCCTCAGCCACCGAACGGGAGACTTGGGTCAAGTCAGCCATATACCGGGTCAGGGAGGAAACCCAGGCTGGTGGAGCGGCTGAATCCACCGGAACCGAAAGGGCACCAGGGGGTACTAGGGGGTCTGGGAGAGCAGTGAAGCAGGCAGGGTAAGTGGGCTCTCGGTATTACAGTGCCTACAGGCAAAATAAGTCACTGACATACCAGGATACTGTTTAGAGGGAGGAACAGCTCTGGGTACTGAGATAATGAGAAAAAAAAGACAGGGACTTTCTCACCCTAGTCTGTGACCCTGGGCAGCTGCAGAGAGGAGAACTCGGCTCCGTGCAGCTAGAGTGTCAGCCAATAGGGAGAGAGGGGCGTTCCTGAAGCAGAGGCACTAACTAATAGGCCACTCCTAACTGAAATTCACGCCCACGGCGCTGATTGGAGGCTACTTCGCGTCTCTGAAGAGCTCCGACCGCGCTGTGAGTGGAGCTATGAACTGCCGACAAGAAGCAGTAATGGCGCCCGCTCCTTGTCCCGAGCGCACATGTCAGCCGCATATGCGCTCGGAGGAACAGAGCGGGCGGCCTGTACGCCGGCAGGGACTGCCGGAGAAAATTAAAGTAAGCCGGCGTTGAGAGCACCCGGCCCGTACCAGCGCCGCGGCTGTCAGCCGCATATAAGGCGTTGCATGAGAAGTGAAAATGAGCCGGCGCTGAGAGCGTCCGGCCCGAACCAGCGCCGCGGCTGACAGACACATATAAGGCGTTGCACACACACACACATACAGTGAAAAGCACACACACACACATACAGTGAAGTGCCCCATAAAATTACATGCCCCCTGAAATGCCACTGCACCCCAGAATAAAAATCCAGCCCCTGTATAAACCAGCCCCCATAACCTGAAAGGTGGGCCAAAAACAGGGGGTCTCCAGAGGTTGCAAGTCCGTACCTAAGGAGAAAAAGGGGGGAAAGTACTTACCTCAGTCAGAAGAACTTACCTAATGGAGTCTTCAGTTAAGTCTTCAGTCAGCTTTAGTTACCTGCATCACGCCTGGCTGCTATGCGCGAGCGAGGCGAGCAGGGAAATAGGGGGGCCCGGACCCATGAGGTACCAACCCAGGCGCTGACCGTTGGCGAGGGGGGGTGAACAGCGCAATGTCTGTGCCCCCTCACTCGCAATGAGGAAACAGGGAACCGGAGTCCCTGAATCCCCACCTGAAAACAGAAAAGAAAAAGGAATAAAAAACTAACACGTCCCTATACTAGGAAAAGAAAAAAATCAGAAGACCTGGTCTGGAGAATTCCAGACCATGTCCACCTCCTTCAGATACTAAGCTTAAACTGATTAGCTCAGAGCCTGAAGGCGGGTATATCCTGCTGGGAGGAGCCGACTTTTTTTTATTACCATAGTGTCACACACCTCCTAGAGACAGCAGCATACACCCACGGTCTGTGTCCCCCAACAGAGCCGATAGAGAAATAGTCTTTATCAAACACAATCAGAGTTCCTTGGAGTCCCATACTATTGTCATGCTTGCTAACCTTTCCAAACCTGTGAAAATGTGTTCCCTCTTCCCTCCAGTGGCTCCATAGCAGCATGAAGGCTTCTATGGTATGTAAATTCTTGACATGCATCATACCTATAAAGCATTGGCCAGGCTATTCCAGGTAGAATAAGTCATGCAGAAAGTAGCAGAGTACCCAGCATTGCCTGGTCTTCAGTACCTGCTTACAGAACAGTAAGTATTAAACTCCCAGGCAATCTCTCTAACCTCAGAGTAATGTGAACAGGAGATGTACATAGACTGGGGGTGGGTTATGGTTGATTTAACTTCACTATATTTGTATTTGACATATAGCATGTGTACCAAGTTTCATCAAAATATCTCCATTTGGAAGTTATGCTGGAACATACAAACATACGTTGAGTTGTATATGTATACATTTCTTAACCTCCCTGGCGGTATGATTCTGTCTGGAAATTTGTACCAAAAGCGGTACAATTTTTTGCATTGAATTTTACATCTCCCCCTGCCCATTTCACATCTCCCCCGTCACATTCCCCCTCCCTTATCACATTTTCCTCCCCCTTGTCACCCCCCCCCTTGTCACATTCTTCCCCATTGTCACATTCCCCCCCCTTGTTACATTCTCCCCCCCCTCCATGTTACATTCCCCTCCCTCCATGTTACATTCCCCTCCCCCCCTGTCACATTCCCCCCCTGGTCACATTCTTCCCCCCCCCTTGTCACATCCCCCCCCCTTCATGTCACATTCCCCTCCCCCCTATCACCTCCCCCCCCCCTTGTCACATTCCCCCCTCTGTCATATTCATATCCCCCTTCTCACCTTGTCCTGCAGCAACATACACTAGGTTTGCCGTGCAGATTTCAAACCTAGTCTATTTGCTGCAGAACAAGCCCTTTCCCCTTCAGCCAATCACTGGCTTGAAACCACTGCGGCCTGTGATTGGCTGAAAAGGGAAAGGTCCTAGAAGATGAATAGTGAAGAGAGCAGGGACCAGAGCGCACGGAGGGGAACGACATCTGCAGGGACCGGGATTAGGTAAGCAAAAGTTTTTTTTATTTTACTCCTTTTTCCTTTTACACTTAGCTCAGTGTTTTTCTAACAGGGTGCCTCCAGCTGTTGAGAAACTACTACTCCCAGCATGCCCGAAACACTGACTTTTAGTATTTTTCTTTACCTGCTCTGGCCAGCCCCCGCAACGGGAGCCGACCCGAGCAGATAATCGCATGTTTTCCCGGGGGCCGTATCGCTATATCGCATTGCTTTTTCGATATATCGTGCAACTCTGCAATTCTACCCCGAGCGTGACTCGGGGTTACCGATCCTGGCAGGGAAAATTAACCCCGAGTCACGCTCGGGATAACCGCTCAGGATGTTAAAAGCAGAAGCTTTCCCTTACAGATCATGCACACTGCAAAACCAACTGCTTGGACTGTAAGGCTGTATGGCTATGGATCCATATTAGGGCCTTTTATATTGAGAGTTTATTGTCCAGAAATTCCACATAGAAAGCATAATGATCAATGGAGCATGCCGCACTATAACCTCTAGCCTGTTGAACTTTGAATATTAATTAATATTGTTATTTTATGTTATATATTAAAAGTCTCTATCCTCCACTGATCACATTCTGCAAGCAGAATGACATTCTGACAATTTGCAGGGATATGTGGAGACAATAAGATGGACAAACAGTGGTGCTGCCTTGTGCCGTTACCAAAAGCAGGACAGGTACATGTAGTCACAATAAGTGCTCACGTGCCTGGCGATGTTTGGCTTAGAGCTCAACACCTATTATAGCATGAAATAGTAAGTTTTGTTGCGTGGCTGCCCCGGACCTGGATCCACCTGCAGGGAGATGGCTGAAGAATACTTGAACTACCACTGGAGGAGTCCGAACGGAGAAAAAAAACCCAGGTTGGTTGGGGGCACACACCTAACAGTAAAATCCACCAAGGGCACCATGGATTAAAAAGGGGATTTTTATTAAAGGGGTACTCCGGTGGAAAACTTTTTTTAAATCAACTGGTGCCAGAAAGTTAAACAGATTTGTAAATTACTTCTATTAAAAAAACTTAATCCTTCCATTACTTATTAACTGCTGAATACTACAGAGGAAATTATTTTCTTTTTGGAACTCTCTTGGAGCTCTCTGCTGACATCACATTGTATACGCATGCGCATACGCACACCACTCCCTACTATGCTCGTTACCATAGCAGCGGGTACACGCATCTTGTGCCCGCATCACACCACGGACGCGTGCGCTTCAAGTCGCCGGTGTTCAGCGTCCCATCATCACTATCCAAAACTCATATATAATGTAAGATATCTATCCAACATGTATAACTACATTGATTTTATAAATGTTATGTGTAATTTTATCCATATTTAAGATGTTATTCTCTGGTTAACTCTTGTGCTCACCATTGGCCCTGAGTTGGCGGCCACGCCCACGGGGCGGGGCCCACCATAATCTGGCGCCAATTTTGAGCATAAAGAGCGTCTTTGTATCTTGTTTTGTTATGCTGCCATACTTACCTGATGAAGGAGCTCCAAAGCTCTGAAACGCGTTGTTTTCTTTGGCAATAAAAATTATTTTTGAAGAAACTGTTATCCATCGCTGGTGGTTTGCGCCAAGAAGCTGGAATCTTTTTTCCTCAAACCTATCATTCTATTGACCGGCCTGGAGTACTCCAAAACCTGGAACCAGGAGGCTGCATCACCTATCTGATTGTCCAAAGCGCTATTGCAGTTGTGTCATTATACACAACTAAGCAAGGTGAGTGGTACAACTACACTCACCATACACTATCTGCTCGACACACATATTATGTATCAGACGATACTTGTCCCATGAGGAAGCTCTGCCGTTTTTGTCCCTTCAGATCTACGCTGCTGACATCACAAGCACAGTGCTCTCTGTTGACATCTCTGTCCATTTTAAGAACTGTCCAGAGTAGGAGAAAATCCCCATAGCAAACATATGCTGCTCTGGACAGTTCCTAAAATGGACAGAGATGTCAGCAGAGAGCACTGTGCTCATGAGGCACTGTGTTCCAAAATTTACAAATCTGTTTAACTTTCTGGCACTAGTTGATTTAAAAAAAAAAAAAAAAAAAGTACCCCTTTAATGTAAAAACAGACAACGTGTTTTGAGAGCACCCACTCTCTTATTCAAGTCTCATCTGAAAGAGACTTGAAAAAGATAGTGGGTACTCTCAAAACGCGTTGTCTGTTTTTATATTAATAAAAATCCCTTTTTTAATCCATGGTGCCTGTGGTGGATTTCATTGTTAGCGGTGTGTGCCCCCCAACCAACCAGGGTTTTTTTCCTCCATTTGGACTCCTCCAGCGGTAACTCAAGTATTCTGACAATTTGCAAACATGTAAAATAACATAAGATAATTTTTTTGTCCTGTAACATACCATCTCTGCATCTTGTGATTTAGCATGGAGTTGACGGTTTATCATTTCTTTACCAGAATCCAGTTTAACACAAAGTTCCCTGGTAGATGCCAGGTCACTAATGGCCGATGACTTCTCTGCTTTAACCTGTCGCAGCTCTTCTTCCATCCTTGCAACTGACTTGGACAAAGTGCTTATTTGA
This sequence comes from Hyla sarda, assembly GCF_029499605.1. NCBI lineage: Eukaryota > Metazoa > Chordata > Amphibia > Anura > Hylidae > Hyla > Hyla sarda. Next base: position 187,770,678 of record NC_079190.1, read on the forward strand.
GATTTATAAGACTGTTCTGAGGTAATATGCTAAAATCCAATATGAAAATACAGATGCATCAGAAAAAAGTCTACAACAGGCTGCAAAGCTGTAGGTAAAGTAGGGGTTGGGGGATGACTAACTGGTAAAGGGGCTGAACTGTGCTGGACACTAACAGCCTAAGGCTAAGTTTCCACTTGGTTCTTTTCTGGCAGTTTTTGGATATCTGCCACTGCAGTTTTTGAGCCAAAGCCAGAAGTGTATTTAAAAGGAATAGGACATATAAAGGAAGGACTTGCACTTCTCCTCCCTTATGGATCCACTTGACTTTGGCTCAAAAATTGCAGAGGCAGTATGTAGTGGAAACCTAGCCATAGGGAAATGCCTAGTGGAATCCGAAGCCTAATTTGCATATATGTTAAACTATGATATCTCAGCTCTGGTGGGGTAAATTATCTAATGAGAGGCATGTAAAGATTCAGGCTCAAAAGATCTATACAACCATGCTCTTACTTTATACCCTAAAAACCTGCTGACTGGCTGCCGTCTGACCCCAGTTCCCTTTCAAATGACACATTGTCTTATCCCTATTTTTTCTACCACTCTACTGCTTTAGTTAAAACATGTATTGCCTTGTAACAGACATATTTATATCTTACTTGTTCAGACTCTGATTCTAAGGCATCAACTCTGTCTTTAATTCTTCGGCGTTCTGATTCTGCACCAAGAAGGTCCAGCTTTACAGAGTTAAATTCTGCCTCCAGTTGGTGAAATTTATCTTCCCAAATATGAGCCTGAGATGAGGATTTGCGGTAATTTTCAAGGAGGTCTCGATTTTCTTTTTCCTGTCAGTGAAAAAAACATTTCCTGAATAATTTTTTGTGAGCAGATTTATGTGGGTTTGGGGAGTGATCGAGACCTCCGCATGGTAATCCTGGAATCCCAATCAGCTGAGATGACCATCAGAGGGTCCTTACCTGCCTACATGCCATCCAATCAGTGCTCTGAGAATACAGGCAGCCTTGGCAACCTGTATAAGCAGAGTGCCGATAACACTAATCAGGGCTATGCTATCTATAAAAATAGTGAATCGTTTTTTTTTGTAATAAATGCAAATAAGGCCCTCCACTAAAACCATTTTCAAATAAAATCATGAGAATAAACAAACATATGTGGTATTGCCACATGAGGAAATGTCTAAACTTGGTTACTATTTGTCTGCGACAAAAATCGGACACATTTGATTAAGCTGGGCCTGTGTATTTTCCCGCAGAATACTACATACAAAACATCCCAATGATATTTAATCGACAGATACAGATATAAAAGCCTGTGTGTACACACCAAATATCATCTGACCTGTTATTACATAATGTCTGACTATATATAATTTATAAGATATGGCCCAATACAGCTACTATAATTCCCCAGACACTACATATATTTCTATGTAGAGCCCTAATATAAGCTAGCCCTATTTTATTTGTTTCTTTCCAACTTACTTTGGAAGTCAATACATTTTCGAGTCGTGTAAGATCTGTTTTAGCACCTTGAAGTTTTAGCTTCTCATCCTGAAGTTCATTTTGTAAGTCTTTGAGCTTATGAGTTAACGACTAAAAAAAATAAAAAATAAATTAATATATTACAGGGATTTGTGCATGTTCACTTCTATATCTCTGAAAAATAAGTTATTTAGTTTTCTTCCAAGTTTTAAAACCGTGTTTTGCAAACAGTGTGCCTCCAGCTGTTGCAAAACTACAACTCTCAGCATGCCCGGACAGCCAAAGGCTGTCCGGGCATGCTGGGAGTTATAGTTTTGCAACAGCTGGAGGCACACTGTTTAAAATAATTTGACTGGGTAACTTTACATGGATTGCTGCCAAGCAATGCCAGACTCCATATTAAATAATATGATATGCCATAAATGTCTTGAGGTATCAGCTATATTGCTGAGGATCCAATTGTTCTCAGTGGACAATTGGAAAGTCTACGGGAAATTCAAAAATATCTATATCAAGCTTGGTTGTTTCTGCATCTCTATAAGAGGCAGGACAGGCACGCTCTCAGGATCAATGGACATGTCAGCAAAAAGCCCCAAGGATAAGACATGAAATTAAAATGTCATGTTTAGTGTGCAAAATTCCTTTTTAGGATAGGGTCACACATTGTGTACACGGTGTATTTCACACTGTGCAAAATCCGCTGCGCAGCAGGAAATACATGGCGCAGTAAGGTTTGGAGGAGGAGCCAGCGTGCTAATGTAACTGTGACACGCAGGCCCGCATTCAAACCTCACTGCGGACACAGGGCTCACCCGGTTCGTGGTTTGCCTTTAGGAGAATATGCAGGGGATTTTGGGCAGCATCAAATACATTGCCTATACGTCTGACCCTACCCTTAATAGTTAAATAGGATTTTTAAGATAACAACATGATTAGATGGAAAATACTCATGCTCATGTTTACCTATTTGACTTGTATTTAGTGAGGGACAGATTATGTATGTAGTGTACATATTATTGTAACAGAAGGTCTTGGCTTGCCTGACTGATGTACATATTACCTGTATCTCAACCTTGTTTTTGGAAAACTGATCATGCAGAGCCACATTCTCCTGAACTACAGTCTCCTTCACTCTTCCTGTTTGAGACAATTCTTCACTGATCTCATCTATTTGCCGACGTAGGCGACTGACTTCCTGCTCATGACTGCTAATAGTTTTAGAAGATTGCCTAAGAAACAAAAGAACAGAACACTGAACTTAATGATCAGATTTTTATTTGCTTTACATGAAGAAAAGTGCTGTATGATGAGAAAACCCATTCTAGCTAGCTCTGTGTCCAATATACCTTTACACAACAACAAAATTCCCCAGGGATTCCAGGGCAAATTATATGTGACAACAACCTTTAGGGGTCGCCCCCCAAGGGGTTAACCCTAAACTAGAAACCCCCCTTAAAACTAAATTTTATTAAGTCATTTAAAATATATGAGCTCCGGTATAGTGATCTAAAAGCACAGCTAGTAGTTGCTTGAATCGTATGTTGGCACCCTGTAACTTCTTGGGTAATGGTATTGTGCTTTTATAGCACTAATCTGCGGATGCCACTGTATAGATAGAGAAGCACTGTAAGCTGCTAGTTAAAATATGAATAGCCCTCCGCTGCCCGACGTTTCGTTGGATGAACCAACTTTATCAAGGTACAGAGGCTAATGGCCGTTCGTTTGGTCCGCTCTCCCTTTTATACCCTCTGTTGGTGATGTCAAAATCGTTACATCATTATGCGCCGATTATTCGGCCTATCTGAGCTCAAGTGACGTGACTGACCAATCCGGTCATGTCACGTCATTATGTGTTGATCTCATCCCAACCAATCAATACTCTTCATGCCCTGTCACTCGCATTGCGTATATATGATGCGCGGCGCATGTCTCCGCACTTAGTAATAATCTATCACAGTTAAGGATAACTGCGCATGTCCGTTCTGCGATGATCTGCCGTTCGCGCATGTCTCCGCACTTAGAGATGATCAATCGCAATTGTAAGCAACTGCGCATGTCCATTCCACGGCGATCCGGCGTTCGCGCATGTCAGTGGACTTAGATTCAATGTTAGATATTATTAGAGACTGCGCCTGCGTCCAACTCAAGATGTTCCTATGGTGGATTATGTACATGTCTGCGGACTCAATTATGACACAACCATGATGGTAATTGTAAACTACAAATTAGTTGTACTCTTTATTCTACTAGTAACTTACGTGTACTGAATATATATAAATACAGACCCATTATATCACCGCAAATAGTGAATTCAGTAAGTACAACATATGTTTGTAGAGTTCATTATTTTAATGTTTGTGAACTTTTATTGTTCTAATGAATATTATTCTATATGTGTGAACTTGGTAGTGACAGGGGTCATCGTGGTGAAGGGTATTGGTGATAAATTCTGGATTAAAGTATATAGATATAGATGGTAGGTGTTGATGTTACTGGATGTCACCTAATGCGTCCATGTACAGTGGATATTGATAATGTTAGAGGACGCCATATATATAAGGTGGAAATGCTAATATTATTATTCCTATGACTGTGGGCATCATAGTATGGTGGTTATTGTGGACTATATTCTATCTATCTATATTATATCTAGATACTAGCTAATCTCCAAAAATGGGGCCCAGGATCCAGATTGGCCCATTAGCTACCAACCCATAATCCATGGCTCCAGGTGGGTATAGCTCAATTGAACTGTATCATATACCCAATGTCCATGATAGTATATGGTGCCAAGGGGTCTCTGTCTGTTCATAATGTTCCCATTGATGAGTATATATAAGATGTGTTCACATCATTGTTAAGCTTTTTTGATGTTTGCCAATCCTACGTCTGACTTCTTGGGTTGTTTTGCCCACATATATTTTGGGACATGTGCAGCAAGCTATGTATAATACGTTTTTACTGCTGCAATTTATGAAGTCAAAGATCTTGTAGGATCTATTATCATATGGATTGATAAATTCCTTAGTTTTAGGGAAGGAACTGCAAATTGTGCAGTGGCCGCAGGGGTACGAACCTGCTGGCGGGTTGGGTAACCATGTCTGTGGGGTGTCTATTTTCTCATCAAAGTGACTGTGAACCAAAAGTTCACGTAAATTGGCCCCCCTTCTGTATGTGATATTAGGTCCGGGTCCAATTTTTCCCTTCAAATCAGGATCAGATAGTAGGATATGCCAGTGTCTTTGTAATATTTGGTTGATCTGAGGAGTGTAGGCATCATAAGTTCCTATCATTCTGGTGACTGATTCCTTAGATGTGGAGTTACTGTTGTTCGGTCCTAGTAACCTATTCCGATCACTACGTTGTGCTCTGTTGAAGGCCTTTCTCATATGTTTGATTGGGTAGCCCCTATTTAAGAATCTAGATGTTAAGTTTTGGCTTTCTTTCAGAAATCGATCATCTTCCGAGCAGTTGGGTATATGATACAGTTCAATTGAGCTATACCCACCTGGAGCCATGGATTATGGGTTGGTAGCTAATGGGCCAATCTGGATCCTGGGCCCCATTTTTGGAGATTAGCTAGTATCTAGATATAATATAGATAGATAGAATATAGTCCACAGCACTCCTCCAAATAACCACCATACTATGATGCCCACAGTCATAGGAATAATAATATTAGCATTTCCACCTTATATATATGGCGTCCTCTAACATTATCAATATCCACTGTACATGGACGCATTAGGTGACATCCAGTAACATCAACACCTACCATCTATATCTATATACTTTAATCCAGAATTTATCACCAATACCCTTCACCACGATGACCCCTGTCACTACCAAGTTCACACATATAGAATAATATTCATTAGAACAATAAAAGTTCACAAACATTAAAATAATGAACTCTACAAACATATGTTGTACTTACTGAATTCACTATTTGCGGTGATATAATGGGTCTGTATTTATATATATTCAGTACACGTAAGTTACTAGTAGAATAAAGAGTACAACTAATATGTAGTTTACAATTACCATCATGGTTGTGTCATAATTGAGTCCGCAGACATGTACATAATCCACCATAGGAACATCTTGAGTTGGACGCAGGCGCAGTCTCTAATAATATCTAACATTGAATCTAAGTCCACTGACATGTGCGAACGCCGGATCGCCGTGGAATGGACATGCGCAGTTGCTTACAATTGCGATTGATCATCTCTAAGTGCGGAGACATGCGCGAACGGCAGATCATCGCAGAACGGACATGCGCAGTTATCCTTAACTGTGATAGATTATTACTAAGTGCGGAGACATGCGCCGCGCATCATATATACGCAATGCGAGTGACAGGGCATGAAGAGTATTGATTGGTTGGGATGAGATCAACACATAATGACGTGACATGACCGGATTGGTCAGTCACGTCACTTGAGCTCAGATAGGCCGAATAATCGGCGCATAATGATGCAACGATTTTGACATCACCAACAGAGGGTATAAAAGGGAGAGCGGACCAAACGAACGGCCATTAGCCTCTGTACCTTGATAAAGTTGGTTCATCCAACGAAACGTCGGGCAGCGGAGGGCTATTCATATTTTAACTAGCAGCTTACAGTGCTTCTCTATCTATACAGTGGCATCCGCAGATTAGTGCTATAAAAGCACAATACCATTACCCAAGAAGTTACAGGGTGCCAACATACGATTCAAGCAACTACTAGCTGTGCTTTTAGATCACTATACCGGAGCCAATATACCTTTAAACTTAAAGGGGTTATCCAGGAAAAACGTTGTTTTATATATCAACTGGCTCCAGAAAGTTAAACAGATTTGTAAACTACTTCTATTAAAAAATCTTAATCCTTTCAGTAGTTATGAGCTGCTGAAGTTAAGGTTGTTCTTTTTCTAAGTGCTCTCTGATGACACCTGTCTCGGGAAATGCCCAGTTTAGAAGCAAATCCCCATAGCAAACCTCTTCTAAACTGGGCGGTTCCCGAGACACGTGTCATCAAAGAGGACTTAGACAGAAAAGAACAACCTTAACTTCAGAAGCTCATAAGTACTGTAAGGATTAAGATTTTTTAATAGAAGTAATTTACAAATTTGTTTAACTTTCTGGAGCCAGTTGATATATATAAAAAAAGTTTTTTCCTGGATAACCCCTTTAAAAGGGAATCTGACATCTGGTTCACCTGCACTAAACCCAAAAGTGTGGGTGAATCAGATTAAAATCTGTGGTCCGGTTCCGGAGATACATGCTATATAAGCAAATGTTCCTGTTGATAATATGTTAATTATCCGCCTTTGCGCAATGGAGGCAGGAGCTTGTGTTCTGAGCTTCACTGCCTCCGATCTGTCTGCCCAGTTGATAAGTATTCCTAGCGTCTGCACATATGCGGATGCAAGGTGGGCAGATCAGAGAGGCAGGGAAGCTTAGAACACCAGATTCACCCCCATTGCACATAGGAGGTTAATTAACATATTAGTAATGGGGATTAATACAGCGTGTATCTCCGAAATCCGTTCACCCGCACTTACTATTGAATGCAATGCAAAAGGAAAAAAGACTTGGCTACTCACCATGCTGCAAAAAGACTTCTCCTTAATCAAAGAGGTACATCAGCATACACACCAGGGCAAGGGAGGGCAAGGAGAGAGGCAGGGGGTGCGAGTAGAACTTCGCGGTTTCGTGCATGTAACTTGAAGAAGTGCAAGATCAGCATGAAACCGCGCAGTCCTACCATATTAAAGAGAAGTCTTTTATCAACACGGTGAGTCGCCGAGTCTTTTTTCCTTTTGCATTGCATTGAATGGACTTGACATACTCGCAGCACCACCTGAGCCTGCACATGTACATTCCGGTTTAGTTTAGTCACCCACCTCTACATTTGCTCAGCTATATACGGTAGTGCCAGATATTTCATTTATCTTATTTATTATCACTATTTACTATTGAATTCACACCAAATTCTGTGTATTTATAGCTGGAAATTCCCATCAAGAAAAAGATTATCTAAAGTTTCCCGACCTGTGTGTCCCAACAGTAAATAGAGTGGAATCGCTTAGTAAGTCTCTTACCGAGCAGACTCTTCCATCTCCCTCAGCATGCGTTGTATTGCATTTTCCTGAAGAGCAAACAAATTGAACGTATTTAGTAAATTTGCCCATACATATACACATAGGAAGTACCCATGGACTTTAAAGGGGTACTCCGCCCCTAAACATCTTATCCCCTATCCAAAGGATAGAGGATAAGATGTCTAGGGGCAGAGTATCTCTTTAATCATTGGCCAAGATGCTTGGTAATAAGTCATGGTTTATTTTTAGTGCCCAGTCCTCCATTTAAGCAGCAAGCAACTCACCAATGATTTGATCTATTTTATCTATAGAAAACAACTGGATGTTATAGACAACCACACTGTTCTGGGCAATAATTCAATCATTCCTTGTAGTAGTTTAATTTTACCAAGATACAGTGCATTACCACAATAGGACCTACAGTAGTAGGGCATACCGTGTCTACCATTATGTTACAACCTAGTTTAGCAACAAACTATTAAGCATCATTAAGTTTATGCTTAACATTTAAAGAAAATATTTTAAATCCACTATTGTAAGCATGTCAGGTCTATGCACAAAAGTTACTTTTTAGAGGCTAAATCTTTTGCCACTGAAACAAGTTCTGAGGTTTTAATGAATGGATCTGAGCTGCAATACCAGACACATCCATTGCCAAATGTATGGACTGTGCCTGGTAACTAATAATAACTAATCAGGTGCAGTGGGAGTACTTAAAGGATAAGTCTCATGCTCAAAAACGTATCCCCTATCCAAAGGATAGAGGATAAGTTTTAGATTGAGGGGGGTCCAAGAACTGCCCGATGACCCCCCCCCCCCCCCGTTTGACAATCCTCGGCTCTCCCACAGAACTATATGGAGGGAGCGTGGCGGCCTCCGCTTCAAGCGGGGGTCGTGACGCATTCCTGTGCTAGCGCACGGGGGCTCCAAACAGGAGATTGCGGTTGGCCCCAGCGCTCGGACCATCCGGCAATCAAAAACTTATCCTCTATCCTTTGGTTAGGGGATAAGTTTTGGACATGAAACGTATCCTTTAAGTCTGATTGGTAGGCGTTTTGAGAGTCAGACCCCGACTGCCTTTAGTGGTAGGCCATTATTCAGGTCCTGAAAACCACCCTTTTGAATGTATTAGATTAAAGCGCATCTGTTACCTAAACTGATCCCTGTAATGTGGGTCCATAAGAACATTCTCCTCACTGTGGTGTCCTAATGTACATTTATTTCATATTGTGGTGGCCAAAATAAGCAAAAAAGGGACATTGTAGGTCAGTTACCAGTGACAAGGAGGCGGGGACTGCAGGTTGCAGCTGCCCCAATCCGATATGCCTTTCCCCCAGGTATAACTGGCATTTAATTAGCACACAGGGCTACTCAGCCGGCAGCAGCCCAGTGTGTGCAGTCTGAGAGTGCACCGTGCAAGCGCATGCACAGACTGCACGCAAAGAGCTGCAGCTGGCTAAGTAGCCCTGTGTTTCAATGAAAGTCAGGTGACATCTGGGAGAAAGGTGTGTCAGTCCAGCACAGTTCTGCACCCACTGGTCATAACACAATGAGGAGAATGTGCTTATGGGCCTACGTTAAAGGAGTCAGTTTAGGTGACAGATGTGCTTTATGACAATAATGTATGACAATAATTAATACTGTCTCCTAATAATCCAGTCTTGTAGACATAAAAAACATTTAAAAAATGGTAAAATTCCTTAAATTTACTTTATGAGCAAGGCTGCCTTCAAGAGAGGAAATCTTCTCGCTTTTCTGATCTATTCTGTATAGTAAATTGTCCTTTTCTTTGTCCAACTCTGAAATGGTTTTCTGCAGTATTGTAATTTCTTCCTTCTGGAAAAGGTTTTGGTTTGACTGTTCATCTTAAAATGAGAAACTCAGTAGTGAATTAGACAATAAGGCGCATTAAAACAGCAGTGAGCAGCAAACATTTGGAAACATTAGATTAGGCGAGGTTAACATCCTATTTCGGCATCCCGTTAAATTCCTTTTTTTTTTTTTTTTTTTTTTAACCTTTAATAACAACATACATTTTTAACAGGAAACAGGGGAAGATTTTTAAAATCAGCTTCCCACTTTTGGACAGATCTGTGATTCCAGTCTGTGTCTGTTTTTATCCATATACAAACGGATCAGTTTTTATATTTTTGGAGGTGTAAAAGTCAATCACAACTTGTATTACGAATATAGATGTCAAACAGAGTAGGGCAAGAGGATGCAAATCCTGTAGGATCTTGTACAAGAATCTCTAATATCTACAAGATGGAGTGAGAATATGGCCATTAGTATAATAACTTTGTATTAGATGTGTGCGAAAACTGGGGATCATTAAAAAAAAGTACTAGGAGGAAATCTACACAAACACAAGAACACATAAAGGGTATGTTCATATAGTTATAAAACCAACATGGTTTTACAAGTTTTTGTTTGTTTTAGTTTTTACAGGCGTTTTTGGATGCTTTTTTCATCCAAATGGAACTGCTATGAAAAAGCAACATGTTACTTGCATTGCAGCACTGATTTCCATCACTGTTTTTATGCAGTTTTGAGCATTTCCCACTGAAGTCAATGGGAGCTGAAAACAATGCATTTTTAGGGTGCTTTAAAGGTTTGTTTTGAGGAGGGTTTCTTTTCCACGTACCAACATACCCTTACTTCATGCCGATGGTGCCCTAGATTAGATTTCAACCCTGGACTCCAGTGCTGCAAGGTGATAACAGCCACTGTGTTGCCGCACTCAATATGAATAAAGGAAATCAATTATGTCGGCACCATTAACCTGAGATATGACTGTGGCTCTAGTGGCCTTTACTATATAACCTACCTAATTTATTCTCTAGCCTGACAATTTTCTCCTGTGCCAACTGCAGTTCATTCAGCTTCAGGGAAAGTCGACGCTGAGCCTCATCTAGGGAATGTTCTGTTTTGTTATTCAGGGATCTGAAATGTAAATAATCCATAAATGTAAATCAAAAATCATCAATTGCATAGAACAGCAAACTTTACAGGTTCATTCATACAAACGTTTTTACTGCCAAGAACCCAGCTGGGGCTGAGCAGGAGTGTGCATCGCCATTTAAATCTTTTGGGGCCAGACACTAAGCAGTGATCTATACAGATAGCTGCTTACTGAGGGAGGACATCAGTCAAAATGATGGGTGTTTAGCTCTTCTATGGGGACTAACACTTACCCGTCCCTGTTACTGGCCTTGTTCTAGCATCCTTAGTTGCACCATGTTCCCTAAAGGCTGCAGTACAGGACACAGCCAGGAGTGGGAGTGAGGAGGAGTGAGTGTCAAGGCAATCTTCCCCTCTGCACTAAAGGCTATGGCTAGCGTGTCTGGTTGTGCATTGCCAGACGAACCTGGACTTGCCAGGCCGCTAGCGCTAATACCCATTATTCCAGTACCCACAGCCACAGGAGTACTAGGAATAGCCGGGTATTGGTAGGCTCAGAGCATGAAAAAATGTCATCCCAGGTTTGGGGCGGTATCAGGCTGGTATTAGGCTGGAAAGGGCCAAAATAAATGACTCTCCCACCCTGGTAGAAATAGGCTGCTGCGGCTTTTACCTGGCTGTTCAAGGAATAAAAGTAGGCCCACACATTTTTGTTTGTTTAAAATAAAATACATAAATAAATAATTTTTAAATCAGTGGGATATCCTGTCTTTTCTTTAACGAGCCAGTAATAAAAATAAAAAAACAAGCAGTAGCAGTCTAGTACTATCAGATTGGAATGGGCCATTTATTTTGGTTCTTCCAACCTTAATAATACCAGCCAGCTACCACTCCAGACCCATTATTTTGACAGGTGTTCTGCTTCTCTTCAGTAAGCAGCGATCTTTAAAGAGTCTAAGCAGTTTAGGCTGCTGGAGTCCAACGGGTTATTAAATCACCATGTGATCTCATGAAGGGAACTGAAGTGATAAGACTCTTCAAAGCAATGTAAACACCATTAGAAAATCATTTGTGTGGAGCAAAATTAAAGGGGTATTCCAGGATTTTTTTTTTCATTTGACTATGCTACAGGGGCTGTAAAGTTAGTGTCGTTCATAATATAGTGTCTGTACCTGTGTGTGATGGTTTTCTCACAATTCTTCTGTGATTTTCACCCCAATATTTATCTTTAACAGCATATAAAATGACTGCTGTCTCGGATTTTTCCCAGGTTGCAATGCGGCCGAGACCTGACTCACTAGTCAGCTGATGACAGGAAGCCTGTCTGCTTCAATGGGTGGAGGGATAGCTTGGTGGGGGGGAGAGCTCAATCTGCAACTAATGCAACAGCAGTAGGCACCCTGATTGAACACCACAGGTCTTTTGAATGGATGCAGCTCATTTATGTTTCAATCGGTGGGGTGGCTGATTTGTGGGAGGGAGGAAAATGGAATTATGGTATTTGTAGTAAAAAAAAAGAAAATTGAAACAGGAAATACTAGTTCACAAAAATCTAGCCACAGAATTATGGTAATCTCACAACATAGCCATTTAGCCCCAAGACAAGCACAGATCCTTCCTAAGCATGTCCATTACTGTCTGCCAGGTACGTACTAAAATCACCTTATGGTGGATAACCCCTTTAATATGGTCATGCCTGCCACATCAGCTAAAACAGGTAAGAACAAGGCATGCACAAGAACCTCTACATTTATAATAACAACAGCCTATGCTGCACTATATATGCAAAAAAAAAAAAAAAAATCCCAGAATGCTTCTTCAAGTATTAGTAGATAAAACATACCTCAGTGAATCACATTCAGATCTCTGTAGCCTCAACTCATTTTCAGATTCAGCTGCTCTTCTGCTCAGTATTTTTAATTCATTTTCCAGAGATGATACTGTGTCCTTCATTAGGGACAACGCAGACTTCTGGTCCAAGCGTTCACTTTCTATCTGTATGAGATATTTAAGAAACTCTGCTTAGTAATGCAACAGATACACTTAGGAGCAACTGTGAACATATAATGTGAAGTACAGAATTTAAGGTTTCTTAGTTTTTAATTTTCACCAGGTAAGTCAAATAACATGTTATAATATAGGTTGTTACATTTAGTTTGATAACATTCATGTACAATTTGTTCTCCAGAATAAAACATTCATAATGGAAATATGTATTATTTATTTTTCTGTATACTTTATACTGTAAATTTTTGTATTGATCTTTTTAATTTTTAATTTAGTCTTAGTACAGTACTTGAATATGTGATAATATGATTGCTTCTTTATTGTACAACTATACTTCAGTGTATTATACCTGTCAGTGTTATACGAACAGTCAACCTACCAGGCCCTGCCTTAGGCAATGCCTAATAGGCTATGGTGGGCAATCCCTGCCAGGCATCCTGTTATTCACCGCTGCTTCAAGGGCCTGTATTCCTACAGCAGTCCCACTCTTGTTCCGTAGGGTGCACACACTGCCTCCTGTCTCTATAAAAAGGACAGTGCGCACACCCATAAAATGTCTCCTTTCTGCTGTTCCCATGCCTTCCCAAAAACCTCTATATGTCAGTTCTGCCCACTCCCTCATGCCTGCACATCATATTAGATTTATGTGCTATCCTGTGTATCCCATTCCTGGCCCCTTCCTGTTTCTCGGACTGCACTGGTGCTAGCTGGTTTGCTGGGCCACTACTATCAGTACTGGGACTACGCTCAGAAAGCAATCGGTTAGCCTCTAGAGCAGAGACCAGCTTTTACATCCCGGAGCGGGATAAAGGGTGAAAACCTAGAGGGTACCTAGACTCCATTCCTGCACGTGGCTCAAAGCCAAATAGGTTCGGTAGCACCGGTTGCCTGTTACGGCTCATATACATGATAGACCTGGGAGCACTCAAAGTGGCACTCACCTGGTGAATTAAAAACGACCAAGCTTTAATAGTACATATTAAAACATGCCCAGGAGCAGAACAGAGAGTTAGTGGTCTGGACATGTTTATATTAACAAGGTGAGTGTCACTTCTTTTTCTTTGTGTGTAATGTGTTGCTGAACATATCTTGCCCCGTTATGCTGTGCGTTTTGTTTCTTTACCTCCCTGCTTTCTTTCTACCACTGTTGCATTATTTTGTGATTATGGTGTTTGCAATTTATATATTTATAGCAATGGTGTCTGCCCTAGCATTTCTCTCAGCCTAATGTTTTTTGTCAGGCCCTGGGCTGACATGTTTGCATGCTCCTTTACATATTGGTTAAATAATTGCTGCAAAGTATACTTTAAAAAACAAAATATATAGATAGAGAGAGAGAATTATTGTGTTACGGCGATATAATTGTATCTTTGTAAATGCTGTAAAATGGTTACACAGATGACTTTTAGGTTCTTACTATTTGAAGTGATGATTGCAACTCCTCAATTTTCTGCTCCAGATGAGCTCTGTCACCTATAGCTGTTTCTTGTGAAATCTGAATTGACATAGAAAGAAAGGACTTGAAACAGTTTGACTTCAAAGCTGAAAAATCTCACAACAAACCATGAAGAGGTTTTCCCATGTATGCTATTTAGGTCACACTGATTTCATATGCCATAAACATCTGATCGGAGGTGAAAAAATGTATTTTCCTTGTGGTTATGAGCCCCTTGTATGAAAGGTGAGCCCCCTACCTCTAGCACCTTCTCCCCTCTTGTGAGCAGGGCACAAGCTTCTGTTACCTGCAGGTATACATGCAGCTAGTCAATTGCTGACAGGGTGGGAGAGAAGCGGGACATTCCCTCATGATTACAGTGGACTTATATATATGAGTGAACTGTATTCTTATAGATCCATTTAACATATTGATTACAGTCTCTACTACAGTAGGTGTAACCAGGATATAAAGGGGGGGGGGGGGCAGATCAGTTGCTCTACATGCCATTACAGGTGGGCTAAAAAGAATAGATAGAAAGATATTCATTAGATGAGAAAGCTGTAGATATGCATGGATGGGTAAGAGAAAAAAGAGAATGGGGGGCTCACCAATAAAGTAACAACTGGGGTGCTACTATCAGCAAAGAATTGCGATATAGCAGAGTAGGAAAGGAAAAATCTGTAATAAGTGCACACCCAATACAGGGAAATATACGCAAAAAATTATAGCTTTATTACACATACACATGTATGAACAAATAAATCATAAAGAGACACAAAGACATTTAAAACCAATTAAAAAGCTCAAGAAACGAGCATAGCACTACATGGGTAGGGGCCATGAACCCCCTGAACCCTATCCCGCCCTGCAAAATAATACAGAATAACACAAAGCTGCTGCCCAAGGTGCACATGCATATAAGTGATGAATTCAAGTATACAGGATATTCAAGGTGCACAAGAAGTATAAATACAATAAGAACAAGAGTGGCAAACCACAAATGGAGGAGCAGCAGCAGCAATAATAGGAAGGTAATTCAGGGCGGGATGCCAGAACCCCACGCGTTCCGTCACTCTGAGGCGACTTCCTCAGGGGTGTAGTGCCATAATGCCCCTGGTCTCTATATATATATAGTCATAATAGTAATCATAAATACCTGACAGGTGGAGTGCCCGCTAAACTCCACACATGGCGTAGGACACACTAAGTCCGGCATGTATTTGCGCTATTACGTGCAAGTGTTTCTGCCCTGATGGAGGTGCTTGTGCGCATGTGCCCGAAGCGTCTATTCCGCCCGCAGCTACCGTCACGTTGGACGACAATGTGCGCATGCGTCAGCCACGCTATCATAGCATGTGACGCATAACGTAATGGTGGGTCACGTGACTCGCAACGGGTCACGTAGACCCATCCTGTGATCACCTGAGCGGACTAACAATGTTGTGCCAGCGCAGTGCGAAATAAACAATTATACGTAGGTATAGAATATAATGATATGTGGAATAAGAAGGCAAACAATTATATTAGCAATACTAGCAGTGCTTGCACGGGAATGAAAACCATGCCCATTGATGTGGGAATCAATGTGAATGTGGACTGATATATGGGAATCAATGTGGATATGGGCTGATGTATAGTAAGAATATAAACGAACTGTGTATCATGTGCCATGCATATATGTGCTTAAAGGGGTTCTACCATGGAAAACTTTTTTTTAAATCAACTGGTGCCAGAAAGTTAAACAGATTTGTAAATCACTTCTATTAAAAAAATCTTAATCCTTCAAGTACTTTTTAGGGGCTGTATACTAAAGAGAAATCCAAAAAGAAATGCATTTCCTCTGATGTCCTGACCACAGTGCTCTCTGCTGTCCATTTTAGGAACTGTCCAGAGAAGCATATGTTTGCTATGGGGATTTTCTCCAGTTCCTAAAATGGACAGCAGAGGTCAGCAGAGAGCACTGTGGTCAGGACATCACAGGAAATGCATTTCTTTTTTGGATTTCTCTTTAGTATACAGCCCCTAAAAAGTACTGGAAGGATTAAGATTTTTTAATAGAAGTAATTTACAAATCTGTTTAACTTTCTGGCACCAGTTGATTTAAAAAAAAAAAGTTTTCCACGGTAGTACCCCTTTAAATGTGCAATTAATACGGTGAATATAAATATATTGCAAATTATGTATATTATGTAAATAAATATTATAAATATAAAATAATTGTGAAAAATTAGAAAGTATGTAGAAAAATGTGTAGTTATAATAGGAAATTGGTAACTTATTATTACTTATTTAATAATAAGCTAATTGCTCATAATATACTAAGGAGGCAATATGTAATATTACACGTTTTTAGTACATAACCTGCATATACCATTAAATAGTATACACATTATGCTTGTATATTGCTTTCTAGTCATTAGATTGATATTTACTTATTTATTTATTACTATTAATATATATATATATTTTTTTTCATATTCACTTTTTATTTATTTATTTTTTCCTATTATAACTGTACACGTTTTTCTAAATACTTTCTAATTTTTCACAATTATTTTATATTTACAATATTATTTATTTACATTATATACATAATTTGCAATATATTTATATACACCATATTAATTGCACATTTAAGCACATATGCGCATGGCACATGATACACAGTGGTTTTATTAATTTTATTTTTCCAATTCGTCTATATTCTTTCTATACATCAGCCCATATCCACATTGATTCCCATATATCAGTCCACATTCACATTGATTCCCACATCAATGGGCATGGTTTTCATTCCCGTGCAAGCACTGCTAGTATTGCTAATATAATGGTTTGCCTTCTTATTCCACATATGTGCCATTATATATAATGTCATTATATTCTATACCTACGTATAATTGTTCATTTCGCACTGCTCCGGCGCAACATTGTTAGTCCGCTCATGTGATCACAGGATGGGTCCACGTGACTCGTCACGTGACCCACCATTACGTTATGCGTCACACGCTATGATAGCGTGGCTGACGCATGCGCACATTGTCTTCCAACGTGACGGTAGCAGTGGGTGGAATAGACGCTTCGGGCGCATGCGCACAAGCACCTCCATCAGGGCAGAAACACTTGCACGTAATAGCGGAAGTACACGCCGGACTTGGCGTGTCCTGGGCCATGCGTGGAGTTTAGCGGGCACTCCACCTGTCAGGTATTTATGATTACTATATATATATATATATATATATATATATATATATATATATATATATATAGACCAGGGGCATTATGGCACTACACCCCTGAGGAAGTCACCTCAGAGTGATGGAACGCGTGGGGTTCTGGCATCCCGCCCTGCATTACCTTCCTATTATTGCTGCTGCTGCTCCTCCATTTGTGGTTTGCCACTCTTGTTCTTATTGTATTTATACTTCTTGTGCACCTTGAATATCCTGTATACTTGAATTCATCACTTATATGCATGTGCACCTTGGGCAGCAGCTTTGTGTTATTCTGTATTATTTTGCAGGGCGGGATAGGGTTCAGGGGGTTCATGTAGTGCTATGCTCGTTTCTTGAGCTTTTTAATTGGTTTTAAATGTCTTTGTGTCTCTTTATGATTTATTTGTTCATACATGTGTATGTGTAATAAAGCTATTATTGTTTGCGTATATTTCCCTGTATTGGGTGTGCACTTATTACAGCTTTTTCCTTTCCTACTCGGCTATAATGCATGGCTGGGTGGCACAATGGCTTGCACACAACTCTCTCCCTCCACATCTTACTAATTCATTTGTCACGTGCAAAAATAATTTTATGAAAGTCATATTAACTCTATTTATTCCTACAGATTGCAAATGGCGCTAAAAATGTTTTATTACTACTTTTAAACTGACAGAAGCCTAAAAGGTCAAATGTAAAAAATATGATTTAAAAAAGAGTTTCCTTTACCTTTACTCGTTCTCTCAAGCTGTCTCGCTCTGTGGTCATGCGGCGTAAATCGGATATGGCACTTTCTCTTTCACTCTCCACGCGTTTCAAAATCGCTTGAGCTGTTAAACTGGCTTTGGGGGTCTTTGGAGATCGCAGGAGTTCTCTTCGAAGCTGGGTTATTTCATGCTGGGCCTAACAAAAATATTTAAAAAACTAAAAAACAAGGAAAAATTGCATGCATCTTCTGTAGCTTTACACAGAATACTTTACTTTCACAAATGCCAGAAGCCTAGCAAATAAAATGGGGGAGCATGAGGCCTTGATACTGGAGGAACATATTGATATAGTTGGGGTCACTGAGACATGGCTGGACTCCTCGCATGACTGGGCCGTTAATCTGCAGGGGTTTACATTGTTTCGCAAGGATAGAATGAACAGAAAAGGTGGTGGAGTCTGTCTGTATGTAAGAAGTGGTATGAAAGTCAATGTGAACGATGCCATAGTGTGTGATGATTCTGAGGAGGTGGAATCACTGTGGGTAGAATTACAAAAGGAGGGAAATACTGAAAAAATAATATTTGGTGTAATCTACAGACCCCCTAATATCACTGAAGAGATAGAAGGTCGGCTGTATAAACAAATAGAGAGGGCCGCCCGGGCAGGTACAGTGGTAATAATGGGAGATTTTAACTATCCAGATATAGATTGGGGCCGGGGGTTGGCTAAAACTACAAAGGGGAGAAAATTCCTAAATTTATTGCAGGATAATTTTATGGGCCAGTTTGTGGAGGACCCAACAAGAAGTGATGCCTTGTTGGATCTGATCATTTCCAACAACGCAGAGCTGGTTGGTAATGTAACTGTGAGGGAAAACCTTGGTAATAGCGACCACAATATAGTTACTTTTGACTTAAAATGTAGAAAACAAAGACAGACGGGGAAAGCAAAAACATATAACTTTAAAAAGGCAAACTTCCCTGGGTTGAGGGCTGCACTACAGGACATAGACTGGGGGGAGGTGTTCTCAAATACTGATACAGAAGGTAAATGGGACATCTTTAAATCAACTCTAAATAACTATACAGCTAAATATATACCAAAGGGGAACAAATATAAACGATTAAAACTAAATCCTACATGGCTGACAAATGAGGTTAAAAGAGCAATAAACAACAAAAAAATAGCCTTCAAAAAATACAAATCTGATGGGTCAGCTATAACATTTAAACAGTACAAGGAGCTTAATAAAATCTGTAAAAATGTAATAAAAACAGCAAAAATTCAAAATGAGAGACAGGTGGCCGAAGAAAGCAAAACTAATCCTAAATATTTTTTTAGATATATAAATACAAAAAAACCAAGGACAGAGCATGTAGGACCCCTTAATAATGATAATGGGGAGGTTGTCACGGGCGATCAAGAGAAGGCGGAGCTACTGAATGGGTTCTTTAGTTCTGTATATACTAAGGAAGAAGGAGCTGACATTGGCCAGGTCAGTGCTGGTAACATTTCATATAATGTACTGAACTGGCTTAATGTAGAGATGGTACAAGGTAAGTTAAGTAAAGTAAATGTAAGCAAATCTCCAGGGCCGGATGGACTACACCCAAGATTTCTTAGAGAGGTAAGTTCAGTAATATCTGTACCCTTGTTCATGATATTTAGAGATTCTCTGGTGTCTGGTATTGTGCCAAGGGACTGGCGCAAGGCTAATGTGGTACCAATCTTCAAGAAGGGCTCTAGGTCTTCGCCAGGCAATTATAGACCGGTAAGTCTAACGTGCATTGTGGGTAAATTGTTTGAAGGACTTATAAGGGATTACATACAGGAATACATAGGGGATAATAGTATTATAAGTGATAGCCAGCATGGGTTTACTAAGGATAGAAGTTGTCAAACCAATCTAATTTGCTTTTATGAAGAGGTGAGTAGAAGCCTTGACAGAGGAATGGCTGTGGATATAGTGTTTCTGGATTTTGCCAAAGCGTTTGATACTGTCCCTCACAGACATCTGACAGGTAAGTTAAGGTCCTTGGGCTTGGAAACTTTAGTTTGTAACTGGATTGAACACTGGCTCATGGATCGTACCCAGAGAGTGGTGGTAAATGATTCGTACTCTGATTGGTCCCCGGTTATTAGTGGTGTACCCCAAGGTTCAGTACTGGGCCCGCTGCTGTTTAATTTATTTATCAATGATATAGAGGATGGCATTAACAGCTCTGTTTCTATCTTTGCAGATGACACCAAGCTTTGTAGCACGGTACAGTCTATAGAGGATGTGCATAAGTTACAAGATGACTTGGATAGACTAAGTGTCTGGGCATCCACTTGGCAAATGAGGTTCAATGTGGATAAATGTAAAGTTATGCATCTGGGTACTAATAACCTGCATGCGTCGTATGTCTTAGGGGGGATTAAACTGGCAGAGTCACTGGTAGAGAAGGATCTGGGTGTACTTGTAGATCACAGACTACAAAATAGCATGCAATGTCAGGCTGCTGCTTCCAAAGCCAGCAGGATATTGTCATGTATCAAAAGAGGCATGGACTCAAGGGACAGGGACATAATACTCCCCCTTTATAAAGCATTGGTACGGCCTCACCTGGAATATGCTGTTCAGTTTTGGTCGCCTGTTCATAAAAGGGACACTGCAGAGTTGGAAAGGGTGCAGAGACGCGCGACTAAACTAATATGGGGCATGGAACATCTTAGCTATGAGGAGCGATTAAAGGAGTTACAATTGTTTAGTCTTGAGAAGAGATGTTTAAGGGGGGATATGATAAACGTATATAAGTATATTAATGGCCCATACAAAAAATATGGAGAAAAACTGTTCCAGGTTAAACCCCCCCAAAGGACGAGGGGGCACTCCCTCCGTCTGGAGAAGAAAAGGTTTAGTCTACAGGGGCGGCACGCCTTCTTTACCGTGAGGACTGTGAATTTATGGAACGGTCTACCTCAGGAACTGGTCACAGCAGGAACAATTAACAGCTTTAAAACAGGGTTAGATACATTCCTGGAACAAAATAACATTAAAGCTTATGCAGAATTATAAAACTACATCCCTTTCCCTTATCCCCTTACATCCTTCCCTTCAATCCCCTGGTTGGACTTGATGGACGTATGTCTTTTTTCAACCATACTAACTATGTAACTATGTAACTTTAGAAGGATAAATCTTTCCTACAATTTCCATAAAAAACACATGAGAGGAGAGTGGAACTTTTTTTTTTCTATTAGTTACAATATTCAGTAAATGGAGCAGGTTTTTGGTGATTATTTAATTTATGTCTTTCTTATGTTTAATGCTGCTAAATGCAACCATTCCTTCAAACAAACCGTAATCATTTAAAATAGTTTCAGTAGAGATTGAGAACTCTATTTACTTCTGTGGAATATAAATGAGATGTAGTATTTACCCTTTCATAAAGAACGTTTGTTTTGTCTCGCTCTGATGTCAGAACTTTGACGTTGGCCTGGATTTCTGCCATGTGACGCTCATACTTTGCAAGCATATTCTGCAGCTCATCACGTTCCCGGATGATCTTCTTGCTATCTGAGTCCAACTGTAAAATTGGAGGAATTTAACACATTAGAAACATTCATACTCAAAATTACTGACAATGGTAAATAAAAGCTATTATGAGTATGTATACTCCTTTCAAACCTGCTGCAACCCTTGACTAAGATCTATGCATAATAGAGCTCCCCGCCCAATTACTGTCAAAAGGATTGTGAATGTGTATGACAGTTTCTATAAATGGGTGACTTTCAATTGCACTACAAGTTAATCATGTTCATCATCATCCTCTTACATGATTTGACCATTGACATCACAGTCAATCTGACTGCTTATTTTAGTTATCTATGGCCAGCACAAGCTGTCACAAACCTGTCCAACGATTAGGACTAATATTATTTTTTTAATCCCATTAGTTGGTGGGCAACCGTGTAATACATGACAACGATAAAATCCTCTACAGTAAGACAAGCTCTCTGCAGCAACTCTCACTCTAGCTAATAGGGCGTCCTAAGAAGGGGCCCACCAATTGTGAGACAGAGACAATATGAAGTGGCTTTTAACAATCAGCAGTTAAAGGAGGAGTTCAGTAAAATATAACTTCTAAAGCATAGGGAATAAATTATAGATCGTGGCGGGGGGGGGGGGGGTCCTGACTGCTGGGACCCCCTACACTCTCGTGAATGGGACCCCCACGGTCTGACGCGGCCATTCTGACGCCTGCAAGAAGCCACGGCCCACATGCCCCCTCCATGTACCTCTATGATGCCTGTAAATATCAAGGACACCTATTTTCTCTTCGTCCACCGGCTACTGACTGACAGCTGTCTATCTATTCTGTGTGTAGGCACAAAGCTGTCAGTCAGCAATTGATGACCAGAGGGTGCAGCACAGTGCTTATTCTTCTGCATATCAGGAGAATAGCTGCTTTGTATATTGTAAGTAAATCATTCTGTTCAGTGTCTTTAGTTTATGCTGTCATAAGATAGGGCAGCATAGATCTAGTAAAAGGTTCCCTTTAAGCTTAAAGGGGTACTCCACTGGAAAAGTGGTGCCAGAAAGATAAACAGATTTGTAAATGACTTTTCTTAAATATTCTTAATCCTTTCATTACTTTATCCACAGGAAGTTATTTTCTTTTTGAATTTCCTTTCTGCCTGACCACAGTGCTCTCTGCTGACACCTCTGTCCATTTTAGGAACTGTCCAGAGTAGGAGCAAATCCCCATAGAAACCCTATCCTGCTATGAACAGTTCATAAAATGGATAGAGGTGTCGGCAGAGAGCATTGTGGTCAGGCAGAAAGGAAATTCAAAAAGAAAAGAACATCCTGTGGATCATAACAGCAGCTGATAAGTGCTGGAAGGATTAAGATTTTTAATATAAATAATTTACAAATCTGTTAACATTTCTGGCACCAGTTGATCTTAAAAAAACAAAAAATGTTTTCCAGTGGAGTACCCCTTTAAAGGGGAAAAATGTGATGGGACCATACCTTAAAGTAAATCTGTCATCAGTATCACCCGCACTAATCTGTCATATAGGCTTGTAGTGCGGGTGATACTGATCAAAATGGTACTTACAATGTCCTGAATGGCCCAGCCGTTGCGCCGTTATCACTGTTTTTCTTTTTATGTAAATGAGGTCCTTGGGGCATGGGTGGAGCTAGGACCGGAGCTCCGAGCACCCCACGTGATCTTATGCCAGGCGGACACTCTGCCCGGCTCATCAATATGCACAGCCTCCCTCCCCCTGCTCTCGCGGCAGGTTTTCACCACGGTGCATGCGCCTCATGAGGCTGAAACTGACGCCGTTTCTGGGTGTACTCTGGTAGCAGCGCATGTGCCCTGCTGCAAGAGCAGAGAGGGAGGCTGTTCATATTGATGAGCCGGCAGAAGATCACATGGGGTGCCCGGAGCTCTGGTCCTAGCTCTGCCCATGCCCCAAGAACCTAATTTACATAATAAGAAAAATAGCGATAACAGCGCAACGGCTGGGCCATTCAGGACAATGTAAGTATCATTTTGATCAGTATCACCCGCACTAAAAGCCTGTATGTCAGGTTAGTGCGGGTGATACTGATGACAGATTTGCTTTAAGTCCCGAACCTCAATGACGGCTTCCTTATAATGAATGGCAGATTGCGATGAGTGCAGGAACAGTCTTTTTTACACATGAGGTGTGTAAATTACTTCTAGATAAAAATCTTAATCCTTCCAGTACTTATCAGCTGCTGTATGCTGCAGAGGAAATTGTATAGTTCTTTTCTGTCTGACCACAGTGCTCTCTGCTGGTCCTTAACAGGTTAATAAATCTAACAAGCTTAATACCAGCAGGATTTTACTAAAGACTGGCATGTAAAACTTTGGTCTTAGTAGGTTCCCCCGTTTGCATATAACTTTTTTCTTATTCTCATATTATATTAGGTTTCTGATAAATAAGCTTCTTCAGAAATTGTCAGACCCTATATTTGACTTCACCATAGCAATACTTACCCAGGAAGGACTACGGCTTGGACTGCTGCTACGACCTCGAAGCATCTTCCTCAGACGTTCTGATTCTCTCTTGTAGTGATCCCTCTCTTCTTCCAGACTCTTTACAAATGAGTCAAGTTTAGATGGAGATGTTGTTTTACCCTTTTCATTTGCTAAAACACTCTTCTTCTCTAGAAAATTGAGGGGAAATGTAAGTTTTAATAAAATCCTACACAAAATCATACAAATGATATTACACCATATTACACTTTGTTTACTATAGTTCGGAACCTAATAGGGTTTTAAAAAAAAGAAAAAAAAAGAAAAAGAGAAACAGTGGATAGTGAGGACAACCCCTTTCAAAATGAGGTCACGATGTTGCTGTGAACGAAGCGAAACAGATTTAAAATATGCGAACAATTCCTTGCCACAATATCAAGACATTTACACTTTAATTACAAACATAGATATAGTCTCAAAGGAATCAAGGTGTTGCAACAGCGTGTAAGCATTTCAGCATATGCATCTGCATGAATGCCCAAGTGTATACAAGATCAAGTTGTAAAAACCCCAAGTAGAATTGCTGCTTAAAGCTTATGCTGCAACAGTTTTAGGAAAAAAGATATGTAATCTGCACAGCAATTCTAATAGTTTATATGATATCATTATATCTATAGGCTCTATGGCAAGAAGCATTATAAGCCTTTAAGTATAAATGCAGTGTTTTCCAAACAACGTGTCTCCAGTTGTTGCAAAACTGCAACTCCCAGCAGGAAATGTAGTGAATTTAAAGCAGGAAATGCATTAATCGCATGAGTAAGCAGATGCAATATTGTAAATGCTATCTCTTTAAGGGGCGACCGCTGGGTGGTAGGCAGATCATTCTGCAGGGAAGTGCAATTTTGCTGGAGACACCCTGGTTAGAAAACACTAGTCTATTGTTTACAGGACAGCATGGAAGCCAGCTCAGGTGTGCTTCAATGGGTGGTGTGGTTGATGTGTGGGAGGGAGAAAGGTGACACACTTACAAACAAAGAATCCTAAGACTTGTTGTTGGAGGGAGGGAACTCGAACAGGAAATAGCCATTTTACAAAAAGATAGCTGCAGCATTATGGTAATGTCACAAAATAGCCATTTAGCTCCAATACAAGCACTGATCCTTCCTAAGCATGTCCATTTACTGTCTGACAGGTAAGTGCTTAAATCACCTTATGGCAATGCAATATAAATGCAATATAGTGATGATTTACCTAATCACAAGAACTGGCAGCATCATAGAAATCTATGATGGTTCTAGTTCAGGTTACGTAATCAGAATGGGATTTGTGACATAATACCGACATATAAATGCATCTGTATTAGGCTCATCTAAACCGGCCTAAAACTTGGGAATTCTGTACCACATTGCTATTATCCAAGTGTTGAGAGAACCAGAACTGCAAATATGAAAGATTTGTAAGGTTGGTCTAAATAATATGTTAAAGTGGTTATCCAAATTAAAAAAAATTGTAGTCCAATATTGTTATAAAATAATAAATAAACTGTTTTATTCGTATTGCGTCCAGTGCCACTGTTCTGATTCTTGCTGCTAGCTTTGTTTACATGCCTGATGCCAACCCTAAAGCCAATTACTGGCCTCAGTAGTCTTGTGCTGTATCCTGTGACTGGTTGTAGGGATGATGTGGATAAATGAGCACATCATCATTGTAGACATGTAAAACATAGCTGGCGGAGAGGACCAAGGTAGCAGTGCAATAATAAAACAAGGGAGTATAGTGATTTTTTTTTATAATTTGGACAATTCCTTTAATTTAAGGTTATATTTAAATAAAACTACATAGAGAAAAATTATAGGAACATGTAAAGTAATGTAATCATATCATTCTCTGAAACTTCAATATTTAGATTTTACACATTACAGGAGAAACAAATGAGCGTTCAATGACAAAAATACCAGCTTTCTCAAGTTTTTCAACTTTCTTGCTGAGTCTGTTGTTGTCTTCCTGCAGTTGGTCTAAAAGAAGGTTTATGGCCCTGGTCTCCTGTGTTTTTTCCTCCAGTTCACTTGCATCTTTTTCTAATTGTTCTTTGGCAATGTTAGCTTCCTGGTTATGAAGAAACATCATCATCATCTTTTATATTTACCACAGTAGATATACAATGCTATAGCATGCATTAAGGATATGACTACATTCACACACAGCTTTTTTGTACCTCATTTTCATGCATAAAATCTCCAAAAACAGCATTTTTTTTCTGTCAGGAGTAAAGGGATACTCCGCTTTTTTTTTTTTTTTTTTTTAATCAACTGGTTCCAGAAAGTTAAACAGATTTGTAAATTACTTCTATTAAAAAAATCTTAATCCTTCCAGTACTTCTAAGCTTCTGTATGATCCACAGGAAGTTCTTTTCTTTTTGAATTTCTTCTCTGTCTGACCACAGTGCTCGCTGCTGACACCTCTGTTCATGTCAGGAACTGTCCAGAGTAGGAGCAAATCCCCATAGCAAACCTATCCTGCTCTGGACAGTTCCTGACATGGACACAGGTGTCAGCAGAGAGCACTGTGGCCAGACAGAAAGGAAATTCAAAAATAAAAGAACTTCCTGTGGAGTCTTTATACATAAAGTATTACTATACAATCATGAAAAGTTTATATATATATATATATATATATATATATATATATATATATATATATATATATATACCCCAACCAAAGCGAAGACACAGCAAACTGCAGCGGTGTATGGGTGAACAAAGTGGCTAAAAGTTTATTGCACCAAGTACATGCAATGTTTCAGCCAAATGGCCATTCTCAACCATAACAAAACATACAAAATACCCTTCTTAAATACCCCTTTGTATGTTTTGTTATGCTTGAGAAAGGCCATTTGGCTGAAACATTGCATGGTCTTGGTGCAATAAACTTTTAGCCACTTTGTTCACCCATACACCGCTGCAGTTTGCTGTGTCTTCGCTTTGGTTGGAATTTGCTTTATCCGGTGGTGGCACACTGGTTGGACACTTGCAGACGCACTGGGATTCTTGAGTGCTGACTCCTTACTCTATATATATATATATATATATATATATATATATATATATATATACACACATACACACACACACACACACACATATATCTATATATTAGTCTCTACTCACTGATTTTAGATTTTTTACTGTGACCTCCAAATTATCAATAGTTTTCTGTTGTTGTCTTAATTCACTCTGAAAGTACAAGATATGAAATTATTGTCAGGTTAGTGAAATCAAATATTTCAACATGAGAATCACAGCTGATCCTTCATCTTATCAAAGCAGTTCTATTCCTTCTACTTTAGTTTCACCAGAGTTATCTCCGATCTCGGCCGCTGCCAACAGGCATCAGCTGTAGTATGCCCACTATATATAGAGCAGGCTCAGCTACTAAGCCTGCACCATATTTACAGAGCGTACATCCAACGCACTGTATATGCATGGCTGATGTCAGTAGGAGATTCTGGGCATATTTACACATACTTACACTGGCAGAAAACAGCTGCAGCACAAAAGATATATGTAAATACAGTAACCATAAGGCAAGCCAAGGGCTCCTTATGAATGTACCCTACGGCATTCAGTAGCTTAAATTTGTCACTCAAAGTGGGTACGATGGAGATATGATAGAATGTAGCTTTTTAGATCCTCTTAATAGTGGTAGATCTGTGGCATAAAACAGCTTAATGAGTGAACATGACCTTGACAGTATTTTGTGTAGATCACTGCTATATACACTGCTCAAAACCATTTAAACCACACAATGTAACTCCAAGTCAAACGTCTGTGAAATCACACTGTCCACTCAGGAAGCAACACTGATTGACAATCAATTTCACATGCTGTTGTGCAAATGGAACAGACAACAGGTTGAAATTATAGGCAATTAGCAAGACACACCCAATAAAGGAGTAGTTCTGCAGGTGGGGACCACAGACCACTTCTCAGTTCCTATGCTTCCAGGAGTTGGCAGATACTTTAGTCCAGGTCTGGGAGGACATCCCTCAGGAGACCATCCGCTACCTCATCAGGAGCAAGTCCAGGAGTTGTAGGGAGGTCCTACGGGCACGTGGAGGCCACACACACTACTGAGCCTCATTTTGACTTGTTTTAAGGACATTACATCAAAGTTGGATCAGCCTGTAGTGTGGTTTTCCACTTTGATTTTGAGTGTGCCTCCATATCCAGACCTCCATGAGTTGATAAATTTGATTTTATGGCAGACAGGAGGCTCGTATCAATTGCATATTCTTTCTTTAATATGCCCAATAGCAGAAAAAACAAATGTAACATGAATGTAAAATGGAAGAAAAAAGATGCAGGTCACCTAGCAACCTGACCGCACCCCTTCCAACATCTCCACCAATCCCATCCGGGCTTGCTCCATAAAAGACAGTGTAGCCTCCGCCTCCTCCTCTTTCTTTCTGCTCAATAGACAGATAAGTACCATTGTGATAACTGTATGTTAAGCTATTCATTGTTCACTGTTTCTGTATAGACTTATATAACTCTTTCCTTGGGAACAGCTGGGAGTCTTATTCCCACTCCCTTATTCCCATTACCTTTTTGTTTCTACATTCTTTCCTGTATTTTTTCTTATATATATACATATATTCTCCTGGGTGCTGGAGTAGATACTGCATACGCCCGCACCCTCTGTTTTTTTTTCGTTACCTGATAATTCAGAGCGCTGCCCCGCTTCACTGTAATGTCCACACTCTAGTCCTGTTCCCTATTTTTTCCACTCTGTCGGACGGCCGCCATCTCCGGTGACATCACCCTTCTTCTTCAGTTGTTGCGCCGCCCATCTTCTCCGCTGCCAGCGCGCGCTTCCATCTCTTCAGGAGCGCGGCTGATATCGCGAGATTTCGGGCGGACGAACGCCACGCCCACCCCACCCCTAGTGCGGCGCTCGCGTCGGGATTCGCAGAGGATCGGAGGACTTGTGTTTCCCCTCACACTGTTCCTCCTGCTCTAAGCTGATCACTTTAGTTTCTGCCTAGGCTCTGCGCAGTTCCCCTCCTTTTACTTGTGACCTACATCGTTCCACATGTATATATAGGGAGACATACTCATTTGTATAG
Organism: Hyla sarda; assembly: GCF_029499605.1. Taxonomy (NCBI): domain Eukaryota; kingdom Metazoa; phylum Chordata; class Amphibia; order Anura; family Hylidae; genus Hyla; species Hyla sarda. The sequence continues at coordinate 187,799,636 of NC_079190.1, forward strand.
GTATATATATGTATATAATATACATATATATATATATACATGCATTTATGTGTACATTTATTTGTGTATATATTTTTTCTTAATGTGTATATATTTATACCATATTAATAAATTTATACTTATTCTATACATATTATATTCTCTCTCCACAGTCCCGAGTTTTTGCTGTAGTTTTATCTACGTTCAGTAGCTACTATGACAGACGGAAAAATGGATTTGACCATGGGGGAGGGCCCCAACGGCTCGCATGACCAGGATCGCATGTCCGCTGAACAAATTCAGCAACTGGTCCACAGGTCGGTACATACTGCCCTTGCAGCCGCCATGACAACGGTTAATGATACCATTACCCGATCTGTATCTATGGCCATATCTCAATCGCGCCAAGACGCACCTATCCCACCAGCTTTAGTGCTGGCAGGCTCCTCAGAGCAGACTCACTCTTCTGGCTCATTGAGACCCGGGAAGTCGGCCCGGAAGAGTCACCATTGTACCGACACAGCGACCTCTGCTATGTTGCCAACCCCATTGAGTGGTGGCCACTCTCTTGCAGCTGACCCTTTGCCTGAGGGCAGCAACCCGTTTACGGGCAAAAGACCCTCCGCCCGGGAGGAAGTTGATACTAACCGGGTTAAACGGTCCGCCAAGCGGATTAAGCCTGATTCCTATGTGGATAGATCGGATTCAGAGTCCGAATCTGTTTCAGATGATTCTGAACACTCCGCTTTCGATAGCGGGGAGGATGACGGTTGTGATGAAGATGAGGTTCAACCCTCTGGTTCTTCTCACAATGATGACGTTTCCGTCAACGCTGTTCTGGACTCTCAGGGAGTCCCCTTCTTCGACCCGGAGGCTATCAAGCATCCGCGGTCAGGTGAGTGGACACCGATCCCTCAGGTCGCTAAATACATTGAGGCTTGGTTGAGAAAACCCCTGGACAGGGGTAACAGGAACAAGCTCAGGTCTGAGTGTCCCCGTCCTTCGGTCGCCAATAAGGTGGCAGTGACCCCAGAACTCGATCCGATCTTGGTGAAATACCTGTTGAAATCGGGCAAAAACCCTAGTAAGGGATTGGATAGGTCCTTCAAATCGGTGCAGGATAAACTGCTTGATTTATTAGGTCCGTTAACAAAGATTCTGAACATGGCGGAACAGGCGGTGGCCGCGGGTACGCAAGTGGACGCGGAAGTTCTGAGAGGTTGGGCTCTCAGAGCCACGTGCCTGCTTGGTAATGCCAACACGGCCATGTCATCTGAGAGACGACGTTCTGTTTTGATGAGATTGGATCCTCAGTTGACCCATCTTGCGACAGAGGAACCAGGCCCATCTGCGGAGGGCCTTCTCTTCGGAGATTCGCTCATCAAGAACATTAATTCGTGGGTCTCTTTTCTAGCCTGGATAAGGCACAATCCTCTTTAAAGAAATCCGCAAAGGTTTTCGGGAAGGCTGGAAGGGGTAGGGGTCGCCCTTCCGGCCGAGGTGCCTATTTCAGACCCCACAATAGGGGTCCAGTGCAGTACGTACAAGAGAGGCCACAGGTGCAGGCGGTCGCCGCCACAGTTCCCGCTACTCCTTTCTTTCCATCCAGAAGTCGGCCCTGGAGGGCTCGGGGAGGTTCTCGAGGTTTCCCTAGAGGAAGATCCACAGGTAGGCCGAAGCAACATGCCGTTAACGAATATCCCTGTGGGGGGCAGACTGAGATATTTTTCCCACGCTTGGTCCCTGATTACATCAGACCCGTGGGTTCTGCAAACGGTGAGGGGATATGTTATAGAATTCGTAGCGCCCCCGCTGCAAACACGTCGACCAAGACGCATTGTTTTCTCAAACTCAGACAGAACCTTAATTCGCACCGAGATCACAGATCTCTATGCCAAGAACGCTATTTGTCCAGTAACGATGGACGAACCGGGTTTCCTCAGCAACATTTTTCTCGTAAAAAAGAAGGATGGAGGATACAGACCGGTTATAAACCTGAAAGGCTTAAACGAGTGCGTTTTATATCGCCATTTCAAAATGGAGGGCATTCATCTCCTAAGGGACCTGTTGCTCCAGAACGATTGGTTGGCAAAGATAGATTTGAAGGACGCGTACCTTACGGTACCAGTCCATCCTTCTTCCCGCCACTTTCTCCAGTTTCTGTGGGAAGGTCAGAAATGGGCGTTTACCTGCCTTCCGTTCGGTCTGTCATCGGCCCCTTGGTGCTTCACCAAGCTCATGAGACCGGTGGTGTCGGCGTTAAGAAGCCGGGGGGTCCGACTGATCATATATCTAGACGATATATTGATTATGGCCAGGTCAATGCATCAGACCCTGCTACATGTAGAGTGGACAATCACTCTTCTTACAGAGCTGGGATTCCTGGTCAACGAAAAGAAATCGGTGTTCAGACCAGCACGAATCATGGAGTTTCTGGGATTTCAGGTGGATACCCGATCGGCAACCTTGAGTTTGCCGAACAAGAAACTTGTGGTGCTGCGCAAGGAGATCAGATTGTTGCTCCGCAAACAATTGGTATCTCTTCGGGCGGTGGCCCGCATTGTGGGACTGTTGTCCTCTTCAGTTCAAGCGATTTTTCCGGCCCCCCTACATTACAGGGCGCTGCAGAGACTGAAGATCAGTCACTTGGCGGGTGGCCTAACGTACGCAGATCAGGTTCCACTGTCGCAGGAAGCTCGCGAGGAACTGTTATGGTGGCTCCGACACGTCCAGGACTGGAATGGAAGAACGATCTTCAATTCCAAGCCGGACATTATCCTGGAGTCGGACGCCAGCATGAGCGGATGGGGTGCCCGGTACGGGTCCTCGACTACAGGGGGCAAATGGTCCCCAGCAGAATCTCAGTTGCACATCAACTGCCTGGAACTACTCGCGGGTTCTTTTGCTCTCAAAAGCTTTGTGTCTCACAAGACAGATTGTTGCGTATTGTTACGCATGGACAGCATCACGGCAGTGCAGTACGTCAACCGTTTACGGGGCACGAAATCCCAGAGGTTGACGGACATTGCGAAGAAACTCTGGCTGTTTTGCCTGGGGAGGAATATACTTCTTCAAGCGGAGTATCTGCCAGGAGTATCCAACTCTGTGGCGGATTGGAACTCCAGACATTTGGTGGATGGCAGCGATTGGACACTGCACCTCACAGTTTTTCGTGCCCTCCAGGAATTATGGGGTCCTTTGACTCTGGATTTATTTGCGTCCCGACTCAACTATCGGATTCCCAGGTTCTTCAGTTGGAGGCCGGATCCGGAGGCACTGGCGACGGATGCGTTCAGACAGGTGTGGCCTCAGGACACGCTGTATGCGTTTCCACCGTTCACCATGATACCCAGAGTATTATGGCATGCGGAAGCACAGGGGGCGACTTTGGTGTTGATCACTCCATGGTGGCCGACCCAATCGTGGTTTCCTCAGATATTGGGGATGACCGTAGATTGTCCGAGGATTTGTCCCCTGTTCCCCGAATTACTTCGCAATCCATCAGGGGAATCGCATCCTCTGGTTTTGTCGGGTCAATTACCCTTAGTAGCCTGGCTGATTTCGGGTCGCCAGGAGTTGATAGACGACTATCACGGTCAACTAGAGACCTCATGTGCGAGGCTTGGGCTCCGGGTACCAGATCGGCTTACCGATCGGCCTGGGGACTATGGGTTCATTGGTGCTCACAACGGCAAATGGATCCCGTTCATGCCCCTGTGTACGGAGTGTTAAATTTTTTGTCGGAAGCGTTCGATGCTGGGAAGGCTTATAGAACCATTAATGTCTATAGGTCTGCGATTTCAGCACAACACATCCCGATGGATGGTGTACCGGTGGGACAACACCCAATGGTTTGCCGTCTTCTGAAGGGAATTAGGTTTAAACGTCCTCCGACTCCACGTTATTTAGCCACGTGGGATGTGTCAATGGTGCTCCGAATGTTTTCCTCTTGGGAGGATAACGGTTCGTTGTCACTCAAGCTTCTGTCATATAAAATGACTATGCTGTTGTGCCTGGTGTCTATTAAGCATGTTTCTGATGTGCGCGCTTTAGACATATCCAGGAGACAATTTACCCCTCATGGGGTGAATTTTTCTATTACTAGGCGTACTAAGACGAATTTGCGCACTGTGTTCTATCCGCTGTTTCCTTCTCATCCCAAACTATGTGTAGTGCGGTGTTTGAAGGAATATGAGATTAGAACGGCGTCATTTCGTGCTCCGCGTTTTTCTCAGTTATTGATTTCGTTTTGTACACCGTATCTTCCGGTTTCTTCCCCGACTCTGGCGCGTTGGGTGAAACTGACGATGGCTATGGCAGGAGTGGATGTGTCTCTATTCCGGGCACATTCTACCAGGGGGGCCATGGCTACTAAAGTAGCTCAGGCAGGAGGTTCTTTGTCTGATATTTTGAAAGCGGCGGATTGGTCTTCGGAGGAGACTTTCCGCAATTATTATTTTAGACCTGAATCTCATATAGCTATGTCAGTACTATAATGTTTGCCATGTTATATATATATTATTCCTTGCTTTGAACTTGCAATTGATACGAGCCTCCTGTCTGCCATAAAATTTAGGATTTTCCTAGTATATTGACGGAAAATATAGATTTTATAAAGACAGGAGGCGAGTATCATCCCACCCGATGTTTGGTGCCCTCCCTGTTATGGTGTGTTTTTTCTTTTTTCTAGGATACTAAGAGGATTGTCTGGCGGATCCGCGTGATGTGGGTCATCATCTTCAGTTTCTTCGGTTGAATGATCCGATGTTCTTTTGGAGATCACGATCAAGTTGGAACACGTGATGTTGTAGTTGCGTCTTCACTGTTCGGAGACGACTTCGGTGCTCGGCTGCGTTGGAATTATGGTTACAGTCCAGGTGTTTTCGGCATCAAGAAAGAGGAGGAGGCGGAGGCTACACTGTCTTTTATGGAGCAAGCCCGGATGGGATTGGTGGAGATGTTGGAAGGGGTGCGGTCAGGTTGTTAGGTGACCTGCATCTTTTTTCTTCCATTTTACATTCATGTTACATTTGTTTTTTCTGCTATTGGGCATATTAAAGAAAGAATATGCAATTGATACTCGCCTCCTGTCTTTATAAAATCTATATTTTCCGTCAATATACTAGGAAAATCCTAAATTTTCATTGATCATTTTTGAGTGATTTTGTTGTCAGCACATTCATCTATGTAAAGACGAAAGTATTTCATACGATTAGTTCATTCATTCAGATCTAGGATGTGTTATCTTAGTGTTCCCTTTATTTTTTTGAGCAGTGTATTTATTACTTTCTGAGGGAGCTTGAAAGCCCTTAAACAAATCGAAAAAAAAATACCTTTGCTTGTTCTAGTTCCTGTTCAGCGATATTTAGGGCTTGTTCCTTCTCTTTCTCCAGTTGCTCGGCTAGCTTGTCTATCTCGGTCAGTTCTCTGCAGAGCTGCTCATTCTTTTGAGTCAAGATATCAACTTCATTGCTCACAGCCTCTTTGTTTTCTGTAAGATGTACTACGTGCTGTTTAAGGGTCCGATTTGCAGACTGCAGTTCATCAATCTAGTCGGTAAAGCAACAGAAAAGGTCAGTTACGTCTATATACAGATACTGCAGCAGATGTGGTATCAGGATTGAAAACTGAAACAGTCATTGCAACCAGTCGCAATGCTGCATTCATTTTTCAAGCCGATATCTGATTGGTTGTAAAATCTTACAGTTCTAGTCTTACTTTGTTCCTTAACTCTTTGAGGAGAACATCCAGTTGGCACTAAACTGCATATCTTTTTAAACTCTGATATCTCAGCACTGGATTGGATGGATGTACAGATTCAGAGTCAAAAGCCCTTGACAGACATGCCCTTTCTTTATACCCTAAGGCTAGGTTCACACTACGGAATTTCAGCCTGAAATTCCGCTTTGAAATTGCAGACAGAAATTCTGCTTACTAAAATGTACAGGTGATTCAATGGGTTTTACGTTCACAAATTCACACTTCGTAATTTTTGCAGCAGAATTTGTGAGCAAAAAATTTGCTTTCAAATTTCCGCCTAAAGAATGGTGGTGCTCATTCTTCAGGCAGATCTACTCGTGGAAGACATTGCCGTCTATTGGGGACAGCAATGTCCACACTCTCTAGACAGAATTTTTCCATATGGAGATTCCATAGTGTGAACCAAGCCTAAAAGCTGCTGACAGGTCAACTTTAAAGGGCTATTTCAGGAATTTTTTTCATTTGACTATGCTACAGAAGCTGTAACATTAGTGTAGTTTATAATATAGTGTCTGTACCTGTGTGTGACGGTTCTCACAATTCTAAAGTGATTTTCACCCCAATATTTATTTTTACCAGCATACAAAATTACTGTTGTCTCAGATTTTTCCCAGGTTGCAATGCTGCCGAGACCTGACCTCACTAGTCAGCTGATCACAGGAAGCCTGTCTGCTTCAATGGCTGGAGCCATCGCTTGGTGGGAGAGAGATCAATCTGCAACTAATGCAACAGCTGTAGGCACCCTGATTGAAAACCACAGGTCTTTTGAATGGATGCAGTTCATTTATGTTTGGGTGGCTGATGTGTGGGAGGGAGGAAAATGGAATTATGGGATTTGTAGTCAAAAAAAGAAAAATTAAACAGGAAATACCAGTTCACAAAAAGCTAGTCACAGAGTTATGGTGATCTCACAACATAGCCATTTAGCCCCAAGACAAGCGCAGATCCTTCCTAAGCATGTCTATTACTGTCTGCCAGGTACTTACTAAAATCACCTTATGGTGGATAACCCCTTTAAAGAGTTATTCCCATTTCTACATTTATGCCATACCCCCAGTATACGCCATAAATGTCTGATCAGTGCAGGTAACAGAGGTGTGACCCACATCTCGAAGGCCCTTGTCACCTTCTGACCTGCATGCTGCCACCAGAGATGTTTTCAAAGCAGAATAGGCTGCTTTACACAATTTATGTAACTCCCATAGAAATGAATATGAGTTGCGTTAACAGCATAGCACCACTAGTTATGTTGCTTCTGTAACTTAGAAGTTGAGGAAACAATGTAGCTTCTAGGGCTATGCTGTTTGTGCAACTCCTGCTAATGTCAATGGGAATCATGCAAACTGCTAAATGTTTTGGATGTTTTTGGCTCTGTGATCAACTCCAATAGTCACAGACAAAATGGAAAGAGCTAGGGGACCCTTGATTTCAAGATAGGTGTGGGTTATCTTGAGATTTGAGGCATATTCTGTGGCTTTGTTACACCAACAACTGTCAATGACACTGCAGCGTTTCACAGAAATCATAGTTTAAAAATCATCAGGATCGGGGCATAGGGTCACCAGGCAGTCCCAGGAGGAGTTAGGGGATAGATATATCAGTTAAACCTAATGGGGCAGGAAAAGCTGCCTGAGACCATCCGGTGACTCAAAGACCTATTCACGGCTGTTATCTAAACTATGATAACAGTTGTAATAGGGGACACTGTTTTATGCTGTCCAAGGTTTGAGCAGCATAAATCTGATGACAGGTTACCTTATTCTTTGATTATACTAGCTTTAGCTTTGCTTATTGTGCCCCTATAGGTCTGTATTACCCATCCTAAGTGCCTTCTTTGTTAGGGCTCGTCCACATATGTCCAGCATCAGTCACCTTTTCCCTCCATTGCTTCCCTAAAAAGGGAAACTGATGCTAGAACTGAACACATGCATTTGAATGGGACAACTAACATTCATCCGGCATCTCAAGAAGGATGCCGGATGGTCAGACACGCATTCAGACATAATGGATGCCGGATGCTAAACAACTGATGATAACTGATGCACGCTGTTATCAGTTGGGGCATCAGTGGCGTTGAGTTTTAGGCTGGGTTCACTGAGCCGGACATATGTGAACCCAGCCTTACACCATACCACAGTTATGATTGGTTGGCAGATTTCCATTCCATTGGCTGTTCATTGTTTTCAAAAGAGACAGCAGGATGTGCAACTAACCAATAAGAAGTGGTTCCCATCAGCTGCTGAGCCGCCCTCTGATCGTTTCTTTCTGCATAACTTTATTAAAAATCCAACATTTTGACATACAAAATGTAACACAAAAAAGTAGGTAGTAAGTAATATGTATTGATAGGGGAGAATACTGATGTGAACACATTAGGTGCTAAATAGCAGCAAAGTGGATGACATTTTGAGAAATTAGATCCACACTCTGCTGAAAAAATCTGCACCAGAATAACGTGGAAATTGACCTGTGGTGCGTTTTTTAGAACCGCAACATGTCAGTTTATGTTGCAGACTCGTATGTTCTTCAACAGGGAAGACACAATCTGTAAGGCTGGGTATATGCTAATTAGGTGCTAACTTGCACCGGCTGGGCTAACTGGCACTCTGACGTCAGCGTTTTATGGCCACAGCGCCGCCCAGTTCATCAATATCCCCCCTCCCTCCCTCTTCTGCCCGCTCTGTAAAGAAGAGAGAGGGGAGGAATATTGATGAGCTGGGCGGCGCTGCGGCCAGAAACACTGACGACAGAGTGCCAGTACCGCCGGGTAGTGCGGGGGAAGCAAGTTGACAGTTTTCCTTTAAGACTAGGTTCACATCTAAGCAGGAGGTCTGGGGAGCGCGATCGCAGATTGTGTTTAAGCGGATTAAATGCAGCCGGACAGTACACCAAAGGATTCTGAGAGAATCCCTTTGACTTTATCAGGGATGATCAGGATTCAGCCTGGTGTCCTTCATTTTGTTAAAGTCTAATGGAGTCAATGTTCAACTCCTGTAAAATATTGGACACCCGATGGACCCCATTCAAGTCAACAGGATCTGGAGGAACCATGAGGTATCAGTTGTGCTCCAATGTGCTCAGTGTCCATTCTGGGCAAATAAAAAACACTTAAAGGGGTACTCCGGTGGAAAAAAACATTTTTCAATCAACTCGTGCCAGAAAGTTAGACAGATTTGTAAATTACTTCTATTAAAAAATCTTAATCCTTCCAGTACTTATCAGCTTCTGTATGCTCCAGAGGAAGTCCTTTCCTTTTTTACATTTGTTTTCTGTCTGACCACAGTGCTCTTTGCTGACACCTCTGTCCATGTCAGGAACTGTCCGAAGCAAGAGAGGTTTGCTATGGACATTTGCTTGTACTCTGGACAGTTTCTGACATGGACAGAGGTGTCAGCAGAGAGCACTGTGGTCAGACAGAAAAGAACTTCCTGTGGAGTATACAACAGCTGATAAGGACTGGAAGAATTAATATTTTTTGAATAGAAGTAATTTACAAATCTGTTTAACTTTCTGGCACCAGTTGATTAAACATTTATTTTTTTTCCATCGAAGTACCCCTTTAATGGACCCTGAATGGGTCTGAACACACTGGAAGTGTGAATTAAGCCTAAGTTTACATCTGGGCCAGTAGTTCTGTTCAGGGTCACAAGTCCATTCCCTTCAGAAAAACGTAGCCGGACGGTCTGTTGCACAACAGACACCAATGGATCTTATAGACCAGTGGTCTCCAACCTGCGGACCTCCAGATGTTGCAAAACTACAACTCCCAGCATGCCCAGACAGCCGTTGGCTGTCCGGGCATGCTGGGAGTTGTAGTTTTGCAACATCTGGAGGGACGCAGGTTGAAGACCACTGTTATAGACTTTAACATGGTACCCTGTGGATACACAGATCTTTGACGCAGATGTGAACCTAGCCCAGGGGTCAAGTCCTGGGAAAAAAGGCTGTCCCTGCAGGACTCTTGTTAAGGGTAACGGTGTTCCTTCTGGAATAAGTTCAGGAACTCAGTTCCCAAGCGTTCCTGCAGGACTTGAGCCCTGACCTAGCCTAGCAATGTTTTATATACTACAGTGTTTTTCAAACAGCGTGTCTTCAGCTGTTGCTAAACTACAAATCCCAGCATGCTGGGAGTTGTAGTTTTGCAACAGCTGGAGACACACTGTTTGGAAAACACTGATTTACTACACATAAAACTATGACAAACAAGTCAGTGGTTCTGTTTGTTAAGGGTCACATGTCAGAATAGAGGTAAAAGTAAAGACATCAATGCCAGCACCATACCGGGCACAGCCGGTAGCAGCGAGCTCACCCAACTGTAGGCACCGGTAAACTCGTCTCCATGGTAACCCAGGACTCACACGTGTCCCCCTCTGTGCCCAGTGCCTATGTGAGTGCCATATACCTCATCTGCTCCTCCATTCTCACACACCGATCTGTATAGGATCGCTACACTACTAGATATTGAGGTTATCATATCAGCCTGCCCGGTCAGCAACAGGTGAACCATGTATGAATGGGATGAATGTGCAGGCGGAGCCTCAAAGGAAAAGAAAAGTAAGAGCTGCAGTGCGGTGCCAGGAATACCTTGATGTGCAGCTCTGCCATCCTCTTGGATCCGGCGTGGTGTTTCCCTGCCATGGCTATACAGTGTACGGCAGCAGCTCCTGCACCGGAGGGTAGTGGAGCAGCGTCTGCCCTCCTGCCTCCCCGCCCCCCGCTCACAGGGTGCCCTCTCCCGCACTTTTCCTCCCATTCCCTCCTCTGTTGTCACAGTAGTGGCTACTGTAAACACTGCTGCTCCTCCAAGCTTCCACCTACATGCGGGCTCTGCATGGTTACCAGGAATTGTACCCACCTGTTCACACGGACACTTGGAGCTGTTGGATATATATATATATATATATATATATATATATATATATATATATATATATATATATATATATATATATATATATATATATATATATATATCAGGAAAGCAGCACTCCAGAGGAAAAAAGGTGCACGCGTGCCTACTGTGTCAGGTCCAGGTTGGGGACCCCTCCAAAACACAAAGCAAAAATGGACAGTGGCACACCAAGTGAAAAAAAGAAAGGTGATTTATTCAAAAAAACGTGTTAGGCTGACACGTTTTTTTTTTTTTTTTAATAAATCACCTTTCTATTTTTCACTTGGTGTGCCACTGTCCATTTTTGCTTTATATATATCCCCACTGAATATAGCCCCAGTCTTTCTACCCCAGTCTTTCTTTGGGAGAGAAAAAGCCAAAATGATGCTCCATCTCATCCCATCCGGATATCCTGTCCTCGTATCCTGACCTCATATCCAGGGGTCAAGTCCTGGAAAAAAAAGTGTGGGAACTCACCCAAGATTTCTAATACAACCCCCCCCCCCCCCCACCACCACCACCACCCCTCGCGACGTCACGTTCCGCCGTCACGCCCCCTCCCATAGACTTGCATTAAGGGGACGGGCCGTGACATCACAAGGAACGAAGCCGTGAAGTCATGATACTCTGGCCCCTGTATCGCCAGTCATTACGCACAGAGCGAGTTTGCTCTGTGCAGTGATGGCGGCGGGGTGCCACAGCCGAGATCGGGGACTCCCGCGATCAGACATCTTATCCCATATCCTTTGGATAGAGGATAAGATGTCTACGGGCGGAGTACCCCTTTAAGTACCAGGGCACCAAGATGTATATTTACATCCAATGGGGGAGATTTATTAAAACCTGTGGAGAGGATAAGTTGACCAGTTGCCCATAGCAACCGATCAGATCGCTTCTTTATTTTTTTAAAAGGCCTCTGAAAATGAAAGCAGCAATCTGATTGGTTGCTATGGGCAACTGCTCCACTTTTCCTCTGCACAGGTCTTTATATATCTCCCCGAATGTTCTTAAGGGGTTATAATTCTGATAATACACTGTAACAAAAACCTCCTTCTGTCCCTATGATCATGATAACACACTGTAAGAAACCTCCTCATGTAATCTTCTTAGAACTGGGGTGACACACTGTAACAAACCTCCTCCTCGTGTAATCTTCTTACTACTGAGGTGACACACTATAACAAACCTCGTGTAATCTTCTTAGAACTTGGGTGATACACTGTCACAAACCTCCTCCTCATATAATCTCCTTACTACTGGGGTGATACATTGTAACAAATCTCCTCCTCATGTAATCACCTTACTACTGGGGTGACACACTGTAACAAACCTCCTCATGTAATCTTCTTAGAACTGGGGAGATACACTGTCACAAACCTCCTCCTCATGTAATCTCCTTACTACTAGGGTGATGCATTGTAACAAACCCCCTCCTCATGTAATCACCTTACTACTGGGGTGACACACTGTAACAAACCTCCTCCTCATGTAATCTCCTTACTACTGGGGTGACACACTGTCACAAACCTCCTCCTCATGTAATTACCTTGCTACTGGGGTGATACACTGTAACAAACCTCCTCCATATGTAATCTTCTTTCTACTGGGGTGCCACACTGTAACAAACCTCCTCCTCATGTAATTAACTTACTACTGGGGTGACACACTGTAATAAACCTCCTCCTCATGTAATTGCCTTAATACTGGGGTGACACACTGCAACAAACCTCCTCCTCATGTAATCACCTTACTACTGGGGTGACACACTGTAACAAACCTCCTCTTCATGTAATCACCTTACTACTGGGGTGACACACTGTAACGAACCTCCTCCTCATGTAATTAGCTTACTACTGGGGTGACACACTGTAACGAACCTCCTCCTCATGTAATTACCTTACTACTGGGGTGACACACTGCAACAAACATCCTCCTCATGCAATTACCTTACTACTGGTGTGACACACTGCAACAAACCTCCTCTTCATGTAATTACCTTACTACTGGGGTGACACACTGCAACAAACCTCCTCCTCATGTAATTACCTCATTACTGGGGTGACACACTGCAATAAACCTCCTCCTCATGCAATCACCTTACTACTGGGGTGACACACTGTAACAAACCTCCTCCTCATGTAATTAGCTACTACTGGGGTGACACACTGTAACAAACCTCCTTCAACGTAATTACCTTACGGGAGTGACATGTGATCTCTCCTCCAGCTTAGCCCCGCCTCCTCCACAGCATCACACAGGTCCTTCAGCCACGATCTGTCCTTTTCCTCCACAGCTAAGCTCTGCCCCAACATGTGATGGTGACATCATCACAGGTCCTACTTCTCCAGCATCTAGCAGTCCGGGCCGGGGGAGGAGACGGAGGGAGGGTAAGAACAGAGGTCGGTCCTGCAGAACTAATGCAACAGGGATGGCGTTCCTCCTGTGGAAAAAGCAAAGAAACGCCATTCCTGTGCGTTCCTGCAGGACTCGAGCCCTGCTCATATCCCGACCTCAATATCCCAACTTCATATCCGGTCCTCATAACCCGTCCTCGTATCCCAACCTCATATCCTGTCCTCGTATCCTGACTAGTGTTGGGCGCGAATATTCGCATTTCAAATTTTTATCGCAAATAAAGCAAATTCGCGAATATTGCGAATATATTCGCTTCATATTCGAAACATTCGCTTTTATTGCGCATATGTGCGAATATTCGCATATGTGAATATTTGCATATTCCTTCTTTTCACTTGTGGGCCAATTAGAAAGATGCAAATACACTTGTCAGAGGTTATCAACAAAATACCTAGCAACCAATCGTAAAGTTGCCCTCCCCCTCACTGTTTTCTTCCTCCAATACACAAATATGCGAATATTCACATGCAAATATACGCATATGCGAATATAAGAAATATATAACGAAATAGACAAATATTCGTCTATATATTTGTGAAATATCGCAAATTCGAATATGGGCAATGCCGCTCATCATTAATCCTGACCTCATATCCCGACCTCATATCCCATCCTCATATCCCGTCCTCATATCCCAACTTCATATCCCGTCCTCATATCCTGTCCTCATAACCCGTCCTCAAATCCCGGCCTCGTATCCCAACCTCATATCCTGTCCTCGTATCCTGACCTCATATCCCGACCTCATATCCTGACCTCATATCCCGACCTCATATCCTATTCTCATATCCCAACCTCATATCCCATCCTCATCCTGACCTCATATCCCGACCTCGTATCCCAACCTCATATCCCATCCTCATATCCCAAACTCATATCCCAAACTCATATCCCAAACTCATATCCCATCCTTATATCCCGACCTCATATCCTGTTCTCGTATCCCAACGTCATATCCCATTCTCATATCCTGACCTCGTATCCCGACCTCATATCCCATCCTCATATCCCGACCTCATATCCCAACCTTATATCCCATCCTCATCCTGACTTCATATCCCAACCTCATATCCCATCCTCGTATCCCGACCTCATTTCCCGTCCTCACATCCCATCCTCATATCCCGATCTCATATCCTTTCCTCATATTCCATCTCAATATCCTGAACTCATATCCCATCCTAATATCCCGAACTCATATCCTATCCTCATATCCCGACCTCATATCCTGTTCTCGTATCCCAACGTCATATCCCATCCTCATATCCTGACCTCATATCCCATCCTCATATCCTGTCCTCATATCCCGACCTCATATCCCGCCCTTATATCCTGCCCTTATATCCTGTCCTCTCACCCCGTCCTCATATCCCGAACTCATATCCTATCCTCATATCCCGACTTCATATCCTGTTCTCGTATCCCAACGTCATATCCCATCCTCATATCCTGACCTCATATCCCATCCTCATATCCTGTCCTCATATCCCGCCCTTATATCCTGTCCTCTTACCCCGTCCTCATATCCCGACCTCATATCCTTTCCTCATATCCCGTCCTCATATCCTGACCTCATATCCTATCCCCAGATGGGGCTGAGCTGTGATGAAAAGATTGCTGTCCGAAAATAGAAGGGGGCATGGCTCTGAGGGCGTGGTTTGCAAGCCAAACTGACTCATTTACCCAGAGATGCGGAGCTTGTGGAGAAATGTGGGGCTGTGATGAAGAGATTGTGTTTAAAGGGGTTATCCAGGAAAAAAACTTTTTTTCATATATCAACTGGCTCCAGAAAGTTAAACAGATTTATAAATTACTTCTATTAAAAAACTTATTGAAAAACTGCAACTCCCAGCATGCACTGACAGCCAAAGGGCATGCTGGGAGTTGTAGTTATGCAACAACTGAAGGAGAACAGTTTGGAGACCACTGTGTATTGGTCTACAAACTGTGAACGTCCAGATGTTGCAAAACTACTACTACAAGCATGCCCAGACTGTCCAGGCATGATGGGAGTTGTAGTTCGGCAACATTTGAAGGGCCGAATGTTGCAGAACTACAACGTCCCACATGCCTGACTGTCTGGGCATGCTGGGAATTGTAGTTTTGAAACATCTGGAGGTCTACTGTTTGGAGACCACTGTATAGTGCCGCGCAACAGAGCACACACCTTCCCACAATCCCCCTTGCTTATAAGCACAGTGGAGACAAACTGCCATTACCTTCACGAGACTGCAGCTGAACTGAGCATGTGCTACCTCGCCATAGTGGGTCGTAACCAAGGGCAACAGTTATCAAAACAATGCGGGTACATGGAGGATTAGTAATCTTATATCTCTCACTGAGATAGATAGATAGATAGATAGATAGGGCATATATCAGTGTTTCCTGAACAGGTTGCCTCCAGCTGTAGCAAAACTAAAACTCCCAGCATGCTGGGAGTTGTAGTTTTGCAACTGCTGGAGGCACCCTGGTTGGGAAACACTGACATACATAGATAGATAGATAGATAGATAGATATAGGACATAGATCAATGTCTTTCTATCTATCTATCTATCTATCTATCTAGCAGCAGAGAAGACTGCAGCACACTAAAGTGTCTTGGTGCCAAAAAAGGTGTCTTTATTCCATCATTAGCAAGCAAAAAAAGTGCAACGTTTCGGTAGTCTCACGCCACCATCTTCAGGCATGATCATGCCTTAAGATGGTGGTGTGAGACTACCAAAACAATGCACTTCTTTTGCTTGCTAATGATGGAATAAAGACACCTTTTTTGGCACCAAGACACTTTAGTGTGCTGCAGTCGGCTGCTATTCAAGTTGGGGCCTCTAACCAAGACCCCTATGACAGCGTGCACCTTTTTTTTACTTTTTGCTACTATTCCTTGGCGGATGTGCTGCCTCTTCTGTAAAGTCTATCTATCTATCTATCTACAATTCAGCAAAAAAAAAGCAGCACATCCGCATAGATAGAATAAATATAGAAAAAAGGTGCAAGCCGTCACACGGGTACTGGTTAGGAGCCCCAACTTCAAATAGTTGTAGAAAAGACCACAGCACACATGTAGAAGTCCAATATAAAAAGAGGATTTATTCCATAAAACAGCAAGCAAACAGAAAGCTATGTTTCGGTAGTCTCACACCATCATCTTCAGACATGCCTGAAGATGGTGATGTGAGACTACCGAAACGTAGCTTTCTGTTTGCTTGCTGTTTTATGGAATAAATCCACTTTTTATATTGGACTTCTACATGTGTGCTGCGGTCTTTTCTACAACTATCTATCTATCTATCTGTCAGTGTTTCCCAACCCTCCAGCTGTTGCAAAACTACAACTCGCAGCATGCTGGGAGTTGTAGTTTTGCAACAGCTGGAGGCACCCTGGTAAGGAAGGGGGGGGGGATAAGCATGGATGGTGCTGGGGGGGCGGAGGTTGGGGGGCTAGTGGCTACAGGCATAGTGCTGGAAAGGGGGGGGGGTCAGAGATGGTGTGTGGGGGGGGGGGGGGGTCAGAGATGAGGTGGGGGGTGGGGGGTGTATGGGGGACACAGAGTTAGGAAACCCTGGTAAAGGTAGATAGATAGATAGATAGAGCACAGTTCAGTGTTTCCTCAACAGGTTGCCTTCAGCTGTTGCAAACTACAAAACCCAGCATGCTGGGATTTGTAGTATTGCAACCGCTGGCGGCACCCTGGTTGGGAAACACTGAGAAAAATAGATAGATTGATAGGGAATAGATATAGGACATAGATCAATGTTTCCTAACCAGGGTGACTGCAGCATGCTGGAAGTTGTAGTTTTGCAACAGCTGGAGACACCCTCTTCAGGAAGCACTGATCCATCTATCTATCTATCTATCTATCTATCTATCTATCTATCTATCTATCTAGAGATGAATAGAGACGGCTGCAGCACACCAAAGTAGCAAAAAATAAAGCCTTTAATCCAGCTAAAAAATTCCACCTACAATTCCTAGCATGCTGGGAGTTGTAGTTTTGCAACAGCTGGAGGGTTGGAAAACACTGACAGACAGATAGATAGACAGATAGATAGAAAGATAAAGCGCACCAAAGTAGCAAAAAAGCTAAAAATATTGCCTTTAATCCAGCTAAATAATGGACAACGTTTCTGTGGTCTCACACCACCTTTTCAAGTCAAAGTGCAAGTGATCCAAGATAGTTTAGAGGGGTATTCCAGGCAAAACCTTTTTTTATATATATCAACTGGCTCCGGAAAGTTAAACAGATTTGTAAATTACTTCTATTAAAAAATCGTAATCCTTCTAATAGTTATTAGCTTCTGAAGTTTTCTGTCTAACTGCTCAATGATGATTTCACGTCCCGGGAGCTGTGCATGATGGGAGAATTTCCCCATAAGAACTGCACAGCTCCCGGGGCGTGAGTCATCAGAGAGCAGTTAGACAGAAAACAACAACTCAACTTCAGAAGCTAATAACTATTGGAAGGATTAAGACTTTTTAATAGAAGTAATTTACAAATCTGTTTAACTTTCCGGAGCCAGTTGATATATCTAACAAAAAGTTTTGGCCTGGAATACCGCTTTAAATAGACATAGTCATGTGATCAATTCATTTACATATGATACCATGGATTGGGATACCCATGGTATCTGTCGACAGGTTCTCGCCCATATCCTGTGTCCAGTCTTTTTAGGGAGGTGGATACCCTGGGTGGGTCAGGATATATAGTGCCTGGCATGACTTACTTTGATTGCTGGTGGGTTACGTAAATAACAACATTTTTTCTTAATATTATTTGACTTAACCTATGGCGTAATTTCATTTCATACATTTATCTACTAACACCCCTTGGTTCGTTTAGATAGACCTGTTATTTTGATTTTTACATTACTAGCTATTTTATTTGTTATTTTTACTTTATTTATATATATTTTTTAATTTAGTTATTTTCGCGCTTTTCTCTTTGTTCTCTTTCTCTTTTTTTCTTTTCTTTTCTTTCTTCTCCCCTTTCTCCTAGTTCTTGTTCGATTACTTGCCCTTACTTTTTCCCACAGACAACATGGCTGCAGTCTCTGTAGAGAATGATGCGTATGCGCATATCTGGGGTGACGAGCGTTCCCTGGGATGCACTGTGTGCCATTCCGGTCATGTGGCTATTGGTCACATATGACCGGGCGTGCATGATGTCATCATTTGCTATTGGCTCGCTAGATCATGCATGGCAGCGCCGATCATGTCGCCATGCGGAAGATCTCCTGCATGTGGTTTTGTTTACAAATAAAGGCTGGTAAGCCCGATACACCGCAACTCCTTCTCGCCCTCTACATTAATGTTTGATGATTGTCAGCTGCTGTAATTATCTATATCTTGAATGTTTTTAGAGTTTTCATCACTTTTGTTACTCTGCACCTATTTTTATCATGATGGCACAGATGGATACTTATAGAGTATCCCCTTTTTATCCACTTATGTATTATGATTATGTCACTTTAACCCCTTAAGGACCAAGGACGTACGGGGGGTGACTGCTGATATTGATCAGGAGGCACCCTGTGCAAATGCCCAGGGAGGTCATCAGACCCCCCATGTCGGCGATCACTGCAAATCGCCGGTGAATTCACACCGGAGATTTGCGCCGATTCTGGGTCATACGGGTCTATGGTGACCCGGTAAATAAGGGGGATGGGGGTTGTCCAAGACAACCACGATCCCCCTGAAAGGAATAGGAGTGAGGTAGCAGGGGTGCCACCCCTCCTATCCCTGCTTTTGGTCATTTAGAAGCAACGACCAATAGCAGATTGGGGGCGGGGGGTTAACTTTTGGTTTCCCCGTTCTGCCCACCCTCAAAAGGCGAGGCCGAACGGGGAAACCAAAGGGGACCGGCGCCGAAGTCCACTCAACAACCAGCAGTGGCAGGAGGCGGCGATCGGCGGCGGGGATTGGCGGCAGAAGAGGACGGCGATGCGGCTCCCTGGATCCTACGGAAGCCCGTGAGTTGCCTAGCAACATCTGTATAGTGGTCTCAAACTGTAGCCCTCCAGATGTTACAAAGCTACAACTCCCAGCATGCCCAGACAGCTGTTTGCTGTGTGGGCATGCTGGGATTTGCAGTTTTGCAACAGCTGGAGGGCTACAGTTTGGAGATCACTGTGCAGTGGTCTCTAAACTGTGGCCCCCTAGATCTTGCAAAACTACAATTCCTAGCATGGCCACACAGCAGTTTGCTGTCTGGGCATGCTGAGATTTGTAGTTTTGCAACATCTGGCGGGCCACAGTTTGGAGATCACTGTGCAGTGGTCTCTAAACTGTAGTCCTCCAGATGTTGCAAAACTGCAAATCCCAGCATGCCCAAACAGCAAACAGCTGTCTTGGCATGCTGGGAGATGTAGTTGCGTACCTCCAGCTGTTGCATAACTACATCTCCCAGCATGCCCTTCTGCGATCAGTACGTGCTGGGAGTTGTAGTTTTGCAACAGCTGGAGACACACTGGTTGGAAAATACTGAGTTAGGTAACAGAACCTAACTGAAGGTTTTCCAACCAGTGTGCCTCCAGCTGTTGCAAAAGTACAACTCCCAGCATGCACTGTCTATTAGTACATGCTGGGAGTTGTAGTTTTGAAACTACATGTGAATGTACAGGGTACTTTACAGTAAGTTTCCTGCTTCAAGTATGAGCTGCGGCAAATTTTTCGCCGCAGCGCAAACTCCTAGCGGGAAACTCACTGTAAACCTCCGCCCGTGTGAATGTACCCTAAAAACACTACACTACACGAACACATAATAAAGGGTAAAACACTACATATACACTGTCCCCCCCCAATAAAAATGAAAAACTTATCGCACGGCATTGTTTCCAAAACGGAGCCTCCAGCTGTTGAAAAACAACAACTCCCAGCATTTCCGGACAGCCACTGACTGTCCAGGCATGCTGGGAGTTTAGCAACAGCTGGAGGCACCCTGTTTGGGAATCACTGGCGAATACCCCTATGTCCCCCCCTATGCAATCCCTAATTTAGACCTCAAATGCGCATGGCACTCTCTCATTTCGGAGCCCTGTCGTATTTCAAGGAAACAGTTTATGGCCACATATGGGGTATTTCCATACTCAGGAGAAATTGCACTGCAGATTTTGTGGGGCTTTTTCTCCTTTAACCCCTTATGAAAAGGAAAAGTTGGAGGCTACACCAGCCTGTTAGTGTAAAAAAATTAAAAAATTTACACTAACATGCTGGTGTGGCCCCATACTTTCTGTACGGAAATACCCCATATGTGGGCGTAAAATGCTCTGCGGGAGCACAACAAGGCTCAGGAGTGAGAGCGCACTATGTACATTTGAGGGCAAAATTGGTGATTTGCACAGGGGTGGCTGATTTTACAGCAGTTCTGACATAAACATAAAAAAATGAATACCCACATGTGACCCCATTTTGGGAAACTACACCCATCACAGAATGTGACAAGGTGTATAGTGAGCCTTAACACCCCACAGGTGTTTGACAAATTTTCCTTAAATTTGGATGGGAAAAGGAAAAAAATAAAAAAAATTTCACTAAAAGGCTGGTGTTACCCTAAAGTTTTCATTTTCACGAGGGAAAATAGGAAAAAAAAATTGTAACCCCATATGTGGATGTAAAGTGCTCTTCGGGTACACTCCAATGCTCAGAAGAGAAGGAGCGCCATAAGACTTTTGAAGATAATTTTTTTTACGGAATTGAAGGCCACATGTGTTTACAAAGCCCCCATAGTGCCAGAACAATGGACCCCCCCAAATGTGACCCCATTTTTTGGGAAACTACACCCCTCACGGAATGTAATAAGGGGTGCGGTGAGCATTTATGCCCCACAGTGGTCAGATGTGCAAAAAACGCTCTGGTCCTACAGTGAAAATTGTCCTGGTCCTTAAGGGGTTAATTATGTATCATATGTAAATTAATTGATCACATGACTATGTATATGTAAACTGTCTTGGATCACTTGCACTTTGACTTGAAAAAGGTGGTGTGAAACCACAGAAACGTTATCCATTTTTTAGCTGGATTAAAGGCTTTATTTTTTGCTTTTTTGCTGCTTTGGTGTGCTACAGCCGTCTCTATTCATCTCTACATCATTGGACCCAGGACTGGGGCCCTATAGACTGCCTGCACCCATATATAGATTTTCATTCCTCAGGAGTGCTGCTCTTTCCTTCTAAGTTCTTTATCTATCTATCTATCTGTATCAGTGTTTCCCAACCAAGATGCATCTAGCTGTTACAAAACTACAATTCCCAGCATGCTCGGACAGCTGGGAATACTGTGACTTTTCGTTTTGTAGTTTTGCTAGAGCTGGAGGCACCCTGGTTGGGAAACACTTCTATCTTGAGGACCGCACTTGGGAAACACTGCTCTAAATTGTTGCTTGCTGTCTCCCGCCGCCTGCTGGGAACTTTATTTCCTCCCACCCCTCCTGCCATTGGTCGATCAGTCCTGACCGACCAATGGTAGGGGATTGAAGGAGGTGGCACCACGATCACCCTTATTTTCCGGCCCATCAGGTCACCAGATACCCGATTGGCCCAGAAAAACAGATCACTGTCTCAGGACCCCCCTAGGCGATGTGCCGTGATGGCTGCTGATAGATATCGGCGAGTGGCAGTGATCGGAAATACGGAGGGCGTACAGGTATGCACTCCGTCCCCAACAGATATCACAATGGAAGCCTAACAGATTAAAACTATTAGAACTAACAATAATAAGGCCAGGCTCTTATTACACATTTTCACGGCAGCTAAAGGCCTATTAGCTAGTTGGTGGAAAAAATCTGAATCTCCTCCGATTCGGGCATTGATGGACAGAATACGAGAAGTGAGGCGGATGGAGTGTGTCTTGGCTATGATTGAAAACACTCTACCTAGATTCTATAAAATATGGCAAAGTTGGGAGACTTTTGATATTTAATACCTTTATTGTGTTTGTTTTATAATGCTTTTTTGACTCTGGACTGGGGGCTGTGGTGAGAGGTGTGTGGATCTTGATGCTTTTATTCCCCTTTTCTCTTTCATTTTCCTTCTTCCTTGTTCCATTTTTTTTTCTTTTTACAAAAACGGTGCCTTTATTATCGTCGAACCATAGACGCCTTACCTTGAATCCATTGAGTCCTAAGTTGCAAAATTTCTGCTACACTGTATGATACTGGAATCACACAAAAAGAGAATACCTGCGACTCATATGTTCAAAGGTTCTGACTTTTGTCTTATCTCGGTTGCAATATGTAGCAAATACAATATTTCAGTGCTTAGCCAAAACATGCTGATTATTGTTGTGACTCATAATTTCTCCTTTTTTATCTCTTGTTGTTTTCTCCCTATTTATTTTTCTCTCTACCTTACTTCTTATCTCCAACTCTTTTTATTTTTCTTATTTCTCATTTTATTTCTTTTTTATTGTCCATATTGCTTGTATTGCTTTGTATACATGCATTTCCTTGAAGTGGAATGTTTGTATCTTTGTTTACTGTTTAAAAAAAAATCTTATAAATAAACAGTTATTAAAAAAAAAAAAAAAAAAAAAAGGAACTAACAATATAAAACCATACAGTGGCCTTACCAGCTTTCTTTGGTAATCTTCACTTATGACATCACACATGTGACATCATCAAGTGTTTGGAGCTATCTCTACCAGCCACTAGTACAGTTCAGGTCTTAGCTATCAGAGGGAGCGCAAACTAAGAGCAGGAGATGGGACAAGATGACACATGAGAGGTACATAAATCCTAAATATTGATCAGAATACATCTAGAGTTTTAGACTTGCAAATGATGACTAGATCTATTAAATATAATGTGTCAAAAGAATAATGTAAATTGTATTAAATCTAATTATTTAACTAGACTCTTTGCTGATGTTCCCAAATGACTAAGTATATACTGTTTATTCAATTCTATTACACAAAGAGTTGGGGGGTGTAAGTACTGTATGGGTTATTAAGTCTAAGGGGGAGAATCATCAAAATCTGTGTAGAGAAAGAGTGGTGCAGTTGCACATAGCAACCAATAAGATCTCTTCTTTCAGTTTTTAGAAGCCTTTTTTTTTTTTTTTTTTTTTAAATGAAAGAAGCAATCTTATTGGTTGCTACGGGCAACTGGTCAACTTTTCCTCTTCACAGGTTTTGATAAATCTCCCACTTTATGTATTGTTTTCCATATAGCACCTACATTTCTAAAACAAACCTATATGTTCAGTGTATGTGACCTACTAATAGGGGTAACAGGGAAGTCATATAAGAGATCTCTGACCTTTAACATGACGTCCTGTTAAAACCTAAAACAAGAATTTAGGCTGAAATAATGTATATTTCACTATTATAATGCTGGATTTCATGTATGACTATTAATACTGAATCATAAAAAGAAATGCATGTATTGAATTTTCTTTAACCTCCTGAGCGGTAATCCCGAGCGTGACTCGGGGGTTAATTTTCCCTGCCAGGATCGGTAACCCCGAGTCACGCTCGGGGTAGAATTGCAGAGTTCCCTGCCGGGCTCCACGATATATCGCAAAAGCAATGCAATATAGCGATGCGGCCCCCGGGAAAACATGCGATTATCTGCTCGGGTCGGCTCCCGTTGCGGGGGCTGGCCAGAGCAGGTAAAGAAAAATACTAAAAGTCAGTGTTTCCCTACCAGGGGGCCTCCAGCTGTTGCAAAACTACAACTCTCAGCATGCCCGAACAGCCAAAGGCTGTCCGGGCATGCTGGGAGTAGTAGTTTCACAACAGCTGGAGGCCCCCTGTTAGAAAAACACTGAGCTAAGTGTAAAAGAAAGAAGTAGTAAAATAAAAAAAAACTTTTGCTCACCTAATCCCGGTCCCTGAAGATGTTGTTCCCCTCCGTGCGGTCCGGGGTGTCCTCTCTTCACTATTCATCTTCTAGGACCTTTCACTTTTCAGCCAATCACAGGCCGCAGTGGTATAAAGCCTGTGATTGGCTGAAGGGGAAAGGGCTTGTTCTGCAGCAAATACACTAGGTTTGAAATCTGCCCGGCAAACCTAGTGTATTCTGCTGCAGGACAAGAAGGTGACAAGGGGGGATGAATGTGACAGAGGGGGGAATGTGACTGGGGGGGAATGTGACAAGGGGGGAGGGGGGGGTAATGTGACATGAAGGGGGGAAATGTGACAGGGGGGGAATGTGACAGGGGGGGAATGTGACAAGGGGGGGAATGTGACAGGGGGGGGGGGGAATGTGACAGGGGGGGGGGATGTGACAGGGGGGGAGGGGAATGTGACATGAAGGGGGGATGTGACAAGGGGGGGGATGTGACAGGGGGAGGGGAATGTAACATGAAGGGGGGGGATGTGACAAGGGGGAAGAATGTGACAAGGAGGGGGGAGAATATGACAAGGAGGGGGGAGAATGTTTTGGGGGATGTGACAAGGGAGAGGGGGAATGTGACAAGGGAGGGGGAATGTGACAGGGGAGATGTGAAATGGACAAAGGGAGATGTGAAATTCAGTTAAAAAAATTGTACCGCTTTTGGTACAAATTTCCAGACAGAATCATACCGCCAGGGAGGTTAACAGGATTGTTCCACAGAGCAAATTTGGTAAAATCAGATGTGTGCCACGTATATATAAAGGGAACAATTGTGATGTTTTTAAGGAAAATAACTTATATCCCTGTAGAGTTCTTCTCCCCAATGGATCAAATCACCTAGTTTACTCTCTGAGTTCTAACCCTACTGTTGCCGCGCAACAGAGCACACACTTTCCCACAATCCCTATTGCATACAAGCACAGTGGAGACAACTGCCATTGCCTTCAGCAGACTGCAGGTGAACTGAGCATGTGTTACCCCACCATAGTGGGTCGTAACCAAGGGCAACAGTTATCAAAACAATGCGGGTACATGGAGGATTAGTAATCTTATATCTCTCACTGAGATAGATAGATAGATAGATAGATAGGGCATATATCAGTGTTTCCTGAACAGGTTGCCTCCAGCTGTAGCAAAACTAAAATTCCCAGCATGCTGGGAGTTGTAGTTTTGCAACTGCTGGAGGCACCCTGGTTGGGAAACACTGACATACATACAAACATAGATAGATAGATATTGAATAGATCTATCTATCTATCTATCTATCTATCTATCTATCTATCTGTCAGTGTTTCCCAACCCTCCAGCTGTTGCAAAACTACAACTCGCAGCATGCTGGGAGTTGTAGTTTTGCAACAGCTGGAGGCACCCTGGTAAGGAAGGGGGGGAGGATGAGCATGAATGGTGCTGGGGGGGGGGGGGTGTATGGGGGACACAGAGTTAGGAAACACTAATAAAGATAGATAGATAGAGCATACATCAGTGCTTCCTGAACAGGTTGCCTCCAGCTGTTGCAGACTACAACACCCAGCATGCTGGGATTTGTAGTATTGCAACCGCTGGAGGCACCCTGGTTGGAAAACACTGAGATAAATAGATTGATAGATAGATAGATAGATATATAGATAGATAGGGAATAGATATAGGACATAGATCACTGACTCCAGCATGCTGGAAGTTGTAGTTTTGCAACAGCTGGAGACACCCTCTTCAGGAAACACTGATCCATCTATCTATCTATCTATCTATCTATCTATCTATCTATCTATCGATGAATTGAGATGGCTGCAGCACACCAAAGTAGCAAAAAAATAAAGCCTTTAACCTGTTCAGGCCCCCGGGCGTACCGATACGTCCTGACACCCTGGGTCTTAAGGACCCAGGACATACATGTACGTCCGTGGGAATTTCGATCCCTGCCGCGCAGTGGGCAGGGATCGGACCGGGGATATCGATCAGCAGGCACCCTGCGGCACCCCGCGCAAATGCCCAGGGGGGTCATCAGACCCCCCCCATGTCGACAATCGGCGCAAATCGCAAGTGAATTCACACTTGTGATTTGTGTCTATTCCGTTGATGCGGGTCACAGGTGACCCGCTGACCTGGAGATACATGGCGATCGGGGGTTTAGGATACACCCCCTCTCACCCACTGTATCTATGGGGAGGTAGCAATTTTTCCCCATATAACGGTGTGTGATTTTTAATCACACACCGTTATATAATAGTCACACCAAGCAAACAACGCTACATACTACCCCACACACACACACCCTCCCCCCCCACCACCGTCGCCTCCCCCCCCAACCCCGCCACCGTAGAAAAAAGGCGATGGCTCGCCGGGCATTTTCGGTAGCAGAGGTATACGCTTTTCTTGCCTCCGACTCCGAATCTGTCAGT
The DNA here is from genome assembly GCF_029499605.1 of Hyla sarda. Classification (NCBI taxonomy): domain Eukaryota; kingdom Metazoa; phylum Chordata; class Amphibia; order Anura; family Hylidae; genus Hyla; species Hyla sarda. The sequence continues at coordinate 187,825,909 of NC_079190.1, forward strand.
GAGGACGATGAAGATCCCACATTCCTGTGTTCTTCATCGTCCTCCTCATCATCTAGTACTGATTATGAGTCACCTGTACGGCGGCGGAGACGCCGCCAGGCGAGGCCACGCCCCCCCCATGATAGTGGCCCAGTGGCCCGTATTTTTTCAGTGACTGTTTTGTCAATCTGATGATGGAGCAGATGAATCTGTACGCCCAGCAGTTCATCGCCCACCACCCTGATTCTTTTTTGGCCACGTCCAATGAATGGTGTGCCATTGATGCAGCAGAAATGAGGACATTTTGGGGCCTCTTTCTGCATATGGGCCTGGTCAAAAAGCCAAGTGTCAGGCAGTACTGGAGCGGGGACATTCTATACAAGACCCCGCTTTACAGTATGGCCATGACACGGAAGCTGTTCAAGGCCATTCGGAAATGCCTGCATTATGCAGATAATGCGGCATGTCCACCCCGAAGTGATCCCACCTATGACCGACTTTACAAAGTGAGGCCGCTCATCGATCACTTTGGGGCCAAATTTTTGGAGGCCTACGTACCGCTCAGGGACCTCTCAGTAGATGAGTCTCATATCAGTTTTAAGGGGAGACTAATCTTCCGCCAGTATATTCCCTCGAAGCGGGCGCGGTATGACGTGAAGCTATATAAACTTTTTGAGAGTACCTCCGGGTACACTCTCAAGTTTAGGGTGTATGAGGGACGAGATTCCCGTATTGAACCCCCAGATTGTTCCCCCACTCTGGGTGTTAGCGAGAATTGTTTGGGACCTTGTGTACCCATTGCTGGATAAGGGTTACCACGTGGACAACTTTTATACCAGCATCCCTCACTTCACATCCCTTGCCGCCAGATCCACGTCCGCTTGTGGGACCATGCGGAAGAACCAGAGAGGCCTCTAAATTTGATCCAGACACCTATGCTCAAGGGTGAGTCCCGTGCCCTTGCCCATGAAATCCTGTTGCTGGTCAGGTATAAGGATAAGAGGGATGTCCTTATGCTGACCACTATTCATGGCAACGGCAGCTCACCTGTCCCTGTGCGAGGTACCACAACACCGTTCCTCAAGCCCGATTGTATTCTGGACTACAATCGATATATGGGGGGGAGTTGATCTTTCTGATCAAGTCCTCAAGCCATACATGGCCATGCGGAAAACACGGGTATGGTACAAAAAAGTTGCGGTCTACATGGTACAGGTTGCCATGTACAACGCTTTTGTACTGTCCCAGTAAGCTGGCAACACAGGGACATACCTTCAATTCCATGAAGAAGTCCTAAAGGTCCTGATCTTTGGCGACTGGGAAAGAGCAGGCCGGACTTCCCAAGGAACTGAAGTTATAGGTGCCAGGATCGTCCCAGGCCAACACTTTCCAGGTGAAGTCCCCCACACTGGAAAGAAGGGACGAACCCAGAAAAAATGCAGATTGTGTTACAAGAGGGGGATTCGGAAGGACACCACCACTCAATGTGACACTTGCCCCAATCATCCGGGCCTCTGCATTAAAAACTGCTTCAGGGAGTATCAAACTTCCATGCCGTACTAAATTTTCCCTCTTCATTTTAATTTTCCATAATTTGACCCCAGTGTACCAAGTCCAGAGTACATTGCAAATTTGAACCCCATAAAACCACTAAATTGCCCCAAAAAACTATTTTATAAAAAAAAAAAAACTGATAAGACCTCTGGGGGTATTTAAAAAAAAAAAATGGGTCATGGGTCACTGAGTCACTATCATCGGGGACTTTTTATGTTGCCTCAAATGCGCAGCGCTCTCTCTCCACCTGAGCGGGGTGCGCATTTGAGGCAACAGGCTAGGGACGGCCACACACATCACATTCCCAGAATGATGATTCAGAGCATAGGGTTTGGGGGTGGGCATATTTTTTAGTTTTGGCTATGCCCTGGGTCATCATTCTGGGAACATCATTTATAATATTATGTCCCACTGTACCCCACTTTAGTTACTTAGTGTACCCCAGTTACTTACCCCATGTAATGCCCCTTGAGGAGGGTCCTACTGTTCCTCCTCCATAGGAGAAATAGAAAGCTCAAGGACCCTCACTGATCTCCGGCACCTCTGAGACCAGTGTGCAAGCTGTTTACGGCCAAATATGAGATGTGTCCTTACTCCAAAGAAATGTATTTACAAATTTACAGTAACATTTTCTCCTGTTACCACTTGTGAAAATGAAAAATTTGGGGTAACCCCAGCATTTTAGTGTAAAAAAAATAAAAAAAATTATTTTCACATGCCACTTAATAAAGATTTACCAAACACCTGTGGGGTGTTAAGGCTCACTGTACCCTTTGTTACGTTCCTTGAGGGGTGTAGTTTCCAAAATGGTATGCCATGTGTTTTTTTTTGCTGTTCTGGCACCATAGGGGCTTCCTAAATGCGACATGCCCCCCCCCCCTCCCATTTCAGCAAAATTTGCAAATGTGACTCCTTCTCTTCTGAGCATTGTAGTGCGCCAGCAGAGCACTTGACGTCCACACATGGGGTATTTCCATACTCAGAAGAGTGGGGGTTACAAATTTTGGGGGGCGTTTTGTCCTATTATCCCTTGTAAAAATTTTACATTTGAGGGAAAACGAGCATTTTAGTGAAAAAAAATCATTTACACATACAACTTTAACGAAAAGTCGTCAAACACCTGTGGGGTGTTAAGGCTCACTGGGCCCCTTGTTACGTACCATGAGGCGTGTAGTTTCCAAAATAGTATGCCATGTGTTTTTTTTTTTTTGCTGTCCTGGCACCATAGGGGCTTGCTAAATGGGACATGCCCCCCAAAAACCATTTCAGCAAAATTTGCTTTTCAAAAGCCAAATGTGACTCCTTCTCTTCTGAGCATTGTAGTGCGCCTGCAGAGCACTTGACGTCCACACATGGGGTATTTCCATACTCAGAAGAGATGGGGTTACAAATTTTGGGGGGCATTTTGTCCTATTATCCCTTGCAAAAATTTTAAATTTGAGGGAAAACCAGCATTTTAGTGAAAAAAATATCATTTAACCTCTTAAGGACCCAGGACGTACGGGGACGTCCCCGCACCCTGGGCTTTAAGGACCCAGGACGTCCCCGTACGTCCTGGCGTTTTCCGGTCCCTGCCGCGCGCTGAGCAGAGATCGGAAGCGGATGCCTGCTGAAATGCTTCAGCAGGCATCCAGGGCAAACGCCGAGGGGGGCCACGTCGGCCCCCCATGTCAGCGATCGTCGCAAATCACGAGGGAAATCACCCTTGTGATCTGCAGCGATACCGGGCTGATCGAGTCTCTGGGACCCGACCGCCCGGTAATTTTGTATGATCCCGGTTGTCACAGACAGCCAGGACCATGCTGGAGTATAGGAGCGAGGTGGCAAGCCTGCCACCTTCTCCTATCCCCTGCGATTCTTCGGTTAGTTAACCGACCAATCGCAGGGGGGGGGGGGGGCGGTTACTTCCTCCCGCCCTGCCCGACCCCGGGAAGTCCGTAGACGACAGGAGGAAGGCCGGAGGACGCTGCGGGGGACGGGGGAGTGCTGGGGCCCGGCCCCGATACTTACCTCGTCCCTGAAGACCCGGATCCCGGTGGCGGAGACGGCGGCAGTGGCGACAGGTGAGTTGATCTTGGGCGGCGTCGCGGGACCTTTGCAGCAGTCCTGATAGCCGTAAAGTGATCTGGACTGCTCCATCTGGTCCCCTTACACTACAACTCCCAGCATGCCCAGACAGCCCTTGGCATTTGGGCATGCTGGGAGTTGCAGTTTTGCAACATCTGGAGGCCCACAGTTTGGAGACCACTGTGCCCTTCCAGATGTTGCAAAACTACACATCCTCAGCATGCCCTTACTGTCCAGGCATGCTGGGGGTTGTAGTTCTGTAACATCTGGCCCTTCAGATGTTGCAGAACTACAACTCCCAGCATGTCTGGACAGTTTTGGCATACTGGGAGTTGTAGTTTTGCAACATCTGGAAGGGCACAGATTGGGAACCACTGTATTAGTGGTCTGCAAACTGTAGTCCTCCAGATGTTGCAAAACTACAACTCCAAGCATGCTGGGAGTTGTAGTTCGGCAACATCTGGCTCTAAAGATGTTGCCGAACTACTACTTCCAGCATGCCTGAGAATGTTTGGGAGTTGTGGTTTTGCAACAACTGGAGGAACACTGGTTGGGAAACATTGTCTGTTTCCTAACTCAGTGTTTCCCAACCCGTGTGCCTCCAGCTGTTGCAAAACTATAACTACCAGCATGCACTGATAGACTGTGCATGCTGGGAGTTGTAGTTTTGCAACAGCTGGAGGTTCCCCCCCCCCTATGAATGTACAGGGTACATTCACATGGGCAGGGGGCTTACAGTGAGTATCAGGCTGCAAGTTTGCGATGCAGCAAATTTTGCGCGGCAGCTCAAATTCGCAGCGGGAAATTCGCTGTAATCCCCTGCTCATGTGACTGTACCCTAAAAACACTACACTACACTAACATAAAATAAAAAGTAAAAAACACTACATATACACATACCTCTACACAGCCCCCCTCCCCAATAAAAATGAAAAACGTCTGGTACGCCACTCTTTCCAAAATGGAGCCTCCAGCTGTTGCAAAACAACTCCCAGTATTGCCGGACCCTGTTTGGGAATCACTGGCGTAGAATACCCCTATGCAAATCCCTAATTCAGGCCTCAAATGCGCATGGCGCTCTCTCACTTCAGAACCCTGTCGTATTTCAGGGCAACAGTTTAGGGCCACATATGGGTAATCGCCGTACTCGGGAGAAATTGCCTAGCAAATTTTGGGGGGCTTTTTCTCCTTTAACCCCTTTTTTACACTAACATGCTGGTGTTGCCCTATACTTTTCATTTTGACAAGAGGTAAAAGGGAAAAAAGCCCCCCAAAATTTGTAATGCAATTTCTCCCGACTATGGAGATACCCCATATGTGGGCGAAAGTGCTCTGGGGGCGCACAACAAGGCCCAGAAGGGAGAGTGCACCATGTACATTTGAGGTGATTTGCACAGAGGTGGCTGATTGTTACAGTGGTTTTGACAAACGCAAAAAAAAAAAACCCACATGTGACCCCATTTCGGAAACTACACCCCTCACGGAATGTAATGAGGGGTGCAGTGATAATTTACCCCCCACTGGTGTCTGACAGATCTTTGGAACAGTGGGCTATGCAAATAAAAATTTTTGTACAGCCCACTGTTCCAAAGATCTGACAGACACCAATGGGGGGTAAATGCTCACTCCACCCCTTGTTACGTTCCTCAAGGGGTCTAGTTTCCAAAATGGTATGCCATGTGGGGGTTATTTTGCTGTCCTGGCACCATAGGGGCTTCCTAAATTCGACATACCCCCCGAGCAAAATTTGCTCTCAAAAAGCCAAATATGACTCCTTCTCTTCTGAGCATTGTAGTTTGCCCGTAGTGCACTTCAGGTCAACTTATGGGGTACCTCCATACTCAGAAGAGATGGGGTTACAAATTTTGGGGGGTATTTTCTGCTATTAACCCTTGCGAAAATGTGAAATTTGGAGGGGAAACACACATTTTAGGGAATTTTTTATTTAATTTTTTTACATATGCAAAAGTCGTGAAACACCTGTGGGGTATTAAGGCTCACTTTATTCCTTGTTACGTTCCTCAAGGGGTCTAGTTTCCAAAATGGTATGCCATGTTTTTTGTTTTTTTTTGCTGTTCTTTAACCATAGGGGCTTCCTAAATGCAACATGCCCCCCAAAAACCATTTCAGAAAAACGTACTCTCCAAAATCCCCTTATCGCTCCTTTGCTTCTGAGCCCTCTACTGCGCCCACCGAAAACTTTACATAGACATATGAGGTATGTGCTTACTCAAGAGAAATTGGGCTACAAATATACAATTTTACCACCATGTTAAAGTATATGTCACGAAAAAACTATCTCGGAATCAGGATGATAACTAAAAGCATTCCAGAGTTATTAATGTTTAAAGTTACAGTGGTCAGATGTGCAAAAAATGGCCGGGTCCTAAGGTGTAAAATGGCTGGGTCCTTAAGGGGTTAAACATCCAACTTTAAGGAAAAGTCGTCAAACACCTGTGGGGTGTTAAGGCTCACTGGACCCCTTGTTACGTGCCTTGAGGGGTGTAGTTTTCAAAATAGTATGTCATGTGTTTTTTTTTTGCTGTCCTGGCACCATAGGGGGTTCCTAAATGGGACATGCCCCCCAAAAACCATTTCAGAAAAACTCAGACTCCAAAATCCTTCCCTTCTGAGCCCTCTACTGCGCCCGCCGAACACTTGACATACACATATGAGGTATTTTCTTACTCGAGAGAAATTGGGTTACACATTTTAGGAAGCTTTCTCTCATTTTACCCCTCGTAAAAATTCAAAAACTGGGTCTACAAGAACATGCCAGTTTATAAGATGAAGATTTTGAATTTTCTCCTTCAAATTGCTGCTATTCCTGTGAAACACCTAAAGGGTTAACAAACCTTTTGAATGTCATTTTGAATACTTTGAGGGATGCAGTTTTTATAATGGAGTTATTTATGGGGTACTTCCAATATGAAGACCCTTCAAATCCACTTCAAAACAGAACTGGTCCCTGAAAAATTTTGATTTTGAAAAGTTTGTGAAAAATTGGAAAATTGCTGCTATACTTTGAAGCCCTCTGATGTCTTCCAAAAGTAAAAACATGTCAACTCTATGATGGAAACATAAAGTAGACATATTGTATATGTGAATCAATATATCATTTATTTGGAATATTCATTTTCTTTATAAGCAGAGAGGTTCAAAGTTAAAAAAATGCTAAATTTTCAAGCATCCCAGAGTTATTAATGCTTAAAGTGAGTGGTCAGATGTGCAAAAAATGACCGGGTCCTACAGTGAAAATTGGCTGGGTCCTTAAGGGGTTAATCCAGCGAAAAAATTCCAGCTACAATTCCTAGCATGCTGGGAGTTGTAGTTTTGCAACAGCTGGAGAGTTGGAAAACACTGACAGATAGATAGATAGATAGATAGATAGATAGATAGATAGATAGATAGATAGATAGATAGATAGATAGATGGATAGATAAAGTGGTTCCTAACCAGGGTGCCTCCAGCTCTAGCAAAACTACAAAACTAAAACTCCCAGCATTCCCAGCTGTCCAGGCATGCTGGGAATTATAGTTTTGTAACAGCTAGAGGCACCTTGGTTGGGAAACACTGATAAAGATAGATAGATAAATAGATAGATAGATAAATAAAGAACTTGGAGGGAAAGGACAGCACTCCTGAGAAACGAAAATCTGTATATGGGTGCAGGCAGTCTATAGGGCCCCGGTCCTGGGTCCAATGATGTAGCGATGAATAGAGACGGTTGCAGCACATCAAAGTGGCAAAAAAGCAAAAAATAAAGCCTTTAATCCTGCTAAAAAATGGACAACGTTTCTGTGGTCTCACTCCACCTTTTTCAAGTCAAAAGTGCAAGTGATCCAAGATAGTTTAAATAGACATAGTCATGTGATCAATTAATTTACATATGATACCATGGATTGGGATATCCATGGTATCTGTCGACAGGTTCTCGCCCATATCATGTGTCCAGGCATTGTGGGGAGGTGGATACCCTGGGTGGGTCAGGATATATAGTGCCTGGCATGACTTACTTTGATTGCTGGTGGGTTACGTAAATAACAACATTTTTTCTTAATATTATTTGACTTAAACTATGGTGTAATTTTATTACCTTTATATACTAACACCCCTTTGGTCGTTTAGATAGACCTGTTATTTTGCTTTTTACATTACTAGCTATTTTATTTATTATTATTTGTACTTTCTCTATTTATATATATTTTTTTTATTTAGTTATCTTCGTGCTTTTCTCTCTGTTCTCTTTCTCTTTTTTTCTTTTCTCTCTTCTCCTCTTTCTCCTTAGTTCTTGTTCAATTACTTGCCCTTAATTTTTTCCACACACTGCATGGCTGCAGTCTCTGTAGAGAATGATGCGCATGCACATATCTGGGGAGACGAGCGTTCCCTGCTATGCACTGTGTGCCATTCCTGTCATGTGGCTATCGGTCACATGGTGGATGACGTTGCCGTCTCGTTCGCGTGACCGTGGGCCTTGTGACCTTGTGTACTTATAGAGTATCCCCTATTTATACACTTATGTATTATGATTATGCCCTTGTCACTTTAATTATGTATCATATGGAAATAAATTGATCACATGACTATGTCTATTTAAACTATCTTGGATCACTTGCACTTTGAATTGAAAAAGGTGGTGTGAAACTACAGAAATGTCAATTTTTTGGCTGGATTAAAGGCTTTATTTTTTGCGGCTTTGGTGTGCTACAGCCGTCTCTATTCATCTCTACATCATTGGACCCAGGACCGGGGGCCCACTGCCTGCGCCCATATACAGATTTTTGTTTCTCAGGAATGCTGCGCTTTCCCTCTAAGTTCTTTATCTATCTTTATCAGTGTTTCCCAACCAAGGTGCCTCTAGCTGTTACAAAACTACAATGCCCAGCATGCCTGGACAGCTGGGAAGTTTTGCAACAGCTGGAGGCACTATGGTAAAGATGGGGGGGTTGAGCATGGATGGTGCTGGGGGGAGGGGGCGGTAAGCATGGATGGTGCTGGGAAGTGGGGGGGGGGGGGCTACAGGAATGGTTCTGGAAAAGGGGGACAGGGATTGTGTATGTTTGTGTGTGTGGTGGTGGGGGGGTGTTTGGGGGACACAGAGTGCCCCCCTGTTTACTGGCCTCAGAAGGCTCTCTGCACTGATGAGCTTCAGCATTCTCTTTACTGATCAATAGTGTTGAGCGGCATAGGCCATATTCGAATTCGCGAATATTCGCGAATATATGGGCGAATATTCGTCATATATTCGCGAATATTCGCATATTCGTTATATCCTCGTTTTATTTTCGCATATGCGGAAATTCGCGAATGCGAAAATTAACATATACAAAATTAGTATACGCGAAAATTCACATATGCGAAAATTAGCATATGCAAATTTTCGCATATGCGAATTTTCGCACGCCAGTCTCACACAGTAGTATTACAGCCTTCTTTACACCACACAAGCTGGAAGCAGAGAGGGGTGATCACTGTGATGTGTACTGTGAAGAAGAAAAAAAAAAAAAAAACGAATATTCGTAATTACGAATATATAGCGCTATATTCGCGAAATTCGCGAATTCGCGAACATGCGATATTCGTGAATAATATTCGAATTGCGAATATTCGCGAGCAACACTACTGATCAACAGCTCTGCCTGCTTGCCAGGTTCAAGTGATGTTATTATGATACGTGACCCATGCATACAGGGAAAGCTGCCAATCAGCGGAGGAGGAAGAGGAGCTGAGTAAGTTCCCCGCGAGAACTATACAGGAGAAAGCCACAGAACTTTGACTGTCCCTGTCACTGGCTTTGTCTGTAAGCGCTTGCTAGGCAATGCACTCTGCACTGTAGATTGAGCTCACAAGAACAGACAGGGATGGTCGGACGCACCTGGGTCAGGGTGTCACCAACCTGAGGGGTCACCCGGAACGGTCTGCAGCAAACACATACACCCCTGCCCACCCCTGGCAACGCCACTGACTCTGCTCCTAGACAATTTATTCCCTATCCAAAGGATTTTGGATAAGTTGTCTGATCGTGGGGGGTCTGGCTCCTGGGACCCCCGCAATGTCACCATGCCCCCTCCATTCATGTCTATGGGAGGGGGCGTGATGAGAAGTACACAAAAAGGCACGGTGCTGGCTCGAAAATCGGGGGGGGGGGGGGGGGGGGACACAGCCTGACACGCTTCTTCGCATTCTCCCACCTCTCAGGCATTCCTTGACTGATGTTCAGAGCCATGTTTGTCAATCAAGGAGGAGCTGGAAGGGGAGAGCAATTATGGGGAGCAGCCAGGCTGGGGCACTTGAGTAGCTTGACTCAGCCTCCTTGACACTTGGCTGAAAAATACAAAGGTGCTTTTATAAGTTTGGCTCCAGGAAAAGTAAAGTTTGCTTTCAGCAAATACAGCTGCCAGATTCCCTTTACTCCAGGAATAGACCAGGAATACATAAGACAAATTTGAAAACACTTTCAGGTGGTTCTGCACCATACATTTGTGTATTACACCTGACTATTTGACGATACTGGATTTAATGTGGAATGTTGTTTCAGGGATCTATCTAATTGACTAAAGGTCATGGAGAAATTTTTCTGCACCATATCTATGACAATCATGGATGTTCCTTAGTTTCTAGTGCTATTGTTACCATTAAAAATGTCAGAACCCTGAAATAACAGACTTAAAGGGGTTCTCCGGTGCTTAGACATCTTATCCAAAGGATAGGGGATAAGATGCCTGATCGCGGGAGTCCCGCCGCTGGGGACCCCGGGATCTTGCACGCGGCACCCCGTTTGTAATCAGTCTCCGGAGTGTGTTCGCTCCGGGACTGATTACCGACGACACCTCCGCCCCCGTCATGCTCTGCCCCTCAATGCAAGCCTAAGGGAGGGGTCGTGAAAGCTGTCACGCCCCCTCCCGTAGGCTTGCATTGAGGGACGGAGCATTACATCCCACAGGGGCGGAGGCGTGATGTCACACGCCGCCGGCCCTGTGGTCGTCGGTGATCAGTCCCTGAGCAAACACGCTCCGGGGACTGATTACAAACGGGGTGCCGCGTACAAGATCCCGGGGGTCCCCAGCGGCGGGACTCCCAGGATCAGGCATCTTATCCCCTATCCTTTTGCCAGTTCTTTTAGAGAAAACTATGTTTGCAGAATATTGCGCTATCCAATATGGCCGCCAAATCTGGTGATCAATAGTGGTACAGAAAGTGACCTTGAACATGTGTGCTTATTTTCATATTGTTCTGACCTACCATTTTAGAGAAAACTATGTTTACAGAATATTGCGCAATCCAATGTGGCCGCCATATCTGGTGATCAATAGTGGTACAGGAAGTGATCACGAACATGTGTGCTAATTTTCCCATTGTTCAGAAAAAAATAACCAAGAAAATATAAAAAATAAATAATCCAAAACCTCCCTCACATTAGCCATAACTAAACATTGGCTGTCAGCATAAGACTGAAAGGCATAATATACTGCACTACAATACCAGTGCAGTTTATTATATGAGCGATCTGAAGATCGCTGGTAAACGCCCTCTTACAGGCTTAGTTTGAAAAGTACAAAGAAAAGAAATGGTCGATAAAATAATAAACTATTGTTGGGAGACATAAAACATTTAATAATATAATTCAACCACCCCACCTTTCAAAATTAAAAGGCATTTATTCCCATTACACGATTAACTGTTGTATATAATATAAACATTGTAGATAAAATATTTAAGAAAAAAAAATTTAAATATACAATATATTTTAAGTAACAAAAATGTAAAGCTCTAGATCCCAATGTGTTTCATCTGTTTTTTCTGTTCCTTTTTCTTATGTGGTTTTAAAATTCCTGAGATAAGTAGTTCTGGACTTAGAGTGTTATATATATATTAGCGTCTGTAGCATGTATCAAGGAACATGTTATCATACCTGTGTCTTTTTACAGGTGACTGATGCCCGATGAGAAGGTGAACGTGACATATACCCTCTTCAGCTGCAAGAAAGGAACCACGAGACAGGTAATTAATATTTATATTAATTACTGATAACAATCAGGCTAGATGTAAAATCTAGACCTGCAGAGATGTTATAGTCTCTCCCTTATACATGAAGATGTATGTGTTGTTAATAAGTATATCGTTTATGGACAGCTTCTTATATAACACAAGCATATCTCAGGTACAGAGATTAGGAACATTTATGATCCTTATTCTCTGTGTTTTATTTGTAGGAATCCCCTTTTCCTTTTTCAATATTTAATAGAAACGACTCAACTGACTGCAGAGTTTACAAGTTTACTTTAGACTGTGGGCTGACTGACCGCAGATTTAGGACTTAACTATACTAAGTAAAGAAAAGTCAATATTTTTTTTCTTCAAATATATAATTATTGCCAAAGACTATAGCCAAAATAACACATAGCCTTTTAACATAATGCTGAAGGGCATAATACACTGCACTTTAATACTAGTGCAGTGTATTATAAAAGCGATCTGAAGATCGCTGTTAAAAGTCCCCTTTATAAAAAATGACAGGCTAGGTTCAAACTAAGGAATTTTCAGCCGGAATAACTATTGCCGGAGATTACACAGATGCATTGCCGTCCACATAGGTGGCAATGTGTTCTGCATGGATCCTATCTAAAAAAAAGTAAAAAATAAACAAGTCATAAAATAATTAAGCCCCACCCATCCCCTACAAACAAAATAATATGTACATATATAAAAAAAGAAAAAGATTTTAAAAATAACCCAAAGAATATAAAAAAATAACCCAACCCTCCCCTCACATTCGCCATAACTAAACATTGGCTGTCAACATAATGCTGGCAGCCATAATACACTGCACTGTAATACTAGTGCAATGTATTATAAGGGTGATCAGTAGGTCGCTTGTGAAAGCCCTCTCATGTGATAAAAAAGATCAAATAATAGTTAATAAACTAATTAAACAGAACACCCGTAAAAACATATTAAAAAAAGAGAAAAAAAATGTTTTAAAAATATAACCACAATTAAACCACTGACAATACCGTAACCATACATTGTCTTTTTGAACAATACTGAGAGGCTTAAGACACTTCCATACTACAGCAGTCTATTAATATATAAGCTATTGAAAGATGGCTGCTTTCAGTCACTTAATAGGAATAGTTAAAACTAGTAAGAAAAAATAAACAAGGTTAATAAAATAATTTAAAAAAAAACTAAACTCAAGCTCCACAAAAACATCCATTTAAAAACATTTTTGTATCATATATAAAATTAAGAAAGCAGAAAAAAAAATTTAAAATGTCCAAAAAACTGTATTACCACATAAAATACTCCTAACGATAGCCATAACCATACACTGCTTGTTATCATAATGCTGAGAGGCATAATACCTTGCACTACAATAGTAGTGCAATGTTTCATAGAAACGTTCAGATCAGTGGTGAAAGGTCGCTCTCTTACGGTAAAGATAAAATTAGTAAGGCAGAAATGCTATGAAAAACAATAACTTTAACAATAAAAATACATTTAATAAATAAAATATGGCTGCAAGCCGCGATACAGGGGGCCAAGCTGCACTGCCGGGTTATAATACACGATTGCTGTGAACCCTGATGGTGATGGTGATCATGGACATGTGTGCTAATTTTCACATTGTGCTGACCAGTTATTTAAGAGAAAAGTAGGCTTGCAAAATATTGCGCAATCCAAAATGGAGGCCAAACCATGTAAATGTGGTAGAGAAAGGGATCACGAACATGTGTGCTAATTTTCACAATGTTCTGACCAGTAATTTCAGAGACAACTATGCATGCAGAAAATTGCTTAATCAAACATGGCCGCCAAATCTGGTGATCAACTGTGGTACAGAAAGTGATGACAAACGTGTGCAAATTTTTGCACGGTTCTCACCAGTTCTTTTAGAGAAAACTATGTTTGCAGAATATTGCGCAATCCAATATGGCCGCCAAATCTGGTGATCAATAGTGGTACAGGAAGTGATCACGAACATGTGTGCTTATTTTCATATTGTTCTGACCTACAATTTTTGAGAAAACTATGTTTGCAGAATATTGCGCAATCCAATGTGGCCACCAAATCTGGTGATCAATAGTGGTACAGGAAGGGATCACGAACATGTGTGCTAATTTTCACATTGTTCAGAAAAAAATAACCAAGAAAATATAAAAAATAAATAATCCAAAACCTCCCTTACATTAACCATAACTAAACATTGGCTGTCAGGATAAGGCTGAAAGGCATAATCTGGTGCACTACAATACCAGTGCAGTTTATTATATGAGCGATCTGAAGATCGCTGGTAAACGCCCTCTTGCAAGATTAGTTTAAAATGTACAAAGAAAAGAAATGGTCGATAAAATAATAAAAAACTATTGTCAGCATAATGTTGGGAGGCATAAAACATTTAATAATATATTTCAACCCCCCCCCCTTTCAAAATTAAAAGGCATACATTCCCATTACATGATTAACTGTTGTATATAATATAAAAATTGTAGATAAAATATTTAAGAAAAAAAATTGAACTATACAATATATTTTAAGTAAAAAAAATGTAAAACTCTAGATCCCAATGTATTTCATCTGTTTTTTGTTGTTCCTTTATCTTATGTGGTTTCAAAATTCCTGAGATAAGTAGTTCTGGTCTTAGAGTGTTATTTATATTAGCGTCTGTAGCATGTATCAAGGAACATGTTATCATACCTGTGTGTTTTTACAGGTGACTGATGCCCGGTGAGAAGGTGAACGTGGCATATACCCTCGTCAGCTGCAAGAAAGGAACCACGAGACAGGTAATTAATATTTATATTAATTACTGATAACAATCAGGCTAGATGTAAAATCTAGGCCTGCAGAGATGTTATAGTCTCTCCCTTATACATGAAGATGTATGTGTTGTTAATAAGTATATTGTTTATGTACAGCTTCTTATATAACACAAGCATATCTCAGGTACAGAGATTAGGAACATTTATGATCCTTATTCTCTGTTCTTTATTTGTAGGAATCCCCTTTTTCAATATTTAATAGAAATGACTCAACTGACTGCAGAGTTTACAAGTTTACTTTAGACTGTGGGCTGAGTGACCGCAGTTTTTGGACTTAACTGTACAAAGTAAAGAAAAGTCAATATTTTTTTGCTTCAAATATATAATTATAGCCAAAGACTATAGCCATAATAACACATAACCTTTTAACCCCTTAAGGACTCAGGGTTTTTCCGTTTTTGCACTTTCGTTTTTTAATCCTTACCTTTTAAAAATCATAACCCTTTCAATTTTCCACCTAAAAATCCATATTATGGCTTATTTTTTGCGTCGCCAATTGTACTTTGCAGTGACATTAGTAATTTTACCCGAAAATGCACGGCGAAACGGAAAAAAAAATCATTGTGCGACAAAATCGAAAAAAAACCCGCCATTTTGTAACTTTTGGGGGCTTCCGTTTCTACGCAGTGCATATTTCGGTAACAATTACACCTTATCATTATTCTGTAGGTCCATACGGTTAAAATGATACCCTACCTATATAGGTTTGATTTTGTCGCACTTCTGGAAAAAATCATAACTACATGCAGGAAAATGTATACGTTTAAAAATGTCATATTCTGACCCCTATAACTTTTTTATTTTTCCACATAAAGGGCGGTATGAGGACTCATTTTTTGCGCCGTGATCTTAAGTTTTTATCGGTATGATTATTGTTTTGATCGGACTTTTTGATCACTTTTTATTCATTATTTAATGATATAAAAAGTGACCAAAATACGCTTTTTTGGACTTTGGAATTTTTTTGCCCGTACGCCATTGATCGTACGGTTTAATTAATGATATATTTTTATAGTTCGGACATTTACGCACGCGGCGATACCACATATGTTTTATTTATTTTTTTTACACTGTTTTTTTTCTTTTTTTATGGGAAAAGGGGGGTGATTCAAACTTTTATTAGGGAAGGGGTTAAATGACCTTTATTAACACTTTTTTTTTACATTTTTTTTGCAGTGTTATAGGTCCCATAGGGACCTATAACACTGCACACACTGATCTCCTATGCTGATCACTGGCGTGTATTAACGCGCCTGTGATCAGCATTATTGGCGCTTGACTGCTCCTGCCTGGATCTCAGGCACGGAGCAGTCATTCGTCGATCGGACACCGAGGAGGCAGGTAGGGGCCCTCCCGGTGTCCGGTCAGCTGTTCAGGACGCCGCGATTTCACCGCGGCGGTCCCGAACAGCCCGACTGAGCAGCCGGGTCACTTTCAGCTTCACTTTAGAAGCGGTGGTCAGCTTTGACCGCCGCTTCTAAAGGGTTAATACCGCACATCGCCGCGATCGGCGATGTGTGGTATTAGCCGCGGGTCCCAGCCGTTGATGAGCGGCGGGACCGACGCGATATGATGCAGGATCGCGGCGCAATCCCGCTTCATATCGCGGGAGCCGGCGCAGGACGTAAATATACGTCTTGCGTCGTTAAGGGGTTAACATAATGCTGAAGGGCATAATACACTGCACTTTAATACTAGTGCAGTGTATTATAAAAGCGATCTGAAGATCACTGATAAAAGTCCCCTTAATAAAAAATTAAAGGCTAGGTTCAAACTAAGGAATTTTCAGCCGGAATAACTATTGCCGGAGATTCCGCAGATGCATTGCCGTCCACATAGGTGGCAATGTGTTCTGCATGGATCCTATCTAAAAAAAAAAGTTAAAAATAAACAAGTTATAAAATAATTAAGCCCTACCCATCCCCTACAAAAAAACAAAATATATAAAAATGTCCAAAAAACTGTATTACCACATAAAATACTCCTAACGATAGCCATAACCATACACTGCTTGTTAGCATAATGCTGAGAGGCATAATACCCTGCACTACAATAGTAGTGCAGTGTTTCATAGAAACGTTCAGATCAGTGGTGAAAGGTCGCTCTCTTACGGGAAAGACAAAATTAGAAAGACAGAAATGCTATGAAAAACAAAAACCTTAATAATAAAAAAATATTTAATAAATAAAATATAGCTGCAAGCAGCGATACAGGTGGCCAAGCTGCACTGCAGGGTTATAATACACGATTGCTATGACCCCTGATGGTGATGGTTATGGTGGACATGTGTGCTAATTTTCACATTGTGCTGACCAGTTATTTAAGAGAAAAGTATGCTTGCAAAATATTGCGCAGTCCAAAATGGAGGCCAAACCATGTAAATGTGGTAGAGAAAGGGATCACGAACATGTGTGCTAATTTTCACAGTGTTCTGACCAGTAATTTCAGAGACAATTATGCATGCAGAATATTGCTTAATCAAACATGGCCGCCAAATCTGTGATCAATTGTGGTACAGACAGTGATGACAAACATGTGTGCTAATTTTTGCACGGTTCTCACCAGTTCTTTTAGAGAAAACTATGTTTGCAGAATATTGCGCAATCCAATATGGCTGCCAAATCTGGTGATCAATAGTGGTACAGAAAGTGATCACGAGCATGTGTGCTTATTTTCATATTGTTCTGACCTACAATTTTAGAGAAAACTATGTTTGCAGAATATTGCGCAATCCAATGTGGCTGCCAAATCTGGTGATCAATAGTGGTACAGGAAGTTAATAAGAACATGTGTGCAAATTTTCACTTTGTTCAGAAAAAATTACCAAAAACAATATAAAAAATAAATAATCCAAAACCTCCCTCACATTAGCCATAACTAAACATTGGCTGTCAGCACAAGGCTGAAAGACATAATATACTGCACTACAATACCAGTGCAGTTTATTATATGAGCGATCTGAAGATCGCTGGTAAACGCCCTCTTACAGGATTAGTTTGAAAAGTACAAAGAAAATAAATAATCTATAAAATAATAAAAAACTATTGTCAGCATGATGTTGGGAGGCATAAAACATTTAACCCCTTAAGGACCGGGGGTTTTTCCGTTTTTGCATTTTCGTTTTGCACCTAAAAATCCATATGATGGCTTATTTTTTGCACCACCAATTCTACTTTGTAATGACGTCAGTCATTGTGCCCAAAAATCTACGGTGAAACGGGAAAAAAAATCATTGTGAGACAAAATTGAAAAAAAAAACGTCATTTTGTAACTTTTGGGGGCTTCCGTTTCTACGTAGTACATTTTTCTGTAAAAATGACACCTTACCTTTATTCTGTAGGTCCATATGATTAAAATGATACCCTACTTATACAGGTTTGAATTTGTCGCATTTCTGGAAAAAATCATAACTTCATGCAGAAAAATTTATACGTTTAAAATTGTCATCTTCTGACCCCTATAACTTTTTTATTTTTCCGTGTATGGGGCGGTATGAGGGCTCATTTTTTGCGCCGTGATCTGAAGTTTTAACGGTATCATTTTTGCATTGATAGGACTTATTGATCGCTTTTTATTCATTTTTTCATGATATAAAAAGTGACCAAAAATGCACTATTTTGGACTTTGGAATTTTTTTGCGCGCACGCCATTGACCATGCGGTTTAATTAACGATATATTTTTATAATTCGGACATTTCCGCACGCGGCGATACCATTTATGTTTATTTTTATTTTTATTTACACTGTGTTTTTTCTTTTATGGGAAAAGGGGGGTGATTCAAACTTTTAATAGGGAAGGGGTTAAATGATGTTTATTCACTTTTTTTTTGCACTTTTTTTTGCAGTGTTATAGGTCCCATAGGGACCTATAACACTGCACACACTGATCTTTTACATTGATCACTGGTTTCTCATAAGAAACCAGTGATCGATGATTCTGCCGCATGACTGCTCATGC
Organism: Hyla sarda; assembly: GCF_029499605.1. Classification (NCBI taxonomy): domain Eukaryota; kingdom Metazoa; phylum Chordata; class Amphibia; order Anura; family Hylidae; genus Hyla; species Hyla sarda. The sequence goes on from NC_079190.1 coordinate 187,844,293, forward strand.
CTGGATCTCAGGCACTGAGCAGTCATTCGGCGATCGGACAGCGAGGAGGCAGGTAGGGGCCCTCCCGCTGTCCTGTCAGCTGTTCGGGATGCCGCGATTTCACCGCGGCTATCCCGAACAGCCCACTGAGCTAGCCGGCATGCTTTCGGTTTCACTTTAGACGCGGCGTTCAACTTTGAACGCCGCGTCTAAAGGGTTAATAGCGCGCGGCACAGCGATCAATGCCGCGCGCTATTAGCCACGGGTCCCGGCCGTTGTTAGAGGCCGGGCCCGAACCGCTATGACGCGGGGCCACGCCGTGGCCCCGCGTTATAGATCGGGAGTGGACACATGACGTTCCAGTACGTCATGTGTCCTTAAGGGGTTAATAATATAATTCAACCCCCCCCTTTCAAAATTAAAAGGCATACATTCCCATTACATGATTAACTGTTGTATATAATATAAAAATTGTAGATAAAATACTTAAGAAAGAAAATTAAAATATACAATATATTTTAAGTAAACAAACAAAAAAAAGCTCTAGATCCCAATGTGTTTCATGTGTTTTTTTTTTTGTTCCTTTTTCTTACGTGGTTTCAAAATTCCTGAGATAAGTAGTTCTGGCCTTAGAGTGTTATATATATTAATGTCTGTAGCATGTATCAAGGAACATGTTATCATACCTGTGTCTTTTTACAGGTGACTGATGCCCGGTGAGAAGGTGAACGTGGCATATACCCTCATCAGCTGCAAGAAAGGAACCACGAGACAGGTAATTAATATTTATATTAATTACTGATAACAATCAGGCTAGATGTAAAATCTAGACCTGCAGAGATGTTATAGTCTCTCCCTTATACATGAAGATGTATGTGTTGTTAATAAGTATATCGTTTATGGACAGCTTCTTATATAACACAAGCATATCTCAGGTACAGAGATTAGGAACATTTATGATCCTTATTCTCTGTCTTTTATTTGTAGGAATCCCCTTTTTCAATATTTAATAGAAACGAATCAACTGACTGCAGAGTTTACAAGTTTACATTAGACTGTGGGCTGACTGACCGCAGTTTTTGGACTTAACTGTACTAAGTAAAGAAAAGTCAATTTTTTTTTGCTTCAAGCATATAATTATAGCCAAAGACTATAGCCAAAATAACACATAGCCTTTTATCATAATGCTGAAGGGCATAATACACTGCACTTTAATACTAAGGCAGTGTATTATAAAAGCGATCTGAAGATTGCTGTTAAATATCCCCTTTATAATAAAAAATTAAAGGCTAGGTTCAAACTTAGGAATTTTCAGCCGGAATAACTATTGCCGGAGATTCCGCAGATGCATTGCCGTCCACATAGGTGGCAATGTGTTCTGCATGGATCCTTTCTAAAAAAAAGTTAAAAATAAACAAGTTATAAAATAATTAAGCCCCACCCATCCCCTACAAAAAACACATGTACATATATAAAAAAAAGAAAAAGATTTTAAAAATAACCCAAAAAATATAAAAAATAACCCAACCCTCCCCTCACATTCGCCATAAATAAACATTGGCTGTCAACATAATGTTTGCAGCCATAATACACTGCACTGTAATACTAGTGCAATGTATTATATGGGTGATCAGTAGATCGCTTGTAAAAGCTGTCTCATGGGATAAAAAAGAACAAATAATAGTTAATAAACTAATTAAACAGAACACCCTTAAAAACATATAAAAAAAAGAGAATTAAAAAAAAAAATAACCACAATTAAACCACTGACAATACCATAACCATACATTGTCTTTTTTGAACAATACCGAGAGGCATAAGACACTGCCATACTACTGCAGTCTATTAATATATAAGCTATCGAAAGATGGCAGCTTTCAGTCCCTTAATAGGAATAGTTAAAACTAGTAAGAAAAAAAACAAGGTTAATAAAATAATTTAAAAAAACTAAAACTCAACTTCCCCAAAAACATCCTTTAAAACATTTTTGTATCATATAGAAAATTAGGAAAGCAGAACAAAATATATAAAAATGTCCAAAAAACTGTATTACCACATAAAATACTCCTAATGATAGCCATAACCATACACTGCTTGTTAGCATAATGCTGAGAGGCATAATACCCTGCACTACAATAGTAGTGCAGTGTTTCATAGAAACGTTCAGATCAGTGGTGAAAGGTCGCTCTATTACGGGAAAGACAAAATTAGAAAGGCAGAAATGATATGAAAAACAAAAACCTTAATAATAACAAAATATTTAATAAATAAAATATAGCTGCAAGCAGCGATACAGGTGGCCAAGCTGCACTGCTGGGTTATAATACACGATTGCTATGACCCCTGATGGTGATGGTGATTGTGGACATGTGTGCTAATTTTCACATTGTGCTGACCAGTTATTTAAGAGTAAAGTATGCTTGCAAAATATTGCGCAATCCAAAATGGAGGCCAAACCATGTAAATGTGGTAGAAAAAGGGATCACGAACATGTGTGCTAATTTTCACAGTGTTCTGACCAGTAATTTCAGAGACAACTATGCATGCAGAATATTGCTTAATCAAACATGGCCGCCAAATCTGTGATCAATTGTGGTACAGACAGTGATGAGAAACATGTGTGCTAATTTTTGCACGGTTCTCACCAGTTCTTTTAGAGAAAACTATGTTTGCAGAATATTGCGCAATCCAATATGGCTGCCAAATCTGGTGATCAATAGTGGTACAGAAAGTGATCACGAGCATGTGTGCTTATTTTCATATTGTTCTGACCTACAATTTTAGAGAAAACTATGTTTGCAGAATATTGCGCAATCCAATGTGGCCGCCAAATCTGGTAATCAATAGTGGTACAGGAAGTGATCACGAACATGTGTGCAAATTTTCACATTGTTCAGAAAAAATTACCAAAGACAATATAAAAAATAAATAATCCAAAACCTCCCTCACATTAGCCATAACTAAACATTGGCTGTCAGCACAAGGCTGAAAGGCATAATATACTGCACTACAATTCCAGTGCAGTTTATTATATGAGCGATCTGAAGATCGCTGGTAAATGCCTTCTTACAGGATTAGTTTGAAAAGTACAAAGAAAATAAATAATCGATAAAATAATAAAAAACTATTGTCAGCATAAAGTTGGGAGGCATAAAACATTTAATAATATAATTCAATCCCCCCCCCTTTCAAAATTAAAAGGCATACATTCCCATTACATGATTAACTGTTGTTTATAATATAAAAATTGTAGCTAAAATATTTAAGAAAAAAAATTTAAATATACAACATATTTTAAGTAAAAAATAATTTAAAACTCTAGATCCCAATGTGTTTCATCTGTTTTTTTTTGTTCCTTTTTCTTATGCGGTTTAAAAATTCCTGAGATAAGTAGTTCTGGCCTTAGAGTGTTATATATATTAGCGTCTGTAGCATGTATCAAGGAACATGTTATCATACCTGTGTGTTTTTACAGGTGACTGATGCCCGGTGAGAACGTGAACGTGACATATACCCTCGTCAGCTGCAAGAAAGGAACCACGAGACAGGTAATTAATATTTATATTAATTACTGATAACAATCAGGCTAGATGTAAAATCTAGACCTGCAGAGATGTTATAGTCTCTCCCTTATACATGAAGATGTATGTGTTGTTAATAAGTATATCGTTTATGGACAGCTTCTTATATAACACAAGCATATCTCAGGTACATAGATTAGGAACATTTATGATCCTTATTCTCTGTCTTTTATTTGTAGGAATCCCCTTTTTCAATATTTAATAGAAACGACTCAACTGACTGCAGAGTTTACAAGTTTACTTTAGACTGTGGGCTGACTGACCGCAGTTTTTGGACTTAACTGTACTAAGTAAAGAAAAGTCAATATTTTTTTTGCTTCAAACATATAATTATAGCCAAAGACTATAGCCAAAATAACACATAGCCTTTTAACATAATGCTGAAGGGCATAATACACTGCACTTTAATACTAGTGCAGTGTATTATAAAAGCGATCTGAAGATTGCTGTTAAAAGTCCCCTTTATAAAAAAATTAAAGGCTAGGTTCAAACTTAGGAATTTTCAGCCGGAATAACTATTGCCGGAGATTCCGCAGATGCATTGCCGTCCACATAGGTGGCAATGTGTTCTGCATGGATCCTATCTAAAAAAAAGTTAAAAATAAACAAGTTATAAAATAATTAAGCCCCACCCATCCCCTACAAAAAACACATGTACATATATAAAAAAGAGAAAAAGATTTTAAAAATAACCCAAAAAATATAAAAAATAACCCAACCCTCCCCTCACATTCGCCATAAATAAACATTGGCTGTCAACATAATGTTTGCAGCCATAATACACTGCACTGTAATACTAGTGCAATGTAGTATATGGGTGATCAGTAGATCGCTTGTGAAAGCTCTCTCATGGGATAAAAAAGAACAAATTATAGTTAATAAACTAATTAAACAGAACACCCTTAAAAACATATTAAAAAAAGAGAATTAAAAAAAAAATAACCACAATTAAACCACTGACAATACGATAACCATACATTGTCGTTTTTGAACAATACCGAGAGGCATAAGACACTGCCATACTACTGCAGTCTATTAATATATAAGCTATCGAAAGATGGCAGCTTTCAGTCCCTTAATAGGAATAGTTAAAACTAGTAAGAAAAAAAACAAGGTTAATAAAATAATTTAAAAAAACTAAAACTCAACTTCCCCAAAAACATCCTTTAAAACATTTTTGAATCATATACAAAATTAAGAAAGCAGAACAAAATATATAAAAATGTCCAAAAAACTGTATTACCACATAAAATACTCCTAATGATAGCCATAACCATACACTGCTTGTTAGCATAATGCTGAGAGGCATAATACCCTGCACTACAATAGTAGTGCAGTGTTTCATAGAAATGTTCAGATCAGTGGTGAAAGGTCGCTCTCTTACGGGAAAGACAAAATTAGAAAGGCAGAAATGATATGAAAAACAAAAACCTTAATAATAAAAAAATATTTCATAAATAAAATATAGCTGCAAGCAGCGATACAGGTGGCCAAGCTGCACTGCTGGGTTATAATACACGATTGCTATGACCCCTGATGGTGATGGTGATCGTGGACATGTGTGCTAATTTTCACATTGTGCTGACCAGTTATTAAAGAGTAAAGTATGCTTGCTAAATATTGCGCAATCCAAAATGGAGGCCAAACCATGTAAATGTGGTAGAGAAAGGGATCACGAACATGTGTGCTAATTTTCACAGTGTTCTGACCAGTAATTTCAGAGACAACTATGCATGCAGAATATTGCTTAATCAAACATGGCCGCCAAATCTGTGATCAATTGTGGTACAGACAGTGATGACAAACATGTGTGCTAATTTTTGCACGGTTCTCACCAGTTCTTTTAGAGAAAACTATGTTTGCAGAATATTTCGCAATCCAATATGGCTGCCAAATCTGGTGATCAATAGTGGTACAGGAAGTGATCACGAACATGTGTGCAAATTTTCACATTGTTCAGAAAAAATTACCAAAAACAATATAAAAAATAAATAATCCAAAACTTCCCTCACATTAGCCATAACTAAACATTGGCTGTCAGCACAAGGCTGAAAGGCATATTATACTGCACTACAATACCAGTGCAGTTTATTATATGAGCGATCTGAAGATCGCTGGTAAATGCCCTCTTACAGGATTAGTTTGAAAAGTACAAAGAAAAGAAATGATCGATAAAATAATAAAAAACTATTGTCAGCATAATGTTGGGAGGCATAAAACATTTTATAATATAATTCAATCCCCCCCTTTCAAAATTAAAAGGCATACATTCCCATTACATGATTAACTGTTGTTTATAATATAAAAATTGTAGCTAAAATATTTAAGAAAAAAAATTAAAATATACAACATATTTTAAGTAAAAAAATATTAAAAGCTCTAGATCCCAATGTGTTTCATCTGTTTTTTTTGTTCCTTTTTCTTATGTGGTTTCAAAATTCCTGAGATAAGTAGTTCTGGCCTTAGAGTGTTATATATATATAAGCGTCTGTAGCATGTATCAAGGAACATGTTATCATACCTGTGTGTTTTTACAGGTGACTGATGCCCGGTGAGAAGGTGAACGTGACATATACCCTCGTCAGCTGCAAGAAAGGAACCACGAGACAGGTAATTAATATTTATATTAATTACTGATAACAATCAGGCTAGATGTAAAATCTAGACCTGCAGAGATGTTATAGTCTCTCCCTTATACATGAAGATGTATGTGTTGTTAATAAGTATATTGTTTATGGACAGCTTCTTATATAACACAAGCATATCTCAGGTACAGAGATTAGGAACATTTATGATCCTTATTCTCTGTCTTTTATTTGTAGGAATCCTCTTTTTCAATATTTAATAGAAACGACTCAACTGACTGCAGAGTTTACAAGTTTACTTTAGACTGTGGGCTGACTGACCGCAGTTTTTGGACTTAACTGTACTAAGTAAAGAAAAGTCAATATTTTTTTGCTTCAAACATATAATTATAGCCAAAGACTATAGCTAAATGAACACATAGCCTTTTATCATAATGCTGAAGGGCATAATACACTGCACTTTAATACTAGTGCAGTGTATTATAAAAGCGATCTGAAGATTGCTGTTAAAAGTCCCCTTTATAAAAAAAATTAAAGGCTAGGTTCAAACTTAGGAATTTTCTGCCGGAATAACTATTGCCGGAGATTCCGCAGATGCATTGCCGTCCACATAGGTGGCAATGTGTTCTGCATGGATCCTATCTAAAAAAAAGTTAAAAATAAACAAGTTATAAAATAATTAAGCCCCACCCATCCCCTACAAAAAACACATGTACATATATAAAAAAGAGAAAAAGATTTTAAAAATAACCCAAAAAATATAAAAAATAACCCTCCCATCACATTCGCCATAAATAAACATTGGCTGTCAACATAATGTTTGCAGCCATAATACACTGCACTGTAATACTAGTGCAATGTAGTATATGGGTGATCAGTAGATCGCTTGTGAAAGCTCTCTCATGGGATAAAAAAAGAACAAATAATAGTTAGTAAACTAACTAAACAGAACACCCTTAAAAACATATAAAAAAAAAGAGAATTAAAAAAAAAATAACCACAATTAAACCACTGACAATACCATAACCATACATTGTCGTTTTTGAACAATACCGAGAGGCATAAGACACTGCCATACTACTGCAGTCTATTAATATATAAGCTATCAAAAGATGGCAGCTTTCAGTCCCTTAATAGGAATAGTTAAAACTAGTAAGAAAAAAACAAGGTTAATAAAATAATTTAAAAAAACTAAAACTCAACTTCCCCAAAAACATCCTTTAAAACATTTTTGTATCATATACAAAATTAAGAAAGCAGAACAAAATATATAAAAATGTCCAAAAAACTGTATTACCACATAAAATACTCCTAATGATAGCCATAACCATACACTGCTTGTTAGCATAATGCTGAGAGGCATAATACCCTGCACTACAATAGTAGTGCAGTGTTTCATAGAAATGTTCAGATCAGTGGTGAAAGGTCGCTCTCTTACGGGAAAGACAAAATTAGAAAGGCAGAAATGATATGAAAAACAAAAACCTTAATAATAACAAAATATTTCATAAATAAAATATAGCTGCAAGAAGCGATACAGGTGGCCAAGCTGCACCTCTGGGTTATAATACACGATTGCTATGACCCCTGATGGTGATGGTGATCGTGGACATGTGTGCTAATTTTCACATTGTGCTGACCAGTTATTTAAGAGTAAAGTATGCTTGCAAAATATTGCGCAATCCAAAATGGAGGCCAAACCATGTAAATGTGGTAGAGAAAGGGATCGCAAACATGTGTGCTAATTTTCACAGTGTTCTGACCAGTAATTTCAGAGACAACTATGCATGCAGAATATTGCTTAATCAAACATGGCCGCCAAATCTGTGATCAATTGTGGTACTGACAGTGATGACAAACATGTGTGCTAATTTTTGCACGGTTCTCACCAGTTCTTTTAGAGAAAACTATGTTTGCAGAATATTGCGCAATCCAATATGGCCGCCAAATCTGGTGATCAATAGTGGTACAGAAAGTGATCACGAGCATGTGTGCTTATTTTCATATTGTTCTGACCTACAAATTTAGAGAAAACTATGTTTGCAGAATATTGCGCAATACAATGTGGCTGCCAAATCTGGTGATCAATAGTGGTACAGGAAGTGATCACGAACATGTGTGCAAATTTTCACATTGTTCAGAAAAAATTACCAAAAACAATATAAAAAATAAATAATCCAAAACCTCCCTCACATTAGCCATAACTAAACATTGGCTGTCAGCACAAGGCTGAAAGGCATAATGTACTGCACTACAATTCCAGTGCAGTTTATTATATGAGCGATCTGAAGATCGCTGGTAAACGCCCTCTTACAGGATTAGTTTGAAAAGTACAAAGAAAAGAAATGATCGATAAAATAATAAAAAACTATTGTCAGCATAATGTTGGGAGGCATAAAACATTTAATAATATAATTCAACCCCCCCTTTCAAAATTAAAAGGCATACATTCCCATTACATGATTAACTGTTGTTTATAATATAAAAATTGTAGCTAAAATATTTAAGAAAAAAAATTAAAATATACAACATATTTTAAGTAAAAAAACATTTAAAGCTCTAGATCCCAATGTGTTTCATCTGTTTTTTTTGTTCCTTTTTCTTATGTGGTTTCAAAATTCCTGAGATAAGTAGTTCTGGCCTTAGAGTGTTATATATATAAGCGTCTGTAGCATGTATCAAGGAACATGTTATCATACCTGTGTGTTTTTACAGGTGACTGATGCCTGGTGAGAAGGTGAACGTGACATATACCCTCGTCAGCTGCAAGAAAGGAACCACGAGACAGGTAATTAATATTTATATTAATTACTGATAACAATCAGGCTAGATGTAAAATCTAGACCTGCAGAGATGTTATAGTCTCTCCCTTATACATGAAGATGTATGTGTTGTTAATAAGTATATCGTTTATGGACAGCTTCTTATATAACACAAGCATATCTCAGGTACAGAGATTAGGAACATTTATGATCCTTATTCTCTGTCTTTTATTTGTAGGAATCCCCTTTTTCAATATTTAATAGAAACGACTCAACTGACTGCAGAGTTTACAAGTTTACTTTAGACTGTGGGCTGACTGACCGCAGTTTTTGGACTTAACTGTACTAAGTAAAGAAAAGTCAATATTTTTTTGCTTCAAACATATAATTATAGCCAAAGACTATAGCCAAAATAACACATAGCCTTTTAACATAATGCTGAAGGGCATAATACACTGCACTTTAATACTAGTGCAGTGTATTATAAAAGCGATCTGAAGATTGCTGTTAAAAGTCCCCTTTATAAAAAAATTAAAGGCTAGGTTCAAACTTAGGAATTTTCAGCCGGAATAACTATTGCCGGAGATTCCGCAGATGCATTGCCGTCCACATAGGTGGCAATGTGTTCTGCATGGATCCTATCTAAAAAAAAGTTAAAAATAAACAAGTTATAAAATAATTAAGCCCCACCCATCCCCTACAAAAAACACATGTACATATATAAAAAAGAGAAAAAGATTTTAAAAATAACCCAAAAAATATAAAAAATAACCCAACCCTCCCCTCACATTCGCCATAAATAAACATTGGCTGTCAACATAATGTTTGCAGCCATAATACACTGCACTGTAATACTAGTGCAATGTAGTATATGGGTGATCAGTAGATCGCTTGTGAAAGCTCTCTCATGGGATAAAAAAGAACAAATAATAGTAAATAAACTAATTAAACAGAACACCCTTAAAAACATATAAAAAAAAAGAGAATTAAAAAAAAATAACCACAATTAAACCACTGACAATACCATAACCATACATTGTCGTTTTTGAACAATACCGAGAGGCATAAGACACTGCCATACTACTGCAGTCTATTAATATATAAGCTATCGAAAGATGGCAGCTTTCAGTCCCTTAATAGGAATAGTTAAAACTAGTAAGAAAAAAAACAAGGTTAATAAAATAATTTAAAAAAACTAAAACTCAACTTCCCCAAAAACATCCTTTAAAACATTTTTGTATCATATACAAAATTAAGAAAGCAGAACAAAATATATAAAAATGTCCAAAAAACTGTATTACCACATAAAATACTCCTAATGATAGCCATAACCATACACTGCTTGTTAGCATAATGCTGAGAGGCATAATACCCTGCACTACAATAGTAGTGCAGTGTTTCATAGAAATGTTCAGATCAGTGGTGAAAGGTCGCTCTCTTACGGGAAAAACAAAATTAGAAAGGCAGAAATGATATGAAAAACAAAAACCTTAATAATAACAAAATATTTCATAAATAAAATATAGCTGCAAGAAGCGATACAGGTGGCCAAGCTGCACCTCTGGGTTATAATACACGATTGCTATGAGCCCTGATGGTGATGGTGATCGTGGACATGTGTGCTAATTTTCACATTGTGCTGACCAGTTATTTAAGAGTAAAGTATGCTTGCAAAATATTGCGCAATCCAAAATGGAGGCCAAACCATGTAAATGTGGTAGAGAAAGGGATCGCAAACATGTGTGCTAATTTTCACAGTGTTCTGACCAGTAATTTCAGAGACAACTATGCATGCAGAATATTGCTTAATCAAACATGGCCGCCAAATCTGTGATCAATTGTGGTACAGACAGTGATGACAAACATGTGTGCTAATTTTTGCACGGTTCTCACCAGTTCTTTTAGAGAAAACTATGTTTGCGGAATATTGCGCAATCCAATATGGCCGCCAAATCTGGTGATCAATAGTGGTACAGAAAGTGATCACGAGCATGTGTGCTTATTTTCACATTGTTCTGATCTACAAATTTAGAGAAAACTATGTTTGCAGAATATTGCGCAATCCAATGTGGCTGCCAAATCTGGTGATCAATAGTGGTACAGGAAGTGATCACGAACATGTGTGCAAATTTTCACATTGTTCAGAAAAAATTACCAAAAACAATATAAAAAATAAATAATCCAAAACTTCCCTCACATTAGCCATAACTAAACATTGGCTGTCAGCACAAGGCTGAAAGGCATAATATACTGCACTACAATACCTGTGCAGTTTATTATATGAGCGATCTGAAGATCGCTGGTAAATGCCCTCTTACAGGATTAGTTTGAAAAGTACAAAGAAAAGAAATAATCGATAAAATAATAAAAAAATATTGTCAGCATAATGTTGGGAGGCATAAAACATTTAATAATATAATTCAACCCCCCCCCCTTTCAAAATTAAAAGGCATACATTCCCATTACATGATTAACTGTTGTTTATAATATAAAAATTGTAGCTAAAATATTTAAGAAAAAAAATTAAAATATACAACATATTTTAAGTAAAAAAAATTTAAAGCTCTAGATCCCAATGTGTTTCATCTGTTTTTTTTGTTCCTTTTTCTTATGTGGTTTCAAAATTCCTGAGATAAGTAGTTCTGGCCTTAGAGTGTTATATATATAAGCGTCTGTAGCATGTATCAAGGAACATGTTATCATACCTGTGTGTTTTTACAGGTGACTGATGCCCGGTGAGAAGGTGAACGTGACATATACCCTCGTCAGCTGCAAGAAAGGAACCACGAGACAGGTAATTAATATTTATATTAATTACTGATAACAATCAGGCTAGATGTAAAATCTAGACCTGCAGAGATGTTATAGTCTCTCCCTTATACATGAAGATGTATGTGTTGTTAATAAGTATATCGTTTATGGACAGCTTCTTATATAATACAAGCATATCTCAGGTACAGAGATTAGGAACATTTATGATCCTTATTCTCTGTCTTTTATTTGTAGGAATCCCCTTTTTCAATATTTAATAGAAACGACTCAACTGACTGCAGAGTTTACAAGTTTACTTTAGACTGTGGGCTGACTGACCGCAGTTTTTGGACTTAACTGTACTAAGTAAAGAAAAGTCAATATTTTTTTTGCTTCAAACATATAATTATAGCCAAAGACTATAGCCAAAATAACACATAGCCTTTTAACATAATGCTGAAGGGCATAATACACTGCACTTTAATACTAGTGCAGTGTATTATAAAAGCGATCTGAAGATTGCTGTTAAAAGTCCCCTTTATAAAAAAAATTAAAGGCTAGGTTCAAACTTAGGAATTTTCAGCCGGAATAACTATTGCCGGAGATTCCGCAGATGCATTGCCGTCCACATAGGTGGCAATGTGTTCTGCATGGATCCTATCTAAAAAAAAAGTTAAAAATAAACAAGTTATAAAATAATTAAGCCCCACCCATCCCCTACAAAAAACACATGTACATATATAAAAAAAAAGAAAAAGATTTTAAAAATAACCCCAAAAATATAAAAAATAACCCAACCCTCCCCTCACATTCGCCATAAATAAACATTGGCTGTCAACATAATGTTTGCAGCCATAATACACTGCACTGTAATACTAGTGCAATGTATTATATGGGTGATCAGTAGATCGCTTGTGAAAGCTCTCTCATGGGATAAAAAAGAACAAATAATAGTTAATAAACTAATTAAACAGAACACCCTTAAAAACATACAAAAAAAAGAGAATAAAAAAAAAAAAAACACAATTAAACCACTGACAATACCATAACCATACATTGTCTTTTTTGAACAATACCGAGAGGCATAAGACACTGCCATACTACTGCAGTCTATTAATATATAAGCTATCGAAAGATGGCAGCTTTCAGTCCCTTAATAGGAATAGTTAAAACTAGTAAGAAAAAAAACAAGGTTAATAAAATAATTTAAAAAAACTAAAACTCAACTTCCCCAAAAACATCCTTTAAAACATTTTTGTATCATATACAAAATTAAGAAAGCAGAACAAAATATATAAAAATGTCCAAAAAACTGTATTACCACATAAAATACTCCTAATGATAGCCATAACCATACACTGCTTGTTAGCATAATGCTGAGAGGCATAATACCCTGCACTACAATAGTAGTGCAGTGTTTCATAGAAATGTTCAGATCAGTGGTGAAAGGTCGCTCTCTTACGGGAAAGACAAAATTAGAAAGGCAGAAATGATATGAAAAACAAAAACCTTAATAATAATAAAATATTTCATAAATAAAATATAGCTGCAAGAAGCGATACAGGTGGCCAAGCTGCACCTCTGGGTTATAATACACGATTGCTATGACCCCTGATGGTGATGGTGATCGTGGACATGTGTGCTAATTTTCACATTGTGCTGACCAGTTATTTAAGAGTAAAGTATGCTTGCAAAATATTGCGCAATCCAAAATGGAGGCCAAACCATGTAAATGTGGTAGATAAAGGGATCGCAAACATGTGTGCTAATTTTCACAGTGTTCTGACCAGTAATTTCAGAGACAACTATGCATGCAGAATATTGCTTAATCAAACATGGCCGCCAAATCTGTGATCAATTGTGGTACAGACAGTGATGACAAACATGTGTGCTAATTTTTGCACGGTTCTCACCAGTTCTTTTAGAGAAAACTATGTTTGCAGAATATTGCGCAATCCAATATGGCCGCCAAATCTGGTGATCAATAGTGGTACAGAAAGTGATCACGAGCATGTGTGCTTATTTTCATATTGTTCTGACCTACAAATTTAGAGAAAACTATGTTTGCAGAATATTGCGCAATCCAATGTGGCTGCCAAATCTGGTGATCAATAGTGGTACAGGAAGTGATCACGAACATGTGTGCAAATTTTCACATTGTTCAGAAAAAATTACCAAAAACAATATAAAAAATAAATAATCCAAAACCTCCCTCACATTAGCCATAACTAAACATTGGCTGTCAGCACAAGGCTGAAAGGCATAATGTACTGCACTACAATTCCAGTGCAGTTTATTATATGAGCGATCTGAAGATCGCTGGTAAACGCCCTCTTACAGGATTAGTTTGAAAAGTACAAAGAAAAGAAATGATCGATAAAATAATAAAAAACTATTGTCAGCATAATGTTGGGAGGCATAAAACATTTAATAATATAATTCAACCCCCCCTTTCAAAATTAAAAGGCATACATTCCCATTACATGATTAACTGTTGTTTATAATATAAAAATTGTAGCTAAAATATTTAAGAAAAAAAATTAAAATATACAACATATTTTAAGTAAAAAAACATTTAAAGCTCTAGATCCCAATGTGTTTCATCTGTTTTTTTTGTTCCTTTTTCTTATGTGGTTTCAAAATTCCTGAGATAAGTAGTTCTGGCCTTAGAGTGTTATATATATAAGCGTCTGTAGCATGTATCAAGGAACATGTTATCATACCTGTGTGTTTTTACAGGTGACTGATGCCTGGTGAGAAGGTGAACGTGACATATACCCTCGTCAGCTGCAAGAAAGGAACCACGAGACAGGTAATTAATATTTATATTAATTACTGATAACAATCAGGCTAGATGTAAAATCTAGACCTGCAGAGATGTTATAGTCTCTCCCTTATACATGAAGATGTATGTGTTGTTAATAAGTATATCGTTTATGGACAGCTTCTTATATAACACAAGCATATCTCAGGTACAGAGATTAGGAACATTTATGATCCTTATTCTCTGTCTTTTATTTGTAGGAATCCCCTTTTTCAATATTTAATAGAAACGACTCAACTGACTGCAGAGTTTACAAGTTTACTTTAGACTGTGGGCTGACTGACCGCAGTTTTTGGACTTAACTGTACTAAGTAAAGAAAAGTCAATATTTTTTTGCTTCAAACATATAATTATAGCCAAAGACTATAGCCAAAATAACACATAGCCTTTTAACATAATGCTGAAGGGCATAATACACTGCACTTTAATACTAGTGCAGTGTATTATAAAAGCGATCTGAAGATTGCTGTTAAAAGTCCCCTTTATAAAAAAATTAAAGGCTAGGTTCAAACTTAGGAATTTTCAGCCGGAATAACTATTGCCGGAGATTCCGCAGATGCATTGCTGTCCACATAGGTGGCAATGTGTTCTGCATGGATCCTATCTAAAAAAAAGTTAAAAATAAACAAGTTATAAAATAATTAAGCCCCACCCATCCCCTACAAAAAACACATGTACATATATAAAAAAGAGAAAAAGATTTTAAAAATAACCCAAAAAATATAAAAAATAACCCAACCCTCCCCTCACATTCGCCATAAATAAACATTGGCTGTCAACATAATGTTTGCAGCCATAATACACTGCACTGTAATACTAGTGCAATGTAGTATATGGGTGATCAGTAGATCGCTTGTGAAAGCTCTCTCATGGGATAAAAAAGAACAAATAATAGTAAATAAACTAATTAAACAGAACACCCTTAAAAACATATAAAAAAAAGAGAATTAAAAAAAAATAACCACAATTAAACCACTGACAATACCATAACCATACATTGTCGTTTTTGAACAATACCGAGAGGCATAAGACACTGCCATACTACTGCAGTCTATTAATATATAAGCTATCGAAAGATGGCAGCTTTCAGTCCCTTAATAGGAATAGTTAAAACTAGTAAGAAAAAAAACAAGGTTAATAAAATAATTTAAAAAAACTAAAACTCAACTTCCCCAAAAACATCCTTTAAAACATTTTTGTATCATATACAAAATTAAGAAAGCAGAACAAAATATATAAAAATGTCCAAAAAACTGTATTACCACATAAAATACTCCTAATGATAGCCATAACCATACACTGCTTGTTAGCATAATGCTGAGAGGCATAATACCCTGCACTACAATAGTAGTGCAGTGTTTCATAGAAATGTTCAGATCAGTGGTGAAAGGTCGCTCTCTTACGGGAAAAACAAAATTAGAAAGGCAGAAATGATATGAAAAACAAAAACCTTAATAATAACAAAATATTTCATAAATAAAATATAGCTGCAAGAAGCGATACAGGTGGCCAAGCTGCACCTCTGGGTTATAATACACGATTGCTATGACCCCTGATGGTGATGGTGATCGTGGACATGTGTGCTAATTTTCACATTGTGCTGACCAGTTATTTAAGAGTAAAGTATGCTTGCAAAATATTGCGCAATCCAAAATGGAGGCCAAACCATGTAAATGTGGTAGAGAAAGGGATCGCAAACATGTGTGCTAATTTTCACAGTGTTCTGACCAGTAATTTCAGAGACAACTATGCATGCAGAATATTGCTTAATCAAACATGGCCGCCAAATCTGTGATCAATTGTGGTACAGACAGTGATGACAAACATGTGTGCTAATTTTTGCACGGTTCTCACCAGTTCTTTTAGAGAAAACTATGTTTGCGGAATATTGCGCAATCCAATATGGCCGCCAAATCTGGTGATCAATAGTGGTACAGAAAGTGATCACGAGCATGTGTGCTTATTTTCATATTGTTCTGATCTACAAATTTAGAGAAAACTATGTTTGCAGAATATTGCGCAATCCAATGTGGCTGCCAAATCTGGTGATCAATAGTGGTACAGGAAGTGATCACGAACATGTGTGCAAATTTTCACATTGTTCAGAAAAAATTACCAAAAACAATATAAAAAATAAATAATCCAAAACTTCCCTCACATTAGCCATAACTAAACATTGGCTGTCAGCACAAGGCTGAAAGGCATAATATACTGCACTACAATACCTGTGCAGTTTATTATATGAGCGATCTGAAGATCGCTGGTAAATGCCCTCTTACAGGATTAGTTTGAAAAGTACAAAGAAAAGAAATAATCGATAAAATAATAAAAAAATATTGTCAGCATAATGTTGGGAGGCATAAAACATTTAATAATATAATTCAACCCCCCCCTTTCAAAATTAAAAGGCATACATTCCCATTACATGATTAACTGTTGTTTATAATATAAAAATTGTAGCTAAAATATTTAAGAAAAAAAATTAAAATATACAACATATTTTAAGTAAAAAAAATTTAAAGCTCTAGATCCCAATGTGTTTCATCTGTTTTTTTTGTTCCTTTTTCTTATGTGGTTTCAAAATTCCTGAGATAAGTAGTTCTGGCCTTAGAGTGTTATATATATAAGCGTCTGTAGCATGTATCAAGGAACATGTTATCATACCTGTGTGTTTTTACAGGTGACTGATGCCCGGTGAGAAGGTGAACGTGACATATACCCTCGTCAGCTGCAAGAAAGGAACCACGAGACAGGTAATTAATATTTATATTAATTACTGATAACAATCAGGCTAGATGTAAAATCTAGACCTGCAGAGATGTTATAGTCTCTCCCTTATACATGAAGATGTATGTGTTGTTAATAAGTATATCGTTTATGGACAGCTTCTTATATAACACAAGCATATCTCAGGTACAGAGATTAGGAACATTTATGATCCTTATTCTCTGTCTTTTATTTGTAGGAATCCCCTTTTTCAATATTTAATAGAAACGACTCAACTGACTGCAGAGTTTACAAGTTTACTTTAGACTGTGGGCTGACTGACCGCAGTTTTTGGACTTAACTGTACTAAGTAAAGAAAAGTCAATATTTTTTTTGCTTCAAACATATAATTATAGCCAAAGACTATAGCCAAAATAACACATAGCCTTTTAACATAATGCTGAAGGGCATAATACACTGCACTTTAATACTAGTGCAGTGTATTATAAAAGCGATCTGAAGATTGCTGTTAAAAGTCCCCTTTATAAAAAAAATTAAAGGCTAGGTTCAAACTTAGGAATTTTCAGCCGGAATAACTATTGCCGGAGATTCCGCAGATGCATTGCCGTCCACATAGGTGGCAATGTGTTCTGCATGGATCCTATCTAAAAAAAAAGTTAAAAATAAACAAGTTATAAAATAATTAAGCCCCACCCATCCCCTACAAAAAACACATGTACATATATAAAAAAAAAGAAAAAGATTTTAAAAATAACCCAAAAAATATAAAAAATAACCCAACCCTCCCCTCACATTCGCCATAAATAAACATTGGCTGTCAACATAATGTTTGCAGCCATAATACACTGCACTGTAATACTAGTGCAATGTATTATATGGGTGATCAGTAGATCGCTTGTGAAAGCTCTCTCATGGGATAAAAAAGAACAAATAATAGTTAATAAACTAATTAAACAGAACACCCTTAAAAACATACAAAAAAAAGAGAATAAAAAAAAAAAACACAATTAAACCACTGACAATACCATAACCATACATTGTCTTTTTTGAACAATACCGAGAGGCATAAGACACTGCCATACTACTGCAGTCTATTAATATATAAGCTATCGAAAGATGGCAGCTTTCAGTCCCTTAATAGGAATAGTTAAAACTAGTAAGAAAAAAAACAAGGTTAATAAAATAATTTAAAAAAACTAAAACTCAACTTCCCCAAAAACATCCTTTAAAACATTTTTGTATCATATACAAAATTAAGAAAGCAGAACAAAATATATAAAAATGTCCAAAAAACTGTATTACCACATAAAATACTCCTAATGATAGCCATAACCATACACTGCTTGTTAGCATAATGCTGAGAGGCATAATACCCTGCACTACAATAGTAGTGCAGTGTTTCATAGAAATGTTCAGATCAGTGGTGAAAGGTCGCTCTCTTACGGGAAAGACAAAATTAGAAAGGCAGAAATGATATGAAAAACAAAAACCTTAATAATAATAAAATATTTCATAAATAAAATATAGCTGCAAGAAGCGATACAGGTGGCCAAGCTGCACCTCTGGGTTATAATACACGATTGCTATGACCCCTGATGGTGATGGTGATCGTGGACATGTGTGCTAATTTTCACATTGTGCTGACCAGTTATTTAAGAGTAAAGTATGCTTGCAAAATATTGCGCAATCCAAAATGGAGGCCAAACCATGTAAATGTGGTAGAGAAAGGGATCGCAAACATGTGTGCTAATTTTCACAGTGTTCTGACCAGTAATTTCAGAGACAACTATGCATGCAGAATATTGCTTAATCAAACATGGCCGCCAAATCTGTGATCAATTGTGGTACAGACAGTGATGACAAACATGTGTGCTAATTTTTGCACGGTTCTCACCAGTTCTTTTAGAGAAAACTATGTTTGCAGAATATTGCGCAATCCAATATGGCCGCCAAATCTGGTGATCAATAGTGGTACAGAAAGTGATCACGAGCATGTGTGCTTATTTTCATATTGTTCTGACCTACAAATTTAGAGAAAACTATGTTTGCAGAATATTGCGCAATCCAATGTGGCTGCCAAATCTGGTGATCAATAGTGGTACAGGAAGTGATCACGAACATGTGTGCAAATTTTCACATTGTTCAGAAAAAATTACCAAAAACAATATAAAAAATAAATAATCCAAAACCTCCCTCACATTAGCCATAACTAAACATTGGCTGTCAGCACAAGGCTGAAAGGCATAATGTACTGCACTACAATTCCAGTGCAGTTTATTATATGAGCGATCTGAAGATCGCTGGTAAACGCCCTCTTACAGGATTAGTTTGAAAAGTACAAAGAAAAGAAATGATCGATAAAATAATAAAAAACTATTGTCAGCATAATGTTGGGAGGCATAAAACATTTAATAATATAATTCAACCCCCCCTTTCAAAATTAAAAGGCATACATTCCCATTACATGATTAACTGTTGTTTATAATATAAAAATTGTAGCTAAAATATTTAAGAAAAAAAATTAAAATATACAACATATTTTAAGTAAAAAAACATTTAAAGCTCTAGATCCCAATGTGTTTCATCTGTTTTTTTTGTTCCTTTTTCTTATGTGGTTTCAAAATTCCTGAGATAAGTAGTTCTGGCCTTAGAGTGTTATATATATAAGCGTCTGTAGCATGTATCAAGGAACATGTTATCATACCTGTGTGTTTTTACAGGTGACTGATGCCTGGTGAGAAGGTGAACGTGACATATACCCTCGTCAGCTGCAAGAAAGGAACCACGAGACAGGTAATTAATATTTATATTAATTACTGATAACAATCAGGCTAGATGTAAAATCTAGACCTGCAGAGATGTTATAGTCTCTCCCTTATACATGAAGATGTATGTGTTGTTAATAAGTATATCGTTTATGGACAGCTTCTTATATAACACAAGCATATCTCAGGTACAGAGATTAGGAACATTTATGATCCTTATTCTCTGTCTTTTATTTGTAGGAATCCCCTTTTTCAATATTTAATAGAAACGACTCAACTGACTGCAGAGTTTACAAGTTTACTTTAGACTGTGGGCTGACTGACCGCAGTTTTTGGACTTAACTGTACTAAGTAAAGAAAAGTCAATATTTTTTTGCTTCAAACATATAATTATAGCCAAAGACTATAGCCAAAATAACACATAGCCTTTTAACATAATGCTGAAGGGCATAATACACTCCACTTCAATACTAGTGCAGTGTATTATAAAAGCGATCTGAAGATTGCTGTTAAAAGTCCCCTTTATAAAAAAATTAAAGGCTAGGTTCAAACTTAGGAATTTTCAGCCGGAATAACTATTGCCGGAGATTCCGCAGATGCATTGCCGTCCACATAGGTGGCAATGTGTTCTGCATGGATCCTATCTAAAAAAAAGTTAAAAATAAACAAGTTATAAAATAATTAAGCCCCACCCATCCCCTACAAAAAACACATGTACATATATAAAAAAGAGAAAAAGATTTTAAAAATAACCCAAAAAATATAAAAAATAACCCAACCCTCCCCTCACATTCGCCATAAATAAACATTGGCTGTCAACATAATGTTTGCAGCCATAATACACTGCACTGTAATACTAGTGCAATGTAGTATATGGGTGATCAGTAGATCGCTTGTGAAAGCTCTCTCATGGGATAAAAAAGAACAAATAATAGTAAATAAACTAATTAAACAGAACACCCTTAAAAACATATAAAAAAAAGAGAATTAAAAAAAAAATAACCACAATTAAACCACTGACAATACCATAACCATACATTGTCGTTTTTGAACAATACCGAGAGACATAAGACACTGCCATACTACTGCAGTCTATTAATATATAAGCTATCGAAAGATGGCAGCTTTCAGTCCCTTAATAGGAATAGTTAAAACTAGTAAGAAAAAAAACAAGGTTAATAAAATAATTTAAAAAAACTAAAACTCAACTTCCCCAAAAACATCCTTTAAAACATTTTTGTATCATATACAAAATTAAGAAAGCAGAACAAAATATATAAACATGTCCAAAAAACTGTATTACCACATAAAATACTCCTAATGATAGCCATAACCATACACTGCTTGTTAGCATAATGCTGAGAGGCATAATACCCTGCACTACAATAGTAGTGCAGTGTTTCATAGAAATGTTCAGATCAGTGGTGAAAGGTCGCTCTCTTACGGGAAAGACAAAATTAGAAAGGCAGAAATGATATGAAAAACAAAAACCTTAATAACAACAAAATATTTCATAAATAAAATATAGCTGCAAGAAGCGATACAGGTGGCCAAGCTGCACCTCTGGGTTATAATACACGATTGCTATGACCCCTGATGGTGATGGTGATCGTGGACATGTGTGCTAATTTTCACATTGTGCTGACCAGTTATTTAAGAGTAAAGTATGCTTGCAAAATATTGCGCAATCCAAAATGGAGGCCAAACCATGTAAATGTGGTAGAGAAAGGGATCGCAAACATGTGTGCTAATTTTCACAGTGTTCTGACCAGTAATTTCAGAGACAACTATGCATGCAGAATATTGCTTAATCAAACATGGCCGCCAAATCTGTGATCAATTGTGGTACAGACAGTGATGACAAACATGTGTGCTAATTTTTGCACGGTTCTCACCAGTTCTTTTAGAGAAAACTATGTTTGCGGAATATTGCGCAAGCCAATATGGCCGCCAAATCTGGTGATCAATAGTGGTACAGAAAGTGATCACGAGCATGTGTGCTTATTTTCATATTGTTCTGATCTACAAATTTAGAGAAAACTATGTTTGCAGAATATTGCGCAATCCAATGTGGCTGCCAAATCTGGTGATCAATAGTGGTACAGGAAGTGATCACGAACATGTGTGCAAATTTTCACATTGTTCAGAAAAAATTACCAAAAACAATATAAAAAATAAATAATCCAAAACTTCCCTCACATTAGCCATAACTAAACATTGGCTGTCAGCACAAGGCTGAAAGGCATAATGTACTGCACTACAATTCCAGTGCAGTTTATTATATGAGCGATCTGAAGATCGCTGGTAAACGCCCTCTTACAGGATTAGTTTGAAAAGTACAAAGAAAAGAAATGATCGATAAAATAATAAAAAACTATTGTCAGCATAATGTTGGGAGGCATAAAACATTTAATAATATAATTCAACCCCCCCTTTCAAAATTAAAAGGCATACATTCCCATTACATGATTAACTGTTGTTTATAATATAAAAATTGTAGCTAAAATATTTAAGAAAAAAAATTAAAATATACAACATATTTTAAGTAAAAAAACATTTAAAGCTCTAGATCCCAATGTGTTTCATCTGTTTTTTTTGTTCCTTTTTCTTATGTGGTTTCAAAATTCCTGAGATAAGTAGTTCTGGCCTTAGAGTGTTATATATATAAGCGTCTGTAGCATGTATCAAGGAACATGTTATCATACCTGTGTGTTTTTACAGGTGACTGATGCCTGGTGAGAAGGTGAATGTGACATATACCCTCGTCAGCTGCAAGAAAGGAACCACGAGACAGGTAATTAATATTTATATTAATTACTGATAACAATCAGGCTAGATGTAAAAACTAGACCTGCAGAGATGTTATAGTCTCTCCCTTATACATGAAGATGTATGTGTTGTTAATAAGTATATCGTTTATGGACAGCTTCTTATATAACACAAGCATATCTCAGGTACAGAGATTAGGAACATTTATGATCCTTATTCTCTGTCTTTTATTTGTAGGAATCCCCTTTTTCAATATTTAATAGAAACGACTCAACTGACTGCAGAGTTTACAAGTTTACTTTAGACTGTGGGCTGACTGACCGCAGTTTTTGGACTTAACTGTACTAAGTAAAGAAAAGTCAATATTTTTTTGCTTCAAACATATAATTATAGCCAAAGACTATAGCCAAAATAACACATAGCCTTTTAACATAATGCTGAAGGGCATAATACACTGCACTTTAATACTAGTGCAGTGTATTATAAAAGCGATCTGAAGATTGCTGTTAAAAGTCCCCTTTATAAAAAAATTAAAGGCTAGGTTCAAACTTAGGAATTTTCAGCCGGAATAACTATTGCCGGAGATTCCGCAGATGCATTGCCGTCCACATAGGTGGCAATGTGTTCTGCATGGATCCTATCTAAAAAAAAGTTAAAAATAAACAAGTTATAAAATAATTAAGCCCCACCCATCCCCTACAAAAAACACATGTACATATATAAAAAAGAGAAAAAGATTTTAAAAATAACCCAAAAAATATAAAAAATAACCCAACCCTCCCCTCACATTCGCCATAAATAAACATTGGCTGTCAACATAATGTTTGCAGCCATAATACACTGCACTGTAATACTAGTGCAATGTAGTATATGGGTGATCAGTAGATCGCTTGTGAAAGCTCTCTCATGGGATAAAAAAGAACAAATAATAGTTAGTAAACTAACTAAACAGAACAACCTTAAAAACATATAAAAAAAAGAGAATAAAAAAAAAATAACCACAATTAAACCACTGACAATACCATAACCATACATTGTCGTTTTTGAACAATACCGAGAGGCATAAGACACTGCCATACTACTGCAGTCTATTAATATGTAAGCTATCAAAAGATGGCAGCTTTCAGTCCCTTAATAGGAATAGTTACAACTAGTAAGAAAAAAAACAAGGTTAATAAAATAATTTAAAAAAACTAAAACTCAACTTCCCCAAAAACATCCTTTAAAACATTTTTGTATCATATACAAAATTAAGAAAGCAGAACAAAATATATAAAAATGTCCAAAAAACTGTATTACCACATAAAATACTCCTAATGATAGCCATAACCATACACTGCTTGTTAGCATAATGCTGAGAGGCATAATACCCTGCACTACAATAGTAGTGCAGTGTTTCATAGAAATGTTCAGATCAGTGGTGAAAGGTCGCTCTCTTACGGGAAAGACAAAATTAGAAAGGCAGAAATGATATGAAAAACAAAAACCTTAATAATAACAAAATATTTCATAAATAAAATATAGCTGCAAGAAGCGATACAGGTGGCCAAGCTGCACCTCTGGGTTATAATACACGATTGCTATGACCCCTGATGGTGATGGTGATCGTGGACATGTGTGCTAATTTTCACATTGTGCTGACCAGTTATTTAAGAGTAAAGTATGCTTGCAAAATATTGCGCAATCCAAAATGGAGGCCAAACCATGTAAATGTGGTAGAGAAAGGGATCGCAAACATGTGTGCTAATTTTCACAGTGTTCTGACCAGTAATTTCAGAGACAACTATGCATGCAGAATATTGCTTAATCAAACATGGCCGCCAAATCTGTGATCAATTGTGGTACAGACAGTGATGACAAACATGTGTGCTAATTTTTGCACGGTTCTCACCAGTTCTTTTAGAGAAAACTATGTTTGCGGAATATTGCGCAATCCAATATGGCCGCCAAATCTGGTGATCAATAGTGGTACAGAAAGTGATCACGAGCATGTGTGCTTATTTTCATATTGTTCTGATCTACAAATTTAGAGAAAACTATATTTGCAGAATATTGCGCAATCCAATGTGGCTGCCAAATCTGGTGATCAATAGTGGTACAGGAAGTGATCACGAACATGTGTGCAAATTTTCACATTGTTCAGAAAAAATTACCAAAAACAATATAAAAAATAAATAATCCAAAACTTCCCTCACATTAGCCATAACTAAACATTGGCTGTCAGCACAAGGCTGAAAGGCATAATGTACTGCACTACAATTCCAGTGCAGTTTATTATATGAGCGATCTGAAGATCGCTGGTAAACGCCCTCTTACAGGATTAGTTTGAAAAGTACAAAGAAAAGAAATAATCGATAAAATAATAAAAAAATATTGTCAGCATAATGTTGGGAGGCATAAAACATTTAATAATATAATTCAACCCCCCCCCCTTTCAAAATTAAAAGGCATACATTCCCATTACATGATTAACTGTTGTTTATAATATAAAAATTGTAGCTAAAATATTTAAGAAAAAAAATTAAAATATACAACATATTTTAAGTAAAAAAAATTTAAAGCTCTAGATCCCAATGTGTTTCATCTGTTTTTTTTGTTCCTTTTTCTTATGTGGTTTCAAAATTCCTGAGATAAGTAGTTCTGGCCTTAGAGTGTTATATATATAAGCGTCTGTAGCATGTATCAAGGAACATGTTATCATACCTATGTGTTTTTACAGGTGACTGATGCCCGGTGAGAAGGTGAACGTGACATATACCCTCGTCAGCTGCAAGAAAGGAACCACGAGACAGGTAATTAATATTTATATTAATTACTGATAACAATCAGGCTAGATGTAAAATCTAGACCTGCAGAGATGTTATAGTCTCTCCCTTATACATGAAGATGTATGTGTTGTTAATAAGTATATCGTTTATGGACAGCTTCTTATATAACACAAGCATATCTCAGGTACAGAGATTAGGAACATTTATGATCCTTATTCTCTGTCTTTTATTTGTAGGAATCCCCTTTTTCAATATTTAATAGAAACGACTCAACTGACTGCAGAGTTTACAAGTTTACTTTAGACTGTGGGCTGACTGACCGCAGTTTTTGGACTTAACTGTACTAAGTAAAGAAAAGTCAATATTTTTTTTGCTTCAAACATATAATTATAGCCAAAGACTATAGCCAAAATAACACATAGCCTTTTAACATAATGCTGAAGGGCATAATACACTGCACTTTAATACTAGTGCAGTGTATTATAAAAGCGATCTGAAGATTGCTGTTAAAAGTCCCCTTTATAAAAAAATTAAAGGCTAGGTTCAAACTTAGGAATTTTCAGCCGGAATAACTATTGCCGGAGATTCCGCAGATGCATTGCCGTCCACATAGGTGGCAATGTGTTCTGCATGGATCCTATCTGAAAAAAAAGTTAAAAATAAACAAGTTATAAAATAATTAAGCCCCACCCATCCCCTACAAAAAACACATGTACATATATAAAAAAGAGAAAAAGATTTTAAAAATAACCCAAAAAATATAAAAAATAACCCAACCCTCCCCTCACATTCGCCATAAATAAACATTGGCTGTCAACATAATGTTTGCAGCCATAATACACTGCACTGTAATACTAGTGCAATGTAGTATATGGGTGATCAGTAGATCGCTTGTGAAAGCTCTCTCATGGGATAAAAAAGAACAAATAATAGTAAATAAACTAATTAAACAGAACACCCTTAAAAACATATAAAAAAAAGAGAATTAAAAAAAAATAACCACAATTAAACCACTGACAATACCATAACCATACATTGTCGTTTTTGAACAATACCGAGAGGCATAAGACACTGCCATACTACTGCAGTCTATTAATATATAAGCTATCGAAAGATGGCAGCTTTCAGTCCCTTAATAGGAATAGTTAAAACTAGTAAGTAAAAAAACAAGGTTAATAAAATAATTTAAAAAAACTAAAACTCAACTTCCCCAAAAACATCCTTTAAAACATTTTTGTATCATATACAAAATTAAGAAAGCAGAACAAAATATATAAAAATGTCCAAAAAACTGTATTACCACATAAAATACTCCTAATGATAGCCATAACCATACACTGCTTGTTAGCATAATGCTGAGAGGCATAATACCCTGCACTACAATAGTAGTGCAGTGTTTCATAGAAATGTTCAGATCAGTGGTGAAAGGTCGCTCTCTTACGGGAAAAACAAAATTAGAAAGGCAGAAATGATATGAAAAACAAAAACCTTAATAATAACAAAATATTTCATAAATAAAATATAGCTGCAAGAAGCGATACAGGTGGCCAAGCTGCACCTCTGGGTTATAATACACGATTGCTATGACCCCTGATGGTGATGGTGATCGTGGACATGTGTGCTAATTTTCACATTGTGCTGACCAGTTATTTAAGAGTAAAGTATGCTTGCAAAATATTGCGCAATCCAAAATGGAGGCCAAACCATGTAAATGTGGTAGAGAAAGGGATCGCAAACATGTGTGCTAATTTTCACAGTGTTCTGACCAGTAATTTCAGAGACAACTATGCATGCAGAATATTGCTTAATCAAACATGGCCGCCAAATCTTTGATCAATTGTGGTACAGACAGTGATGACAAACATGTGTGCTAATTTTTGCACGGTTCTCACCAGTTCTTTTAGAGAAAACTATGTTTGCGGAATATTGCGCAATCCAATATGGCCGCCAAATCTGGTGATCAATAGTGGTACAGAAAGTGATCACGAGCATGTGTGCTTATTTTCATATTGTTCTGATCTACAAATTTAGAGAAAACTATATTTGCAGAATATTGCGCAATCCAATGTGGCTGCCAAATCTGGTGATCAATAGTGGTACAGGAAGTGATCACGAACATGTGTGCAAATTTTCACATTGTTCAGAAAAAATTACCAAAAACAATATAAAAAATAAATAATCCAAAACTTCCCTCACATTAGCCATAACTAAACATTGGCTGTCAGCACAAGGCTGAAAGGCATAATATACTGCACTACAATACCTGTGCAGTTTATTATATGAGCGATCTGAAGATCGCTGGTAAATGCCCTCTTACAGGATTAGTTTGAAAAGTACAAAGAAAAGAAATAATCGATAAAATAATAAAAAAATATTGTCAGCATAATGTTGGGAGGCATAAAACATTTAATAATATAATTCAACCCCCCCCCCCTTTCAAAATTAAAAGGCATACATTCCCATTACATGATTAACTGTTGTTTATAATATAAAAATTGTAGCTAAAATATTTAAGAAAAAAAATTAAAATATACAACATATTTTAAGTAAAAAAATATTTAAAGCTCTAGATCCCAATGTGTTTCATCTGTTTTTTTTGTTCCTTTTTCTTATGTGGTTTCAAAATTCCTGAGATAAGTAGTTCTGGCCTTAGAGTGTTATATATATAAGCGTCTGTAGCATGTATCAAGGAACATGTTATCATACCTGTGTGTTTTTACAGGTGACTGATGCCCGGTGAGAAGGTGAACGTGACATATACCCTCGTCAGCTGCAAGAAAGGAACCACGAGACAGGTAATTAATATTTATATTAATTACTGATAACAATCAGGCTAGATGTAAAATCTAGACCTGCAGAGATGTTATAGTCTCTCCCTTATACATGAAGATGTATGTGTTGTTAATAAGTATATCGTTTATGGACAGCTTCTTATATAACACAAGCATATCTCAGGTACAGAGATTAGGAACATTTATGATCCTTATTCTCTGTCTTTTATTTGTAGGAATCCCCTTTTTCAATATTTAATAGAAACGACTCAACTGACTGCAGAGTTTACAAGTTTACTTTAGACTGTGGGCTGACTGACCGCAGTTTTTGGACTTAACTGTACTAAGTAAAGAAAAGTCAATATTTTTTTTGCTTCAAACATATAATTATAGCCAAAGACTATAGCCAAAATAACACATAGCCTTTTAACATAATGCTGAAGGGCATAATACACTGCACTTTAATACTAGTGCAGTGTATTATAAAAGCGATCTGAAGATTGCTGTTAAAAGTCCCCTTTATAAAAAAATTAAAGGCTAGGTTCAAACTTAGGAATTTTCAGCCGGAATAACTATTGCCGGAGATTCCGCAGATGCATTGCCGTCCACATAGGTGGCAATGTGTTCTGCATGGATCCTATCTGAAAAAAAAGTTAAAAATAAACAAGTTATAAAATAATTAAGCCCCACCCATCCCCTACAAAAAACACATGTACATATATAAAAAAGAGAAAAAGATTTTAAAAATAACCCAAAAAATATAAAAAATAACCCAACCCTCCCCTCACATTCGCCATAAATAAACATTGGCTGTCAACATAATGTTTGCAGCCATAATACACTGCACTGTAATACTAGTGCAATGTAGTATATGGGTGATCAGTAGATCGCTTGTGAAAGCTCTCTCATGGGATAAAAAAGAACAAATAATAGTAAATAAACTAATTAAACAGAACACCCTTAAAAACATATAAAAAAAAGAGAATTAAAAAAAAATAACCACAATTAAACCACTGACAATACCATAACCATACATTGTCGTTTTTGAACAATACCGAGAGGCATAAGACACTGCCATACTACTGCAGTCTATTAATATATAAGCTATCGAAAGATGGCAGCTTTCAGTCCCTTAATAGGAATAGTTAAAACTAGTAAGTAAAAAAACAAGGTTAATAAAATAATTTAAAAAAACTAAAACTCAACTTCCCCAAAAACATCCTTTAAAACATTTTTGTATCATATACAAAATTAAGAAAGCAGAACAAAATATATAAAAATGTCCAAAAAACTGTATTACCACATAAAATACTCCTAATGATAGCCATAACCATACACTGCTTGTTAGCATAATGCTGAGAGGCATAATACCCTGCACTACAATAGTAGTGCAGTGTTTCATAGAAATGTTCAGATCAGTGGTGAAAGGTCGCTCTCTTACGGGAAAAACAAAATTAGAAAGGCAGAAATGATATGAAAAACAAAAACCTTAATAATAACAAAATATTTCATAAATAAAATATAGCTGCAAGAAGCGATACAGGTGGCCAAGCTGCACCTCTGGGTTATAATACACGATTGCTATGACCCCTGATGGTGATGGTGATCGTGGACATGTGTGCTAATTTTCACATTGTGCTGACCAGTTATTTAAGAGTAAAGTATGCTTGCAAAATATTGCGCAATCCAAAATGGAGGCCAAACCATGTAAATGTGGTAGAGAAAGGGATCGCAAACATGTGTGCTAATTTTCACAGTGTTCTGACCAGTAATTTCAGAGACAACTATGCATGCAGAATATTGCTTAATCAAACATGGCCGCCAAATCTTTGATCAATTGTGGTACAGACAGTGATGACAAACATGTGTGCTAATTTTTGCACGGTTCTCACCAGTTCTTTTAGAGAAAACTATGTTTGCGGAATATTGCGCAATCCAATATGGCCGCCAAATCTGGTGATCAATAGTGGTACAGAAAGTGATCACGAGCATGTGTGCTTATTTTCATATTGTTCTGATCTACAAATTTAGAGAAAACTATATTTGCAGAATATTGCGCAATCCAATGTGGCTGCCAAATCTGGTGATCAATAGTGGTACAGGAAGTGATCACGAACATGTGTGCAAATTTTCACATTGTTCAGAAAAAATTACCAAAAACAATATAAAAAATAAATAATCCAAAACTTCCCTCACATTAGCCATAACTAAACATTGGCTGTCAGCACAAGGCTGAAAGGCATAATATACTGCACTACAATACCTGTGCAGTTTATTATATGAGCGATCTGAAGATCGCTGGTAAATGCCCTCTTACAGGATTAGTTTGAAAAGTACAAAGAAAAGAAATAATCGATAAAATAATAAAAAAATATTGTCAGCATAATGTTGGGAGGCATAAAACATTTAATAATATAATTCAACCCCCCCCCCCTTTCAAAATTAAAAGGCATACATTCCCATTACATGATTAACTGTTGTTTATAATATAAAAATTGTAGCTAAAATATTTAAGAAAAAAAATTAAAATATACAACATATTTTAAGTAAAAAAAATTTAAAGCTCTAGATCCCAATGTGTTTCATCTGTTTTTTTTGTTCCTTTTTCTTATGTGGTTTCAAAATTCCTGAGATAAGTAGTTCTGGCCTTAGAGTGTTATATATATAAGCGTCTGTAGCATGTATCAAGGAACATGTTATCATACCTGTGTGTTTTTACAGGTGACTGATGCCCGGTGAGAAGGTGAACGTGACATATACCCTCGTCAGCTGCAAGAAAGGAACCACGAGACAGGTAATTAATATTTATATTAATTACTGATAACAATCAGGCTAGATGTAAAATCTAGACCTGCAGAGATGTTATAGTCTCTCCCTTATACATGAAGATGTATGTGTTGTTAATAAGTATATCGTTTATGGACAGCTTCTTATATAACACAAGCATATCTCAGGTACAGAGATTAGGAACATTTATGATCCTTATTCTCTGTCTTTTATTTGTAGGAATCCCCTTTTTCAATATTTAATAGAAACGACTCAACTGACTGCAGAGTTTACAAGTTTACTTTAGACTGTGGGCTGACTGACCGCAGTTTTTGGACTTAACTGTACTAAGTAAAGAAAAGTCAATATTTTTTTTGCTTCAAACATATAATTATAGCCAAAGACTATAGCCAAAATAACACATAGCCTTTTAACATAATGCTGAAGGGCATAATACACTGCACTTTAATACTAGTGCAGTGTATTATAAAAGCGATCTGAAGATTGCTGTTAAAAGTCCCCTTTATAAAAAAAATTAAAGGCTAGGTTCAAACTTAGGAATTTTCAGCCGGAATAACTATTGCCGGAGATTCCGCAGATGCATTGCCGTCCACATAGGTGGCAATGTGTTCTGCATGGATCCTATCTAAAAAAAAAGTTAAAAATAAACAAGTTATAAAATAATTAAGCCCCACCCATCCCCTACAAAAAACACATGTACATATAGAAAAAAGAGAAAAAGATTTTAAAAATAACCCAAAAAATATAAAAAATAACCCTCCCATCACATTCGCCATAAATAAACATTGGCTGTCAACATAATGTTTGCAGCCATAATACACTGCACTGTAATACTAGTGCAATGTAGTATATGGGTGATCAGTAGATCGCTTGTGAAAGCTCTCTCATGGGATAAAAAAGAACAAATAATAGTTAGTAAACTAACTAAACAGAACACCCTTAAAAACATATAAAAAAAAGAGGATTAAAAAAAAATAACCACAATTAAACCACTGACAATACCATAACCATACATTGTCGTTTTTGAACAATACCGAGAGGCATAAGACACTGCCATACTACTGCAGTCTATTAATATATAAGCTATCAAAAGATGGCAGCTTTCAGTCCCTTAATAGGAATAGTTAAAACTAGTAAGAAAAAAAACAAGGTTAATAAAATAATTTAAAACAACTAAAACTCAACTTCCCCAAAAACATCCTTTAAAAATTTTTTGTATCATATACAAAATTAAGAAAGCAGAACAAAATATATAAAAATGTCCAAAAAACTGTATTACCACATAAAATACTCCTAATGATAGCCATAACCATACACTGCTTGTTAGCATAATGCTGAGAGGCATAATACCCTGCACTACAATAGTAGTGCAGTGTTTCATAGAAATGTTCAGATCAGTGGTGAAAGGTCGCTCTCTTACGGGAAAGACAAAATTAGAAAGGCAGAAATGATATGAAAAACAAAAACCTTAATAATAACAAAATATTTCATAAATAAAATATAGCTGCAAGAAGCGATACAGGTGGCCAAGCTGCACCTCTGGGTTATAATACACGATTGCTATGACCCCTGATGGTGATGGTGATCGTGGACATGTGTGCTAATTTTCACATTGTGCTGACCAGTTATTTAAGAGTAAAGTATGCTTGCAAAATATGGCGCAATCCAAAATGGAGGCCAAACCATGTAAATGTGGTAGAGAAAGGGATCGCAAACATGTGTGCTAATTTTCACAGTGTTCTGACTAGTAATTTCAGAGACAACTATGCATGCAGAATATTGCTTAATCAAACATGGCCGCCAAATCTGTGATCAATTGTGGTACAGACAGTGATGACAAACATGTGTGCTAATTTTTGCACGGTTCTCACCAGTTCTTTTAGAGAAAACTATGTTTGCAGAATATTGCGCAATCCAATATGGCCGCCAAATCTGGTGATCAATAGTGGTACAGAAAGTGATCACGAGCATGTGTGCTTATTTTCATATTGTTCTGATCTACAAATTTAGAGAAAACTATGTTTGCAGAATATTGCGCAATCCAATGTGGCTGCCAAATCTGGTGATCAATAGTGGTACAGGAAGTGATCACGAACATGTGTGCAAATTTTCACATTGTTCAGAAAAAATTACCAAAAACAATATAAAAAATAAATAATCCAAAACCTCCCTCACATTAGCCATAACTAAACATTGGCTGTCAGCACAAGGCTGAAAGGCATAATGTACTGCACTACAATTCCAGTGCAGTTTATTATATGAGCGATCTGAAGATCGCTGGTAAACGCCCTCTTACAGGATTAGTTTGAAAAGTACAAAGAAAAGAAATAATCGATAAAATAATAAAAAAATATTGTCAGCATAATGTTGGGAGGCATAAAACATTTAATAATATAATTCAACCCCCCCCCCTTTCAAAATTAAAAGGCATACATTCCCATTACATGATTAACTGTTGTTTATAATATAAAAATTGTAGCTAAAATATTTAAGAAAAAAAATTAAAATATACAACATATTTTAAGTAAAAAAAATTTAAAGCTCTAGATCCCAATGTGTTTCATCTGTTTTTTTTGTTCCTTTTTCTTATGTGGTTTCAAAATTCCTGAGATAAGTAGTTCTGGCCTTAGAGTGTTATATATATAAGCGTCTGTAGCATGTATCAAGGAACATGTTATCATACCTGTGTGTTTTTACAGGTGACTGATGCCCGGTGAGAAGGTGAACGTGACATATACCCTCGTCAGCTGCAAGAAAGGAACCACGAGACAGGTAATTAATATTTATATTAATTACTGATAACAATCAGGCTAGATGTAAAATCTAGACCTGCAGAGATGTTATAGTCTCTCCCTTATACATGAAGATGTATGTGTTGTTAATAAGTATATCGTTTATGGACAGCTTCTTATATAACACAAGCATATCTCAGGTACAGAGATTAGGAACATTTATGATCCTTATTCTCTGTCTTTTATTTGTAGGAATCCCCTTTTTCAATATTTAATAGAAACGACTCAACTGACTGCAGAGTTTACAAGTTTACTTTAGACTGTGGGCTGACTGACCGCAGTTTTTGGACTTAACTGTACTAAGTAAAGAAAAGTCAATATTTTTTTTGCTTCAAACATATAATTATAGCCAAAGACTATAACCAAAAATAACACTTAGCCTTTTAACATAATGCTGAAGGGCATAATACACTGCACTTTAATACTAGTGCAGTGTATTATAAAAGCGATCTGAAGATTGCTGTTAAAAGTCCCCTTTATAAAAAAAATTAAAGGCTAGGTTCAAACTTAGGAATTTTCTGCCGGAATAACTATTGCCGGAGATTCCGCAGATGCATTGCCGTCCACATAGGTGGCAATGTGTTCTGCATGGATCCTATCTAAAAAAAAGTTAAAAATAAACAAGTTATAAAATAATTAAGCCCCACCCATCCCCTACAAAAAACACATGTACATATATAAAAAAGAGAAAAAGATTTTAAAAATAACCCAAAAAATATAAAAAATAACCCTCCCATCACATTCGCCATAAATAAACATTGGCTGTCAACATAATGTTTGCAGCCATAATACACTGCACTGTAATACTAGTGCAATGTAGTATATGGGTGATCAGTAGATCGCTTGTGAAAGCTCTCTCATGGGATAAAAAAGAACAAATAATAGTTAGTAAACTAACTAAACAGAACACCCTTAAAAACATATAAAAAAAAAGAGAATTAAAAAATAAAATAACCACAATTAAACCACTGACAATACCATAACCACACATTGTCGTTTTTGAACAATACCGAGAGGCATAAGACACTGCCATACTACTGCAGTCTATTAATATATAAGCTATAAAAAGATGGCAGCTTTCAGTCCCTTAATAGGAATAGTTAAAACTAGTAAGAAAAAAACAAGGTTAATAAAATAATTTAAAAAAACTAAAACTCAACTTCCCCAAAAACATCCTTTAAAACATTTTTGTATCATATACAAAATTAAGAAAGCAGAACAAAATATATAAAAATGTCCAAAAAACTGTATTACCACATAAAATACTCCTAATGATAGCCATAACCATACACTGCTTGTTAGCATAATGCTGAGAGGCATAATACCCTGCACTACAATAGTAGTGCAGTGTTTCATAGAAATGTTCAGATCAGTGGTGAAAGGTCGCTCTCTTACGGGAAAGACAAAATTAGAAAGGCAGAAATGATATGAAAAACAAAAACCTTAATAATAACAAAATATTTCATAAATAAAATATAGCTGCAAGAAGCGATACAGGTGGCCAAGCTGCACCTCTGGGTTATAATACACGATTGCTATGAGCCCTGATGGTGATGGTGATCGTGGACATGTGTGCTAATTTTCACATTGTGCTGACCAGTTATTTAAGAGTAAAGTATGCTTGCAAAATATGGCGCAATCCAAAATGGAGGCCAAACCATGTAAATGTGGTAGAGAAAGGGATCGCAAACATGTGTGCTAATTTTCACAGTGTTCTGACCAGTAATTTCAGAGACAACTATGCATGCAGAATATTGCTTAATCAAACATGGCCGCCAAATCTGTGATCAATTGTGGTACAGACAGTGATGACAAACATGTGTGCTAATTTTTGCACGGTTCTCACCAGTTCTTTTAGAGAAAACTATGTTTGCAGAATATTGCGCAATCCAATATGGCCGCCAAATCTGGTGATCAATAGTGGTACAGAAAGTGATCACGAGCATGTGTGCTTATTTTCATATTGTTCTGACCTACAAATTTAGAGAAAACTATGTTTGCAGAATATTGCGCAATCCAATGTGGCTGCCAAATCTGGTGATCAATAGTGGTACAGGAAGTGATCACGAACATGTGTGCAAATTTTCACATTGTTCAGAAAAAATTACCAAAAACAATATAAAAAATAAATAATCCAAAACCTCCCTCACATTAGCCATAACTAAACATTGGCTGTCAGCACAAGGCTGAAAGGCATAATGTACTGCACTACAATTCCAGTGCAGTTTATTATATGAGCGATCTGAAGATCGCTGGTAAACGCCCTCTTACAGGATTAGTTTGAAAAGTACAAAGAAAAGAAATGATCGATAAAATAATAAAAAACTATTGTCAGCATAATGTTGGGAGGCATAAAACATTTAATAATATAATTCAACCCCCCCTTTCAAAATTAAAAGGCATACATTCCCATTACATGATTAACTGTTGTTTATAATATAAAAATTGTAGCTAAAATATTTAAGAAAAAAAATTAAAATATACAACATATTTTAAGTAAAAAAACATTTAAAGCTCTAGATCCCAATGTGTTTCATCTGTTTTTTTTGTTCCTTTTTCTTATGTGGTTTCAAAATTCCTGAGATAAGTAGTTCTGGCCTTAGAGTGTTATATATATAAGCGTCTGTAGCATGTATCAAGGAACATGTTATCATACCTGTGTGTTTTTACAGGTGACTGATGCCTGGTGAGAAGGTGAACGTGACATATACCCTCGTCAGCTGCAAGAAAGGAACCACGAGACAGGTAATTAATATTTATATTAATTACTGATAACAATCAGGCTAGATGTAAAATCTAGACCTGCAGAGATGTTATAGTCTCTCCCTTATACATGAAGATGTATGTGTTGTTAATAAGTATATCGTTTATGGACAGCTTCTTATATAACACAAGCATATCTCAGGTACAGAGATTAGGAACATTTATGATCCTTATTCTCTGTCTTTTATTTGTAGGAATCCCCTTTTTCAATATTTAATAGAAACGACTCAACTGACTGCAGAGTTTACAAGTTTACTTTAGACTGTGGGCTGACTGACCGCAGTTTTTGGACTT
Source organism: Hyla sarda (assembly GCF_029499605.1). Lineage (NCBI taxonomy): Eukaryota > Metazoa > Chordata > Amphibia > Anura > Hylidae > Hyla > Hyla sarda. The sequence continues at coordinate 187,881,211 of NC_079190.1, forward strand.
AACTGTACTAAGTAAAGAAAAGTCAATATTTTTTTGCTTCAAACATATAATTATAGCCAAAGACTATAGCCAAAATAACACATAGCCTTTTAACATAATGCTGAAGGGCATAATACACTGCACTTTAATACTAGTGCAGTGTATTATAAAAGCGATCTGAAGATTGCTGTTAAAAGTCCCCTTTATAAAAAAATTAAAGGCTAGGTTCAAACTTAGGAATTTTCAGCCGGAATAACTATTGCCGGAGATTCCGCAGATGCATTGCCGTCCACATAGGTGGCAATGTGTTCTGCATGGATCCTATCTAAAAAAAAGTTAAAAATAAACAAGTTATAAAATAATTAAGCCCCACCCATCCCCTACAAAAAACACATGTACATATATAAAAAAGAGAAAAAGATTTTAAAAATAACCCAAAAAATATAAAAAATAACCCAACCCTCCCCTCACATTCGCCATAAATAAACATTGGCTGTCAACATAATGTTTGCAGCCATAATACACTGCACTGTAATACTAGTGCAATGTAGTATATGGGTGATCAGTAGATCGCTTGTGAAAGCTCTCTCATGGGATAAAAAAGAACAAATAATAGTAAATAAACTAATTAAACAGAACACCCTTAAAAACATATAAAAAAAGAGAATTAAAAAAAAATAACCACAATTAAACCACTGACAATACCATAACCATACATTGTCGTTTTTGAACAATACCGAGAGGCATAAGACACTGCCATACTACTGCAGTCTATTAATATATAAGCTATCGAAAGATGGCAGCTTTCAGTCCCTTAATAGGAATAGTTAAAACTAGTAAGAAAAAAAACAAGGTTAATAAAATAATTTAAAAAAACTAAAACTCAACTTCCCCAAAAACATCCTTTAAAACATTTTTGTATCATATACAAAATTAAGAAAGCAGAACAAAATATATAAAAATGTCCAAAAAACTGTATTACCACATAAAATACTCCTAATGATAGCCATAACCATACACTGCTTGTTAGCATAATGCTGAGAGGCATAATACCCTGCACTACAATAGTAGTGCAGTGTTTCATAGAAATGTTCAGATCAGTGGTGAAAGGTCGCTCTCTTACGGGAAAAACAAAATTAGAAAGGCAGAAATGATATGAAAAACAAAAACCTTAATAATAACAAAATATTTCATAAATAAAATATAGCTGCAAGAAGCGATACAGGTGGCCAAGCTGCACCTCTGGGTTATAATACACGATTGCTATGAGCCCTGATGGTGATGGTGATCGTGGACATGTGTGCTAATTTTCACATTGTGCTGACCAGTTATTTAAGAGTAAAGTATGCTTGCAAAATATTGCGCAATCCAAAATGGAGGCCAAACCATGTAAATGTGGTAGAGAAAGGGATCGCAAACATGTGTGCTAATTTTCACAGTGTTCTGACCAGTAATTTCAGAGACAACTATGCATGCAGAATATTGCTTAATCAAACATGGCCGCCAAATCTGTGATCAATTGTGGTACAGACAGTGATGACAAACATGTGTGCTAATTTTTGCACGGTTCTCACCAGTTCTTTTAGAGAAAACTATGTTTGCGGAATATTGCGCAATCCAATATGGCCGCCAAATCTGGTGATCAATAGTGGTACAGAAAGTGATCACGAGCATGTGTGCTTATTTTCATATTGTTCTGATCTACAAATTTAGAGAAAACTATGTTTGCAGAATATTGCGCAATCCAATGTGGCTGCCAAATCTGGTGATCAATAGTGGTACAGGAAGTGATCACGAACATGTGTGCAAATTTTCACATTGTTCAGAAAAAATTACCAAAAACAATATAAAAAATAAATAATCCAAAACCTCCCTCACATTAGCCATAACTAAACATTGGCTGTCAGCACAAGGCTGAAAGGCATAATGTACTGCACTACAATTCCAGTGCAGTTTATTATATGAGCGATCTGAAGATCGCTGGTAAACGCCCTCTTACAGGATTAGTTTGAAAAGTACAAAGAAAAGAAATAATCGATAAAATAATAAAAAAATATTGTCAGCATAATGTTGGGAGGCATAAAACATTTAATAATATAATTCAACCCCCCCCCCTTTCAAAATTAAAAGGCATACATTCCCATTACATGATTAACTGTTGTTTATAATATAAAAATTGTAGCTAAAATATTTAAGAAAAAAAATTAAAATATACAACATATTTTAAGTAAAAAAAATTTAAAGCTCTAGATCCCAATGTGTTTCATCTGTTTTTTGTTCCTTTTTCTTATGTGGTTTCAAAATTCCTGAGATAAGTAGTTCTGGCCTTAGAGTGTTATATATATAAGCGTCTGTAGCATGTATCAAGGAACATGTTATCATACCTGTGTGTTTTTACAGGTGACTGATGCCCGGTGAGAAGGTGAACGTGACATATACCCTCGTCAGCTGCAAGAAAGGAACCACGAGACAGGTAATTAATATTTATATTAATTACTGATAACAATCAGGCTAGATGTAAAATCTAGACCTGCAGAGATGTTATAGTCTCTCCCTTATACATGAAGATGTATGTGTTGTTAATAAGTATATCGTTTATGGACAGCTTCTTATATAACACAAGCATATCTCAGGTACAGAGATTAGGAACATTTATGATCCTTATTCTCTGTCTTTTATTTGTAGGAATCCCCTTTTTCAATATTTAATAGAAACGACTCAACTGACTGCAGAGTTTACAAGTTTACTTTAGACTGTGGGCTGATTGACCGCAGTTTTTGGACTTAACTGTACTAAGTAAAGAAAAGTCAATATTTTTTTTGCTTCAAACATATAATTATAGCCAAAGACTATAGCCAAAAATAACACTTAGCCTTTTAACATAATGCTGAAGGGCATAATACACTGCACTTTAATACTAGTGCAGTGTATTATAAAAGCGATCTGAAGATTGCTGTTAAAAGTCCCCTTTATAAAAAAAATTAAAGGCTAGGTTCAAACTTAGGAATTTTCTGCCGGAATAACTATTGCCGGAGATTCCGCAGATGCATTGCCGTCCACATAGGTGGCAATGTGTTCTGCATGGATCCTATCTAAAAAAAATTTAAAAATAAACAAGTTATAAAATAATTAAGCCCCACCCATCCCCTACAAAAAACACATGTACATATATAAAAAAGAGAAAAAGATTTTAAAAATAACCCAAAAAATATAAAAAATAACCCTCCCATCACATTCGCCATAAATAAACATTGGCTGTCAACATAATGTTTGCAGCCATAATACACTGCACTGTAATACTAGTGCAATGTAGTATATGGGTGATCAGTAGATCGCTTGTGAAAGCTCTCTCATGGGATAAAAAAGAACAAATAATAGTTAGTAAACTAACTAAACAGAACACCCTTAAAAACATATAAAAAAAAAGAGAATTAAAAAATAAAATAACCACAATTAAACCACTGACAATACCATAACCACACATTGTCGTTTTTGAACAATACCGAGAGGCATAAGACACTGCCATACTACTGCAGTCTATTAATATATAAGCTATAAAAAGATGGCAGCTTTCAGTCCCTTAATAGGAATAGTTAAAACTAGTAAGAAAAAAACAAGGTTAATAAAATAATTTAAAAAAACTAAAACTCAACTTCCCCAAAAACATCCTTTAAAACATTTTTGTATCATATACAAAATTAAGAAAGCAGAACAAAATATATAAAAATGTCCAAAAAACTGTATTACCACATAAAATACTCCTAATGATAGCCATAACCATACACTGCTTGTTAGCATAATGCTGAGAGGCATAATACCCTGCACTACAATAGTAGTGCAGTGTTTCATAGAAATGTTCAGATCAGTGGTGAAAGGTCGCTCTCTTACGGGAAAGACAAAATTAGAAAGGCAGAAATGATATGAAAAACAAAAACCTTAATAATAACAAAATATTTCATAAATAAAATATAGCTGCAAGAAGCGATACAGGTGGCCAAGCTGCACCTCTGGGTTATAATACACGATTGCTATGACCCCTGATGGTGATGGTGATCGTGGACATGTGTGCTAATTTTCACATTGTGCTGACCAGTTATTTAAGAGTAAAGTATGCTTGCAAAATATTGCGCAATCCAAAATGGAGGCCAAACCATGTAAATGTGGTAGAGAAAGGGATCGCAAACATGTGTGCTAATTTTCACAGTGTTCTGACCAGTAATTTCAGAGACAACTATGCATGCAGAATATTGCTTAATCAAACATGGCCGCCAAATCTGTGATCAATTGTGGTACTGACAGTGATGACAAACATGTGTGCTAATTTTTGCACGGTTCTCACCAGTTCTTTTAGAGAAAACTATGTTTGCAGAATATTGCGCAATCCAATATGGCCGCCAAATCTGGTGATCAATAGTGGTACAGAAAGTGATCACGAGCATGTGTGCTTATTTTCATATTGTTCTGACCTACAAATTTAGAGAAAACTATGTTTGCAGAATATTGCGCAATACAATGTGGCTGCCAAATCTGGTGATCAATAGTGGTACAGGAAGTGATCACGAACATGTGTGCAAATTTTCACATTGTTCAGAAAAAATTACCAAAAACAATATAAAAAATAAATAATCCAAAACCTCCCTCACATTAGCCATAACTAAACATTGGCTGTCAGCACAAGGCTGAAAGGCATAATGTACTGCACTACAATTCCAGTGCAGTTTATTATATGAGCGATCTGAAGATCGCTGGTAAACGCCCTCTTACAGGATTAGTTTGAAAAGTACAAAGAAAAGAAATGATCGATAAAATAATAAAAAACTATTGTCAGCATAATGTTGGGAGGCATAAAACATTTAATAATATAATTCAACCCCCCCTTTCAAAATTAAAAGGCATACATTCCCATTACATGATTAACTGTTGTTTATAATATAAAAATTGTAGCTAAAATATTTAAGAAAAAAAATTAAAATATACAACATATTTTAAGTAAAAAAACATTTAAAGCTCTAGATCCCAATGTGTTTCATCTGTTTTTTTTGTTCCTTTTTCTTATGTGGTTTCAAAATTCCTGAGATAAGTAGTTCTGGCCTTAGAGTGTTATATATATAAGCGTCTGTAGCATGTATCAAGGAACATGTTATCATACCTGTGTGTTTTTACAGGTGACTGATGCCTGGTGAGAAGGTGAACGTGACATATACCCTCGTCAGCTGCAAGAAAGGAACCACGAGACAGGTAATTAATATTTATATTAATTACTGATAACAATCAGGCTAGATGTAAAATCTAGACCTGCAGAGATGTTATAGTCTCTCCCTTATACATGAAGATGTATGTGTTGTTAATAAGTATATCGTTTATGGACAGCTTCTTATATAACACAAGCATATCTCAGGTACAGAGATTAGGAACATTTATGATCCTTATTCTCTGTCTTTTATTTGTAGGAATCCCCTTTTTCAATATTTAATAGAAACGACTCAACTGACTGCAGAGTTTACAAGTTTACTTTAGACTGTGGGCTGACTGACCGCAGTTTTTGGACTTAATTGTACTAAGTAAAGAAAAGTCAATATTTTTTTGCTTCAAACATATAATTATAGCCAAAGACTATAGCCAAAATAACACATAGCCTTTTAACATAATGCTGAAGGGCATAATACACTGCACTTTAATACTAGTGCAGTGTATTATAAAAGCGATCTGAAGATTGCTGTTAAAAGTCCCCTTTATAAAAAAATTAAAGGCTAGGTTCAAACTTAGGAATTTTCAGCCGGAATAACTATTGCCGGAGATTCCGCAGATGCATTGCCGTCCACATAGGTGGCAATGTGTTCTGCATGGATCCTATCTAAAAAAAAGTTAAAAATAAACAAGTTATAAAATAATTAAGCCCCACCCATCCCCTACAAAAAACACATGTACATATATAAAAAAGAGAAAAAGATTTTAAAAATAACCCAAAAAATATAAAAAATAACCCAACCCTCCCCTCACATTCGCCATAAATAAACATTGGCTGTCAACATAATGTTTGCAGCCATAATACACTGCACTGTAATACTAGTGCAATGTAGTATATGGGTGATCAGTAGATCGCTTGTGAAAGCTCTCTCATGGGATAAAAAAGAACAAATAATAGTAAATAAACTAATTAAACAGAACACCCTTAAAAACATATAAAAAAAAGAGAATTAAAAAAAAATAACCACAATTAAACCACTGACAATACCATAACCATACATTGTCGTTTTTGAACAATACCGAGAGGCATAAGACACTGCCATACTACTGCAGTCTATTAATATATAAGCTATCGAAAGATGGCAGCTTTCAGTCCCTTAATAGGAATAGTTAAAACTAGTAAGTAAAAAAACAAGGTTAATAAAATAATTAAAAAAAAACTAAAACTCAACTTCCCCAAAAACATCCTTTAAAACATTTTTGTATCATATACAAAATTAAGAAAGCAGAACAAAATATATAAAAATGTCCAAAAAACTGTATTACCACATAAAATACTCCTAATGATAGCCATAACCATACACTGCTTGTTAGCATAATGCTGAGAGGCATAATACCCTGCACTACAATAGTAGTGCAGTGTTTCATAGAAATGTTCAGATCAGTGGTGAAAGGTCGCTCTCTTACGGGAAAAACAAAATTAGAAAGGCAGAAATGATATGAAAAACAAAAACCTTAATAATAACAAAATATTTCATAAATAAAATATAGCTGCAAGAAGCGATACAGGTGGCCAAGCTGCACCTCTGGGTTATAATACACGATTGCTATGACCCCTGATGGTGATGGTGATCGTGGACATGTGTGCTAATTTTCACATTGTGCTGACCAGTTATTTAAGAGTAAAGTATGCTTGCAAAATATTGCGCAATCCAAAATGGAGGCCAAACCATGTAAATGTGGTAGAGAAAGGGATCGCAAACATGTGTGCTAATTTTCACAGTGTTCTGACCAGTAATTTCAGAGACAACTATGCATGCAGAATATTGCTTAATCAAACATGGCCGCCAAATCTGTGATCAATTGTGGTACAGACAGTGATGACAAACATGTGTGCTAATTTTTGCACGGTTCTCACCAGTTCTTTTAGAGAAAACTATGTTTGCGGAATATTGCGCAATCCAATATGGCCGCCAAATCTGGTGATCAATAGTGGTACAGAAAGTGATCACGAGCATGTGTGCTTATTTTCATATTGTTCTGATCTACAAATTTAGAGAAAACTATGTTTGCAGAATATTGCGCAATCCAATGTGGCTGCCAAATCTGGTGATCAATAGTGGTACAGGAAGTGATCACGAACATGTGTGCAAATTTTCACATTGTTCAGAAAAAATTACCAAAAACAATATAAAAAATAAATAATCCAAAACTTCCCTCACATTAGCCATAACTAAACATTGGCTGTCAGCACAAGGCTGAAAGGCATAATATACTGCACTACAATACCTGTGCAGTTTATTATATGAGCGATCTGAAGATCGCTGGTAAATGCCCTCTTACAGGATTAGTTTGAAAAGTACAAAGAAAAGAAATAATCGATAAAATAATAAAAAAATATTGTCAGCATAATGTTGGGAGGCATAAAACATTTAATAATATAATTCAACCCCCCCCCTTTCAAAATTAAAAGGCATACATTCCCATTACATGATTAACTGTTGTTTATAATATAAAAATTGTAGCTAAAATATTTAAGAAAAAAAATTAAAATATACAACATATTTTAAGTAAAAAAAATTTAAAGCTCTAGATCCCAATGTGTTTCATCTGTTTTTTTTGTTCCTTTTTCTTATGTGGTTTCAAAATTCCTGAGATAAGTAGTTCTGGCCTTAGAGTGTTATATATATAAGCGTCTGTAGCATGTATCAAGGAACATGTTATCATACCTGTGTGTTTTTACAGGTGACTGATGCCCGGTGAGAAGGTGAACGTGACATATACCCTCGTCAGCTGCAAGAAAGGAACCACGAGACAGGTAATTAATATTTATATTAATTACTGATAACAATCAGGCTAGATGTAAAATCTAGACCTGCAGAGATGTTATAGTCTCTCCCTTATACATGAAGATGTATGTGTTGTTAATAAGTATATCGTTTATGGACAGCTTCTTATATAACACAAGCATATCTCAGGTACAGAGATTAGGAACATTTATGATCCTTATTCTCTGTCTTTTATTTGTAGGAATCCCCTTTTTCAATATTTAATAGAAACGACTCAACTGACTGCAGAGTTTACAAGTTTACTTTAGACTGTGGGCTGACTGACCGCAGTTTTTGGACTTAACTGTACTAAGTAAAGAAAAGTCAATATTTTTTTTGCTTCAAACATATAATTATAGCCAAAGACTATAGCCAAAATAACACATAGCCTTTTAACATAATGCTGAAGGGCATAATACACTGCACTTTAATACTAGTGCAGTGTATTATAAAAGCGATCTGAAGATTGCTGTTAAAAGTCCCCTTTATAAAAAAAATTAAAGGCTAGGTTCAAACTTAGGAATTTTCAGCCGGAATAACTATTGCCGGAGATTCCGCAGATGCATTGCCGTCCACATAGGTGGCAATGTGTTCTGCATGGATCCTATCTAAAAAAAAAGTTAAAAATAAACAAGTTATAAAATAATTAAGCCCCACCCATCCCCTACAAAAAACACATGTACATATAGAAAAAAGAGAAAAAGATTTTAAAAATAACCCAAAAAATATAAAAAATAACCCTCCCATCACATTCGCCATAAATAAACATTGGCTGTCAACATAATGTTTGCAGCCATAATACACTGCACTGTAATACTAGTGCAATGTAGTATATGGGTGATCAGTAGATCGCTTGTGAAAGCTCTCTCATGGGATAAAAAAGAACAAATAATAGTTAGTAAACTAACTAAACAGAACACCCTTAAAAACATATAAAAAAAAGAGGATTAAAAAAAAAATAACCACAATTAAACCACTGACAATACCATAACCATACATTGTCGTTTTTGAACAATACCGAGAGGCATAAGACACTGCCATACTACTGCAGTCTATTAATATATAAGCTATCAAAAGATGGCAGCTTTCAGTCCCTTAATAGGAATAGTTAAAACTAGTAAGAAAAAAAACAAGGTTAATAAAATAATTTAAAAAAACTAAAACTCAACTTCCCCAAAAACATCCTTTAAAACATTTTTGTATCATATACAAAATTAAGAAAGCAGAACAAAATATATAAAAATGTCCAAAAAACTGTATTACCACATAAAATACTCCTAATGATAGCCATAACCATACACTGCTTGTTAGCATAATGCTGAGAGGCATAATACCCTGCACTACAATAGTAGTGCAGTGTTTCATAGAAATGTTCAGATCAGTGGTGAAAGGTCGCTCTCTTACGGGAAAGACAAAATTAGAAAGGCAGAAATGATATGAAAAACAAAAACCTTAATAATAACAAAATATTTCATAAATAAAATATAGCTGCAAGAAGCGATACAGGTGGCCAAGCTGCACCTCTGGGTTATAATACACGATTGCTATGACCCCTGATGGTGATGGTGATCGTGGACATGTGTGCTAATTTTCACATTGTGCTGACCAGTTATTTAAGAGTAAAGTATGCTTGCAAAATATGGCGCAATCCAAAATGGAGGCCAAACCATGTAAATGTGGTAGAGAAAGGGATCGCAAACATGTGTGCTAATTTTCACAGTGTTCTGACCAGTAATTTCAGAGACAACTATGCATGCAGAATATTGCTTAATCAAACATGGCCGCCAAATCTGTGATCAATTGTGGTACAGACAGTGATGACAAACATGTGTGCTAATTTTTGCACGGTTCTCACCAGTTCTTTTAGAGAAAACTATGTTTGCAGAATATTGCGCAATCCAATATGGCCGCCAAATCTGGTGATCAATAGTGGTACAGAAAGTGATCACGAGCATGTGTGCTTATTTTCATATTGTTCTGACCTACAAATTTAGAGAAAACTATGTTTGCAGAATATTGCGCAATCCAATGTGGCTGCCAAATCTGGTGATCAATAGTGGTACAGGAAGTGATCACGAACATGTGTGCAAATTTTCACATTGTTCAGAAAAAATTACCAAAAACAATATAAAAAATAAATAATCCAAAACCTCCCTCACATTAGCCATAACTAAACATTGGCTGTCAGCACAAGGCTGAAAGGCATAATGTACTGCACTACAATTCCAGTGCAGTTTATTATATGAGCGATCTGAAGATCGCTGGTAAACGCCCTCTTACAGGATTAGTTTGAAAAGTACAAAGAAAAGAAATGATCGATAAAATAATAAAAAACTATTGTCAGCATAATGTTGGGAGGCATAAAACATTTAATAATATAATTCAACCCCCCCTTTCAAAATTAAAAGGCATACATTCCCATTACATGATTAACTGTTGTTTATAATATAAAAATTGTAGCTAAAATATTTAAGAAAAAAAATTAAAATATACAACATATTTTAAGTAAAAAAACATTTAAAGCTCTAGATCCCAATGTGTTTCATCTGTTTTTTTTGTTCCTTTTTCTTATGTGGTTTCAAAATTCCTGAGATAAGTAGTTCTGGCCTTAGAGTGTTATATATATAAGCGTCTGTAGCATGTATCAAGGAACATGTTATCATACCTGTGTGTTTTTACAGGTGACTGATGCCTGGTGAGAAGGTGAACGTGACATATACCCTCGTCAGCTGCAAGAAAGGAACCACGAGACAGGTAATTAATATTTATATTAATTACTGATAACAATCAGGCTAGATGTAAAATCTAGACCTGCAGAGATGTTATAGTCTCTCCCTTATACATGAAGATGTATGTGTTGTTAATAAGTATATCGTTTATGGACAGCTTCTTATATAACACAAGCATATCTCAGGTACAGAGATTAGGAACATTTATGATCCTTATTCTCTGTCTTTTATTTGTAGGAATCCCCTTTTTCAATATTTAATAGAAACGACTCAACTGACTGCAGAGTTTACAAGTTTACTTTAGACTGTGGGCTGACTGACCGCAGTTTTTGGACTTAACTGTACTAAGTAAAGAAAAGTCAATATTTTTTTGCTTCAAACATATAATTATAGCCAAAGACTATAGCCAAAATAACACATAGCCTTTTAACATAATGCTGAAGGGCATAATACACTGCACTTTAATACTAGTGCAGTGTATTATAAAAGCGATCTGAAGATTGCTGTTAAAAGTCCCCTTTATAAAAAAATTAAAGGCTAGGTTCAAACTTAGGAATTTTCAGCCGGAATAACTATTGCCGGAGATTCCGCAGATGCATTGCCGTCCACATAGGTGGCAATGTGTTCTGCATGGATCCTATCTAAAAAAAAGTTAAAAATAAACAAGTTATAAAATAATTAAGCCCCACCCATCCCCTACAAAAAACACATGTACATATATAAAAAAGAGAAAAAGATTTTAAAAATAACCCAAAAAATATAAAAAATAACCCAACCCTCCCCTCACATTCGCCATAAATAAACATTGGCTGTCAACATAATGTTTGCAGCCATAATACACTGCACTGTAATACTAGTGCAATGTAGTATATGGGTGATCAGTAGATCGCTTGTGAAAGCTCTCTCATGGGATAAAAAAGAACAAATAATAGTAAATAAACTAATTAAACAGAACACCCTTAAAAACATATAAAAAAAAGAGAATTAAAAAAAAATAACCACAATTAAACCACTGACAATACCATAACCATACATTGTCGTTTTTGAACAATACCGAGAGGCATAAGACACTGCCATACTACTGCAGTCTATTAATATATAAGCTATCGAAAGATGGCAGCTTTCAGTCCCTTAATAGGAATAGTTAAAACTAGTAAGAAAAAAAACAAGGTTAATAAAATCATTTAAAAAAACTAAAACTCAACTTCCCCAAAAACATCCTTTAAAACATTTTTGTATCATATACAAAATTAAGAAAGCAGAACAAAATATATAAAAATGTCCAAAAAACTGTATTACCACATAAAATACTCCTAATGATAGCCATAACCATACACTGCTTGTTAGCATAATGCTGAGAGGCATAATACCCTGCACTACAATAGTAGTGCAGTGTTTCATAGAAATGTTCAGATCAGTGGTGAAAGGTCGCTCTCTTACGGGAAAAACAAAATTAGAAAGGCAGAAATGATATGAAAAACAAAAACCTTAATAATAACAAAATATTTCATAAATAAAATATAGCTGCAAGAAGCGATACAGGTGGCCAAGCTGCACCTCTGGGTTATAATACACGATTGCTATGAGCCCTGATGGTGATGGTGATCGTGGACATGTGTGCTAATTTTCACATTGTGCTGACCAGTTATTTAAGAGTAAAGTATGCTTGCAAAATATTGCGCAATCCAAAATGGAGGCCAAACCATGTAAATGTGGTAGAGAAAGGGATCGCAAACATGTGTGCTAATTTTCACAGTGTTCTGACCAGTAATTTCAGAGACAACTATGCATGCAGAATATTGCTTAATCAAACATGGCCGCCAAATCTGTGATCAATTGTGGTACAGACAGTGATGACAAACATGTGTGCTAATTTTTGCACGGTTCTCACCAGTTCTTTTAGAGAAAACTATGTTTGCGGAATATTGCGCAATCCAATATGGCCGCCAAATCTGGTGATCAATAGTGGTACAGAAAGTGATCACGAGCATGTGTGCTTATTTTCATATTGTTCTGATCTACAAATTTAGAGAAAACTATGTTTGCAGAATATTGCGCAATCCAATGTGGCTGCCAAATCTGGTGATCAATAGTGGTACAGGAAGTGATCACGAACATGTGTGCAAATTTTCACATTGTTCAGAAAAAATTACCAAAAACAATATAAAAAATAAATAATCCAAAACCTCCCTCACATTAGCCATAACTAAACATTGGCTGTCAGCACAAGGCTGAAAGGCATAATGTACTGCACTACAATTCCAGTGCAGTTTATTATATGAGCGATCTGAAGATCGCTGGTAAACGCCCTCTTACAGGATTAGTTTGAAAAGTACAAAGAAAAGAAATAATCGATAAAATAATAAAAAAATATTGTCAGCATAATGTTGGGAGGCATAAAACATTTAATAATATAATTCAACCCCCCCCCCTTTCAAAATTAAAAGGCATACATTCCCATTACATGATTAACTGTTGTTTATAATATAAAAATTGTAGCTAAAATATTTAAGAAAAAAAATTAAAATATACAACATATTTTAAGTAAAAAAAATTTAAAGCTCTAGATCCCAATGTGTTTCATCTGTTTTTTTTGTTCCTTTTTCTTATGTGGTTTCAAAATTCCTGAGATAAGTAGTTCTGGCCTTAGAGTGTTATATATATAAGCGTCTGTAGCATGTATCAAGGAACATGTTATCATACCTGTGTGTTTTTACAGGTGACTGATGCCCGGTGAGAAGGTGAACGTGACATATACCCTCGTCAGCTGCAAGAAAGGAACCACGAGACAGGTAATTAATATTTATATTAATTACTGATAACAATCAGGCTAGATGTAAAATCTAGACCTGCAGAGATGTTATAGTCTCTCCCTTATACATGAAGATGTATGTGTTGTTAATAAGTATATCGTTTATGGACAGCTTCTTATATAACACAAACATATCTCAGGTACAGAGATTAGGAACATTTATGATCCTTATTCTCTGTCTTTTATTTGTAGGAATCCCCTTTTTCAATATTTAATAGAAACGACTCAACTGACTGCAGAGTTTACAAGTTTACTTTAGACTGTGGGCTGACTGACCGCAGTTTTTGGACTTAACTGTACTAAGTAAAGAAAAGTCAATATTTTTTTTGCTTCAAACATATAATTATAGCCAAAGACTATAGCCAAAAATAACACTTAGCCTTTTAACATAATGCTGAAGGGCATAATACACTGCACTTTAATACTAGTGCAGTGTATTATAAAAGCGATCTGAAGATTGCTGTTAAAAGTCCCCTTTATAAAAAAAATTAAAGGCTAGGTTCAAACTTAGGAATTTTCTGCCGGAATAACTATTGCCGGAGATTCCGCAGATGCATTGCCGTCCACATAGGTGGCAATGTGTTCTGCATGGATCCTATCTAAAAAAAAGTTAAAAATAAACAAGTTATAAAATAATTAAGCCCCACCCATCCCCTACAAAAAACACATGTACATATATAAAAAAGAGAAAAAGATTTTAAAAATAACCCAAAAAATATAAAAAATAACCCTCCCATCACATTCGCCATAAATAAACATTGGCTGTCAACATAATGTTTGCAGCCATAATACACTGCACTGTAATACTAGTGCAATGTAGTATATGGGTGATCAGTAGATCGCTTGTGAAAGCTCTCTCATGGGATAAAAAAGAACAAATAATAGTTAGTAAACTAACTAAACAGAACACCCTTAAAAACATATAAAAAAAAGAGAATTAAAAAATAAAATAACCACAATTAAACCACTGACAATACCATAACCACACATTGTCGTTTTTGAACAATACCGAGAGGCATAAGACACTGCCATACTACTGCAGTCTATTAATATATAAGCTATAAAAAGATGGCAGCTTTCAGTCCCTTAATAGGAATAGTTAAAACTAGTAAGAAAAAAACAAGGTTAATAAAATAATTTAAAAAAACTAAAACTCAACTTCCCCAAAAACATCCTTTAAAACATTTTTGTATCATGTACAAAATTAAGAAAGCAGAACAAAATATATAAAAATGTCCAAAAAACTGTATTACCACATAAAATACTCCTAATGATAGCCATAACCATACACTGCTTGTAAGCATAATGCTGAGAGGCATAATACCCTGCACTACAATAGTAGTGCAGTGTTTCATAGAAATGTTCAGATCAGTGGTGAAAGGTCGCTCTCTTACGGGAAAGACAAAATTAGAAAGGCAGAAATGATATGAAAAACAAAAACCTTAATAATAACAAAATATTTCATAAATAAAATATAGCTGCAAGAAGCGATACAGGTGGCCAAGCTGCACCTCTGGGTTATAATACACGATTGCTATGACCCCTGATGGTGATGGTGATCGTGGACATGTGTGCTAATTTTCACATTGTGCTGACCAGTTATTTAAGAGTAAAGTATGCTTGCAAAATATTGCGCAATCCAAAATGGAGGCCAAACCATGTAAATGTGGTAGAGAAAGGGATCGCAAACATGTGTGCTAATTTTCACAGTGTTCTGACCAGTAATTTCAGAGACAACTATGCATGCAGAATATTGCTTAATCAAACATGGCCGCCAAATCTGTGATCAATTGTGGTACTGACAGTGATGACAAACATGTGTGCTAATTTTTGCACGGTTCTCACCAGTTCTTTTAGAGAAAACTATGTTTGCAGAATATTGCGCAATCCAATATGGCCGCCAAATCTGGTGATCAATAGTGGTACAGAAAGTGATCACGAGCATGTGTGCTTATTTTCATATTGTTCTGACCTACAAATTTAGAGAAAACTATGTTTGCAGAATATTGCGCAATACAATGTGGCTGCCAAATCTGGTGATCAATAGTGGTACAGGAAGTGATCACGAACATGTGTGCAAATTTTCACATTGTTCAGAAAAAATTACCAAAAACAATATAAAAAATAAATAATCCAAAACCTCCCTCACATTAGCCATAACTAAACATTGGCTGTCAGCACAAGGCTGAAAGGCATAATGTACTGCACTACAATTCCAGTGCAGTTTATTATATGAGCGATCTGAAGATCGCTGGTAAACGCCCTCTTACAGGATTAGTTTGAAAAGTACAAAGAAAAGAAATGATCGATAAAATAATAAAAAACTATTGTCAGCATAATGTTGGGAGGCATAAAACATTTAATAATATAATTCAACCCCCCCTTTCAAAATTAAAAGGCATACATTCCCATTACATGATTAACTGTTGTTTATAATATAAAAATTGTAGCTAAAATATTTAAGAAAAAAAATTAAAATATACAACATATTTTAAGTAAAAAAACATTTAAAGCTCTAGATCCCAATGTGTTTCATCTGTTTTTTTTGTTCCTTTTTCTTATGTGGTTTCAAAATTGCTGAGATAAGTAGTTCTGGCCTTAGAGTGTTATATATATAAGCGTCTGTAGCATGTATCAAGGAACATGTTATCATACCTGTGTGTTTTTACAGGTGACTGATGCCTGGTGAGAAGGTGAACGTGACATATACCCTCGTCAGCTGCAAGAAAGGAACCACGAGACAGGTAATTAATATTTATATTAATTACTGATAACAATCAGGCTAGATGTAAAATCTAGACCTGCAGAGATGTTATAGTCTCTCCCTTATACATGAAGATGTATGTGTTGTTAATAAGTATATCGTTTATGGACAGCTTCTTATATAACACAAGCATATCTCAGGTACAGAGATTAGGAACATTTATGATCCTTATTCTCTGTCTTTTATTTGTAGGAATCCCCTTTTTCAATATTTAATAGAAACGACTCAACTGACTGCAGAGTTTACAAGTTTACTTTAGACTGTGGGCTGACTGACCGCAGTTTTTGGACTTAACTGTACTAAGTAAAGAAAAGTCAATATTTTTTTGCTTCAAACATATAATTATAGCCAAAGACTATAGCCAAAATAACACATAGCCTTTTAACATAATGCTGAAGGGCATAATACACTGCACTTTAATACTAGTGCAGTGTATTATAAAAGCGATCTGAAGATTGCTGTTAAAAGTCCCCTTTATAAAAAAATTAAAGGCTAGGTTCAAACTTAGGAATTTTCAGCCGGAATAACTATTGCCGGAGATTCCGCAGATGCATTGCCGTCCACATAGGTGGCAATGTGTTCTGCATGGATCCTATCTAAAAAAAAGTTAAAAATAAACAAGTTATAAAATAATTAAGCCCCACCCATCCCCTACAAAAAACACATGTACATATATAAAAAAGAGAAAAAGATTTTAAAAATAACCCAAAAAATATAAAAAATAACCCAACCCTCCCCTCACATTCGCCATAAATAAACATTGGCTGTCAACATAATGTTTGCAGCCATAATACACTGCACTGTAATACTAGTGCAATGTAGTATATGGGTGATCAGTAGATCGCTTGTGAAAGCTCTCTCATAGGATAAAAAAGAACAAATAATAGTAAATAAACTAATTAAACAGAACACCCTTAAAAACATATAAAAAAAAGAGAATTAAAAAAAAATAACCACAATTAAACCACTGACAATACCATAACCATACATTGTCGTTTTTGAACAATACCGAGAGGCATAAGACACTGCCATACTACTGCAGTCTATTAATATATAAGCTATCGAAAGATGGCAGCTTTCAGTCCCTTAATAGGAATAGTTAAAACTAGTAAGTAAAAAAACAAGGTTAATAAAATAATTTAAAAAAAACTAAAACTCAACTTCCCCAAAAACATCCTTTAAAACATTTTTGTATCATATACAAAATTAAGAAAGCAGAACAAAATATATAAAAATGTCCAAAAAACTGTATTACCACATAAAATACTCCTAATGATAGCCATAACCATACACTGCTTGTTAGCATAATGCTGAGAGGCATAATACCCTGCACTACAATAGTAGTGCAGTGTTTCATAGAAATGTTCAGATCAGTGGTGAAAGGTCGCTCTCTTACGGGAAAAACAAAATTAGAAAGGCAGAAATGATATGAAAAACAAAAACCTTAATAATAACAAAATATTTCATAAATAAAATATAGCTGCAAGAAGCGATACAGGTGGCCAAGCTGCACCTCTGGGTTATAATACACGATTGCTATGACCCCTGATGGTGATGGTGATCGTGGACATGTGTGCTAATTTTCACATTGTGCTGACCATTTATTTAAGAGTAAAGTATGCTTGCAAAATATTGCGCAATCCAAAATGGAGGCCAAACCATGTAAATGTGGTAGAGAAAGGGATCGCAAACATGTGTGCTAATTTTCACAGTGTTCTGACCAGTAATTTCAGAGACAACTATGCATGCAGAATATTGCTTAATCAAACATGGCCGCCAAATCTGTGATCAATTGTGGTACAGACAGTGATGACAAACATGTGTGCTAATTTTTGCACGGTTCTCACCAGTTCTTTTAGAGAAAACTATGTTTGCGGAATATTGCGCAATCCAATATGGCCGCCAAATCTGGTGATCAATAGTGGTACAGAAAGTGATCACGAGCATGTGTGCTTATTTTCATATTGTTCTGATCTACAAATTTAGAGAAAACTATGTTTGCAGAATATTGCGCAATCCAATGTGGCTGCCAAATCTGGTGATCAATAGTGGTACAGGAAGTGATCACGAACATGTGTGCAAATTTTCACATTGTTCAGAAAAAATTACCAAAAACAATATAAAAAATAAATAATCCAAAACTTCCCTCACATTAGCCATAACTAAACATTGGCTGTCAGCACAAGGCTGAAAGGCATAATATACTGCACTACAATACCTGTGCAGTTTATTATATGAGCGATCTGAAGATCGCTGGTAAATGCCCTCTTACAGGATTAGTTTGAAAAGTACAAAGAAAAGAAATAATCGATAAAATAATAAAAAAATATTGTCAGCATAATGTTGGGAGGCATAAAACATTTAATAATATAATTCAACCCCCCCCCTTTCAAAATTAAAAGGCATACATTCCCATTACATGATTAACTGTTGTTTATAATATAAAAATTGTAGCTAAAATATTTAAGAAAAAAAATTAAAATATACAACATATTTTAAGTAAAAAAAATTTAAAGCTCTAGATCCCAATGTGTTTCATCTGTTTTTTTTGTTCCTTTTTCTTATGTGGTTTCAAAATTCCTGAGATAAGTAGTTCTGGCCTTAGAGTGTTATATATATAAGCGTCTGTAGCATGTATCAAGGAACATGTTATCATACCTGTGTGTTTTTACAGGTGACTGATGCCCGGTGAGAAGGTGAACGTGACATATACCCTCGTCAGCTGCAAGAAAGGAACCACGAGACAGGTAATTAATATTTATATTAATTACTGATAACAATCAGGCTAGATGTAAAATCTAGACCTGCAGAGATGTTATAGTCTCTCCCTTATACATGAAGATGTATGTGTTGTTAATAAGTATATCGTTTATGGACAGCTTCTTATATAACACAAGCATATCTCAGGTACAGAGATTAGGAACATTTATGATCCTTATTCTCTGTCTTTTATTTGTAGGAATCCCCTTTTTCAATATTTAATAGAAACGACTCAACTGACTGCAGAGTTTACAAGTTTACTTTAGACTGTGGGCTGACTGACCGCAGTTTTTGGACTTAACTGTACTAAGTAAAGAAAAGTCAATATTTTTTTTGCTTCAAACATATAATTATAGCCAAAGACTATAGCCAAAATAACACATAGCCTTTTAACATAATGCTGAAGGGCATAATACACTGCACTTTAATACTAGTGCAGTGTATTATAAAAGCGATCTGAAGATTGCTGTTAAAAGTCCCCTTTATAAAAAAAATTAAAGGCTAGGTTCAAACTTAGGAATTTTCAGCCGGAATAACTATTGCCGGAGATTCCGCAGATGCATTGCCGTCCACATAGGTGGCAATGTGTTCTGCATGGATCCTATCTAAAAAAAAAGTTAAAAATAAACAAGTTATAAAATAATTAAGCCCCACCCATCCCCTACAAAAAACACATGTACATATAGAAAAAAGAGAAAAAGATTTTAAAAATAACCCAAAAAATATAAAAAATAACCCTCCCATCACATTCGCCATAAATAAACATTGGCTGTCAACATAATGTTTGCAGCCATAATACACTGCACTGTAATACTAGTGCAATGTAGTATATGGGTGATCAGTAGATCGCTTGTGAAAGCTCTCTCATGGGATAAAAAAGAACAAATAATAGTTAGTAAACTAACTAAACAGAACACCCTTAAAAACATATAAAAAAAAGAGGATTAAAAAAAAAATAACCACAATTAAACCACTGACAATACCATAACCATACATTGTCGTTTTTGAACAATACCGAGAGGCATAAGACACTGCCATACTACTGCAGTCTATTAATATATAAGCTATCAAAAGATGGCAGCTTTCAGTCCCTTAATAGGAATAGTTAAAACTAGTAAGAAAAAAAACAAGGTTAATAAAATAATTTAAAAAAACTAAAACTCAACTTCCCCAAAAACATCCTTTAAAACATTTTTGTATCATATACAAAATTAAGAAAGCAGAACAAAATATATAAAAATGTCCAAAAAACTGTATTACCACATAAAATACTCCTAATGATAGCAATAACCATACACTGCTTGTTAGCATAATGCTGAGAGGCATAATACCCTGCACTACAATAGTAGTGCAGTGTTTCATAGAAATGTTCAGATCAGTGGTGAAAGGTCGCTCTCTTACGGGAAAGACAAAATTAGAAAGGCAGAAATGATATGAAAAACAAAAACCTTAATAATAACAAAATATTTCATAAATAAAATATAGCTGCAAGAAGCGATACAGGTGGCCAAGCTGCACCTCTGGGTTATAATACACGATTGCTATGACCCCTGATGGTGATGGTGATCGTGGACATGTGTGCTAATTTTCACATTGTGCTGACCAGTTATTTAAGAGTAAAGTATGCTTGCAAAATATGGCGCAATCCAAAATGGAGGCCAAACCATGTAAATGTGGTAGAGAAAGGGATCGCAAACATGTGTGCTAATTTTCACAGTGTTCTGACCAGTAATTTCAGAGACAACTATGCATGCAGAATATTGCTTAATCAAACATGGCCGCCAAATCTGTGATCAATTGTGGTACAGACAGTGATGACAAACATGTGTGCTAATTTTTGCACGGTTCTCACCAGTTCTTTTAGAGAAAACTATGTTTGCAGAATATTGCGCAATCCAATATGGCCGCCAAATCTGGTGATCAATAGTGGTACAGAAAGTGATCACGAGCATGTGTGCTTATTTTCATATTGTTCTGACCTACAAATTTAGAGAAAACTATGTTTGCAGAATATTGCGCAATCCAATGTGGCTGCCAAATCTGGTGATCAATAGTGGTACAGGAAGTGATCACGAACATGTGTGCAAATTTTCACATTGTTCAGAAAAAATTACCAAAAACAATATAAAAAATAAATAATCCAAAACCTCCCTCACATTAGCCATAACTAAACATTGGCTGTCAGCACAAGGCTGAAAGGCATAATGTACTGCACTACAATTCCAGTGCAGTTTATTATATGAGCGATCTGAAGATCGCTGGTAAACGCCCTCTTACAGGATTAGTTTGATAAGTACAAAGAAAAGAAATGATCGATAAAATAATAAAAAACTATTGTCAGCATAATGTTGGGAGGCATAAAACATTTAATAATATAATTCAACCCCCCCTTTCAAAATTAAAAGGCATACATTCCCATTACATGATTAACTGTTGTTTATAATATAAAAATTGTAGCTAAAATATTTAAGAAAAAAAATTAAAATATACAACATATTTTAAGTAAAAAAACATTTAAAGCTCTAGATCCCAATGTGTTTCATCTGTTTTTTTTGTTCCTTTTTCTTATGTGGTTTCAAAATTCCTGAGATAAGTAGTTCTGGCCTTAGAGTGTTATATATATAAGCGTCTGTAGCATGTATCAAGGAACATGTTATCATACCTGTGTGTTTTTACAGGTGACTGATGCCTGGTGAGAAGGTGAACGTGACATATACCCTCGTCAGCTGCAAGAAAGGAACCACGAGACAGGTAATTAATATTTATATTAATTACTGATAACAATCAGGCTAGATGTAAAATCTAGACCTGCAGAGATGTTATAGTCTCTCCCTTATACATGAAGATGTATGTGTTGTTAATAAGTATATCGTTTATGGACAGCTTCTTATATAACACAAGCATATCTCAGGTACAGAGATTAGGAACATTTATGATCCTTATTCTCTGTCTTTTATTTGTAGGAATCCCCTTTTTCAATATTTAATAGAAACGACTCAACTGACTGCAGAGTTTACAAGTTTACTTTAGACTGTGGGCTGACTGACCGCAGTTTTTGGACTTAACTGTACTAAGTAAAGAAAAGTCAATATTTTTTTGCTTCAAACATATAATTATAGCCAAAGACTATAGCCAAAATAACACATAGCCTTTTAACATAATGCTGAAGGGCATAATACACTGCACTTTAATACTAGTGCAGTGTATTATAAAAGCGATCTGAAGATTGCTGTTAAAAGTCCCCTTTATAAAAAAATTAAAGGCTAGGTTCAAACTTAGGAATTTTCAGCCGGAATAACTATTGCCGGAGATTCCGCAGATGCATTGCCGTCCACATAGGTGGCAATGTGTTCTGCATGGATCCTATCTAAAAAAAAGTTAAAAATAAACAAGTTATAAAATAATTAAGCCCCACCCATCCCCTACAAAAAACACATGTACATATATAAAACAGAGAAAAAGATTTTAAAAATAACCCAAAAAATATAAAAAATAACCCAACCCTCCCCTCACATTCGCCATAAATAAACATTGGCTGTCAACATAATGTTTGCAGCCATAATACACTGCACTGTAATACTAGTGCAATGTAGTATATGGGTGATCAGTAGATCGCTTGTGAAAGCTCTCTCATGGGATAAAAAAGAACAAATAATAGTAAATAAACTAATTAAACAGAACACCCTTAAAAACATATAAAAAAAAAAGAATTAAAAAAAAATAACCACAATTAAACCACTGACAATACCATAACCATACATTGTCGTTTTTGAACAATACCGAGAGGCATAAGACACTGCCATACTACTGCAGTCTATTAATATATAAGCTATCGAAAGATGGCAGCTTTCAGTCCCTTAATAGGAATAGTTAAAACTAGTAAGAAAAAAAACAAGGTTAATAAAATAATTTAAAAAAACTAAAACTCAACTTCCCCAAAAACATCCTTTAAAACATTTTTGTATCATATACAAAATTAAGAAAGCAGAACAAAATATATAAAAATGTCCAAAAAACTGTATTACCACATAAAATACTCCTAATGATAGCCATAACCATACACTGCTTGTTAGCATAATGCTGAGAGGCATAATACCCTGCACTACAATAGTAGTGCAGTGTTTCATAGAAATGTTCAGATCAGTGGTGAAAGGTCGCTCTCTTACGGGAAAAACAAAATTAGAAAGGCAGAAATGATATGAAAAACAAAAACCTTAATAATAACAAAATATTTCATAAATAAAATATAGCTGCAAGAAGCGATACAGGTGGCCAAGCTGCACCTCTGGGTTATAATACACGATTGCTATGAGCCCTGATGGTGATGGTGATCGTGGACATGTGTGCTAATTTTCACATTGTGCTGACCAGTTATTTAAGAGTAAAGTATGCTTGCAAAATATTGCGCAATCCAAAATGGAGGCCAAACCATGTAAATGTGGTAGAGAAAGGGATCGCAAACATGTGTGCTAATTTTCACAGTGTTCTGACCAGTAATTTCAGAGACAACTATGCATGCAGAATATTGCTTAATCAAACATGGCCGCCAAATCTGTGATCAATTGTGGTACAGACAGTGATGACAAACATGTGTGCTAATTTTTGCACGGTTCTCACCAGTTCTTTTAGAGAAAACTATGTTTGCGGAATATTGCGCAATCCAATATGGCCGCCAAATCTGGTGATCAATAGTGGTACAGAAAGTGATCACGAGCATGTGTGCTTATTTTCATATTGTTCTGATCTACAAATTTAGAGAAAACTATGTTTGCAGAATATTGCGCAATCCAATGTGGCTGCCAAATCTGGTGATCAATAGTGGTACAGGAAGTGATCACGAACATGTGTGCAAATTTTCACATTGTTCAGAAAAAATTACCAAAAACAATATAAAAAATAAATAATCCAAAACCTCCCTCACATTAGCCATAACTAAACATTGGCTGTCAGCACAAGGCTGAAAGGCATAATGTACTGCACTACAATTCCAGTGCAGTTTATTATATGAGCGATCTGAAGATCGCTGGTAAACGCCCTCTTACAGGATTAGTTTGAAAAGTACAAAGAAAAGAAATAATCGATAAAATAATAAAAAAATATTGTCAGCATAATGTTGGGAGGCATAAAACATTTAATAATATAATTCAACCCCCCCCCTTTCAAAATTAAAAGGCATACATTCCCATTACATGATTAACTGTTGTTTATAATATAAAAATTGTAGCTAAAATATTTAAGAAAAAAAATTAAAATATACAACATATTTTAAGTAAAAAAAATTTAAAGCTCTAGATCCCAATGTGTTTCATCTGTTTTTTTTGTTCCTTTTTCTTATGTGGTTTCAAAATTCCTGAGATAAGTAGTTCTGGCCTTAGAGTGTTATATATATAAGCGTCTGTAGCATGTATCAAGGAACATGTTATCATACCTGTGTGTTTTTACAGGTGACTGATGCCCGGTGAGAAGGTGAACGTGACATATACCCTCGTCAGCTGCAAGAAAGGAACCACGAGACAGGTAATTAATATTTATATTAATTACTGATAACAATCAGGCTAGATGTAAAATCTAGACCTGCAGAGATGTTATAGTCTCTCCCTTATACATGAAGATGTATGTGTTGTTAATAAGTATATCGTTTATGGACAGCTTCTTATATAACACAAGCATATCTCAGGTACAGAGATTAGGAACATTTATGATCCTTATTCTCTGTCTTTTATTTGTAGGAATCCCCTTTTTCAATATTTAATAGAAACGACTCAACTGACTGCAGAGTTTACAAGTTTACTTTAGACTGTGGGCTGACTGACCGCAGTTTTTGGACTTAACTGTACTAAGTAAAGAAAAGTCAATATTTTTTTTGCTTCAAACATATAATTATAGCCAAAGACTATAGCCAAAAATAACACTTAGCCTTTTAACATAATGCTGAAGGGCATAATACACTGCACTTTAATACTAGTGCAGTGTATTATAAAAGCGATCTGAAGATTGCTGTTAAAAGTCCCCTTTATAAAAAAAATTAAAGGCTAGGTTCAAACTTAGGAATTTTCTGCCGGAATAACTATTGCCGGAGATTCCGCAGATGCATTGCCGTCCACATAGGTGGCAATGTGTTCTGCATGGATCCTATCTAAAAAAAAGTTAAAAATAAACAAGTTATAAAATAATTAAGCCCCACCCATCCCCTACAAAAAACACATGTACATATATAAAAAAGAGAAAAAGATTTTAAAAATAACCCAAAAAATATAAAAAATAACCCTCCCATCACATTCGCCATAAATAAACATTGGCTGTCAACATAATGTTTGCAGCCATAATACACTGCACTGTAATACTAGTGCAATGTAGTATATGGGTGATCAGTAGATCGCTTGTGAAAGCTCTCTCATGGGATAAAAAAGAACAAATAATAGTTAGTAAACTAACTAAACAGAACACCCTTAAAAACATATAAAAAAAAAGAGAATTAAAAAATAAAATAACCACAATTAAACCACTGACAATACCATAACCACACATTGTCGTTTTTGAACAATACCGAGAGGCATAAGACACTGCCATACTACTGCAGTCTATTAATATATAAGCTATAAAAAGATGTCAGCTTTCAGTCCCTTAATAGGAATAGTTAAAACTAGTAAGAAAAAAACAAGGTTAATAAAATAATTTAAAAAAACTAAAACTCAACTTCCCCAAAAACATCCTTTAAAACATTTTTGTATCATATACAAAATTAAGAAAGCAGAACAAAATATATAAAAATGTCCAAAAAACTGTATTACCACATAAAATACTCCTAATGATAGCCATAACCATACACTGCTTGTTAGCATAATGCTGAGAGGCATAATACCCTGCACTACAATAGTAGTGCAGTGTTTCATAGAAATGTTCAGATCAGTGGTGAAAGGTCGCTCTCTTACGGGAAAGACAAAATTAGAAAGGCAGAAATGATATGAAAAACAAAAACCTTAATAATAACAAAATATTTCATAAATAAAATATAGCTGCAAGAAGCGATACAGGTGGCCAAGCTGCACCTCTGGGTTATAATACACGATTGCTATGACCCCTGATGGTGATGGTGATCGTGGACATGTGTGCTAATTTTCACATTGTGCTGACCAGTTATTTAAGAGTAAAGTATGCTTGCAAAATATTGCGCAATCCAAAATGGAGGCCAAACCATGTAAATGTGGTAGAGAAAGGGATCGCAAACATGTGTGCTAATTTTCACAGTGTTCTGACCAGTAATTTCAGAGACAACTATGCATGCAGAATATTGCTTAATCAAACATGGCCGCCAAATCTGTGATCAATTGTGGTACTGACAGTGATGACAAACATGTGTGCTAATTTTTGCACGGTTCTCACCAGTTCTTTTAGAGAAAACTATGTTTGCAGAATATTGCGCAATCCAATATGGCCGCCAAATCTGGTGATCAATAGTGGTACAGAAAGTGATCACGAGCATGTGTGCTTATTTTCATATTGTTCTGACCTACAAATTTAGAGAAAACTATGTTTGCAGAATATTGCGCAATCCAATGTGGCTGCCAAATCTGGTGATCAATAGTGGTACAGGAAGTGATCACGAACATGTGTGCAAATTTTCACATTGTTCAGAAAAAATTACCAAAAACAATATAAAAAATAAATAATCCAAAACCTCCCTCACATTAGCCATAACTAAACATTGGCTGTCAGCACAAGGCTGAAAGGCATAATGTACTGCACTACAATTCCAGTGCAGTTTATTATATGAGCGATCTGAAGATCGCTGGTAAACGCCCTCTTACAGGATTAGTTTGAAAAGTACAAAGAAAAGAAATGATCGATAAAATAATAAAAAACTATTGTCAGCATAATGTTGGGAGGCATAAAACATTTAATAATATAATTCAACCCCCCCTTTCAAAATTAAAAGGCATACATTCCCATTACATGATTAACTGTTGTTTATAATATAAAAATTGTAGCTAAAATATTTAAGAAAAAAAATTAAAATATACAACATATTTTAAGTAAAAAAACATTTAAAGCTCTAGATCCCAATGTGTTTCATCTGTTTTTTTTGTTCCTTTTTCTTATGTGGTTTCAAAATTCCTGAGATAAGTAGTTCTGGCCTTAGAGTGTTATATATATAAGCGTCTGTAGCATGTATCAAGGAACATGTTATCATACCTGTGTGTTTTTACAGGTGACTGATGCCTGGTGAGAAGGTGAACGTGACATATACCCTCGTCAGCTGCAAGAAAGGAACCACGAGACAGGTAATTAATATTTATATTAATTACTGATAACAATCAGGCTAGATGTAAAATCTAGACCTGCAGAGATGTTATAGTCTCTCCCTTATACATGAAGATGTATGTGTTGTTAATAAGTATATCGTTTATGGACAGCTTCTTATATAACACAAGCATATCTCAGGTACAGAGATTAGGAACATTTATGATCCTTATTCTCTGTCTTTTATTTGTAGGAATCCCCTTTTTCAATATTTAATAGAAACGACTCAACTGACTGCAGAGTTTACAAGTTTACTTTAGACTGTGGGCTGACTGACCGCAGTTTTTGGACTTAACTGTACTAAGTAAAGAAAAGTCAATATTTTTTTGCTTCAAACATATAATTATAGCCAAAGACTATAGCCAAAATAACACATAGCCTTTTAACATAATGCTGAAGGGCATAATACACTGCACTTTAATACTAGTGCAGTGTATTATAAAAGCGATCTGAAGATTGCTGTTAAAAGTCCCCTTTATAAAAAAATTAAAGGCTAGGTTCAAACTTAGGAATTTTCAGCCGGAATAACTATTGCCGGAGATTCCGCAGATGCATTGCCGTCCACATAGGTGGCAATGTGTTCTGCATGGATCCTATCTAAAAAAAAGTTAAAAATAAACAAGTTATAAAATAATTAAGCCCCACCCATCCCCTACAAAAAACACATGTACATATATAAAAAAGAGAAAAAGATTTTAAAAATAACCCAAAAAATATAAAAAATAACCCAACCCTCCCCTCACATTCGCCATAAATAAACATTGGCTGTCAACATAATGTTTGCAGCCATAATACACTGCACTGTAATACTAGTGCAATGTAGTATATGGGTGATCAGTAGATCGCTTGTGAAAGCTCTCTCATGGGATAAAAAAGAACAAATAATAGTAAATAAACTAATTAAACAGAACACCCTTAAAAACATATAAAAAAAAGAGAATTAAAAAAAAATAACCACAATTAAACCACTGACAATACCATAACCATACATTGTCGTTTTTGAACAATACCGAGAGGCATAAGACACTGCCATACTACTGCAGTCTATTAATATATAAGCTATCGAAAGATGGCAGCTTTCAGTCCCTTAATAGGAATAGTTAAAACTAGTAAGTAAAAAAACAAGGTTAATAAAATAATTAAAAAAAAACTAAAACTCAACTTCCCCAAAAACATCCTTTAAAACATTTTTGTATCATATACAAAATTAAGAAAGCAGAACAAAATATATAAAAATGTCCAAAAAACTGTATTACCACATAAAATACTCCTAATGATAGCCATAACCATACACTGCTTGTTAGCATAATGCTGAGAGGCATAATACCCTGCACTACAATAGTAGTGCAGTGTTTCATAGAAATGTTCAGATCAGTGGTGAAAGGTCGCTCTCTTACGGGAAAAACAAAATTAGAAAGGCAGAAATGATATGAAAAACAAAAACCTTAATAATAACAAAATATTTCATAAATAAAATATAGCTGCAAGAAGCGATACAGGTGGCCAAGCTGCACCTCTGGGTTATAATACACGATTGCTATGACCCCTGATGGTGATGGTGATCGTGGACATGTGTGCTAATTTTCACATTGTGCTGACCAGTTATTTAAGAGTAAAGTATGCTTGCAAAATATTGCGCAATCCAAAATGGAGGCCAAACCATGTAAATGTGGTAGAGAAAGGGATCGCAAACATGTGTGCTAATTTTCACAGTGTTCTGACCAGTAATTTCAGAGACAACTATGCATGCAGAATATTGCTTAATCAAACATGGCCGCCAAATCTGTGATCAATTGTGGTACAGACAGTGATGACAAACATGTGTGCTAATTTTTGCACGGTTCTCACCAGTTCTTTTAGAGAAAACTATGTTTGCGGAATATTGCGCAATCCAATATGGCCGCCAAATCTGGTGATCAATAGTGGTACAGAAAGTGATCACGAGCATGTGTGCTTATTTTCATATTGTTCTGATCTACAAATTTAGAGAAAACTATGTTTGCAGAATATTGCGCAATCCAATGTGGCTGCCAAATCTGGTGATCAATAGTGGTACAGGAAGTGATCACGAACATGTGTGCAAATTTTCACATTGTTCAGAAAAAATTACCAAAAACAATATAAAAAATAAATAATCCAAAACTTCCCTCACATTAGCCATAACTAAACATTGGCTGTCAGCACAAGGCTGAAAGGCATAATATACTGCACTACAATACCTGTGCAGTTTATTATATGAGCGATCTGAAGATCGCTGGTAAATGCCCTCTTACAGGATTAGTTTGAAAAGTACAAAGAAAAGAAATAATCGATAAAATAATAAAAAAATATTGTCAGCATAATGTTGGGAGGCATAAAACATTTAATAATATAATTCAACCCCCCCCCTTTCAAAATTAAAAGGCATACATTCCCATTACATGATTAACTGTTGTTTATAATATAAAAATTGTAGCTAAAATATTTAAGAAAAAAAATTAAAATATACAACATATTTTAAGTAAAAAAAATTTAAAGCTCTAGATCCCAATGTGTTTCATCTGTTTTTTTTTGTTCCTTTTTCTTATGTGGTTTCAAAATTCCTGAGATAAGTAGTTCTGGCCTTAGAGTGTTATATATATAAGCGTCTGTAGCATGTATCAAGGAACATGTTATCATACCTGTGTGTTTTTACAGGTGACTGATGCCCGGTGAGAAGGTGAACGTGACATATACCCTCGTCAGCTGCAAGAAAGGAACCACGAGACAGGTAATTAATATTTATATTAATTACTGATAACAATCAGGCTAGATGTAAAATCTAGACCTGCAGAGATGTTATAGTCTCTCCCTTATACATGAAGATGTATGTGTTGTTAATAAGTATATCGTTTATGGACAGCTTCTTATATAACACAAGCATATCTCAGGTACAGAGATTAGGAACATTTATGATCCTTATTCTCTGTCTTTTATTTGTAGGAATCCCCTTTTTCAATATTTAATAGAAACGACTCAACTGACTGCAGAGTTTACAAGTTTACTTTAGACTGTGGGCTGACTGACCGCAGTTTTTGGACTTAACTGTACTAAGTAAAGAAAAGTCAATATTTTTTTTGCTTCAAACATATAATTATAGCCAAAGACTATAGCCAAAATAACACATAGCCTTTTAACATAATGCTGAAGGGCATAATACACTGCACTTTAATACTAGTGCAGTGTATTATAAAAGCGATCTGAAGATTGCTGTTAAAAGTCCCCTTTATAAAAAAAATTAAAGGCTAGGTTCAAACTTAGGAATTTTCAGCCGGAATAACTATTGCCGGAGATTCCGCAGATGCATTGCCGTCCACATAGGTGGCAATGTGTTCTGCATGGATCCTATCTAAAAAAAAAGTTAAAAATAAACAAGTTATAAAATAATTAAGCCCCACCCATCCCCTACAAAAAACACATGTACATATAGAAAAAAGAGAAAAAGATTTTAAAAATAACCCAAAAAATATAAAAAATAACCCTCCCATCACATTCGCCATAAATAAACATTGGCTGTCAACAAAATGTTTGCAGCCATAATACACTGCACTGTAATACTAGTGCAATGTAGTATATGGGTGATCAGTAGATCGCTTGTGAAAGCTCTCTCATGGGATAAAAAAGAACAAATAATAGTTAGTAAACTAACTAAACAGAACACCCTTAAAAACATATAAAAAAAAGAGGATTAAAAAAAAAATAACCACAATTAAACCACTGACAATACCATAACCATACATTGTCGTTTTTGAACAATACCGAGAGGCATAAGACACTGCCATACTACTGCAGTCTATTAATATATAAGCTATCAAAAGATGGCAGCTTTCAGTCCCTTAATAGGAATAGTTAAAACTAGTAAGAAAAAAAACAAGGTTAATAAAATAATTTAAAAAAACTAAAACTCAACTTCCCCAAAAACATCCTTTAAAACATTTTTGTATCATATACAAAATTAAGAAAGCAGAACAAAATATATAAAAATGTCCAAAAAACTGTATTACCACATAAAATACTCCTAATGATAGCCATAACCATACACTGCTTGTTAGCATAATGCTGAGAGGCATAATACCCTGCACTACAATAGTAGTGCAGTGTTTCATAGAAATGTTCAGATCAGTGGTGAAAGGTCGCTCTCTTACGGGAAAGACAAAATTAGAAAGGCAGAAATGATATGAAAAACAAAAACCTTAATAATAACAAAATATTTCATAAATAAAATATAGCTGCAAGAAGCGATACAGGTGGCCAAGCTGCACCTCTGGGTTATAATACACGATTGCTATGACCCCTGATGGTGATGGTGATCGTGGACATGTGTGCTAATTTTCACATTGTGCTGACCAGTTATTTAAGAGTAAAGTATGCTTGCAAAATATTGCGCAATCCAAAATGGAGGCCAAACCATGTAAATGTGGTAGAGAAAGGGATCGCAAACATGTGTGCTAATTTTCACAGTGTTCTGACCAGTAATTTCAGAGACAACTATGCATGCAGAATATTGCTTAATCAAACATGGCCGCCAAATCTGTGATCAATTGTGGTACAGACAGTGATGACAAACATGTGTGCTAATTTTTGCACGGTTCTCACCAGTTCTTTTAGAGAAAACTATGTTTGCAGAATATTGCGCAATCCAATATGGCCGCCAAATCTGGTGATCAATAGTGGTACAGGAAGTGATCACGAACATGTGTGCAAATTTTCACATTGTTCAGAAAAAATTACCAAAAACAATATAAAAAATAAATAATCCAAAACCTCCCTCACATTAGCCATAACTAAACATTGGCTGTCAGCACAAGGCTGAAAGGCATAATGTACTGCACTACAATTCCAGTGCAGTTTATTATATGAGCGATCTGAAGATCGCTGGTAAACGCCCTCTTACAGGATTAGTTTGAAAAGTACAAAGAAAAGAAATGATCGATAAAATAATAAAAAACTATTGTCAGCATAATGTTGGGAGGCATAAAACATTTAATAATACAATTCAACCCCCCCTTTCAAAATTAAAAGGCATACATTCCCATGACATGATTAACTGTTGTTTATAATATAAAAATTGTAGCTAAAATATTTAAGAAAAAAAATTTAAATATACAACATATTTTAAGTAAAAAAACATTTAAAGCTCTAGATCCCAATGTGTTTCATCTGTTTTTTTTGTTCCTTTTTTCTTATGTGGTTTCAAAATTCCTGAGATAAGTAGTTCTGGCCTTAGAGTGTTATATATATAAGCGTCTGTAGCATGTATCAAGGAACATGTTATCATACCTGTGTGTTTTTACAGGTGACTGATGCCCGGTGAGAAGGTGAACGTGACATATACCCTCGTCAGCTGCAAGAAAGGAACCACGAGACAGGTAATTAATATTTATATTAATTACTGATAACAATCAGGCTAGATGTAAAATCTAGACCTGCAGAGATGTTATAGTCTCTCCCTTATACATGAAGATGTATGTGTTGTTAATAAGTATATCGTTTATGGACAGCTTCTTATATAACACAAGCATATCTCAGGTACAGAGATTAGGAACATTTATGATCCTTATTCTCTGTCTTTTATTTGTAGGAATCCCCTTTTTCAATATTTAATAGAAACGACTCAACTGACTGCAGAGTTTACAAGTTTACTTTAGACTGTGGGCTGACTGACCGCAGTTTTTGGACTTAACTGTACTAAGTAAAGAAAAGTCAATATTTTTTTTGCTTCAAACATATAATTATAGCCAAAGACTATAGCCAAAATAACACATAGCCTTTTAACATAATGCTGAAGGGCATAATACACTGCACTTTAATACTAGTGCAGTGTATTATAAAAGCGATCTGAAGATTGCTGTTAAAAGTCCCCTTTATAAAAAAAATTAAAGGCTAGGTTCAAACTTAGGAATTTTCAGCCGGAATAACTATTGCCGGAGATTCCGCAGATGCATTGCCGTCCACATAGGTGGCAATGTGTTCTGCATGGATCCTATCTAAAAAAAAAGTTAAAAATAAACAAGTTATAAAATAATTAAGCCCCACCCATCCCCTACAAAAAACACATGTACATATATAAAAAAGAGAAAAAGATTTTAAAAATAACCCAAAAAATATAAAAAATAACCCAACCCTCCCCTCACATTCGCCATAAATAAACATTGGCTGTCAACATAATGTTTGCAGCCATAATACACTGCACTGTAATACTAGTGCAATGTAGTATATGGGTGATCAGTAGATCGCTTGTGAAAGCTCTCTCATGGGATAAAAAAGAACAAATAATAGTAAATAAACTAATTAAACAGAACACCCTTAAAAACATATAAAAAAAAGAGAATTAAAAAAAAATAACCACAATTAAACCACTGACAATACCATAACCATACATTGTCGTTTTTGAACAATACCGAGAGGCATAAAACACTGCCATACTACTGCAGTCTATTAATATATAAGCTATCGAAAGATGGCAGCTTTCAGTCCCTTAATAGGAATAGTTAAAACTAGTAAGAAAAAAAACAAGGTTAATAAAATAATTTAAAAAAACTAAAACTCAACTTCCCCAAAAACATCCTTTAAAACATTTTTGTATCATATACAAAATTAAGAAAGCAGAACAAAATATATAAAAATGTCCAAAAAACTGTATTACCACATAAAATACTCCTAATGATAGCCATAACCATACACTGCTTGTTAGCATAATGCTGAGAGGCATAATACCCTGCACTACAATAGTAGTGCAGTGTTTCATAGAAATGTTCACATCAGTGGTGAAAGGTCGCTCTCTTACGGGAAAGACAAAATTAGAAAGGCAGAAATGATATGAAAAACAAAAACCTTAATAATAACAAAATATTTCATAAATAAAATATAGCTGCAAGAAGCGATACAGGTGGCCAAGCTGCACCTCTGGGTTATAATACACGATTGCTATGACCCCTGATGGTGATGGTGATCGTGGACATGTGTGCTAATTTTCACATTGTGCTGACCAGTTATTTAAGAGTAAAGTATGCTTGCAAAATATTGCGCAATCCAAAATGGAGGCCAAACCATGTAAATGTGGTAGAGAAAGGGATCGCAAACATGTGTGCTAATTTTCACAGTGTTCTGACCAGTAATTTCAGAGACAACTATGCATGCAGAATATTGCTTAATCAAACATGGCCGCCAAATCTGTGATCAATTGTGGTACAGACAGTGATGACAAACATGTGTGCTAATTTTTGCACGGTTCTCACCAGTTCTTTTAGAGAAAACTATGTTTGCGGAATATTGCGCAATCCAATATGGCCGCCAAATCTGGTGATCAATAGTGGTACAGAAAGTGATCACGAGCATGTGTGCTTATTTTCATATTGTTCTGATCTACAAATTTAGAGAAAACTATGTTTGCAGAATATTGCGCAATCCAATGTGGCTGCCAAATCTGGTGATCAATAGTGGTACAGGAAGTGATCACGAACATGTGTGCAAATTTTCACATTGTTCAGAAAAAATTACCAAAAACAATATAAAAAATAAATAATCCAAAACTTCCCTCACATTAGCCATAACTAAACATTGGCTGTCAGCACAAGGCTGAAAGGCATAATATACTGCACTACAATACCTGTGCAGTTTATTATATGAGCGATCTGAAGATCGCTGGTAAATGCCCTCTTACAGGATTAGTTTGAAAAGTACAAAGAAAAGAAATAATCGATAAAATAATAAAAAAATATTGTCAGCATAATGTTGGGAGGCATAAAACATTTAATAATATAATTCAACCCCCCCCCTTTCAAAATTAAAAGGCATACATTCCCATTACATGATTAACTGTTGTTTATAATATAAAAATTGTAGCTAAAATATTTAAGAAAAAAAATTAAAATATACAACATATTTTAAGTAAAAAAAATTTAAAGCTCTAGATCCCAATGTGTTTCATCTGTTTTTTTTGTTCCTTTTTCTTATGTGGTTTCAAAACTCCTGAGATAAGTAGTTCTGGCCTTAGAGTGTTATATATATAAGCGTCTGTAGCATGTATCAAGGAACATGTTATCATACCTGTGTGTTTTTACAGGTGACTGATGCCCGGTGAGAAGGTGAACGTGACATATACCCTCGTCAGCTGCAAGAAAGGAACCACGAGACAGGTAATTAATATTTATATTAATTACTGATAACAATCAGGCTAGATGTAAAATCTAGACCTGCAGAGATGTTATAGTCTCTCCCTTATACATGAAGATGTATGTGTTGTTAATAAGTATATCGTTTATGGACAGCTTCTTATATAACACAAGCATATCTCAGGTACAGAGATTAGGAACATTTATGATCCTTATTCTCTGTCTTTTATTTGTAGGAATCCCCTTTTTCAATATTTAATAGAAACGACTCAACTGACTGCAGAGTTTACAAGTTAACTTTAGACTGTGGGCTGACTGACCGCAGTTTTTGGACTTAACTGTACTAAGTAAAGAAAAGTCAATATTTTTTTTGCTTCAAACATATAATTATAGCCAAAGACTATAGCCAAAATAACACATAGCCTTTTAACATAATGCTGAAGGGCATAATACACTGCACTTTAATACTAGTGCAGTGTATTATAAAAGCGATCTGAAGATTGCTGTTAAAAGTCCCCTTTATAAAAAAAATTAAAGGCTAGGTTCAAACTTAGGAATTTTCTGCCGGAATAACTATTGCCGGAGATTCCGCAGATGCATTGCCGTCCACATAGGTGGCAATGTGTTCTGCATGGATCCTATCTAAAAAAAAAGTTAAAAATAAACAAGTTATAAAATAATTAAGCCCCACCCATCCCCTACAAAAAACACATGTACATATATAAAAAAGAGAAAAAGATTTTAAAAATAACCCAAAAAATATAAAAAATAACCCTCCCATCACATTCGCCATAAATAAACATTGGCTGTCAACATAATGTTTGCAGCCATAATACACTGCACTGTAATACTAGTGCAATGTAGTATATGGGTGATCAGTAGATCGCTTGTGAAAGCTCTCTCATGGGATAAAAAAGAACAAATAATAGTTAGTAAACTAACTAAACAGAACACCCTTAAAAACATATAAAAAAAAGAGAATTAAAAAAAAAATAACCACAATTAAACCACTGACAATACCATAACCATACATTGTCGTTTTTGAACAATACCGAGATGCATAAGACACTGCCATACTACTGCAGTCTATTAATATATAAGCTATCGAAAGATGGCAGCTTTCAGTCCCTTAATAGGAATAGTTAAAACTAGTAAGAAAAAAAACAAGGTTAATAAAATAATTTAAAAAAACTAAAACTCAACTTCCCCAAAAACATCCTTTAAAACATTTTTGTATCATATACAAAATTAAGAAAGCAGAACAAAATATATAAAAATGTCCAAAAAACTGTATTACCACATAAAATACTCCTAATGATAGCCATAACCATACACTGCTTGTTAGCATAATGCTGAGAGGCATAATACCCTGCACTACAATAGTAGTGCAGTGTTTCATAGAAATGTTCAGATCAGTGGTGAAAGGTCGCTCTCTTACGGGAAAGACAAAATTAGAAAGGCAGAAATGATATGAAAAACAAAAACCTTAATAATAACAAAATATTTCATAAATAAAATATAGCTGCAAGAAGCGATACAGGTGGCCAAGCTGCACCTCTGGGTTATAATACACGATTGCTATGACCCCTGATGGTGATGGTGATCGTGGACATGTGTGCTAATTTTCACATTGTGCTGACCAGTTATTTAAGAGTAAAGTATGCTTGCAAAATATTGCGCAATCCAAAATGGAGGCCAAACCATGTAAATGTGGTAGAGAAAGGGATCGCAAACATGTGTGCTAATTTTCACAGTGTTCTGACCAGTAATTTCAGAGACAACTATGCATGCAGAATATTGCTTAATCAAACATGGCCGCCAAATCTGTGATCAATTGTGGTACAGACAGTGATGACAAACATGTGTGCTAATTTTTGCACGGTTCTCACCAGTTCTTTTAGAGAAAACTATGTTTGCGGAATATTGCGCAATCCAATATGGCCGCCAAATCTGGTGATCAATAGTGGTACAGGAAGTGATCACGAACATGTGTGCAAATTTTCACATTGTTCAGAAAAAATTACCAAAAACAATATAAAAAATAAATAATCCAAAACTTCCCTCACATTAGCCATAACTAAACATTGGCTGTCAGCACAAGGCTGAAAGGCATAATATACTGCACTACAATACCTGTGCAGTTTATTATATGAGCGATCTGAAGATCGCTGGTAAATGCCCTCTTACAGGATTAGTTTGAAAAGTACAAAGAAAAGAAATAATCGATAAAATAATAAAAAAATATTGTCAGCATAATGTTGGGAGGCATAAAACATTTAATAATATAATTCAACCCCCCCCCCTTTCAAAATTAAAAGGCATACATTCCCATTACATGATTAACTGTTGTTTATAATATAAAAATTGTAGCTTAAATATTAAAGAAAAAAAATTAAAATATACAACATATTTTAAGTAAAAAAAAATTAAAGCTCTAGATCCCAATGTGTTTCATCTGTTTTTTTTTGTTCCTTTTTCTTATGTGGTTTTAAAATTCCTGAGATAAGTAGTTCTGGCCTTAGAGTGTTATATATATAAGCGTCTGTAGCATGTATCAAGGAACATGTTATCATACCTAAGTGTTTTTACAGGTGACTGATGCCCGGTGAGAAGGTGAACGTGACATATACCCTCGTCAGCTGCAAGAAAGGAACCACGAGACAGGTAATTAAGATTTATATTAATTACTGATAACAATCAGGCTAGATGTAAAATCTAGACCTGCAGAGATGTTATAGTCTCTCCCTTATACATGAAGATGTATGTGTTGTTAATAAGTATATCGTTTATGGACAGCTTCTTATATAACACAAGCATATCTCAGGTACAGAGATTAGGAACATTTATGATCCTTATTCTCTGTCTTTTATTTGTAGGAATCCCCTTTTTCAATATTTAATAGAAACGACTCAACTGACTGCAGAGTTTACAAGTTTACTTTAGACTGTGGGCTGACTGACCGCAGTTTTTGGACTTAACTGTACTAAGTAAAGAAAAGTCAATATTTTTTTGCTTCAAACATATAATTATAGCCAAAGACTATAGCCAAAATAACACATAGCCTTTTAACATAATGCTGAAGGGCATAATACACTGCACTTTAATACTAGTGCAGTGTATTATAAAAGCGATCTGAAGATTGCTGTTAAAAGTCCCCTTTATAAAAAAATTAAAGGCTAGGTTCAAACTTAGGAATTTTTAGCCGGAATAACTATTGCCGGAGATTCCGCAGATGCATTGCCGTCCACATAGGTGGCAATGTGTTCTGCATGGATCCTATCTAAAAAAAAGTTAAAAATAAACAAGTTATAAAATAATTAAGCCCCACCCATCCCCTACAAAAAACACATGTACATATATAAAAAAAAGAAAAAGATTTTAAAAATAACCCAAAAAATATAAAAAATAACCCAACCCTCCCCTCACATTCGCCATAAATAAACATTGGCTGTCAACATAATGTTTGCAGCCATAATACACTGCACTGTAATACTAGTGCAATGTATTATATGGGTGATCAGTTTATCGCTTGTGAAAGCTCTCTCATGGGATAAAAAAGAACAAATAATAGTTAATAAACTAATTAAACAGAACACCCTTAAAAACATATAAAAAAAAGAGAATAAAAAAAAAACCACAATTAAACCACTGACAATACCATAACCATACATTGTCTTTTTTGAACAATACCGAGAGGCATAAGACACTGCCATACTACTGCAGTCTATTAATATATAAGCTATCGAAAGATGGCAGCTTTCAGTCCCTTAATAGGAATAGTTAAAACTAGTAAGAAAAAAAACAAGGTTAATAAAATAATTTTAAAAAACTAAAACTCAACTTCCCCAAAAACATCCTTTAAAACATTTTTGTATCATATACAAAATTAAGAAAGCAGAACAAAATATATAAAAATGTCCAAAAAACTGTATTACCACATGAAATACTCCTAATGATAGCCATAACCATACACTGCTTGTTAGCATAATGCTGAGAGGCATAATACCCTGCACTACAATAGTAGTGCAGTGTTTCATAGAAATGTTCAGATCAGTGGTGAAAGGTCGCTCTCTTACGGGAAAGACAAAATTAGAAAGGCAGAAATGATATGAAAAACAAAAACCTTAATAATAAAAAAATATTTCATAAATAAAATATAGCTGCAAGCAGCGATACAGGTGGCCAAGCTGCACTTCTGGGTTATAATACACGATTGCTATGACCTCTGATGGTGATGGTGATCGTGGACATGTGTGCTAATTTTCACATTGTGCTGACCAGTTATTTAAGAGTAAAGTATGCTAGCAAAATATTGCGCAATCCAAAATGGAGGCCAAACCATGTAAATGTGGTAGAGAAAGGGATCGCAAACATGTGTGCTAATTTTCACAGTGTTCTGACCAGTAATTTCAGAGACAACTATGCATGCAGAATATTGCTTAATCAAACATGGCCGCCAAATCTGTGATCAATTGTGGTACAGACAGTGATGACAAACATGTGTGCTAATTTTTGCACGGTTCTCACCAGTTCTTTTAGAGAAAACTATGTTTGCAGAATATTGCGCAATCCAATATGACCGCCAAATCTGGTGATCAATAGTGGTACAGAAAGTGATCACGAGCATGTGTGCTTATTTTCATATTGCTCTGACCTACAAATTTAGAGAAAACTATGTTTGCAGAATATTGCGCAATCCAATGTGGCCGCCAAATCTGGTAATCAATAGTGGTACAGGAAGTGATCACGAACATGTGTGCAAATTTTCACATTGTTCAGAAAAAATTACCAAAAACAATATAAAAAATAAATAATCCAAAACCTCCCTCACATTAGCCATAACTAAACATTGGCTGTCAGCACAAGGCTGAAAGGCATAATGTACTGCACTACAATTCCAGTGCAGTTTATTAAATGAGCGATCTGAAGATTGCTGGTTAAAGCCCTCTTACAGGATTAGTTTGAAAAGTACAAAGAAAAGAAATAATCGATAAAATAATAAAAAACTATTGTCAGCATAATGTTGGGAGGCATAAAACATTTAATAATATAATTCAACACCCCCCCCCTTTCAAAATTAAAAGGCATACATTCCCATTACATGATTAACTGTTGTTTATAATATAAAAATTGTAGCTAAAATATTTAAGAAAAAAATTAAAATATACAACATATTTTAAGTAAAAAAAATTTAAAGCTCTAGATCCCAATGTGTTTCATCTGTTTTTTTTTTTGTTCCTTTTTCTTATGTGGTTTCAAAATTCCTGAGATAAGTAGTTCTGGCCTTAGAGTGTTATATATATATAAGCGTCTGTAGCATGTATCAAGGAACATGTTATCATACCTGTGTGTTTTTACAGGTGACTGATGCCCGGTGAGAAGGTGAACGTGACATATACCCTCGTCAGCTGCAAGAAAGGAACCACGAGACAGGTAATTAATATTTATATTAATTACTGATAACAATCAGGCTAGATGTAAAATCTAGACCTGCAGAGATGTTATAGTCTCTCCCTTATACATGAAGATGTATGTGTTGTTAATAAGTATATCGTTTATGGACAGCTTCTTATATAACACAAGCATATCTCAGGTACAGAGATTAGGAACATTTATGATCCTTATTCTCTGTCTTTTATTTGTAGGAATCCCCTTTTTCAATATTTAATAGAAACGACTCAACTGACTGCAGAGTTTACAAGTTTACTTTAGACTGTGGGCTGACTGACCGCAGTTTTTGGACTTAACTGTACTAAGTAAAGAAAAGTCAATATTTTTTTTGCTTCAAACATATAATTATAGCCAAAGACTATAGCCAAAATAACACATAGCCTTTTAACATAATGCTGAAGGGCATAATACACTGCACTTTAATACTAGTGCAGTGTATTATAAAAGCGATCTGAAGATTGCTGTTAAAAGTCCCCTTTATAAAAAAATTAAAGGCTAGGTTCAAACTTAGGAATTTTCAGCCGGAATAACTATTGCCGGAGATTCCGCAGATGCATTGCCGTCCACATAGGTGGCAATGTGTTCTGCATGGATCCTATCTAAAAAAAAAGTTAAAAATAAACAAGTTATAAAATAATTAAGCCCCACCCATCCCCTACAAAAAACACATGTACATATATAAAAAAAGAAAAAGATTTTAAAAATAACCCAAAAAATATAAAAAATAACCCAACCCTCCCCTCACATTCGCCATAAATAAACATTGGCTGTCAACATAATGTTTGCAGCCATAATACACTGCACTGTAATACTAGTGCAATGTATTATATGGGTGATCAGTAGATCGCTTGTGAAAGCTCTCTCATGGGATACAAAAAGAACAAATAATAGTTAATAAACTAATTAAACAGAACACCCTTAAAAACATATAAAAAAAAGAGAATAAAAAAAAAAAAAATAACCACAATTAAACCACTGACAATACCATAACCATACATTGTCTTTTTTGAACAATACCGAGAGGCATAAGACACTGCCATACTACTGCAGTCTATTAATATATAAGCTATCGAAAGATGGCAGCTTTCAGTCCCTTAATAGGAATAGTTAAAACTAGTAAGAAAAAAAACAAGGTTAATAAAATAATAAAAAAAAACTAAAACTCAACTTCCCCAAAAACATCCTTTAAAACATTTTTGTATCATATACAAAATTAAGAAAGCAGAACAAAATATATAAAAATGTCCAAAAAACTGTATTACCACATAAAATACTCCTAATGATAGCCATAACCATACACTGCTTGTTAGCATAATGCTGAGAGGCATAATACCCTGCACTACAATAGTAGTGCAGTGTTTCATAGAAATGTTCAGATCAGTGGTGAAAGGTCGCTCTATTACGGGAAAGACAAAATTAGAAAGGCAAAAATGATATGAAAAACAAAAACCTTAATAATAACAAAATATTTAATAAATAAAATATAGCTGCAAGCAGCGATACAGGTGGCCAAGCTGCACTGCTGGGTTATAATACACGATTGCTATGACCCCTGATGGTGATGGTGATCGTGGACATGTGTGCTAATTTTCACATTGTGCTGACCAGTTATTTAAGAGTAAAGTATGCTTGCTAAATATTGCACAATCCAAAATGGAGGCCAAACCATGTAAATGTGGTAGAGAAAGGGATCACGAACATGTGTGCTAATTTTCACAGTGTTCTGACCAGTAATTTCAGAGACAACTATGCATGCAGAATATTGCTTAATCAAACATGGCCGCCAAATCTGTGATCAATTGTGGTACAGACAGTGATGACAAACATGTGTGCTAATTTTTGCACAGTTCTCACCAGTTCTTTTAGAGAAAACTATGTTTGCAGAATATTGCGCAATCCAATATGGCTGCCAAATCTGGTGATCAAAAGTGGTACAGAAAGTGATCACGAGCATGTGTGCTTATTTTCATATTGCTCTGACCTACAAATTTAGAGAAAACTATGTTTGCAGAATATTGCCCAATCCAATGTGGCCGCCAAATCTGGTAATCAATAGTGGTACAGGAAGTGATCACGAACATGTGTGCAAATTTTCACATTGTTCAGAAAAAATTACCAAAAACAATATAAAAAATAAATAATCCAAAACTTCCCTCACATTAGCCATAACTAAACATTGGCTGTCAGCACAAGGCTGAAAGGCATAATATACTGCACTACAATACCAGTGCAGTTTATTATATGAGCGATCTGAAGATCGCTGGTAAA
Organism: Hyla sarda; assembly: GCF_029499605.1. NCBI lineage: Eukaryota > Metazoa > Chordata > Amphibia > Anura > Hylidae > Hyla > Hyla sarda. Next base: position 187,924,422 of record NC_079190.1, read on the forward strand.
TGCCCTCTTACAGGATTAGTTTGAAAAGTATAAAGAAAAGAAATGATCGATAAAATAATAAAAAACTATTGTCAGCATAATGTTGGGAGGCATAAAACATTTAATAATATAATTCAACCCCCCCTTTCAAAATTAAAAGGCATACATTCCCATTACATGATTAACTGTTGTTTATAATATAAAAATTGTAGCTAAAATATTTAAGAAAAAAAATTAAAATATACAACATATTTTAAGTAAAAAAAATTTAAAGCTCTAGATCCCAATGTGTTTCATCTGTTTTTTTTGTTCCTTTTTCTTATGTGGTTTCAAAATTCCTGAGATAAGTAGTTCTGGCCTTAGAGTGTTATATATATAAGCGTCTGTAGCATGTATCAAGGAACATGTTATCATACCTGTGTGTTTTTACAGGTGACTGATGCCCGGTGAGAAGGTGAACGTGACATATACCCTCGTCAGCTGCAAGAAAGGAACCACGAGACAGGTAATTAATATTTATATTAATTACTGATAACAATCAGGCTAGATGTAAAATCTAGACCTGCAGAGATGTTATAGTCTCTCCCTTATACATGAAGATGTATGTGTTGTTAATAAGTATATCGTTTATGGACAGCTTCTTATATAACACAAGCATATCTCAGGTACAGAGATTAGGAACATTTTTGATCCTTATTCTCTGTCTTTTATTTGTAGGAATCCCCTTTTTCAATATTTAATAGACACGACTCAACTGACTGCAGAGTTTACAAGTTTACTTTAGACTGTGGGCTGACTGACCGCAGTTTTTGGACTTAACTGTACTAAGTAAAGAAAAGTCAATATTTTTTTTGCTTCAAACATATAATTATAGCCAAAGACTATAGCCAAAATAACACATAGCCTTTTAACATAATGCTGAAGGGCATAATACACTGCACTTTAATACTAGTGCAGTGTATTATAAAAGCGATCTGAAGATTGCTATTAAAAGTCCCCTTTATAAAAAAATTAAAGGCTAGGTTCAAACTTAGGAATTTTCAGCCGGAATAACTATTGCCGGAGATTCCGCAGATGCATTGCCGTCCACATAGGTGGCAATGTGTTCTGCATGGATCCTATCTAAAAAAAAGTTAAAAATAAACAAGTTATAAAATAATTAAGCCCCACCCATCCCCTACAAAAAACACATGTACAGATATAAAAAAAAGAAAAAGATTTTAAAAATAACCCAAAAAATATAAAAAATAACCCAACCCTCCCCTCACATTCGCCATAAATAAACATTGGCTGTCAACATAATGTTTGCAGCCATAATACACTGCACTGTAATAATAGTGCAATGTATTATATGGGTGATCAGTAGATCGCTTGTGAAAGCTCTCTCATGGGATAAAAAAGAACAAATAATAGTTAATAAACTAATTAAACAGAACACCCTTAAAAACATATAAAAAAAAGAGAATAAAAAAAAAATAACCACAATTAAACCACTGACAATACCATAACCATACATTGTCTTTTTTGAACAATACCGAGAGGCAGAAGACACTGCCATACTACTGCAGTCTATTAATATATAAGCTATCGAAAGATGGCAGCTTTCAGTCCCTTAATAGGAATAGTTAAAACTAGTAAGAAAAAAAACAAGGTTAATAAAATAATAAAAAAAAAAACTAAAACTCAACTTCCCCAAAAACATCCTTTAAAACATTTTTGTATCATATACAAAATTAAGAAAGCAGAACAAAATATATAAAAATGTCCAAAAAACTGTATTACCACATAAAATACTCCTAATGATAGCCATAACCATACACTGCTTGTTAGCATAATGCTGAGAGGCATAATACCCTGCACTACAATAGTAGTGCAGTGTTTCATAGAAACGTTCAGATCAGTGGTGAAAGGTCGCTCTCTTACAGGAAAGACAAAATTAGAAAGGCAGAAATGATATGAAAAACAAAAACCTTAATAATAACAAAATATTTAATAAATAAAATATAGCTGCAAGCAGCGATACAGGTGGCCAAGCTGCACTTCTGGGTTATAATACATGATTGCTATGACCCCTGATGGTGATGGTGATCGTGGACATGTGTGCTAATTTTCACATTGTGCTGACCAGTTATTTAAGAGTAAAGTATGCTAGCAAAATATTGCGCAATCCAAAATGGAGGCCAAACCATGTAAATGTGGTAGAGAAAGGGATCGCAAACATGTGTGCTAATTTTCACAGTGTTCTGACCAGTAATTTCAGAGACAACTATGCATGCAGAATATTGCTTAATCAAACATGGCCGCCAAATCTGTGATCAATTGTGGTACAGACAGTGATGACAAACATGTGTGCTAATTTTTGCACGGTTCTCACCAGTTCTTTTAGAGAAAACTATGTTTGCAGAATATTGCGCAATCCAATATGGCTGCCAAATCTGGTGATCAATAGTGGTACAGAAAGTGATCACGAGCAAGTGTGCTTATTTTTATATTGTTCTGACCTACAATTTTAGAGAAAACTATGTTTGCAGAATATTGCGCAATCCAATGTGGCCGCCAAATCTGGTAATCAATAGTGGTACAGGAAGTGATCACGAACATGTGTGCAAATTTTCACATTGTTCAGAAAAAATTACCAAAAACAATATAAAAAATAAATAATCCAAAACCTCCCTCACATTAGCCATAACTAAACATTGGCTGTCAGCACAAGGCTGAAAGGCATAATGTACTGCACTACAATTCCAGTGCAGTTTATTAAATGAGCGATCTGAAGATAGCTGGTAAATGCCCTCTTACAGGATTAGTTTGAAAAGTACAAAGAAAAGAAATGATCGATAAAATAATAAAAAACTATTGTCAGCATAATGTTGGGAGGCATAAAACATTTAATAATATAATTCAACCCCCCCCCCTTTCAAAATTAAAAGGCATACATTCCCATTACATGATTAACTGTTGTTTATAATATAAAAATTGTAGCTAAAATATTTAAGAAAAAAAATTAAAATATACAACATATTTTAAGTAAAAAAAATTTAAAGCTCTAGATCCCAATGTGTTTCATCTGTTTTTTTTGTTCCTTTTTCTTATGTGGTTTCAAAACTCCTGAGATAAGTAGTTCTGGCCTTAGAGTGTTATATATATAAGCGTCTGTAGCATGTATCAAGGAACATGTTATCATACCTGTGTGTTTTTACAGGTGACTGATGCCCGGTGAGAAGGTGAACGTGACATATACCCTCGTCAGCTGCAAGAAAGGAACCACGAGACAGGTAATTAATATTTATATTAATTACTGATAACAATCAGGCTAGATGTAAAATCTAGACCTGCAGAGATGTTATAGTCTCTCCCTTATACATGAAGATGTATGTGTTGTTAATAAGTATATCGTTTATGGACAGCTTCTTATATAACACAAGCATATCTCAGGTACAGAGATTAGGAACATTTATGATCCTTATACTCTGTCTTTTATTTGTAGGAATCCCCTTTTTCAATATTTAATAGAAACGACTCAACTGACTGCAGAGTTTACAAGTTTACTTTAGACTGTGGGCTGACTGGCCGCAGTTTTTGGACTTAACTGTACTAAGTAAAGAAAAGTCAATATTTTTTTTGCTTCAAACATATAATTATAGCCAAAGACTATAGCCAAAATAACACATAGCCTTTTAACATAATGCTGAAGGGCATAATACACTGCACTTTAATACTAGTGCAGTGTATTATAAAAGCAATCTGAAGATTGCTGTTAAAAGTCCCCTTTATAAAAAAAATTAAAGGCTAGGTTCAAACTTAGGAATTTTTAGCCGGAATAACTATTGCCGGAGATTCCGCAGATGCATTGCCGTCCACATAGGTGGCAATGTGTTCTGCATGGATCCTATCTAAAAAAAAGTTAAAAATAAACAAGTTATAAAATAATTAAGCCCCACCCATCCCCTACAAAAAAACACATGTACATATATAAAAAAGATAAAAAGATTTTAAAAATAACCCAAAAAATATAAAAAATAACCCAACCCTCCCCTCACATTCGCCATAAATAAACATTGGCTGTCAACATAATGTTTGCAGCCATAATACACTGCACTGTAATACTAGTGCAATGTAGTATATGGGTGATCAGTAGATCGCTTGTGAAAGCTCTCTCATGGGATAAAAAAGAACAAATAATAGTTAATAAACTAATTAAACAGAACACCCTTAAAAACATATTAAAAAAAGAGAATAAAAAAAGAAAATAACCACAATTAAACCACTGACAATACCATAACCATACATTGTCTTTTTTGAACAATACCGAGAGGCATAAGACACTGCCATACTACTGCAGTCTATTAATATATAAGCTATCGAAAGATGGCAGCTTTCAGTCCCTTAATAGGAATAGTTAAAACTAGTAAGAAAAAAAACAAGGTTAATAAAATAATTTAAAAAAACTAAAACTCAACTTCCCCAAAAACATCCTTTAAAACATTTTTGTATCATATACAAAATTAAGAAAGCAGAACAAAATATATAAAAATGTCCAAAAAACTGTATTACCACATAAAATACTCCTAATGATAGCCATAACCATACACTGCTTGTTAGCATAATGCTGAGAGGCATAATACCCTGCACTACAATAGTAGTGCAGTGTTTCATAGAAATGTTCAGATCAGTGGTGAAAGGTCGCTCTCTTACGGGAAAGACAAAATTAGAAAGGCAGAAATGATATGAAAAACAAAAACCTTAATAATAACAAAATATTTCATAAATAAAATATAGCTGCAAGAAGCGATACAGGTGGCCAAGCTGCACCTCTGGGTTATAATACACGATTGCTATGACCCCTGATGGTGATGGTGATCGTGGACATGTGTGCTAATTTTCACATTGTGCTGACCGGTTATTTAAGAGTAAAGTATGCTTGCAAAATATTGCGCAATCCAAAATGGAGGCCAAACCATGTAAATGTGGTAGAGAAAGGGATCGCAAACATGTGTGCTAATTTTCACAGTGTTCTGACCAGTAATTTCAGAGACAACTATGCATGCAGAATATTGCTTAATCAAACATGGCCGCCAAATCTGTGATCAATTGTGGTACAGACAGTGATAACAAACGTGTGCTAATTTTTGCACGGTTCTCACCAGTTCTTTTAGAGAAAACTATGTTTGCAGAATATTGCGCAATCCAATATGGCCGCCAAATCTGGTGATCAATAGTGGTACAGAAAGTGATCACGAGCATGTGTGCTTATTTTCATATTGTTCTGACCTACAAATTTAGAGAAAACTATGTTTGCAGAATATTGCGCAATCCAATGTGGCTGCCAAATCTGGTGATCAATAGTGGTACAGGAAGTGATCACGAACATGTGTGCAAATTTTCACATTGTTCAGAAAAAATTACCAAAAACAATATAAAAAATAAATAATCCAAAACTTCCCTCACATTAGCCATAACTAAACATTGGCTGTCAGCACAAGGCTGAAAGGCATAATATACTGCACTACAATACCAGTGCAGTTTATTATATGAGCGATCTGAAGATCGCTGGTAAATGCCCTCTTACAGGATTAGTTTGAAAAGTACAAAGAAAAGAAATGATCGATAAAATAATAAAAAACTATTGTCAGCATAATGTTGGGAGGCATAAAACATTTAATAATATAATTCAACCCCCCCTTTCAAAATTAAAAGGCATACATTCCCATTACATGATTAACTGTTGTTTATAATATAAAAATTGTAGCTAAAATATTTAAGAAAAAAAATTAAAATATACAACATATTTTAAGTAAAAAAATTTAAAGCTCTAGATCCCAATGTGTTTCATCTGTTTTTTTTGTTCCTTTTTCTTATGTGGTTTCAAAATTCCTGAGATAAGTAGTTCTGGCCTTAGAGTGTTATATATTTATAAGCGTCTGTAGCATGTATCAAGGAACATGTTATCATACCTGTGTGTTTTTACAGGTGACTGATGCCCGGTGAGAAGGTGAACGTGACATATACCCTCGTCAGCTGCAAGAAAGGAACCACGAGACAGGTAATTCATATTTATATTAATTACTGATAACAATCAGGCTAGATGTAAAATCTAGACCTGCAGAGATGTTATAGTCTCTCCCTTATACATGAAGATGTATGTGTTGTTAATAAGTATATCGTTTATGGACAGCTTCTTATATAACACAAGCATATCTCAGGTACAGAGATTAGGAACATTTATGATCCTTATTCTCTGTCTTTTATTTGTAGGAATCCCCTTTTTCAATATTTAATAGAAACGACTCAACTGACTGCAGAGTTTACAAGTTTACTTTAGACTGTGGGCTGTCTGACCGCAGTTTTTGGACTTAACTGTACTAAGTAAAGAAAAGTCAATATTTTTTTTGCTTCAAACATATAATTATAGCCAAAGACTATAGCCAAAATAACACATAGCCTTTTAACATAATGCTGAAGGGCATAATACACTGCACTTTAATACTAGTGCAGTGTATTATAAAAGCGATCTGAAGATTGCTGTTAAAAGTCCCCTTTATAAAAAAATTAAAGGCTAGGTTCAAACTTAGGAATTTTCAGCCGGAATAACTATTGCCGGAGATTCCGCAGATGCATTGCCGTCCACATAGGTGGCAATGTGTTCTGCATGGATCCTATCTAAAAAAAAAGTTAAAAATAAACAAGTTATAAAATAATTAAGCCCCACCCATCCCCTACAAAAAACACATGTACATATATAAAAAAAAGAAAAAGATTTTAAAAATAACCCAAAAAATATAAAAAATAACCCAACCCTCCCCTCACATTCGCCATAAATAAACATTGGCTGTCAACATAATGTTTGCAGCCATAATACACTGCACTGTAATACTAGTGCAATGTATTATATGGGTGATCAGTTTATCGCTTGTGAAAGCTCTCTCATGGGATAAAAAAGAACAAATAATAGTTAATAAACTAAATAAACAGAACACCCTTAAAAACATATAAAAAAAAGAGAATAAAAAAAAAAACCACAATTAAACCACTGACAATACCATAACCATACATTGTCTTTTTTGAACAATACCGAGAGGCATAAGACACTGCCATACTACTGCAGTCTATTAATATATAAGCTATCGAAAGATGGCAGCTTTCAGTCCCTTAATAGGAATAGTTAAAACTAGTAAGAAAAAAAACAAGGTTAATAAAATAATTTAAAAAAACTAAAACTCAACTTCCCCAAAAACATCCTTTAAAACATTTTTGTATCATATACAAAAGTAAGAAAGCAGAACAAAATATATAAAAATGTCCAAAAAACTGTATTACCACATGAAATACTCCTAATGATAGCCATAACCATACACTGCTTGTTAGCATAATGCTGAGAGGCATAATACCCTGCACTACAATAGTAGTGCAGTGTTTCATAGAAATGTTCAGATCAGTGGTGAAAGGTCGCTCTCTTACGGGAAAGACAAAATTAGAAAGGCAGAAATGATATGAAAAACAAAAACCTTAATAATAAAAAAATATTTCATAAATAAAATATAGCTGCAAGCAGCGATACAGGTGGCCAAGCTGCACTTCTGGGTTATAATACACGATTGCTATGACCCCTGATGGTGATGGTGATCGTGGACATGTGTGCTAATTTTCACATTGTGCTGACCAGTTATTTAAGAGTAAAGTATGCTTGCTAAATATTGCACAATCCAAAATGGAGGCCAAACCATGTAAATGTGGTAGAGAAAGGGATCACGAACATGTGTGCTAATTTTCACAGTGTTCTGACCAGTAATTTCAGAGACAACTATGCATGCAGAATATTGCTTAATCAAACATGGCCGCCAAATCTGTGATCAATTGTGGTACAGACAGTGATGACAAACATGTGTGCTAATTTTTGCACGGTTCTCACCAGTTCTTTTAGAGAAAACTATGTTTGCAGAATATTGCGCAATCCAATATGGCTGCCAAATCTGGTGATCAATAGTGGTACAGAAAGTGATCACGAGCATGTGTGCTTATTTTTATATTGTTCTGACCTACAATTTTAGAGAAAACTATGTTTGCAGAATATTGCGCAATCCAATGTGGCCGCCAAATCTGGTAATCAATAGTGGTACAGGAAGTGATCACGAACATGTGTGCAAATTTTCACATTGTTCAGAAAAAATTACCAAAAACAATATAAAAAATAAATAATCCAAAACCTCCCTCACATTAGCCATAACTAAACATTGGCTGTCAGCACAAGGCTGAAAGGCATAATGTACTGCACTACAATTCCAGTGCAGTTTATTAAATGAGCGATCTGAAGATCGCTGGTTAAAGCCCTCTTACAGGATTAGTTTGAAAAGTACAAAGAAAAGAAATAATCGATAAAATAATAAAAAACTATTGTCAGCATAATGTTGGGAGGCATAAAACATTTAATAATATAATTCAACCCCCCCCCTTTCAAAATTAAAAGGCATACATTCCCATTACATGATTAACTGTTGTTTATAATATAAAAATTGTAGCTAAAATATTTAAGAAAAAAAATTAAAATATACAACATATTTTAAGTAAAAAAAAAATTAAAGCTCTAGATCCCAATGTGTTTCATCTGTTTTTTTTGTTCCTTTTTCTTATGTGGTTTCAAAATTCCTGAGATAAGTAGTTCTGGCCTTAGAGTGTTATATATATAAGCGTCTGTAGCATGTATCAAGGAACATGTTATCATACCTGTGTGTTTTTACAGGTGACTGATGCCCGGTGAGAAGGTGAACGTGACATATACCCTCGTCAGCTGCAAGAAAGGAACCACGAGACAGGTAATTAATATTTATATTAATTACTGATAACAATCAGGCTAGATGTAAAATCTAGACCTGCAGAGATGTTATAGTCTCTCCCTTATACATGAAGATGTATGTGTTGTTAATAAGTATATCGTTTATGGACAGCTTCTTATATAACACAAGCATATCTCAGGTACAGAGATTAGGAACATTTATGATCCTTATTCTCTGTCTTTTATTTGTAGGAATCCCCTTTTTCAATATTTAATAGAAACGACTCAACTGACTGCAGAGTTTACAAGTTTACTTTAGACTGTGGGCTGACTGACCGCAGTTTTTGGACTTAACTGTACTAAGTAAAGAAAAGTCAATATTTTTTTTGCTTCAAACATATAATTATAGCCAAAGACTATAGCCAAAATAACACATAGCCTTTTAACATAATGCTGAAGGGCATAATACACTGCACTTTAATACTAGTGCAGTGTATTATAAAAGCGATCTGAAGATTGCTGTTAAAAGTCCCCTTTATAAAAAAAATTAAAGGCTAGGTTCAAACTTAGGAATTTTCAGCCGGAATAACTATTGCCGGAGATTCCGCAGATGCATTGCCGTCCACATAGGTGGCAATGTGTTCTGCATGGATCCTATCTAAAAAAAAGTTAAAAATAAACAAGTTATAAAATAATTAAGCCCCACCCATCCCCTACAAAAAACACATGTACATATATAAAAAAGATAAAAAGATTTTAAAAATAACCCAAAAAATATAAAAAATAACCCAACCCTCCCCTCACATTCGCCATAAATAAACATTGGCTGTCAACATAATGTTTGCAGCCATAATACACTGCACTGTAATACTATTGCAATGTAGTATATGGGTGATCAGTAGATCGCTTGTGAAAGCTCTCTCATGGGATAAAAAAGAACAAATAATAGTAAATAAACTAATTAAACAGAACACCCTTAAAAACATATAAAAAAAAGAGAATTAAAAAAAAAAATAACCACAATTAAACCACTGACAATACCATAACCATACATTGTCGTTTTTGAACAATACCGAGAGGCATAAGACACTGCCATACTACTGCAGTCTATTAATATATAAGCTATCGAAAGATGGCAGCTTTCAGTCCCTTAATAGGAATAGTGAAAACTAGTAAGAAAAAAAACAAGGTTAATAAAATAATTTAAAAAAACTAAAACTCAACTTCCCCAAAAACATCCTTTAAAACATTTTTGTATCATATACAAAATTAAGAAAGCAGAACAAAATATATAAAAATGTCCAAAAAACTGTATTACCACATAAAATACTCCTAATGATAGCCATAACCATACACTGCTTGTTAGCATAATGCTGAGAGGCATAATATCCTGCACTACAATAGTAGTGCAGTGTTTCATAGAAATGTTCAGATCAGTGGTGAAAGGTCGCTCTCTTACGGGAAAGACAAAATTAGAAAGGCAGAAATGATATGAAAAACAAAAACCTTAATAATAACAAAATATTTCATAAATAAAATATAGCTGCAAGAAGCGATACAGGTGGCCAAGCTGCACCTCTGGGTTATAATACACGATTGCTATGACCCCTGATGGTGATGGTGATCGTGGACATGTGTGCTAATTTTCACATTGTGCTGACCGGTTATTTAAGAGTAAAGTATGCTTGCAAAATATTGCGCAATCCAAAATGGAGGCCAAACCATGTAAATGTGGTAGAGAAAGGGATCGCAAACATGTGTGCTAATTTTCACAGTGTTCTGACCAGTAATTTCAGAGACAACTATGCATGCAGAATATTGCTTAATCAAACATGGCCGCCAAATCTGTGATCAATTGTGGTACAGACAGTGATAACAAACGTGTGCTAATTTTTGCACGGTTCTCACCAGTTCTTTTAGAGAAAACTATGTTTGCAGAATATTGCGCAATCCAATATGGCCGCCAAATCTGGTGATCAATAGTGGTACAGAAAGTGATCACGAGCATGTGTGCTTATTTTCATATTGTTCTGACCTACAAATTTAGAGAAAACTATGTTTGCAGAATATTGCGCAATCCAATGTGGCTGCCAAATCTGGTGATCAATAGTGGTACAGGAAGTGATCACGAACATGTGTGCAAATTTTCACATTGTTCAGAAAAAATTACCAAAAACAATATAAAAAATAAATAATCCAAAACTTCCCTCACATTAGCCATAACTAAACATTGGCTGTCAGCACAAGGCTGAAAGGCATAATATACTGCACTACAATACCAGTGCAGTTTATTATATGAGCGATCTGAAGATCGCTGGTAAATGCCCTCTTACAGGATTAGTTTGAAAAGTACAAAGAAAAGAAATGATCGATAAAATAATAAAAAACTATTGTCAGCATAATGTTGGGAGGCATAAAACATTTAATAATATAATTCAACCCCCCCCTTTCAAAATTAAAAGGCATACATTCCCATTACATGATTAACTGTTGTTTATAATATAAAAATTGTAGCTAAAATATTTAAGAAAAAAAATTAAAATATACAACATATTTTAAGTAAAAAAATTTAAAGCTCTAGATCCCAATGTGTTTCATCTGTTTTTTTTGTTCCTTTTTCTTATGTGGTTTCAAAATTCCTGAGATAAGTAGTTCTGGCCTTAGAGTGTTATATATTTATAAGCGTCTGTAGCATGTATCAAGGAACATGTTATCATACCTGTGTGTTTTTACAGGTGACTGATGCCCGGTGAGAAGGTGAACGTGACATATACCCTCGTCAGCTGCAAGAAAGGAACCACGAGACAGGTAATTAATATTTATATTAATTACTGATAACAATCAGGCTAGATGTAAAATCTAGACCTGCAGAGATGTTATAGTCTCTCCCTTATACATGAAGATGTATGTGTTGTTAATAAGTATATCGTTTATGGACAGCTTCTTATATAACACAAGCATATCTCAGGTACAGAGATTAGGAACATTTATGATCCTTATTCTCTGTCTTTTATTTGTAGGAATCCCCTTTTTCAATATTTAATAGAAACGACTCAACTGACTGCAGAGTTTACAAGTTTACTTTAGACTGTGGGCTGTCTGACCGCAGTTTTTGGACTTAACTGTACTAAGTAAAGAAAAGTCAATATTTTTTTTGCTTCAAACATATAATTATAGCCAAAGACTATAGCCAAAATAACACATAGCCTTTTAACATAATGCTGAAGGGCATAATACACTGCACTTTAATACTAGTGCAGTGTATTATAAAAGCGATCTGAAGATTGCTGTTAAAAGTCCCCTTTATAAAAAAATTAAAGGCTAGGTTCAAACTTAGGAATTTTCAGCCGGAATAACTATTGCCGGAGATTCCGCAGATGCATTGCCGTCCACATAGGTGGCAATGTGTTCTGCATGGATCCTATCTAAAAAAAAGTTAAAAATAAACAAGTTATAAAATAATTAAGCCCCACCCATCCCCTACAAAAAACACATGTACATATATAAAAAAAAGAAAAAGATTTTAAAAATAACCCAAAAAATATAAAAAATAACCCAACCCTCCCCTCACATTCGCCATAAATAAACATTGGCTGTCAACATAATGTTTGCAGCCATAATACACTGCACTGTAATACTAGTGCAATGTATTATATGGGTGATCAGTTTATCGCTTGTGAAAGCTCTCTCATGGGATAAAAAAGAACAAATAATAGTTAATAAACTAAATAAACAGAACACCCTTAAAAACATATAAAAAAAAGAGAATAAAAAAAAAACCACAATTAAACCACTGACAATACCATAACCATACATTGTCTTTTTTGAACAATACCGAGAGGCATAAGACACTGCCATACTACTGCAGTCTATTAATATATAAGCTATCGAAAGATGGCAGCTTTCAGTCCCTTAATAGGAATAGTTAAAACTAGTAAGAAAAAAAACAAGGTTAATAAAATAATTTAAAAAAACTAAAACTCAACTTCCCCAAAAACATCCTTTAAAACATTTTTGTATCATATACAAAATTAAGAAAGCAGAACAAAATATATAAAAATGTCCAAAAAACTGTATTACCACATGAAATACTCCTAATGATAGCCATAACCATACACTGCTTGTTAGCATAATGCTGAGAGGCATAATACCCTGCACTACAATAGTAGTGCAGTGTTTCATAGAAATGTTCAGATCAGTGGTGAAAGGTCGCTCTCTTACGGGAAAGACAAAATTAGAAAGGCAGAAATGATATGAAAAACAAAAACCTTAATAATAAAAAAATATTTCATAAATAAAATATAGCTGCAAGCAGCGATACAGGTGGCCAAGCTGCACTTCTGGGTTATAATACACGATTGCTATGACCTCTGATGGTGATGGTGATCGTGGACATGTGTGCTAATTTTCACATTGTGCTGACCAGTTATTTAAGAGTAAAGTATGCTAGCAAAATATTGCGCAATCCAAAATGGAGGCCAAACCATGTAAATGTGGTAGAGAAAGGGATCGCAAACATGTGTGCTAATTTTCACACTGTTCTGACCAGTAATTTCAGAGACAACTATGCATGCAGAATATTGCTTAATCAAACATGGCCGTCAAATCTGTGATCAATTGTGGTACAGACAGTGATGACAAACATGTGTGCTAATTTTTGCACGGTTCTCACCAGTTCTTTTAGAGAAAATTATGTTTGCAGAATATTGCGCAATCCAATATGGCTGCCAAATCTGGTGATCAATAGTGGTACAGAAAGTGATCACGAGCAAGTGTGCTTATTTTTATATTGTTCTGACCTACAATTTTAGAGAAAACTATGTTTGCAGAATATTGCGCAATCCAATGTGGCCGCCAAATCTGGTAATCAATAGTGGTACAGGAAGTGATCACGAACATGTGTGCAAATTTTCACATTGTTCAGAAAAAATTACCAAAAACAATATAAAAAATAAATAATCCAAAACCTCCCTCACATTAGCCATAACTAAACATTGGCTGTCAGCACAAGGCTGAAAGGCATAATGTACTGCACTACAATTCCAGTGCAGTTTATTAAATGAGCGATCTGAAGATCGCTGGTTAAAGCCCTCTTACAGGATTAGTTTGAAAAGTACAAAGAAAAGAAATAATCGATAACATAATAAAAAACTATTGTCAGCATAATGTTGGGAGGCATAAAACATTTAATAATATAATTCAACCCCCCCCCCTTTCAAAATTAAAAGGCATACATTCCCATTACATGATTAACTGTTGTTTATAATATAAAAATTGTAGCTAAAATATTTAAGAAAAAAATTAAAATATACAACATATTTTAAGTAAAAAAAATTTAAAGCTCTAGATCCCAATGTGTTTCATCTGTTTTTTTTTTGTTCCTTTTTCTTATGTGGTTTCAAAATTCCTGAGATAAGTAGTTCTGGCCTTAGAGTGTTATATATATATAAGCGTCTGTAGCATGTATCAAGGAACATGTTATCATACCTGTGTGTTTTTACAGGTGACTGATGCCCGGTGAGAAGGTGAACGTGACATATACCCTCGTCAGCTGCAAGAAAGGAACCACGAGACAGGTAATTAATATTTATATTAATTACTGATAACAATCAGGCTAGATGTAAAATCTAGACCTGCAGAGATGTTATAGTCACTCCCTTATACATGAAGATGTATGTGTTGTTAATAAGTATATTGTTTATGGACAGCTTCTTATATAACACAAGCATATCTCAGGTACAGAGATTAGGAACATTTATGATCCTTATTCTCTGTCTTTTATTTGTAGGAATCCCCTTTTTCAATATTTAATAGAAACGACTCAACTGACTGCAAAGTTTACAAGTTTACTTTAGACTGTGGGCTGACTGACCGCAGTTTTTGGACTTAACTGTACTAAGTAAAGAAAAGTCAATATTTTTTTTGCTTCAAACATATAATTATAGCCAAAGACTATAGCCAAAATAACACATAGCCTTTTAACATAATGCTGAAGGGCATAATACACTGCACTTTAATACTAGTGCAGTGTATTATAAAAGCGATCTGAAGATTGCTGTTAAAAGTCCCCTTTATAAAAAAATTAAAGGCTAGGTTCAAACTTAGGAATTTTCAGCCGGAATAACTATTGCCGGAGATTCCGCAGATGCATTGCCGTCCACATAGGTGGCAATGTGTTCTGCATGGATCCTATCTAAAAAAAAGTTAAAAATAAACAAGTTATAAAATAATTAAGCCCCACCCATCCCCTACAAAAAAACACATGTACATATATAAAAAAGAGAAAAAGATTTTAAAAATAACCCAAAAAATATAAAAAATAACCCAACCCTCCCCTCACATTCGCCATAAATAAACAGTGGCTGTCAACATAATGTTTGCAACCATAATACACTGCACTGTAATACTAGTGCAATGTAGTATATGGGTGATCAGTAGATCGCTTGTGAAAGCTCTCTCATGGGATAAAAAAGAACAAATAATAGTAAATAAACTAATTAAACAGAACACCCTTAAAAACATATAAAAAAAGAGAATTAAAAAAAAAATAACCACAATTAAACCACTGACAATACCATAACCATACATTGTCTTTTTTGAACAATACCTAGAGGCATAAGACACTGCCATACTATTGCAGTCTATTAATATATAAGCTATCGAAAGATGGCAGCTTTCAGTCCCTTAATAGGAAAAGTTAAAACTAGTAAGAAAAAAAACAAGGTTAATAAAATAATTTAAAAAAACTAAAACTCAACTTCCCCAAAAACATCCTTTAAAACATTTTTGTATCATATACAAAATTAAGAAAGCAGAACAAAATATATAAAAATGTCCAAAAAACTGTATTACCACATAAAATACTCCTAATGATAGCCATAACCATACACTGCTTGTTAGCATAATGCTGAGAGGCATAATACCCTGCACTACAATAGTAGTGCAGTGTTTCATAGAAATGTTCAGATCAGTAGTGAAAGGTCGCTCTCTTACGGGAAAGACAAAATTAGAAAGGCAGAAACGATATGAAAAACAAAAACCTTAATAATAAAAAAATATTTCATAAATAAAATATAGCTGCAAGCAGCGATACAGGTGGCCAAGCTGCACTTCTGGGTTATAATACACGATTGCTATGACCCCTGATGGTGATGGTGATCGTGGACATGTGTGCTAATTTTCACATTGTGCTGACCAGTTATTTAAGAGTAAAGTATGCTTGCTAAATATTGCACAATCCAAAATGGAGGCCAAACCATGTAAATGTGGTAGAGAAAGGGATCACGAACATGTGTGCTAATTTTCACAGTGTTCTGACCAGTAATTTCAGAGACAACTATGCATGCAGAATATTGCTTAATCAAACATGGCCGCCAAATCTGTGATCAATTGTGGTACAGACAGTGATGACAAACATGTGTGCTAATTTTTGCACGGTTCTCACCAGTTCTTTTAGAGAAAACTATGTTTGCAGAATATTGCGCAATCCAATATGGCTGCCAAATCTGGTGATCAATAGTGGCACAGAAAGTGATCATGAGCATGTGTGCTTATTTTTATATTGTTCTGACTTACAATTTTAGAGAAAACTATGTTTGCAGAATATTGCGCAATCCAATGTGGCCGCCAAATCTGGTAATCAATAGTGGTACAGGAAGTGATCACGAACATGTGTGCAAATTTTCACATTGTTCAGAAAAAATTACCAAAAACAATATAAAAAATAAATAATCCAAAACCTCCCTCACATTAGCCATAACTAAACATTGGCTGTCAGCACAAGGCTGAAAGGCATAATGTACTGTACTACAATTCCAGTGCAGTTTATTAAATGAGCGATCTGAAGATCGCTGGTTAAAGCCCTCTTACAGGATTAGTTTGAAAAGTACAAAGAAAAGAAATAATCGATAAAATAATAAAAAACTATTGTCAGCATAATGTTGGGAGGCATAAAACATTTAATAATATAATTCACCCCCCCCCCTTTCAAAACTAAAAGGCATACATTCCCATTACATGATTAACTGTTGTTTATAATATAAAAATTGTAGCTAAAATATTTAAGAAAAAAATTAAAATATACAACATATTTTAAGTAAAAAAAATTTAAAGCTCTAGATCCCAATGTGTTTCATCTGTTTTTTTTTTGTTCCTTTTTCTTATGTGGTTTCAAAATTCCTGAGATAAGTAGTTCTGGCCTTAGAGTGTTATATATATAAGCATCTGTAGCATGTATCAAGGAACATGTTATCATACCTGTGTGTTTTTACAGGTGACTGATGCCCGGTGAGAAGGTGAACGTGACATATACCCTCGTCAGCTGCAAGAAAGGAACCACGAGACAGGTAATTAATATTTATATTAATTACTGATAACAATCAGGCTAGATGTAAAATCTAGACCTGCAGAGATGTTATAGTCTCTCCCTTATACATGAAGATGTATGTGTTGTTAATAAGTATATCGTTTATGGACAGCTTCTTATATAACACAAGCATATCTCAGGTACAGAGATTAGGAACATTTATGATCCTTATTCTCTGTCTTTTATTTGTAGGAATCCCCTTTTTCAATATTTAATAGAAACGACTCAACTGACTGCAGAGTTTACAAGTTTACTTTAGACTGTGGGCTGACTGACCGCAGTTTTTGGACTTAACTGTACTAAGTAAAGAAAAGTCAATATTTTTTTTGCTTCAAACATATAATTATAGCCAAAGACTATAGCCAAAATAACACATAGCCTTTTAACATAATGCTGAAGGGCATAATACACTGCACTTTAATACTAGTGCAGTGTATTATAAAAGCGATCTGAAGATTGCTGTTAAAAGTCCCCTTTATAAAAAAATTAAAGGCTAGGTTCAAACTTAGGAATTTTCAGCCGGAATAACTATTGCCGGAGATTCCGCAGATGCATTGCCGTCCACATAGGTGGCAATGTGTTCTGCATGGATCCTATCTAAAAAAAAAGTTAAAAATAAACAAGTTATAAAATAATTAAGCCCCACCCATCCCCTACAAAAAACACATGTACATATATAAAAAAAGAAAAAGATTTTAAAAATAACCCAAAAAATATAAAAAATAACCCAACCCTCCCCTCACATTCGCCATAAATAAACATTGGCTGTCAACATAATGTTTGCAGCCATAATACACTGCACTGTAATACTAGTGCAATGTATTATATGGGTGATCAGTAGATCGCTTGTGAAAGCTCTCTCATGGGATACAAAAAGAACAAATAATAGTTAATAAACTAATTAAACAGAACACCCTTAAAAACATATAAAAAAAAGAGAATAAAAAAAAAAAATAACCACAATTAAACCACTGACAATACCATAACCATACATTGTCTTTTTTGAACAATACCGAGAGGCATAAGACACTGCCATACTACTGCAGTCTATTAATATATAAGCTATCGAAAGATGGCAGCTTTCAGTCCCTTAATAGGAATAGTTAAAACTAGTAAGAAAAAAAACAAGGTTAATAAAATAATAAAAAAAAACTAAAACTCAACTTCCCCAAAAACATCCTTTAAAACATTTTTGTATCATATACAAAATTAAGAAAGCAGAACAAAATATATAAAAATGTCCAAAAAACTGTATTACCACATAAAATACTCCTAATGATAGCCATAACCATACACTGCTTGTTAGCATAATGCTGAGAGGCATAATACCCTGCACTACAATAGTAGTGCAGTGTTTCATAGAAATGTTCAGATCAGTGGTGAAAGGTCGCTCTCTTACGGGAAAGACAAAATTAGAAAGGCAGAAATGATATGAAAAACAAAAACCTTAATAATAACAAAATATTTAATAAATAAAATATAGCTGCAAGCAGCGATACAGGTGGCCAAGCTGCACTGCTGGGTTATAATACACGATTGCTATGACCCCTGATGGTGATGGTGATCGTGGACATGTGTGCTAATTTTCACATTGTGCTGACCAGTTATTTAAGAGTAAAGTATGCTTGCTAAATATTGCACAATCCAAAATGGAGGCCAAACCATGTAAATGTGGTAGAGAAAGGGATCACGAACATGTGTGCTAATTTTCACAGTGTTCTGACCAGTAATTTCAGAGACAACTATGCATGCAGAATATTGCTTAATCAAACATGGCCGCCAAATCTGTGATCAATTGTGGTACAGACAGTGATGACAAACATGTGTGCTAATTTTTGCACAGTTCTCACCAGTTCTTTTAGAGAAAACTATGTTTGCAGAATATTGCGCAATCCAATATGGCTGCCAAATCTGGTGATCAAAAGTGGTACAGAAAGTGATCACGAGCATGTGTGCTTATTTTCATATTGCTCTGACCTACAAATTTAGAGAAAACTATGTTTGCAGAATATTGCCCAATCCAATGTGGCCGCCAAATCTGGTAATCAATAGTGGTACAGGAAGTGATCACGAACATGTGTGCAAATTTTCACATTGTTCAGAAAAAATTACCAAAAACAATATAAAAAATAAATAATCCAAAACTTCCCTCACATTAGCCATAACTAAACATTGGCTGTCAGCACAAGGCTGAAAGGCATAATATACTGCACTACAATACCAGTGCAGTTTATTATATGAGCGATCTGAAGATCGCTGGTAAATGCCCTCTTACAGGATTAGTTTGAAAAGTACAAAGAAAAGAAATGATCGATAAAATAATAAAAAACTATTGTCAGCATAATGTTGGGAGGCATAAAACATTTAATAATATAATTCAACCCCCCCCTTTCAAAATTAAAAGGCATACATTCCCATTACATGATTAACTGTTGTTTATAATATAAAAATTGTAGCTAAAATATTTAAGAAAAAAAATTAAAATATACAACATATTTTAAGTAAAAAAAATTTAAAGCTCTAGATCCCAATGTGTTTCATCAGTTTTTTTTGTTCCTTTTTCTTATGTGGTTTCAAAATTCCTGAGATAAGTAGTTCTGGCCTTAGAGTGTTATATATATAAGCGTCTGTAGCATGTATCAAGGAACATGTTATCATACCTGTGTGTTTTTACAGGTGACTGATGCCCGGTGAGAAGGTGAACGTGACATATACCCTCGTCAGCTGCAAGAAAGGAACCACGAGACAGGTAATTAATATTTATATTAATTACTGATAACAATCAGGCTAGATGTAAAATCTAGACCTGCAGAGATGTTATAGTCTCTCCCTTATACATGAAGATGTATGTGTTGTTAATAAGTATATCGTTTATGGACAGCTTCTTATATAACACAAGCATATCTCAGGTACAGAGATTAGGAACATTTTTGATCCTTATTCTCTGTCTTTTATTTGTAGGAATCCCCTTTTTCAATATTTAATAGAAACGACTCAACTGACTGCAGAGTTTACAAGTTTACTTTAGACTGTGGGATGACTGACCGCAGTTTTTGGACTTAACTGTACTAAGTAAAGAAAAGTCAATATTTTTTTTGCTTCAAACATATAATTATAGCCAAAGACTATAGCCAAAATAACACATAGCCTTTTAACATAATGCTGAAGGGCATAATACACTGCACTTTAATACTAGTGCAGTGTATTATAAAAGCGATCTGAAGATTGCTATTAAAAGTCCCCTTTATAAAAAAATTTAAGGCTAGGTTCAAACTTAGGAATTTTCAGCCAGAATAACTATTGCCGGAGATTCCGCAGATGCATTGCCGTCCACATAGGTGGCAATGTGTTCTGCATGGATCCTATCTAAAAAAAAGTTAAAAATAAACAAGTTATAAAATAATTAAGCCCCACCCATCCCCTACAAAAAACACATGTACATATATAAAAAAAAGAAAAAGATTTTAAAAATAACCCAAAAAATATAAAAAATAACCCAACCCTCCCCTCACATTCGCCATAAATAAACATTGGCTGTCAACATAATGTTTGCATCCATAATACACTGCACTGTAATACTAGTGCAATGTATTATATGGGTGATCAGTAGATCGCTTGTGAAAGCTCTCTCATGGGATAAAAAAGAAAAAATAATAGTTAATAAACTAATTAAACAGAACACCCTTAAAAACATATAAAAAAAAAGAGAATAAAAAAAAAATAACCACAATTTAACCACTGACAATACCATAACCATACATTGTCTTTTTTGAACAATACCGAGAGGCAGAAGACACTGCCATACTACTGCAGTCTATTAATATATAAGCTATCGAAAGATGGCAGCTTTCAGTCCCTTAATAGGAATAGTTAAAACTAGTAAGAAAAAAAACAAGGTTAATAAAATAATAAAAAAAAAACTAAAACTCAACTTCCCCAAAAACATCCTTTAAAACATTTTTGTATCATATACAAAATTAAGAAAGCAGAACAAAATATATAAAAATGTCCAAAAAACTGTATTACCACATAAAATACTCCTAATGATAGCCATAACCATACACTGCTTGTTAGCATAATGCTGAGAGGCATAATACCCTGCACTACAATAGTAGTGCAGTGTTTCATAGAAACGTTCAGATCAGTGGTGAAAGGTCGCTCTCTTACGGGAAAGACAAAATTAGAAAGGCAGAAATGATATGAAAAACAAAAACCTTAATAATAACAAAATATTTAATAAATAAAATATAGGTGCAAGCAGCGATACAGGTGGCCAAGCTGCACTGCTGGGTTATAATACACGATTGCTATGACCCCTGATGGTGATGGTGATCGTGGACATGTGTGCTAATTTTCACATTGTGCTGACCAGTTATTTAAGAGTAAAGTATGCTTGCTAAATATTGCGCAATCCAAAATGGAGGCCAAACCATGTAAATGTGGTAGAGAAAGGGATCACGAACATGTGTGCTAATTTTCACAGTGTTCTGACCAGTAATTTCAGAGACAACTATGCATGCAGAATATTGCTTAATCAAACATGGCCGCCAAATCTGTGATCAATTGTGGTACAGACAGTGATGACAAACATGTGTGCTAATTTTTGCACGGTTCTCACCAGTTCTTTTAGAGAAAACTATGTTTGCAGAATATTGCGCAATCCAATATGGCTGCCAAATCTGGTGATCAATAGTGGCACAGAAAGTGATCATGAGCATGTGTGCTTATTTTTATATTGTTCTGACCTACAATTTTAGAGAAAACTATGTTTGCAGAATATTGCGCAATCCAATGTGGCCGCCAAATCTGGTAATCAATAGTGGTACAGGAAGTGATCACGAACATGTGTGCAAATTTTCACATTGTTCAGAAAAAATTACCAAAAACAATATAAAAAATTAATAATCCAAAACCTCCCTCACATTAGCCATAACTAAACATTGGCTGTCAGCACAAGGCTGAAAGGCATAATGTACTGCACTACAATTCCAGTGCAGTTTATTAAATGAGCGATCTGAAGATCGCTGGTTAAAGCCCTCTTAGAGGATTAGTTTGAAAAGTACAAAGAAAAGAAATAATAGATAAAATAATAAAAAACTATTGTCAGCATAATGTTGGGAGGCATAAAACATTTAATAATATAATTCAACCCCCCCCCCTCTTTCAAAATTAAAAGGCATACATTCCCATTACATGATTAACTGTTGTTTATAATATAAAAATTGTAGCTAAAATATTTAAGAAAAAAATTAAAATATACAACATATTTTAAGTAAAAAAGAATTTAAAGCTCTAGATCCCAATGTGTTTCATCTGTTTTTTTTTTGTTCCTTTTTCTTATGTGGTTTCAAAATTCCTGAGATAAGTAGTTCTGGCCTTAGAGTGTTATATATATAAGCGTCTGTAGCATGTATCAAGGAACATGTTATCATACCTGTGTGTTTTTACAGGTGACTGATGCCCGGTGAGAAGGTGAACGTGACATATACCCTCGTCAGCTGCAAGAAAGGAACCACGAGACAGGTAATTAATATTTATATTAATTACTGATAACAATCAGGCTAGATGTAAAATCTAGACCTGCAGAGATGTTATAGTCTCTCCCTTATACATGAAGATGTATGTGTTGTTAATAAGTATATCGTTTATGGACAGCTTCTTATATAACACAAGCATATCTCAGGTACAGAGATTAGGAACATTTATGATCCTTATTCTCTGTCTTTTATTTGTAGGAATCCCCTTTTTCAATATTTAATAGAAACGACTCAACTGACTGCAGAGTTTACAAGTTTACTTTAGACTGTGGGCTGACTGACCGCAGTTTTTGGACTTAACTGTACTAAGTAAAGAAAAGTCAATATTTTTTTTGCTTCAAACATATAATTATAGCCAAAGACTATAGCCAAAATAACACATAGCCTTTTAACATAATGCTGAAGGGCATAATACACTGCACTTTAATACTAGTGCAGTGTATTATAAAAGCGATCTGAAGATTGCTGTTAAAAGTCCCCTTTATAAAAAAAATTAAAGGCTAGGTTCAAACTTAGGAATTTTCAGCCGGAATAACTATTGCCGGAGATTCCGCAGATGCATTGCCGTCCACATAGGTGGCAATGTGTTCTGCATGGATCCTATCTAAAAAAAAGTTAAAAATAAACAAGTTATAAAATAATTAAGCCCCACCCATCCCCTACAAAAAACACATGTACATATATAAAAAAAAGAAAAAGATTTTAAAAATAACCCAAAAAATATAAAAAATAACCCAACCCTCCCCTCACATTCGCCATAAATAAACATTGGCTGTCAACATAATGTTTGCAGCCATAATACACTGCACTGTAATACTAGTGCAATGTATTATATGGGTGATCAGTTTATCGCTTGTGAAAGCTCTCTCATGGGATAAAAAAGAACAAATAATAGTTAATAAACTAAATAAACAGAACACCCTTAAAAACATATAAAAAAAAGAGAATAAAAAAAAACCACAATTAAACCACTGACAATACCATAACCATACATTGTCTTTTTTGAACAATACCGAGAGGCATAAGACACTGCCATACTACTGCAGTCTATTAATATATAAGCTATCGAAAGATGGCAGCTTTCAGTCCCTTAATAGGAATAGTTAAAACTAGTAAGAAAAAAAACAAGGTTAATAAAATAATTTAAAAAAACTAAAACTCAACTTCCCCAAAAACATCCTTTAAAACATTTTTGTATCATATACAAAATTAAGAAAGCAGAACAAAATATATAAAAATGTCCAAAAAACTGTATTACCACATGAAATACTCCTAATGATAGCCATAACCATACACTGCTTGTTAGCATAATGCTGAGAGGCATAATACCCTGCACTACAATAGTAGTGCAGTGTTTCATAGAAATGTTCAGATCAGTGGTGAAAGGTCGCTCTCTTACGGGAAAGACAAAATTAGAAAGGCAGAAATGATATGAAAAACAAAAACCTTAATAATAAAAAAATATTTCATAAATAAAATATAGCTGCAAGCAGCGATACAGGTGGCCAAGCTGCACTTCTGGGTTATAATACACGATTGCTATGACCTCTGATGGTGATGGTGATCGTGGACATGTGTGCTAATTTTCACATTGTGCTGACCAGTTATTTAAGAGTAAAGTATGCTAGCAAAATATTGCGCAATCCAAAATGGAGGCCAAACCATGTAAATGTGGTAGAGAAAGGGATCGCAAACATGTGTGCTAATTTTCACACTGTTCTGACCAGTAATTTCAGAGACAACTATGCATGCAGAATATTGCTTAATCAAACATGGCCGTCAAATCTGTGATCAATTGTGGTACAGACAGTGATGACAAACATGTGTGCTAATTTTTGCACGGTTCTCACCAGTTCTTTTAGAGAAAATTATGTTTGCAGAATATTGCGCAATCCAATATGGCTGCCAAATCTGGTGATCAATAGTGGTACAGAAAGTGATCACGAGCAAGTGTGCTTATTTTTATATTGTTCTGACCTACAATTTTAGAGAAAACTATGTTTGCAGAATATTGCGCAATCCAATGTGGCCGCCAAATCTGGTAATCAATAGTGGTACAGGAAGTGATCACGAACATGTGTGCAAATTTTCACATTGTTCAGAAAAAATTACCAAAAACAATATAAAAAATAAATAATCCAAAACCTCCCTCACATTAGCCATAACTAAACATTGGCTGTCAGCACAAGGCTGAAAGGCATAATGTACTGCACTACAATTCCAGTGCAGTTTATTAAATGAGCGATCTGAAGATCGCTGGTTAAAGCCCTCTTACAGGATTAGTTTGAAAAGTACAAAGAAAAGAAATAATCGATAAAATAATAAAAAACTATTGTCAGCATAATGTTGGGAGGCATAAAACATTTAATAATATAATTCAACCCCCCCCCTTTCAAAATTAAAAGGCATACATTCCCATTACATGATTAACTGTTGTTTATAATATAAAAATTGTAGCTAAAATATTTAAGAAAAAAATTAAAATATACAACATATTTTAAGTAAAAAAAATTTAAAGCTCTAGATCCCAATGTGTTTCATCTGTTTTTTTTTTGTTCCTTTTTCTTATGTGGTTTCAAAATTCCTGAGATAAGTAGTTCTGGCCTTAGAGTGTTATATATATATAAGCGTCTGTAGCATGTATCAAGGAACATGTTATCATACCTGTGTGTTTTTACAGGTGACTGATGCCCGGTGAGAAGGTGAACGTGACATATACCCTCGTCAGCTGCAAGAAAGGAACCACGAGACAGGTAATTAATATTTATATTAATTACTGATAACAATCAGGCTAGATGTAAAATCTAGACCTGCAGAGATGTTATAGTCACTCCCTTATACATGAAGATGTATGTGTTGTTAATAAGTATATTGTTTATGGACAGCTTCTTATATAACACAAGCATATCTCAGGTACAGAGATTAGGAACATTTATGATCCTTATTCTCTGTCTTTTATTTGTAGGAATCCCCTTTTTCAATATTTAATAGAAACGACTCAACTGACTGCAGAGTTTACAAGTTTACTTTAGACTGTGGGCTGACTGACCGCAGTTTTTGGACTTAACTGTACTAAGTAAAGAAAAGTCAATATTTTTTTTGCTTCAAACATATAATTATAGCCAAAGACTATAGCCAAAATAACACATAGCCTTTTAACATAATGCTGAAGGGCATAATACACTGCACTTTAATACTAGTGCAGTGTATTATAAAAGCGATCTGAAGATTGCTGTTAAAAGTCCCCTTTATAAAAAAAAATTAAAGGCTAGGTTCAAACTTAGGAATTTTCAGCCGGAATAACTATTGCCGGAGATTCCGCAGATGCATTGCCGTCCACATAGGTGGCAATGTGTTCTGCATGGATCCTATCTAAAAAAAAGTTAAAAATAAACAAGTTATAAAATAATTAAGCCCCACCCATCCCCTACAAAAAACACATGTACATATATAAAAAAGATAAAAAGATTTTAAAAATAACCCAAAAAATATAAAAAATAACCCAACCCTCCCCTCACATTCGCCATAAATAAACATTGGCTGTCAACATAATGTTTGCAGCCATAATACACTGCACTGTAATACTAGTGCAATGTAGTATATGGGTGATCAGTAGATCGCTTGTGAAAGCTCTCTCATGGGATAAAAAAGAACAAATAATAGTTAATAAACTAATTAAACAGAACACCATTAAAAACATATTAAAAAAAGAGAATAAAAAAAAAATAACCACAATTAAACCACTGACAATACCATAACCATACATTGTCTTTTTTGAACAATACCGAGAGGCATAAGACACTGCCATACTACTGCAGTCTATTAATATATAAGCTATCGAAAGATGGCAGCTTTCAGTCCCTTAATAGGAATAGTTAAAACTAGTAAGAAAAAAAACAAGGTTAATAAAATAATTTAAAAAAACTAAAACTCAACTTCCCCAAAAACATCCTTTAAAACATTTTTGTATCATATACAAAATTAAGAAAGCAGAACAAAATATATAAAAATGTCCAAAAAACTGTATTACCACATAAAATACTCCTAATGATAGCCATAACCATACACTGCTTGTTAGCATAATGCTGAGAGGCATAATACCCTGCACTACAATAGTAGTGCAGTGTTTCATAGAAATGTTCAGATCAGTGGTGAAAGGTCGCTCTCTTACGGGAAAGACAAAATTAGAAAGGCAGAAATGATATGAAAAACAAAAACCTTAATAATAAAAAAATATTTAATAAATAAAATATAGCTGCAAGCAGCGATACAGGTGGCCAAGCTGCACTTCTGGGTTATAATACACGATTGCTATGACCCCTGATGGTGATGGTGATCGTGGACATGTGTGCTAATTTTCACATTGTGCTGACCAGTTATTTAAGAGTAAAGTATGCTAGCAAAATATTGCGCAATCCAAAATGGAGGCCAAACCATGTAAATGTGGTAGAGAAAGGGATCGCAAACATGTGTGCTAATTTTCACAGTGTTCTGACCAGTAATTTCAGAGACAACTATGCATGCAGAATATTGCTTAATCAAACATGGCCGCCAAATCTGTGATCAATTGTGGTACAGACAGTGATGACAAACATGTGTGCTAATTTTTGCACAGTTCTCACCAGTTCTTTTAGAGAAAACTATGTTTGCAGAATATTGCGCAATCCAATATGACCGCCAAATCTGGTGATCAATAGTGGTACAGAAAGTGATCACGAGCATGTGTGCTTATTTTCATATTGCTCTGACCTACAAATTTAGAGAAAAATATGTTTGCAGAATATTGCGCAATCCAATGTGGCTGCAAAATCTGGTGATCAATAGTGGTACAGGAAGTTATCACGAACATGTGTGCAAATTTTCACATTGTTCAGAAAAAATTACCAAAAACAATATAAAAAAATAAATAATCCAAAACTTCCCTCACATTAGCCATAACTAAACATTGGCTGTCAGCACAAGGCTGAAAGGCATAATATACTGCACTACAATACCAGTGCAGTATATTATATGAGCGATCTGAAGATCGCTGGTAAATGCCCTCTTACAGGATTAGTTTGAAAAGTACAAAGAAAAGAAATGATCGATAAAATAATAAAAAACTATTGTCAGCATAATGTTGGGAGGCATAAAACATTTAATAATATAATTCAACCCCCCCCTTTCAAAATTAAAAGGCATACATTCCCATTACATGATTAACTGTTGTTTATAATAAAAAAATTGTAGCTAAAATATTTAAGAAAAAAAATTAAAATATACAACATATTTTAAGTAAAAAAAATTTAAAGCTCTAGATCCCAATGTGTTTCATCTGTTTTTTTTGTTCCTTTTTCTTATGTGGTTTCAAAATTCCTGAGATAAGTAGTTCTGGCCTTAGAGTGTTATATATATATAAGCGTCTGTAGCATGTATCAAGGAACATGTTATCATACCTGTGTGTTTTTACAGGTGACTGATGCCCGGTGAGAAGGTGAACGTGACATATACCCTCGTCAGCTGCAAGAAAGGAACCACGAGACAGGTAATTAATATTTATATTAATTACTGATAACAATCAGGCTAGATGTAAAATCTAGACCTGCAGAGATGTTATAGTCTCTCCCTTATACATGAAGATGTATGTGTTGTTAATAAGTATATCGTTTATGGACAGCTTCTTATATAACACAAGCATATCTCAGGTACAGAGATTAGGAACATTTATGATCCTTATTCTCTGTCTTTTATTTGTAGGAATCCCCTTTTTCAATATTTAATAGAAACGACTCAACTGACTGTAGAGTTTACAAGTTTACTTTAGACTGTGGGCTGACTGACCGCAGTTTTTGGACTTAACTGTACTAAGTAAAGAAAAGTCAATATTTTTTTTGCTTCAAACATATAATTATAGCCAAAGACTATAGCCAAAATAACACATAGCCTTTTAACATAATGCTAAAGGGCATAATACACTGCACTTTAATACTAGTGCAGTGTATTATAAAAGCGATCTGAAGATTGCTGTTAAAAGTCCCCTTTATAAAAAAAATTAAAGGCTAGGTTCAAACTTAGGAATTTTCAGCCGGAATAACTATTGCCGGAGATTCCGCAGATGCATTGCCGTCCACATAGGTGGCAATGTGTTCTACATGGATCCTATCTAAAAAAAAGTTAAAAATAAACAAGTTATAAAATAATTAAGCCCCACCCATCCCCTACAAAAAACACATGTACATATATAAAAAAGATAAAAAGATTTTAAAAATAACCCAAAAAATATAAAAAATAACCCAACCCTCCCCTCACATTCGCCATAAATAAACATTGGCTGTCAACATAATGTTTGCAGCCATAATACACTGCACTGTAATACTAGTGCAATGTAGTATATGGGTGATCAGTAGATCGCTTGTGAAAGCTCTCTCATGGGATAAAAAAGAACAAATAATAGTAAATAAACTAATTAAACAGAACACCCTTAAAAACATATAAAAAAAAGAGAATTAAAAAAAAATAACCACAATTAAACCACTGACAATACCATAACCATACATTGTCTTTTTTGAACAATACCTAGAGGCATAAGACACTGCCATACTATTGCAGTCTATTAATATATAAGCTATCGAAAGATGGCAGCTTTCAGTCCCTTAATAGGAAAAGTTTAAACTAGTAAGAAAAAAAACAAGGTTAATAAAATAATTTAAAAAAACTAAAACTCAACTTCCCCAAAAACATCCTTTAAAACATTTTTGTATCATATACAAAATTAAGAAAGCAGAACAAAATATATAAAAATGTCCAAAAAACTGTATTACCACATAAAATACTCCTAATGATAGCCATAACCATACACTGCTTGTTAGCATAATGCTGAGAGGCATAATACCCTGCACTACAATAGTAGTGCAGTGTTTCATAGAAATGTTCAGATCAGTAGTGAAAGGTCGCTCTCTTACGGGAAAGACAAAATTAGAAAGGCAGAAACGATATGAAAAACAAAAACCTTAATAATAAAAAAATATTTCATAAATAAAATATAGCTGCAAGCAGCGATACAGGTGGCCAAGCTGCACTTCTGGGTTATAATACACGATTGCTATGACCCCTGATGGTGATGGTGATCGTGGACATGTGTGCTAATTTTCACATTGTGCTGACCAGTTATTAAAGAGTAAAGTATGCTTGCTAAATATTGCACAATCCAAAATGGAGGCCAAACCATGTAAATGTGGTAGAGAAAGGGATCACGAACATGTGTGCTAATTTTCACAGTGTTCTGACCAGTAATTTCAGAGACAACTATGCATGCAGAATATTGCTTAATCAAACATGGCCGCCAAATCTGTGATCAATTGTGGTACAGACAGTGATGACAAACATGTGTGCTAATTTTTGCACGGTTCTCACCAGTTCTTTTAGAGAAAACTATGTTTGCAGAATATTGCGCAATCCAATATGGCTGCCAAATCTGGTGATCAATAGTGGTACAGAAAGTGATCACGAGCATGTGTGCTTATTTTTATATTGTTCTGACCTACAATTTTAGAGAAAACTATGTTTGCAGAATATTGCGCAATCCAATGTGGCCGCCAAATCTGGTAATCAATAGTGGTACAGGAAGTGATCACGAACATGTGTGCAAATTTTCACATTGTTCAGAAAAAATTACCAAAAACAATATAAAAAATAAATAATCCAAAACCTCCCTCACATTAGCCATAACTAAACATTGGCTGTCAGCACAAGGCTGAAAGGCATAATGTACTGCACTACAATTCCAGTGCAGTTTATTAAATGAGCGATCTGAAGATCGCTGGTTAAAGCCCTCTTACAGGATTAGTTTGAAAAGTACAAAGAAAAGAAATAATCGATAAAATAATAAAAAACTATTGTCAGCATAATGTTGGGAGGCATAAAACATTTAATAATATAATTCAACCCCCCCCCTTTCAAAATTAAAAGGCATACATTCCCATTACATGATTAACTGTTGTTTATAATATAAAAATTGTAGCTAAAATATTTAAGAAAAAAAATTAAAATATACAACATATTTTAAGTAAAAAAAAATTAAAGCTCTAGATCCCAATGTGTTTCATCTGTTTTTTTTGTTCCTTTTTCTTATGTGGTTTCAAAATTCCTGAGATAAGTAGTTCTGGCCTTAGAGTGTTATATATATAAGCGTCTGTAGCATGTATCAAGGAACATGTTATCATACCTGTGTGTTTTTACAGGTGACTGATGCCCGGTGAGAATGTGAACGTGACATATACCCTCGTCAGCTGCAAGAAAGGAACCACGAGACAGGTAATTAATATTTATATTAATTACTGATAACAATCAGGCTAGATGTAAAATCTAGACCTGCAGAGATGTTATAGTCTCTCCCTTATACATGAAGATGTATGTGTTGTTAATAAGTATATCGTTTATGGACAGCTTCTTATATAACACAAGCATATCTCAGGTACAGAGATTAGGAACATTTATGATCCTTATTCTCTGTCTTTTATTTGTAGGAATCCCCTTTTTCAATATTTAATAGAAACGACTCAACTGACTGCAGAGTTTACAAGTTTACTTTAGACTGTGGGCTGACTGACCGCAGTTTTTGGACTTAACTGTACTAAGTAAAGAAAAGTCAATATTTTTTTTGCTTCAAACATATAATTATAGCCAAAGACTATAGCCAAAATAACACATAGCCTTTTAACATAATGCTGAAGGGCATAATACACTGCACTTTAATACTAGTGCAGTGTATTATAAAAGCGATCTGAAGATTGCTGTTAAAAGTCCCCTTTATAAAAAAAAATTAAAGGCTAGGTTCAAACTTAGGAATTTTCAGCCGGAATAACTATTGCCGGAGATTCCGCAGATGCATTGCCGTCCACATAGGTGGCAATGTGTTCTGCATGGATCCTATCTAAAAAAAAGTTAAAAATAAACAAGTTATAAAATAATTAAGCCCCACCCATCCCCTACAAAAAACACATGTACATATATAAAAAAGATAAAAAGATTTTAAAAATAACCCAAAAAATATAAAAAATAACCCAACCCTCCCCTCACATTCGCCATAAATAAACATTGGCTGTCAACATAATGTTTGCAGCCATAATACACTGCACTGTAATACTAGTGCAATGTAGTATATGGGTGATCAGTAGATCGCTTGTGAAAGCTCTCTCATGGGATAAAAAAGAACAAATAATAGTTAATAAACTAATTAAACAGAACACCATTAAAAACATATTAAAAAAAGAGAATAAAAAAAAAATAACCACAATTAAACCACTGACAATACCATAACCATACATTGTCTTTTTTGAACAATACCGAGAGGCATAAGACACTGCCATACTACTGCAGTCTATTAATATATAAGCTATCGAAAGATGGCAGCTTTCAGTCCCTTAATAGGAATAGTTAAAACTAGTAAGAAAAAAAACAAGGTTAATAAAATAATTTAAAAAAACTAAAACTCAACTTCCCCAAAAACATCCTTTAAAACATTTTTGTATCATATACAAAATTAAGAAAGCAGAACAAAATATATAAAAATGTCCAAAAAACTGTATTACCACATAAAATACTCCTAATGATAGCCATAACCATACACTGCTTGTTAGCATAATGCTGAGAGGCATAATACCCTGCACTACAATAGTAGTGCAGTGTTTCATAGAAATGTTCAGATCAGTGGTGAAAGGTCGCTCTCTTACGGGAAAGACAAAATTAGAAAGGCAGAAATGATATGAAAAACAAAAACCTTAATAATAAAAAAATATTTAATAAATAAAATATAGCTGCAAGCAGCGATACAGGTGGCCAAGCTGCACTTCTGGGTTATAATACACGATTGCTATGACCCCTGATGGTGATGGTGATCGTGGACATGTGTGCTAATTTTCACATTGTGCTGACCAGTTATTTAAGAGTAAAGTATGCTAGCAAAATATTGCGCAATCCAAAATGGAGGCCAAACCATGTAAATGTGGTAGAGAAAGGGATCGCAAACATGTGTGCTAATTTTCACAGTGTTCTGACCAGTAATTTCAGAGACAACTATGCATGCAGAATATTGCTTAATCAAACATGGCCGCCAAATCTGTGATCAATTGTGGTACAGACAGTGATGACAAACATGTGTGCTAATTTTTGCACAGTTCTCACCAGTTCTTTTAGAGAAAACTATGTTTGCAGAATATTGCGCAATCCAATATGACCGCCAAATCTGGTGATCAATAGTGGTACAGAAAGTGATCACGAGCATGTGTGCTTATTTTCATATTGCTCTGACCTACAAATTTAGAGAAAAATATGTTTGCAGAATATTGCGCAATCCAATGTGGCTGCAAAATCTGGTGATCAATAGTGGTACAGGAAGTTATCACGAACATGTGTGCAAATTTTCACATTGTTCAGAAAAAATTACCAAAAACAATATAAAAAAATAAATAATCCAAAACTTCCCTCACATTAGCCATAACTAAACATTGGCTGTCAGCACAAGGCTGAAAGGCATAATATACTGCACTACAATACCAGTGCAGTATATTATATGAGCGATCTGAAGATCGCTGGTAAATGCCCTCTTACAGGATTAGTTTGAAAAGTACAAAGAAAAGAAATGATCGATAAAATAATAAAAAACTATTGTCAGCATAATGTTGGGAGGCATAAAACATTTAATAATATAATTCAACCCCCCCCTTTCAAAATTAAAAGGCATACATTCCCATTACATGATTAACTGTTGTTTATAATAAAAAAATTGTAGCTAAAATATTTAAGAAAAAAAATTAAAATATACAACATATTTTAAGTAAAAAAAATTTAAAGCTCTAGATCCCAATGTGTTTCATCTGTTTTTTTTGTTCCTTTTTCTTATGTGGTTTCAAAATTCCTGAGATAAGTAGTTCTGGCCTTAGAGTGTTATATATATATAAGCGTCTGTAGCATGTATCAAGGAACATGTTATCATACCTGTGTGTTTTTACAGGTGACTGATGCCCGGTGAGAAGGTGAACGTGACATATACCCTCGTCAGCTGCAAGAAAGGAACCACGAGACAGGTAATTAATATTTATATTAATTACTGATAACAATCAGGCTAGATGTAAAATCTAGACCTGCAGAGATGTTATAGTCTCTCCCTTATACATGAAGATGTATGTGTTGTTAATAAGTATATCGTTTATGGACAGCTTCTTATATAACACAAGCATATCTCAGGTACAGAGATTAGGAACATTTATGATCCTTATTCTCTGTCTTTTATTTGTAGGAATCCCCTTTTTCAATATTTAATAGAAACGACTCAACTGACTGTAGAGTTTACAAGTTTACTTTAGACTGTGGGCTGA
The DNA here is from genome assembly GCF_029499605.1 of Hyla sarda. NCBI lineage: Eukaryota > Metazoa > Chordata > Amphibia > Anura > Hylidae > Hyla > Hyla sarda. The sequence continues at coordinate 187,958,427 of NC_079190.1, forward strand.
CTGACCGCAGTTTTTGGACTTAACTGTACTAAGTAAAGAAAAGTCAATATTTTTTTTGCTTCAAACATATAATTATAGCCAAAGACTATAGCCAAAATAACACATAGCCTTTTAACATAATGCTAAAGGGCATAATACACTGCACTTTAATACTAGTGCAGTGTATTATAAAAGCGATCTGAAGATTGCTGTTAAAAGTCCCCTTTATAAAAAAAATTAAAGGCTAGGTTCAAACTTAGGAATTTTCAGCCGGAATAACTATTGCCGGAGATTCCGCAGATGCATTGCCGTCCACATAGGTGGCAATGTGTTCTACATGGATCCTATCTAAAAAAAAGTTAAAAATAAACAAGTTATAAAATAATTAAGCCCCACCCATCCCCTACAAAAAACACATGTACATATATAAAAAAGATAAAAAGATTTTAAAAATAACCCAAAAAATATAAAAAATAACCCAACCCTCCCCTCACATTCGCCATAAATAAACATTGGCTGTCAACATAATGTTTGCAGCCATAATACACTGCACTGTAATACTAGTGCAATGTAGTATATGGGTGATCAGTAGATCGCTTGTGAAAGCTCTCTCATGGGATAAAAAAGAACAAATAATAGTTAATAAACTAATTAAACAGAACACCATTAAAAACATATTAAAAAAAGAGAATAAAAAAAAAATAACCACAATTAAACCACTGACAATACCATAACCATACATTGTCTTTTTTGAACAATACCGAGAGGCATAAGACACTGCCATACTACTGCAGTCTATTAATATATAAGCTATCGAAAGATGGCAGCTTTCAGTCCCTTAATAGGAATAGTTAAAACTAGTAAGAAAAAAAACAAGATTAATAAAATAATTTAAAGAAACTAAAACTCAACTTCCCCAAAAACATCCTTTAAAACATTTTTGTATTATATACAAAATTAAGAAAGCAGAACAAAATATATAAAAATGTCCAAAAAACTGTATTACCACATAAAATACTCCTAATGATAGCCATAACCATACACTGCTTGTTAGCATAATGCTGAGAGGCATAATACCCTGCACTACAATAGTAGTGCAGTGTTTCATAGAAACGTTCAGATCAGTGGTGAAAGGTCGCTCTCTTACGGGAAAGACAAAATTAGAAAGGCAGAAATGATATGAAAAACAAAAACCTTAATAATAAAAAAATATTTCATAAATAAAATATAGCTGCAAGCAGCGATACAGGTGGCCAAGCTGCACTTCTGGGTTATAATACACGATTGCTATGACCCCTGATGGTGATGGTGATCGTGGACATGTGTGCTAATTTTCACATTGTGCTGACCAGTTATTTAAGAGTAAAGTATGCTAGCAAAATATTGCGCAATCCAAAATGGAGGCCAAACCATGTAAATGTGGTAGGGAAAGGGATCGCAAACATGTGTGCTAATTTTCACAGTGTTCTGACCAGTAATTTCAGAGACAACTATGCATGCAGAATATTGCTTAATCAAACATGGCCGCCAAATCTGTGATCAATTGTGGTACAGACAGTGATGACAAACATGTGTGCTAATTTTTGCACGGTTCTCACCAGTTCTTTTAGAGAAAACTATGTTTGCAGAATATTGCGCAATCCAATATGGCTGCCAAATCTGGTGATCAATAGTGGCACAGAAAGTGATCATGAGCATGTGTGCTTATTTTTATATTGTTCTGACCTACAATTTTAGAGAAAACTATGTTTGCAGAATATTGCGCAATCCAATGTGGCCGCCAAATCTGGTAATCAATAGTGGTACAGGAAGTGATCACGAACATGTGTGCAAATTTTCACATTGTTCAGAAAAAATTACCAAAAACAATATAAAAAATAAATAATCCAAAACCTCCCTCACATTAGCCATAACTAAACATTGGCTGTCAGCACAAGGCTGAAAGGCATAATGTACTGTACTACAATTCCAGTGCAGTTTATTAAATGAGCGATCTGAAGATCGCTGGTTAAAGCCCTCTTACAGGATTAGTTTGAAAAGTACAAAGAAAAGAAATAATCGATAAAATAATAAAAAACTATTGTCAGCATAATGTTGGGAGGCATAAAACATTTAATAATATAATTCACCCCCCCCCCTTTCAAAACTAAAAGGCATACATTCCCATTACATGATTAACTGTTGTTTATAATATAAAAATTGTAGCTAAAATATTTAAGAACAAAATTAAAATATACAACATATTTTAAGTAAAAAAAATTTAAAGCTCTAGATCCCAATGTGTTTCATCTGTTTTTTTTTGTTCCTTTTTCTTATGTGGTTTCAAAATTCCTGAGATAAGTAGTTCTGGCCTTAGAGTGTTATATATATAAGCATCTGTAGCATGTATCAAGGAACATGTTATCATACCTGTGTGTTTTTACAGGTGACTGATGCCCGGTGAGAAGGTGAACGTGACATATACCCTCGTCAGCTGCAAGAAAGGAACCACGAGACAGGTAATTAATATTTATATTAATTACTGATAACAATCAGGCTAGATGTAAAATCTAGACCTGCAGAGATGTTATAGTCTCTCCCTTATACATGAAGATGTATGTGTTGTTAATAAGTATATCGTTTATGGACAGCTTCTTATATAACACAAGCATATCTCAGGTACAGAGATTAGGAACATTTATGATCCTTATTCTCTGTCTTTTATTTGTAGGAATCCCCTTTTTCAATATTTAATAGAAACGACTCAACTGACTGCAGAGTTTACAAGTTTACTTTAGACTGTGGGCTGACTGACCGCAGTTTTTGGACTTAACTGTACTAAGTAAAGAAAAGTCAATATTTTTTTTGCTTCAAACATATAATTATAGCCAAAGACTATAGCCAAAATAACACATAGCCTTTTAACATAATGCTGAAGGGCATAATACACTGCACTTTAATACTAGTGCAGTGTATTATAAAAGCGATCTGAAGATTGCTGTTAAAAGTCCCCTTTATAAAAAAATTAAAGGCTAGGTTCAAACTTAGGAATTTTCAGCCGGAATAACTATTGCCGGAGATTCCGCAGATGCATTGCCGTCCACATAGGTGGCAATGTGTTCTGCATGGATCCTATCTAAAAAAAAAGTTAAAATAAACAAGTTATAAAATAATTAAGCCCCACCCATCCCCTACAAAAAACACATGTACATATATAAAAAAAGAAAAAGATTTTAAAAATAACCCAAAAAATATAAAAAATAACCCAACCCTCCCCTCACATTCGCCATAAATAAACATTGGCTGTCAACATAATGTTTGCAGCCATAATACACTGCACTGTAATACTAGTGCAATGTATTATATGGGTGATCAGTAGATCGCTTGTGAAAGCTCTCTCATGGGATACAAAAAGAACAAATAATAGTTAATAAACTAATTAAACAGAACACCCTTAAAAACATATAAAAAAAAGAGAATAAAAAAAAAAAATAACCACAATTAAACCACTGACAATACCATAACCATACATTGTCTTTTTTGAACAATACCGAGAGGCATAAGACACTGCCATACTACTGCAGTCTATTAATATATAAGCTATCGAAAGATGGCAGCTTTCAGTCCCTTAATAGGAATAGTTAAAACTAGTAAGAAAAAAAACAAGGTTAATAAAATAATAAAAAAAAACTAAAACTCAACTTCCCCAAAAACATCCTTTAAAACATTTTTGTATCATATACAAAATTAAGAAAGCAGAACAAAATATATAAAAATGTCCAAAAAACTGTATTACCACATAAAATACTCCTAATGATAGCCATAACCATACACTGCTTGTTAGCATAATGCTGAGAGGCATAATACCCTGCACTACAATAGTAGTGCAGTGTTTCATAGAAATGTTCAGATCAGTGGTGAAAGGTCGCTCTCTTACGGGAAAGACAAAATTAGAAAGGCAGAAATGATATGAAAAACAAAAACCTTAATAATAACAAAATATTTAATAAATAAAATATAGCTGCAAGCAGCGATACAGGTGGCCAAGCTGCACTGCTGGGTTATAATACACGATTGCTATGACCCCTGATGGTGATGGTGATCGTGGACATGTGTGCTAATTTTCACATTGTGCTGACCAGTTATTTAAGAGTAAAGTATGCTTGCTAAATATTGCACAATCCAAAATGGAGGCCAAACCATGTAAATGTGGTAGAGAAAGGGATCACGAACATGTGTGCTAATTTTCACAGTGTTCTGACCAGTAATTTCAGAGACAACTATGCATGCAGAATATTGCTTAATCAAACATGGCCGCCAAATCTGTGATCAATTGTGGTACAGACAGTGATGACAAACATGTGTGCTAATTTTTGCACAGTTCTCACCAGTTCTTTTAGAGAAAACTATGTTTGCAGAATATTGCGCAATCCAATATGGCTGCCAAATCTGGTGATCAAAAGTGGTACAGAAAGTGATCACGAGCATGTGTGCTTATTTTCATATTGCTCTGACCTACAAATTTAGAGAAAACTATGTTTGCAGAATATTGCCCAATCCAATGTGGCCGCCAAATCTGGTAATCAATAGTGGTACAGGAAGTGATCACGAACATGTGTGCAAATTTTCACATTGTTCAGAAAAAATTACCAAAAACAATATAAAAAATAAATAATCCAAAACTTCCCTCACATTAGCCATAACTAAACATTGGCTGTCAGCACAAGGCTGAAAGGCATAATATACTGCACTACAATACCAGTGCAGTTTATTATATGAGCGATCTGAAGATCGCTGGTAAATGCCCTCTTACAGGATTAGTTTGAAAAGTACAAAGAAAAGAAATGATCGATAAAATAATAAAAAACTATTGTCAGCATAATGTTGGGAGGCATAAAACATTTAATAATATAATTCAACCCCCCCCTTTCAAAATTAAAAGGCATACATTCCCATTACATGATTAACTGTTGTTTATAATATAAAAATTGTAGCTAAAATATTTAAGAAAAAAAATTAAAATATACAACATATTTTAAGTAAAAAAAATTTAAAGCTCTAGATCCCAATGTGTTTCATCAGTTTTTTTTGTTCCTTTTTCTTATGTGGTTTCAAAATTCCTGAGATAAGTAGTTCTGGCCTTAGAGTGTTATATATATAAGCGTCTGTAGCATGTATCAAGGAACATGTTATCATACCTGTGTGTTTTTACAGGTGACTGATGCCCGGTGAGAAGGTGAACGTGACATATACCCTCGTCAGCTGCAAGAAAGGAACCACGAGACAGGTAATTAATATTTATATTAATTACTGATAACAATCAGGCTAGATGTAAAATCTAGACCTGCAGAGATGTTATAGTCTCTCCCTTATACATGAAGATGTATGTGTTGTTAATAAGTATATCGTTTATGGACAGCTTCTTATATAACACAAGCATATCTCAGGTACAGAGATTAGGAACATTTTTGATCCTTATTCTCTGTCTTTTATTTGTAGGAATCCCCTTTTTCAATATTTAATAGAAACGACTCAACTGACTGCAGAGTTTACAAGTTTACTTTAGACTGTGGGATGACTGACCGCAGTTTTTGGACTTAACTGTACTAAGTAAAGAAAAGTCAATATTTTTTTTGCTTCAAACATATAATTATAGCCAAAGACTATAGCCAAAATAACACATAGCCTTTTAACATAATGCTGAAGGGCATAATACACTGCACTTTAATACTAGTGCAGTGTATTATAAAAGCGATCTGAAGATTGCTATTAAAAGTCCCCTTTATAAAAAAATTTAAGGCTAGGTTCAAACTTAGGAATTTTCAGCCAGAATAACTATTGCCGGAGATTCCGCAGATGCATTGCCGTCCACATAGGTGGCAATGTGTTCTGCATGGATCCTATCTAAAAAAAAGTTAAAAATAAACAAGTTATAAAATAATTAAGCCCCACCCATCCCCTACAAAAAACACATGTACATATATAAAAAAAAGAAAAAGATTTTAAAAATAACCCAAAAAATATAAAAAATAACCCAACCCTCCCCTCACATTCGCCATAAATAAACATTGGCTGTCAACATAATGTTTGCATCCATAATACACTGCACTGTAATACTAGTGCAATGTATTATATGGGTGATCAGTAGATCGCTTGTGAAAGCTCTCTCATGGGATAAAAAAGAAAAAATAATAGTTAATAAACTAATTAAACAGAACACCCTTAAAAACATATAAAAAAAAAGAGAATAAAAAAAAAATAACCACAATTTAACCACTGACAATACCATAACCATACATTGTCTTTTTTGAACAATACCGAGAGGCAGAAGACACTGCCATACTACTGCAGTCTATTAATATATAAGCTATCGAAAGATGGCAGCTTTCAGTCCCTTAATAGGAATAGTTAAAACTAGTAAGAAAAAAAACAAGGTTAATAAAATAATAAAAAAAAAACTAAAACTCAACTTCCCCAAAAACATCCTTTAAAACATTTTTGTATCATATACAAAATTAAGAAAGCAGAACAAAATATATAAAAATGTCCAAAAAACTGTATTACCACATAAAATACTCCTAATGATAGCCATAACCATACACTGCTTGTTAGCATAATGCTGAGAGGCATAATACCCTGCACTACAATAGTAGTGCAGTGTTTCATAGAAACGTTCAGATCAGTGGTGAAAGGTCGCTCTCTTACGGGAAAGACAAAATTAGAAAGGCAGAAATGATATGAAAAACAAAAACCTTAATAATAACAAAATATTTAATAAATAAAATATAGCTGCAAGCAGCGATACAGGTGGCCAAGCTGCACTGCTGGGTTATAACACACGATTGCTATGACCCCTGATGGTGATGGTGATCGTGGACATGTGTGCTAATTTTCACATTGTGCTGACCAGTTATTTAAGAGTAAAGTATGCTTGCTAAATATTGCGCAATCCAAAATGGAGGCCAAACCATGTAAATGTGGTAGAGAAAGGGATCACGAACATGTGTGCTAATTTTCACAGTGTTCTGACCAGTAATTTCAGAGACAACTATGCATGCAGAATATTGCTTAATCAAACATGGCCGCCAAATCTGTGATCAATTGTGGTACAGACAGTGATGACAAACATGTGTGCTAATTTTTGCACGGTTCTCACCAGTTCTTTTAGAGAAAACTATGTTTGCAGAATATTGCGCAATCCAATATGGCTGCCAAATCTGGTGATCAATAGTGGCACAGAAAGTGATCATGAGCATGTGTGCTTATTTTTATATTGTTCTGACCTACAATTTTAGAGAAAACTATGTTTGCAGAATATTGCGCAATCCAATGTGGCCGCCAAATCTGGTAATCAATAGTGGTACAGGAAGTGATCACGAACATGTGTGCAAATTTTCACATTGTTCAGAAAAAATTACCAAAAACAATATAAAAAATTAATAATCCAAAACCTCCCTCACATTAGCCATAACTAAACATTGGCTGTCAGCACAAGGCTGAAAGGCATAATGTACTGCACTACAATTCCAGTGCAGTTTATTAAATGAGCGATCTGAAGATCGCTGGTTAAAGCCCTCTTAGAGGATTAGTTTGAAAAGTACAAAGAAAAGAAATAATAGATAAAATAATAAAAAACTATTGTCAGCATAATGTTGGGAGGCATAAAACATTTAATAATATAATTCAACCCCCCCCCCTCTTTCAAAATTAAAAGGCATACATTCCCATTACATGATTAACTGTTGTTTATAATATAAAAATTGTAGCTAAAATATTTAAGAAAAAAATTAAAATATACAACATATTTTAAGTAAAAAAGAATTTAAAGCTCTAGATCCCAATGTGTTTCATCTGTTTTTTTTTTGTTCCTTTTTCTTATGTGGTTTCAAAATTCCTGAGATAAGTAGTTCTGGCCTTAGAGTGTTATATATATAAGCGTCTGTAGCATGTATCAAGGAACATGTTATCATACCTGTGTGTTTTTACAGGTGACTGATGCCCGGTGAGAAGGTGAACGTGACATATACCCTCGTCAGCTGCAAGAAAGGAACCACGAGACAGGTAATTAATATTTATATTAATTACTGATAACAATCAGGCTAGATGTAAAATCTAGACCTGCAGAGATGTTATAGTCTCTCCCTTATACATGAAGATGTATGTGTTGTTAATAAGTATATCGTTTATGGACAGCTTCTTATATAACACAAGCATATCTCAGGTACAGAGATTAGGAACATTTATGATCCTTATTCTCTGTCTTTTATTTGTAGGAATCCCCTTTTTCAATATTTAATAGAAACGACTCAACTGACTGCAGAGTTTACAAGTTTACTTTAGACTGTGGGCTGACTGACCGCAGTTTTTGGACTTAACTGTACTAAGTAAAGAAAAGTCAATATTTTTTTTGCTTCAAACATATAATTATAGCCAAAGACTATAGCCAAAATAACACATAGCCTTTTAACATAATGCTGAAGGGCATAATACACTGCACTTTAATACTAGTGCAGTGTATTATAAAAGCGATCTGAAGATTGCTGTTAAAAGTCCCCTTTATAAAAAAATTAAAGGCTAGGTTCAAACTTAGGAATTTTCAGCCGGAATAACTATTGCCGGAGATTCCGCAGATGCATTGCCGTCCACATAGGTGGCAATGTGTTCTGCATGGATCCTATCTAAAAAAAAAGTTAAAAATAAACAAGTTATAAAATAATTAAGCCCCACCCATCCCCTACAAAAAACACATGTACATATATAAAAAAAGAAAAAGATTTTAAAAATAACCCAAAAAATATAAAAAATAACCAAACCCTCCCCTCACATTCGCTATAAATAAACATTGGCTGTCAACATAATGTTTGCAGCCATAATACACTGCACTGTAATACTAGTGCAATGTATTATATGGGTGATCAGTAGATCGCTTGTGAAAGCTCTCTCATGGGATAAAAAAGAACAAATAATAGTTAATAAACTAATTAAACAGAACACCCTTAAAAACATATAAAAAAAAGAGAATAAAAAAAAAATAACCACAATTAAACCACTGACAATACCATAACCATACATTGTCTTTTTTGAACAATACCGAGAGGCATAAGACACTGCCATACTACTGCAGTCTATTAATATATAAGCTATCGAAAGATGGCAGCTTTCAGTCCCTTAATAGGAATAGTTAAAACTAGTAAGAAAAAAAACAAGGTTAATAAAATAATTTAAAAAAACGAAAACTCAACTTCCCAAAAACATCCTTTAAAACATTTTTGTATCATATACAAAATTAAGAAAGCAGAACAAAATATATAAAAATGTCCAAAAAACTGTATTACCACATAAAATACTCCTAATGATAGCCATAACCATACACTGCTTGTTAGCATAATGCTGAGAGGCATAATACCCTGCACTACAATAGTAGTGCAGTGTTTCATAGAAATGTTCAGATCAGTGGTGAAAGGTCGCTCTCTTACGGGAAAGACAAAATTAGAAAGGCAGAAATGATATGAAAAACAAAAACCTTAATAATAACAAAATATTTAATAAATAAAATATAGCTGCAAGCAGCGATACAGGTGGCCAAGCTGCACTGCTGGGTTATAATACACGATTGCTATGACCCCTGATGGTAATGGTGATCGTGGACATGTGTGCTAATTTTCACATTGTGCTGACCAGTTATTTAAGAGTAAAGTATGCTAGCAAAATATTGCGCAATCCAAAATGGAGGCCAAACCATGTAAATGTGGTAGAGAAAGGGATCGCGAACATGTGTGCTAATTTTCACAGTGTTCTGACCAGTAATTTCAGAGACAACTATGCATGCAGAATATTGCTTAATCAAACATGGCCGCCAAATCTGTGATCAATTGTGGTACAGACAGTGATGACAAACATGTGTGCTAATTTTTGCACGGTTCTCACCAGTTCTTTTAGAGAAAACTATGTTTGCAGAATATTGCGCAATCCAATATGGCTGCCAAATCTGGTGATCAATAGTGGTACAGAAAGTGATCACGAGCATGTGTGCTTATTTTCATATTGTTCTGACCTACAAATTTAGAGAAAACTATGTTTGCAGAATATTGCGCAATCCAATGTGGCTGTCAAATCTGGTGATCAATAGTGGTACAGGAAGAGATCACGAACATGCGTGCTAATTTTCACATTGTTCAGAAAAAATTACCAAAAACAATGTAAAAAATAAATAATCCAAAACCTCCCTCACATTAGCCATAACTAAACATTGGCTGTCAGCACAAGGCTGAAAGGCATAATGTACTGCACTACAATTCCAGTGCAGTTTATTAAATGAGCGATCTGAAGATCGCTGGTTAAAGCCCTCTTACAGGATTAGTTTGAAAAGTACAAAGAAAAGAAATAATCGATAAAATAATAAAAAAACTATTGTCAGCATAATGTTGGGAGGCATAAAACATTTAATAATATAATTCAATCCCCCCCCTTTCAAAATTAAAAGGCAAAAATTCCCATTACATGATTAACTGTTGTTTATAATATAAAAATTGTAGCTAAAATATTTAAGAAAAAAAATTTAAATGTACAACATATTTTAAGTAAAAAAAATGAAAAGCTCTATATCCCAATGTGTTTCATCTGTTTTTTTTGTTCCTTTTTCTTATGTGGTTTCAAAATTCCTGAGATAAGTAGTTCTGGCCTTAGAGTGTTATATATATTAGCGTCTGTAGCATGTATCAAGGAACATGTTATCATACCTGTGTGTTTTTACAGGTGACTGATGCCCGGTGAGAAGCTGAACGTGACATATACCCTCGTCAGCTGCAAGAAAGGAACCACGAGACAGGTAATTAATATTTATATTAATTACTGATAACAATCAGGCTAGATGTAAAATCTAGACCTGCAGAGATGTTATAGTCTCTCCCTTATACATGAAGATGTATGTGTTGTTAATAAGTATATCGTTTATGGACAGCTTCTTATATAACACAAGCATATCTCAGGTACAGAGATTAGGAACATTTATGATCCTTATTCTCTGTCTTTTATTTGTAGGAATCCCCTTTTTCAATATTTAATAGAAACGACTCAACTGACTGCAGAGTTTACAAGTTTACTTTAGACTGTGGGCTGACTGACCGCAGTTTTTGGACTTAACTGTACTAAGTAAAGAAAAGTCAATATTTTTTTGCTTCAAACATATAATTATAGCCAAAGACTATAGCCAAAATAACACATAGCCTTTTATCATAATGCTGAAGGGCATAATACACTGCACTTTAATACTAGTGCAGTGTATTATAAAAGCGATCTGAAGATTGCTGTTAAAAGTCCCCTTTATAAAAAAAATTAAAGGCTAGGTTCAAACTTAGGAATTTTCAGCCGGAATAACTATTGCCGGAGATTCCGCAGATGCATTGCCGTCCACATAGGTGGCAATGTGTTCTGCATGGATCCTATCTAAAAAAAAGTTAAAAATAAACAAGTTATAAAATAATTAAGCCCCACCCATCCCCTACAAAAACACATGTACATATATAAAAAAAAGAAAAAGATTTTAAAAATAACCCAAAAAATATAAAAAATAACCCAACCCTCCCCTCACATTCGCCATAAATAAACATTGGCTGTCAACATAATGTTTGCAGCCATAATACACTGCACTGTAATACTAGTGCAATGTATTATATGGGTGATCAGTAGATCACTTGTGAAAGCTCTCTCATGGGATAAAAAAGAACAAATAATAGTTAATAAACTAATTAAACAGAACACCCTTAAAAACATATAAAAAAAGAGAATAAAAAATAAAAAAATAGCCACAATTAAACCACTGACAATACCATAACCATACATTGTCTTTTTTGAACAATACCGAGAGGCATAAGACACTGCCATACTACTGCAGTCTATTAATATATAAGCTATCGAAAGATGGCAGCTTTCAGTCCCTTAATAGGTATAGTTAAAACTAGTAAGAAAAAAAACAAGGTTAATAAAATAATAAAAAAAAACTAAAACTCAACTTCCCCAAAAACATCATTTAAAACATTTTTGTATCATATACAAAATTAAGAAAGCAGAACAAAATATATAAAAATGTCCAAAAAACTGTATTACCACATAAAATACTCCTAATGATAGCCATAACCATACACTGCTTGTTAGCATAATGCTGAGAGGCATAATACCATGCACTACAATAGTAGTGCAGTGTTTCATAGAAACGTTCAGATTAGTGGTGAAAGGTCGCTCTCTTACGGGAAAGACAAAATTAGAAAGGCAGAAATGATATGAAAAACAAAAACCTTAATAATAACAAAATATTTAATAAAGAAAATATAGCTGCAAGCAGCGATACAGGTGGCCAAGCTGCACTGCTGGGTTATAATACACGATTGCTATGACCCCTGATGGTGATGGTGATCGTGGACATGTGTGCTAATTTTCACATTGTGCTGACCAGTTATTTAAGAGTAAAGTATGCTTGCTAAATATTGCGCAATCCAAAATGGAGGCCAAACCATGTAAATGTGGTAGAAAAAGGGATCACGAACATGTGTGCTAATTTTCACAGTGTTCTGACCAGTAATTTCAGAGACAACTATGCATGCAGAATATTGCTTAATCAAACATGGCCGCCAAATCTGTGATCAATTGTGGTACAGACAGTGATGACAAACATGTGTGCTAATTTTTGCACGGTTCTCACCAGTTCTTTTAGAGAAAACTATGTTTGCAGAATATTGTGCAATCCAATATGGCTGCCAAATCTGGTGATCAATAGTGGTACAGAAAGTGATCACGAGCATGTGTGCTTTTTTTTATATTGTTCTGACCTACAATTTTAGAGAAAACTATGTTTGCAGAATATTGCGCAATTCAATGTGGCCGCCAAATCTGGTAATCAATAGTGGTACAGGAAGTGATCACGAACATGTGTGCAAATTTTCACATTGTTCACAAAAAATTACCAAAAACAATATAAAAAATAAATAATCCAAAACCTCCCTCACATTAGCCATAACTAAACATTGGCTGTCAGCACAAGGCTGAAAGGCATAATGTACTGCACTACAATTCCAGTGCAGTTTATTAAATGAGCGATCTGAAGATCGCTGGTTAAAGCCCTCTTGCAGGATTAGTTTGAAAAGTACAAAGAAAAGAAATAATCGATAAAATAATAAAAAACTATTGTCAGCATAATGTTGGGAGGCATAAAACATTTAATAATATAATTCAACCCCCCCCCCTTTCAAAATTAAAAGGCATACATTCCCATTACATGATTAACTGTTGTTTATAATATAAAAATTGTAGCTAAAATATTTAAGAAAAAAAATTAAAATATACAACATATTTTAAGTAAAAAAAAATTAAAGCTCTAGATCCCAATGTGTTTCATCTGTTTTTTTTGTTCCTTTTTCTTATGTGGTTTCAAAATTCCTGAGATAAGTAGTTCTGGCCTTAGAGTGTTATATATATAAGCGTCTGTAGCATGTATCAAGGAACATGTTATCATACCTGTGTGTTTTTACAGGTGACTGATGCCCGGTGAGAAGGTGAACGTGACATATACCCTCGTCAGCTGCAAGAAAGGAACCACGAGACAGGTAATTAATATTTATATTAATTACTGATAACAATCAGGCTAGATGTAAAATCTAGACCTGCAGAGATGTTATAGTCTCTCCCTTATACATGAAGATGTATGTGTTGTTAATAAGTATATCGTTTATGGACAGCTTCTTATATAACACAAGCATATCTCAGGTACAGAGATTAGGAACATTTATGATCCTTATTCTCTGTCTTTTATTTGTAGGAATCCCCTTTTTCAATATTTAATAGAAACGACTCAACTGACTGCAGAGTTTACAAGTTAACTTTAGACTGTGGGCTGACTGACCGCAGTTTTTGGACTTAACTGTACTAAGTAAAGAAAAGTCAATATTTTTTTTGCTTCAAACATATAATTATAGCCAAAGACTATAGCCAAAATAACACATAGCCTTTTAACATAATGCTGAAGGGCATAATACACTGCACTTTAATACTAGTGCAGTGTATTATAAAATCGATCTGAAGATTGCTGTTAAAAGTCCCCTTTATAAAAAAATTAAAGGCTAGGTTCAAACTTAGGAATTTTCAGCCGGAATAACTATTGCCGGAGATTCCGCAGATGCATTGCCGTCCACATAGGTGGCAATGTGTTCTGCATGGATCCTATCTAAAAAAAAGTTAAAAATAAACAAGTTATAAAATAATTAAGCCCCACCCATCCCCTAAAAAAAACACATGTACATATATAAAAAAAGAAAAAGATTTTAAAAATAACCCTAAAAATATAAAAAATAACCCAACCCTCCCCTCACATTCGCCATAAATACATTGGCTGTCAACATAATGTTTGCAGCCATAATACACTGCACTGTAATACTAGTGCAATGTATTATATGGGTGATCAGTAGATCACTTGTGAAAGCTCTCTCATGGGATAAAAAAGAACAAATAATAGTTAATAAACTAATTAAACAGAACACCCTTAAAAACATATAAAAAAAAGAGAATAAAAAAAAAATAACCACAATTAAACCACTGACAATACCATAACCATACATTGTCTTTTTTGAACAATACCGAGAGGCATAAGACACTGCCATACTACTGCAGTCTATTAATATATAAGCTATCGAAAGATGGCAGCTTTCAGTCCCTTAATAGGAATAGTTAAAACTAGTAAGAAAAAAAACAAGGTTAATAAAATAATAAAAAAAAACTAAAACTCAACTTCCCCAAAAACATCCTTTAAAACATTTTTGTATCATATACAAAATTAAGAAAGCAGAACAAAATATATAAAAATGTCCAAAAAACTGTATTACCACATAAAATACTCCTAATGATAGCCATAACCATACACTGCTTGTTAGCATAATGCTGAGAGGCATAATACCCTGCACTACAATAGTAGTGCAGTGTTTCATAGAAATGTTCAGATCAGTGGTGAAAGGTCGCTCTCTTACGGGAAAGACAAAATTAGAAAGGCAGAAATGATATGAAAAACAAAAACCTTAATAATAAAAAAATATTTCATAAATAAAATATAACTGCAAGCAGCGATACAGGTGGCCAAGCTGTACTTCTGGGTTATAATACACGATTGCTATGACCCCTGATGGTGATGGTGATCGTGGACATGTGTGCTAATTTTCACATTGTGCTGACCAGTTATTTAAGAGTAAAGTATGCTAGCAAAATATTGCGCAATCCAAAATGGAGGCCAAACCATGTAAATGTGGTAGAGAAAGGGATCGCAAACATGTGTGCTAATTTTCACAGTGTTCTGACCAGTAATTTCAGAGACAACTATGCATGCAGAATATTGCTTAATCAAACATGGCCACCAAATCTGTGATCAATTGTGGTACAGACAGTGATGACAAACATGTGTGCTAATTTTTGCACAGTTCTCACCAGTTCTTTTAGAGAAAACTATGTTTGCAGAATATTGCGCAATCCAATATGGCTGCCAAATCTGGTGATCAATAGTGGCACAGAAAGTGATCATGAGCATGTGTGCTTATTTTTATATTGTTCTGACCTACAATTTTAGAGAAAACTATGTTTGCAGAATATTGCGCAATCCAATGTGGCCGCCAAATCTGGTATTCAATAGTGGTACAGGAAGTGATCACGAACATGTGTGCAAATTTTCACATTGTTCAGAAAAAATTACCAAAAACAATATAAAAAATAAATAATCCAAAACCTCCCTCACATTAGCCATAACTAAACATTCGCTGTCAGCACAAGGCTGAAAGGCATAATGTACTGCACTACAATTCCAGTGCAGTTTATTAAATGAGCGATCTGAAGATCGCTGGTTAAAGCCCTCTTACAGGATTAGTTTGAAAAGTACAAAGAAAAGAAATAATCGATAAAATAATAAAAAACTATTGTCAGCATAATGTTGGGAGGCATAAAACATTTAATAATATAATTCAACCCCCCCCCCTTTCAAAATTAAAAGGCATACATTCCCATTACATGATTAACTGTTGTTTATAATATAAAAATTGTAGCTAAAATATTTAAGAAAAAAATTAAAATATACAACATATTTTAAGTAAAAACAATTTAAAGCTCTAGATCCCAATGTGTTTCATCTGTTTTTTTTTTTGTTCCTTTTTCTTATGTGGTTTCAAAATTCCTGAGATAAGTAGTTCTGGCCTTAGAGTGTTATATATATAAGCGTCTGTAGCATGTATCAAGGAACATGTTATCATACCTGTGTGTTTTTACAGGTGACTGATGCCCGGTGAGAAGGTGAACGTGACATATACCCTCGTCAGCTGCAAGAAAGGAACCACGAGACAGGTAATTAATATTTATATTAATTACTGATAACAATCAGGCTAGATGTAAAATCTAGACCTGCAGAGATGTTATAGTCTCTCCCTTATACATGAAGATGTATGTGTTGTTAATAAGTATATCGTTTATGGACAGCTTCTTATATAACACAAGCATATCTCAGGTACAGAGATTAGGAACATTTATGATCCTTATTCTCTGTCTTTTATTTGTAGGAATCCCCTTTTTCAATATTTAATAGAAACGACTCAACTGACTGCAGAGTTTACAAGTTTACTTTAGACTGTGGGCTGACTGACCGCAGTTTTTGGACTTAACTGTACTAAGTAAAGAAAAGTCAATATTTTTTTTGCTTCAAACATATAATTATAGCCAAAGACTATAGCCAAAATAACACATAGCCTTTTAACATAATGCTGAAGGGCATAATACACTGCACTTTAATACTAGTGCAGTGTATCATAAAAGCGATCTGAAGATTGCTGTTAAAAGTCCCCTTTATAAAAAAAATTAAAGGCTAGGTTCAAACTTAGGAATTTTCAGCCGGAATAACTATTGCCGGAGATTCCGCAGATGCATTGCCGTCCACATAGGTGGCAATGTGTTCTGCATGGATCCTATCTAAAAAAAAAGTTAAAAATAAACAAGTTATAAAATAATTAAGCCCCACCCATCCCCTACAAAAAACACATGTACATATATAAAAAAAGAAAAAGATTTTAAAAATAACCCTAAAAATATAAAAAATAACCCAACCCTCCCCTCACATTCGCCATAAATACATTGGCTGTCAACATAATGTTTGCAGCCATAATACACTGCACTGTAATACTAGTGCAATGTATTATATGGGTGATCAGTAGATCACTTGTGAAAGCTCTCTCATGGGATAAAAAAGAACAAATAATAGTTAATAAACTAATTAAACAGAACACCCTTAAAAACATATAAAAAAAAGAGAATAAAAAAAAAATAACCACAATTAAACCACTGACAATACCATAACCATACATTGTCTTTTTTGAACAATACCGAGAGGCATAAGACACTGCCATACTACTGCAGTCTATTAATATATAAGCTATCGAAAGATGGCAGCTTTCAGTCCCTTAATAGGAATAGTTAAAACTAGTAAGAAAAAAAACAAGGTTAATAAAATAATAAAAAAAAACTAAAACTCAACTTCCCCAAAAACATCCTTTAAAACATTTTTGTATCATATACAAAATTAAGAAAGCAGAACAAAATATATAAAAATGTCCAAAAAACTGTATTACCACATAAAATACTCCTAATGATAGCCATAACCATACACTGCTTGTTAGCATAATGCTGAGAGGCATAATACCCTGCACTACAATAGTAGTGCAGTGTTTCATAGAAATGTTCAGATCAGTGGTGAAAGGTCGCTCTCTTACGGGAAAGACAAAATTAGAAAGGCAGAAATGATATGAAAAACTAAAACCTTAATAATAAAAAAATATTTCATAAATAAAATATAACTGCAAGCAGCGATACAGGTGGCCAAGCTGCACTTCTGGGTTATAATACACGATTGCTATGACCCCTGATGGTGATGGTGATCGTGGACATGTGTGCTAATTTTCACATTGTGCTGACCAGTTATTTAAGAGTAAAGTATGCTAGCAAAATATTGCGCAATCCAAAATGGAGGCCAAACCATGTAAATGTGGTAGAGAAAGGGATCGCAAACATGTGTGCTAATTTTCACAGTGTTCTGACCAGTAATTTCAGAGACAACTATGCATGCAGAATATTGCTTAATCAAACATGGCCGCCAAATCTGTGATCAATTGTGGTACAGACAGTGATGACAAACATGTGTGCTAATTTTTGCACGGTTCTCACCAGTTCTTTTAGAGAAAACTATGTTTGCAGAATATTGCGCAATCCAATATGGCTGCCAAATCTGGTGATCAATAGTGGTACAGAAAGTGATCACGAGCATGTGTGCTTATTTTCATATTGTTCTGACCTACAAATTTAGAGAAAACTATGTTTGCAGAATATTGCGCAATCCAATGTGGCTGTCAAATCTGGTGATCAATAGTGGTACAGGAAGAGATCACGAACATGCGTGCTAATTTTCACATTGTTCAGAAAAAATTACCAAAAACAATATAAAAAATAAATAATCCAAAACCTCCCTCACATTAGCCATAACTAAACATTGGCTGTCAGCACAAGGCTGAAAGGCATAATGTACTGCACTACAATTCCAGTGCAGTTTATTAAATGAGCGATCTGAAGATCGCTGGTTAAAGCCCTCTTACAGGATTAGTTTGAAAAGTACAAAGAAAAGAAATAATCGATAAAATAATAAAAAACTATTGTCAGCATAATGTTGGGAGGCATAAAACATTTAATAATATAATTCAACCCCCCCCCCTTTCAAAATTAAAAGGCATACATTCCCATTACATGATTAACTGTTGTTTATAATATAAAAATTGTAGCTAAAATATTTAAGAAAAAAATTAAAATATACAACATATTTTAAGTAAAAACAATTTAAAGCTCTAGATCCCAATGTGTTTCATCTGTTTTTTTTTTTGTTCCTTTTTCTTATGTGGTTTCAAAATTCCTGAGATAAGTAGTTCTGGCCTTAGAGTGTTATATATATAAGCGTCTGTAGCATGTATCAAGGAACATGTTATCATACCTGTGTGTTTTTACAGGTGACTGATGCCCGGTGAGAAGGTGAACGTGACATATACCCTCGTCAGCTGCAAGAAAGGAACCACGAGACAGGTAATTAATATTTATATTAATTACTGATAACAATCAGGCTAGATGTAAAATCTAGACCTGCAGAGATGTTATAGTCTCTCCCTTATACATGAAGATGTATGTGTTGTTAATAAGTATATCGTTTATGGACAGCTTCTTATATAACACAAGCATATCTCAGGTACAGAGATTAGGAACATTTATGATCCTTATTCTCTGTCTTTTATTTGTAGGAATCCCCTTTTTCAATATTTAATAGAAACGACTCAACTGACTGCAGAGTTTACAAGTTTACTTTAGACTGTGGGCTGACTGACCGCAGTTTTTGGACTTAACTGTACTAAGTAAAGAAAAGTCAATATTTTTTTTGCTTCAAACATATAATTATAGCCAAAGACTATAGCCAAAATAACACATAGCCTTTTAACATAATGCTGAAGGGCATAATACACTGCACTTTAATACTAGTGCAGTGTATTATAAAAGCGATCTGAAGATTGCTGTTAAAAGTCCCCTTTATAAAAAAAATTAAAGGCTAGGTTCAAACTTAGGAATTTTCAGCCGGAATAACTATTGCCGGAGATTCCGCAGATGCATTGCCGTCCACATAGGTGGCAATGTGTTCTGCATGGATCCTATCTAAAAAAAAAGTTAAAAATAAACAAGTTATAAAATAATTAAGCCCCACCCATCCCCTACAAAAAACACATGTACATATATAAAAAAAGAAAAAGATTTTAAAAATAACCCTAAAAATATAAAAAATAACCCAACCCTCCCCTCACATTCGCCATAAATACATTGGCTGTCAACATAATGTTTGCAGCCATAATACACTGCACTGTAATACTAGTGCAATGTATTATATGGGTGATCAGTAGATCACTTGTGAAAGCTCTCTCATGGGATAAAAAAGAACAAATAATAGTTAATAAACTAATTAAACAGAACACCCTTAAAAACATATAAAAAAAAGAGAATAAAAAAAAAATAACCACAATTAAACCACTGACAATACCATAACCATACATTGTCTTTTTTGAACAATACCGAGAGGCATAAGACACTGCCATACTACTGCAGTCTATTAATATATAAGCTATCGAAAGATGGCAGCTTTCAGTCCCTTAATAGGAATAGTTAAAACTAGTAAGAAAAAAAACAAGGTTAATAAAATAATAAAAAAAAACTAAAACTCAACTTCCCCAAAAACATCCTTTAAAACATTTTTGTATCATATACAAAATTAAGAAAGCAGAACAAAATATATAAAAATGTCCAAAAAACTGTATTACCACATAAAATACTCCTAATGATAGCCATAACCATACACTGCTTGTTAGCATAATGCTGAGAGGCATAATACCCTGCACTACAATAGTAGTGCAGTGTTTCATAGAAATGTTCAGATCAGTGGTGAAAGGTCGCTCTCTTACGGGAAAGACAAAATTAGAAAGGCAGAAATGATATGAAAAACTAAAACCTTAATAATAAAAAAATATTTCATAAATAAAATATAACTGCAAGCAGCGATACAGGTGGCCAAGCTGCACTTCTGGGTTATAATACACGATTGCTATGACCCCTGATGGTGATGGTGATCGTGGACATGTGTGCTAATTTTCACATTGTGCTGACCAGTTATTTAAGAGTAAAGTATGCTAGCAAAATATTGCGCAATCCAAAATGGAGGCCAAACCATGTAAATGTGGTAGAGAAAGGGATCGCAAACATGTGTGCTAATTTTCACAGTGTTCTGACCAGTAATTTCAGAGACAACTATGCATGCAGAATATTGCTTAATCAAACATGGCCGCCAAATCTGTGATCAATTGTGGTACAGACAGTGATGACAAACATGTGTGCTAATTTTTGCACGGTTCTCACCAGTTCTTTTAGAGAAAACTATGTTTGCAGAATATTGCGCAATCCAATATGGCTGCCAAATCTGGTGATCAATAGTGGTACAGAAAGTGATCACGAGCATGTGTGCTTATTTTCATATTGTTCTGACCTACAAATTTAGAGAAAACTATGTTTGCAGAATATTGCGCAATCCAATGTGGCTGTCAAATCTGGTGATCAATAGTGGTACAGGAAGAGATCACGAACATGCGTGCTAATTTTCACATTGTTCAGAAAAAATTACCAAAAACAATATAAAAAATAAATAATCCAAAACCTCCCTCACATTAGCCATAACTAAACATTGGCTGTCAGCACAAGGCTGAAAGGCATAATGTACTGCACTACAATTCCAGTGCAGTTTATTAAATGAGCGATCTGAAGATCGCTGGTTAAAGCCCTCTTACAGGATTAGTTTGAAAAGTACAAAGAAAAGAAATAATCGATAAAATAATAAAAAACTATTGTCAGCATAATGTTGGGAGGCATAAAACATTTAATAATATAATTCAATCCCCCCCTTTCAAAATTAAAAGGCATACATTCCCATTACATGATTAACTGTTGTTTATACTATAAAAATTGTAGCTAAAATATTTAAGAAAAAAAATTTAAATATACAACATATTTTAAGTAAAAAAAATGAAAAGCTCTATATCCCAATGTGTTTCATCTGTTTTTTTTGTTCCTTTTTCTTATGTGGTTTCAAAATTCCTGAGATAAGTAGTTCTGGCCTTAGAGTGTTATATATATTAGCGTCTGTAGCATGTATCAAGGAACATGTTATCATACCTGTGTGTTTTTACAGGTGACTGATGCCCGGTGAGAAGGTGAACGTGACATATACCCTCGTCAGCTGCAGGAAAGGAACCACGAGACAGGTAATTAATATTTATATTAATTACTGATAACAATCAGGCTAGATGTAAAATCTAGACCTGCAGAGATGTTATAGTCTCTCCCTTATACATGAAGATGTATGTGTTGTTAATAAGTATATCGTTTATGGACAGCTTCTTATATAACACAAGCATATCTCAGGTACAGAGATTAGGAACATTTATGATCCTTATTCTCTGTCTTTTATTTGTAGGAATCCCCTTTTTCAATATTTAATAGAAACGACTCAACTGACTGCAGAGTTTACAAGTTTACTTTAGACTGTGGGCTGACTGACCGCAGTTTTTGGACTTAACTGTACTAAGTAAAGAAAAGTCAATATTTTTTTGCTTCAAACATATAATTATAGCCAAAGACTATAGCCAAAATAACACATAGCCTTTTATCATAATGCTGAAGGGCATAATACACTGCACTTTAATACTAGTGCAGTGTATTATAAAAGCGATCTGAAGATTGCTGTTAAAAGTCCCCTTTATAAAAAAAATTAAAGGCTAGGTTCAAACTTAGGAATTTTCAGCCGGAATAACTATTGCCGGAGATTCCGCAGATGCATTGCCGTCCACATAGGTGGCAATGTGTTCTGCATGGATCCTATCTAAAAAAAAGTTAAAAATAAACAAGTTATAAAATAATTAAGCCCCACCCATCCCCTACAAAAACACATGTACATATATAAAAAAAAAGAAAAAGATTTTAAAAATAACCCAAAAAATATAAAAAATAACCCAACCCTCCCCTCACATTCGCCATAAATAAACATTGGCTGTCAACATAATGTTTGCAGCCATAATACACTGCACTGTAATACTAGTGCAATGTATTATATGGGTGATCAGTAGATCGCTTGTGAAAGCTCTCTCATGGGATAAAAAAGAACAAATAATAGTTAATAAACTAATTAAACAGAACACCCTTAAAAACATATAAAAAAAGAGAATAAAAAATAAAAAAATAGCCACAATTAAACCACTTACAATACCATAACCATACATTGTCTTTTTTGAACAATACCGAGAGGCATAAGACACTGCCATACTACTGCAGTCTATTAATATATAAGCTATCGAAAGATGGCAGCTTTCAGTCCCTTAATAGGTATACTTAAAACTAGTAAGAAAAAAAACAAGGTTAATAAAATAATAAAAAAAAACTAAAACTCAACTTCCCCAAAAACATCATTTAAAACATTTTTGTATCATATACAAAATTAAGAAAGCAGAACAAAATATATAAAAATGTCCAAAAAACTGTATTACCACATAAAATACTCCTAATGATAGCCATAACCATACACTGCTTGTTAGCATAATGCTGAGAGGCATAATACCCTGCACTACAATAGTAGTGCAGTGTTTCATAGAAACGTTCAGATCAGTGGTGAAAGGTCGCTCTCTTACGGGAAAGACAAAATTAGAAAGGCAGAAATGATATGAAAAACAAAAACCTTAATAATAACAAAATATTTAATAAATAAAATATAGCTGCAAGCAGCGATACAGGTGGCCAAGCTGCACTGCTGGGTTATAATACACGATTGCTATGACCCCTGATGGTGATGGTGATCGTGGACATGTGTGCTAATTTTCACATTGTGCTGACCAGTTATTTAAGAGTAAAGTATGCTTGCTAAATATTGCGCAATCCAAAATGGAGGCCAAACCATGTAAATGTGGTAGAGAAAGGGATCACGAACATGTGTGCTAATTTTCACAGTGTTCTGACCAGTAATTTCAGAGACAACTATGCATGCAGAATATTGCTTAATCAAACATGGCCGCCAAATCTGTGATCAATTGTGGTACAGACAGTGATGACAAACGTGTGCTAATTTTTGCACGGTTCTCACCAGTTCTTTTAGAGAAAACTATGTTTGCAGAATATTGTGCAATCCAATATGGCTGCCAAATCTGGTGATCAATAGTGGTACAGAAAGTGATCACGAGCATGTGTGCTTATTTTTATATTGTTCTGACCTACAATTTTAGAGAAAACTATGTTTGCAGAATATTGCGCAATCCAATGTGGCCGCCAAATCTGGTAATCAATAGTGGTACAGGAAGTGATCACGAACATGTGTGCAAATTTTCACATTGTTCAGAAAAAATTACCAAAAACAATATAAAAAATAAATAATCCAAAACCTCCCTCACATTAGCCATAACAAAACATTGGCTGTCAGCACAAGGCTGAAAGGCATAATGTACTGCACTACAATTCCAGTGCAGTTTATTAAATGAGCGATCTGAAGATCGCTGGTTAAAGCCCTCTTACAGGATTAGTTTGAAAAGTACAAAGAAAAGAAATAATCGATAAAATAATAAAAAACTATTGTCAGCATAATGTTGGGAGGCATAAAACATTTAATAATATAATTCAACCCCCCCCTTTCAAAATTAAAAGGCATACATTCCCATTACATGATTAACTGTTGTTTATAATATAAAAATTGTAGCTAAAATATTTAAGAAAAAAAATTAAAATATACAACATATTTTAAGTAAAAAAAATTTAAAGCTCTAGATCCCAATGTGTTTCATCTGTTTTTTTTGTTCCTTTTTCTTATGTGGTTTCAAAATTCCTGAGATAAGTAGTTCTGGCCTTAGAATGTTATATATATAAGCGTCTGTAGCATGTATCAAGGAACATGTTATCATACCTGTGTGTTTTTACAGGTGACTGATGCCCGGTGAGAAGGTGAACGTGACATATACCCTCGTCAGCTGCAAGAAAGGAACCACGAGACAGGTAATTAATATTTATATTAATTACTGATAACAATCAGGCTAGATGTAAAATCTAGACCTGCAGAGATGTTATAGTCTCTCCCTTATACATGAAGATGTATGTGTTGTTAATAAGTATATCGTTTATGGACAGCTTCTTATATAACACAAGCATATCTCAGGTACAGAGATTAGGAACATTTATGATCCTTATTCTCTGTCTTTTATTTGTAGGAATCCCCTTTTTCAATATTTAATAGAAACGACTCAACTGACTGCAGAGTTTACAAGTTTACTTTAGACTGTGGGCTGACTGACCGCAGTTTTTGGACTTAACTGTACTAAGTAAAGAAAAGTCAATATTTTTTTGCTTCAAACATATAATTATAGCCAAAGACTATAGCCAAAATAACACATAGCCTTTTATCATAATGCTGAAGGGCATAATACACTGCACTTTAATACTAGTGCAGTGTATTATAAAAGCGATCTGAAGATTGCTGTTAAAAGTCCCCTTTATAAAAAAAATTAAAGGCTAGGTTCAAACTTAGGAATTTTCAGCCGGAATAACTATTGCCGGAGATTCCGCAGATGCATTGCCGTCCACATAGGTGGCAATGTGTTCTGCATGGATCCTATCTAAAAAAAAGTTAAAAATAAACAAGTTATAAAATAATTAAGCCCCACCCATCCCCTACAAAAACACATGTACATATATAAAAAAAAGAAAAAGATTTTAAAAATAACCCAAAAAATATAAAAAATAACCCAACCCTCCCCTCACATTCGCCATAAATAAACATTGGCTGTCAACATAATGTTTGCAGCCATAATACACTGCACTGTAATACTAGTGCAATGTATTATATGGGTGATCAGTAGATCGCTTGTGAAAGCTTTCTCATGGGATAAAAAAAGAACAAATAATAGTTAATAAACTAATTAAACAGAACACCCTTAAAAACATAAAAAAAGAGAATAAAAAATAAAAAAATAGCCACAATTAAACCACTGACAATACCATAACCATACATTGTCGTTTTTGAACAATACCGAGAGGCATAAGACACTGCCATACTACTGCAGTCTATTAATATATAAGCTATCGAAAGATGGCAGCTTTCAGTCCCTTAATAGGAATAGTTAAAACTAGTAAGAAAAAAAACAAGGTTAATAAAATAATTTAAAAAAACTAAAAGTCAACTTCCCCAAAAACATCCTTTAAAACATTTTTGTATCATATACAAAATTAAGAAAGCAGAACAAAATATATAAAAATGTCCAAAAAACTGTATTACCACATAAAATACTCCTAATGATAGCCATAACCATACACTGCTTGTTAGCATAATGCTGAGAGGCATAATACCCTGCACTACAATAGTAGTGCAGTGTTTCATAGAAATGTTCAGATCAGTGGTGAAAGGTCGCTCTCTTACGGGAAAGACAAAATTAGAAAGGCAGAAATGATATGAAAAACAAAAACCTTAATAATAACAAAATATTTCATAAATAAAATATAGCTGCAAGAAGCGATACAGGTGGCCAAGCTGCACCTCTGGGTTATAATACACGATTGCTATGACCCCTGATGGTGATGGTGATCGTGGACATGTGTGCTAATTT
Organism: Hyla sarda; assembly: GCF_029499605.1. Taxonomy (NCBI): domain Eukaryota; kingdom Metazoa; phylum Chordata; class Amphibia; order Anura; family Hylidae; genus Hyla; species Hyla sarda. The sequence goes on from NC_079190.1 coordinate 187,984,655, forward strand.
TCACATTGTGCTGACCAGTTATTTAAGAGTAAAGTATGCTTGCAAAATATTGCGCAATCCAAAATGGAGGCCAAACCATGTAAATGTGGTAGAGAAAGGGATCGCAAACATGTGTGCTAATTTTCACAGTGTTCTGACCAGTAATTTCAGAGACAACTATGCATGCAGAATATTGCTTAATCAAACATGGCCGCCAAATCTGTGATCAATTGTGGTACAGACAGTGATGACAAACATGTGTGCTAATTTTTGCACGGTTCTCACCAGTTCTTTTAGAGAAAACTATGTTTGCGGAATATTGCGCAATCCAATATGGCCGCCAAATCTGGTGATCAATAGTGGTACAGAAAGTGATCACGAGCATGTGTGCTTATTTTCATATTGTTCTGATCTACAAATTTAGAGAAAACTATGTTTGCAGAATATTGCGCAATCCAATGTGGCTGCCAAATCTGGTGATCAATAGTGGTACAGGAAGTGATCACGAACATGTGTGCAAATTTTCACATTGTTCAGAAAAAATTACCAAAAACAATATAAAAAATAAATAATCCAAAACTTCCCTCACATTAGCCATAACTAAACATTGGCTGTCAGCACAAGGCTGAAAGGCATAATATACTGCACTACAATACCTGTGCAGTTTATTATATGAGCGATCTGAAGATCGCTGGTAAATGCCCTCTTACAGGATTAGTTTGAAAAGTACAAAGAAAAGAAATAATCGATAAAATAATAAAAAAATATTGTCAGCATAATGTTGGGAGGCATAAAACATTTAATAATATAATTCAACCCCCCCCCCTTTCAAAATTAAAAGGCATACATTCCCATTACATGATTAACTGTTGTTTATAATATAAAAATTGTAGCTAAAATATTTAAGAAAAAAAATTAAAATATACAACATATTTTAAGTAAAAAAAATTTAAAGCTCTAGATCCCAATGTGTTTCATCTGTTTTTTTTGTTCCTTTTTCTTATGTGGTTTCAAAATTCCTGAGATAAGTAGTTCTGGCCTTAGAGTGTTATATATATAAGCGTCTGTAGCATGTATCAAGGAACATGTTATCATACCTGTGTGTTTTTACAGGTGACTGATGCCCGGTGAGAAGGTGAACGTGACATATACCCTCGTCAGCTGCAAGAAAGGAACCACGAGACAGGTAATTAATATTTATATTAATTACTGATAACAATCAGGCTAGATGTAAAATCTAGACCTGCAGAGATGTTATAGTCTCTCCCTTATACATGAAGATGTATGTGTTGTTAATAAGTATATCGTTTATGGACAGCTTCTTATATAACACAAGCATATCTCAGGTACAGAGATTAGGAACATTTATGATCCTTATTCTCTGTCTTTTATTTGTAGGAATCCCCTTTTTCAATATTTAATAGAAACGACTCAACTGACTGCAGAGTTTACAAGTTTACTTTAGACTGTGGGCTGACTGACCGCAGTTTTTGGACTTAACTGTACTAAGTAAAGAAAAGTCAATATTTTTTTTGCTTCAAACATATAATTATAGCCAAAGACTATAGCCAAAATAACACATAGCCTTTTAACATAATGCTGAAGGGCATAATACACTGCACTTTAATACTAGTGCAGTGTATTATAAAAGCGATCTGAAGATTGCTGTTAAAAGTCCCCTTTATAAAAAAAATTAAAGGCTAGGTTCAAACTTAGGAATTTTCAGCCGGAATAACTATTGCCGGAGATTCCGCAGATGCATTGCCGTCCACATAGGTGGCAATGTGTTCTGCATGGATCCTATCTAAAAAAAAGTTAAAAATAAACAAGTTATAAAATAATTAAGCCCCACCCATCCCCTACAAAAAACACATGTACATATATAAAAAAGAGAAAAAGATTTTAAAAATAACCCAAAAAATATAAAAAATAACCCAACCCTCCCCTCACATTCGCCATAAATAAACATTGGCTGTCAACATAATGTTTGCAGCCATAATACACTGCACTGTAATACTTTTGCAATGTAGTATATGGGTGATCAGTAGATCGCTTGTGAAAGCTCTCTCATGGGATAAAAAAGAACAAATAATAGTAAATAAACTAATTAAACAGAACACCCTTAAAAACATATAAAAAAAAGAGAATTAAAAAAAAAATAACCACAATTAAACCACTGACAATACCATAACCATACATTGTCGTTTTTGAACAATACCGAGAGGCATAAGACACTGCCATACTACTGCAGTCTATTAATATATAAGCTATCGAAAGATGGCAGCTTTCAGTCCCTTAATAGGAATAGTTAAAACTAGTAAGAAAAAAAACAAGGTTAATAAAATAATTTAAAAAAACTAAAACTCAACTTCCCCAAAAACATCCTTTAAAACATTTTTGTATCATATACAAAATTAAGAAAGCAGAACAAAATATATAAAAATGTCCAAAAAACTGTATTACCACATAAAATACTCCTAATGATAGCCATAACCATACACTGCTTGTTAGCATAATGCTGAGAGGCATAATACCCTGCACTACAATAGTAGTGCAGTGTTTCATAGAAATGTTCAGATCAGTGGTGAAAGGTCGCTCTCTTACGGGAAAGACAAAATTAGAAAGGCAGAAATGATATGAAAAACAAAAACCTTAATAATACAAAATATTTCATAAATAAAATATAGCTGCAAGAAGCGATACAGGTGGCCAAGCTGCACCTCTGGGTTATAATACACGATTGCTATGACCCCTGATGGTGATGGTGATCGTGGACATGTGTGCTAATTTTCACATTGTGCTGACCGGTTATTTAAGAGTAAAGTATGCTTGCAAAATATTGCGCAATCCAAAATGGAGGCCAAACCATGTAAATGTGGTAGAGAAAGGGATCGCAAACATGTGTGCTAATTTTCACAGTGTTCTGACCAGTAATTTCAGAGACAACTATGCATGCAGAATATTGCTTAATCAAACATGGCCGCCAAATCTGTGATCAATTGTGGTACAGACAGTGATAACAAACGTGTGCTAATTTTTGCACGGTTCTCACCAGTTCTTTTAGAGAAAACTATGTTTGCAGAATATTGCGCAATCCAATATGGCCGCCAAATCTGGTGATCAATAGTGGTACAGAAAGTGATCACGAGCATGTGTGCTTATTTTCATATTGTTCTGACCTACAAATTTAGAGAAAACTATGTTTGCAGAATATTGCGCAATCCAATGTGGCTGCCAAATCTGGTGATCAATAGTGGTACAGGAAGTGATCACGAACATGTGTGCAAATTTTCACATTGTTCAGAAAAAATTACCAAAAACAATATAAAAAATAAATAATCCAAAACTTCCCTCACATTAGCCATAACTAAACATTGGCTGTCAGCACAAGGCTGAAAGGCATAATATACTGCACTACAATACCAGTGCAGTTTATTATATGAGCGATCTGAAGATCGCTGGTAAATGCCCTCTTACAGGATTAGTTTGAAAAGTACAAAGAAAAGAAATGATCGATAAAATAATAAAAAACTATTGTCAGCATAATGTTGGGAGGCATAAAACATTTAATAATATAATTCAACCCCCCCCCTTTCAAAATTAAAAGGCATACATTCCCATTACATGATTAACTGTTGTTTATAATATAAAAATTGTAGCTAAAATATTTAAGAAAAAAAATTAAAATATACAACATATTTTAAGTAAAAAAATTTAAAGCTCTAGATCCCAATGTGTTTCATCTGTTTTTTTTGTTCCTTTTTCTTATGTGGTTTCAAAATTCCTGAGATAAGTAGTTCTGGCCTTAGAGTGTTATATATATATATATAAGCGTCTGTAGCATGTATCAAGGAACATGTTATCATACCTGTGTGTTTTTACAGGTGACTGATGCCCGGTGAGAAGGTGAACGTGACATATACCCTCGTCAGCTGCAAGAAAGGAACCACGAGACAGGTAATTAATATTTATATTAATTACTGATAACAATCAGGCTAGATGTAAAATCTAGACCTGCAGAGATGTTATAGTCTCTCCCTTATACATGAAGATGTATGTGTTGTTAATAAGTATATCGTTTATGGACAGCTTCTTATATAACACAAGCATATCTCAGGTACAGAGATTAGGAACATTTATGATCCTTATTCTCTGTCTTTTATTTGTAGGAATCCCCTTTTTCAATATTTAATAGAAACGACTCAACTGACTGCAGAGTTTACAAGTTTACTTTAGACTGTGGGCTGTCTGACCGCAGTTTTTGGACTTAACTGTACTAAGTAAAGAAAAGTCAATATTTTTTTTGCTTCAAACATATAATTATAGCCAAAGACTATAGCCAAAATAACACATAGCCTTTTAACATAATGCTGAAGGGCATAATACACTGCACTTTAATACTAGTGCAGTGTATTATAAAAGCGATCTGAAGATTGCTGTTAAAAGTCCCATTTATAAAAAAAATTAAAGGCTAGGTTCAAACTTAGGAATTTTCAGCCGGAATAACTATTGCCGGAGATTCCGCAGATGCATTGCCGTCCACATAGGTGGCAATGTGTTCTGCATGGATCCTATCTAAAAAAAGTTAAAAATAAACAAGTTATAAAATAATTAAGCCCCACCCATCCCCTACAAAAAACACATGTACATATATAAAAAAGAGAAAAAGATTTTAAAAATAACCCAAAAAATATAAAAAATAACCCAACCCTCCCCTCACATTCGCCATAAATAAACATTGGCTGTCAACATAATGTTTGCAGCCATAATACACTGCACTGTAATACTATTGCAATGTAGTATATGGGTGATCAGTAGATCGCTTGTGAAAGCTCTCTCATGGGATAAAAAAGAACAAATAATAGTAAATAAAGTAATTAAACAGAACACCCTTAAAAACATATAAAAAAAAGAGAATTAAAAAAAAAATAACCACAATTAAACCACTGACAATACCATAACCATACATTGTCGTTTTTGAACAATACCGAGAGGCATAAGACACTGCCATACTACTGCAGTCTATTAATATATAAGCTATCGAAAGATGGCAGCTTTCAGTCCCTTAATAGGAATAGTTAAAACTAGTAAGAAAAAAAACAAGGTTAATAAAATAATTTAAAAAAACTAAAACTCAACTTCCCCAAAAACATCCTTTAAAACATTTTTGTATCATATACAAAATTAAGAAAGCAGAACAAAATATATAAAAATGTCCAAAAAACTGTATTACCACATAAAATACTCCTAATGATAGCCATAACCATACACTGCTTGTTAGCATAATGCTGAGAGGCATAATACCCTGCACTACAATAGTAGTGCAGTGTTTCATAGAAATGTTCAGATCAGTGGTGAAAGGTCGCTCTCTTACGGGAAAGACAAAATTAGAAAGGCAGAAATGATATGAAAAACAAAAACCTTAATAATAACAAAATATTTCATAAATAAAATATAGCTGCAAGAAGCGATACAGGTGGCCAAGCTGCACCTCTGGGTTATAATACACGATTGCTATGACCCCTGATGGTGATGGTGATCGTGGACATGTGTGCTAATTTTCACATTGTGCTGACCGGTTATTTAAGAGTAAAGTATGCTTGCAAAATATTGCGCAATCCAAAATGGAGGCCAAACCATGTAAATGTGGTAGAGAAAGGGATCGCAAACATGTGTGCTAATTTTCACAGTGTTCTGACCAGTAATTTCAGAGACAACTATGCATGCAGAATATTGCTTAATCAAACATGGCCGCCAAATCTGTGATCAATTGTGGTACAGACAGTGATAACAAACGTGTGCTAATTTTTGCACGGTTCTCACCAGTTCTTTTAGAGAAAACTATGTTTGCAGAATATTGCGCAATCCAATATGGCCGCCAAATCTGGTGATCAATAGTGGTACAGAAAGTGATCACGAGCATGTGTGCTTATTTTCATATTGTTCTGACCTACAAATTTAGAGAAAACTATGTTTGCAGAATATTGCGCAATCCAATGTGGCTGCCAAATCTGGTGATCAATAGTGGTACAGGAAGTGATCACGAACATGTGTGCAAATTTTCACATTGTTCAGAAAAAATTACCAAAAACAATATAAAAAATAAATAATCCAAAACTTCCCTCACATTAGCCATAACTAAACATTGGCTGTCAGCACAAGGTTGAAAGGCATAATATACTGCACTACAATACCAGTGCAGTTTATTATATGAGCGATCTGAAGATCGCTGGTAAATGCCCTCTTACAGGATTAGTTTGAAAAGTACAAAGAAAAGAAATGATCGATAAAATAATAAAAAACTATTGTCAGCATAATGTTGGGAGGCATAAAACATTTAATAATATAATTCAACCCCCCCCCTTTCAAAATTAAAAGGCATACATTCCCATTACATGATTAACTGTTGTTTATAATATAAAAATTGTAGCTAAAATATTAAAGAAAAAAAATCAAAATATACAACATATTTTAAGTAAAAAAATTTAAAGCTCTAGATCCCAATGTGTTTCATCTGTTTTTTTTGTTCCTTTTTCTTATGTGGTTTCAAAATTCCTGAGATAAGTAGTTCTGGCCTTAGAGTGTTATATATATATATAAGCGTCTGTAGCATGTATCAAGGAACATGTTATCATACCTGTGTGTTTTTACAGGTGACTGATGCCCGGTGAGAAGGTGAACGTGACATATACCCTCGTCAGCTGCAAGAAAGGAACCACGAGACAGGTAATTAATATTTATATTAATTACTGATAACAATCAGGCTAGATGTAAAATCTAGACCTGCAGAGATGTTATAGTCTCTCCCTTATACATGAAGATGTATGTGTTGTTAATAAGTATATCGTTTATGGACAGCTTCTTATATAACACAAGCATATCTCAGGTACAGAGATTAGGAACATTTTTGATCCTTATTCTCTGTCTTTTATTTGTAGGAATCCCCTTTTTCAATATTTAATAGAAACGACTCAACTGACTGCAGAGTTTACAAGTTTACTTTAGACTGTGGGCTGACTGACCGCAGTTTTTGGACTTAACTGTACTAAGTAAAGAAAAGTCAATATTTTTTTTGCTTCAAACATATAATTATAGCCAAAGACTATAGCCAAAATAACACATAGCCTTTTAACATAATGCTGAAGGGCATAATACACTGCACTTTAATACTAGTGCAGTGTATTATAAAAGCGATCTGAAGATTGCTGTTAAAAGTCCCCTTTATAAAAAAATTAAAGGCTAGGTTCAAACTTAAGAATTTTCTGCCGGAATAACTATTGCCGGAGATTCCGCAGATGCATTGCCGTCCACATAGGTGGCAATGTGTTCTGCATGGATCCTATCTAAAAAAAAAGTTAAAAATAAACAAGTTATAAAATAATTAAGCCCCACCCATCCCCTACAAAAAAACACATGTACATATATAAAAAAGAGAAAAAGATTTAAAAAATAACCCAAAAAATATAAAAAATAACCCAACCCTCCCCTCACATTCGCCATAAATAAACAGTGGCTGTCAACATAATGTTTGCAGCCATAATACACTGCACTGTAATACTAGTGCAATGTAGTATATGGGGTGATCAGTAGATCGCTTGTGAAAGCTCTCTCATGGGATAAAAAAGAACAAATAATAGTAAATAAACTAATTAAACAGAACACCCTTAAAAACATATAAAAAAAAGAGAATTAAAAAAAAAAATAACCACAATTAAACCACTGACAATACCATAACCATACATTGTCTTTTTTGAACAATACCAAGAGGCATAAGACACTGCCATACTATTGCAGTCTATTAATATATAAGCTATCGAAAGATGGCAGCTTTCAGTCCCTTAATAGGAATAGTTAAAACTAGTAAGAAAAAAAACAAGGTTAATAAAATAATTTAAAAAAACTAAAACTCAACTTCCCCAAAAACATCCTTTAAAACATTTTTGTATCATATACAAAATTAAGAAAGCAGAACAAAATATATAAAAATGTCCAAAAAACTGTATTACCACATTAAATACTCCTAATGATAGCCATAACCATACACTGCTTGTTAGCATAATGCTGAGAGGCATAATACCCTGCACTACAATAGTAGTGCAGTGTTTCATAAAAATGTTCAGATCAGTGGTGAAAGGTCGCTCTCTTACGGGAAAGACAAAATTAGAAAGGCAGAAACGATATGAAAAACAAAAACCTTAATAATAAAAAAATATTTCATAAATAAAATATAGCTGCAAGCAGCGATACAGGTGGCCAAGCTGCACTTCTGGGTTATAATACACGATTGCTATGACCTCTGATGGTGATGGTGATCGTGGACATGTGTGCTAATTTTCACATTGTGCTGACCAGTTATTTAAGAGTAAAGTATGCTAGCAAAATATTGCGCAATCCAAAATGGAGGCCAAACCATGTAAATGTGGTAGAGAAAGGGATCGCAAACATGTGTGCTAATTTTCACAGTGTTCTGACCAGTAATTTCAGAGACAACTATGCATGCAGAATATTGCTTAATCAAACATGGCCGCCAAATCTGTGATCAATTGTGGTACAGACAGTGATGACAAACATGTGTGCTAATTTTTGCACGGTTCTCACCAGTTCTTTTAGAGAAAACTATGTTTGCAGAATATTGCGCAATCCAATATGACCGCCAAATCTGGTGATCAATAGTGGTACAGAAAGTGATCACGAGCATGTGTGCTTATTTTCATATTGCTCTGACCTACAAATTTAGAGAAAACTATGTTTGCAGAATATTGCGCAATCCAATGTGGCTGCAAAATCTGGTGATCAATAGTGGTACAGGAAGTGATCACGAACATGTGTGCAAATTTTCACATTGTTCAGAAAAAATTACCAAAAACAATATAAAAAATTAATAATCCAAAACTTCCCTCACATTAGCCATAACTAAACATTGGCTGTCAGCACAAGGCTGAAAGGCATAATATACTGCACTACAATACCAGTGCAGTTTATTATATGAGCGATCTGAAGATCGCTGGTAAATGCCCTCTTACAGGATTAGTTTGAAAAGTACAAAGAAAAGAAATGATCGATAAAATAATAAAAAACTATTGTCAGCATAATGTTGGGAGGCATAAAACATTTAATAATATAATTCAACCCCCCCCTTTCAAAATTAAAAGGCATACATTCCCATTACATGATTAACTGTTGTTTATAATATAAAAATTGTAGCTAAAATATTAAAGAAAAAAAATCAAAATATACAACATATTTTAAGTAAAAAAAATTTAAAGCTCTAGATCCCAATGTGTTTCATCTGTTTTTTTTGTTCCTTTTTCTTATGTGGTTTCAAAATTCCTGAGATAAGTAGTTCTGGCCTTAGAGTGTTATATATATATATATAAGCGTCTGTAGCATGTATCAAGGAACATGTTATCATACCTGTGTGTTTTTACAGGTGACTGATGCCCGGTGAGAAGGTGAACGTGACATATACCCTCGTCAGCTGCAAGAAAGGAACCACGAGACAGGTAATTAATATTTATATTAATTACTGATAACAATCAGGCTAGATGTAAAATCTAGACCTGCAGAGATGTTATAGTCTCTCCCTTATACATGAAGATGTATGTGTTGTTAATAAGTATATCGTTTATGGACAGCTTCTTATATAACACAAGCATATATCAGGTACAGAGATTAGGAACATTTATGATCCTTATTCTCTGTCTTTTATTTGTAGGAATCCCCTTTTTCAATATTTAATAGAAACGACTCAACTGACTGCAGAGTTTACAAGTTTACTTTAGACTGTGGGCTGTCTGACCGCAGTTTTTGGACTTAACTGTACTAAGTAAAGAAAAGTCAATATTTTTTTTGCTTCAAACATATAATTATAGCCAAAGACTATAGCCAAAATAACACATAGCCTTTTAACATAATGCTGAAGGGCATAATACACTGCACTTTAATACTAGTGCAGTGTATTATAAAAGCGATCTGAAGATTGCTGTTAAAAGTCCCATTTATAAAAAAAATTAAAGGCTAGGTTCAAACTTAGGAATTTTCAGCCGGAATAACTATTGCCGGAGATTCCGCAGATGCATTGCCGTCCACATAGGTGGCAATGTGTTCTGCATGGATCCTATCTAAAAAAAGTTAAAAATAAACAAGTTATAGAATAATTAAGCCCCACCCATCCCCTACAAAAAACACATGTACATATATAAAAAAGAGAAAAAGATTTTAAAAATAACCCAAAAAATATAAAAAATAACCCAACCCTCCCCTCACATTCGCCATAAATAAACATTGGCTGTCAACATAATGTTTGCAGCCATAATACACTGCACTGTAATACTATTGCAATGTAGTATATGGGTGATCAGTAGATCGCTTGTGAAAGCTCTCTCATGGGATAAAAAAGAACAAATAATAGTAAATAAACTAATTAAACAGAACACCCTTAAAAACATATAAAAAAAAGAGAATTAAAAAAAAAATAACCACAATTAAACCACTGACAATACCATAACCATACATTGTCGTTTTTGAACAATACCGAGAGGCATAAGACACTGCCATACTACTGCAGTCTATTAATATATAAGCTATCGAAAGATGGCAGCTTTCAGTCCCTTAATAGGAATAGTTAAAACTAGTAAGAAAAAAAACAAGGTTAATAAAATAATTTAAAAAAACTAAAACTCAACTTCCCCAAAAACATCCTTTAAAACATTTTTGTATCATATACAAAATTAAGAAAGCAGAACAAAATATATAAAAATGTCCAAAAAACTGTATTACCACATTAAATACTCCTAATGATAGCCATAACCATACACTGCTTGTTAGCATAATGCTGAGAGGCATAATACCCTGCACTACAATAGTAGTGCAGTGTTTCATAAAAATGTTCAGATCAGTGGTGAAAGGTCGCTCTCTTACGGGAAAGACAAAATTAGAAAGGCAGAAACGATATGAAAAACAAAAACCTTAATAATAAAAAAATATTTCATAAATAAAATATAGCTGCAAGCAGCGATACAGGTGGCCAAGCTGCACTTCTGGGTTATAATACACGATTGCTATGACCTCTGATGGTGATGGTGATCGTGGACATGTGTGCTAATTTTCACATTGTGCTGACCAGTTATTTAAGAGTAAAGTATGCTAGCAAAATATTGCGCAATCCAAAATGGAGGCCAAACCATGTAAATGTGGTAGAGAAAGGGATCGCAAACATGTGTGCTAATTTTCACAGTGTTCTGACCAGTAATTTCAGAGACAACTATGCATGCAGAATATTGCTTAATCAAACATGGCCGCCAAATCTGTGATCAATTGTGGTACAGACAGTGATGACAAACATGTGTGCTAATTTTTGCACGGTTCTCACCAGTTCTTTTAGAGAAAACTATGTTTGCAGAATATTGCGCAATCCAATATGACCGCCAAATCTGGTGATCAATAGTGGTACAGAAAGTGATCACGAGCATGTGTGCTTATTTTCATATTGCTCTGACCTACAAATTTAGAGAAAACTATGTTTGCAGAATATTGCGCAATCCAATGTGGCTGCAAAATCTGGTGATCAATAGTGGTACAGGAAGTGATCACGAACATGTGTGCAAATTTTCACATTGTTCAGAAAAAATTACCAAAAACAATATAAAAAATTAATAATCCAAAACTTCCCTCACATTAGCCATAACTAAACATTGGCTGTCAGCACAAGGCTGAAAGGCATAATATACTGCACTACAATACCAGTGCAGTATATTATATGAGCGATCTGAAGATCGCTGGTAAATGCCCTCTTACAGGATTAGTTTGAAAAGTACAAAAAAATGAAAATGTAGCCAGCACCTAAACCCAATACACGGGTGCACGCTGCTGTGGCAAGTACAAAACATGTAAAAAAAGAAAATGGCAGCAGCACACTTGGTCAACAAAATGGAGGCTCTTAGCGCACTTTTTGATCAAAACGTGTCCCCCATCCACCACGCGGAGGTGGCCTCTTATCGGATGGGTCCCTAAACACTCACCTACCTCAGGCTGGGTGACATGTTGGATCCACTAACGATCCAAACCACCTCCTGTGAAAATAGGGGAGGGGATGCACGGCTACAGAGGGAGCCACTCCCCCCAAATTTGCACAGCAAAGAAAAAAAAAAATGAAAATGTAGCCAGCACCTAAACCCAATACACGGGTGCACGCTGCTGTGGCAAGTACAAAACATGTAAAAAAAGAAAATGGCAGCAGCACACTTGGTCAACAAAATGGAGGCTCTTAGCGCACTTTTTGATCAAAACGTGTCCCCCATCCACCACGCGGAGGTGGCCTCTTATCGGATGGGTCCCTAAACACTCACCTACCTCAGGCTGGGTGACATGTTGGATCCACTAACGATCCAAACCACCTCCTGTGAAAATAGGGGAGGGGATGCACGGCTACAGAGGGAGCCACTCCCCCCAAATTTGCACAGCAAAGAAAAAAAAAATGAAAATGTAGCCAGCACCTAAACCCAATACACGGGTGCACGCTGCTGTGGCAAGTACAAAACATGTAAAAAAAGAAAATGGCAGCAGCACACTTGGTCAACAAAATGGAGGCTCTTAGCGCACTTTTTGATCAAAACGTGTCCCCCATCCACCACGCGGAGGTGGCCTCTTATCGGATGGGTCCCTAAACACTCACCTACCTCAGGCTGGGTGACATGTTGGATCCACTAACGATCCAAACCACCTCCTGTGAAAATAGGGGAGGGGATGCACGGCTACAGAGGGAGCCACTCCCCCCAAATTTGCACAGCAAAGAAAAAAAAAATGAAAATGTAGCCAGCACCTAAACCCAATACACGGGTGCACGCTGCTGTGGCAAGTACAAAACATGTAAAAAAAGAAAATGGCAGCAGCACACTTGGTCAACAAAATGGAGGCTCTTAGCGCACTTTTTGATCAAAACGTGTCCCCCATCCACCACGCGGAGGTGGCCTCTTATCGGATGGGTCCCTAAACACTCACCTACCTCAGGCTGGGTGACATGTTGGATCCACTAACGATCCAAACCACCTCCTGTGAAAATAGGGGAGGGGATGCACGGCTACAGAGGGAGCCACTCCCCCCAAATTTGCACAGCAAAGAAAAAAAAAATGAAAATGTAGCCAGCACCTAAACCCAATACACGGGTGCACGCTGCTGTGGCAAGTACAAAACATGTAAAAAAAGAAAATGGCAGCAGCACACTTGGTCAACAAAATGGAGGCTCTTAGCGCACTTTTTGATCAAAACGTGTCCCCCATCCACCACGCGGAGGTGGCCTCTTATCGGATGGGTCCCTAAACACTCACCTACCTCAGGCTGGGTGACATGTTGGATCCACTAACGATCCAAACCACCTCCTGTGAAAATAGGGGAGGGGATGCACGGCTACAGAGGGAGCCACTCCCCCCAAATTTGCACAGCAAAGAAAAAAAAAATGAAAATGTAGCCAGCACCTAAACCCAATACACGGGTGCACGCTGCTGTGGCAAGTACAAAACATGTAAAAAAAGAAAATGGCAGCAGCACACTTGGTCAACAAAATGGAGGCTCTTAGCGCACTTTTTGATCAAAACGTGTCCCCCATCCACCACGCGGAGGTGGCCTCTTATCGGATGGGTCCCTAAACACTCACCTACCTCAGGCTGGGTGACATGTTGGATCCACTAACGATCCAAACCACCTCCTGTGAAAATAGGGGAGGGGATGCACGGCTACAGAGGGAGCCACTCCCCCCAAATTTGCACAGCAAAGAAAAAAAAAAATGAAAATGTAGCCAGCACCTAAACCCAATACACGGGTGCACGCTGCTGTGGCAAGTACAAAACATGTAAAAAAAGAAAATGGCAGCAGCACACTTGGTCAACAAAATGGAGGCTCTTAGCGCACTTTTTGATCAAAACGTGTCCCCCATCCACCACGCGGAGGTGGCCTCTTATCGGATGGGTCCCTAAACACTCACCTACCTCAGGCTGGGTGACATGTTGGATCCACTAACGATCCAAACCACCTCCTGTGAAAATAGGGGAGGGGATGCACGGCTACAGAGGGAGCCACTCCCCCCAAATTTGCACAGCAAAGAAAAAAAAAATGAAAATGTAGCCAGCACCTAAACCCAATACACGGGTGCACGCTGCTGTGGCAAGTACAAAACATGTAAAAAAAGAAAATGGCAGCAGCACACTTGGTCAACAAAATGGAGGCTCTTAGCGCACTTTTTGATCAAAACGTGTCCCCCATCCACCACGCGGAGGTGGCCTCTTATCGGATGGGTCCCTAAACACTCACCTACCTCAGGCTGGGTGACATGTTGGATCCACTAACGATCCAAACCACCTCCTGTGAAAATAGGGGAGGGGATGCACGGCTACAGAGGGAGCCACTCCCCCCAAATTTGCACAGCAAAGAAAAAAAAAAATGAAAATGTAGCCAGCACCTAAACCCAATACACGGGTGCACGCTGCTGTGGCAAGTACAAAACATGTAAAAAAAGAAAATGGCAGCAGCACACTTGGTCAACAAAATGGAGGCTCTTAGCGCACTTTTTGATCAAAACGTGTCCCCCATCCACCACGCGGAGGTGGCCTCTTATCGGATGGGTCCCTAAACACTCACCTACCTCAGGCTGGGTGACATGTTGGATCCACTAACGATCCAAACCACCTCCTGTGAAAATAGGGGAGGGGATGCACGGCTACAGAGGGAGCCACTCCCCCCAAATTTGCACAGCAAAGAAAAAAAAAATGAAAATGTAGCCAGCACCTAAACCCAATACACGGGTGCACGCTGCTGTGGCAAGTACAAAACATGTAAAAAAAGAAAATGGCAGCAGCACACTTGGTCAACAAAATGGAGGCTCTTAGCGCACTTTTTGATCAAAAGTTTGAAAAGTACAAAGAAAAGAAATGATCGATAAAATAATAAAAAACTATTGTCAGCATAATGTTGGGAGGCATAAAACATTTAATAATATAATTCAACCCCCCCCTTTCAAAATTAAAAGGCATACATTCCCATTACATGATTAACTGTTGTTTATAATATAAAAATTGTAGCTAAAATATTTAAGAAAAAAAATTAAAATATACAACATATTTTAAGTAAAAAAATTTAAAGCTCTAGATCCCAATGTGTTTCATCTGTTTTTTTTGTTCCTTTTTCTTATGTGGTTTCAAAATTCCTGAGATAAGTAGTTCTGGCCTTAGAGTGTTATATATATATATATAAGCGTCTGTAGCATGTATCAAGGAACATGTTATCATACCTGTGTGTTTTTACAGGTGACTGATGCCCGGTGAGAAGGTGAACGTGACATATACCCTCGTCAGCTGCAAGAAAGGAACCACGAGACAGGTAATTAATATTTATATTAATTACTGATAACAATCAGGCTAGATGTAAAATCTAGACCTGCAGAGATGTTATAGTCTCTCCCTTATACATGAAGATGTATGTGTTGTTAATAAGTATATCGTTTATGGACAGCTTCTTATATAACACAAGCATATCTCAGGTACAGAGATTAGGAACATTTTTGATCCTTATTCTCTGTCTTTTATTTGTAGGAATCCCCTTTTTCAATATTTAATAGAAACGACTCAACTGACTGCAGAGTTTACAAGTTTACTTTAGACTGTGGGCTGACTGACCGCAGTTTTTGGACTTAACTGTACTAAGTAAAGAAAAGTCAATATTTTTTTTGCTTCAAACATATAATTATAGCCAAAGACTATAGCCAAAATAACACATAGCCTTTTAACATAATGCTGAAGGGCATAATACACTGCACTTTAATACTAGTGCAGTGTATTATAAAAGCGATCTGAAGATTGCTGTTAAAAGTCCCCTTTATAAAAAAATTAAAGGCTAGGTTCAAACTTAAGAATTTTCAGCCGGAATAACTATTGCCGGAGATTCCGCAGATGCATTGCCGTCCACATAGGTGGCAATGTGTTCTGCATGGATCCTATCTAAAAAAAAAGTTAAAAATAAACAAGTTATAAAATAATTAAGCCCCACCCATCCCCTACAAAAAAACACATGTACATATATAAAAAAGAGAAAAAGATTTAAAAAATAACCCAAAAAATATAAAAAATAACCCAACCCTCCCCTCACATTCGCCATAAATAAACAGTGGCTGTCAACATAATGTTTGCAGCCATAATACACTGCACTGTAATACTAGTGCAATGTAGTATATGGGTGATCAGTAGATCGCTTGTGAAAGCTCTCTCATGGGATAAAAAAGAACAAATAATAGTAAATAAACTAATTAAACAGAACACCCTTAAAAACATATAAAAAAAAAGAGAATTAAAAAAAAAATAACCACAATTAAACCACTGACAATACCATAACCATACATTGTCTTTTTTGAACAATACCAAGAGGCATAAGACACTGCCATACTATTGCAGTCTATTAATATATAAGCTATCGAAAGATGGCAGCTTTCAGTCCCTTAATAGGAATAGTTAAAACTAGTAAGAAAAAAAACAAGGTTAATAAAATAATTTAAAAAAACTAAAACTCAACTTCCCCAAAAACATCCTTTAAAACATTTTTGTATCATATACAAAATTAAGAAAGCAGAACAAAATATATAAAAATGTCCAAAAAACTGTATTACCACATAAAATACTCCTAATGATAGCCATAACCATACACTGCTTGTTAGCATAATGCTGAGAGGCATAATACCCTGCACTACAATAGTAGTGCAGTGTTTCATAAAAATGTTCAGATCAGTGGTGAAAGGTCGCTCTCTTACGGGAAAGACAAAATTAGAAAGGCAGAAACGATATGAAAAACAAAAACCTTAATAATAAAAAAATATTTCATAAATAAAATATAGCTGCAAGCAGCGATACAGGTGGCCAAGCTGCACTTCTGGGTTATAATACACGATTGCTATGACCCCTGATGGTGATGGTGATCGTGGACATGTGTGCTAATTTTCACATTGTGCTGACCAGTTATTTAAGAGTAAAGTATGCTAGCAAAATATTGCGCAATTCAAAATGGAGGCCAAACCATGTAAATGTGGTAGAGAAAGGGATCGCAAACATGTGTGCTAATTTTCACAGTGTTCTGACCAGTAATTTCAGAGACAACTATGCATGCAGAATATTGCTTAATCAAACATGGCCGCCAAATCTGTGATCAATTGTGGTACAGACAGTGATGACAAACATGTGTGCTAATTTTTGCACGGTTCTCACCAGTTCTTTTAGAGAAAATTATGTTTGCAGAATATTGCGCAATCCAATATGGCTGCCAAATCTGGTGATCAATAGTGGTACAGAAAGTGATCACGAGCAAGTGTGCTTATTTTTATATTGTTCTGACCTACAATTTTAGAGAAAACTATGTTTGCAGAATATTGCGCAATCCAATGTGGCCGCCAAATCTGGTAATCAATAGTGGTACAGGAAGTGATCACGAACATGTGTGCAAATTTTCACATTGTTCAGAAAAAATTACCAAAAACAATATAAAAAATAAATAATCCAAAACCTCCCTCACATTAGCCATAACTAAACATTGGCTGTCAGCACAAGGCTGAAAGGCATAATGTACTGCACTACAATTCCAGTGCAGTTTATTAAATGAGCGATCTGAAGATCGCTGGTTAAAGCCCTCTTACAGGATTAGTTTGAAAAGTACAAAGAAAAGAAATAATCGATAAAATAATAAAAAACTATTGTCAGCATAATGTTGGGAGGCATAAAACATTTAATAATATAATTCAACCCCCCCCTTTCAAAATTAAAAGGCATACATTCCCATTACATGATTAACTGTTGTTTATAATATAAAAATTGTAGCTAAAATATTTAAGAAAAAAATTAAAATATACAACATATTTTAAGTAAAAAAAATTTAAAGCTCTAGATCCCAATGTGTTTCATCTGTTTTTTTTTTGTTCCTTTTTCTTATGTGGTTTCAAAATTCCTGAGATAAGTAGTTCTGGCCTTAGAGTGTTATATATATAAGCGTCTGTAGCATGTATCAAGGAACATGTTATCATACCTGTGTGTTTTTACAGGTGACTGATGCCCGGTGAGAAGGTGAACGTGACATATACCCTCGTCAGCTGCAAGAAAGGAACCACGAGACAGGTAATTAATATTTATATTAATTACTGATAACAATCAGGCTAGATGTAAAATCTACACCTGCAGAGATGTTATAGTCTCTCCCTTATACATGAAGATGTATGTGTTGTTAATAAGTATATCGTTTATGGACAGCTTCTTATATAACACAAGCACATCTCAGGTACAGAGATTAGGAACATTTATGATCCTTATTCTCTGTCTTTTATTTGTAGGAATCCCCTTTTTCAATATTTAATAGAAACGACTCAACTGACTGCAGAGTTTACAAGTTTACTTTAGACTGCGGGCTGACTGACCGCAGTTTTTGGACTTAACTGTACTAAGTAAAGAAAAGTCAATATTTTTTTTGCTTCAAACATATAATTATAGCCAAAGACTATAGCCAAAATAACACATAGCCTTTTAACATAATGCTGAAGGGCATAATACACTGCACTTTAATACTAGTGCAGTGTATTATAAAAGCGATCTGAAGATTGCTGTTAAAAGTCCCATTTATAAAAAAAATTAAAGGCTAGGTTCAAACTTAGGAATTTTCAGCCGGAATAACTATTGCCGGAGATTCCGCAGATGCATTGCCGTCCACATAGGTGGCAATGTGTTCCGCATGGATCCTATCTAAAAAAAAGTTAAAAATAAACAAGTTATAAAATAATTAAGCCCCACCCATCCCCTACAAAAAACACATGTACATATATAAAAAAGATAAAAAGATTTTAAAAATAACCCAAAAAATATTAAAAAAAACCCAACCCTCCCCTCAAATTCGCCATAAATAAACATTGGCTGTCAACATAATGTTTGCAGCCATAATACACTGCACTGTAATACTAGTGCAATGTAGTATATGGGTGATCAGTAGATCGCTTGTGAAAGCTCTCTCATGGGATAAAAAAGAACAAATAATAGTTAATAAACTAATTAAACAGAACACCATTAAAAACATATTAAAAAAAGAGAATAAAAAAAAATAACCACAATTAAACCACTGACAATACCATAACCATACATTGTCTTTTTTGAACAATACCGAGAGGCATAAGACACTGCCATACTACTGCAGTCTATTAATATATAAGCTATCGAAAGATGGCAGCTTTCAGTCACTTAATAGGAATAGTTAAAACTAGTAAGAAAAAAAACAAGGTTAATAAAATAATTTAAAAAAACTAAAACTCAACTTCCCCAAAAACATCCTTTAAAACATTTTTGTATCATATACAAAATTAAGAAAGCAGAACAAAATATATAAAAATGTCCAAAAAACTGTATTACCACATTAAATACTCCTAATGATAGCCATAACCATACACTGCTTGTTAGCATAATGCTGAGAGGCATAATACCCTGCACTACAATAGTAGTGCAGTGTTTCATAAAAATGTTCAGATCAGTGGTGAAAGGTCGCTCTCTTACGGGAAAGACAAAATTAGAAAGGCAGAAACGATATGAAAAACAAAAACCTTAATAATAAAAAAATATTTCATAAATAAAATATAGCTGCAAGCAGCGATACAGGTGGCCAAGCTGCACTTCTGGGTTATAATACACGATTGCTATGACCCCTGATGGTGATGGTGATCGTGGACATGTGTGCTAATTTTCACATTGTGCTGACCAGTTATTTAAGAGTAAAGTATGCTAGCAAAATATTGCGCAATTCAAAATGGAGGCCAAACCATGTAAATGTGGTAGAGAAAGGGATCGCAAACATGTGTGCTAATTTTCACAGTGTTCTGACCAGTAATTTCAGAGACAACTATGCATGCAGAATATTGCTTAATCAAACATGGCCGCCAAATCTGTGATCAATTGTGGTACAGACAGTGATGACAAACATGTGTGCTAATTTTTGCACGGTTCTCACCAGTTCTTTTAGAGAAAATTATGTTTGCAGAATATTGCGCAATCCAATATGGCTGCCAAATCTGGTGATCAATAGTGGTACAGAAAGTGATCACGAGCAAGTGTGCTTATTTTTATATTGTTCTGACCTACAATTTTAGAGAAAACTATGTTTGCAGAATATTGCGCAATCCAATGTGGCCGCCAAATCTGGTAATCAATAGTGGTACAGGAAGTGATCACGAACATGTGTGCAAATTTTCACATTGTTCAGAAAAAATTACCAAAAACAATATAAAAAATAAATAATCCAAAACCTCCCTCACATTAGCCATAACTAAACATTGGCTGTCAGCACAAGGCTGAAAGGCATAATGTACTGCACTACAATTCCAGTGCAGTTTATTAAATGAGCGATCTGAAGATCGCTGGTTAAAGCCCTCTTACAGGATTAGTTTGAAAAGTACAAAGAAAAGAAATAATCGATAAAATAATAAAAAACTATTGTCAGCATAATGTTGGGAGGCATAAAACATTTAATAATATAATTCAACCCCCCCCCTTTCAAAATTAAAAGGCATACATTCCCATTACATGATTAACTGTTGTTTATAATATAAAAATTGTAGCTAAAATATTTAAGAAAAAAATTAAAATATACAACATATTTTAAGTAAAAAAAAATTTAAAGCTCTAGATCCCAATGTGTTTCATCTGTTTTTTTTTTTGTTCCTTTTTCTTATGTGGTTTCAAAATTCCTGAGATAAGTAGTTCTGGCCTTAGAGTGTTATATATATTAGCGTCTGTAGCATGTATCAAGGAACATGTTATCATACCTGTGTGTTTTTACAGGTGACTGATGCCCGGTGCGAAGGTGAACGTGACATATACCCTCGTCAGCTGCAAGAAAGGAACCACGAGACAGGTAATTAATATTTATATTAATTACTGATAACAATCAGGCTAGATGTAAAATCTAGACCTGCAGAGATGTTATAGTCTCTCCCTTATACATGAAGATGTATGTGTTGTTAATAAGTATATTGTTTATGGACAGCTTCTTATATAACACAAGCATATCTCAGGTACAGAGATTAGGAACATTTATGATCCTTATTCTCTGTCTTTTATTTGTAGGAATCCCCTTTTTCAATATTTAATAGAAACGACTCAACTGACTGCAGAGTTTACAAGTTTACTTTAGACTGTGGGCTGACTGACCGCAGTTTTTGGACTTAACTGTACTACGTAAAGAAAAGTCAATATTTTTTTTGCTTCAAACATATAATTATAGCCAAAGACTATAGCCAAAATAACACATAGCCTTTTAACATAATGCTGAAGGGCATAATACACTGCACTTTAATACTAGTGCAGTGTATTATAAAAGCGATCTGAAGATTGCTGTTAAAAATCCCCTTTATAAAAAAATTAAAGGCTAGGTTCAAACTTAGGAATTTTCAGCCGGAATAACTATTGCCGGAGATTCCGCAGATGCATTGCCGTCCACATAGGTGGCAATGTGTTCTGCATGGATCCTATCTAAAAAAAAGTTAAAAATAAACAGGTTATAAAATAATTAAGCCCCACCCATCCCCTACAAAAAAACACATGTACATATATAAAAAAGAGAAAAAGATTTTAAAAATAACCCAAAAAATATAAAAAAAAATAACCCAACCCTCCCATCACATTCGCCATAAATAAACAATGGCTGTCAACATAATGTTTGCAGCCATAATACACTGCACTGTAATACTAGTGCAATGTAGTATATGGGTGATCAGTAGATCGCTTGTGAAAGCTCTCTCATGGGATAAAAAAGAACAAATAATAGTAAATAAACTAATTAAACAGAACACCCTTAAAAACATATTAAAAAAAAGAGAATAAAAAAAAAAAATAACCACAATTAAACCACTGACAATACCATAACCATACATTGTCTTTTTTGAACAATACCGAGAGGCATAAGACACTGCCATACTACTGCAGTCTATTAATATATAAGCTATCGAAAGACGGCAGCTTTCAGTCCCTAAATAGGAATAGTTAAAACTAGTAAGAAAAAAAACAAGGTTAATAAAATAATTTAAAAAAACTAAAACTCAACTTCCCCAAAAACATCCTTTAAAACATTTTTGTATCATATACAAAATTAAGAAAGCAGAACAAAATATATAAAAATTTCCAAAAAACTGTATTACCACATAAAATACTCCTAATGATAGCCATAACCATACACTGCTTGTTAGCATAATGCTGAGAGGCATAATACCCTGCACTACAATAGTAGTGCAGTGTTTCATAGAAATGTTCAGATCAGTGGTGAAAGGTCGCTCTCTTACGGGAAAGACAAAATTAGAAAGGCAGAAATGATATGAAAAACAAAAACCTTAATAATAAAAAAATATTTCATAAATAAAATATAACTGCAAGCAGCGATACAGGTGGCCAAGCTGCACTTCTGGGTTATAATACACGATTGCTATGACCCCTGATGGTGATGGTGATCGTGGACATGTGGACTAATTTTCACATTGTGCTGACCAGTTATTTAAGAGTAAAGTATGCTAGCAAAATATTGCGCAATCCAAAATGGAGGCCAAACCATGTAAATGTGGTAGAGAAAGGGATCGCAAACATGTGTGCTAATTTTCACAGTGTTCTGACCAGTAATTTCAGAGACAACTATGCATGCAGAATATTGCTTAATCAAACATGGCCGCCAAATCTGTGATCAATTGTGGTACAGACAGTGATGACAAACATGTGTGCTAATTTTTGCACGGTTCTCACCAGTTCTTTTAGAGAAAACTATGTTTGCAGAATATTGCGCAATCCAATATGGCTGCCAAATCTGGTGATCAATAGTGGTACAGAAAGTGATCACGAGCATGTGTGCTTATTTTCATATTGTTCTGACCTACAAATTTAGAGAAAACTATGTTTGCAGAATATTGCGCAATCCAATGTGGCTGTCAAATCTGGTGATCAATAGTGGTACAGGAAGAGATCACGAACATGCGTGCTAATTTTCACATTGTTCAGAAAAAATTACCAAAAACAATATAAAAAATAAATAATCCAAAACCTCCCTCACATTAGCCATAACTAAACATTGGCTGTCAGCACAAGGCTGAAAGGCATAATGTACTGCACTACAATTCCAGTGCAGTTTATTAAATGAGCGATCTGAAGATCGCTGGTTAAAGCCCTCTTACAGGATTAGTTTGAAAAGTACAAAGAAAAGAAATAATCGATAAAATAATAAAAAACTATTGTCAGCATAATGTTGGGAGGCATAAAACATTTAATAATATAATTCAATCCCCCCCCTTTCAAAATTAAAAGGCATACATTCCCATTACATGATTAACTGTTGTTTATAATATAAAAATTGTAGCTAAAATATTTAAGAAAAAAAATTTAAATATACAACATATTTTAAGTAAAAAAAATGAAAAGCTCTATATCCCAATGTGTTTCATCTGTTTTTTTTGTTCCTTTTTCTTATGTGGTTTCAAAATTCCTGAGATAAGTAGTTCTGGCCTTAGAGTGTTATATATATTAGCGTCTGTAGCATGTATCAAGGAACATGTTATCATACCTGTGTGTTTTTACAGGTGACTGATGCCCGGTGAGAAGGTGAACGTGACATATACCCTCGTCAGCTGCAAGAAAGGAACCACGAGACAGGTAATTAATATTTATATTAATTACTGATAACAATCAGGCTAGATGTAAAATCTACACCTGCAGAGATGTTATAGTCTCTCCCTTATACATGAAGATGTATGTGTTGTTAATAAGTATATCGTTTATGGACAGCTTCTTATATAACACAAGCATATCTCAGGTACAGAGATTAGGAACATTTATGATCCTTATTCTCTGTCTTTTATTTGTAGGAATCCCCTTTTTCAATATTTAATAGAAACGACTCAACTGACTGCAGAATTTACAAGTTTACTTTAGACTGTGGGCTGACTGACCGCAGTTTTTGGACTTAACTGTACTAAGTAAAGAAAAGTCAATATTTTTTTGCTTCAAACATATAATTATAGCCAAAGACTATAGCCAAAATAACACATAGCCTTTTATCATAATGCTGAAGGGCATAATACACTGCACTTTAATACTAGTGCAGTGTATTATAAAAGCGATCTGAAGATTGCTGTTAAAAGTCCCCTTTATAAAAAAAATTAAAGGCTAGGTTCAAACTTAGGAATTTTCAGCCGGAATAACTATTGCCGGAGATTCCGCAGATGCATTGCCGTCCACATAGGTGGCAATGTGTTCTGCATGGATCCTATCTAAAAAAAAGTTAAAAATAAACAAGTTATAAAATAATTAAGCCCCACCCATCCCCTACAAAAACACATGTACATATATAAAAAAAAGAAAAAGATTTTAAAAATAACCCAAAAAATATAAAAAATAACCCAACCCTCCCCTCACATTCGCCATAAATAAACATTGGCTGTCAACATAATGTTTGCAGCCATAATACACTGCACTGTAATACTAGTGCAATGTAGTATATGGGTGATCAGTAGATCGCTTGTGAAAGCTCTCTCATGGGATAAAAAAGAACAAATAATAGTTAATAAACTAATTAAACAGAACACCCTTAAAAACATATAAAAAAAAGAGAATAAAAAATAAAAAAATAGCCACAATTAAACCACTGACAATACCATAACCATACATTGTCTTTTTTGAACAATACCGAGAGGCATAAGACACTGCCATACTACTGCAGTCTATTAATATATAAGCTATCGAAAGATGGCAGCTTTCAGTCCCTTAATAGGTATACTTAAAACTAGTAAGAAAAAAAACAAGGTTAATAAAATAATAAAAAAAAACTAAAACTCAACTTCCCCAAAAACATCATTTAAAACATTTTTGTATCATATACAAAATTAAGAAAGCAGAACAAAATATATAAAAATGTCCAAAAAACTGTATTACCACATAAAATACTCCTAATGATAGCCATAACCATACACTGCTTGTTAGCATAATGCTGAGAGGCATAATACCCTGCACTACAATAGTAGTGCAGTGTTTCATAGAAACGTTCAGATCAGTGGTGAAAGGTCGCTCTCTTACGGGAAAGACAAAATTAGAAAGGCAGAAATGATATGAAAAACAAAAACCTTAATAATAACAAAATATTTCATAAATAAAATATAGCTGCAAGCAGCGATACAGGTGGCCAAGCTGCACTGCTGGGTTATAATACACGATTGCTATGACCCCTGATGGTGATGGTGATCGTGGACATGTGTGCTAATTTTCACATTGTGCTGACCAGTTATTTAAGAGTAAAGTATGCTTGCTAAATATTGCGCAATCCAAAATGGAGGCCAAACCATGTAAATGTGGTAGAGAAAGGGATCACGAACATGTGTGCTAATTTTCACAGTGTTCTGACCAGTAATTTCAGAGACAACTATGCATGCAGAATATTGCTTAATCAAACATGGCCGCCAAATCTGTGATCAATTGTGGTACAGACAGTGATGACAAACATGTGTGCTAATTTTTGCACGGTTCTCACCAGTTCTTTTAGAGAAAACTATGTTTGCAGAATATTGTGCAATCCAATATGGCTGCCAAATCTGGTGATCAATAGTGGTACAGAAAGTGATCACGAGCATGTGTGCTTATTTTTATATTGTTCTGACCTACAATTTTAGAGAAAACTATGTTTGCAGAATATTGCGCAATCCAATGTGGCCGCCAAATCTGGTAATCAATAGTGGTACAGGAAGTGATCACGAACATGTGTGCAAATTTTCACATTGTT
Organism: Hyla sarda; assembly: GCF_029499605.1. Taxonomy (NCBI): domain Eukaryota; kingdom Metazoa; phylum Chordata; class Amphibia; order Anura; family Hylidae; genus Hyla; species Hyla sarda. The sequence goes on from NC_079190.1 coordinate 188,010,437, forward strand.
CAGAAAAAATTACCAAAAACAATATAAAAAATAAATAATCCAAAACCTCCCTCACATTAGCCATAACTAAACATTGGCTGTCAGCACAAGGCTGAAAGGCATAATGTACTGCACTACAATTCCAGTGCAGTTTATTAAATGAGCGATCTGAAGATCGCTGGTTAAAGCCCTCTTACAGGATTAGTTTGAAAAGTACAAAGAAAAGAAATAATCGATAAAATAATAAAAAACTATTGTCAGCATAATGTTGGGAGGCATAAAACATTTAATAATATAATTCAACCCCCCCCTTTCAAAATTAAAAGGCATACATTCCCATTACATGATTAACTGTTGTTTATAATATAAAAATTGTAGCTAAAATATTTAAGAAAAAAAATTAAAATATACAACATATTTTAAGTAAAAAAAATTTAAAGCTCTAGATCCCAATGTGTTTCATCTGTTTTTTTTGTTCCTTTTTCTTATGTGGTTTCAAAATTCCTGAGATAAGTAGTTCTGGCCTTAGAGTGTTATATATATAAGCGTCTGTAGCATGTATCAAGGAACATGTTATCATACCTGTGTGTTTTTACAGGTGACTGATGCCCGGTGAGAAGGTGAACGTGACATATACCCTCGTCAGCTGCAAGAAAGGAACCACGAGACAGGTAATTAATATTTATATTAATTACTGATAACAATCAGGCTAGATGTAAAATCTAGACCTGCAGAGATGTTATAGTCTCTCCCTTATACATGAAGATGTATGTGTTGTTAATAAGTATATCGTTTATGGACAGCTTCTTATATAACACAAGCATATCTCAGGTACAGAGATTAGGAACATTTATGATCCTTATTCTCTGTCTTTTATTTGTAGGAATCCCCTTTTTCAATATTTAATAGAAATGACTCAACTGACTGCAGAGTTTACAAGTTTACTTTAGACTGTGGGCTGACTGACCGCAGTTTTTGGACTTAACTGTACTAAGTAAAGAAAAGTCAATATTTTTTTGCTTCAAACATATAATTATAGCCAAAGACTATAGCCAAAATAACACATAGCCTTTTAACATAATGCTGAAGGGCATAATACACTGCACTTTAATACTAGTGCAGTGTATTATAAAAGCGATCTGAAGATTGCTGTTAAAAGTCCCCTTTATAAAAAAAATTAAAGGCTAGGTTCAAACTTAGGAATTTTCAGCCGGAATAACTATTGCCGGAGATTCCGCAGATGCATTGCCGTCCACATAGGTGGCAATGTGTTCTGCATGGATCCTATCTAAAAAAAAGTTAAAAATAAACAAGTTATAAAATAATTAAGCCCCACCCATCCCCTACAAAAACACATGTACATATATAAAAAAAAAGAAAAAGATTTTAAAAATAACCCAAAAAATATAAAAAATAACCCAACCCTCCCCTCACATTCGCCATAAATAAACATTGGCTGTCAACATAATGTTTGCAGCCATAATACACTGCACTGTAATACTAGTGCAATGTATTATATGGGTGATCAGTAGATCGCTTGTGAAAGCTCTCTCATGGGATAAAAAAGAACAAATAATAGTTAATAAACTAATTAAACAGAACACCCTTAAAAACATATAAAAAAAAGAGAATAAAAAATAAAAAAATAGCCACAATTAAACCACTGACAATACCATAACCATACATTGTCTTTTTTGAACAATACCGAGAGGCATAAGACACTGCCATACTACTGCAGTCTATTAATATATAAGCTATCGAAAGATGGCAGCTTTCAGTCCCTTAATAGGTATACTTAAAACTAGTAAGAAAAAAAACAAGGTTAATAAAATAATAAAAAAAAAACTAAAACTCAACTTCCCCAAAAACATCATTTAAAACATTTTTGTATCATATACAAAATTAAGAAAGCAGAACAAAATATATAAAAATGTCCAAAAAACTGTATTACCACATAAAATACTCCTAATGATAGCCATAACCATACACTGCTTGTTAGCATAATGCTGAGAGGCATAATACCCTGCACTACAATAGTAGTGCAGTGTTTCATAGAAACGTTCAGATCAGTGGTGAAAGGTCGCTCTCTTACGGGAAAGACAAAATTAGAAAGGCAGAAATGATATGAAAAACAAAAACCTTAATAATAACAAAATATTTAATAAATAAAATATAGCTGCAAGCAGCGATACAGTTGGCCAAGCTGCACTGCTGGGTTATAATACACGATTGCTATGACCCCTGATGGTGATGGTGATCGTGGACATGTGTGCTAATTTTCACATTGTGCTGACCAGTTATTTAAGAGTAAAGTATGCTTGCTAAATATTGCGCAATCCAAAATGGAGGCCAAACCATGTAAATGTGGTAGAGAAAGGGATCACGAACATGTGTGCTAATTTTCACAGTGTTCTGACCAGTAATTTCAGAGACAACTATGCATGCAGAATATTGCTTAATCAAACATGGCCGCCAAATCTGTGATCAATTGTGGTACAGACAGTGATGACAAACATGTGTGCTAATTTTTGCACGGTTCTCACCAGTTCTTTTAGAGAAAACTATGTTTGCAGAATATTGTGCAATCCAATATGGCTGCCAAATCTGGTGATCAATAGTGGTACAGAAAGTGATCACGAGCATGTGTGCTTATTTTTATATTGTTCTGACCTACAATTTTAGAGAAAACTATGTTTGCAGAATATTGCGCAATCCAATGTGGCCGCCAAATCTGGTAATCAATAGTGGTACAGGAAGTGATCACGAACATGTGTGCAAATTTTCACATTGTTCAGAAAAAATTACCAAAAACAATATAAAAAATAAATAATCCAAAACCTCGCTCACATTAGCCATAACTAAACATTGGCTGTCAGCACAAGGCTGAAAGGCATAATGTACTGCACTACAATTCCAGTGCAGTTTATTAAATGAGCGATCTGAAGATCGCTGGTTAAAGCCCTCTTACAGGATTAGTTTGAAAAGTACAAAGAAAAGAAATAATCGATAAAATAATAAAAAACTATTGTCAGCATAATGTTGGGAGGCATAAAACATTTAATAATATAATTCAACCCCCCCCTTTCAAAATTAAAAGGCATACATTCCCATTACATGATTAACTGTTGTTTATAATATAAAAATTGTAGCTAAAATATTTAAGAAAAAAAATTAAAATATACAACATATTTTAAGTAAAAAAAATTTAAAGCTCTAGATCCCAATGTGTTTCATCTGTTTTTTTTGTTCCTTTTTCTTATGTGGTTTCAAAATTCCTGAGATAAGTAGTTCTGGCCTTAGAGTGTTATATATATAAGCGTCTGTAGCATGTATCAAGGAACATGTTATCATACCTGTGTGTTTTTACAGGTGACTGATGCCCGGTGAGAAGGTGAACGTGACATATACCCTCGTCAGCTGCAAGAAAGGAACCACGAGACAGGTAATTAATATTTATATTAATTACTGATAACAATCAGGCTAGATGTAAAATCTAGACCTGCAGAGATGTTATAGTCTCTCCCTTATACATGAAGATGTATGTGTTGTTAATAAGTATATCGTTTATGGACAGCTTCTTATATAACACAAGCATATCTCAGGTACAGAGATTAGGAACATTTATGATCCTTATTCTCTGTCTTTTATTTGTAGGAATCCCCTTTTTCAATATTTAATAGAAACGACTCAACTGACTGCAGAGTTTACAAGTTTACTTTAGACTGTGGGCTGACTGACCGCAGTTTTTGGACTTAACTGTACTAAGTAAAGAAAAGTCAATATTTTTTTGCTTCAAACATATAATTATAGCCAAAGACTATAGCCAAAATAACACATAGCCTTTTATCATAATGCTGAAGGGCATAATACACTGCACTTTAATACTAGTGCAGTGTATTATAAAAGCGATCTGAAGATTGCTGTTAAAAGTCCCCTTTATAAAAAAAATTAAAGGCTAGGTTCAAACTTAGGAATTTTCAGCCGGAATAACTATTGCCGGAGATTCCGCAGATGCATTGCCGTCCACATAGGTGGCAATGTGTTCTGCATGGATCCTATCTAAAAAAAAGTTAAAAATAAACAAGTTATTAAATAATTAAGCCCCACCCATCCCCTACAAAAACACATGTACATATATAAAAAAAAGAAAAAGATTTTAAAAATAACCCAAAAAATATAAAAAATAACCCAACCCTCCCCTCACATTCGCCATAAATAAACATTGGCTGTCAACATAATGTTTGCAGCCATAATACACTGCACTGTAATACTAGTGCAATGTATTATATGGGTGATCAGTAGATCGCTTGTGAAAGCTTTCTCATGGGATAAAAAAAGAACAAATAATAGTTAATAAACTAATTAAACAGAACACCCTTAAAAACATAAAAAAAAGAGAATAAAAAATAAAAACATAGCCACAATTAAACCACTGACAATACCATAACCATACATTGTCTTTTTTGAACAATACCGAGAGGCATAAGACACTGCCATACTACTGCAGTCTATTAATATATAAGCTATCGAAAGATGGCAGCTTTCAGTCCCTTAATAGGTATAGTTAAAACTAGTAAGAAAAAAAACAAGGTTAATAAAATAATAAAAAAAAAACTAAAACTCAACTTCCCCAAAAACATCATTTAAAACATTTTTGTATCATATACAAAATTAAGAAAGCAGAACAAAATATATAAAAATGTCCAAAAAACTGTATTACCACATAAAATACTCCTAATGATAGCCATAACCATACACTGCTTGTTAGCATAATGCTGAGAGGCATAATACCCTGCACTACAATAGTAGTGCAGTGTTTCATAGAAACATTCAGATCAGTGGTGAAAGGTCGCTCTCTTACGGGAAAGACAAAATTAGAAAGGCAGAAATGATATGAAAAACAAAAACCTTAATAATAACAAAATATTTAATAAATAAAATATAGCTGCAAGCAGCGATACAGGTGGCCAAGCTGCACTGCTGGGTTATAATACACGATTGCTATGACCCCTGATGGTGATGGTGATCGTGGACATGTGTGCTAATTTTCACATTGTGCTGACCAGTTATTTAAGAGTAAAGTATGCTTGCTAAATATTGCGCAATCCAAAATGGAGGCCAAACCATGTAAATGTGGTAGAGAAAGGGATCACGAACATGTGTGCTAATTTTCACAGTGTTCTGACCAGTAATTTCAGAGACAACTATGCATGCAGAATATTGCTTAATCAAACATGGCCGCCAAATCTGTGATCAATTGTGGTACAGACAGTGATGACAAACATGTGTGCTAATTTTTGCACGGTTCTCACCAGTTCTTTTAGAGAAAACTATGTTTGCAGAATATTGTGCAATCCAATATGGCTGCCAAATCTGGTGATCAATAGTGGTACAGAAAGTGATCACGAGCATGTGTGCTTATTTTTATATTGTTCTGACCTACAATTTTAGAGAAAACTATGTTTGCAGAATATTGCGCAATCCAATGTGGCTGCCAAATCTGGTAATCAATAGTGGTACAGGAAGTGATCACGAACATGTGTGCAAATTTTCACATTGTTCAGAAAAAATTACCAAAAACAATATAAAAAATAAATAATCCAAAACCTCCCTCACATTAGCCATAACTAAACATTGGCTGTCAGCACAAGGCTGAAAGGCATAATGTACTGCACTACAATTCCAGTGCAGTTTATTAAATGAGCGATCTGAAGATCGCTGGTTAAAGCCCTCTTACAGGATTAGTTTGAAAAGTACAAAGAAAAGAAATAATCGATAAAATAATAAAAAACTATTGTCAGCATAATGTTGGGAGGCATAAAACATTTAATAATATAATTCAACCCCCCCCCTTTCAAAATTAAAAGGCATACATTCCCATTACATGATTAACTGTTGTTTATAATATAAAAATTGTAGCTAAAATATTTAAGAAAAAAAATTAAAATATACAACATATTTTAAGTAAAAAAAAATTTAAAGCTCTAGATCCCAATGTGTTTCATCTGTTTTTTTTGTTCCTTTTTCTTATGTGGTTTCAAAATTCCTGAGATAAGTAGTTCTGGCCTTAGAGTGTTATATATATAAGCGTCTGTAGCATGTATCAAGGAACATGTTATCATACCTGTGTCTTTTTACAGGTGACTTATGCCCGGTGAGAAGGTGAACGTGGCATATACCCTCGTCAGCTGCAAGAAAGGAACCACGAGACAGGTAATTAATATTTATATTAATTACTGATAACAATCAGGCTAGATGTAAAATCTAGACCTGCAGAGATGTTATAGTCTCTCCCTTATGCATGAAGATGTATGTGTTGTTGATAATTATATCGTTTATGGACAGCTTCTTATATAACACAAGCATATCTCAGGTACAGAGATTAGGAACATTTATGATCCTTATTCTCTGTGTTTTTTATTTGTAGGAATCCCCTTTTTCAATATTTAATAGAAACGACTCAACTGACTGCAGAGTTTACAAGTTTACTTTAGACTTTGGGCTGACTGACCGCAGTTTTTGGATTTAACTGTACTAAGTAAAGAAAAGTCAATATTTTTTTGTTTCAAATATATAATTATAGTCAAAGACTATAGCCATAATAACACAGCCTTTTAACATAATGCTGAAGGGTATAATACACTGCAGTTTAATACTAGTGCAGAGTATTATAAAAGCGATCTTAAGATCTTTGTTAAAAGTCCCTTTTATAAAAAAATTAAAGGTTAGGTTCAAACTAAGGAATTTTCAGCCGGAATAACTATTGCCGGAGATTCCGCAGATGCATTGCCGTCCCCATAGGTGGCAATGTGTTCTGCATGGATCCTATCTAAAAATAAAAGTTAAAAATAAACAAGTTATAAAATAATTAAGCTCCACCCATCCCCTACAAAAAACACATGTACATATATAAAAAAAGAAAAAGATTTTAAAAATAACCCAAAAATATAAAAATAACCCAACCCTCCCCTCACATTCGCCATAAATAAACATTGGCTGTCAACATAATGTTTGCAGCCATAATACACTGCAATCTAATACTAGTGCAATGTATTATATGGGTGATCAGTAGATCGCTTGTGAAAGCTCTCTCATGGGATAAAAAAAGAACAAATAATAGTTAATAAACTAATTAAACAGAACACCCTTAAAAACATATAAAAAAAAGAGAATAAAAAAAAAAAATAACCACAATTAAACCACTGATAATACCATAACCATACATTGTCTTTTTGAACAATACCGAGAGGCATAAGACACTGCCATACTACTGCAGTCTATTAATATATAATCTATCGAAAGATGGCAGCTTTCAGTCCCTTAATAGGAATAGTTAAAACTAGTAAGAAAAAAACAAGGTTAATAAAATAATTAAAAAAAAATAAAATTCAACTTCCCCAAAAACATCCTTTAAAACATTTTTGGATCATATACAAAATTAAGAAAGCAGAACAAAATATATAAAAATGTCCAAAAAACTGTATTACCACATAAAATACTCCTAACCATAGCCATAACCATACACTGCTTGTTAGCATAATGCTGAGAGGCATAATACCCTGCACTACAATAGTAGTGCAATGTTTCATAGAAATGTTCAGATCAGTGGTGAAAGGTCGCTCTGTTACGGGAAAGACAAAATTAGAAAGGCAGAAATCCTATGAAAAACAAAAACCTTAATAATAAAAAAAATTTTAATTAATAAATTATAGCTGCAAGCAGCGATACAGGTGGCCAAGCTGCACTGCTGGGTTATAATACACGATTGCTATGACCCCTGATGGTTATGGTGATTGTGGACATGTGTGCTAATTTTCACATTGTGTTGACCAGTTATTTAAGAGAAAAGTATGCTTGCAAAATATTGCGCAATCCAAAAGGGAGGCCAAACCATGTAAATGTGGTAGAGAAAGGGATCACGAACATGTGTGCTAATTTTCACAGTGTTCTGACCAGTAATTTCAGAGAAAACTATGCATGCAGAATATTGCTTAATCAAACATGGCCACCAAATCTGTCATCAATTGTGGTACAGACAGTGATGACAAACATGTGTGCTAATTTTTGCACGGTTCTCACCAGTTCTTTTAGAGAAAACTATGTTTGCAGAATATTGCACAATCCAATATAGCTGCCAAATCTGGTGATCAATAGTGGTACATAAAGTGATCACGAGCATGTGTTCTTATTTTCATATTGTTCTGACCTACAATTTTAGAGAAAACTATGTTTGCAGAATATTGCGCAATCCAATGTGGCCGCCAAATCTGGTAATCAATAGTGGTACAGGAAGTGATCACGAACATGTGTGCTTATTTTCATATTGTTCTGACCTACAAATTTAGAGAAAACTATGTTTGCAGAATATTGCGCAATCCAATGTGGCTGCCAAATCTGGTGATCAATAGTGGTACAGGAAGTGATCACGAACATGTGTGCAAATTTTCACATTGTTCAGAAAAAATTACCAAAAACAATATAAAAAATAAATAATCCAAAACCTCCCTCACATTAGCCATAACTAAACATTGGCTGTCAGCACAAGGCTGAAAGGCATAATATACTGCACTACAATACCAGTGCAGTTTATTATATGAGCGATCTGAAGATCGCTGGTAAACGCCCTCTTACTGGATTAGTTTGAAAAGTACAAAGAAAAGAAATGGTCGATAAAATAATAAAAAAACTATTGTCAGCATAATGTTGGGAGGCAAAAAACATTTAATAATATAATTCAACCCCCCCCCCCATTCAAAATTAAAAGGCATACATTCCCATTACATGATTAACTGTTGTTTATAATATACAAATTGTAGATAAAATATTTAAGAAAGAAAATTAAAATATACAATATATTTTAAGTAAAAAAAACCTCTAGATCCCAATGTGTTTCATCTGTTTTTTTGTTCCTTTTTTTGTTCCGTTTTTTTGTGTGAAAAAGTTCCTTTTTCTAACTGACCGCAGATTTAGGACTTAAAGGGGTACTCCGGTGAAAACCTTTTTTCTTTTAAATCAACTGGTGGCAGAAAGTTAAACATATTTGTAAATTACTTCTATTAAAAAAGCTTAATCCTTCCTGTACTTATTAGCTGCTGAATAATACAAAGGAAATTCTTTTCTTTCTGGAATGCTCTCTGATGACATCACGAGCACAGTGCTCTCCGCTGATGTTATTATAATAATAATAATGCTTTATTTATTGTTGTCCTTAGGGAGATTTGATCCCAAGTCCCCAGCACTGCAAGGCAGCAGTGCTAACCACTGAGCCACCATGCTGCCCTTAGCATACATCTGCTATGCATGGTTCCTAAAATGGACAGAGATGTCAGCAGAGAGCACTGTGTTCGTGATGTCATCAGTGTTCCAAAAAGAAAGGAATTTCCTCTGTAGCATTCAGCAGCTAATAAGTACTGGAAGGATTAAGATATTTTAATAGAAGTAATTTACAAATATGTTTAACTTTCTGCCACCAGTTGATTTAAAAGAAAAAAGGTTTTCACCGGAGTACCCCTTTAACTGTACTAAGTAAAGAAAAATCTGTATTTTTTTTGCTTCAAATATATAATTATAGCCAAAGACTATAGCCATAGTAACACATAGCCTTTTAACATAATGCTGAAGGGCATAATACACTGCAGTTTAATACTAGTGCACTGTATTATAAAAGCGATCTGAAGACCGCTGTTAAAAGTCCCCTTCATAAAAAATTAAAGGCTAGGTTCAAACTAAGGAATATTCAGCCGGAATAACTTTTGCCGGAGATTCCACAAATGCATTGCCGTCCACATAGGTGGCAATATGTTCTGCATGGATCCTATCTAAAAAAAAAGTTAAAAATAAACAAGTTATAAAATAATTAAGCCCCACCCATCCCCTACAAAAACATATGTACATATATAAAAAAGAGAAAGATTTTAAAAATAACCCAACCCTCCCCTCACATTCGCCATAATTAAACATTGGCTGTCAACATAATGTTTGCAGCCATAATACACTGCACTGTAATACTAGTGCAATGTATTATATGGGTGATCAGTAGATCGCTTGTGAAAGCTCTCTCATGGGATACAAAAAGAACAAATAATAGTTAATAGACTAATTAAACAGAACACCCTTAAAAACATATTAAAAAAAGAGAGCAAAATGTTTTAAAAAAAAAATAACCACAATTAAACCACTGACAATACCATAACCATACATTGTCTTTTTGAACAATACCGAGAGGCATAAGACACTGCCATACTACTGCAGTCTATTAATATATAAGCTATCAAAAGATGGCAGCTTTCAGTCCCTTAATAGGAATAGTTAAAACTAGTAAGAAAAAAACAAGGTTAATAAAATAATAAAAAAAAAAAACTAAAACTCAAGTTCCCCCAAAACATCCTTTAAAAACATTTTTGTATCATATACAAAATTAAGAAAGCAGAACAAAATATATAAAAATTTCCAAAAAACTGTATTACCACATAAAATACTTCTAACGATAGCCATAACCATACACTGCTTGTTAGCATAATGCTGAGAGGCATAATACCCTGCACTATAATAGTAATACAGTGTTTCATAGAAACGTTCAGATCAGTGGTGAAAGGTCGCTCTCTTACGGGAAAGACAAAATTAGAATGGCAGAAATGCTATGAAAAACAAAAACCTTAATAATGAAAAAAATTTAAGAAATAAAATATAGCTGCAAGCAGTGTTAGAGGTTGCCAAGCTGCACTGCTGGGCTATAATACATGATTGCTGTGACCCCTGATGGTGATGGTGATCGTGGACATATGTGCTAATTTTAACATTTTGCTGACCAGTTATTTAAGAGAAAAATATGCTTGCAAAATATTGTGCAATCCAAAATGGAGGCCAAACCACGTAAATGTGGTAGAGAAAGGGATCACGAACATGTGTGCTAATTTTCATAATGTTCTGACCAGTAATTTCAGAGACAACTATGCATGCAGAATATTGCTTAATCAAACATGGCCACCAAATCTGTCATCAATTGTGGTACAGACAGTGATGACAAACATGTGTGCTAATTTTTGCACGTTTCTCACCAGTTCTTTTGGAGAAAACTATGTTTGCAGAATATTGCGCAATCCAATATGGCTGCCAAATCTGGTGATCAATAGTGGTACAGAAAGTGATCACGAACATGTGTGCTTATTTTCATATTGTTCTGACCTACAATTTTAGAGAAAACTATGTTCGCAGAATATTGCGCAATCCAATGTGGCAGCCAAATCTGGTAATCAATAGTGGTAGAGGAAGTGATCACGAACATGTGTGCTTATTTTCATATTGTTCTGGCCTACAAATTTAGAGAAAACTATATTTGCAGAATACAGTGGTCCCTGAACATATGATATTAATTGGTTCCAGGAGAACCATCATATGTTGAAACCATCATATGTCGAGTACATATGTGTCATGATTCGGCTAGCTGGATGTGGATCCTCGGTGTCAGCGAGGGATTGGCGTGGACCTTGTCGGTGGACCGGTTCTAAGATGCTACTGGTATTCACCAGAGCCCGCCGCAAAGCGGGATGGTCTTGCTGCGGCGGTAGCAACCAGGTCGTATCCACCGGCAACGGCTCAACCTCGCTGACTGCTGAGAAGGCGTGGGACAGAAGGACTAGGCAGAGGCAAGGTCAGACGTAGCAGGCTTTGGATAACACTAGACGCTTTCACTGGCACAAGGCAACAAGATCCGGCAAGGAAGTGCAGGGAAAGTGAGGTAATATAGCCAGGAAGCAGGTGGGAGCTAATTAGGCTAATTGGGCCAGGCACCAATCATTGGTGCACTGGCCCTTTAAATCTTAGAGAGCTGTCGCGCGCGCGCCCTAAGGAGCAGAGCCGCGCGCGCCAGGACATGACAGCCGGGGCCGGGACAGGTGAGTGACTTGGGATGCGATTCGCGAGCGGGCGCGTCCCGCTATGCGAATCGCATCCCCGCCGGCAATGTCAGTGCAGCGCTCCTGGTCAGCGGGTCTGACCGGGGCGCTGCAGAGAGAGGAACGCCGCGAGCACTCCGGGGAGGAGCAGGGACCCGGAGCGCTCGGCGTAACAATATGTCTATGTAAAAATGGTAATTGGTTCTGGGGCCTTGGAACCATTGTATGTTGAATACATATCTCTATGGGAAACTGCTAATTGGTTCTGGAATGACCATTGTATGTGGAGTGTATGGGGAGTGTTTAACAAACCAGGGTGCCTCCAGCTGTTGCACAACTACAACTCCCAGCATGCATGTACAGCCATTGACTGTCTGGGCATGCTGGGAGTTATAGTTTTGCAACAGCTGGAGGCACACTGATAGGAAAACATTGATGTATGGGGTGTATATGTATTGTATGTGATGTGTGACATTGCATACAGTACTGTACAGTTCTTTAAATACCATCAGGGGGGACAGAATGTCGTCCATTACTATACTGCCGACTACAGCTCTATAGGAAAGGAAGGGGAGGGCAGCCAGCAGCTCATTGGATGCCTGCAGCAAGATGCTGCAGGCTATTGACTATAGCTGCACTGGGGGCGGGGCTTACACGGAGCTCACAGTGGAAGCCTGCGTGAGTTAGCAGGACAGCATGTGAGTAACAGGAGGCAGAACGGGGCACACGGGGCACATTATACAACTATCTGTCAGTTGCTGAAGTTGTCTGCGCTGTCAGATAGCTGTTTGTACGATGGCCCCGACACACAGCAGCATCATATGTCGATGCTGCCTTCAACATACGATAAGCTCTGAGAGGCCATCATATGTTGAAATGATCATATGTCGGGGCCATCATAAGTCGGGGGGTCACTGTATTGCGCAATCCAATATGGCTGCCAAATCTGGTGATCAATAGTGGTACAGAAGGTGATCACGAACATGTGTGCTTATTTTCATATTGTTCTGACCTACAATTTTAGAGAAAACTATGTTTGCAGAATATTGCGCAATCCAATGTGGCCGCCAAATCTGGTAATCAATAGTGGTACAGGAAGTGATCACGAACATGTGTTCTTATTTTCATATTGTTCTGACCTACAAATTTAGAGAAAACTATGTTTGCAGAATATTGCGCAATCCAATGTGGCTGCCAAATCTGGTGATCAATAGTCGTACAGGAAGTGATCACGAACATGTGTGCAAATTTTCATATTGTTCAGAAAAAATTACCAAAAACAATATAAAAAATAAATAATCCAAAACCTCCCTCACATTAGCCATAACTAAACATTGGCTGTCAGCACAAGGCTGAAAGGCATAATATACTGCACTACAATACCAGTGCAGTTTATTATATGAGCGATCTGAAGATCGCTGGTAAACACCCTCTTACAGGATGAGTTTGAAAAGTACAAAGAAAATAAATGGTCGATAAAATAATAAAAAAACTATTGTCAGCATAATGTTGGGAGGCATAAAACATTTAATAATATAATTCAACCCCCCCCCTTTCAAAATTAAAAGGCATACATTTCCATTACATGATTAACTGTTGTTTATAATATAAAAATTGTAGATAAAATATTTAAGAAAGAAAATTAAAATATACAATATATTTTAGTTAAAAAAAAAAAAAAGAGTTCTAGATCCCAATGTGTTTCATCTGTTTTTTGTTTGTTTTTTTGTTCCTTTTTCTTATGTGGTTTCAAAATTCCTGACATAAGTAGTTCTGGCCTTAGAGTGTTATATATATTAGCGTCTGTAGCATGTATCAAGGAACATGTTATTATACCTGTGTCTTTTTACAGGTGACTGATGACCAATGAGAAGGTGACCATGACATATACCCTCGTCAGCTGCAAGAAAGGAACCACGAGACAGGTAATTAATATTTATATTAATTACTGATAACAATCAGCCTAGATGTAAAATCTAGACCTGCAGAGATGTTATAGTCTCTCCCTTATACATGAAGATGTATGTGTTGTTAATAAATATATCGTTTATGGACAGCTTCTTATATAACGCAAGCATATCTCAGGTACAGAGATTAGGAACATTTATGATCCCTATTCTCTGTTTTTTATTTGTAGGAATCCCCTTTTTCATTATTTAATAGAATAGACTCAACTGACTGCAGAGTTTACAAGTTTACTTTAGACAGTGGGCTGACTGACCGCAGATTTAAGACTTAACTGTACTAAGTAAAGAAAAATCTATATTTTTTTGCTTCAAATATATAATTATAGCCAAAGACTATAGCCATAGTAACACATAGCCTTTTAACATAATGCTGAAGGGCATAATACACTGCACTTTAATACTAGTGCAGTGTATTATAAAAGCGATCTGAAGATCACTGTTAAAAGTCCCCTTTATAAAAAATTAAAGGCTAGGTTCAAACTAAGGAATTTTCAGCCGGAATAACTATTGCCGGAGATTCAACAGATGCATTGCCGTCCACATAGGTGGCAATGTGTTCTGCATGGATCCTATCTAAAAAAAAAAGTTAAAAATAAACAAGTTATTAAATAATTAAGCCCCACCCATCCCCTACAAAAAACATATGTACAAATATAAAAAAAGAAAAAGATTTAAACAATAACCCAAAAAATATATGAAAATAACCCGACCCTCCGCTCACATTCGCCATAATTAAACATTGGCTGTCAACATAATGCTGGCAGCCATAATACACTGTACTGTAATACTAGTGCAATGTATTATATGGGTGATCAGTAGATCGCTTGTGAAAGCTCTCTCATGGGATAAAAAAGAGCAAATAATAGTTAATAAACTAATTAAACAGAACACCCTTAAAACATTAAAAAAGAGAATTTTTTTTTAAATAACCACAATTAAACCACTGACAATACCATAACCATACATTGTCTTTATGAACAATACCGAGAGGCATAAGACACTGCCATACTACTGCAGTCTATTAATATATAAGCTATCAAAAGATGGTGGCTTTCAGTCCCTTAATAGGAATAGTTAAAACTAGTAAGAAAAAAAACAAGGTTAATAAAATAATTTAAAAAAAACTAAAACTCTGTATCATAACGCTGTATCATATACACAATAAAGAAAGCAGAACAAAATATATAAAAATGTCCAAAAAACTGTATTACCACATAAAATACTCCTAACGATAGCCATAACCATACACTGCTTGTTAGCATAATGCTGAGAGGCATAATACTCTGCACTATAATAGTAATGCAGTGTTTCATAGAAACGTTCAGATCAGTGGTGAAAGGTCGCTCTCTTACGGGAAAGACAAAATTAGAAAGGCAGAACTGCTATGAAAAACAAAAACCTTAATAATAAAAAAATATTTAATAAATAAAATATAGCTGCAAGCAGCGATACAGGTTGCCAAGCTGCACTGCTGTGCTATAATACACGATTGCTGTGACCCCTGATGGTGATGGTGATCGTGGACATGTGTGCTAATTTTCACATTGTGCTGACCAGTTATTTAAGACAAAAGTATGCTTGCAAAATATTGCGCAATCCAAAATGGAGGCCAAACCGTGTAAATGTGGTAGAGAAAGGGATCACAAACATGTGTGCTAATTTTCATTGTTCTGACCAGTAATTTCAGAGACAACTATGTATGCAGAATATTGCTTAATCAAACATGGCCGCCAAATCTGTCATCAATTGTAGTACAGAAAGGGATGACAAACATGTGTGCTAGTTTTTGCACGGTTCTCACCAGTTCTTTTAGAGAAAACTATGTTTGCCGAATATTGCGCAATCCAATATGGCCACCAAATCTGTGATCAATAGTGGTATAGAAAGTGATCACGAACATGTGTGCTTATTTTCATATTGTTCTGACCTACAATTTTAGAGAAAACTATGTTTGAAGAATATTGCACAATCAAATGTGGCCGCCAAATCTTGTGATCAATAGTGGTACAGGAGGTGATCACGAACATGTATGCTAATTTTCATATTGTTCGAAAAAAATAACCCAAAAAATATCAAAAAATAAATGATCCAAAACCTCCCTCACATTAGCCATAACTAAACAATGGCTGTCAGCATAAGGCTGAAAGGCATGATATACTGCACTGCAATACCAATGCAGTTTATTATATGAGCGATCTGAAGATTGCTGGTAAACGCAATCTTACAGGATTAGTTTGAAAATACAAAGAAAAGAAACGGTCGATAAAATACTAAAAAAAATTGTCAGCATAATGTGGGGAGGCATAAAACATTTAAGAAAATAATTCAAACCCCCCCCCCCTTTCAAAATTAAAAGGCATACATTCCCATTACATGATTAACTGTTGTATATAATATAAAAATTGTAGATAAAATATTTAAGATTTTTTTAAATATACAATATATTTTAAATAAATAAAAAAAGATCTAGATCCCAATGTGTTTCATCTGTTTTTTGTTGTTCCTTTTTCTTATGTGGTTTCAAAATTCCTGAGATAAGTAGTTCTGGTCTTAGAGTGTTATTTATATAAGCGTCTGTAGCATGTATCAAGGAACATGTTATCATACCTGTGTCTTTTTACAGGTGACTGATGCCCGGTGAGAAGGTGAACGTGACATATAGCCTCGTCAGCTGCAAGAAAGGAACCACGAGTCAGGTAATTAATATTTATATTAATTACTGATAACAGTCAGGCTAGATGTAAAATCTAGACTTGCAGAGATGTTATAGTCTCTCCCTTATACATGAAGATGTATGTGTTGTTAATAAGTATATCGTTTATGGACAGCTTCTTATATAACACAAGCATATCTCAGGTACAGAGATTGGGAACATTTATGATCCTTATTCTCTGTCTTTTATTTGTAGGAATCCCCTTTTTCAATATTTAATAGAAACGACTCAACTGACTGCAGAGTTTACAAGTTTACATTAGACTGTGGGCTGACTGACCGCAGATTTAGGACTTAACTGTACTAAGTAAAGAAAAATCAATATTGTTTTTTGCTTCAAATATATAATTATAGCCAAAGACTATAGCCATAATAACACATAGCCTTTTAACATAATGCTAAAGGGCATAATACACTGCACTTTAATACTAGTGCAGTGTATTATAAAAGCGATCTGAAGATCGCTGTTAAAGTCCCCTTTATACAAAAAAAACTTAAAGGCTAGTTTAAACTTAGGAATTTTCAGCCAGAATAACTATTGCGGGAGATTCCACAGATGCATTGCCGTACCCATAAGTGGCAATGTGTTCTGCATGGATCCTATCTAAAAAAAAGTTAAAAATAAACAAGTTATAAAATAATTAAGCCCCACCCATCCCCTACAAAAACACATGTAAATATATAAAAAAAGAAAAAGATTTTAAAAATAACCCAAAAAATATAAAAAATAACCCAACCCTCCCCTCACATTCGGCGTAATTAAACATTGGCTGTCAACATAATGTTGGCAGCCATAATACATTGCAGTGTAATACTAGTGCAATGTATTATATGGGCGATCAGTAGATCGCTTGTGAGAGCCCTTTCATGGGATAAAAAAAGAGAAAAAAAGTTAATAAACTAATTAATCAGAACACCCTTAAAAACATATGAACCCCTTAACGACGCAGGACGTAAATGTACGTCCTGGTGACGTGGTACTTAACGCACCAGGTCGTACAATTATGTCCTGAGCATAACCGCGGGCATCGGAGCGATGCCAGCATCATGCGCGGCAGGTCCCGGCTGTGCATCGCAGCCAGGGACGCGCAGATAATGGCGGACACCTGCGATTCCGCGGATGTCCGCCATTAACCCCTCAGATGCCGTGATCAATACCGATCACGGCATCTGCAGGATCGTGGTCACTTAACAGGATGATCGGATCGCCCGCAGCGCTGCCGCGGCGATCTGATCATCCTGCACGGCAGACGGAGGTCCCCTCACCTGCCTCCGCTGTCTTCCGGGAGTCTTCTGCTCTGATCTGCCTTCCCGCAGACCAGAGCAGAAGTTCACCGATAACCCTAATCAGTGCTATGTCCTATACATAGCACTGAACAGGATTAGCAATCGAGTGATTGCTTTAAATAGTCCCCTATGGGGACTATTAAAGTGTAAAAATAAAAGTAAAAAAAGTAAAAAAATAGAGTTAAAAAAATTTAAAAAACCCCTCCCCCAATAAAAACGTGAATTGTCCCATTTTCCCTATTTTACCCCCAAAAAGTGTAAAAAAAATATTTTATATACATATTTGATATCGCCGCGTGCGTAAATATCCGAACTATTAAAATAAAATGTAAATGATCCCGTACGGTGAACGGCGTGAACGTAAAAAACAAAAGTCCAAAATAGCTGCTTTTTTATAACATTTTATTCCCAAAAAAATTAATAAAAAATGTAATAAAAGTTTTGTATAAGCAAATTTGGTATTGTAAAAAAGTACAGATCACGGTGCAAAAAATGAGCCCTCATACCGCCGCTATTACGGAAAATTGAAAAAGTTATAGGTCTTCAAAATAGGGGGATTTTAAACGTACTAATTTGGTTAAAAAGTTTGCAACTTTTCTTTAATCGCAACAGTAATAGAAAAGTATATTATCATGGGTATCATTTTAATTGTATTGACCCAGAGAATGAAAGACATATGTCATTTTTACTGTAAATTGTACGGCGTGAAAACAAAACCTTCCAAAATTTGCAAAATTGTGGTTTTCTTTTTAATTTCCCCACACAAATAGTATTTTTTTGGTTGTGCCATACATTTCATGATAAATTTAGTGATGGCATTACAACGGACAACTGGTCACGCAAAAAACAAGCCCTCATACTAGTCTGTGGATGAAAATATAAAAGAGTTATGATTTTTTGAAGGGGAGAAGGAAAAAAAGAAAACGTAAAAATACTTTAAAGTCCTTAAGGGGTTAAAATAGAGATTTTTTTTTTAAACCTCCATAAAACCACTGACAATACCGTAACCATACATTGTCGTTTTGAACAATGCCGAGAGGCATAAGACACTGTCATACCACTGCAGTCTATTAATATATGAGCTATCAAAAGATGGCTGCTTTAAGTCCCTTAATAGGAATAGTTAAAACTTATAAGAAAAAATAAAAAGGTTAATAAAATAATAAAAAAAAACTAAAACTCAGCCTCCACTAAAACATTCCTTTAAAAACATTTTTGTATCATATATAAAATTAAGAAAGCAGAAAAAAATATATAAAAATGGCCAAAAAACTTTATTACCACATAAAAGACTCCTAACGATAGTCATAACCATTCACTGCCTGTTAGCATAATGCTGAGAGGCATATTACACTGCACTAAAATAGTAGTGCAGTGTTTCATAGAAACGTTCAAATCAGTGGTGAAAGGTCGCTCTTTTACGGGAAAGACAAAATTAGAAAGGCAGAAATGCTATGAAAAACAAAAACCTTAATAATAAAAAAAAGTAAATAAATGAAATATAGCTGCAAGCAGCGATTCAGGTGGCCAAGCTGCAAAGCCGGGTTATAATACACGATTGCTGTGACCCCTGATGGTGATGGTGATCGTGGACCATCGTGATCGTGGTGATGTGTGCTAATTTTCACATTGTGCTGACCAGTTATTTAAGAGAAAAGAATGCTTGCAAAATATTGCGCAATCCAAAATGGTGGCCAAACCATGTAAATGTGGTAGAGAAAGGGATTGCGAACATGTGTGCTAATTTTCACATTGTTCTGACCAGTAATTTCAAAGACAACTATGCATGCAGAATATTGCGCAATCAAGTATGGCTGCCAAATCTGGTGATCAATTGTCGTACAAACATGTGTGCTAATTTTTGCACGGTTCTGACCAGTTCTTTTAGAGAAAACTATGTTTGAAGAATATTGTGCTATCCAATATGGCCGCCAAATCTGGTGATCAATATTGGTACAGAAAGTGATCACGAACATGTGTGCTTATTTTCATATCGTTCTGACCTACAATTTTAGAGAAAACTATGTTTGCACAATATTGCGCAATCCAATGTGGCCGCCAAATCTGGGGATCAATAGTGGTACAGGAAGTGATCACGAACATGTGTGCTAATTTTCACATTGTTCTGAAAAAATAACCCCAAAAATATTTAAAAAAATAATCCAAAACCTCCCTCACATTAGCCATAACTAAACATTGGCTGTCAGCATAAGGCTGAAAGGCATAATATACTGCACTACAATACCAGTGCAGTTTATTATATGAGCGATCTGAAGATCACTGGTAAACGCCCTCTTACAGGATTAGTTTGAAAAGTACAAAGAAAAGAAATGGTCGATAAAATAATAAAAAACATTTTGTCAGCATAATGTTGGGAGGCATAAAACATTTAATAAAATAATTCAACCCCCCCCCCCCTTTCAAAATTAAAAGGCATACATTCCCATTACATGATCAACTGTATATAATATAAAAATTGTAGATAAAATATTTAAGAATTTTTTTTTTAAATATACAATATATTTTATGTAAAAAAAATTATCTAGATCCCAATGTATTTCATTTATTTTTTTTTTGTTCCTTTTTCTTATGCGGTTTCGTAATTCCTGAGATAAGCAGTTCTGGCCCTAGAGTGTTATATATATTAGCGTCTGTAGTATGTATCAAGGAACATGTTATCATACCTGTGTCTTTTTACAGGTGACTGATGCCCTGTGAGAAGGTGAACGTGACAAATACCCTCGTCAGCTGCAAGAAAGGAACCACGAGACAGGTAATTAAAGGGGTTATCCACCATAAGGCTGATCTTAGTATGTACCTGCCAGACAGTAATGGACATGCTTAGAAAGGATCTGCGCTTGTTTTGGATCTAAATGGCTATGTTGTGAGATTGCCATAACACTGTGGCTAGCTTTTTGTGAACTGGTATTTCTTGTTTCCGTTTTCTTTTTTTTTACTACAAATCCCATAATTCCATTTTCCTCCCTGCCACACATCAACCACCCCACCCATTGAAACATAAATTAACCTCTTAAGGACGCAGGGCGTATGGATACGCCATGCATTCCTAGTCCTTAAGGACGCAGGGCGTATCCATACACCCGTGGGAATTCCGATCCCCACCGCTAGCCGGTTGGGGACCGGAGCCGGATGCCTGCTGAAATCGTTCAGCAGGCATCCCGGCATATCGCCCAGGGGGGTCATTATGCCCCCCCATGTCGGCGATCGTCAGTCCAGCAATCTGTCCAGCAATTCAGTCCAGCGATCTACGGCGATTCCGGGTCAATCGGGTCTCCAGTGACCCGGTGACCCGGAATTACTGGCTGTTCGGGGCCGTCTCTGACGGCCCCGAACAGCCAGAGCCTGCAGGGGTGAGGTGGCACTGGTGCCACCTCACGATCGCCCTGATTCGTCGGCCGGATTACCGGCCGACCAATCAAGGCGCCTGCTGCGGGTGTCACTCCCGCACCCGCTCCGCCCCTCTTCTGGAGGACGTGATCGGGTGCGGGAAGACGACCCCGGGTGCTGGGGACCCCGATCCCCGGCGTCCATGTTGGGATCGGGGCCCCAGGAGCGGCGGCGGCGGCGAGGGACTTTCCTGCGATGAAGCAGCAGCAGGAGGTGAGTTACAGCCTCCTGCTGTTGCTTAGCAACAGCTCCCAGCATGCAAAAAGGGCATGCTGGGAGCTGTAGTTATGCAACAGCAGGAGGCAGACCACCACAACTCCCAGCATTCCCTTATGGGCATGCTGGGACTTATGGTTTTGCAACAGCTGGAGGCACATTCTTTCTATGGAAAAGTGTACCTTCAGCTGTTGTATAACTACAACTCCCAGCTTGCACAATCAGCTAAAGTGCATGCTGGGAGTTGTAGTGGTGCATCTGCTGGTGGCATAACTACAACTCCCAGCATGCCCGTTGGCTGTCGGTGACTGCTGAGAGTTGTAGTTTTGCAACAGCTGAAGGCACACTGGTTGTGAAACTTAGAGTTTTTTTTTTTACCTAACTCAGTGTTTCACGACCGGTGTGCCTCCAGCTGTTGCAAACTACAACTCCCAGCAGTCACCTTACACCATGCACCATACATGCTGGGAGTTGTAGTTTTGCAACAGCTGGAGGCACACTGGTTTTGAAACACTGAGTAAGGTCACAAACTCCGTGATACATAACCAGTGTGCCTACAGCTGTTGCAAAACTAAAACTCTCAGCATGTACAGTCTGTCAGCGCATGCTGGGAGTTGTAGTTTTGCAACAGCTGGATGTCCCCCCCAATGTGAATGTACAGGGTACACTCACATGGGCGGAGGCTTACAGTAAGTATCGGGCTGCAAGTTTGAGCTGCAGCAAATTTTCTGCAACAGCTGAAACTGCCAGCGAGAAACTACTGTGAACCCCCGCCCGTGCGACTGTACCCTAAAAACACTACACTACACTAACACAAAAAATAAACTAAAAAGTAAAAAACACTACATATACACATACCCCTACACAGCCCCCCTCCCCTCCCCAATAAAAATGAAAAACGTCTGGTACGCAACAGTTTCCAAAACGGAGCCTCCAGCTGTTGCAAAACAACAACTCCCAGTATTGTCGGACAGCCGTTGACTGTCCAGGCATGCTGGGAGTTTTACAACAGCTGGAGGCACCCTGTTTGGGAATCACTGGCGTAGAATACCCCTATGTCCACCCCTATGCAATCCCTAATTTAGGCAAATGCGCATGGCGCTCTCACTTTGGAGCCCTGTCGTATTTCAAGGCAACAGTTTAGGGTCACATATGGGGTATCGCCGTACTCGGGAGAAATTGGGCTTCAAATTTTGGGGGGTATTTTCTGCTTTTACCCTTTTTAAAAATGTAAAGTTTTTGGGAAAAGAAGCATTTTAGGTAAAAATTTTTTTTTTTTTTACATATGCAATAGTCGTGAAACGCCTGTGGGGTATTAAGGTTCACTTAACCCCTTGTTACATTGCCTGAGGGCTCTAGTTTCCAAAATGGTATGCCATGTGGGTTTTTTTTGCGGTCCTGGCACCATAGGGGCTTCCTAAATGCGGCATGCCCCCAGAGCAAAATTTGCTTTCAAAAAGCCAAATGTGATTCCTTCTCTTCTGAGACTTGTCGTGCGCCAACAGAGCACTTTTCACCCCCATATGGGGTGTTTTCTGAATCGGGAGAAATTGGGTTTCAAATTTTGGGGGGTATTTTCTGCTTTAACCCTTTGTATAAATGTAAATTTTTTGGGAAACCAAGCATTTTAGGTAAATTTTTTTATTTTTTTTTACATATGCAAAAGTCGTGAAACACCTGTAGGGTATTAAGGTTCACTTTACCCCTTGTTACGTTCCCCGAGGGGTCTAGTTTCCAAAATGGTATGCCATGCGTTTTTTTTTTGCTGTCCTGGCACCATAGGGGCTTCCTAAATGTGGCATGCCCCCAGAGCAAAATTTCCTTCAAAAAAGCCAAATGTGACTCCTTCTCTTCTGAGACCTGTAGTGCGCCAGCAGAGCACTTTTCACCCCCATATGGGGTGTTTTCTGAATTGGGAGGAATTGAGCTTCAAATTTTGGGGGGTATTTTCTGCTATTACCCTTTTTAAAAATGTTAAACTTTAGGGAAACCAAGCATTTTAGGTAAAAATTATTATTATTTTTTTTTACATATGCAAAAGTCGTGAATCACCTGTGGGGTATTAAGGTTCACATTACCCCTTGTTACGTTCCCCGAGGGGTCTAGTTTCCAAAATGGTATGCCATGTGTTTTTTTTTGCTGTTCTGGCACCATAGGGGCTTCCTAAAGGTGACATGCCCCCCAAAAACCATTTGACGCTCCTTCCCTTCTGAGCCCTCTACTGCGCCCGCCGAACACTTTACATAGACATATGAGGTATGTCCTTACTCGAGAGAAATTGGGTTTAAAATTCAAGTAAACATGTTCTCCTTTTTACCCCTTGCAAAAATTCAAAAATTGGGTCTACAAGAACATGCGAGTGTAAAAAATGAAGATTGTGAATTTTCTCCCTCACTTCGCTGCTATTCCTGTGAAACCCATAAAGGGTTAAAACGCTTACTGAATGTCATTTTGAATACTTTCGGGGGTGCAGTTTTTATAATGGGGTCATTTATGGGGTATTTCTAATATGAAGACCCTTCAAATCCACTTCAAACCTGAACTGGTCCCTGAAAAAAAGCGAGTTTCCAAATTTTGTGAAAAATTGGAAAATTGCTGCTGAACTTTGAAGCCCTCTGGTGTCTTCCAAAAGTGAAAACTCATCAATTTTATGATGCAAATATAAAGTAGACATATTGCATATGTGAATAAAAAAAAATATTTGGAATATCTATTTTCCTTAGAAGCAGAGAGCTTCAAAGTTAGAAAAATGCAAAATTTTCAAATTTTTCATCAAATTTTGGGATTTTTCACCAAGAAAGGATGCAAGTTACCAAAAATTTTTACCACTAAGTTAAAGTAGAATATGTCACGAAAAAACAATCTCGGAATCAGAATGATAACTAAAAGCATTCCAGAGTTATTAATGTTTAAAGTGACAGTGGTCAGATTTGCAAAAAATGGCCGAGTCCTTAAGGTGAAAAAGGGTTCAGTCCTTAAGGGGTTAACTGCATCCATTGAAAAGACCTGTGGTTTTCAATCAGGGTGCCTACAACTGTTGCATTAGTTGCAGATTGATCTCTCTCCCACCAAGCAATCTCTCCACCCATTGAAGCAGACAGACTCCCTGTCATTAGCTGACTAGTGAGTCAGGTCTTGGCCGCATTGCAACCTGGGAAAAATCTGAGAGAACAGTAATTTGGTATGCTGTTAAAAATAAATATTGGGGTGAACATCACAGAAGAACTGTGAGAAAACGGTCACACACAGGTACAGACACTATATTATGAACTACACAAAATTTACAGCCGCTGTAGCATAGTCAATTAAAAATTCCTGGAATACCCTTTTAATATTTATATTAATTACTGATAACAATCAGGCTAGATGTAAAAAATATAGACCTGCAGAGATGTTATAGTCTCTCCCTTATACCCTCAAGGACACAGCCTATTTTGACCTTAAGAACGCAGCCGTTTTTTGCAAATCTGACCATTGTCACTTTAAGCATTAATAACTCTGGGATGCTTTTATGAATTTGGTTTCTGAGATAGCTTTTTCATGACATATTCACCTTTTTTACAGGCAAATTTATGTCGATACTTGCATAATTTCTTGGTGAAAAAATCCCAAATTTCATGAAAAATTCGAAAATTTCGAATTTTTCGAACTTTGAAGCTCTCTGCTTGTAAGGAAAGTGGACATTCCAAATAAATGAGATGTTGATTCACATATACAATATGTCTAGTTTGTGTTTGCATCATAAACTTGACATGTTTTTACTTCTTGAAGACATTATAGGGCTTTTTAGTTTAGCAGCAATTTTCCAATTTTTCATGAAAATTTGTAAATCGGAATTTTTCAGGGACCAGTTCAGTTTCGAAGTGAATTTGAGGGTCTTTATGTTAGAAATACCCTATAATGGACCCCATTATGAAAACTGCACCCCTTTAAGTATTCAAAATTACATTCAGAAAGTTTGTTAACTCTTTAGGTGTTTCACAGGAATAGGAGCAAAGTGGAGGAGAAAATTCAAAATCTATTTTTTTTTCACTAACATGTTCTTGTAAACCCATTTTTCTTCATTTTGCAAGGGGTAATAGGTAAAAATGTCCCCCAAAATGTGTAACCCTATTTCTCTCGAGTAAGGAAAATACCTCATATGTGGATGTAAAGTGTTCTGCGGGTGCAGTAGAGGGCTCAGAAGGGAAGAAGCGACAATGGGATTTTGGAGAGCGAATTTAGCTGAAATGGTTTTGGGGGGGCATGTCACATTTAGCAAGCTCCCATGGTGCCAGAACAGCAAAAAAAAAAAAACACATGGCACACTATTTGGGAAACTACACCCCTCAAGGCATGTAACAAGGGGTACAGTGAGCCGTAACACCCCACAGGTGTTTAACGAATTTTCACTATAGTTGGACGTGAAAATGAAAAATTTTATTTTTTTCACTAAAATGCTGGTGCAACACCAAATGTTTCATTTTCACAAGAATAGGTAAAAATGTCCCCCAAAATTTTTAACCCCATTTCTCTCGAGTAAGGAAATACCTCATATGTGGATATAAAGTGCTCTGTGGATGCACTAGAGGGTTCAGAAGGGAAGGAGCAACAATGGGATTTTGGAAAGTGAATTTTGCTGAAATGTTTTTTGCGGGGCATGTCACATTTAGGAAGCCCCCATGGTGCCATAACAGCAAAAAAAACAAAAAAACATGGCATAATATTTTGGAAACTACACCCTCAAGGAACGTAACAAGGGGTATAGTGAGCCTTAACACCCCACAGATGATTGACGAATTTTCGCTAAAGTTGGACGTGAGAATGAAACATTTTATTTTTTTCACTAAAATGCTGGTGTTATCCCAAATTTTTCATTTTTACAAGGGGTAATAGGAGAAAAAGCCCCCCAAAATTTGTAACACAATTTCTTCTGAGTATGGAAATACCCCATATGTGGATGTAAAGTGCTCTGTGGGTGAACTACAATGCTCAGAAAAGAAGGAGGAAGGAGCGCATTGGGCTTTTGGAAAGATAATTTGCTTGGAATAGAAGTCGGGGGCCTTGTGCGTTTACAAAGCCCCTGTGCTACCAGAACAGCGGAACCCCGGCACATGTGATACTATTTTGGAAACTACACCCCTCACAAAATGTAATAATGGGTATAGTGAGCATTTACACCCCACTGGCATTTCACAGATTTTTTGAACAGTGAGCTGTGCAAACGAAAAATTTAATTTTTCTTTTTCACGGACCACTGTTCCAAAAATCTGTCAGGCACCTGTGGGGTGTAAATGCTCACTGTACCCCTTATTACATTCCATGAGGGGGTGTAGTTTCCAAAATGGGGTCACATGTGGGGGAGTTCCGCTGTTCTGGCACTATGGGTAAATACACATGGCCTTCAATTCCAGCCTAATTCTCTCTCAAAAAGCCCAATGGTGCTCCTTATTTTCTGAGCCCTGTAGTTTGCCAGCAGAACACCATAGTGCCATAGTGTGTGATGATTCTGAGGATGTGGAATCATTGTGGGTAGAATTACAAAAGTAGGGAAATATTGAAAAAATTGTATTTGGTGTAATCTACAGACCCCCTAATATCACTGAAGAGATAGAAGGTCAGCTGTATAAACAAATAGAGAGGGCCGCCCGGGCAGGTACAGTGGTAATAATGGGAGATTTTAACTATCCAGATATAGATTGGGGCCGGGGGCTGGCTAAAACTACAAAGGGGAGAAAATTCCTAAATTTATTGCAGGATAATTTAATGGGCCAGTTTGTGGAGGACTCAACAAGAAGTGATGCCTTGTTGGATCTGATCATTTCCAACAACGCAGAGCTGGTTGGTAATGTAACTGTGTGAGAAAACCTTGGTAATAGCGACCACAATATAGTTACTTTTGACTTAAAATGTAGAAAACAAAGACAGACAGGGAAGGCAAAAACATATAACTTAAAAAAGGCAAATTTCCCTGGGCTGAGAGCTGCACTACAGGACATAGACTGGGGGGAGGTGTTCTCAAATACTGATACAGAAGGTAAATGGGACATCTTTAAATCAACTCTAAATAACTATACAGCTAAATATATACCAAAGGGGAACAAATATAAACGATTAAAACTAAATCCTACATGGCTGACAAATGATGTTAACCCCTTAAGGACCGAGCCCTTTTTCACCTTAAGGACCGGAGCGTTTTTTGCAATTCTGACCACTGTCACTTTAAACATTTATAACTCTGGAATGCTTTTAGTTATCATTCTGATTCCGAGATAGTTTTTTCGTGACATATTCTACTTTAACTTAGTGGTAAAATTTTATGGTAACTTGCATCCTTTCTTGGTGAAAAATCACCAAATTTGATGGAAAAAAATGAAAATTTTGCATTTTTCTAACTTTGAAGCTCTCTGCTTGTAAGGAAAATGGATATTCAAAATATTTTTTTTTGGGTTCACATATACAATATGTCTACTTTATGTTTGCATCATAAAATTTATGAGTTTTTACTTTTGGAAGACGCCAGAGGGCTTAAAAGTTCAGCAGCAATTTTGAAATTTTTCACAAAATTTTCAAACTCGCTATTTTTCATGGACCAGTTCACGTTTGAAGTGGATTTGAAGGGCCTTCATATTAGAAATGCCCCATAAAAGACCCCATTATAAAAACTACACCCCCCAAAGTATTCAAAATGACATTCAGTAAGTGTATTAACCCTTTAGGTGTTTCACAGGAATAGCAGCAAAGTGAAGGAGAAAATTCAAAATCTTCATTTTTTACACTCGCATGTTCTTGTAGACCCAATTTTTAAATTTTTGCAAGGGGTAAAAAGGAGAAAATTTTTACTTGTATTTGAAACCCAATTTCTCTCGAGTAAGCACATATCTCATATGTCTATGTTAATTGTTCAGCGGGCGCAGTAGAGGGCTCAGAAGGGAAGGAGCGTCAAATGGTTTTTGGGGGGCATGTCACCTTTAGGAAGCCCCTATGGTGCCAGGACAGCCAAAAAACACACATGGCATACCATTTTGGAAACTAGACTCCTCAGGGAACGTAACAAGGGGTAAAGTGAACCTTAATACCCCACAGGTGTTTCACGACTTTTGTATATGTAAAAACATTTTTTTTTTTACCTAAAATGCTTGGTTTTCCAAAAATTTAACATTTTTAAAAAGTGTAATAGCAGGAAATACCCCCCAAAATTTGAAACCCAATTTCTCCCGATTCAGAAAACACCCCATATGGGGGTGAAAAGTGCTCTGCTGGCGCACTACACATGGCATACCATTTTGGAAACTAGACCCCTCGGGGAACGTAACAAGGGGTAATGTGAACTTTAATACCCTACAGGTGTTTCACGACTTTTGCATATGTGAACATTTTTTATTTTTTTTTACCTAAAATGCTTGGTTTCCCAAAATTTTTACATTTTTAAAAAGGGTAATAGCAGAAAACACCCCCCAAAATTTGAAGCCCAATTTCTCCCGATTCAGAAAACACCCCATATGGGGTGAAAAGTGCTCTGCTGGCGCACTACAGGTCTCAGAAGAGAAGGAGTCACGTTTGGCTTTTTGAAAGCAAATTTTGCTCTGGGGGCATGCCGCATTTAGGAAGCCCCTATGGTGCCAGGACAGCAAAAAAAAAAAACACATGGCATACCATTTTGGAAACTAGACCCCTCGGGGAACGTAACAAGGGGTTAAGTGAACCTTAATACCCCACAGGTGTTTCATGACTTTTGTATATGTAAACATTTTTTTTTTTTTTTACCTAAAATGCTTGTTTTCCCCAAAATTTTACATTTTTAAAAAGGGTAATAGCAGAAAATACCCCACAAAATTTGAAGCCCAATTTCTCCCGAGTACGGAGATACCCCATATGTGGCCCTAAACTGTTGCCTTGAAATACGTGAGAGCGCCATGCGCATTTGAGGCCTAAATTAGGGATTGCATAGGGGTGGACATAGGGGTATTCTACGCCAGTGATTCCCAAACAGGGGGCCTCCAGCTGTTGTAAAACTCCCAGCATGCTTGGACAGTCAGTGGCCATCTGGCAATACTGGGAGTAGTTGTTTTGCAACAGCTGGAGGCTCCGTTCTGGAAACAGTGGCGTACCAGACGTTTTTTTTATTTTTATTGGGGAGGGGGGCTGTGTAGGGGTATGTGTATATGTAGTGTTTTTTACTTTTTATTTTATTGTGTGTTAGTGTAGTGTTTTTAGGGTACAGTCACACGGGCGGGGGTTCACAGTAGTTTCTCGCTGGCAGTTTGAGCTGCGGCAGAAAATTTGACGCAGCTCAAACTTGCAGCCGGATACTTACTGTAATCCTCCGCCCATGTGAGTGTACCCTGTACGTTCACATTGGGGGGGAACATCCAGCTGTTGCAAAACTACAACTCCCAGCATGTAAGGTCTATCAGTGCATGCTGGGAGTTGTAGTTTTGCAACCGCTGATGGCTCCGTTTTGGAAACAGTGACGTACCAGACATTTTTCATTTTTATTGGGGAGGGGAGGGGGGCTGTGTAGGGGTATGTGTATATGTAGTGTTTTTTACTTTTTATTTTATTGTGTGTTAGTGTAGTGTAGTGTTTTTAGGGTACAGTCACACGGGCGGGGGGTTCACAGTAGTTTCTCGCTGGCAGTTTGAGCTGCGACAGAAAATTTGCCGCAGCTCAATCTTGCAGCCGGATACTTACTGTAATCCTCCGCCCATGTGAGTGTACCCTGTACGTTCACATTGGGGGGGGGGGGGAGAAACATCCAGCTGTTGCAAAACTACAACTCCAAGCATGTACGGTCTATCAGTGCATGCTGGGAGTTGTAGTTTTGCAACAGCTGGAGACACACAGGTTGTGAAACACCGAGTTTGGTAACAAACTCAGTGTTTTGCAACCAGTGTGCCTTCAGCTGTTGCAAAAGCTACAACCCCCAGCATGTACGGACAGCGGAAGGGCATGCTGGGTCTTGTAGTTATGCAACAGCCGGAGGCATACTACATTGGCTGGGGATGCTGGGGATTGTAGTTATGCAACAGCTGGAGACACACTGGTTTACTACTTAACTCAGTGTGTCTTCAGCTGTTGCAAAACTACAACTCTCAGCAGTCACCGACAGCCAACGGGCATGCTGGGAGTTGTAGTTATGTAACCACCAGATGCACCACTACAACTCCCAGCATGCACTTTAGCTGATTGTGCAAGCTGGGAGTTGTAGTTACACAACAGCTGAAGGTACACTTTTACATAGAAAGAATGTGCCTTCAGCTGTTGCAAAACTACAAGCCCCAGCATGCCCATAAGGGCATGCTGGGAGTTGTGGTGGTCTGCCTCCTGCTGTTGCATAACTACAGCTCCCAGCATGCCCTTGTTGCATGCTGGGAGCTGTTGCTAAGCAACAGCAGGAGGCTGTCACTCACCTCCAACGATCCAGCCGCACAGGTCAGTCCCTCGTCGTCTCCGCCGCCGCCGCCGCTCTTGGGGCCCCGATCCCAACAGGGACGCCGGGGATCGGGGTCCCCAGCACCCGGGGTCGTCTTCCCGCACCCGCTCACGTCCTCCGGAAGAGGGGCGGAGCGGGTTGCGGGAGTGACACCCTTAGCAGGCGCCCTGATTGGTCGGCCGGTAATCCGGCCGAAGAATCAGGGCGATCGTGAGGTGGCACCAGTGCCACCTCACCCCTGCTGGCTCTGGCTGTTCGGGGCCGTCTCTGACGGCCCCAATCAGCCAGTAATTCCGGGTCATCGGGTCACTGGAGACCCGATTGACCCGGAATCTGCCGCAGATCGCTGGACTGAATTGTCCAGCGATCTGCGGCCATCGCCGACATGGGGGGACATAATGACCCCCCTGGGCGATATGCCGGGATGCCTGCTGAACGATTTCAGCAGGCATCCGGCTCCGGCTCCCCTCCGGCTAGCGGTGGGGGCCGGAAATGCTCAGGGCGTATCCATACGCCCTCGGTCCTTAAGGACTTGGAAACGGGGCGTATGGATACGCCCTATGTCCTTAAGGGGTTAAAAGAGCAATAAACAACAAAAAAATAGCCTTCAAAAAATTCAAATCTGATGGGTCAGCTATAACATTTAAACAGTACAAGGAGCTTAATAAAATCTGTAAATGTAATAAAAACAGCAAAAATTCAAAATGAGAAACAGGTGGCCAAAGAAAGCAAAACTAATCCTAAATATTTTTTTTAGATATATAAATACAAAAAAAACAAGGACAGAGCATGTAGGACCCCTTGATAATGATAATGGGGAGGTTGTCACGGGCGATCAAGAGAAGGCGGAGCTACTGAATGGGTTCTTTAGTTCTGTATATACTATGGAAGAAGGAGCTGACATTGGACAGGTCAGTGCTGGTAACACATCATGTAATGTACTGAACTGGCTTAATGTAGAGATGGTACAAGGTAAGTTAAGTAAAGTAAATGTAAGCAAATCTCCAGGACCGGATGGACTACACCCAAGAGTTCTTAGAGAGGTAAGTTCAGTAATATCTGTACCCTTGTTCATGATATTTAGAGATTCTCTGGTGTCTGGTATTGTGCCAAGGGACTGGCGCAAGGCGAATGTGGTACCAATCTTCAAGAAGGGCTCTAGGTCTTCCCCAGGAAACTATAGACCGGTAAGTTTAACGTGCATTGTGGGTAAATTGTTTGAAGGACTTATACGGGATTACATACAGGAATACATAGGGGATAATTGTATTATAAGTGATAACCAGCATGGGTTTACTAAGGATAGAAGTTGTCAAACCAATCTAATTTGCTTTTATGAAGAGGTGAGTAGAAGCCTTGACAGAGGAATGGCTGTGGATATAGTGTTTCTGGATTTTGCAAAAGCGTTTGATACTGTCCCTCATAGACGTCTGACAGGTAAGTTAAGGTCTTTGGGCTTGGAAACTGTAGTTTGTAACTGGATTGAACACTGGCTCATGGATCGTACCCAGAGAGTGGTGGTCAATGATTCGTACTCTGATTGGTCCCCATTTATTAGTGGCTTACCCCAAGGTTCTGTACTGGGACCGCTGTTGTTTAATTTATTTATCAATGATATAGAGAATGGCATTAAGAGCTCTGTTTATATCTTTGCAGATGACACCAAGCTTTGTAGCACGGTACAGTCTATAGAGGACGTGTATAGGTTACAAGATGACTTGGATAAGTGTCTGGGCATCCACTTGGCAAATGAGGTTCAATGTGGATAAATGTAAAGTTATGCCTCTGGGTACTAATAACCTGCATGCATCGTATGTCTTAGGGGGGATTAAACTGGCAGAGTCACTGGTAGAGAAGGATCTGGGTGTACTTGTAGATCACAGATTACAGAATAGCATGCAATGTCAGGCTGCTGCTTCCAAGGCCGGCAGGATATTGTCATGTATCAAAAGAGGCATGGACTCAAGGGACAGGGACATAATACTCCCCCTTTATAAAGCATTGGTACGGCCTCACCTGGAATATGCTGTTCAGTTTTGGTCGCCTGTTCATAAAAGGGACACTGTGGAGCTGGAGAGGGTGCAGAGACATGCTACTAAACTAATATGGGGCATGGAACATCTTAGCTATGAGGAGCGATTAAAGGAGTTACAATTGTTTAGTCTTGAGAAGAGACATTTAAGGGGGGATATGATAAACGTATATAAGTATATAAATGGCCCATATAAAAAATATGGAGAAAAACTGTTCCAGGTTAAACCCCCCCAAAGGACGAGGGGGCACTCCCTCCATCTGGAGAAGAAAAGGTTTAGTCTAAAGGGGCGACACGCCTTCCTTACCGTGAGGACTGTGAATTTACGGAACGGTCTACCTCAGGAACTGGTCACAGCAGGAACAATTAACAGCTTTAAAACAGGGTTAGATACATTCCTGGAACAAAATAACATTAATGCTTATGCAGAATTATAAAACTACAATCCTTCCCCTTATCCCCTTACACCCTTCCCTTCAATTCCCTGGTTGGACTTGATGGACATATGTCTTTTTTTAACCATGCTAACTATGTAACTATGTAACACTTTACATCCACATGTGGGGTATTTATATAATATATATTTTTTTTTTACATTAACATGCTGGTGTAAACCCCAACTTTACCTTTCATACTGGGTAAAAGGAGAAATAGCCTACCAAAATTTATTAGGCAATTTCCCCATGAGTATGGAAATATGTGGCCCTAAACTGTTGCCTTGAAATACGACAGGGCTCCGAAGCGAGAGAGCGCCATGCGCATTTGAGGCCTAAATTAGGTATTTGCATAGGGACAGACACGGCAGTGTTCCCCAAACTGGGTGCCTCCAGCTGTTGCAAAACTCCCAGCATGCCTGAACTGTCAATGGCTGTTCGGCAATGCTGGGAGTTATTTTGCAACAGCTGCAGGCTCCGCCTTGGAAACACTGCCATATGAGACATTTTTTTTTTTTTTATTGGGCGGTGGGGGTGGGGGGTCCAGTGTAAGGGGGTGTATATGTAGTGTTTTACCCTTTATTTTGTGTTAGTGTAGTGTTTTTAGGGTACATTCACACGGGCAAGGGTTCACAGCAAGTTTCCCGCTGGGAGTTTGAGCTGCGGGGGAAAATTTGCTGCAGCTCAAACTGAAAGGGAAACTCGTGTAAACCTCCGCCCGTGTGAATGTACCCTGTACAACTTTGACCTCCCTGCCCTGTGATTCACCGCTGTTCGGCCAATCGCAGGGGATAGGAGGAGGTGGCACCCCTTCCACCTCGCTCCTATCATTTAGGATGATGGGAGCTGTCTCTGACAACTCTGATCATCCCTATTTTCCGGGCTATCGGGTCACCAGAGACCCGATCAGCCCGGAAAAGCCATCATTCGCTGGTCAGAATTGACCAGCGAATCACGTTCAGAATTGATCAGCAGTCATCCCGTTCCGATCACTGCATCCTGAGACGCGGTGATCAAGAAACGTAGCGCCGTAAATGTTAAGGGGTTATACATGAAGATATATGTGTTGTTAATAAGTATATCGTTTATGGACAGCTTCTTATATAACACAAGCATATCTCAGGTACAGAGATTAGGAACATTTATGATCCTTATTCTCTGTTTTTTATTTGTAGGAATCCCCTTTTTCAATATTTAAAAGAAAACTGTCACATGTTCACTCCTGCACTAACCTTTCATACTTATTGTAGGCCCAAAAATGAATCTGCATGATGTGTCCGCCATGTTATATGAATTCTCAGAAGATCCAAGTAATAGGCCTAAGTGAGTATCTCTCTAGAAATGTGTATTCCTGTCATTGTTTGAAAAGGTGTCATCCCGTCTAAGAGAACTAGGGAAATGATAAACAAATAAGACAATGGTTTATTGATAGTGCTTTACCAAACAATGACAGAAGTCTTGGGAGAATCAAATACTGGGGGATCTTTTAATCTTAACCGTGTTAGCTGGGATTTCACACAATAACTTGCATATTTACTAAGATAGTGATACCGGGGGACTGTAAACAAAAAGACATGTCCCTGAGTGTCAGTCTAAAATGACTAGTTTCAGCCAGCCAAAAGGTGAACTAAAGGCTAATATTAATGTTTTTATAAAGCATTCTTATAATATGATCTCTGTAGCATGAATATGCTATCTTGCCCTATTATACAATATTGATATATTTAACAATATATATATAACTGATAGATAGTGGCATTATACGGTCATGTATTTGAGTTGCCTGCTAAGTTATTCAGGAATAGCATATTATATGATGATAAATATAGTAGCCATGATACATGAGATAGATATATCTATCACTTATGGTGAATTTAATCACACGTAGAATGTACAGGTTATAATTAATGATTAGCTGTTAGATGTTATGTGACTAGACATGTGACTAGCCCTGATTTCCATACACACACACACCAGTCATAATTGGATAATACCTTATTACTTAGGTGGATCCTTAAGATAGGAAAGAAGCTAAAAGCAGGTGTAAGGAGGACACAGGGAGACTGACTGAATGAAACACAGACACACAAACAGAGGGCATCCCATCTTTATCACAGAAGTTCCTAGAGGCTACCTGAAGGGGCAGAGCCTTGAAGAGCCAAGGAGAAAAACTTTAGTCCATAAGTAATTTCTTATCTGATAACCAGTTATGACTTCAGGCGTTTCCATGGACCCCGGGCAGCCATCTTTCTTTCATCCAGAAGTACTCTTGGTAAGATACACAGGTTTCTTATTTGATTAAGTTACCTCATTTTTATGTGGACCAAATTATGTTATGTACAGTAGCAGACCGGCTTATAGATAACCTCAATTATGAGATGGTAATAGTATTTTATAAGCCACACCCCCTTCTCCTGCAGATTAACGGGGCGCGTCTTATGGGGATCAATGCAATCTTCATATTGCATATTAGGATAGTCTGTTGGGATCCTACTCAGCTACAACACATGACATAATAATAATTTCCACGAGAAAACTTAATTTAAGTCTTCCTAAGTAGTAAAGTACTATGAATTGAATATTTAGTTCTTTATCTTATCAGAGATAGTTGTGGTTAGAACTGGGCGGTGTTTATTCCCATTTTATACATGTAAAATGCACATACGATATCATATAATCTGGTGATCCCTATGCAAAGTAATATACTGATATCTAAACTAACCTATTTCTGTGATAATCTTTTTATAATTTCATTTGTATTATGGTCTGTTTTCATTACTCTTTAATGTTTAATCAATTGTAACCAATAAATGTACATATCATTTTTATAATAACTGCGTTATTATTTTATTTTATTGCAAAAGTTACTCTACCGCTACTTTAAAGAACTCATATCTGGGAAAATAATCGGGCCCAGATATGGTGAATTGCATTGTTTGTATATTTTTGGCAATTCATAACGGTCATAATATTTTTCATAATTTTGTTGACCACAATTAATAAATCATAATTCATAAATATGTTATTTACCCAGACAAACCACAGGTACTGACGGATAGTGCAGTTAATTCATATGATCCCTACCTTGCCCGGATCCTTCAAGCCGTTCGCCCGCAATCTTAGTTTTTCTATATATGCAAATGTGGCTGTAACTGGCATGGGTGGGGTTTTCAGTAGCCTAATGGCACTGTGACGTCAGCACCACCAATGCGCAGCTTGCCCGCTTATGAAAATGTATCTACCCTCCCTCCGGCTCTCCCTCTCCCCCGCAGCTCCTAACTGACATGCACAGTGAAGACCAGTTAGGAGCTGCGGGGAGAGGGAGAGCCGGAGGGAGGGGCAATGAATATTCATAAGCGGGCGGCACTGACGTCACAGTGCCACTAGGCTCCTGAAAACCCCACTTGTGCCAGTTGCAGCCACATTTGCATACATAGAAAAACTAAGATTGCGGGTGAACGGCTGGATGGATCCAGGCAAGGTAGGGATCATATGAATTAGCGTCCCCTGCACTGTCCGTCTGTGCATGTGGTTAGTGCGGGAGTGAACATGTGACAGCTTTCCTTTAACACCTTAAGGACCAATACAAGTAAACCTCTATGCCCCTGAAAGACCAGGCCTGTTTTTTCAAATCGGGGATGTCTGACTTTATTAGAGAATTACTCTGGTAACAGACGTACTCACTGATATGGTGCAGTATCCGCTCAGATCCTCGCCCCTGGCTTCCGTGCTTGGACTGGAGGGTGGCGTGCCCTTCCGAACGAACAGCAATATAGTAAAGTATCCAGCACCAGGAAGGCAGGTAAAATTCCTCTTTTATTGTAGCATCAATAAAAATAAGATACACAGGAACGTAGTAGCCAACGCGTTTCGGGCTGTGGCGCCCTTAGTCATGGCATAAAAAACTTAGTAACACCATTGTACTTATATGCACCGATAACAAGTCGCATGGGTGTTGTTAGTTACACAAAGCTAAAAAATGCGGCATGGATTACACCCGGAGTGGGTCCTCTTGTTTCAGAAAACATGGATAAATTACATATTGATTAAATTGACATATTGATTTAACTAATAGCTGGCATCATGTGTTTTTGTCTTTGCAGAGTAACATAAGTAAAACACTGTAAAAAAATATAGATTTGATGTTGCTCTTTTGTGTAGATGCAGGCTGGATCCACCCAATTGTGCAATCCGATACATTTATCCATGTTTTCTGAAACAAGAGAACCCACTCCAGGTGAAATCCATGCCGCATTTTTTAGCTTTGTGTAACTAACAACACCCATGTGACTTGTTATCGGTGCATATAAGTACAATGGTGTTACTACGTTTTTTATGCCATGACTAAGGGTGCCACAGCCCCAAACGCATAGGCTACTACATTCCTGTGTATCCTATTTTTATTGATGCTACAATAAAAGAGGAATTTTACCTGCCTTCCTGGTGCTGGATATTTTTCTAAATTACTCTGGTAACGTTTTGCTAATCACGATAATTCTGACATTGTTTTTTTTTCACAAGTTGTCCTTCATGTACATAGTAAAAGTAAGCCGATATCATTTGTAGTTTTTTTGTACAATGCTAAAAATCATGAAATAAAAAAATAAAAAAAGATTTTTTGCTATTTTAACACTAGTAGGTTGCATATATGACCAAATAGTTTATGAAACTTATACTTTCAGATGTCTAATTTATTTTCAAAGCATTTCTGTTGTTTTTAATTAACATTTTAAATGAATTAGAAGCCTAACAATTTAATTTGAAATTTAGAAAATGTGGAAAATTTGAAAAGTGCATCTTTTTTCTATGTTTGCAGGAATTTGAAGGTGGTGGAACATAGCCCCCCCCCCCCCCAATGACCCCATTTTAAAAACTAGACCCCTCAAGGTATTCGCTAGGGGTTACAAAGAATATTTTGACACCATCAATTTTTGGCAGGAATTATTACAAAGTCAGTGTAAAAAATTCGAAATTTGCTTTTTTTCACAAATGCATCATTTGTGGGACATATTTTTTGTACCTTGCTTCTGAAGAAATACGCCCTATATTTTATTGAGCTGCTCGGCCCGTGTTTGGAAATACCTCCGCTTAGGCCATATTTGTTTCCTTGGCCCCGTGGTAGGACCCAGAAGGAGAGGAGCACCATTTGGCTTTCAGGGCATCATTTTAGGCCAAATGGATTATAGGCCGCACTTCATGCATGCAAAGGGTTTTAGCTGTCAGGACCATAAAAAAAAACACAAGTGACCCCATTTTGGAAACTACACCCCCTAACATATTCATCTAGACCAAAAGTGAGTACTTTGAGTCCTTTTTGTGTGGCTTGTATGATTACAAAGTCAGTTGAAAAATTACAATTTTCTTTCTTTTCTTCACAAATGCATCATTTGTGGGACATATTTTTTTGTACATTGCATCTGAAAAGTCGAATATGTGCCCCATATTTTATAATGCTGTTCGTCCCGTGTTTGGTAATACCCCCGCTTAGGCCATGTCTGGGTGCATGGTCACATGGTGAGACCCAAAAGGAGAGGAGCACCATTTGGCTTTCAGGATATCATTATTCAACTTGCAAAATATTCTAGCTGTTAGAACAATACTGCACCCCAAGAAGTGACCCCATTTTCAAAACTACACCCCCTGAAGTATTCACCTAGGGCAAAAGTGAGTACGTTGAGCCCTTATTGTGTGGCTAGAATTATTTCAAAGTCAGTGGAAAAAAATATCAATTAGCTTTTTTTTCTACAAATTCTTTATTTGTGGGACATTATTGTGGTAAGCCGCTTTTGAAATGGAGGAAATGTGCCCGATATTTTATCACGCAGTTAATCCCGGGCTGGGCAGTACCCCTACTTAGGCCATATCTGGTTGCCTGAATGCCTGGTAGGACCAAGAAGGAGAGGAGCCCCTTTGGATTTCAGGGCATAATTATATGAATTATAGACCCCACTCCATGCCTGCAAAGGATCGGAGCTGTCAAAACAATTCCACACCCCTGCAAGTGTATTGGCTGGACCAGGGACTGCTCTGATCGGTCCTTGGTCGGCTAGCAGTGACGCGCGGCTGTCTGTGACAGTTAAAGTTCCTGATGGATATATCCGTCATGTTGTGGGAATAAGCACCCGCTCATGGCGAATATATCCATCACTGGGCGCAAAATTATTATTACTTTTTTTAACTGGTTTATTTTGTTGGAAGGGGGGAGGTTGGGTGATAGTCCCGATTCATACTGAATTTCTGCAGTATAGGTGTCCGTTGTCATGTCAAAAAAGGGATGCCAATGTATACTGTAGCAGTGAATGGAGCTGCTACAGTATGCGTCAGCATCACTTTTTTTGATGTGATGCTGACGGATACCTCTAACATTCTGCTGAAATGCAGTATGAACGGGACGCAGTGTAGGGTCACATAAGGTCGCAGCATATTTCACACCTCGGAAGCCCCTGGCAGTCACAAGGGCAAGATCACTGCTGGGGCTGGGTAGCTCCGTGTGTCCGCTCATGACTGCCGGCGGGAAATCCGCTGCTATGAGTGGACACACAAAGCTACCCAGCCACAGCAGGGAGCTCATTATTGTGACTGCTGGCGGGCATCCGTAGCATGTAATATGCTGCGGATGTTCGTCGTGTGATCCTATACATTATGCATTTTTATTTTTCATTATATTTATTTACTAAATTTATTTTAATTTTTAATTTTGTTTTTTTACACTTTTAAAAAAAATTACACTTTTTTTACACTTTTATTTATTTTATATTATTTTATTACACCTTTTTATATGTTTTGTAATACTAAGTATTTCAAAGCATTGGAGTTATATGCTGCCTGCCAGTTTTAAAAAGACCCCCGGCTGCCCAGGTAACTAGCAGCACCCCGCGATCGTTGCTGGGTGCTACAGGAGAGAGACGGAGGGAGCCCCCTCCCTCTGTTAAAACTCCTTACAGCTCGCGGTCGCTTCCACGACCACAGCTGTAAAGGTTAAACTGCCGGGACCAAAGTTTCCGGCATTTCGTCAGCCCCCCGCCCGCCGGGGATCACACACAGCACCCCCGATCGCGCTGCGGGGTGCTGCAGGGAAGACAAAGGGAGCTCCCTCCCACTGTCAAAACACTTATAGCCCGCGGACACTTCCGACTGCGGCTGTAAGGGTTAAACTGCCGGGACCGAAGTTTACTTTGGTCCTGGCATTGCAGCAGGGTCCAGGTGCATCCTGCCTGGACGTGTATACATGTCCATGGTCGTTAAGGTGTTAATAGAATAGACTCAACTGACTGCAGAGTTTACAAGTTTACTTTAGACTGTGGTCTGACTGACCGCAGATTTAGGACTTAACTGTACTGAGTAAAGAAAAATCTATTTGTGGTCAGGACTTTGAACCGTGCATGGGCTTACCTGTTATCTCCTGCCAAGGCCACCTGCAAGAAACTAGATTACCAAGACCTAAACCCAAAACTCTGCTTATAACATAGAACAGCGGTTGAGGTGTGCCTGAAAACCGCGTCGAGGGTCAGCCTATAGAGGGCATTCCCTTATGTATGATGATGAAGAAAAGGGTGAGGAGGGTGGGTTTCGCCAACCCAGCATACGCCCAGAGGGAGGGGCCGATGGATGTTAAATAGCCAAAGCCCCTCCCACAAATTCAGCCTGATAGGCTTCCCACTTGTGGTCAGGACTTTGAACCGTGCATGGGCTTACCTGTTATCTCCTGCCAAGGCCACCTGCAAGAAACTAGATTACCAAGACCTAAACCCAAAACTCTGCTTATAACATAGAACAGCGGTTGAGGTGTGCCTGAAAACCGCGTCGAGGGTCAGCCTATAGAGGGCAAAAATACACCACCAGTTAGGGTAATTAAGTATCATTTATTTATAGTGCCAAAAATTGAAATGCCTCTGCCATTTCCCTTGAGGGATCTGGGACATAAGTGGTATATGCATCAGACCGCCACCTCCCCAACTTCTGGATGACATGTACAGGCACTTTGTGCCTGGAGGCCGCCGATGCTGCTCCTATGCGGAATGAGTGACCTGAGAACTCTCTGGGGTTGTGTCCTAAATTACCAAGCAGCGTGCGGACATGCGATGTGAAAAGAGAAGTGGTAAGAGCACCTCCACCGAAAGGCAACAGTGGCGACTCCGGAGGCTTATCATGGAGGAACTCAACCAGTTGTGCCAACACTGCCACCGGGCACCAGTTATTGCCTGAAGGAAAATACTTAACCACCGCCCCCCACCTACAAGTTTTTGTGACAGACAGTGAAACTTCGAACCAAGAACCCTGCCACCTTAAATGAGCCTTCCGTGGATGTGTCGCTCCCCGCCTGACACATGAAAATTCACCCGGCCGGAGGAAGCCATAGAAGGCTAGATAAATGGCAGATTTGATTATCAGACTGCGCTCGAAGCCAAACGGGTTATTGGCTAATGCGTAAGACATGGCTCGGAACAGCTCGCCGCTGATCGGTTTCCTGAGAGTTGGCGCTGTGGCGCTACGAGCCACCACCCCTCTGAGCGCAGCCTTGACAGCCTGAGATGATAAGATAGATAGCCTGTCTGGGTGGGATAAAGAAATGAAATGCTGAATGCCCGAAAGGTAAGATTTGATAGTGCTATGAGACAGGTGCAGCGAAGAGTGGCAGAAACCGATGAAAGATAGAATGATAGTGGTGTCGTAAGAAAAGGGGATGCTATGCTGCGTCAGATATGCCCTGAAGGTGTCGTGTGCTGCATGATAGGCCTTCCTGGTATTGGGGGCTAAGGCGTCCGACATTAACTCCCAGGCCACCTGTGTGTAATGATTCAGTCCAAGATTAATTGTGCCAGGCAAGGGGGTTGTGTTCCTACTGCGTCTGCTTGCGGAGCCACCTGTGAAAAGAGATGGAAATTAGCCCTGGACAGAGCATCTGCGTCCGTGTTGTCTACCCCCGGTATGTGTCTGGCTACAAAATTGAAGTTGTGTTGTAAGGACACCCAGACTAGTCTGCGCATGAATGACATGACAGTAGCATGCCCGGAACTGCCCTTGTTGACTATGGCAACTGTCGCCTGATTGTCACACTGAAACTCCACCGTCTGCCCTGACCACTTGTCGCCCCATGTCACTGCAGCTGCTACAATGGGGAAAACCTCAAAAAGTGCCGAAGTGCTGCTGAAGCCTGCCAGAGCCATTACCTGCTTGGACCATTGGCCCGCCATCCACCTGCTGCCCCACACTGCACCATAACCGATGGAAGATGACGCATCGGTGCAGATCTTGGGGGACAACTCGGAGGCTGGCGGGACAAACATAGCCGTCCCATTCCATTGTGCCATGAACCTATCCCACATGTTCAGGTCAGCCAGGGCTTGGCAATCTAACCAAACCCTACTGTGTTGATGAGGGACACCATGCAGCAAAGACAATATTCTGGATACAAACGCTCTGCCCTGCGGGATTGCTCGCATAGCAAATGCCAGCATTCCCAGCAAGCTCTGCAACTCGCCCTTGGTCGTGACCTGGGAGACCGTGTACTTGTGGATAGTGTCTCTGATACGGTTGAGTTTGTCAGTGGGCAAGCTGACTTGCATTGCAACTGAATCTAGGATTACTCCCAGAAAGGTGAGACACTTAGTTGGACCGACCGTTTTCTTGGGAGACACTGGCACCCCAATATCAGTGAACAGTTTCAGCAATCTGACCAACTGGTCCGGCTCTTCCCTCGGGCGACTGAGCAGAAGAAAGTCATCCAAGTAATGGATGACCTGGCTGCATCCAGAGACATTAACCAGCAGCCAGTGCAATGCCTGGGCCAGTTGGTCAAACAGCCACGGGCTGCTCTTGCATCCGAAAGTCAACTTGGAAGCAAAGTAATATGCCCCTTGCCATTTGAGCCCAAACCATTGCCACTGGTCCCTGTGCAATGGCAGCAACTTGAAGGCGTCAGTGATATCCGCCTTCGCCATCCAAGTCCCTGGGCCGAGCGCCAAGATGACCTGAATAGCCTGGTCTATGGAAGAATAATGCATGCTAAACTCCTCGGATGGAATGAGAGAGTTGATACTGGGAATAAGTGACCCATGAGGAGCCGACAAGTCAAATATCAGTCTCTTTTTCCCATTGAAC
This sequence comes from Hyla sarda, assembly GCF_029499605.1. Lineage (NCBI taxonomy): Eukaryota > Metazoa > Chordata > Amphibia > Anura > Hylidae > Hyla > Hyla sarda. The sequence continues at coordinate 188,053,882 of NC_079190.1, forward strand.
TTGCCTGTTACCACCCCTACCGGACTGACCCTCCAAGACCTGAATGGAGAAACTAACAAGGGGCCAATCATATAACCTTTCATTAGCTCAGCATTTATTAATTCAGTGACAACAGCGGGATCGTTTACGGCAGACAGCAGAATGTCGCATTCAAATGTGGCCTGCGGCAGTATGACCATGCCGGCGTGGAAGCCTCTATCAAAACTATTGATCAACCATTGGACCCAATCTGGGTCCGGGTGATCCGCGAGCAGAGCGGCCAGGACTGGGGTACGTACCCCGCCTAGTCATGCTGGCCCTTTCTGCCTACATGCAGAGCCCGGATGTGCCCTGAAGCAGTAGAAGCAGACGTGTAATAACCTGCAATTGCTGAAGTTGCACGAAGACATGTTATAGTTGTTATAAATTTGTGAGTCTCCGAGATAGTGTACTGGACGGCCCAATTTATCTACGGAAGGTGCGGACCTGCTGAAACTGTCCGTGGAAGTGGACGGTCTGGTGGCGCCCTGCTCGCCCTGTTGAGCCAGCCCTACACACCACGCCGTAGTATGCGTGATTGATTGACAGGCGGCACGTGCGGGGAATTTGAGATTTGCGAAGTTGCTGCGGAACATCTGTGAATCTTCGATGCTCCAGTCCGTGAGGTACCCATCTTGGCTGAAGGCCGTCGCTGCCATGGCTGAGAAACTTCTATGATAATCGTAGAAATGGGTACCATCGTATTTGTATGCGTATTCAGTAACCCTCAGCAAATACAGGTTGAGCTCCTCTCTGCGCTCCGGCCTGGCTGAGCATATCACCTCCCTGCATTTGCTGAAGGCAATCACAAACTCGTGGATGTTTAGCTTCCGTTTCAGCCTGGTGTCCTTACTCTTAAGGACAACAGATAAGTCAGCGCATGCTACTGTTCTAGTGTCCTCAACGTCGAATGCAGATAGCAACAGGGCCGCCAAATTGATGTCCTTCCCTTACAGTATGTCCTCAGAGAAACCAGCCTGCCCAACATGGAAGTCAACATTGCATGCAGTTCCGAGAGGGTAGACTGGCCCGAGGTCCCCTCCTGACTGTCGCCAGCCCACTGATCCGCCATGAGGAGTTTGTATAACTCTGCTTTCGGGCGGTTGCTGGAAATGGAATTGCCCTCTTGCGCAACTCCTCCATCAACTTGGGGATCGTCCAAGCCCTGTAAGCTGCAGAGGAGGGCGTCCCTCGCACGGAGCTTCTAGCTGGTGTATCAGGGATGGACGTCGGGTCCTCTATGTCTGACACGTGAGACATGACCTGTCCGGGCCGTAACGGGTGCCGGGGAAAACGGTAATCGTGAGTCACCAGATATGAGAAACGTGTACCCCTCTTGCTGAGTACTGACTGACCTTACCACCACTGTAACACAACAGTAAGACGTCTGAAACGAACAGCAATCGACTGTAACCCTGCAAACAACCGAATACATACTTAATGTTAGCTTACAGCTGCAAACTGCCCGTGCAATGTGGCCGAACCCAAGAGTGCTGACCGTAGTGCCAGTGCGACCCAGAGTACCACCTGAATAGTTTGAAACGAGGCCTGACCGTGTGTCTGACCGAGAACGTGTGCATGACGCGTATAGTCATGAATAATTAAACCGTGAACACCTCCTGACTGCGAGTCAAGATTACAGTGTGCACCGTTTCTAACTAACTAGCGATGGCTCTGAAGACGTGTCAGCAACCACCGCAGGCGAGTGGTCACCCTTGAAGAAGAGTCAAGATCGCAGTGACCACTACCCGTGTAAACGAAATGCTCTGTATGCGTGACAGTAGCAATGACGCCTTGAACCCTATCTGACATGTCGAGTCAGATATACAGTGATTCAGGGCCTATGTGTAACAGCAGTAGTGCGTAACATTAACTAATGTAACAGGAGTATCAAGCATTTGACTGAAATGACGTGAACTAGCGTCTGCTAGCGAAAGTGATGACCACCGTGAAACGTGAATAAATAACATGAACAAACGCCGTACGGTTGGTACTGACCGTAGCCAAGTTTGCAATGACCAGGAACATAACGACCACCTAACTGTATACAGCCCACCTAATCTGCAAGAGAAACTAACAGTGTACTAACCATATGGTTTACGCGCCACCTACCACCTCTGATCCATACATGCTGGCACCCCCTAACCCCCCCCCCTATGCCTGAAACTACCCCAACCCCACTAATTACTTGCCTACCCCAAGCCTCTGCCCCGGTACCCCGATATGCATGACCACCCCCCCCCCTAAACCGAAGCCACCGTAACATGGATTATAGTATTATTGACTTACAAGCTGCCCCTTGTTTGCGACAGTGCATGTGTCAGGACTGTGGCCTGACACCGGTGCACCATGAGACAGCCCCTTATTACTGCATGGTACCAATACACTCTGTAAGCCTAACACATTTCCTCACAAACATTTTTATTTTATTATTTTTTTCAGCGCCACCTGCTGGCCATCCGTGGAGCTATACCGCCGGCTCACTGGCATACTGTGACTCCGCCCGTTCAGAGCCCCGTGTTACACGTGAGACGCCAGCACAGGGAGACCCACGTGGGTCGCGTCTCCCCGCGCCTGCCATGCCGCCAGCTGCCGCTGGATCCAGAGGCCGTGTTCACTGCGGCCAGCCCGGGCACGCGCTGTACCGACGGACCGCCGCCTACATAACACGCTGGGTGCCGGAGCCTGCCCGCCAAACGAGGGGAGCAATAGCAACAGACCAGGGCCCCAGTAAAAGAAACCTGCCGGTCACCCGGCACTTACCTGCACCACCACACACCTGACCCAGCGTACGCAACGAAAGAACCCCCGCAATTTCGCCAACCCAGCATACGCCCAGAGGGAGGGGCCGATGGATGTTAAATAGCCAAAGCCCCTCCCACAAATTCAGCCTGATAGGCTTCCCACATATATATTTTTTTGCTTCAAATATATAATTATAGCCAAAGACTATAGCCATAACAACACATAGCCTTTTAACATAATGCTGAAGGGCATAATACACTGCACTTTAATACTAGTGCAGTGTATTATATAAGCGATCTGAAGATCACTGTTAAAAGTACCCTTTAGGGTACATTCACACGTACACAGATATGATGTGCAGGATTAGATGCACAGGATTTTCTGCTGCAGATTTCAATGTAAACTAAATGACTGTGCACAGCTTCTAATCGGCAGTTACAAGTTCTGCACATCAAATCTGCGCAGGATCCTGTATGTGTGAATGTACCCTTATAAAAAACTTAAACGCTAGGTTCAAACTGAGGAATTTCCAGCCGGAAAAACTGTTGCCGGAGGTTCCACAGGTGCATTGCCATCCCCATAGATGCCAATGTATTCTGCATGAATCCTATCTAAAAAAAAAAGTTACAAATAAACAATTTATAAAATAATTAACCCCCATCCAACCCCTGCAAATATATATATATATATATATATATATATATATATATACATATATAATATAAGAAAAAGGTATTAAAAATAACCCAAAAACTATAAAAAGTAACCCAACCCTCCCCTCACGTTTGCCATAATTAAACATTGGCTATCAACATAATGCTGACAGCCATAATACACTGCACTGTAATACTAGTGCAATGTGTTATATGGGTGATCAGTAGATCGCTTGTGAAAGCCCTCTCATATCAGTAGAACAAACGGGAGCTCGTGAAGTCATAGTCCCGCACCCTCATGGTGTCACGCCTATGGGAGGGGGCGTGAAGGCTGTGACCTCATAAGCTCCTGGTGCCGGCTCCAGCGTTCGGAACAGTTTGTTCCAAACACTGAGCAGCGGAGTACCCCTTTAAAGATGCAGCTCATTTTCACCTTAAGGACGCAGCCCTTTTTTTTTTGCAAATCTGACCACTGTCACTTTATATATTAACCCCTTAAGGACCAGGCCATTTTACACCTTAGGACCAGAGCGTCTTTTGAACATCTGACCACTGTCACTTTAAACATTAATAACTCTGGGATGCTTTTACCTAGCATTCTGATTCCGAGATAGTTTTTTCGTGACATATTCTACTTTATGTTATTGGTAAAAATTTTGTCGATACTTGCATCGTTTCTTAGTGAAAAATGCAAAAATTTGATGAAAAAAATAAAAATTTAGCATTTTTCTAACTTTGAAGCTCTCTGCTTGAAGGAAAATGGATATTCCAAATAAATTTTTTTAATTCACATATACAATATGTCCACTTTAAGTTTGCATCATAAAATTGACAAGTGTTTACTTTAGGAAGACACCAGAGGGCTTCAAAGTTCAGCAGCAATTTTCAAAATCACAATTTTTCAGGGACCAGTTCAGGTTTGAAGTGGATTTGAAGGGTCTTCATCTTAGAAATACCCCACAAATGACCCCATTATAAAAACTGCACTCCCCAAAGTATTCAAAATGACATTCAGTCAGCATTTTAACCCTGTAGGTGTTTCACAGGAATAGAAGCAAAGTGAAGGAGAAAATTCACAATCTTCATTTTTTACACTTGCATGTTCTTGTAGACCCAAATTTTTAATTTTTAAAAGGGGTAAAAGGAGAAAATGTATACTTACATTTGTAGCCCAATTTCTCTCGAGTAAGCACATACCTCATATGTCTATGTAAAGTGTTCGGCGGGCGCAGTAGAGGGCTCAGAAGTGAAGGAGCGACAAGGGGATTTTGGAGAGTATGCTTTTCTGAAATGGTTTTTGGGGGGCATGTTGCATTTAGGAAGCCCCTATGGTGCCAGAACAGGAAAAAAAACACATGGCATACCATTTTGGAAACTAGACCCCTTGAGGAACGTAATAAGGAATAAAGTGAGCCTTAATACCCCACAGGTGTTTCACGACTTTTGCATATGTAAACAAAATTAAAAAAAATGTCACTAAAATGTGTGTTTCCCCCCAAATTTCACATTTTTGCAAGGGTTAATAGCAGAAAATACCCCCCAAAATTTGTAACCCCATCTCTTCTGAGTATTAGGTACCCCATAAGTTGACCTGAAGTGCACTACGGGCGAACTACAATGCTCAGAAGAGAAGGAGTCATATTTGGCTTTTTGAGAGCAAATTTTGCTCGGGGGCATGTTGCATTTAGGAAGCCCCTATGGTGCCAGGACAGCAAAAAATACCCACATGGCATAACATTTTGGAAACTAGACCCCTTGAGGAACGAAACAAGGAATAAAGTGAGCCTTAATACCCCACAGGGGTTTCATGACTTTTGCATACGTAAAAATAGTTTTTTTTTCACTAAAATGTGTGTTTCCCCCCCCAAATTTCTAATTTTTGCAAGGGTTATTAGCAGAAAATACCCCCCAAAATTTGTAACCCCGTCTCTTCTGAGTATGGAGGTACCCCATAAGTTGACCTGAAGCGCACTACGGGCGAACTACAATGCTCAGAAGTCGAGTCATATTTGGCTTTTTGAGAGCAAATTTTGCTCGGGGGGCATGTCGCATTTAGGAAGCCCCTATGGTGCCAGGACAGCAAAATAACCCCCACATGGCATACCATTTTGGAAACTAGACCCCTTGAGGAACGTAACAAGGAATAAAGTGAGCCTTAATACCCCACATGTGTTTCACGACTTTTGCATATGTAAACAAAATTTAAAAAAATTTCACTAAAATGTGTGTTTCCCCCCCAAATTTCACATTTTTGCAAGGGTTAATAGCAGAAAATACCCCCCAAAATTTGTAACCCCATCTCTTCTGAGTATTAGGTACCCCATAAGTTGACCTGAAGTGCACTACGGGCGAACTACAATGCTCAGAAGAGAAGGAGTCATATTTGGCTTTTTGAGAGCAAATTTTGCTCGGGGGGCATGTCGCATTTAGGAAGCCCCTATGGTGCCAGGACAGCAAAATAACCCCCACATGGCATACCGTTTTGGAAACTAGACCCCTTGAGGAACGTAACAAGGGGTACAGTGAGCATTTACCCCCCACTGGTGTCTGTCAGATCTTTGGAACAGTGGGCTGTACAAATTTTTTTATTTGCACAGCCCACTGTTCCAAAGATCTGTCAGACACCAGTGGGGTGTAAATTCTCACTGCACCCCTCATTACATTCCGTGAGGGGTGTAGTTTCCGAAATGGGGTCACATGTGGGTTTTTTTTTTTTTTGCGTTTGTCAAAACCGCTGTAACAATCAGCCACCCCTGTGCAAATCACCTCAAATGTACATGGTGCACTCTCCCTTCTGGGCCTTGTCGTGCGCCCCCAGAGCACTTTGCGCCCACATATGGGGTATCTCCGTAGTCTGGAGAAATTGCATTACAAATTTTGGGGGGCTTTTTTCCCTTTTACCTCTTGTCAAAATGAAAAGTATAGGGCAACACCAGCATGTTAGTGTAAAAAAATTATTTTTTTACACTAACATGCTGGTGTAGACCCCAACTTCACCTTTTCATAAGGGGTGAAAGGAGAAAAAGCCCCCCAAAATTTGTTAGGCAATTTCTCCCGAGTACGGCGATAACCCATATGTGACCCTAAACTGTTTCTTTGAAATACGACAGGGCTCCGAAGTGAGAGCGCCATGTGCATTTGAGGCCTGAATTAGGGATTTGCATAGGGGTATTCTACGCCAGTGATTCCCAAACAGGGTGCCTCCAGCTGTTGCAAAACTCCCAGCATGCCTGGACAGTCAACGGCTGTCCGGCAATACTGGGAGTTGTTGTTTTGCAACAGCTGGAGGCTCCATTTTGAAAACAGTGGCATACCAGACGTTTTTCATTTTTATTGGGGAGGGGAGGGGGGCTGTGTAGGGGTATGTGTATATGTAGTACAGGGTACAGTCACACGGGTGGGGGATTACAGCGAGTTTCCCGCTGCGAGTTTGAGCCGCCACGCAAAATTTGCTGCATCGCAAACTTGCAGACTGATACTCACTGTAAGCCCCCTGCCCATGTGAAAGGGGGGGGGGGGACCTCCAGCTGTTGCAAAACTACAACTCACAGAATGCACAGTCTATCAGTGCATGCTGGTAGTTATAGTTTTGCAACAGCTGGAGGCACACGGGATGGAAAACACTGAGTTAGGAAATAGACAGTGTTTTAGGAGTTAGGAAATAGACAAAACCACAACTCCCAAACATTCTCAGGCATGCTGGAAGTAGTAGTTCGGCAACATCTTTAGAGCCAGATGTTGCCGAACTTCAACTCCCAGGATGCTTGGAGTTGTAGTTTTGCAACATCTGGAGGACTACAGTTTGCAGACCACTAATACAGTGGTTCCCAATCTGTGCACTTCCAGATGTTGCAAAACTACAACTTCCAGTATGCCAAAACTGTCCAGGCATGCTGGGAGTTGTAGTTCTGCAACATCTGAAGGGCCAGATGTTACAGAACTACAACTCCCAGCATGCCTGGACAGTAAGGGCATGCTGAGGATGTGTAGTTTTGCAACATCTGGAAGGGCACAGTGGTCTCCAAACTGTGGGCCTCCAGATGTTGCAAAACTACAACTCCCAGCATGCTCAGATGCCAAGGGCTGTTTGGGCATGCTGGGAGTTGTAGTATACAGGATCCCAATACAGCAATGCATGTCGCTTTACGGCGACGTGCATTGCTGTGAAGGGCCCGACCGCGGCTGAAGAGGAACTCACCTGTCGCCGCCGCCGTCTTCATCGCCGGGATCCGGGTCTTCAGGGACGAGGTAAGTACCGGGGCCGGGCCCCAGCACTCCCCCGTCCCCCTACGCGTCCTCTGGTCTTCCTCCCATCCTCTCCGGACTTCCAGGGGCCGGGCAGGGCGGGATGAAGTAACCCCCCCCCCCCTGTGATTGGTCGGTTAGCTAACCGACAGATCGCAGGGGATAGGAGGAGGTGGCAGGCTTGCCACCTCGCTCCTAGCCTCCAGCACGGTCCTGGCTGTCTGTGACAACTGGGATCATGCAAAATTACCGGGCGGTCGGGTCCCAGAGACCCGATCAGCCCGGTATGGCCGCAGATCGCAAGGGTGATTTCCCTTGCGATTTGCGGCGATCACGACATGGGGGGCAGACATGGCCCCCCTCGGCATTTGCCCTGGATGCCTGCTGAAGCATTTCAGCAGGCATCCGCTTCCGATCTCTGCCCGGCGAGCGGCAGGGACCGGAAAACGCCATGACGTTGTGGGACGTCATTGGTCCTTAAAGCCCAGGGTGCCATGACGTTCCACAACGTCATTGGTCCTTAAGAGGTTAATAACTCTGGAATGCTTTAACCTTTCATTCTGAGTTTGTTTTTTCGTGAGATATTCTACTTTAACATAGTGGTACATTTTTGTCGTTACTTGCATCCTTTCTTGGTGAAAAATCCAAAAATTTCATGAACATTTTTACAATTTTGCTTTTTTCGAACTTTGAAACTCTCTGCTTGTAAGGAAAATTGACATTCCAAATAAATAATATATTGATTCACAAACACAATGGGGGAGATTTATCAAAACCTGTGCAGAAGAAAAGTTGCCCATAGCAACCAATCAGATCGCTTCTTTCATTTTTAACAAGGCCTCTGCAAAATTAAACAAGCAATCTGATTGGTTGCTATAGGCAACTGGGCAACTTTTCCTTTGCACTGGTTTTGATAAATCTCCCCCAATATGTCTACTTTATGTTGGCATCATACAGTTGACATGTTTTTACTTTTTGAAGACATTAGAGGGCTTCAAAGTATAGCAGCAATATTCAAAATGTTCACAAAAAATTCTTAATCTGAATTTTTCAGGGACCAGTTAAGTTTAAAGTGGATTTGAGGGGCCTTTCTGGGAGAAATACCCACCAAATGACTACATTATAGAAACTGCACCCCTCAAAGTATTCAAAATGACATTCAGAAAGTTTTTTTTAACCCTTTAGGTGTTTCTCAGGAACAGCAGCAAAGTGGAGGAGAAAAAAATCTAAATGTCCATTTTTTTACACTAGCATGTTCATGTAGCCCATTTTTTTTATTTTTACAAGTGTTATAAGTAGAGATGAGCGAATCGAAGTTGACGAACCTGAATTCATTACGAATTTCATGAAAAATTCGATTTGCAACGAATGCGAATATCGCCACGATTCTATTGCGCAAATCGCTTCATTAAACTCCATTTTACAGCGTTCCAGGCTATTGGAGAGCTAAGAAGGCAGATCCACATGTGAGTACATGGGGCAGGGGATTATGGTAGGGCGGGAAACAGCAGCGGGAATGAAGGTAGGCGGGCTGACCCTGAATCACATGTGAGATGCAGCTTATCAGTGTTCACTGACCTCTGTGATGTCACAGCCCCTATATAATCGGCGGCCATCATGCCTCTCTTCATTTCATCTATGCAGTCAGATAGAGAGGATGGGACTGTGTGTGTGTGAATAGCTCATACCACAGCGTTACACTGCAACTGCTAGTCAGTGCTGGTCACATCAGCATTAGGGAAAGGAAGTGCTTTCCTGTTACACTGAGAAGAAGGATCATTGATAGCTAAACCTCCTATTCACGTTATTGAGCATTGCAGCAGAGAGGGGCAGATAGCTGTCAGTGGCCTCATACAGTTCTCCAAGCTGCCTGAACTTTCTGAAGCATCTTATCATGTCTCAATTTTTCAGCACAATTGAGTTTATTTTTATTTGCTCCACAAATCTTCTGCTGCTCAGAATTGTGTGACAGAGTGCAATTTAGCGTTTAATCCCTGGATTTTTTTTTTTTGTGGTGCTGCACTGTTGGGTCCTGCTGCTGTTCAGAAATACGTGATTGTTCAGTGGACTGTGGTGCATTTGTACCATTTTGTACCTGTTCATCTGTCAAGGAGCTGGCTACATACTGTGCACGTCCAAAAAATACTATTCACTGTCTTTATTTTTTTTTAAATAGTTTTTTCTGTGTATAGTTACGCATATATAACTGCCCTCATCAGTGCATACCGCATAGGTACATCTAAGTATTGTACCATTTAGCACCTGTTAAGCTGTCAAGGTGCTCCATATCGTCAAAGTCCAAACCATAGTATCCACGGGCTGGTGTTTTTCAAAAATACAGAGTTTTTTCTGCTAATATTACTGCCCTCATCAGTGCATAGCGCATAGGTACATCCAAGTATTGTACCATTTAGCACCTGTTAAGCTGTCAAGGTGCTCCATACCGTAAAAGTCCAAACAATAGTATCCACGGGCTGGTGTTTTAGAAAAATAAAGAGTTTTTTCTGTTAATAGTTAGGCATACTACTGCCCTCATCAGTGCATAGCGCATAGGTACATCCAAGTATTGTGCCATTTAGCACCTGTTAAGCTGTCAAGGTGCTCCATACCATCAAAGTCCAAACCATAGTATCCACGGGCTGGTGTTTTTCAAAAATACAGAGTTTTATCTGTTAATAGTTAGGCATATTACTGCCCTCATCAGTGCATAGCGCATAGGTACATCCAAGTATTGTGCCATTTAGCACCTGTTAAGCTGTCAAGGTGCTCCATACCATCAAAGTCCAAACCATAGTATCCACCGGCTGGTGTTTTTAAAAAATACAGAGTTTTTTCTGCTAATAGTTAGGCATATTACTGCCCTCATCAGTGCATAGCGCATAGGTACATCCAAGTATTCTACCATTTAGCACCTGATAAGCTGTCAAGGTGCTCCATACCGTCAAAGTCTATGTTACGCCGAACGCTCTGGGTCCCTGCTCCTCCCCGGAGCGCTCGCGGCGTTCTCCTCTCTGCAGCGCCCCGGTCAGACCCGCTGACCGGGAGCGCTGCACTGACACTGCCGGCGGGGATGCGATTCGCATAGCGGGACGCGCCCGCTCACGGATCGCATCCCAATCTGCTTACCTGTTCCGGTCCCCGGCTGTCACGTCCTGGCGCGCGCGGCTCCGCTCTCTAGGGCGCGCGCGCACCAACTCTCTAAGATTTAAAGGGCCAGTGCACCGCTAATTGGTGCCTGGCCCAATCAGTCTAATTAGCTCACCTGCTCCAGGCATATATAACCTCACTTCCCCTTCACTGCATTGCCGGATCTTGTTGACTTGTGCCTAGTGAAAGCGTTCGTGTGATTGCCTTACCAGTGTTACCAGACCTTCTGCCGTTACCCTTGACTACGAACCTTGCCGCCTGCCTTGACCTTCTGCTACGTCTGACCTCGCCTCTGTCTAGTCCTCCTGTCCCACGCCACTCTCAGCAGTCAGTGAGGTTGAGCCGTTACCGGTGGATACGATATGGTTGCTACAGCCGCAGCAAGACCATTCCGCTTTGCGGCGGGCTCTGGTGAATACCAGTAGCAACTTAGAACCGGTCCACCGGTACGGTCCACGCCAATCCCTCGCTGACACAGAGGATCCACATCCAGCCTGCCGAATCCTAACAGTAGACCCGGCCATGGATCCCGCTGAGGTGCCACTACCAAGTCTCGCTGACCTCGCCACCATGGTCGCCCAACAGGGACAACAGCTGTCACAGTTGTCCGCCATGCTACAGCAGCTGCTGCCTAAACAGCAGCAACCATCTCCTCCGCCAGCTCCTGCACCTCCTCCGCAGCGAGTTGCCGCTTCTAGCCTCCGCTTGTCTCTGCCGGACAAATTTGATGGAGACTCTAAACTCTGCCGTGGTTTCCTGTCTCAATGTTCCCTACACTTGGAGATGTTGTCGGACCAATTTCCCACAGAACGGTCTAAGGTGGCTTTCGTAGTTAGTCTTCTGTCTGGAAAGGCCTTGTCATGGGCCACACCGCTCTGGGACCGCAATGATTCTGCCACAGCCACTGTCCAGTTCTTCTTCGCTGAAGTCCGTAGTGTCTTCGAGGAGCCTCCTCTGCCGAGTCTGCTTTGCTGAACCTAGTCCAAGGAAGTTCTTCTGTAGGCGAATACGCCATCCAGTTTCGTACCCTCGCCTCTGAGCTAGCCTGGAACAACGAGGCCCTCTGCGCGACCTTCAAGAAAGGCTTATCCAGCAACATCAAAGATGTACTGGCCGCACAAGAAATTCCTGCTAACCTGTCTGAACTTATCCATTTGGCCAACCGCATCGACATGCGTTTTTCTGAAAGACACCAGGAGCTCCGCCAGGAAAAGGACCTTGATCTCTGGGCACCTCTCTCCCGGAATCCTTTGCAATCTACCCCTGTGCCTCCCGCCGAGGAGGCTATGCAAGTGGATCGGTCTCGCCTGACCCATGAAGAGAGGTCTCGTCGCAGAGATAAAAATTTATGCCTGTACTGCGCTAGTACCGAGCATTTCCTAGTGGACTGCCCTATTCGTCCTCCGCGTCTGGGAAACGCACGCACGCACCCAGTTTATGTGGGAGTGGCGTCTCTTGGTGTGAAGTCTGCTTCTCCACGTCTCACTGTGCCCGCGCGGATTTCTCCTTCTGCTAACTCCTCCTTCTCAGCTGTGGCCTTCTTGGACTCTGGTTCTGCAGGAAATTTTATTTTGGCCTCTTTCGTTAATAGGTTCAGCATCCCAGTGACCCGTCTCGTCAAGCCGCTCTACATTTCTTCTGTTAACGGAGTAAAATTGGACTGCACTGTGCGTTACCGCACAGAACCCCTGCTTAGGAGCATTGGACTGTATCACGAAAAATTTTTATTTTTTGTTCTGCCCAACTGCACCTCTGAAGTCCTCCTCGGTCTGCCATGGCTCCAACGTCATTCTCCTACCCTTGACTGGACCACCGGGGAGATCAAAAATTGGGGTCCTTCTTGTCACAAATGATGCCTCACATCTGCTCCCACTTGTCTAACTCCTGAGGTTGCACCCATACCGGCCCCTCCCAAGGCTTACTAGGATATTTTCGGCAAAAAGTAAGCCGAGATTTTGCCTCCTCATAGCCCCCTTCCTGGTAACACTCTGCCCCGTGGCAAACTTCACCCTCTGCCCCCCCTCCCCATTCCCACTTCTTCTGGATCGCCTGCCGTTGATGAAGTTACCCAGGATTTCGCTATCATCCGGAAGGAAACTCTAGAGTCGCTCCCAATGGCCTCGTCTCGTATGAAGGGACAAGCAGACAAAAAGAGGGGGAGACCTAAGTGGGGGGTACTGTTACGCCGAGCGCTCCGGGTCCCTGCTCCTCCCCAGAGCGCTCGCGGCGTTCTCCTCTCTGCAGCGCCCCGGTCAGACCTGCTGACCGGGAGCGCTGCACTGACACTGCCGGCGGGGATGTGATTCGCATAGCGGGACGCACCCGCTCGCGGATCGCATCCCAATCTGCTTACCTGTTCCGGTCCCCGGCTGTCACGTCCTGGCGCGCGCGCGCACCAGCTCTCTAGGATTTAAAGGACCAGTTGGTGCCTGGCCCAATCAGTCTAATTAGCTCACCTGCTCCAGGCCTATATAACCTCACTTCCCCTTCACTGCATTGCCGGATCTTGTTGTCTTGTGCCTAGTGAAAGCGTTCCTGTGATTGCCTTACCAATGTTACCAGACCTTCTGCCGTTACCCTTGACTACGAACCTTGCCGCCTGCCTTGACCTTCTGCTACGTCTGACCTCGCCTCTGTCTAGTCCTCCTGTCCCACGCCACTCTCAGCAGTCAGCGAGGTTGAGCCGTTACCGGTGGATACGACCTGGTTGCTACCGCCGCAGCAAGACTATCCCGCTTCACGGCGGGCTCTGGTGAATACCAGTAGCAACTTAGAACCGGTCCACCGGTACGGTCCACGCCAATCCCTCGCTGACACAGAGGATCCACATCCAGCCTGCTGTATCCACCGGCTGGTGTTTTTAAAAAATACAGAGTTTTTTCTGCTAACAGCATATTACTGCCATCATCAGTGCATAGCGCATAGGTACATCCAAGTATTGTACCATTTAGCACCTGTTAAGCTGTCAAGGTGCTCCATACCGTCAAAGTCCAAATCATAGTATCCACCGGCTGGTGTTTTTCAAAAATACAGATTTTTTTCTCCTAATAGTTAGGCATATTACTGCCCTCATCAGTGCATAGTGCATAGGTACATCGAAGTATTGTACCATTTAGCATCTGTTAAGCTGGCAAGGTGCTCCATACCGTCAAAGTCCAAACCATAGTATCCACGGGCTGGTGTTTTTCAAAAATACAGAGTTTTTTCTGCTAATAGTTAGGCATATTACTGCCCTCATCAGTGCATAGCGCATAGGTACATCCAAGTATTGTACCATTTAGCACCTGTTAAGCTGGCAAGGTGCTCCATACCGTCAAAGTCCAAACCATAGTGTCAGGGTCCGGATGGGTATACTGTGAGGATACTGGTGGTGGATCCTCTGTGTCAGTGGGGTGATGACGTGGGCCGTACCAGTGGAACGGAGTCTAAGGGGTTACTGGTTTTCACCAGAGCCCGCCGCAAAGCGGGATGGACTTGCAGTGGCAGGTAACCCCCAGGTCGTTCCACCCGATAGCGACTCAACCCCAACTGACGGCTGAGACAGGCGCGGTACAAGGGATTAGGCAAGAGCAAGGTTGGACGTAGCAGAAGGTCAGGGCAGGCAGCAAGGATCGTAGTCAGGGGCAACGCAGAGGGTCTGGAACACTGGCTTGGAACATACACAAGAAACGCTTTCACTGGCACTGAGGCAACAAGATCCGGCAAGGACAGGAAGGGGAAGTGGGTTTAAATAAGCCTGGAGCAGATGGAAGCTAATTACACTGATTGGGCCAGGCACCAATTAGTGGTGCACTGGCCCTTTAAATCTTAGAGAGCCGGCGCGTGCGCCCTAGCGAGCGGAGCCGCGCACGCCAGGACGTGACAGCCGGGGAACGGGACAGGTGAGTAGATTGGGATGCGACCCGCGAGCAGGCGCGTCCCGCTACGCGGATCGCATCCCCGCCGGTAGTGACAGTGCAGCGCTCCTGGTCAGCAGGACCAGGAGCGCTTGGCGTAACATATAGTATCCACCGGCTGGTGTTTTACAAAAATACAGAGTTTTTTCTGCTAATAGTTAGGCATATTACTGCCCTCATCAGTGCATAGCGCATAGGTACATCCAAGTATTGTACCATCTAGTACCTGTTAAATTGTCAAGGGCCTACATACTGTTCAAGGACAGCCGTTAGTAATCACCTGCTGCTGTTCTAGACAAATACTGTTTAAAGAGTAGTGTAGCGTATTGTAATACCCTCATAAACGCATGTCAGGCAGAGAAGTGCCAGGACGTGCACAGAGGAGTGGCAGAGGCCTAAATACTTCAGGCAGAGTTGGCAGCAGACTTGGGGTGAGTGGCAGCAGGAGTCGCAGCGAGAGGCCTGAGCTCCCTTTATCAGTCAGTGGTTGTGTCTCCACCAGCAACCCATCTGCTGTCGTGGATTGGTTAACACGCTCATCCACATCATCACAAGTGACATCTGACACCCCCAGTCAGCAGTCGGTGGGTTCCTCAGACACAACCCTCAGTTGGCATGGCCCGTGAGCAGTCCCTGTCCTCCCATTGCCTTTGTCCTATGCTGTTCCCTCTCCTAAAGAAGTATCTTATGCTGTGGGTTCAGCTCCACTATTAACTGAGGACGATCTAATAGAGCACGGTCAGCAGCTACTGGACAGCCAAGAAGGGGAGGAGATATGTGCTGCTTGCTCCGCTAGGCGGCCAAGTAGTGATGCGGAGAGTGATGTGGGAGGCGGTGTTGCAAGGGTTCAGGGTTCTGAAGCAGACACTGTTGAGGAACCTGAGGAGGACATCAGTGACGTGCACACAACTGTTGATGATGATGAAGCCGATCTCAATTGGGAGCCAGGTGCAGAAGGTGCTTCATCATCATCAGGAGAAGAGAGTTGCAGGTTGCCCTTGAGGCAGCAAGGCGTTAGAACGGTTGGCAGTCAGCGTGATGGCAGTAGTGGAAATTCAGGAGCCAAACGTGCCAGGGGGAGACCACCTGATTCGTGGCAGCCTACCTTTCCGGGAGGTAGTGGAACAGGGGTTCCTAGAGATGGCGCCAGTAGCAGTCCATTAGTGCGGACTGCGGGTGGAAAAATCAGCTACTCGGCGGTGTGGAAGTTTTTCATCAGGCATCCGGAGGAGGTTCACGTAGCCACATGCAAGATCTGTCGGCAAAAGGTGAAGCTTGGCCAGGGTCCCAATGTCGGCACGACGGCCCTGCGTCAACAAATGCTTCGCCACCATAAATCGGCCTGGGAGAACCGTGGCTCCGATGTAGTGGTCCAGCCTGCTGCATCACCCAGTGGCCATCCGCTCCCTCCTTCATCCAGCCAAGGCTCTACCACCTCAGCCGAAGGGAGCTGTGTGTCAAACCCTCCTTCTGTCGCTCCTGCTTCTCCCGCTTTTAGTCAGCCATTCCGCCAACAATCCATCGGCAAAGCCATGTCCAAGAGACAACAGTATGCGCCCACTCATCCAACGGCACAGAAGTTGAATGTGCTCCTGTCCAAGTTGCTGGTGTTGCAGTCCTTCCCTTTTCAAGTGGTGGACTCTGCACCTTTCAGAGAATTGATGGCTTGTGCCGAGCCGAGGTGGAGAGTCCCAAGCCGTAATTTCTTTGTGAAGAAGGCAGTACCAGCCCTGCATAAGTTTGCACAAGAGAAGGTGGGCCAGTCCTTGAGCCTGTCGGTGTGTTCAAAAGTGCACAGCAGTGCCGACGTGTGGAGCTGTAACTACGGGCAGGGACAATACTTGTCTTTTACGGCTCACTGGGTAAATGTGGTTCCTGCATAGCCACAACAGCAAATTGGACAGGTCACACCGCTTCCTCCTCCACGCTCTCGCTCCCAGGCAGTTGGTCCTGTTACAGTGTGCGATGCCGCCTCCTCATCCTCCACCCTGTCCTCGGCCTCCACTGCACGGCCAAATCTTGGTGGCCCTTCATGGTACCATGTGTGTAGGGCATGGCGGTGTCAAGCTGTTCTTCACATGGTTTGCCTTGGCGAACGGAGTCACACAGGGGAGGAACTGCTTAAGTTAATTCGTAAAGAAATCCGAGTATGGCTTACTCCACGAAATCTGGAAATGGGAACCATGGTGATCGACAACGGGAAGAACATTGTGTCCGCGCTGCGAAAAGGAAGTGTGAAACATGCGCCCTGCATGGCACACGTGTTGAATCTGGTTGTCAAGCGCTTCCTCAAGTCTTCATCCCATTTGCAAGACATCCTGAAAATGGCAAGGAAACTGTGCATGCACTTCAGCCACTCCTACACCACCAAGCACACCTTCCTTGAGCTGCAGCGTCAGAACGGTATCCCACAACATAGTCTTATTTGTGACGTCGCCACACGATCGAATTCCACCCTCCATATGTTGGACAGACTATACAAACAAAGAAAAGCCATCACCGATTTCTTTATGATCCAAGCAGATAGGAGTACTCCCCTGTGTAACTTCAATGTGAACCAGTGGCAGCTCATACGTGACACCTGCCGTTTGCTGAGGCCCTTTGAGGAAGCCACATTATTTGTGAGTCGCCTGGATTACGCCATGAACGACGTAATTCCACTCCTACATTTCCTACAACAAATGATTGAAACCATGGCTGGTCCCGGTAATGGAGACATTGCGCCTACATCACCAGGCTACATGGGCCCTGTGGGGGCTGAACTGGAGGAGGAGGATGATGAGGGGCAGAGCGGAGCACAGTTTAGGTTGGATGAGATGGCCGGTGTTTCTAGTCTTCGGACAGGAGAGGAGGAGCATGAGCAGCCAGAGGAGATGGAGGGTTATGAGGAAGTTGAGACAGAGGACCCAGACACACCGTGGCAGTATGCAGTGGAGATGGAGGCAGGTAGTCCCTCCGAGTCACTGGCGCAAATGGCACGATGCATGCTCAGTTGCTTGCGGGATGACTTCTGGATATCCACCTTATTAGACCCTCGCTACCGTCCCAAAATTGGGGCCTTTTTTACACCCACTGAGAGGGAGGACAAACTGACCTACTACAGAGAGTTTCTACATAGTCAGTTGGCTGATGCCTATCGGCCACATGGTCCATCCACTCGCAGGTCTGACTCGGGGGGCCCTCTGCGCTCACCTTCCACTGCCATGGCTTCTGGGGAGGGGAGGGGTGGCAGGAGCAGTACCAGCTCAATCAGCAGCAGCCTGAGTCTACAGTCGCTGATGAGTAGCTTTCTTTACCCGCATAGTGAAGCAACTCATCAGCAGCCGGTAGACATGGAGCAGGACCTGAACCAGCAGGTGGTGGCATACCTTGACATGGCCATGCCAACAACCATTGAAGATCCGCTGGATTTCTGGGCAGCCAAACTTGATTTATGGCCACAACTAGCAGAGTTTGCCCTGGAAAAGCTGTCCTGCCCGGCCAGTAGTGTGCCATCAGAGCGGGTGTTTAGTGCGGCCGGGGCCATAGTCACCCCAAGGCGAACTCATCTGTCCACTAAAAATGTGGAGAGACTGACGTTTGTCAAGATGAATCAGGGATGGATCAGCCAGGATTTCCAGCCACCAATGCCAGATGGCTCAGAGTAGATTGACCATGCTCCTACAACAAAAATTTCTCAATTATGGTTGGTTATGAAACCCTCTGGGGAAGACCTGGGCATTGTATGGCCCGCTTGCCATATACGGTCCTTTGATTGGCTCTGACCGGCCCTCGCTGACTGGGGGACAACTATGCTGCCTAATCTGGGGGACATCTATTCTGCCTAATTTGGGGGACATCTATGCTGCCTAATCTGGGGGACATCTATGCTGCCTAATCTGGGGGACATCTATGCTGCCTAATCTGGGGGACAAGTATGCTCCAAATCTGGGGGACATCTATGCTGCCTAATCCGGGGGACATCTATGCTGCCTAATCTGGGGGACAAGTATGCTCCTAATCTGGGGGACATCTATGCTGCCTAATCTGGGGGACAACTATGCTCCTAATATGGGGGAAATTGATGCTTCTGGCCTTGGGCCTATCATTTTTTTAAGTTTAGCAGTAGCTAAATACATGCTTAATGCAAATGTCAACATTGATCTTTAAATGTAAGGGGTTATGAAACCCTCTTGGGCACTGCGAATGACTGCTCTAGAATCATTCTGTGTCTTTCAGGAACTACTTGCCTCCCTGGCGCCTCAGGCCTTGGCCTATAATTTTTGGAAGTTTAGCAGTAGCTAAATACATGCTTAATGCAAATGTCAACATTGATCTTTAAATGTAAGGGGTTATGAAACCCTCTTGGGTACTGCGAATGCCTGCTCCATACTCATTCTGTGTCTTTCAGGAACTACTTGCCTCCCTGTCCTCAGGCCTTGGGCCTTCAATTTTTGGATGTTTAGCAGTAGCTAAATACATGCTTAATGCAAATTTCAACATTCATCTTTAAATGAAAGGGGTTGGTTATGAAACCCTCTTGGGTACTGAGAATGCCTGCTCCATACTCATTCTGTGTCTTTCAGGAACTACTTGCCTCACTGATGCTTGGGGCCTTGGGCCTTTAATTTTTGGATGTTTATCAGTAGCTAAATACATGCTTAATGCAAATTTCAACATTGATCTTTAGTGAAGGGGTTATGAAACCCTCTTGGGTACTGCGAATGCTTGCTCCTGACTCATCCTGTGTCTTTCAGGAACTTCTTGCCTCACTGATGCTTGGTGCCTTGGGCCTTTAATTTTTGGATGTTTAGCAGTAGCTAAATACATGCTTAATGCAAATTTCAACATTGATCTTTAAATGTAAGGGGTTATAAAACCCTCTTGGGTACTGCTCCTGACTGCTCCTGACTCATTCTGTGTCTTTCCGGAACTACTTGCCTCCCTGATGCCTCGGGCCTTGGGCCTTAAAATTTTTGATGTTTAGCAGTAGCTAGATATATGGTTAATGCAAATTTCAACATTGATCTTTATATGTAAGGGGTTATGAAACCCTGTTGGGTACAGCGAATGCTTGCTCCTGACTCATCCTGTGTCTTTCAGGAACTTCTTGCCTCACTGATGCTTGGTGCCTTGGGCCTTTAATTTTTTTATGTTTTGCAGTAGCTAAATATATGCTTAATGCAAATTTCAACAATGATCTTTAAATTCTCGGCCTTCTGTCAGGGCTGTGGCCTACCCCGCTGGGGCCGATCCGAGGAACTCATTAAACCATCCAATCGGTAGTAGAGACAGGTGGTGTGTACAAAGGTCAGGGACTTAATGAACCCGAGCTTATGACCCGCACTTAGTTGGAATTCTTCTTTCATGGCAAATAATTGCAATCTCCAATCCCTATCACGAACATGGTTCAGCAGGTTACCCGCACCTGTCGATTGAAGGATACACACAGGCTGGTCGGTTCAGTGTAGCACGCGTGCAGCTCCGGACATCTGAGGGAATGACACACCTGTTATTGCTCGATCTCACGACTGATGGTGCAATGTAAGGGGTTATGAAAGCCTCTTGGGTACTGCTGATGCCTACTCCTGACTGCTCCTGTGTCTTTCAGGAACTACTTGCCTTCATGATGCTTCTGGGCTTGGCCCTTCAATTTTAGGATTTTTGAAATAGTTACATACATGCTTAATTTAAATTTCAACATTTATGGTGCAATGTATTGGGTTATTAAACCCTCTTGGGTACTGTTTTTTCAAAAGTTTCTGATACTATTTTTTGTAATAAACTTGAATTTTCCAGAGTACTATCCATTATACCATGGAACGCTTGTTGTGTATGATTTTTTTAATTTACATTTTTAAAAATAATACGGAGAGGGATTAACTCTGCTTCTTTATTTCAGAAAAAAATACTTTAGAGAAGAATGTCTTTTGGTGGTCCACCGTCCTGCATTATAGAGTCTTCTGGACTCTTGGATATGCGCTTGTTCTTAAACAAAGGTACAAAAACAAAAAATGGCCGGTCAGGGCAATGGAGAAGTTGCGCCTACATCTCACGGCCACATGAGCCCTGTGGGTGCTTGTGACATTACGTCTTTTGTACCCACACGGCGGGGTCCGGGACACAAATTTTGATCTAAATTTTTTTTTTAAATTAGACATTTCAATGGTCTCCTCATGCTTCAGCCCACTCCAGGCTGCATCATTCAGTTAATATATAGGTAGCACCCGCTGTCTCAAATTTTCGTAAAAAATTTTCGTAAAAAATGTTTGTCTTTTTTTCGTAGGGATTGTGAAGCTTTGGTGCGTACTCATGCGTCAGCCAACTCCAGGCTGTGTCATTGAGGCAATATATAGGTATCACACGCTGTCCTAAATTTTCGTAAAAATTTTTCGTAAAAAATGTTTGTCTTTTTTCTTAGGGATTGTAAAGCTTTTGTGCGTACTCGTGCATCAGCCAACTCCAGGCTGTGTCATTGAGGCAATATATAGGTAGCACCCACTGTCCTAAATATTCGAAAAAAATTTCCATCAAAAATGTTTGTCTTTTTTCGTAGGGATTGTGAAGCTTTGGTGTGTACTCATGCATCAGCCAACTCCAGGCTGTGTCATTCAGGCAATATATGGTTTACTGATGGCGCTGCTGGGCCTGGGAATTTCAAATTTTCTCATAGGTAGCACCCGCTATCCAAAATCTTTTTTAAAAATTTCGAAAAATGTTGTGTTTTTTGGGGGGGATTGTGAAGCCCTATTGTGTACTCATGAATCAGCCAACTCCAGGCTGTGTCATTCAGCCAATATATGGTTTACTGATGCCGCTGCTGGGCCTGGGTCTGGGAATTTCAAATTTTCTCATAGGTAGCATCCGCTATCCAAAATCTTCGGTTTAAATTTCTTAATTCATCTTTTAAACTTAGGGATTGTGAAGGCCTAGTGCCTACTCATGCTGCTGGCAACTCCGGGCTGTGCCATTCATCCACTATATGGTCTCCTCATGCTGCCAACACCTCCATGCTGTGTCATTTAGCCACTATATGGTCTCCTCATGCTGACAACCAATCCATGCTGGGTCATTAAGCCACTATATGGTGTCCTCATGCTTCAGCTTCATCCAAGCTGTGTCATTCAGCCACTATATGGTGTCCTCATGCTGCCAACACCTCCACGCTGTGTCATTCAGCCACTATATGGTCTCCTCATGCTGCCAACACCTCCACGCTGTGCCATTCAGCCACTATATAGTGTCCTCATGCTGCCAACACCTCCACGCTGTGCCATTCAGCCACTATATGGTGTCCTCATGCTGCCAACACCTCCACGCTGTGCCATTCAGCCACTATATGGTGTCCTCATGCTGCCAACACCTCCACGCTGTGCCATTCAGCCACTATATGGTGTCCTCATGCTGCCAACACCTCCACGCTGTGCCATTCAGCCACTATATGGTGTCCTCATGCTGCCAACACCTCCACGCTGTGCCATTCAGCCACTATATGGTGTCCTCATGCTGCCAACACATCCACGCTGTGCCATTCAGCCACTATATGGTCTCCTCATGCTGACAAGCTGCCCATGCTGTGTCATTCAGCCACTATATGGTGTCCTCATGCTTCAGCTTCATCCAAGCTGTGTCATTCAGCCACTATATGGTGTCCTCATGCTGCCAACACCTCCACACTGTGTCATTCAGCCACTATATGGTCTCCTAATGCTGCCAACACCTCCACACTGTGTCATTCAGCCACTATATGGTGTTCTCATGCTTCAGCTTCATCCAAGCTGTGTCATTCAGCCACTATATGGTGTCCTCATGCTGCCAACACCTCCACGCTGTGTCATTCAGCCACTATATGGTTTCCTCATGCTGCCAATACCTCCACGCTGTGCCATTCAGCCACTATATGGTGTCCTCATGCTGCCAACACCTCCACACTGTGTCAATCAGTCACTATATGGTCTCCTGACACTGATGCCACCACCAGGCTCTGTAATTGTGCTACTGTGCGGCAGTGATTCTAAAAGCGAGGCCGGTAATCTGCATGTTATTCTGAATAACAGTATTATTTCACTAACCCAGCACACTCCATATGCGTTTTAGAACACAGCAAAGTGTTCTATACCCCTATAGAGGCTGTATGTAGGCTAGAAATAGCCTTTTTTAATAGCGATTTCCCGCGAAAAAATTTGAAACGAAACAAACTTTTTCGGACTATTCGGCGAATCGTCCGAATCGAATTTTTGAAAAGTTCGCTCATCTCTAGTTATAAGGAGAAAAAGCCCGCAAAATTTGTAGCCCAATTTCTCTCGAGTAAGGACATACTGTTACGCCAAGCACTCCGGGTCCCCGCCCCTCCCCGGAGGCGCTCGCAGCGTTTTCCTGTTCGCAGCACCCACTGACCGGGAGCGCTGTGATAATGTCCCTGGCTGGGATGCGATCCGCGATGCGGGACGCGCCCGCTCGCGGTTCACATCCCAGCCCGCTTACCAGACTCGTTCCCCATCTGTACAGTCCCGACGCGCACGGCCCCGCTCCCTAGGGCGCGCGCGCTGGCTCTCTGCGATTTAAAGGGCCAGTGCGCCGCTGATTGGCGCCTGGTTCTAATTAGTGAAATAACCTGTGCACTTCCCTATATAACCTCACTTCCCCTTCCCTTCCTTGCCGGATCTTGTTGCCATTGTGCCAGTGAAAGCGTTCCTTGTATGTCCCAAGCCAGTGTTCCAGACCTCCTGCCGTTGCCCCTGACTACGATCCTTGCTGCCTGCCCTGACCTTCTGCTACGTCCGACCTTGCTCTTGCCTAATCCCTTGTACCGCGCCTATCTCAGCAGTCAGTCGGGGTTGAGTCGCTATCGGGTGGAACGACCTGGGGGTTACCTGCCACAGCAAGTCCATCCCGCTTTGCGGCGGGCTCTGGTGAATACCAGTAACCCCTTTGACTCCGTTCCCCTGGTAAGGCCCACGTCATCACCCCACTGACACAGAGGATCCACCACCAGTATCCTCACAGTACCCGGATCCTGACGGTAGATCCGGCCATGGATCCCGCTGAGGTCCCGCTGCCAGTTGTCGCTGACCTTACCACGGTGGTCGCCCAGCAGTCGCAACAGATAGCGCAACAAGGCCATCAGCTGTCTCAACTGACTGTTATGCTACAACAGCTTCTTCCACAGCTACATCAACCATCTCCTCCGCCAGCTCCTGCACCTCCTCCGCAGCGAGTGGCCGCTTCCAGCCTCCGCTTATCTTTGCCGGACAAATTCGATGGGGACTCTAAACTTTGCCGTGGTTTTCTCTCTCAATGTTCCCTGCATTTGGAGATGATGTCGGACCAATTTCCAACTGAACGGTCGAAGGTGGCTTTCGTGGTTAGTCTCCTGTCTGGGAAGGCCCTGTCATGGGCCACACCGCTCTGGGACCACAATGATCCTGTCACTGCCACTGTACAGTTCTTCTTCGCTGAGGTTCGTAGTGTCTTCGAGGAACCAGCCCGAGCTTCTTCTGCCGAGACTGCCTTGCTGAACCTGGTCCAGGGTAATTCTTCAGTAGGCGAGTACGCCATCCAATTTCGTACCCTCGCCTCTGAATTATCTTGGAATAAAGAGGCCCTCTGCGCGACCTTCAAAAAAGGCCTATCCAGTAACATCAAAGATGTGCTGGCCACACGAGAAATTCCTGCCAACCTGCATGAACCTATCCATTTGGTCACCCGCATTGAAATGCGCTTTTCCGAAAGACGCCAGGAGCTCCTCTCTTCTCTGGTCCGCTGCAATCTGTTCCTGTGCCTTCTGCCGTGGAGGCTATGCAAGTAGACCGGTCTCGCCTGACACCACAAGAGAGGACACGCCGCCGCAATGAGAACCTATGCCTGTACTGTGCCAGTACCGAACACTTCCTGAAGGATTGTCCTATTCGTCCTCCACGTCAGGAAAGACGCACTCCGATTCCGCACAAAGGTGAGACAGCTCTAGGTGTGAACTCTGCTTCTCCACGTCTTACTGTGCCTGTGCGGATTTCTTCTTCTAACTCCTCCTTCTCAGCTGTGGCTTTCTTGGATTCCGGATCTGCAGGAAATTTTATTTTGGCCTCCTTCGTTAACAGGTTTAACATCCCAGTGACCAGTCTCGCCAGACCTCTCTACATCGCTTCAGTTAATGGAGAAAGATTGGACTGTACTGTGCGTTACCGCACAGAACCCCTGTTAATGTGCATTGGACCTCATCACGAAATTTTTTTATTTCTGGTCCTCTCTAACTGCACTTCTGAAATTCTTCTCGGACTGCCTTGGCTCCAATGCCATTCTCCTACCCTTGACTGGACCACCGGGGAGATCAAGAACTGGGGTGCTTCTTGCCACAAAAAAAGCCTCACGTCTGCTCCCAGCCCCGCCAGTCAAACCCCTGTGGCTCCTCCTACACCAGGTCTCCCCAAGGCCTATTTGGACTATGCCGATGTTTTTTGCAAAAAAAAAGCAGAGACTTTGCCTCCTCATAGGCCTTGTGACTGCCCTATTGATCTCCTTCCTGGTACTACTCCCCCCCGGGGCAGGATCTATCCCTGTCTGCTCCTGAGACACAAGCCATGTCGGATTACATCCAAGAAAATTTAAAGAGGGGATTCATCCGCAAGTCTTCCTCCCCTGCCGGAGCGGGGTTCTTCTTTGTCTCCAAAAAAGACGGTTCCTTACGGCCATGCATCGATTACCGCGGTCTTAATAAGATCACTATAAAAAACCGCTATCCCCTGCCTCTTATCTCGGAACTCTTTGACCGCCCACGTGGCGCTAACATCTTCACCAAATTGGATTTAAGAGGTGCATATAATCTCATCCACATCAGGGAAGGGGATGAGTGGAAGACCGCATTTAATACCAGAGACGGACACTTTGAATATCTGGTTATGCCCTTTGGGCTCTGCAACGCCCCTGCTGTCTTCCAGGACTTTGTGAATGAAATTTTTCGAGATCTCTTATATACCTGTGTTGTGGTTTACTTGGACGACATTTTGATTTTTTCTTCTAACCTCAAAGAACACCGCCGTCATGTCCGTCTTGTGCTTCAGAGACTCCGTGACAACCAATTACCATATTTATCGGCGTATAACACGCACTTTATAGGCTAAAATTTTTAGCCTAAAGTCTGTGTGCGTGTTATACGCCGATACACCCCCAGGAAAGGCAGGGGGAGAGAGGCCGTCGCTGCCCGCTTCTCTCCCCCTGCCTTTCCTGGGGTCTAGAGCGCTGCTGTCGACCCTTTTCACCCCCTGGTTATCGACGCCGCTGCCCGTTCTGTCCCCCTGACTATCGGTGCCGGCGCCGATAGCCAGGGAGAGAGAAGCGGCAGCGGCACCCATTGCCGGCGCCGCTGCCCCGTTGCCTCCCCCCATCCCCGGTGGCATAATTACCTGAGTCGGGTCCGCGGTGCTCCAGGCCTCCGTCGTGTGTCCCCGGCGTCGTTGCTATGCGTCTGACGTCACGCGCCGCGCCGTGCATAGCAACGACGCTGGGGACGCACGACGGAGGCCTGGAGCAGCGCGGACCCGACTCAGGTAATTATGCCACCGGGGATGGGGGGAGGCAACGGGGCAGCGGCACCGGCAATGGGTGCCGCTGCCCCTTCTCTCCCCCTGGCTGTCGGCGCCGCTTCTCTCTCCCTGGCTATTGGCGCCGGCACCGATAGTCAGGGGGACAGAACGGGCAGCGGCGCCGATAACCAGGGGGTGAAAAGGGCCGACAGCAGCGCTCTAGACCCCAGGAAAGGCAGGGGGAGAGAAGCGGGCAGCGACGGCCTCTCTCCCCCTGCCTTTCCTGGGGTATATCGGGGTATACACGCGCACACACGCACCCTCATTTTACCATGGATATTTGGGTAAAAAACTTTTTTTACCCAAATATCCTTGGTAAAATGAGGGTGCGTGTTATAGGCCGGTGCGTGGTATACCCCGATAAATACGGTATATGCCAAGATGGAGAAATGTCTCTTTGAATGCCAATCTCTTCCCTTCCTAGGATATTTAGTCTCTGGCCAGGGACTTCAAATGGACCCAGACAAACTGTCAGCCGTGTTAGATTGGCCACGCCCACTCCGAGCTATCCAACGCTTCTTGGGGTTTGCCAATTACTACCGACAATTTATTCTGCATTTTTCCACCATTGTGGCTCCAATTGTGGCCCTATCCAAGAAAAACGCCAACCCTAAGTCCTGGCCTCCCCAAGCGGACGAGGCATTCAACCGTCTCAAAACTGCCTTTTCTTCTGCTCCTGTACTCTCCAGACCTGATCCATCTAAACCCTTTTTGCTGGAGGTAGACGCCTCCTCGGTGGGAGCCGGAGCTGTACTCCTACAAAAAAACTCTTCTGGACATAACATTACTTGTGGTTTCTTTTCTAAGACCTTCTCTCCGGCGGAGAAAAATTACTCCATTGGTGATCGAGAACTGCTGGCCATAAAACTAGCCCTCGAGGAATGGAGGCACCTGCTGGAGGGTTCCAAATACCCAATTATCATCTACACGGTTCACAAGAATCTCTCTTATCTTCAGTCTGCCCAACGGCTGAACCCACGCCAGGCTAGGTGGTCGTTGTTTTTTGCCCGTTTTAACTTTGAAATTCATTTTCGCCCTGCTGACAAAAACATCAGGGCTGACGCCCTCTCTCGTTCCTCTGATGCCTCCGAAACGGAAGCCCCCCTGCAACACATTGTTCCTCCTGAGTGTCTGATCTCCTCTTCCCCAGCTTCCATCAGACAAACACCTCCTGGAAAGACTTTCGTCCCCCCATGCCAGCGCCTCAAGATCGTCAGGTGGGGACATTCCTCGCACCTTGCCGGCCATGCTGGCATCAAGAAGTCCATCCAACTCATCTCTCGATTTTATTGGTGGCCTACCCTGGAAGCAGATGTTGCTGATTTCGTTCGGGCTTGTACAGTCTGTGCCCGGGACAAGACTCCTCGCCAGAAGCCTGCCGGCCTCCTTCATCCTCTGCCTGTCCCTGAGCTACCATGGTCTCAGATTGCCATGGACTTTATAACGGACCTGCCTTTATCCCATGGCAACACAGTCATTTTGGTGGTCGTTGATCGTTTCTCCAAGATGGCGCATTTTATTCCACTTCCAGGCCTTCCTTCTGCGCCACAGTTGGCGAAACAATTTTTTGTGCACATTTTTCGCCTTCACGGGCTTCCCATGCATATCGTCTCGGATAGAGGCGTTCAATTTGTGTCGAAATTCTAGAGAGCTCTCTGTAATCAACTAAAAATCAAGTTAAATTTCTTGTCTTCCTATCATCCCCAATCCAATGGGCAAGTAGAGAGAGTTAACCAGGTTCTTGGTGACTATTTGCGACATTTTGTTTCCTCCCGCCAAGATGATTGGGCCGATCTTCTACCCTGGGCTGAATTCTCGTACAATTTCAAAGACTCTGAATCCTCCGCTAAATCCCCGTTCTTTGTGGTGTACGGCCGTCACCCTCTTCCCCCCCTCCCCACTCCCACGCCTTCTGGTTTGCCCGCTGTTGACGAAGTTCCCCGGGACTTCTCCACCATCTGGAAGGAGACTCAAAAATCCCTCCTACAGGCCTCATCCCGGATGAAGAACCATGCCGACAAAAAGAGAAGAACTCCTCCTGTCTTTGCTCCTGGAGACAAAGTGTGGCTCTCCGCCAAGTATATCCGCTTCCGTGTCCCCAGTTATAAACTGGGACCACGTTATCTTGGACCCTTTAAAATCAAGTGCCAAATCAATCCTGTCTCCTACAAACTCCTTCTTCCCCCTTCTCTCCGTATTCCTAACGCTTTTCATGTTTCTCTCCTTAAACCGCTTATCCTTAACCGCTTCTCTCCCAAGGTTGTCGCTCCTACTCCTGTCTCCGGGTCCTCAGATGTCTTCTCGGTTAAAGAAATTCTCGCGTCTAAGACGGTCAGAGGTAAAAAAAAATTCTCGTAGATTGGGAGAATTGTGGTCCTGAGGAGAGGTCGTAGGAACCCGAGGAAAACATCCTCGACAAGGACCTCATTCACAAATTTTCGGGTTCCAAAAAAAGGGGGAGACCCAAGGGGGGGGGGTACTGTTACGCCGAGCACTCCGGGTCCCCGCTCCTCCCCGGAGCGCTCGCAGCGTTTTCCTGTTCGCAGTTTCCCGGTCAGACCGGGAGCGCTGCGATAATGTCCCTAGCAGGGATGCGATCCGCGATGCGGGACGCGCCCGTTCGCGGTTCACATCCCAGCCCGCTTACCAGACTCCTACCCCGTCTGTACAGTCCCGGCGTGCGCGGCCCCGCTCCCTAGGGCGCGCGTGCGCCGGCTCTCTGCGATTTAAAGGGCCAGTGCGCTGCTGATTGGCGCCTGGTTCTAATTAGTGAAATCACCTGTGCACTTCCCTATATAACCTCACTTCCCCTTCCCTTCCTTGCCGGATCTTGTTGCCATTGTGCCAGTGAAAGCGTTCCTTGTATGTCCCAAGCCAGTGTTCCAGACCTCCTGCCGTTGCCCCTGACTACGATCCTTGCTGCCTGCCCTGACCTTCTGCTACGTCCGACCATGTTCTTGCCTAATCCCTTGTACCGCGCCTATCTCAGCAGTCAGTCGGGGTTGAGTCGCTATCGGGTGGATCGACCTGGGGGTTACCTGCCGCAGCAAGTCCATCCCGCTTTGCGGCGGGCTCTGGTGAATACCAGTAACCCCTTTGACTCCGTTCCCCTGGTACGGCCCACGTCATCACCCCACTGACACAGAGGATCCACCACCAGTATCCTCACAGTACCCGGATCCTGACACATACCTCATATGTTGACGTAAAGTGCTCTGCGGGCTCGCAAAATGGCTCAAGAGGGAAAGAGCAACTGTGGAATTTTGGAGGGCAAATTTTGCTGAAATGGTTTTTTGGGGGGTGTGTTGCATTTAGGAAGCCCCCATGGTGCCAGAACAGCAAAAATAAATAAATAAATAAATAAATACATTTGTATTAATGTGCACAAAGAAGCCAAGGAAAGATGGAAAAATCTCCAAAAGGCATCAAATTACAGATTAGACATTCTTATAATATGTCAACAAACTTTAGATTTTATTTCCATCATTTACACTTTCAAAATAACAGAAAACAATAAAAATGGCATCTGAAAAAGTTTGGGTACCCCCCTTTGGCAAGTATCACAGCTTGTAAACGCTTTTTGTAGCCAGCCAAGAGTCTTTCAATTCTTGTTTGAGG
The DNA here is from genome assembly GCF_029499605.1 of Hyla sarda. NCBI lineage: Eukaryota > Metazoa > Chordata > Amphibia > Anura > Hylidae > Hyla > Hyla sarda. Next base: position 188,083,762 of record NC_079190.1, read on the forward strand.
TATCTTTGCCCATTCTTCCTTACAAAAGTCTTCCAGTTCTTTGAGATTTCTGGGCTGTCTGTCACGTACTGCTCTTTTAAGGTCTATCCATAGATTATCAATTATGTTGAGGTCAGGAGATTGTGAAGGCCATGGCAAAACCTTCAGTTTACGCATCTTGATGTAATCCCCCATGGACTTTGAGGTGTGTTTAGGATCATTATCCATTTGTAGAAGCCATCCTCTCTTTAACTTCAGCTTTTTCACAGATGGCATCAAGTTAGCATCCAAAATTTGCTAAAATTTTATTGAATCCATTTTTCCTTCTACTCATGAGATGTTCCCTGTGCCACTGGCTGCAATACAACCCCAAATATCCACCCCATTCTTAAAGGGGTATTCCAGGCCAAAACTTTTTTATATATATCAACTGGCTCCGGAAAGTTAAACAGATTTGTAAATTACTTCTGAAGTTGCTGAAGTTGAGTTGTTCTTTTCTGTCTAAATGCTAAATGATGATGTCACGTCTTGGGAGCTGTGCAGTTCCTATGGGGATATTCTCCCATCATGCACAGCTCCCGGGACATGACATCATCATTGAGCAGTTAGACAGAAAACTTCAGAAGCTAATAACTATTGGAAGGATTACGATTTTTTAATAGAAGTAATTTACAGATCTGTTTAAATTTCCGGAGCCAGTGGATATAAATAAAAAAGTTTTTGCCTCGAATACCCCGTTAACAGTTGGACAGAGGTTCATTTCATTAAATTCTGTTCCCCTTCTTCTGCAAATGTACCTTTGCTCATTCCAGCCAAAAAGTTCAATTTTAACCTCATCGGTCCACAGAACTTGTTTCCAAAATGCATCAGGCTTGTCTATATGTTCATTTGCAAAGTTCAAACGCTGATTTTTGTGGTGAGGACGTAGAGGAGGTTTTCTTCTTCCATGAAGAACATATTTGCACAAGTATCTCTTGATAGTGGAATAGTGTACCACAACTCCAGTGTCTGCTAGATCTTCCTGAAGCGATTGTGCAGTCAAACGTGGGTTTTGAATTGTTTTTCTCACAATCCTGCAAGTTGTTCTGTCTGATATTTTTCTTGGTCTACCAGATCTTGCTTTAACTTCCACTGTTCCTGATGACTGCCATTTTCTTAAATACATTCCAAACAGAGGATATTGACATCTGAAAACGTTTTGCTATCTTCTTATAGCCTTCTCCAGCTTTGTGAGCGTCAACTATTTTCAGTTTCAGTTTTCTAGACAACTGCTTAGAAGAACCCATGGTGCTGATTATTGGGGCAAGGTCAGATGAGTCTGGGCATTTAAAACCTTTGAGATTGACATCACCTGGTCTTCCCAGATGATGATTGAGAACAATCCATCACACTGGTAGGTCTCAGCTTTGCAAAGGGGGCAGTGCATGCTATAAATTCTGCAGGGTGCCCAAACTTTTGCAGATTTTTTTTCTGGATAACCCCTTGAAGCGTAGTGAAGTGTTTTGTACTCCCCTCATATACACACTAAGTATGTCAGGCAGAGAAGTGCCAGGACGTGCACAGAGGAGAGGCCTAAATTCATCAGGCGCAGACAGAGGTCACAGCAGAGTAGGGGCGTGTGGCAGCAGGAGTCACAGCGAGAGGTCTGAGCTCCCGGTGTCAGCTAGCAGTCATGTCTCGACCAGCAACCCAGTAGCCGTGATTGATCGGTTCACTCGGTCATCCACTTCATCCCAAGAGACATCCGACACCCTCAGTCAACAGTCCTCAGACTCAACCCTCAGTTGGCATGGCCCACATGCTGCTGCTGCCACCTCCAGGCTCTGTCATTGTGCCGCCATATGGTCTCGTCATGCTGATGCTGCCACCTCCAGGCTCTCTCATTGGGCTGCTTTATGGTCTCCTCATGCTGATGCTGCCTCCTCAAGGCTCTCTCATTGTGCTGCTATATGGTCTCCTCATGCTGATGCTGCCACCTCCAGGCTCAGCATGAGGAGATGCTGCCACCTCCAGGCTCTCTCATTGGCCCACATGCTGCTGCTGCCACCTCCAGGCTCTGTCATTGTGCCTCCATATGGTCTCATCATGCTGATGCTGCCACCTCCAGGCTCTCTCATTGTGCCGCCATATGGTCTCCTCATGCTGATGCTGCCACCTCCAGGCTCTCTCATTGTGCTGCTTTATGGTCTCCTCATGCTGATGCTGCCTCCTCAAGGCTCTCTCATTGTGCTGCTATATGGTCTCCTCATGCTGATGCTGCCACCTCCAGGCTCAGCATGAGGAGATGCTGCCACCTCCAGGCTCTCTCATTGTGCTGCTATATGGTCTCCTCATGCTGATGCTGCCACCTCCAGGCTCAGCATGAGGAGATGCTGCCACCTCCAGGCTCTCACATTGTGCTGCTATATGGTCTCCTCATGATGATGCTGCCACCTCCAGGCTCTCTCATTGTGCTGCTCTATGGTCTCCTCATGCTGATGCTGCCTCCTCAAGGCTCTCTCAGTGTGCTGCTATATGGTCTCCTCATGCTGATACTGCCACCTCCAGGCTCAGCATGAGGAGATGCTGCCACCTCCAGGCTCTCTCATTGTGCTGCTATATGGTCTCCTCATGCTGATGCTGCCACCTCCAGGCTCAGCATGAGGAGATGCTACCACCTCCAGGCTATCTCATTGTGCTGCTATATGGTCTCCTCATGATGATGGTGCCACTTCAAGCCTTTCTCATTGTGCTGCTCTATGGTCTCTTCATGCTGATGCTGCCACCTCCAGGCTCTCTCATTGTGCTGCCATATGGTCTCCTCATGCTGATACTACCACCTTCAGGCTCTCTGTACTACCAGTTACAGAAATTCCTCTGCATTAGACCACAAGTAAGTATTGAGGATATGCATTAGCTAAAACTTAACTTTTCTTAGGATAAAATATATGGACCCAAAATTTGTTTGAAATATAACAAAAGGAAGGGTGTGCAAAAATCACCATGTGCCACCATGTCACCAAGTATTGATGAGATGCAAAGACCTCTAAAAGGTGGAAGGGAACAACAAATGGTCCATTGTAACAGGTGGGGGGTAAAAACGTCCCCTGTAAGGCCATACCCTATTAATTCCCTTCTTGGCAAGTGTTACTCGTCCTAAAAAGGGCAGCCCCCCCCCCCCCCCCACAGGAACCTCTCCCTATTTCCAACTATAAACCATGGGCAATGGCAGTGTTTTTGGGTGGAAATAGGGAGAGGTTCCTGTGTGGGGCCACCCTTTTCAGGACGATTAACACTTGCCAATAAGGGAATTAATCATGCGAGAGTAGGGCCTTACAGGGGAAGTTTTTACCCACACCTGTTACAATGGACCATACGTTGTTCCCTTCCACCTTTGCACGCATTTCCTTTTGTTTGGGTCCATGTATTTTATCCTGAGAAAAGTTAAGTTTTAGCTAATGCATATCCTCAATACTTACTTGTGCACACCAACACTTTGACAAAAAAGAATGTTTTCTTCTGCCTACCTGCCTCAGCTACTATTCTGATCCTGCTATCCGCCTGATGCCACATATCTGATGCCAAGTTCTCCTTCTTTCACCCACCTTCGTCACCGGGTACTGGTATTAACACCCACCACCCCACTCTACTAAAGTGTACCAAAGTGCACGACAGCGCCGACGTGTGGAGCTGCCTCCACACTCTCAGGCCATTGGTCCTGCAACAGTGTGCGACTCCGCCTCTTCATCCCCCCCCACCATGTCCCATAGTCACCCCAAGAAGAACTTGTCTGTCCACGAAAAATGTGGAGAGACTGACCTTTGTGAAGATGAATCAGGCATGGATCAGCCAGGATTTCCACCCACCAATGCCTGATGCATCAGAGTAGATTGACCATGGTGCCAGACCAACACTTCACAAACATGGGTAGTGCCAAACAGATTTAAGGCGCTGCTCCCCAGTTACAAACATTCTTCCGCATCAGACCTTTTTTATCCTCCTTCATCACCGGGTACTGGTATTGCCACCCACTGCACCACACCGGGTCACTTTCAGGACTCCTGATGCTGCTGCTGCCACCTCCAGGCTATCTCCTTCAGCCACTATATGGTCTTCTCATTTGCCGCCAACTCCAGGTTGTGCCATTCAGCCATTATATGTGCTACTCATGCTGCCGTCACCTCCAGGCTGTGCCATTCAGCTACTATATGTTCTTCTCATGCTGCCGCCAACTCCAGGCTATGCCTTTCAGCCACTATATGGTCTCCTCATACTGCTGCCGCCTCCATGCGGTGTTATTCAGCCACTATATGGTCTACTCATGCTGTCGCCAACTCCAGTCTGTGCCATTCAGCCACTATATGGTCTTCTCATGCTTCCGCCACTTCCAGGCTGTGTGATTCAGCCACTATATGGTCTCCTCATGCTTCCGCCACTTCCAGGCTGTGTAATTCAGCCACTATATGGTTTACTGATGATGCTGGGTCTGGGACATTACCTAAAAAATTATTATGGTAGCACTAGCTACCATACATTGTCAATATAAATTAGAAAATTCATCTTTTAAAGGGGTACTCCGGTGAAAACCTTTTTATTTTAAATCAACTGGTGCCAGAAAGTTAAACATATTTGTAAATTACTTCTATTAAAAAATCTTAATCCTTCCAGTACTTATTAGCTGCTGAATGCTACAGAGGAAATTCCTTTCTTTTTGGAACACTGATGACATCACGAGCACAGGGCTCTCTGCTGACATCTCTGTCCATTTTAGCATCCGTACATAGCAGATGTGTACTAAGGGCAGCATGGTGGCTTAGTGGTAAGCACTACTGCCTTGCAGTGCAGGGGCCTTGGGTTCAAATCCCACTAAGGACAACAATAAATATAGACTTATTATTATTATAACATCAGCAAAGAGCACTTTGCTCGTGATGTCATCAGAGAGCATTCCAAAAAGAAAAGAACTTCCTCTGTAGTATTCAGCAGCTAATAAGTACTGGAAGGATTAAGATTTTTTAATAGAAGTAATTTACAAATCTGTTTAACTTTCCGGAGCTAGTTGATTTAAAAGAAAAAATGTTTTCACCGGAGTACCCCTTTATTCTTAGGGATTGTGAGGCCCTATGGTCTCCTCATGCTGCTGTCAGCTCCAGGCTGTGTCATTCAGCCACCATATGGTTTAGTGATGCTGCTGGGCCTGGGACATTACCTACAATTTTTTATGGTACCACTAGCTACCATAAATCTTCAATGTAAATTTGAAAATGCATCTTTTAATCTTAGGGATTGTGAGGCCCTATGGTCTCCTCATGCTGCCGCCAACTCCAGGCTGTGTTATTCAGCCACTATATAGTCTCCTCTTACTGCCACCAATTCCAGGCTGTGTCATTCTGCCAGATTATGGTCTCCTCATGCTGCTGCCACCTCTAGGCTCTGTCATTGTGCCGCCATGTGACTCCTTGTTAGATTGGGTTTTGTGGTCATGCAGTATTAGTTCAAAGTAAACACGGGACATCTAATATAAGTCTTAAATTTAAATTTAGAAACATCAATGTAATCTTTTCAAGACTGAGGCCCTATGGTCGTCGACGTCATATTACCTGTGCAATGATCACAAGAATCCAATGAAACAGCTTGTAGCTATAACAATGAACCATAACTGATTAAATTAAACATTCACAGTCAGGGGGGCGTTGAGAGGCAGGGGCTGGAACAGGTGGTATCTCGCCTGGTGGAGGACCTCCAGCTTGATGTTTGACAGAATGGGTAATCAAAAAATTTTAATAATTCAAATAAAATTACATAAAAATTACATAAAAAATCTGCCACATTCAGATGCTCTGCGGCAGTGATTCTAATAGTGATGCCTGTAATCTGCATGTCATACTGAATAACAGTACAGGGTGGGGCATTTATATGGATACACCTTAATAAAATGGGAATGGTTGGTGATATTAACTTCCTGTTTGTGGCACATTAGTATATGTGAAGGGGGAAAGATGGGTGGTGACCATGGTGGCCATTATGAAGTCGGACATTTTGAATCCAACTTTTGTTTTTTCAATAGGAAGAAGGTCATGTGACACATCAAACTTATTGGGAATTTCACAAGAAAAACAATGATGTGCTTGGTTTTAATGTAACTTTATTCATTCATGAGTTATTTAAAAGTTTCTGACCACTTAAAAAATGTGTTCAATTTGCTGCCCATTGTGTTGGATTGTCATTTTTTTGTTTTCTGTTATTTTGAAAGTGTATATGATGGAAATAAAATCTAACTTTTGTTGACATATTATAAGGATGTTTAATCTGTAATTTGATGCCTTTTGGAGATTTTTCCATCTTTCCTTGGCTTCTTTATGCACATTAATACAAATTTTTACCTGAGGTGCCCAAACTTTTGATCCCCACTGTAGTTAATTTACTATTGGAGTACTTATTGGAGCCAGTTGATATGAAAATTTTTTTTTCTACCAGAGTACCCCTTTAAAGCACAGCATGAGAGTCAGGGCCGGACTAGGAATAAAAACCAGTCCTGGAAATAACTGCATACCAGCCCCACAGGGCAAAGGGCACAGCCACAATGTCCATGACCAGGCTTTTACTACACAGGTTTAATGTTAGTACTGTACATACCTGCCAGGCTGTCCTTTTGTGAATTGGGTATTTCCTGTTGGAGTTTGGACTCTTAAACTACACATCCCATAGTCCCATGCTTGTAAGTGTGAAGTTACATTCCTCCCTCCCACTCCCAGCCACCCCACCCATTGCAGCACAAATTAGCTGCATCCATTCAAAAGACCCAGTGTTTTCTAACAGCTGTTGCAAAATAATCTCTCCCACCCACCCATTGAAGTAGACAGGCTGCCTTTGCACATTTGACTAGTGATATCAGGTCTCGACGCACTGCAACCTGAAAAATCCTGAGACCTAAGTAACTTTGTATGCTGTTAAAACAGGTCACACACAGGTACAGACACTATATTATGAACTACACTAACTTTACAGCCCCTAAAGAATAGTCAAATAAAATAAAAAATCCTGGAATACCTTTTTAGGCATTGCAGCCTGCGAGAAAAGCCTGGTATTTGATTTGTCAGGCTTCCATTTCGTCATGTTGTGGACTTGATGCTGTGCCCTGCCGGCCAACCAGGCCAGCCTGCAAAAAGTTTACAGGCTTGCAGCCAGGGGTGTAACTAGTATCACATGGGCCCGAGGGAAATTTTTTCCATCATTCATACCTCATCTATACAATCGCCCCATCTATAGTCCTCCAAATGGTTAAAAAAAAACTTCCCCCATGGTGCCCTGCACATTAACAGTGGGGTAAGTTCCTCATTATGTCTCCCACAGCAGTTATTCATTCCTCCCCCCAGAATTTTTTTTTTTGTGGGGCACCCCTACCTAAAAATCACCAAAAACGCCTTAAAAAGACAATTTAAGCAGTATACAGTACACCTATATCATTATTAGCATTGCAGCACTTAAATTATAAGTGCTGCAATGGAAAAAAGCTTACCTTTGTAGGGGCCAAATATTTCAGGCACAAGAATGGTTGCTCCCAAAGACTTCCTGACAGATGGCAGGATATTCTGTCAGGATTGAAAAATAAAACATTAGTTGTTACGTCACAAAATTTGATCCATACACCTCAGTACAATATTCTACATTGGCCGCCCCTACGAAATCGTCTACAATGCAAAAAGACCTGATAAATACAAGCAGCGCACAGTACCCCTCTCTATGACAGCTATGAAGCAACTGAATTTTATTTTCAAATGGGAAAAAATTGCATTTCATCCTCAACAGAGAGCAGACGGTTCCTCTGCTTACTCTTAATGTTTGTTAGACATGAGAATGCTTGCTCACCCAAATATCTACAGCTATCGTTGAGATATTGTCGGATATTCTTGTTGAATCGAAAGCCAGAAAATGTCAGTATTGGCCTCATTAAATTTGATCTGTAGTGTTCTATCACACCTCAGTTGATTTATCTGCTCTTCTTCCTGAAGGTTTAACTTTGTCATAGACAAATCAGCAATAAAGAGATTTCTAATCCAGTCATATGACTTGGAACATAAAAAAGGAAAATAATGCTTAAAGGGGTACTCCGGTGGTCAACGTGTTTTTCTGTTTTTGACTTACCCTATTTGTTTTGTTTCATTTCTATTCTTGTTGTTTAGGCAGCCTTTGGGCATGCTAGGAGTTGTAGTTTTGCAACAGCTGGAGGCACACTGGTTGGGAAACACTGGTGTAACATGATGTGTATGCTGAATAGGCTAGAACAGTGTTTTCCAAACAGTGTGCCTCCAGCTGTTGCAAATCTACAACTCCCAGCATGCCCAAAGTCTGTCAGGGAATGCTGGGAGGTGCAGTTTTGCAACAGCTGGAGACACACTGGTTTGTAAACACTAGCATACACACACACATAACAGGGACTACAACTCCCAGCATGTGTCATTCAGGAGTCCCCCCCTCCCCCTTATAGGGGGAGATTTACCAATCAGCTTGCTGCTTTCATTTTTATGAAGGCCTGTGAAAGATGAAAGAAGCGATCTGATTGGTTGCTATGGGCAACTGGGCAAGTTTTCCTCTGCACAGGTTTTGATAAATCTCCCCCATAGAGATCATTCCCAGTATGAGATTTATTCCCCTGCAGTCCATACATCCCCAGCCCGTGCACCTTCTCATCCTCCCCTTCAGATAACACTTATCTTCTCCGTGAGGTCCTTCTCCTGTGCAGACCTGCATCCTTAGAATACAGAGCAGGGGGAGGGGAGATGAGGGGCTGTGTACTCAGCTGGATGAGATGAGGGGGCGTGGCTTATTCCTCTCATGCAGACAGAGAAAAAAAAAAGCTGTGACATCTTGTCCACAACAGACTCAGAACTGTGGACAATGGTAAAAGAAAACCCTCTGAACTACAGACCTTCCTGCCCAACAAACAGGTAAGAAAAAGACACACATGCTGTCAAAACATATAACACATGTATATTGCAAAAAAAACTAAACTTACAAAGAAGATGCCATATAGTCAAAAAAAATTACCACCGGAGTACCCCTTTAAGGTTCTCTGACTAGGATTTTAAATAACTGATTGCTAATTCAATAACTTCCTCAACAGGCTCACTGTAACTAACAAGTTGATTTAAAAGAGTAAACATCTCAGTATTTCGTGAAGAGAGGTGTCTTACCAAATTTTTAGTTTATTCTGAAATGCCAGAAGTTTGTCTGTGGCGGTAAACATATTGGCCCACATTTATCATTGCAGTGCAAGTTAAGCTTTTTTTTACACCTTTTTTTTGTGTGCTGATAATGTGTAGGAGCACCAAATTTATTAAAAGGTAAAAGAGCATTGATAAATTTTGTGCAGGTAAACATTTTCTGAAATTTCTGTCTACACATACACCAAAAAGCTACACCATCTCTGGGCTGGTGTAGTTTTAGAGACTTTTCAGTGGCTTTTGCTCCTTTTTACAAAAAGGCTCAAGGATAAATCCCTTTTATATCATGTGTATTGCCAAAATCAGTGGATTGCAACTCAAAATCAGTGGATTGCAACTCAAAATCAGCAGAAATGTATAAACAAAAAGGGGCAAAAAAAGGCGCAAAAAACCCTGCTTGCGCTTTTTTTGCCCCTTTTTTAGACACAAAAAACAGTCTAAAGACAATGATAAATGTGGGCCATTATCTTTTCGCCCCTGCATGATGGTGTTTAATTTGTTCATATGTTGGTATATACCAGCCAGGTATGCCAATTTTTGAACCAATTCATTATCATCCAAGAGGCTTTCAAATCTCCCATTATTGCTGTTCCTAAAGAAAATAAGCAACTTGTTTCTAAGTTAAATACACTTGTCACAACTTTTCCTCTTGAAAGCTTTCTGAGATCAGTATGTTGAAGGAGGGTAACATGGTCTTTCTGCCTATTTTCACACAACAGTGCAAATATTCGTGATTGAAGAGGACGCTGCTTGATGAAGTTGACCATGTCCACGGTGGCATCGAGAAGCTCTTTTAAGGCCGGTGCCATTTTTTTGGCTACAAGAACTTCATGGTGGAAGAAGCAGTGAGTCACTAGATGTAATTGTAATTACTTAAATGGTCTGCAGATCGCTCGGGTACAGCTGGTATCCACCACTATATGGTCACTGTATGTGAGAATATTGGTCTTTGTATAGTGGGTATTATACAGTAACAGTATTATGGTATTCATCAATTAGTCATGGTGTGGCAGTATTATTTGCTCCTCGCTGGTAACACGCAGAACTAGCAGTGTGCACCTGGCAGTGTGCACATATTTTATTTTGTTTGGAGGTGCAGACCATTTTTCTTTTTTCTTTTTTAACTGGTATGATAGGAATATGTATGGTGATAATTATCCTTGTATACTGGCATTATTGGTAATAATGGTCTCAGTATACAGGATTTGGTCAGAAACAGTATGATGGGAATATGTATATGGTGATATTTATCCTTGTATACTGGTATTATTAATAATATTGGTCTCAGTATACAGGATTTTGTCAGTATCAATATGATGGTAATATGTATGGTGATGATATTCCTTCTTGTATACTGGTTTTATTGGTAATATTGGTCTCAGTATACAGGATTTAGTCAGTAACAGAATGATGAGAATATGTATGGTGATATTATTCCTCCTTCTATACTGGTATTGGTAATATTGGTCTCAGTATACAGAATTTGGTCAGTAACAGTAGTATGGTAATATGTACGGTGATAATATTCCTCCGTATATAGCTATTATTGGTAATATTGGTCTCAGTATACAGTATTTGGTCAGTATTAGTATGATGGCACTATGTATGGTGATAATATTCCTCCATGTATTATCGGTGATCGTGGTCAATAGCAAATTCGGTGTACAGGACAGAATTTGCCATGGGGCCCAGGGACACTAGTTACACCCTAATCTTATATCTTTCCTGCCACCACTTGAGATTGGTTCTCCGGAGACAGAGCACCCATTTCATAATGTGAAGTCTGCAGAGAATTATGTGGGGCCTCAGATTTTATTGAGTCCTCAGTAGTCAATGCAGGGGCGAAGGGAACCGTCCTTCTTGGTCACGAAGAAGAAACCAGCACCAGCAGGAGAAGAAGACTTCCTTATGAATCCTTTTTGGAGGTTTTCACGGATATACTCGGACATGGCAAGCGTCTCAGGAGGCGAGAGAGGATAAATTCTTCCCCGAGGGGGAGTGGAACCCGGCATTAGGTCAATAGGACAATCATAGGGTCTGTGAGGAAAGAGGGCCTCGGCTTGTTTTTTGCAAAAGACATCCGCAAAGCAGTGGTATGGTTTAGGCAGTCCGGGGGGCGGAGAAATTTGCGGAATTTGTTTGACTGGAGCAGGCTTGAGGCATCGGTCAGAGCAAGAAGTGCCCCAATGCAGGATCTCCCCAGAGGACCAGTTCAGGACAGGATTATGATGTTGTAGCCACGGCAGGCCCAGAAGGAGTTCAGAGGAGCAGAAGGGAAGAACAAGGAACTCTAGAGTCTCTGTATGAAAAATTCCAATGTCCATCTGCAGTGGCAGGGTACGGAATTGCACAGTGGCAGAGAGTCTCTCACCGTTAACTGTAGAAATGATGAGGGGTTTGGTTAAACATACAACCGGAATGTGGTACTTGTCAACCAAGGAAGCATGGATGAAGTTGCCAGCTGAACCGGAATCCAGTAAGGCTGCGGCGGTGAAGAAGGACTTGGAAGGGAAGAACAGCTGCATGGATATGATGAGACATGGAGAGGAGGAATCCACACCTAGCAACGCCTCTCCCACGTTTACTAGGTGTGAGCGTTTCCCGAACGCGGTGGATGGAGAGGACAATCACGTAGGAAGTGCTCATTACTGGCACAGTACAGACACAGGTTCTCGTCTCTGCGACGGCTTCGTTCTTGCGGAGTCAGGCGTGACCGGTCCACCTGCATTGCTTCCACGGCGGGAGGCCCAGAAAGGGGTTGAGGTGGACGTTGAGAAACAGGAGCCAGACGAGAGTAGCGTCTATATTGAGCTTTTCCCTTTTCCAGATGGAGTTCCTCTTGTCTCTCGGCGAAACGCTTGTCGATTATGGTGGCCAGCAAGATGAGGTCATTAAGAGAGGATGGAAGCTCTTGTGCAGCTAGAACGTCATTAACTTCACTGTTAAGCCCCTTCCTAAATGTGGCACAGAGGGCTTCATCATTCCAGTTCAGCTCAGAAGCTAGGGTGCAAAACTGTACGACATAGTCACCCACGGTAGAGGCTCCTTGGGTCAAGTTCATTAAGGCAGTCTCTGCGGAGGTAACCCGAGCAGGTTCCTCGAAAACATTCCGGAATTCTTGGCAAAAATTCTGGACGGTGGAGGTGACAGGATCAGAGCGGTCCCACAAAGGTGTAGCCAAGGCCAGGGCCTTCCCGGAGAGCGGGCTGAGAATAAAGGCTACCTTGGCTCACTCAGAAGGAAATTGGTCAGACAGTAGCTCGAGGTGGAGAGAGCACTGTGACAGGAACCCACGGCAAAGGAGCAAAGGAACATCAGCGGGATCCATGGCCGGATCTTACTGTCAGGAACCGGCAGGACTGGTAGTGGATCCTCTAGGCCAGTGAGGCGATGACGCGGGTTGTACCAAGGGACCGGTTCTAAGTGGTTACTGGTTTTCACCAGAGCCCGCCGCAAGGCGGGATGGACTTGCTGCGGCGGTAACCACCAGGTCGTATCCCCCAGTAGCAACTAGACCTCACTGGTGGCTGATATGGCGTGGTACACAGGGAGCAGGCAGGAGCGTAGTCGGATGTAGTAGAGGTCAGGGCAGGCGGCAAGGATTCAAAGGCGAGTAGACGGTAGCAAGGGTACCGCAACAGGCAAGGCAGATTACACAGTTTGAAACACTTTCTCAAAGGCACTAGGGCACAAAGATCCGGCAAGGGCAGGAAGGGGAAGGGGCAGGTGCATTTTATAGGGAAGGACCAGTGGAAGGTGTGGAACCAGCGCACCAATTATCGGTGCGCTGGCCCTTTAAATTTACTGAAGCCGGCGGGCGCGCGCCCTAGAGAGCGGGGCCGCGCGCGCCGGGACACGGGAGGACAGAGCACCACGCGAGGAGCGGGTAAGGAGGACAGGGACTTGGCGTGAGCGGGGACCAGTCGCCACGCTAGCCGCGTCTCTGCTACTGTGGGACCCGCGCTCCGTGCATCTGACCGGGAGACGCCGGGACCCAGTAAAAGCGGGCAGAAGCAGCGGGCGCTCCGGTCCGGAGGTAATGAACGGAGCACTCGCTGTAACAGTCCTACTGATATAGACGGTTGCAGCTCACTCCTCCCAATGACTGTTTTATAGCTGGACATTCTGCCCCGACTGGTGGTTGTCAGCATATTTTCTTTATTGTCATTTGCGTTTCATTGCTGATGTTTGACTTTATGTGTACTCATGTTAAACTTTGAATAAAACTTTTACTATTAAAAAAAAAGTGTACATAATAAATGCTAAAACAGCATATAGTGAACTATAAATTGTAATAGATGTAAATGAATGTCACTAATACGTAAATATATATAAAAACATTAAATATTGAAGAACAGAGGATTGACAAAGTATACTACAAGAAAGTTATTCAGAAGTTGTGCACGCTTATTGAATTTTTTTTTGCATATAAATAGATAGAGTAGGGTGGGGTGGCTAAAGTTATTCCCCGGAATCCGAAACACTCCAAGAATCCAAGAAGTAAAATATAAATAAATTATATGCAAAATGCAACCAAAGGAAAACAAGGTCAACTCTGATTCAGCTTGTTTACGCACAATAAATTGCAGGAGTGACTGTAAACTATGTTTATCCCCCTAGGCCGTAGGGTAACCAATGTATGGATCCAATATAATTCTCTCTTTTTTAATCAACTTATCCAATCTCCCCCCCCCCCCCGGTTTGGAGATGGGTATATGGACTATTAACCCCTGAAGGACCACGGGTTTTTCCGTTTTTACACTTTTGTTTTTTCCTCCTCGCCTTTTAAAAATCATAACCCTTTAAAATTTCCACCTAAAAATCCATATGATGGCTTATTTTTTGCGCCACCAATTCTACTTTGCAGTAACATCAGTCATTTTACCCAAAAATCTACTGCGAAATGGGAAAAAAAAATCATTGTGTGACGAAATTGAAGAAAAAACACAATTTTGTAACTATTGGGGGCTTCTGTTTCTACGCAGTACATTTTTCAGTAAAAATAACACCTTTTTTCAGTAAAAATAATTGTCCATACAATTAAAATGATACCCTACTTATATAGGTTTGATTTTGTCGTACTTCTGGAAAAAATCATAACTACATGCAGGAAAATTTATATGTTTAACCCCTTAAGGACCAAGCCCATTTTTTGCACATCTGGCCACTGTCACTTTAAACATTAATAACTCTGGAATGCTTTTTGTTATCATTCTGATTCCGAGATTGTTTTTTCGTGACATATTCTACTTTAACATAGTAGTACATTTTTGTGGTAACTTGCATCCTTTCTTGGTGAAAAATCCGTAAATTTGATGAAAAATTTGAAATTTTTTCATTTTGCTTACTTTGAAGCTTTCTGCTTGTAAGGAAAATGTATATTACAAATAAAAAATTTTTGATTCACATATACGATATGTCTACTTTATGTTTGCATCATAAAATTGACATGTTTTTACTTTTGGAAGACACCAGAGGGCTTCAAAGTTCAGCAGCAATTTTCCAATTTTTCACAAAATTTTCAAACTCGATATTTTTCAGGGACCAGTTCAGTTTTGAAGTGGATTTGAAGGGTCTTCATATTAGAAATACCCCATAAATGACCCCATTATAAAAACTACACCCCCCAAAGTATTCAAAATGACATTCAGTCAGTGTTTTAACCCTTTAGGTGTTTCACAGGAATAGCAGCAAAGTGAAGGAGAAAATTCAAAATATTCATTTTTTACACTCACATGTTCTTGTAGACCCAATTTTTTAATTTTTGCAAGTGATAAAAGGAGAAAATTTTTACTTTTACTTTTACTATGTAAAGTGTTCGGCGGGCGCAGTAGAGGGCTCAGAAGGGAAGGAGCGACAAGGGGATTTTGGAGAGAACATTTTTCTGAAATGGTTTTTGGGGGGCATGTTGCATTTAGGAAGCCCCTATGGTGCCAGAAAAGCAAAAAAAAACAAACACATGGCATAACATTTTGGAAACTAGACCCCTCGGGGAATGTAACATGGGATAAAGTGAGCCTTAATACCTCACAAGTGTTTCATGACTTTTGCAAATGTAAAAAATATATATATAATTTTTTACCTAAAATGCTTGTTTTCCCAAAAATGCTACATTTTTAAAAAGGGTAATAGCAGAAAATACCCCCCAAAATTTGAAGCCCAATTTCTCCCGATTCAGAAAACACCCCATATGGGGGTGAAAAGTGCTCTGCTGGCCCACTACAGGTCTCAGAAGAGGAGTAGTCACATTTGGCTTTTTGGAAGCAAATTTTGCTCTGGGGGCATGCCGCATTTAGGAAGCCCCTATGGTGCCAGAACAGCAAAAAAAAAAACCCACATGGCATACTATTTTGGAAACTAGACCCCTCGGGGAACGTAAAAAGGGGTTAAGTGAACCTTTATACCCCACAGGTGTTTCACGACTTTTGCATATGTAAAAAAAAATACATTACCTAAAATACTTTTTCCCAAAAATTTTACATTTTTAAAAAGGGTAAAAGCAGAAAATAGCCCCCAAAATTTGTAACACAATTTCTCCCGAGTACGGCGATACCCCATATGTGACCCTAAACTGTTGCCTTGAAATATGACAGGGCTCCAAAGTGAGAGCGCCATGCGCATTTGAGGCCTAAGTTAGGGACTTGCATAGGGATGGACATAGGGGAATTCTACGCCAGTGATTCCCAAACAGGGTGCCTCCAGCTGTTGTAAAACTCCCAGCATGCCTGGACAGTCAGTGGCTATCTGGTAACACTGGGAGTAGTTGTTTTGCAACAACTGGAGGCTCTGTTTTGGAAACAGTGGAGTGGCGTACCAGACGTTTTTCATTTTTATTGGGGAGGGGGGCATGTGTAGGGGTATGTGTATATGTAATGTTTTTTACTTTTTATTTTGTGTTAGTGTAGTGTAGTGTTTTTAGGGTACAGTCACATGGGCGGGGGTTCACAGTAGTTTCTCGCTGGCAGTTTGAGCTGCGGCAGAAAATTTGCCGCAGCTCAAACTTGCAGCCGGATACTTACTGTAAACCTCCGCCCATGTGAGTGTACCCTGTACGTTCACATTAGGGGGGGACATCCAGCTGTTAGAAAACTACAACTCCCAGCATGCGCTGACAGACTGTACATGCTGAGAGTTTTAGTTTTGCAACAGCTGTAAGCACACTGGTTATGTATCGCTGAGTTTGTGACCTAACTCAGTGTTTCACAACCAGTGTGCCTCCAGCTGTTGCAAAACTACAACTCCCAGCATGTACGGTGCATGGTGTACGGTGACTGCTGAGAGTTGTAGTTTGCAACAGCTGGAGGCACACCGGTCGTGAAACACTGAGTTAGGTAAAAAAAAACTCTGAGTTTCACAACCATTGTGCCTTCAGCTGTTGCAAAACTACAACTCTCAGCAGTCACCGACAGCCAAAAGGCATGCTGGGAGTTGAAGTTATGCAACCACCAGATGCACCACTATAACTCCCAGCATGCACTTTAGCTGTTTGTGCAAGCTGGGAGTTGTAGTTATACAACAGCTGAAGGTACACTTTTCCATAGAAAAAATGTGCCTCCAGCTGTTGCAAAACTATAAGTCCCAGCATGCCCATAAGGGAATGCTGGGAGTTGTGGTTGTCTGCCTCCTGCTGTTGCATAACTACAGCTCCCAGCATGCCCTTTTTGCATGCTGGGAGCTGTTGCTAAGCAACAGCAGGAGGCTGTCACTCACCTCCTACTGCTGCTCCGGGACACAGGTCAGTCCCTCGCCGCCGGCACCGCTCCTGGGGCCCCGATCCCAACATTGATGCCGGGGATCGGGGTCTCCAGCTCCCGGGGTCTTCTTCCCGCACCCACTCACGTCCTCCGGAAGAGGGGCGGAGCGGGTTGCGGGAGTGACACCCGCAGCAGGTGCCCTGATTGGTCGGCCGGTAAACCGGTAATTTTTTCATGATGTAAAAACTGACCAAAAAAATGCTATTTTGGACTTTTGAATATTTTTTGTGCGTACGCCATTGACCCTGCGGTTTAATTGGTGATATTTTTTTTATAGTTCGGACATTTACGCACGTGGCAATACCACATATGTTTATATTTATTTTTATGTGCATGTTTTTTTTTTATTGGAAAAGGGGGGTGATTTGGACTTTTATTAGTGAAAGGGTTAAATCACATTTATTAACTTTTTTTACAGGTTTTTTTTTTGCAATGTTATAGCCCCCATAGGGGGCTAAAACATTGCATACACTGATTGCCAGCACTATTCCCTGCAAAGCCATAGCTTTACATAGATCAGTGTTATCGGCAGTCAATTGCTCAAGCCTGGATCTCAGACTTGGAGCAATCAATCGCTGATCGGAAGCGCCGGAGGAAGGTAAGTGACCCTCTGCTCGCGTCCTAGCTGATCAGGACACCGCATTTACACTGCGGTGGTCCCGATCAGCCCCACTGAGCAGCCGGGAAGCTTTTACTTTCGTTTTAGACACGGCATCCAACTTTGAACACCGTGTCTAAAGGATTAATAGCACGCGGCACTGCGATCGCTGTCACGCACTATTAGCCCCGGGTCCCTTACCGGGACCGACCCGATATGACGCGGGGTCACCGCACGACCACGGGTTATATCGCGGGAGCCAGCCACGGACGTAACTATACCTCCTTAATCGTTAGCGGGTTAAAGTGTAACGTAAGTCACTTTCCGTATGCCCCGCCTCAATAAAATTTTTAGACATTGGTTAATCCATACGCACCTTTCGTATGGAGTATCGGTGTTAATTGAGGTGGGTATGGAAATCCAGCGTGGTTTCCCCCACATAAAGAAGATGGCGAGGGCAGGACAATACATTTACGACAACATCAGATTTACATGACAAATAGAACCGAATAGGATATTCTTTCCCCGTACTCAGGTGGCGGAATAGAGTACCTTTATTCATATGTGGACAATTAATGCAAGAACGGCACGGGAATGACCCCTTTTGCATCACAGTAATGTATTTTTGTCGTACCCCTGAGCCAGTAGAGACATCGGTTTTCACCAGTTTGTCTCTCAGGCTGTTTTTTTTTCTCGATAAAACATTAAAGGTGGACATTGAAATTCAGTCACCTTAGGATAGCATTCTTTTACTACAGCCCAATGTTTGCGAATCACCTTTGCAATAGCATTTGATTTAGAGTTATATGTGCTTATAAAAGCGACTCTCGAAGGTATCTGTACTGTGTTAGATGATTTAAAAAGCTCATTGTGATCAAGTCTCAAAGTTTTTCTTACTTTGTTGTAATAATATACACCAAAATTAGAGACCAAAGTATAAATGAAACAGATAAATATAACTTTATTGGAATAACATCATGTATAAAAACACATAAAACACATATAGAGGATGGCAAACTGGTGGTACAGGAAAAAAAGATGGGAGGACGAGAGGGGCTGGATATCCGAAGAAAATGTGCAGATCAAGCATAATTTATAGATGGTACAATATTGATAGTAGCCAGGTATAAGAGACAATTAGCCACATGGGGAATCATAGAATTACATGGCTGACATGATAAGAGTGCACAGGTACAAAAAGCATAAATAGCAAAGAACAATGAATAATGCACCTAGTCTGAATACCTCTCACCTCCACCCCAAATGTACGTTTTAGCACACTGCTTCGCCCCCTGATGAAGCAGTGTGTGAAAACGTACATTTCGGGTGGAGGTGAGAGGTATCCAGACTAGGTGCATTATTCATTGTTCTTTGCTATTTATGCTTTTTGTACCTGTGCACTCTTATCATGTCAGCCATGTAATTCTATGTTTCCCCATGTGGCAAATTGTCTCTTATACCTGGCTACTATCAATATTGTACCATCTATAAATTATGCTTGATCTGCACATTTTCTTCGGATATCCAGCCCCTCTCGTCCTCCCATCTTTTTTTTTCCTGTGCCACCAGTTTGCCATCCTCTATATGTGTTTTCTGTGTTTTTATACATGATGTTGTTCCAATAAAGTTATATTTATCTGTTTAATTTATACTTTGGTCTCTAATTTTGGTGTATATTATTGTAAGTGACCAAAGTACGAACATACTTGTAGCTTACTGTTGGTAACCTTTGTTGTAATAATGTAGTGGGATAACCCCTCTTCGTGAAATTCAAAATCATCCAGTCCAAGACAGGTTCAATTCTCAGGAACCTGATCATGGATCGCGGGTGGCAGCTCGCCAGATCAAATCGCCAGAATGAATTGCTGTCTGCCGGTTTGACATAGAGATCGGTAATAAGCCAATCACCATCAATCAATACCAGAGTATCTAAAAACTGAATGGATGTAGAAGAAAAAGACAATGGAAAATTAATATGTTGGTCAATTTGATCCAGAAAAAATTAAAAATCATGTAATTCTGTACCTGTCCAAATAAGGAAGATGTCGTCTTGTAGCTCAACCACCCCAACACTTGGCTGAAGTAATGGCTACCATAGATGTACATCTCCTCCAGGTCCGCCATGAACACATTGGCATATGTAGGTGCCACATTAGTGCCCATGGCGGTCCCTGATAACTGTAAATAAAATTCATCATTAAAAGAAAAATAATTATTAGTCAGTACTAATTCGAGAAGAGAAAGAATAAATTGATATTGGTCAGGAGTAAAATCTGGAAGAATGGCTCTATGTATCGCCTCTATCCCACCCTTGTGGGGAATGGAGGTGTACAAAGATGTTACATCAAGTGAAGCTAGTATTGTGTTATGAGGGACTCTGATGGGCGAGATCTTTCTCATAAAATTCGCTAAAATTGAGATGTGACTGGTTATGGATTCCCTCCCGGAGACAATAGGTCATCTGGGAGGATCCTCTATAGATTTATGAATTTTAGTATATATATATATATATATATATATATATGTATATATATAAGGAGTGGTAGGGTGCGACACAGTCAGATAATCAAACAATGATCTATCAATCAGTTCTTTGTCCAAAGCAGTTTGTAGACATTTATGAATACGTTTTTCAATCTCACTTTTCAGCTTACAGTATGTAAAGGAATCACTAAGTTGTCGGTTAACTTCATTAAGGTATTTTGAATGGTCCATGATCACAACTGCCCTGCCTTTATTGGCGGGCTTGATGATCAAGTTGTGGTCATGGACTAACTGATTAAGAGCCAAACGTGTTTTGGTTTAATTACAAGATGTGAATTTATTATCCGATAAACATAGCTTCTCAGGATTTTTTTTTAAGGAATATGTGTAGTGGTTTCGTAAATGGTCTACACCCACCTAAAATGGGAACCCCACAGACAAAATTATAGAAAATGAGAAATAATATTGGGGTGTCACTAAAACATACTCTTTAATATATATTCTTTAAAACTTCACTAGATAGGAAAAAAGTGATACCCAAAGTGGTGTGTAGGAGTACAAAAGGTAATTGGCGTCCAGCAATAGGAAGACACAAAAGTATAATAGGTGAACACAAACGTCCCCCTATAGCTGCAATAGTGAATACATCTCTAATAGATGTGCGGGATAGTATTATATAGTAGAACTCGGTATAATAAGGGTAGAGATGTTATAAATACTCCCTCATGATCACCGAGTACACCAACTGATACATAATGAATAAAGCATGCGTTCCCTCAAAATTGCATATTATGCAATAAATGCATTTCCAACGCGTTTCTATCTGTGTGCCAGTAAATGTGCACATGGATGTCCTAAGGGGAACCTTGTAATGCAATTACTTCAAGGGTGAAGCAACATTGCTGTTACTATTAAAAACGGGAAAATAGCCCAAAGAATATAGATATTTTCCACACAGGTCAGTAAAGTTAACAGCCCCTGCAAAAGAAATAAACAAACCATGGTAAGTGACCTACACCATCCAGCCGCCATCAAGTTCATAATTATGAGAATAATATACTCACAAAATTTGCATGGGAAGACCCTAAAGCGACAGGGGAGGGGGTGGAGGGGTATATGGTCAAACTGATAAACAATAGTACCCCATAAGAACAACAGGCAACTAGTTAGATAAATACTTACTTTGTCGTGTAAGACAAATTAAAATTGGCAGGGACGGGAAGGTGTCCCATTGTGCTGTTGTGGCTGGGTGAAGCCAGCACCTTATGCAAGCAGCCGTGCTTCCGGTATTTAACAGCATCCAGGTCGCTCACCTCCCGGCGTCAGGGGAGGGGGCGTGCCCGTTCTTCCAGAGCGCTCGCATTGCGGCGCTCATGTAAGGAATCGTGCTGGGTGGAAGTGGGCTGTATCAAGGAGGCTAAGCAGCTATATTGGTTTAGGGCAGACATAAGGGCAGAACGCCGATAGTATTATAATCACAGGAAAAATATAGTGAGATTAGACAGCAAAGCCTCCAAGCAATTAGTAACATAAACATGTAGACGATGCATAATTCAGTATTAGAGTTTAATTAAAAAACAATAACAAATGAGAGATGAACAACAATGAATATCGGGGCCATTTAACCCCTGCACTGCCACATTGTTAAGTAGATAGACCCACTATTACAAGGGACAAGGGAGAAAACAGGGATGGGACCGTATTTATGGACTAGATGACACATAATAATGATAAATAATTGTGTATTAATTTAATTAAAAATACAGGTAGTATCAAAAGTTTGGGCACCCCAGGTAAAGGTTTGTATTAATGTGCATAAAGAAGTCAAAGAAAGATGGAAAAATCTCCTAAAGGCATCAAATTACAGATTAAACATTCTTATAATATGTCAACAAAAGTTAGATTTTATTTCCATCATTTACACTTTCAAAATAACAGAAAACAAAAAAATGGGGTCTGCAAAAGTTTGGGTAATACAAAAAGAGCGAGACTAATGGCTGGAGGGCAAAATGTACAAAAATCACTGATGGATCACCAGAGGCAATCCAATAAAGGCCCTGAGGGTCCCAACCAAATATTGACTAATTACAGGACTTTAATTTGCGGGTCCAAAAACATAATAGTGGAAAAAAGAAGGAAAAAATCACACATTTAAAAGCACTATGTGCTCCTAACTAATAGCTGAATAAGAGCTTAATGGGCTCAACTAGCTCCACTATTTTCTTAATTCGTAGGAGATACATTGTGTTTGGTATCCCAGAACTACTGATTGTTAGGGTACATAGCAGTTAAAACCATAACACTGCCCCCCTCAACGTTTCGCCACCAAGTGGCTTTGTCAAGAGGCAAATGGGCAATGGCGAACAAAAACGCCGACCGGACCTTTTAACATCTCCTGTTGTGATGTCACCAACGTTATTTCCAATCAAAAATGGCTCCCATCATCCATTGCGACAAAACCCTCCAATCGATCTAAATCAGGTATTGAGTGACAAGTTGGTGGCCAACCAAATAGCTCAAGAAGCTCACCACTGTATGTCTGCCACGTCTCTCTTCCTGATAGGAGTTCGTCCGGACTTCCAGCACCGACGTCATGTGTAAACAATGCGCAGAACAAACTGCGCGCGGACTTCGTCTCTGTAAGTACTTGAGAAGCTTACCGCGCATGTGCCAGAGTTTAAGCTGCGCGTTCTCAACTGCGCGAGAACTTAGCTGTTATGCCGCTTACTCATTGTATATGTGTGGGTAGTGCCTGCGCACTAGAAGATGCGCGAACACTTTACCATCACCCGAGAAGAACAATAAATACAAGACACTTTGGTCCATTGCCAAGAACAGGGGATATGTAGAGGAAGTAAATAACAATAGCTAAGTTACTTATTAAGTATTGCTTGTAGTTTAATTTTATTAGGAGTTACCACCTAGGTAAGTATATAGTGAGATAAAGGTGTGTACAAATCAATAGATAGATTCAGAGGACAGATATTAAGCATGATGATAACTAGACTCCTTCTCTGACCGCAGGGAAGGGGAAAGGAGAAGGGGAGAAAAAAGAATAGGAAGAAAGGATCTCTATAAGGAATAGGGTTTGAATACGGCTGAAATGGGAGAATGGTCATATTAATAGACTTCGTGATATTAATGGAGGTGATTGGTACCGGTCGACTTAAGTGATAATAACCTTCAAATAATAACTCACAATTGATTAATTAGGTAGAACGTAAAACAGGTCACAAAAAGGCAGAAAAGGTAAAACCTTCATTTAATCCTTTCGGACTCAAACTTTGTAATTTGTAGATCCACTTTGCCTCAATACGCAAGAGGATCTTGTCTAGATCACCCCTTCTGGGACCTAACTTACACTTGATAAAGCCCCAAAATTGTAATTGGGACACGTCACCATTGTGGACTTCCCAGAGGTGTCTAGATAAAGGTGTATCCCCTTTATTTTTAATCATGCTGAGATGTTTTGATATTCTCCTCCGAAACTGCTGAACTGTTTTACCAACATAGAATTTAGGACATCCGCATTCCGCTATATATACAATACCCATGGTTTGGCAATTGATAAAATCTCTAATCTCATATTGGTGATTGTCAACTGGGTTAACGAAAGTTTTCTTTTTAGGTAAGAATTTGCAGAAAGTACATTTCCCACAAGGGAAAGACCCCACAATAGTAGAGGTCAACCAATTAATTGGGGCCCCCTCCGAATAATGGCTCCTTACTAGTTGTTCACGTAAATTTTTGCCCCTTCTGTAAGTGACAGAAGGATGCTGGGGATCACTTCCCTAATTTCTGGATCGGCTAGTAGGATTGGCCAGTACTTCTGCAATATGTTCTTTACTTGTTTGTTGTTAGAATCATAGTTTCCTATGCATCTGATAACACGAGAAGTGTTATCAGGATGTCGGGTTTGTAGAAGATCATTTCTATCTGTCGCCCTGGCCCTAGCAAATGCCCTGTGTAGGGTTTTCTTAGGGTAACCACGTTCAATGAAGCGATTATAGAGTATATTACTCTCTTGTAAAAAGGAATCTTCAGTCGAGCAGTTCCTACGGGCTCTCAAGTACTGGCCCGTAGGAATCCCTCTCTTAAGAGGGACTGGATGGTAACTGGACCATTCCAAAAAGCTATTAGTAGAGGTAGGTTTACGATAAACTTTAGTTTTGACACTGCCATCAGACTCCAGAGATATCGTCAGATCTAAAAAGTTGATAGTAGTGGGATGGATTTCAAAGGTGAACTTCATCCCAATAGTGTTCATGTTAAGTTGGGTAACAAAATCGTGAAAAAGTGCTTCAGTGCCATCCCAAAAAAGTAAAATATCGTCAATGTAGCGACCCCAGAAAGAAATGTGAGAAGTGAAATCAGCCAAGTGCTCAGAGAAAACGATGGTGTCCTCCCACCACCCTAAAAAAAGATTTGCATAATTTGGTGCACACACCGTGCCCATTGCTGTGCCTTTCTTCTGAAAATAGAATTGTCTATCAAACAGAAAATAATTGTGAGTGAGTAGAAAAGATAATAGTGAAGAGATCAATTGATTATGTGCAGTGTAATGCATGCCTCTGGTGCAAAGAAAGTGATTGACAGCTTTTATTCCCAAATCGTGTTGAATATTAGTATAAAGTGATTCAACATCTAAGCTGGCTATCATTGTACCAGGTGAAAAAGAAATCTCCTGGAGTCTGGTGACAGTGTCCTTAGTATCACGAAGGAATGATGGCAAAGTTGCCACAAATGGGGCCAAAAATTGATCAATGTACCCACTAATTCCTTCTGTAAGATTGTTGTTACCTGAAACTATTGGACGTCCAGGGACAGGGCGACAGAGTTTGTGTATTTTAGGTAGAGCATACATAGTTGCCACAGTAGGTTTTTCATTATAACAAACACGGAACTCATCATCTGAAATCAAATCTTGACCTTTTGCTTCTAGAAGTAAATTGTGGAGTTCAGATAGGAATCGTTCAGTGGGATTCCCATCTAGTTTCATGTAGGTCTCACTGTCATTGAGCAACCTAAGAACCATGTTCTTATAGTCACTTCTGTCCATAATTACAATGTTGCCCCCCTTATCGGAGGGCTTGATTGTGATTGTATCATTACTCTCTAGTTGGCGCAACGCTTGAATTTCTCTAGTTGTTAGGTTCTTAACACTATTGAATCGGGATGGTTTAAGTTGGGATAGTTCATTACTTGCCATTCTTACAAATGTCTCGATGTTACTATATTGGGTAAAACTAGGAGTAAATTTAGATTTGGGTTTAACCGAGGAATATGGGGCACTAATAGTGCTAATTCCTGTCTCATTGTCCCGCAATAGTGATTCCAAATCTCGGACGACTTGTTCGTAGTGTTGCTCGCGAATATTCGCAATTCGAATATTATTCGCGAATATCGCATATTCGCGAATTCGCGAATTTCGCGAATATAGCGCTATATATTCGTAATTACGAATATTCGTTTATTTATTTTTTTTTTTTCTTCACAGTACACATCACAGTGATCATCCCTCTCTGATTCCAGCTTATGTGGTGTAAAGAAGGCTGTAATACTACTGTGTGAGACTGACGTGCGGAAATTCGCATATGCGAAAATTAGCATATGCTAATTTTCGCATATACGAATTTTCGCATGTGTTAACTTTGTATATGCAACTTTTCACACAGGTTAATTTTCGCATACGCTAATATTCGCATATGCGAAAATAAAACGAGGGTATAACGAATATGCGAATATTCGCGAATATATGACGAATATTCGTCCATATATTCGCGAATATTCGCGAATTCGAATATGGCCTATGCCGCTCAACACTACTTGTTCGTCCCGCTGGGACCTAACCAAAGGGTTCTGATCTCGGTGGAGGTGGAATTTATGTAACGCCAATTTGCGGGCAAAGAGATTTAGGTCTTTTACCCATTCGAAAGCATCATATTTGGGAGTCGGGGTGAAAGAAAGACCTTTGCTCAGAACCGATATTTGATCATCCGTAAGCATAAGAGATGATAAATTGCAGATGCGTGAAGCCTGATTCCCGACTAATTTTTCTGTGTTGGATATACCCATTTTTCCCGGTCTCTCAGCTGTACACCCATTCCTAAAAAAGAGGACGGAGCTATTGCAGTCATCACATTGGGGGTAGGAATTTGCCCCATAGGTATCAATGGTGCTGCTGTGGTAGTGGTGGGTGGTTGAGTCATTGGTACTGTTTGTAACGAAGTGGAATATGAGGCTGAGGTACCAGAGCATTCCAAATTTGGGGTGGACACAACAGAGTTAACTTGATTGATAGATGTATTGGGAAGATTTGTACGTACTGGATAGTGTGGATGTACGGACACCTGATTAGCAGTGGTATTCTTTCCACTGTTAGTGTTTGATTTTTTGGGGGGGTATCTTCGCTTGTATTTCTGCGTGTATTTGGGTTTTGCAGACTGTGAAGGACTACTGTGGCAACTATGTATGCTCTACCTAAAATACACAAACTGTCGCCCTGTCCCTGGACGTCCAATAGTTTCAGGTAACAACAATCTTACAGAAGGAATTAGTGGGTACATTGATCAATTTTTGGCCCCATTTGTGGCAACTTTGCCATCATTCCTTCGTGATACTAAGGACACTGTCACCAGACTCCAGGAGATTTCTTTTTCACCTGGTACAATGATAGCCAGTTTAGATGTTGAATCACTTTATACTAATATTCAACACGATTTGGGAATAAAAGCTGTCAATCACTTTCTTTGCACCAGAGGCATGCATTACACTGCACATAATCAATTGATCTCTTCACTATTATCTTTTCTACTCACTCACAATTATTTTCTGTTTGATAGACAATTCTATTTTCAGAAGAAAGGCACAGCAATGGGCACGGTGTGTGCACCAAATTATGCAAATCTTTTTTTAGGGTGGTGGGAGGACACCATCGTTTTCTCTGAGCACTTGGCTGATTTCACTTCTCACATTTCTTTCTGGGGTCGCTACATTGACGATATTTTACTTTTTTGGGATGGCACTGAAGCACTTTTTCACGATTTTGTTACCCAACTTAACATGAACACTATTGGGATGAAGTTCACCTTTGAAATCCATCCCACTACTATCAACTTTTTAGATCTGACGATATCTCTGGAGTCTGATGGCAGTGTCAAAACTAAAGTTTATCGTAAACCTACCTCTACTAATAGCTTTTTGGAATGGTCCAGTTACCATCCAGTCCCTCTTAAGAGAGGGATTCCTACGGGCCAGTACTTGAGAGCCCGTAGGAACTGCTCGACTGAAGATTCCTTTTTACAAGAGAGTAATATACTCTATAATCGCTTCATTGAACGTGGTTACCCTAAGAAAACCCTACACAGGGCATTTGCTAGGGCCAGGGCGACAGATAGAAATGATCTTCTACAAACCCGACATCCTGATAACACTTCTCGTGTTATCAGATGCATAGGAAACTATGATTCTAACAACAAACAAGTAAAGAACATATTGCAGAAGTACTGGCCAATCCTACTAGCCGATCCAGAAATTAGGGAAGTGACCCCCAGCATCCTTCTGTCACTTACAGAAGGGGCAAAAATTTACGTGAACAACTAGTAAGGAGCCATTATTCGGAGGGGGCCCCAATTAATTGGTTGACCTCTACTATTGTGGGGTCTTTCCCTTGTGGGAAATGTACTTTCTGCAAATTCTTACCTAAAAAGAAAACTTTCGTTAACCCAGTTGACAATCACCAATATGAGATTAGAGATTTTATCAATTGCCAAACCATGGGTATTGTATATATAGCGGAATGCGGATGTCCTAAATTCTATGTTGGTAAAACAGTTCAGCAGTTTCGGAGGAGAATATCAAAACATCTCAGCATGATTAAAAATAAAGGGGATACACCTTTATCTAGACACCTCTGGGAAGTCCACAATGGTGACGTGTCCCAATTACAATTTTGGGGCTTTATCAAGTGTAAGTTAGGTCCCAGAAGGGGTGATCTAGACAAGATCCTCTTGCGTATTGAGGCAAAGTGGATCTACAAATTACAAAGTTTGAGTCCGAAAGGATTAAATGAAGGTTTTACCTTTTCTGCCTTTTTGTGACCTGTTTTACGTTCTACCTAATTAGTCAATTGTGAGTTATTATTTGAAGGTTATTATCACTTAAGTCGACCGGTACCAATCACCTCCATTAATATCACGAAGTCTATTAATATGACCATTCTCCCATTTCAGCCGTATTCAAACCCTATTCCTTATAGAGATCCTTTCTTCCTATTCTTTTTTCTCCCCTTCTCCTTTCCCTTTCCCTGCGGTCAGAGAAGGAGTCTAGTTATCATCATGCTTAATATTTGTCCTCTGAATCTATCTATTGATTTGTACACACCTTTATCTCACTGTATACTTACCTAGGTGGTAACTCCTAATAAAATTAAACTACTAGCAATACTTAATAAGTAACTTAGCTATTGTTATTTACTTCCTCTACATATCCCCTGCTCTTGGCAATGGACCAAAGTGTCTTGTATTTATTGTTCTTCTCGGGTGATGGTAAAGTGTTCGCGCATCTTCTAGTGCGCAGGCACTACCCACACATATACAATGAGTAAGCGGCATAACAGCTAAGTTCTCGCGCAGTTGAGAACGCGCAGCTTAAACTCTGGCACATGCGCGGTAAGCTTCTCAAGTACTTACAGAGACGAAGTCCGCGCGCAGTTTGTTCTGCGCATTGTTTACACATGACGTCGGTGCCGGAAGTCCGGACGAACTCCTATCAGGAAGAGAGACGTGGCAGACATACAGTGGTGAGCTTCTTGAGCTATTTGGTTGGCCACCAACTTGTCACTCAATACTTGATTTAGATCGATTGGAGGGTTTTGTCGCAATGGATGATGGGAGCCATTTTTGATTGGAAATAACGTTGGTGACATCACAACAGGAGATGTTAAAAGGTCCGGTCGGCGTTTTTGTTCGCCATTGCCCATTTGCCTCTTGACAAAGCCACTTGGTGGCGAAACGTTGAGGGGGGCAGTGTTATGGTTTTAACTGCTATGTACCCTAACAATCAGTAGTTCTGGGATACCAAACACAATGTATCTCCTACGAATTAAGAAAATAGTGGAGCTAGTTGAGCCCATTAAGCTCTTATTCAGCTATTAGTTAGGAGCACATAGTGCTTTTAAATGTGTGATTTTTTCCTTCTTTTTTCCACTATTATGTTTTTGGACCCGCAAATTAAAGTCCTGTAATTAGTCAATATTTGGTTGGGACCCTCAGGGCCTTTATTGGATTGCCTCTGGCGATCCATCAGTGATTATTGCAAAAGTTTGGGCACCCTGCAGAATTTATAGCATGCACTGCCCCCTTTGCAAAGCTGAGACCTGCCAGTGTCATGGATTGTTCTCAATCATTATCTGGGAAGACCAGGTGATATCATTCTCAAAGGTTTTATATGCCCAGACTCATCTGACCTTGCCCCAATAATCAGCATCATGGGTTCTTCTAAGCAGTTGTCTAGAAATATGAAACTGAAAATAATTGACGCTCAAAAAGCTGGAGAAGGCTATAAGAAGATAGCAAAACATTTTCAGATGTCAATATCCTCTGTTCGGAATGTAATTAAGAAATGGCAGTCATCAGGAACAGTGGAAGTTAAAGCAAGATCTGGAAGACCAAGAAAAATATCAGACAGAACAGCTTGCTGGATTGTGGGCAAAACAATTCAAAACCCACGTTTGACTGCACAATCCCTCCAGAAAGATCTGGCAGACACTGGAGTTGTGGTACACTATTCCACTATAAAGACATACTTGTACAAATATGGTCTTCATGGAAGAGTCATCAGAAGAAAGCCTCTTCTGCATCCTCACCACAAAAATCAGCGTTTTAACTTTGTAAATGAACATATAGACAAGCCTGATGCATTTTGGAAACAAGTTCTGTGGACCGATGAGGTTAAAATTGAACTTTTTGCCGGAATGAGCAAAGGTACGTTTGGAAGAAGGGGAACATAATTTAATGAAAAGAACCTCTGTCCAACTGTTAAGCATGGGGGTGGATCAATCATGCTTTGGGGTTGTATTGCAGCCAGTGGCACAGGGAACATCTCATGAGTAGAAGGAAAAATGGGTTCAATAAAATTTCAGCAAATTTTGGATGCTAACTTGATGCCATCTGTGAAAAAGCTGAAGTTAAAGATAGGATAGCTTCTACAAATGGATAATGATCCTAAACACACCTCGAAATCCACGGGGGATTACATCAAGAGGCGTAAACTGAAGGTTTTGCCATGGCCTTCACAATCTCCTGACCTCAACATAATTGAAAATCTATGGATAGACCTTAAAAGAGCAGTGCGTGACAGACAGCCCAGAAATCTCAAAAAACTGGAAGTCTTTTGTAAGGAAGAATGGGCAAAGATACCTCAAACAAGAATTGAAAGACTCTTGGCTGGCTACAAAAAGCGTTTACAAGCTTGTTTACTAGGGGGCAGTACAAGATATTAACTCTGCAGGGTGCCCAAACTTTTGCAGACTACATTTTTTTGTTTTCTGTTATTTTGAAAGTGTAAATTATGGAAATAAAATCTAACTTTTGTTGACATATTATAAGAATGTCTAATCTGTAATTTGATGCCTTTTGGGGATTTTTCCATCTTTCCTTGGCTTCTTTATGCACATTAATACAAATTTTTGATCCCCACTGTATAGCCCCTAGGTGTTAAGGATAAATAGAGACCACCCGTGAAGTCCCATATATGCCAGTTGGTGACCATGGAAACCCTGAGGGAAGAGGTGGAGGCTGGGCCCTATGGTGCTGACTGGCCCTAGAACATAACCTAGTTAATAGCCCTCAACCCTAAGCAGCAGAGACGTCCTTACAAGGACAGTACCGATACCAGGATACCTCCTATATGTCCCTTATAAATAGTGATGAGTGACATTGCCCATATTCGAATTCGCGATATTTCGCGAATATGTAGACGAATATTCATGTTATGTTCGCGAATTTCGCGTATTCGTTATATTCGCATATGCGAATATTCTTGTATTCCAGGAAGAAAACAGTGAGGGGGTGGGCAGCTTTACTATTGGTTGCTAGGGATGTTGTTGATAGCCTCTGACAAGTGAACTTGCATCTTTCTAATTGGCCCACAAGGGAAAAGAAGGAATATGCAAATTTTCACATATGCGAATATTCACATAGGCAAATATGTGCATATGCGAATATTCGAATATGCGCATATGCGAATATTTGCATATGCGGAAAAAAGTGAATATTCGTAATTTTGAATATATAGCGAATATCGCAAATTCGCGAACAAAATTCGAAATGCGAATATTCACACCCAACACTACTAATAAGAGGTGGTGCTAGAATATGGTCCACTGGGACCCTCCCTAGCTATCTAAGACAACCTCCGGTCACCAACTGGAATAAATGGGACATGTGGCCACTAAATAAAAGGGTTTGTTAAGTCCATGGGGGGCTACAGTTTTGTAGATTGAAAATCTATCTGCATTCCTGCTGTAATAGAATTCTATTATGATCACCCCTACGTAGAGATCCCTGGCATGGTGTTCTCTCATATGAGCGGCCACTGGGGTATTCCTGTTGTTCCTAATATCCCCTAGGTGCTCTAAGATTCTTTTACGCAGTTCTCTCTATGTCTTACCCACATAGCGTTTTTTACATGGGCAGTTCAGCATGTAAATATCCAACCTAGTAGTACAATTGATATAACTATTAATAAATTATTAATTGATATAACTCTATTCTCTTCCTTCCCAGTTACCTGCGGACCCTGGGGAGTGTGCTGCTAAGCTTGACTCCTTCCTCTCTGGCTGTAGCCTCCCGACTCTTTCAGTGACTGACAGGGAGCTATTAAACGCCCCGATTACTGTTGAGGAACTCTCGGAAGTCCTTAACCCCTTAAGGACCAAGGACGTACCGGTACGTCCTTGGTCCTGCTCTTCTGATATAACGCGGGGTTACACGGTAACCCCGCGTCATATCAAGGCGGGCCTGGCGTCATAGTGAAGCCGGGACCCGCCTCTAATAGCGCGCAGCGCCGATCGCGCCGCCACGCGCTATTAATCCTTTAGCCGCGCGCTCAGAGCTGAGCCGCGCGGCTAAAAGTGCAAGCGAAAGTTGCCGGCTAGCTCAGTGGGCTGTTCGGGATAGCCGCGGCGAAATCGCGGCATCCCAAACAGCTTACAGGACAGCGGGAGGGCCCCTACCTGCCTCCTCGCTGTCCGATCGCCGAATGACTGCTCAGTGCCTGAGATCCAGGCATGAGCAGTCATGCGGCAGAATCGTCGATCACTGGTTTCCTATGAGAAACCAGTGATCAATGATGAAGATCAGTGTGTGCAGTGTTATAGGTCCCTATGGGACCTATAACACTGCAAAAAAAAAGTGAAAAAAAAAGTGAATAAAGATCAATTAACTCCTTCCCTATTAAAAGTTTGAATCACCCCCCTTTTCCCATAAAAAAAAACACAGTGTAAATAAAAATAAAAATAAATATATATGGTATCACCGTGTGCGGAAATGTCCGAATTATAAAAATATATCATTAATTAAACCGCTCGGTCAATGGCGTGCGCGCAAAAAAAATTCCAAAGTCCAAAATAGTGCATTTTTGGTCACTTTTTATATCATTTAAAAATTAATAAAAAGTGATCAATAAGTCCTATCAATGCAAAAATGGTACCGTTAAAAACTTCAGATCACGGCGCAAAAAATGAGCCCTCATACCGCCCCATACACGGAAAAATAAAAAAGTAATAGGGGTCAGAAGATGACAATTTTAAACGTATTAATTTTCCTGCATGTAGTTATGATTTTTTTCCAGAAGTCCGACAAAATCAAACCTATATAAGTAGGGTATCATTTTAATCATATGGACCTACAGAATAAAGATAAGGTGTCATTTTTACCGAAAAATTTACTACGGAAGCCCCCAAAAGTTACAAAACGGTGTTTTTTTTTTTTCAATTTTGTCGCACAATGATTTTTTCCCCGTTTCACCGTAGATTTTTGGGCAAAATGGCTGACGTCATTACAAAGTAGAATTGGTGGCGCAAAAAATAAGCCATCATATCGATTTTTAGGTGCAAAATTGAAAGAGTTATGATTTTTTAAAGGCAAGGAGCAAAAAACGAAAAAGCAAAAACGGAAAAAACCCCGGTCCTTAAGGGGTTAAGACTCTCCCTGAGGGTGCTCCCCGGGTCCGGATGGCTTTACTTATGTCTATTATAAGACTTACTCCTCTGTCCTTCTTCCTTGACTGGTTCCTCAGTTTAACTCTTTCTTGGGAGGGGAGAGGATCCCGCAATCTTTCCTTCACTCCCTGATTCCCAAGCCTGGGAAGGACCCTCATGACTACTCTAGTTATAGGCCCATTGCCCTCCTCAATTCTGACTTGAAACTATTTTCCAAATTGTTGGCGAACCGCCTCTGCCGTTTTATGCCTTCTCTTATACATAAAGATCAGGTGGGGTTTATCCCTTGTCGGTAGGGCGGTGATAACACAAGGAGGGTGGTGGATCTCA
The DNA here is from genome assembly GCF_029499605.1 of Hyla sarda. NCBI lineage: Eukaryota > Metazoa > Chordata > Amphibia > Anura > Hylidae > Hyla > Hyla sarda. The sequence goes on from NC_079190.1 coordinate 188,117,332, forward strand.
TTGATGTGGTGAATCGGAGGTCTGAGCAGGCCTTGGTCCTGAGCTTAGATGCTGAGAAGGCCTTTGATAGGCTGGGTTGGCCATTCCTGTTTGCTACCCTCCAAAAGTTTGGTATCTCCGTCAACTTTCTCACTGCTCTCTACTCCTCTCCCACAGCCTCTCTTAAACTTCCTCACGCCTCCTCCTCGACCTATACCTTACCTTATTACCCTCAGGGGGGATAACTGTACCAGGTAAGGGTGTCTGTTATCCCCCCTGATTTTTGCCTTATGCATAGAGCCCCTTGCAGCCCTGATCAGGGGAGATCCGAACATCTCTAATGTTTCTCTCCATGGTAGGGACTTCAAGATCTGTCTTTTTGCTGACGACATCTTGCTTACTCTCACCAACCCTCTCCTGTCTCTGCCTTCATTATACAAACAGCTGCATGCCTATGGTCTTGTTTCGGACTATAAGGTTAACCTTTCTAAATCGGAAGCTATGCCGCTTAATCTTACTCCCTTGTTGGCCTACCTTTTACAAGCTGACTACTCTTTTCATTGCTCTCCCTCTGCCGTCTCTTATATTGGTGTGTCGTTCTCCCCTAGCTACTCTTTTCTCTATTCTGCTAACTACCCTCGCCTCTTGAGTGAACTACGTGCCCTGATGGACAAATAGAGGTCACAATATATCTAATTTTTCGGGCGTATTGCGGCGGTGAAGATGACTATCCTCCCCAAATTGCTTTACTTTTTCGAGACGCTGCCGATGCGGGTCCCTCTGGGTGTGTTGCGTCCCTTCCAATCGGCGATTTTTCGGTTTATATGGGATGGTAGACGACACCGTCTCTCTCCTCTTTCTCGCCTCTCCAATCTTTTCTCTATCTTTTCTCTATTATCCTGACTTTCCTCCTGGTCTGACCTCTGGAATGGTATGGGAATGGGTAGCAAGGGGCCTTTTCTGCTGGGCAGATGTAGTGGACCCCCATACTCGCATGTTCCCTTCCTTTGAACACATGGCTGCTAGTTGGGACCTTCCTGCCTCTGAAGAGACCCACTATACACAACTTCGTCATTACTTTTCTACTGGACGGAGCTCACTGGTTGTCTCTCTCCCAACGGGTTTTGAGAGGTTGTGTAGGGGGTGCCCTCAGACGAGGGTCTGCTCTACAGTATCCACTTCTACTTACTGTCCCCCCGGATGGTAGCCGCCCCTCTCATTGTTATATGAGCCGGTGTGAGAAAGACTTTGACACTTCTATCACTATCCCCCAATGGCACCTGATTTGGGAGCGTGCCTCAAAGGCTTCCATTTGTACTGCATATAAGGAGACACAATATAAGATGCTCATGGGATGGTATCATACCCCGGCCTTGCTCAATAAGCTGAATCCCGCTATCCCTCCTCAATGCTGGTGTTGTGGGGTGGGCTTGGGCACCGTGTTTCACATATTCTGGACTTGTCTGTTGATACTCCCCTTTTGGGCTCAAGTGCATAGATTGGTCCATGCGGTATTGGGTGTATATGTCCCTGCTGACCCTTTGGTCTTTCTGCTACATCTATCTTCCAGGGTCTTGCCTAAAAAAAAAACGTTTAAGCTCTTCTTACACATTGTTCTTGCTGCTAAAACTCTTATTGCGAAGCATTGGAAGCAGACCTTGCCTCCATCTGAAGGGGACCTTCTGGCTAGGATCCGTGAGATATGTTCCCTAGAAGATCTTACTGCTTCCTTAAACAACAACATCCCCTCCTTCTTGGCTGGGATCCATGGGATAGTTTTACAGATAGACAGCCTCCGTAGGCTTCCTGTTTGTTTTCTCTCCTCCTTTGGACCTACTTTCCCCCTTTTCAATTTTCCTTTCCTACTGTGGCTCCCTCTTTGTCAGTAACCCTCTCTCTCCCCCCCCCCTTCTCTGTTGGTTGGGTGTTGTCTTGTTTGTGCTTTCCTCATGTTTCTTCCCCTTCTCCTCTTTTTTCTCTCTCTGTTTTCTTGTTAGTATTATATCTGAAGCTGCACTTTTTGTGCTCATTGGATAAGTTGGTAGCTCTCTTGATATGGATAGTATCCTTATTGCTCTATTATGTAGCGATTGATATGTACTGTTTCTTGGGATTGCACTCCCTTTTCCTCCTGTTGGATTATGTCCTTTTGTAACTTTTTACAGTAAAAAATATATATATATTAATACGTTTTATCCGTATTTAAATCTCTCAAGATCTTAGTTTTTTCTACATTGCCACACGCGTGGCAATGACCACATGGAAAGCAACCTAGTACAGGGTTACCATTTAGCCAAGTTTCCCTGCAAGTAGTATTGGGTAAAAGATGGCTATGGGTAAGTATGTCAGATAGATTGCGACCCCTCCGGTATGTAATTGAGGGGACACTAGTGAGAACCTCCTCTAAATCAGGGTCAAGTCTCAAAATATGCCAATATTGTTCCATAACTTGGCGTACCTGTGGAGCCTTGCTGTCAAAAGTCCCTATAATGTAGATGGGCTGTCGTTATTACTCCCTCGCTCTTGGTAGGAGCAATGACTCCCTGGGGATCTGCAGTGCTTTCTTGTGCCACTTGTTTGTGGAAATATTGTTGATCTGAGCAATTCCTCCTAAGGCCGAGATACTGCCCCCTGGGTATCCCCCGCTTGAGGGTACCCGGGTGGCAGCACTTCCAGCTTAGGAGACTATTGGTAGATGGTAGTGTTGAGTGTCCCATCCACCCCTTTAGATATGAAAACATCCAGAAATGCTAGACCTGTAGATGAAGTTGCACTCGTAAAGAATGAACCGATATTGTTACAATTTAGTGATGTAATCAACATATCAAATTGTGTCTGCGATCCTGTCCATAGAATAAAAATATCATCTATGAAACGGGACCAGGTTATGGCATACTCAGATAAAGATTCCCTTTCATCCTGGAAGGCAATGGTGGCCTCCCACCACCCCAATACCAGATTGGCTTATGTAGGGGCACAGGGGCTCCCAATGGCGGTGCCCCTGATTTGATGGTAGTACCTCCCATTAAATAAAAAGAAATTATGAGTTAATGTGAAAGACAACAGGTCTAGTACAAATTGATTGTGCCTCTGCATAAATGAACCCCTAGAGGAAAGGAACTATGCGACAGCCCCCATACCAATATCATGGGGCATGGAGGAGTAGAGAGCTTCCACATCAATGCTAGCTAAGATGGTATCTGCTTCCACCGTGACACCCTCTAATTTATTCAGCAGGTCCATGTCATGGGTATAGGATGGCAAAGCAAGAACAAAATCACATAGTATTTTGTCGATATAAATACCAACATTTTGGCTAATACCAATGCCCGCTACAATAGGTCTCCCCTTTAGGGGGGACAGCCCCTTATGAATTTTCGGGAGTGCATAAAAAGTAGTTACAGTAGGAGTATCTGGGGCCAAAAAAGTGTATTCCCGTTCATCAATAACACGTTCAGCCTTCCCTCAGTCCAGAATTTGCAACAGTTCACAGGTATATTCCCTTGTGGGATCCCCATCCAGAATCTCATAGGTATTGGTATCGTTCAAAAGCCTATAACACATTTGTAAATAATCAGCCCGATCTAGTAGTACAAGATTAACCCCTTGTCAGAACTTTTGCTAATCAGGTCCTGATTTCTGGCCAAGGATCTCAACACTGCCCTTTCGCTTTTAGTACAGTTAGGAGGTATAGAATTCTGGGCGTATGCAATAGCCCCCAGATCTCTAGTCACCATATCAATCTTCAATACAAGAAACCTCATTTAGTAGCAGAAAAGATTTATTCTTGGGTCCGCAGTCTGAATTGTCCCTCCCCCTAGGCCTTTCATTGGAATCCAGGAGAGAGGAAAGTTCCCTCCACAGACTGCAGATCCTCTGAAGGGATACACATTTGGTATGCCTCTCTTCTATCCCTTAGTTTGTGGTATTTATGCCAACGTAGTTTCCGCAGAAAGAGATTGAGATCCTTGACCCAAGTAAAATTATCAAAGGGGGTAGTAGGTGCAAATGATAGTCCCTTTTTGAGCAACAGATAAACCTTCATTACGTCTTTGGTCAAACCAGACCTTCAAACGATTTTCCTGAAAAGTTAGAAATAGTAAAGTTCTAGTTGGAACCAATCTGGTCCAAATGTAGGACAAAAGTTCAAACCCTTCACGAAACAGTTGTAGTTAATCATTAGAAAGTGAAACAGAAGAGATATTTACCACTTCTTTCGCTGATGAGTCTTTGTGGTGCCTTGGGTGTCCATTGTGTTCTCGTTCTTGTAGATCCGCCTGTGGCGCCGACCTCCTTTTCAGGTGGGGCGTTGCTTGTATGTGGACTGTTCCCTAAAAGATCCTGTAAGATGGATCAGATTGGTTCCAACTAGAACTTGACTATTTGCAATTTTTCATTAAAATTCGTTTGAAGGTCTGGTTTGACCAAAGACATAATGAAGGTCTATCTGTTGCTTTTAACCAGACTCTGCCTGCGTGTTTTCGTGCTTCGGACTTTGATCTCAAGGTCCCCAGCAGCTTTAACCCACCGGTGGAGTCTTGTGCTATCGATACATTTTGTATGATGGTTAAAAAAGATCTTGAGAAGCTACGTTTATCGAATAATAAATCCACATCGTGTAATTTAGCCAAAACACAATGTTTGGCTCTTAATCTGTTAGTCCATGACCACAACTTGATCATCAAGCCCGCCAATAAAGGCGGGGCAGTTGTGGTCATGGACCGTTCAAAATACCTTAATGAAGTTAACCGACAACTTAGCGATTCCTTTACATACTGTAAGCTTAAAAGTGATCCTAGGTATGAGATTGAAAAACGTATTCGTAAATGTCTACAAACTGCTTTGGACAAAGAACTGATTAATAGATCATTGTTCGATTATCTGACTGTGCCGCACCCTACCATTCCTTTTATATATATATACTTCCTAAAATTCATAAATCTATAGAGGATCCTTCCCGACTACCTATTGTCTCCGGGAGGGAATCCATAACCAGTCACATCTCAATTTTTTTGGACCAAGTTTCAAGAATTTATGCTACTTCTATCGGGACCTTTAATTGTGACACCGCTGATTTTCTTAGAAAGATCTCGCCAATCAGAGTCCCTCATAACAGAATACTAGCCTCACTTGATGTAACATCTTTGTACACCTCCATTCCCCACAAGGGTGGGATGGAGGCGATACATAGAGCCATTCTTCCGGATTTTACTCCTGACCAATGTCAATTTATTCTTTCTTATCTTGAATTAGTACTGACTAATAATTATTTTTCTTTTAATGATGAATTGTATTTACAGTTATCAGGGACCACCATGAGCACCTAGGGGGCACCTACGTATACCAATGTGTTCATGGTGGCCCTGGAGGAGATGTACGTCTATGGTAGCCACCACTTCAGCCAAGTGCTGGGGTGGTGGCGCTACATAGACAACATCTTCCTCATTTGGACAGGTACAGAGTTACAGTTACATGATATTTAATTTTTTCTGAATCAAATTGACCAACATATTAAGTTTACATTATCTTTTTCTACTACATCCATTCAGTTTTTAGATACGCTGGTATTGATTGATGGTGATCGGCTTGTCAAACCGACATATAGCAATTCTGTCTTGCGATTTTATAACTGCCACCCACGGTCCATGATCATGTCCCTCCCCTCCAGCCAGATGATGCGGGCACAGCGTGTCGTGGGGGTGGAGGGAGAATTTAACCTGTCTTTGACTGGATGATTTCGAATTTCATGAGGAGGGGTTATCCCACTACATTATTACAACAAAGTAAAGAAAAAACGTTGAGACTTGATCGCAATGAGCTTATTCAATAATCTAACGCAATACAGAGACCTTCGAGAATCGCTTTTAAAAGCACATATAAATCTAAACCAAATGCTATTGCGCGGGTGATTCGCAAACATTGGGCTGTAGAAAAAGAATTCTATCCTAAGGTGGCTGAATTTCAATGTCCACCTTTAATGTCTTATTGAAAAGAAAAACAGCCTGAGAGACAAACTGGTTAAAACTGATGTCTCTACTGGCTCAGGGGCACAACAAAAATATATTACTGTGATGCAAAAGGGGTCATTCCCGTGCCGTTCTTGTACTAATTGTCCGTGTATGAATAAAGGTACTCTATTCCGCCACCCGAGTACGGGGAAAGAATATCCTATTCGGTTCTATTTGACATGTAAATCTGATTTTGTCATATATGTGTTGTCCTGCCCTCGCCATCTTCTTTATGTGGGAGAAACCACATTGGATTTCCATACCCGCCTCTATCAACAACTGTACTCCATACGAAAGGCGCAATTGGATTTACCAGTGTCTAAACATTTCATTGAGGCGGGGTGTCAGGATTCAGCAGGCTGGAGGTGGATCCTCTGTGTCAGAGAGGGATTGGCGTGGACCGTGTCGGTGGACCGGTTCTAAGTTGCTACTGGTTTTCACCAGAGCCCACCGCAAAGCGGGATGGACTTGCAGCGGCGGTAGCAACCAGGTCGTATCCACCGGCAACGGCTCAACCTCTGACCGGGGTCTGACCGGGGCGCTGCGAACAGGAGAACGCTGTGAGCGCTTCGGGGAGGAGCGGGGACCCGGAGCGCTCGGCGTAACAGTACCCCCCCCCCCCTTGGGTCTCCCCCTCTTTTTAGAACCTGAGAACTTCTGGATAAGGTCCTTGTCAAGGATGTTGTCCTCGGGTTCCCATGACCTCTCCTCCGGACCGCAATTCTCCCAATCTACAAGAATTTTTTTTTTACCTCTGACCGTCTTGGATACCAGAATTTCTTTAACCGAGAAGATGTCAGAGGACCCGGAGACAGGAGTAGGAGCAGCAACCTTAGGAGAGAAGCGGTTAAGGATGAGTGGTTTAAGGAGAGAGACATGAAAAGCATTAGGAATACGGAGAGAAGGAGGAAGAAGGAGTTTGTAGGAGACAGGGTTGATTTGGCATTTGATTTTAAAAGGACCAAGATAACGTGGTCCCAGTTTATAACTGGGGACACGAAAGCGGACATACTTGGCGGAGAGCCACACTTTGTCTCCAGGAGAAAAGACAGGAGGAGTTCTTCTTTTTTTGTCGGCATGTTTCTTCATCCGGGATGAGGCCTGTAGGAGAGATTTTTGAGTCTCTTTCCAGATGCTGGAGAAGTCCCGAGTCACCTCATCAACAGCGGGCAAACCAGAAGGCATGGGAGTGGGGAGGGGGGGAAGAGGGTGACGGCCGTACACCACAAAGAATGGGGATTTAGCGGAAGACTCAGAGACTTTGAAATTGTACGAGAATTCGGCCCATGGTAGGAGATCGGCCCAGTCATCCTGGCGGGAGGCAACAAAATGTCGCAAATAGTCACCAAGAACCTGATTAACTCTTTCCACTTGCCTATTGGATTGGGGATGAAAAGAAGACAAGAAGTTTAATTTGATTTTAAGCTGATTACAGAGGGCCCTCCAGAATTTCGACACAAATTGAACGCCTCTATCCGAGACGATATGCGTAGGAAGCCCGTGAAGGCGAAAAATGTGCACAAAAAATTGTTTCGCCAACTGAGGCGCAGAAGGAAGACCTGGAAGAGGAATAAAATGTGCCATCTTGGAGAAACGATCAACGACCACCCAAATAACTGTGTTGCCATGGGATAAAGGTAAGTCTGTAATAAAGTCCATAGCAATCTGAGACCATGGTCGCTCAGGAACAGGCAGAGGATGGAGGAGACCGGCAGGCTTCTGGCGAGGAGTCTTGTCCCGGGCACAGACTGTACAAGCCCGAAACAAAATCAGCAACATCTGCTTCCAGGGTGGGCCACCAATAAAAACGAGAGATGAGCTGGATGGATTTTTTGATGCCAGCATGGCCGGCGAGGTGTGAGGAATGTCCCCACCTGAGAATCCTGAGGCGCTGGCGTGGAGGGACGAAGGTCTTTCCTGGAGGAGTTTGTCTGATGGAAGCTGGAAAAGCGGAGATCAGACAGTCAGGAGGAATAATGTGTTGCGGGGAGGCTTCCATTTCAGAGGCATCCGAGGAACGAGAGAGAGCGTCAGCCCTAATGTTCTTGTCAGTAGTGTTGAGCGGCATAGGCCATATTCGAATTCGCGAATATTCGCGAATATATGGACGAATATTCGTCATATATTCGCGAATATTCGCATATTCGTTATAATCTAGTTTTATGTTCGCATATGCGAAAATTAACACAAGTGAATATTGGCATATACAAAATTAACACGCGCGAAATTCGCATATGCGAAAATTAGTATATGCTAATTTTCGCATATGCGAATTTGCGCACGCCAGTCTCACACAGTAGTATTACAGCCTTCTTTACACCACACAAGCTGGAAGCAGAGAGGGGTGATCACTGTGATGTGTACTGTGAAGAAAAAAACAAAAAAAACAAAAAAAAAAAAACGAATATTCGTAATTACGAATATATAGCGCTATATTCGCGAAATTCGCGAATTCGCGAATATGCGATATTCGCGAATAATATTCGAATTACGAATATTCGCGAGCAACACTACTTGTCAGCAGGGCGAAAATGAATCTCAAAGTTAAAACGGGCAAAGAACAACGACCACCTAGCCTGGAGTGGGTTCAACCGTTGGGCAGACTGAAGATAAGAGAGATTCTTATGATCGGTGTATATAATAACTGGGTATTTGGACCCCTCCAGCAGGTGCCTCCATTCCTCGAGAGCCAGTTTTATGGCCAGTAGTTCTCGATCACCAATGGAGTAGTTTTTCTCCACCGGAGAGAAGGTCCTAGAAAAGAAACCACAAGTAACAGCATGTCCGGAAGAATTTTTCTGTAGGAGTACAGCTCCAGCTCCCACCGAGGAGGCGTCTACCTCCAGTGAGAAGGGTTTAGATGGATCAGGTCTGGAGAGTACAGGAGCAGAAGAAAAGGCAGTTTTGAGACGGTTGAACGCCTCTTCCGCTTGAGGAGGCCAGGACTTAGGGTTGGCGTTTTTCTTGGTTAGGGCCACAATTGGGGCCACAATAGTGGAAAAATGTGGAATAAATTGTCTGTAGTAATTGGCAAACCCCAAGAAACGTTGGATAGCTCGGAGTCCGGAGGGGCGTGGTCAATCCAATACGGCTGATAGTTTGTCCGAGTCCATTTGGAGTCCCTGGCCAGAGACTAAATATCCTAGGAAGGGAAGAGATTTACATTCAAAGAGACATTTTTCCATTTTGGCATATAACTGATTGTCCCGAAGTCTCTGAAGAACCATGCGGACATGCCGACGGTGTTCTTCTAGGTTAGAAGAAAAAATCTAAATATCGTCCAGGTAGACCACAACACAGGTATATAATAGATCACGAAACATTTCATTTACAAAGTCCTGGAAGACGGCAGGGGTGTTGCAAAGCCCAAAAGGCATAACCAGATATTCAAAGTGTCCATCTCTGGTGTTAAACGCGGTCTTCCACTCGTCCCCTTCCCTGATGCGGATGAGATTATATGCACCTCTTAAATCCAATTTGGTAAAAATGTTGGCGCCACGTAGGCGATCAAAGAGTTCCGAGATAAGAGGTAGGGGATAGCGTTTTTTTATAGTGATTTTATTAAGATTATATAGTAATCAATGCATGGTCGTAAGGAGCCGTCTTTTTTGGAGACGAAGAAGAATCCAGCTCCGGGAGGGGAGGAAGACTTGCGGATAAATCCCCTTTTTAAATTTTCTTGGATGTACTCCGTCATGGCTTGTGTTTCCGGAGCAGATAGAGGATAGATTCTGCCCCGGGGTGGAGTAGTACCAGGGAGGAGATCAATAGGACAGTCATAAGGCCTGTGAGGAGGCAAAGTCTCTGCTTGTTTTTTGCAAAAAACATCAGCATAGTCCAGATAGGCCTTGGGGAGACCTGGTATCGGAGGAGCCATAGGGTTTTGACTGACAGGACTGGGAGCAGACATAAGACACTTTTTGTGGCAAGTAGTACCCCAGTTCTTGATTTCCCCGGTGGTCCAATCGAGGGTAGGGGAATGGTGTTGAAGCCAAGGTAGTCCAAGAAGAATTTCAGAAGTGCAGTTAGAGAGGACCAGAAATTCAATCTTTTCATGATGGGGTCCAATGCACATTAAGAGGGGTTCCGTGCGGTTACGCACAGTACAGTCCAATCTTTCACCATTACCAGAGGCGATGTATAGGGGTCTGGCAAGACTGGTCACTGGGATGTTGAACCTGTTAACGAAAGAGGCCAAAATAAAATTTCCTGCAGATCCGGAATCCAAGAAGGCCACAGCTGAGAAGGAGAAAGTAAAAGAAGAAATCCGCACAGGCACAGTAAGACGTGGAGAAGCAGAGTTCACACCTAGAGCTGTCTCACCTTTGTGCGGAGTCGGAGTGCGTCTTTCCTGACGTGGAGGTCGGATAGGACAATCCTTCAAGAAGTGTTCGGTACTGGCACAGTACAGGCATAGGTTCTCAATGCGGCGGTGTGTCCTCTCTTGAGGTGTCAGGCGAGACCGGTCTACTTGCATAGCCTCCACGGCGGAAGGCACAGGAACAGATTGCAGCGGACCAGAGAAGAGAGGAGCCGGGGAGAGAAACCGCCTCGTGCGAACAAAGTCCATATCCTGGCGGAGCTCCTGACGCCTTTTGGAAAAAACGCATGTCAATGTGGGTGGCCAGATGAATAAGTTCATGCAGGTTAGCAGGAATTTCTCGTGCGGCCAGCACATCTTTGATGTTACTGGATAGGCCTTTTTTGAAGGTCGCGCAGAGGGCCTCGTTATTCCAGGACATTTCGGAGGCAAGAGTACGGAATTGGATGGCGTACTCGCCAACAGAAGAATTACCCTGGACCAGGTTCAGCAGGGCAGTCTCGGCAGAAGAGGCTCAGGCTGGTTCCTCGAAGACACTTCGAATCTCCGCGAAGAAAGAGTGTACAGAAGCAGTGACAGGATCATTGCGGTCCCAGAGAGGTGTGGCCCATGACAGGGCTTTCCCAGACAGAAGGCTGACCACGAAAGCCACCTTTGACCTTTCAGTTGGAAATTGGTCCGACATCATCTCCAAATGCAGGGAACATTGCGAGAGAAAACCACGGCAAAGTTTAGAGTCCCCATCAAACTTGTCCGGCAATGATAAACGGAGGTTGGATGCGGCCACTCGCTGCAGAGGAGGTGCAGGAGCTGGCGGAGGAGATGGTTGCTGAAGCTGTGGTAGAAGCTGCTGTAGCATCACAGTCAGTTGAGACAGCTGGTGGCCTTGTTGCGCTATCTGTTGCGACTGCTGAGTGACCACCGTGGTAAGGTCAGCGACAACTGGCAGCAGGACCTCAGCGGGATCCATGGCCGGATCTACTGTCAGGATTCGGCAGGCTGGAGGTGGATCCTCTGTGTCAGAGAGGGATTGGCGTGGACCGTGTCGGTGGACCGGTTCTAAGTTGCTACTGGTTTTCACCAGAGCCCGCCGCAAAGCGGGATGGACTTGCGGCGGTGGTAGCAACCAGGTCGTATCCACCGGCAACGGCTCAACCTCTCTGACTGCTGAGATAGGCGCGGTACAAGGGATAGACAAGAGCAGGGTCGGACGTAGCAGAAGGTCAGGGCAGGCAGCAAGGATCGTAGTCAGGGGCAACGGCAAGAGGTCTGGAACACAGGCTAGGAACACACAAGGAACGCTTTCACTGGCACAATGTCAACAAGATCCGGCAAGGAAGTGCAGGGGAAGTGAGGTAATATAGGGAAGTGCACAGGTGAAGACACTAATTAAAACCCATGCGCCAATCAGTGGCGCACCGGCCCTTTAAATCGCAAAGACCCGGCGCGCGCGCGCCCTAGGGAGCGGGGCCGCGCACGCCGGGGCAGCACAGACGGGGAGCGAGTCTGGTAAGCGGGTCGGGATGCGCACCGCGAGCGGGCGCGTCCCGCATCGCGAATTGCATCCCGGCTAGAGACATTATCGCAGCACACCCGGTCAGCGGGTCTGACCGGGGCGCTGCAAACAGGAGAACGCTGTGAGCGCTCCGGGGAGGAGCGGGGACCCGGAGCGCTCGGCGTAACACGGGGCATACGGAAAATGACTTACGTTACACTTTAATAGACCATATACCCATCTCCAAACATGGGGGGGGGGAGAGATAGGATAAGTCAATTAAAAAAGAAAGAATTATATTGGATCCATACATTGGATACCCTACGGCCTAGGAGGGATGAACGTAGAGTTTACTGTCACTCCCGCAATTTATTGTGCCTAAACATGCTGCCTCAGAGTTGACCTTATTTTCTTTTGGTTACATTTTGCATATTATTTATTTATATTTTACTTCTTTCTTTTTTACAGATAGATTCTTGGAGTGTTTCGGATTCCGGGGAATAATTTGAGCCACCTGCCCTACTCTATCTACTTAAATGCAAAAAAAAATAATTTCAATAAACATGCACGACTTCTGAATAACTTTCTTGTAGTATACTTTGTCAATCCTCTGTTCTTTAATATTTAATGTTTTCATATATCTTTATGTATTAGTGACATCTAGAGATGAGCAAATTTACTGTTAATTCGATTCTTCACGAACTTCTCGGCTCGGCAGTTGATGACTTATCTTGCATAAATTAGTTCAGCTTTCAGGTGCTCCGGTGGGCTGGAAAAGGTGGATACATTCCTAGGAAAGAGTCTCCTAGGACTGTATCCACCTTTTCCAGCCAACGGGAGCGCCTGAAAGCTGAACTCATTTATGCAGGATAAGTCATCAACTGCCGAGCCGAGAAGTTCGTGACGAATCGAATTTACTGTAAATTCGCTCATCTCTAGTGACATTCATTTACATCTATTAAAATTTATTGTTCACTATATGCTGTTTTAGCATTTATTATGTACAATTTCCATCACATCAATAATTTTTGTCATATATATTTACATATCTACTTCTTATGATTTTACCTATGTCCCTTTTGAATATTTTCACACTGATCGCATTGATATGATCTGCGCGTGCGCACACGTAGTATACTTTATAGTTCACTATATGCTGTTTCAATATTTATTAAGCACACCATTTTTGCATACTATTATATATTTCCATCACATTAATATTTTTCGTTATATACTGTACATTCACATATATACTTTTTATGATTCTGCTCATGTCCATTTGAATATTCTTGCACAGTTCGTATTAATATGATCTGCTCGTACGCATACATAGCGTACTCTCAAATTTGCCCTTACAAAATATGGCCGTGCCGACAGTATGGTGTGTTCTGTGCATGCGCGAACACAGATCCAGGGCAGGCAGTGATGATGCGCATGAACTGTACACGCCATTGGCTGCGCAGACGTCACAGGCTGATGACGCGCATCCATGGAGACACAGGGCCGCGGTTATGGCACAATTAGAGTATCAGTTGGTAGGTTGGTAGAGTATCAGTGAGGTTTATTAACCTGATATCATAGCGACGTTTTGGCTGCCCACTTGCCGCCTATTTCAAGCTTGAAAAAGGCTGCAAGTTGGCAGCCGAAACATCGCTATGATATCAGGTTAATAAACTTCATTCACTTTTCATCTATTCTGGAGTGCAACAGAATAACTTTTTGGTGTGAATATTTCGTTGTGACCCGTGACCTGGGACATTCATCTGCTGGCACCCGCTGTTGTTGCAAGTGTGGTTGTGCTGCTCTGTTCAACATTTTAGATAGATAGATAAATAGATATGAGATAGATAGATATGAGATAGATAGATAGATAGATATGAGATAGATAGAGATGAGATTGATAGATAGATATGAGATAGATAGAGATGAGATTGATAGATAGATATGAGATAGATATATATATGAGAGATAGATAGATAGATAGATAGATAGATTCAGTAGATAAATATGAGATAGATAAAAAATATGAGATAGATAGATAGATACAGTAGATAGATAGATATGAGATAGGAAGATACAGTAGATAAATGATAGATAGATAGATAGACAGACAGATAGATAGATAGACACAAAAAGGATAAGTTGGCCAGCACATACTGATACCAAACTATTGCATGTACCCGGCATACAAGTGCACGCTGCTAGGCTAAATATGCACAAACAGGAGAATACAGCAACACACTGCTAGTACAAAGATACAGATGAAACATGAAATGCTATATTGCTACAATGAAAAATGAAAAATTGAGGTGCTTTGCTCACCATTTGGCTAAATAGTTTGGACCATCCCACCGCGATAAGGTGACCTCATTGAGACGGAGCCTAAACTGTGAATGTGCCTCTGTGCAATCAGAAACATCCAGCACCTTATAAGATGGGTGGGATGCAGGAACCAACATGGAGGTAGCCACTCCCCCATATGTATAACACAAAAAACTTAACCTTTTTTGTGTTATACATATGGGGGAGTGGCTACCTCCATGTTGGTTCTTCACCCCACCCATCTTGTAAGGTGCTGGATGTTTCAGACCTTGCAGGCCTGGTAACTGATTGCACAGAGGCACATTCACAGTATAGGGTCCGTCCCAATGAGGTCACCTTATCGTGGTGGGCTGGTCCAAACTATTTAGCCAAATGGTGAGAAAAGCACCTCAATTTTTCATTGTAGCAATATAGCATTTCATGTTTATGATAATACACATTGATGTCACAGTACCGTGATAATAAACAATGATATCACAGTACAGGGATAATCCACACAGTGATGCCACAGTAGAGGGATAATACACATAGTGATATCACAGTACAGTGATAATACACAGTGATGTCACAGTACAGGGATAATACACACAGTGATGTCACAGTACAGGGATAATACACACAGTGATGTCACAGTACAGGGATAATACACACAGTTATGTCACAGTACAGGGATAATACACATAGTGATGTCACAGTTCAGTGATAATACACAGTGATGTCGCAGTACAGTGATAATACACAGTGATGTCACAGTACAGGGATAATACACATAGTGATGTCACAGTACAGGGATAATAGACATAGTGATGTCACAGTACAGGGATAATACATATAGTGATGTCACAGTACAGGGATAATACACAGTGATGTCACAGTACAGTGATAATACACAGGGATAATACGCACAGTGATGTCACAGTACAGGGATAATACAAACAGGGATGTCAAAGTACAGGGATAACACACAATGATGTCACAGTACAGAGATAATACGCACAGTGATGTCACAGTACAGGGATAATACGCACAGTGATGTCACAGTACAGAGATAATACACACAGTGATGTCACAGCACAGGGATAATACACACAGTGATGTCACAGTACAGGGATAATACACACAGTGATGTCACAGTACAGGGAGAATACGCACAGTGATGTCACAGTACAGAGATAATACACACAGCGATGTCACAGCACAGGGATTATACACACAGGGATGTCAAAGTACAGGGATAACACACAATGATGTCACAGTACAGAGATAATACGCACAGTGATGTCACAGTACAGGGATAATACGCACAGTGATGTCACAGTACAGAGATAATACACACAGTGATGTCACAGCACAGGGATAATACACACAGTGATGTCACAGTACAGGGATAATACACACAGTGATGTCACAGTACAGGGAGAATACGCACAGTGATGTCACAGTACAGGGATAATAAACACAGTGATGTCACAGAACTGGGATAATACACACAGTGATGTCACAGTACAGGGTAAAAGGAAATCTGTCATCAGTATCACCTGCACTAACCTGTCGGTACAGACAGGTAGTGCAGGTGACACTGTTGACAACGGTACTTACCTTGTCCCGTTCCGTGAACGGTAATCTTCTCCATTATCTTCAGCTCTGGGCCCGACTTGGAGCATGGGCGGAACATAGTGACGTTACCGCTGCTGTTCTCTAGCAGCGGGACCCAGCAGAGAACAGCAGCAGTGACGTCTCTATGCTCTGCCCATGCTCCAAGCGGGCCCGGAGCTGAAGATAAAGGAGAAGATTCCCGGAAATCCTCTGCACGGAACAGGACCAGGAAAGTACCGTTGTCTGATGACAGATTTTTTAAATATATACACAGTGACGTCACAGTACTACGGATACTATACTGTTTCTTTATTTTTATTATCGCTTGCATATATTGTGTTTGTGGGGGCCTCATGTTCAAGTTTTGCATAAGGCCCCTTTCACATTATAAAAATACTTCTGTTATGAAAGCCTGTTATAAAAAGCCTAGAAATCGTCAGTTATACGGCCGGTACGAAATCACTTACCTCAGTAGCAATGTGACATTGCTACTGAGGAAGGGGATACCCCGAAACGCGTTTAGCCTATCTGCCTACACAGCCCACCCTGAAGAACACACCGTTCCTGCTACTTGCAACTGCTGGAACCCCATGGTTTCTAGCCCACTGCCTTGACGCGCAGTCTACAGTGCTTCTACACGAGGCAGCTGTATGCACACACTCATCACCGGACCGGCGCTACACCTCCACCGCCAACCATCTTCGGCCAGTCATCTGTGCCACTCCGAGTTCGACATCCATCTAGACAAGCTCTCGGACACTCCATCCAGGCCAGCCGCACAGCTGTGCCAGTCCCCAGCAGCGAGGTCTGATCATCCCGGAGAAGCCTGCAAGCGGTGCGGTGAGTTGTGCACAGCACCAACCTCTCGATACAAACTTGTCTCAAACTTGCTACAATATTGGTGCTCATTTGTTACAAACTTGCAACTAACTATTGAACTATCCACTATCTGCCTAAAACTACTGATACCTTGGATACAATTAACGGCTTTTCCAACCAACTTACGGGTGGCAGTACCGTATTAACTATAAATTATTTTATTGTACTATTATTCCTCTCTACTTATACCTGTTTTTTAATTGTTTTATTTATGCTTACAGTCCACAGCAAGGGCCCTGCTTGGACTTACACGTTATGAAATATCAATAAATTTGAACATACCAGCTTTTCCAATTATACATTTTTATTTCTCTTCACCTCTCTCACCTATTTTACATCAGCCATTCATTTTTTTTATAATATATATTTTCATTTTTTAAATATTTTTTTTATATATTTTTTTTATATATATTTTTTATATTTATTATATTTTATATTACCGTAATGTTTCCACACCACATTTGCACTCACTTTACCTAGCTCACATTTTGCACCTATATATACCTAGAGGTCTGTCTGTTCCTTCTTTTATTATATTGTATCAGTCGGCACGTAGGGTACGTGTATCACAAGTACCTCGGTATATAGTATAAAGTGTGAGCCCCCCCAACCTTTTAGATTTTTCCAAAATCACTTACTGCCCTTAGAAAATCCCATTATAGTATTTGGGATTTTTCTAATAGATGTTTTAATAATGGCCGTTATTTTGTGAGGGGTGAATGAAAGGGAGAACTAGTACATGCGCTAATTTTCCCGTTACTATTGCCCATCACAAAATAATGGCCGTTATTAATAATGGGCGATAACGGGTTAAAACGACTATTAGAAAAATCCCATAGACTATAATGGGATTTTCTAATGCCCGTTAGTGATTTTGTACCGGCCGTACTGAGAGTAAACCATCAATCTGCATCTGTATCCAGCGTTCTGTACAGTCGTCCCTCAACATACGATGGTAATCCGTTCCAAATGGACCATCGTTTGTTGAAACCATGGTATGTTGAGTGATCCGTGCAATGTAAAGTATAGGACAGTGGTCTACAACCTGCGGACCTCCAGATGTTGCAAAACTACAACACCGCCAACGGCTGTCCGGGCATGCTGGGAGTTGTAGTTTTGCAACATCTGGAGGTCCGCAGGTTGAAGACCACTGGTATTGGAGGTTATACTCATGTGTCCACGCTGCTCCGGACCGTCATAGATGCCCGGAATGCCGCCCTCCATCGCTGTCGCCGCGTCCTTGGTGTTTCCCCGACGCTCCGGCAAGGCCTCTGCTTCCCCGACATCCTTGCTCTCCGTCGCCGCCATCACGTCGCTATGCACGCTGCTCCTATTGGATGACGGGACGGCGTGCGCAGCGACGTGATGACGACGATGGAGAGCACCGACGATGCAGGGGATCCCGAAGAGGATGCGCCGGAGCCCCGAGGACAGGTAAGTGATCGTCAGCGGACCACACGGGGCACCGTAAAACGGCTATCCGGTGGCAGCTGAAGCAGTCTGCGCTGCCGGATAGCCGTTTAGGCGATGGCCCCGACATACAAAAGCATCGTATGTTGATGCTGCCTTCAACATGTGATGGCCTCTGAGAGACCATCGTATGTTGAAATGATCGTATGTCGGGGCCATCGTAGGTCAGGGGGGGTCACTGTACACTGTATACCCTGTATACTGTTGGTCACTAAAATCATTGCAAACATGTTTTGTTTTGTAGAATTGCAGATGTATGACATGGCAGGTATCAGTGCACCTCCATAGGCTTCTAGTAAGTGTATAGTGGACATGCTTGGGCTGTTTTGCACATTGTGGACGCGTCACATCCGCAATGTATGAACACAGTCTTGTGAAGTTATCACCTGTTACTGTAGAGGCCTAGAGGGGCTGTTATAGCACAGTTTCCCAACCAGGGGGCCTCCAGTTGTTGCAAAACTACAACTCCCAGCATGCCCGGACAGCCGAAGGCTGTCCGGGCATGCTGGGAGTTGTAGTTTTGCAACAGCTGGAGGCACCATAGTTGGGATACACTTCCCTAGCAAGTTGATGATTTTGATCCGTCTTGTTTCTCACACACACAGCTCTGCGCTGTCAAATAGTGCAAGCAGTGCTATACACTAATCTACTATAATAACCGCCCACTGGGATATTCCCATTTAATGAACTAATGACCAAGGAAAATCACGTGACCCTCCTCTACCACCCAACCAGGAGCTTACCTCCTCCCACCCATGTGACTGATCACATGACCATGACATCATCAAAGGTCTCCCTCCAGCTGGGATCTAACCTCTGCTGTCTTGTTTACCCCCTGTAAACTACTACAATTGCGCGTGCGCGGTTAGATCTGCGCGTGGACGAATGACAGGATTTGTGAGGTAATTGTGGTGACTCTATCTATTATAAGGACACATAATGATGTACTGATAAGCAAGTCACGTGTTCCGGTTTTTATGTAAAGTTCTCACTAGTGCAACAACGTGGAGAGGCGGTGCTGATAGTACAAGGATAACTAACTTGGCGTTACTAATCTCCCGGCTAGAACAGTGATTTCTAGATCGGTGTGACTGCCAGCTGCACGTGGACTTATCTCTCCCACAGACTGATATTCTGTATGATGTCCGAGTGCAGAACGTTCCCAAATATTACCTACCCTAGAGGTGCAATCTGCTCTTTCTATGGCTGATCCTCTTAGTTGCAGGCAGCGGGCAGCAGACATTCAATCCTTGAATTGTATGGCTGTGTGGAATCTGTTCTGCTGTCAGTATTGTTATCAGGGGGGCACTCTGCTGTCATTATTATCAGGGGGGGCACTCTGCTGTCATTATTATCAGGGGGGGCACTCTGCTGTCATTATTATCAGGGGGGGCACTCTGCTGTCATTATTATCAGGGGGGGCACTCTGCTGTCATTATTATCAGGGGGGGCACTCTGCTGTCATTATTATCAGGGGGGCACTCTGCTGTCAGTATCGTTATCGGGGGGGCACTCTGCTGTCAGTATCGTTATCGGGGGGGCACTCTGCTGTCAGTATCGTTATCGGGGGGGCACTCTGCTGTCAGTATCGTTATCGGAGGGGCACTCTGCTGTCAGTATCGTTATCGGGGGGGCACTCTGCTGTCAGTATCGTTATCGGGGGGGCACTCTGCTGTCAGTATCGTTATCGGGGGGGCACTCTGCTGTCAGTATCGTTATCGGGGGGGGCACTCTGCTGTCAGTATCGTTATCGGGGGGGGGGCACTCTGCTGTCAGTATCGTTATCGGGGGGGGCACTCTGCTGTCAGTATCGTTATCGGGGGGGCACTCTGCTGTCAGTATCGTTATCGGGGGGGCACTCTGCTGTCAGTATCGTTATCGGCGGGCACTCTGCTGTCAGTATCGTTATCGGGGGGCACTCTGCTGTCAGTATCGTTACCGGGGGCACTCTGCTGTCAGTATCGTTACCGGGGGGCACTCTGCTGTCAGTATCGTTACCGGGGGGCACTCTGCTGTCAGTATCGTTACCGGGGGGCACTCTGCTGTCAGTATCGTTACCGGGGGGCACTCTGCTGTCAGTATCGTTACCGGGGGGCACTCTGCTGTCAGTATCGTTATCGGGGGGGCACTCTGCTGTCAGTATCGTTATCGGGGGGGCACTCTGCTGTCAGTATCGTTATCGGGGGGGCACTCTGCTGTCATTATCGTTATCGGGGGGGGGGGCACTCTGCTGTCAGTATCGTTATCGGGGGGGCACTCTGCTGTCAGCATCGTTATCAAGGGGGGCACTCTGCTGTCAGCATCGTTATCAAGGGGGGCACGCTGCTGTCAGCATCTTTATCAAGGGGGGGCGCTCTGCTGTCAATATTGAATTTACTCTTAGGGTAATTTAAAGGGGTTTTCCATAATTGAAAAGCGGAGTGAAGGGCCTTGTCAACTGGCTCCCTCGCAGTTTAGCTGTTTGCTACAGCTGCAGTGCCCAGTTGTAGACAGTGTATGGAGCTGGAAGCAGACAACTCCACACATTGTCTAGTGATTACAGTGAGTTAGTGCAGCACAGAGCATGCAACGTGCTGCAGTAACCTGTAAAGGCCACTACACAGTGTACATATTCAAGCCTTCTGGCTCTGTACGTTGTTTACTTCTGGGTGCTGTGGCTGTGCTGCACAGCTGACTGGCAAGAGTGCTGGGTGAAGGTACCCTGTGATCCACTATTTATACCATCATTGAATTTTCGCTAGAAAACCCCCTTTAAAGGGGTACACTGGGGGGGGGGGAATTGTTTACAAATCAAACAATGTCAGAAAGTTAAACAGATGTGTAAATTACTTCTATTAAAAAATCTTTATCCTTTCAGTACTTATCAGCTGCTGTATGTTCCAGAGGAAGTTGTATAGTTCTTTTCTGACCTGTCTGACCACAGTGCTCTCTGCTGACACCTCTGTCTTTGTTAGGAATTGCCTGGAGAGGTTTTCTATGGGGATTTGCTCCTGCTCTGCACAGTTCCTGACATGGACAGAGGTGTCAGTAGAGATCACTCTGGTTAGACAGAAAAGAACTACACAACTTTCTCTGTAGTATACAGCTACTGATAAGTACAGGAACGATTAAGATTTTTTTAATAGAAGTAATTTACAAATCTGTTTTAACTTTCTGGAACCAGTTGATATAAAAAAAAAAAAAAAAATTATTCCACCAGAGAACCCCTTTAACCCCTTAAGGACTCAGGGTTTTTCCGTTTTTGCACTTTCGTTTTTTCCTCCTTACCTTTAAAAAATCATAACCCTTTCAATTTACCACCTAAAAATCCATATCATGGCTTATTTTTTGCATCGCCAATTCTACTTTGCAGTGACATTAGTCATTTTACCCAAAAATGCACAGCGAAACGGGAAAAAAAATCATTGTGCGACAAAATCGAAAAAAACCCGCCATTTTGTAACTTTTGGGGGCTTCCGTTTCTACGCAGTGCATATTTTGGTAAAAATGACACCTTATCATTATTCTGTAGGTCCATACGGTTAAAATGATACCCTACTTATATAGGTTTGATTTTGTCGCACTTCTGGAAAAAATCATAACTACATGCAGGAAAATTTATACGTTTAAAAATGTCATCTTCTGACCCCTATAACTTTTTTATTTTTCCACGTACTGGGCGGTATGAGGACTCATTTTTTGCGCCGTGATCTGAAGTTTTTATTGGTATGATTTTTGTTTTGATCTGACTTTTTGATCACTTTTTATTCATTTTTTAATGTTATAAAAAGTTACCAAAATACGCTTTTTTGGACTTTGGAATTTTTTTGCGCGTACGCTATTGACCGTACGGCTTAATTAATGATATATTTTTATAGTTCGGACATTTACGCACGCGGCGATAACACATATGTTTATTTTTATTTTTTTTTTACACTGTTTTATTTTTGTTATGGGAAAAGGGGGGTGATTCAAACTTTTATTAGGGAAGGGGTTAAATGACCTTTATTAACACTTTTTTTTTACTTTTTTTTTTGCAGTGTTATAGGTCCCATAGGGACCTATAACACTGCACACACTGATCTCTCATCCTGATCACAGGCGTGTATTAACACGCCTGCGATCAGCATTATCGATGCTTGACTGCTCCTGCCTGGATCTCAGGCACGGAGCAGTCATTCGTCGATCGGACACCGAGGAGGCAGGTAAGAGCCCTCCCGGTGTCCGATCAGCTGTTCGGGACGCCGCGATTTCACCGCGGAGGTCCCGAACAGCCCGACTGAGCAGCCGGGATACTTTCAGTTTCACTTTAGAAGCGGCGGTCAGCTTTGACCGCCGCTTCTAAAGGGTTAATACCGCACATCGCCGCGATCGGCGATGTGTGGTATTAGCCGCGGGTCCCGGCCGTTGATTAGCGCCGGGACCCACGCGATATGATGCGGGATCGCGGCGCAATCCCGCTTCATATCGCGGGAGCCGGCGCAGGACGTAAATATACGTCCTGCGTCGTTAAGGGGTTAAGCATGACAGGACCAACTACTAAAGTTTTGGTTGACCACACATTTCTGCTGCAGGTGAAGTTACATGGGTATTCCCATCTTATAAAGTGCTAATAAGTAAATGGACGGCTGTAGTTTCCGGCACAGCTATGTGACCAGGCGCCTCTGTGCAGGGAACACTCTGTTCTTCCTATCTTAGCAGTTCACCGTCTATCCATGTCAGTCCAGCTTGTATTCACATGTACTAATGCAACCCTCATTTATTATTTTTCCAGTCAAATAGTGAAAAATGCTGTTCAGTCCAATAACAGTGAAGAGGATTTGCGTACCGTTTTTATATCACAAAACTGCTGCAAGATTTGGAAGTTTGGCTCAGGAAGGGCTCATTCTACAGTCAACCTCCATAAATGTGTATGAGAACCTGGCTGTTGAAGACTGGATTCATGACCATATGGACTTAGAACAAAAAAATGTTCTTTTTCTATGGAAGAATTCTCCGACTGTGGTGATTGGTCGACACCAGAATCCATGGAAAGAATGCAATCTTCATTTAATGAGAGAGAAGGGGATTTGCCTGGCAAGGAGAAGAAGTGGCGGCGGGACTGTATTTCACGATCTGGGAAATATTAACTTAACTTTTTTCACATCTAAGAAAAAATATGATCGAATGGAAAATCTACATTTGGTTATTCGAGCTCTTAAATCTTTGGAACCGTATTTGGATGTACAAGCCACAAAGCGATACGATCTCTTGTTAGATGGAAAGTACAAGATATCAGGGACTGCTGCAAAGCTTGGAAGGACTGTGGCATACCATCACTGTACGTTGTTGTGTAGTGCGGATAGCTCACTCTTACCTTTAGTGCTACAAAGTCCTTATGATGGGATACAGAGTAATGCCACGCCTAGTGTGCCTTCACTGGTCAAAAACCTCTCCCAAGCGTATTCATCTCTAACATGCCAAGCTGTCATGGATGCTGTGGCCAAAGAATATAGTTATCAGTATGAAGATAAGCCACATGTTCATGTTGTTGACCCACGGGATGAGACACTATTTCCGGGCATAACACAGAAAAAAAAGGAGCTGTGCACTTGGGACTGGATTTATGGAAAGACACCGAAATTTAATGTTCAGAAATCCTTTCAGATTTTCTATAATGGTGTTACCGTGGAAGTTAATTTAAGTATGTATATAAAAAATGGTTATATAGAAAGCTGCTCTATAGCAGTGCCCAGTGACTGGCTGTCTGAACAGCAGCGCTGGGAGCTGCAGAATAGTTTGGAAGGCAGTAAATTTTGTCCAAGGGAAATAGTTTTTTTGGTGACTACTTTACTGAGGACTTACCCAGATGATGGTGACGTTCACGCAAAGTGGAACATATTATGTGAGAAGTTGGTGTCAATAATGTGATCGGATTTAATAAAAGAATATTTTAAAGTGTATCTATGGCTTTAAAGAAAAACTGTCAGCCTGTTCACCCACACTAAACCCAATACACTAGGTTATAGTGTGGGTGAACAGGAGTCAGACGATGGGTTACTTACCAAAATCCGTGCTGTCACGCCCCCTCTCATAGGCTTGCATTGACATAACACGGGGCGGAGCCGTGACGTTACAACGCTCCGGCCCGTGATCGACAGTAATCAGACCCGGAGCGAACACGCTCCGGGGACTGATTATAAACAGGGTGCCGCGTGCAAGATCGCGGGGGTCCCTAGCGGCGGGACCCCCGCGATTAGGCATCTTATCCCCTATCCTTTGGATAGGGGATAAGATGTCTAAGCGTCGGAGTACCCCTTTAAAGGATCCTCTTCTTTATTTCCTAAATCGCACACAGGAGGCAGGGGCCCGATTTACATTTGTATGTTCTGTATCTCCACGTCCTAGTGACTCCCGTTGCTGGTCACGTGAGCTATCAGTCGGTGCATGCACTCTGCAAAAAGCTGAGCGCTCACGTGACGCAGCTCCCACAGTAACCTTGTCCCCCATCTTGACACAGGTGGCACCTTTATTACAGACGCCT